>NC_080434.1:23290000-24540000 GCF_028018845.1 Melospiza georgiana | reverse complement strand
CAGAGTAAAATGCATTAGGTTCATCTCTGTGATATTTCAAATGATGAGGAAGGATATTCAGCTTTGAATGATAATTCAAATAAAATTATAAGAGACTGATTTTGTGATTCTACTTTAAAAAAAATTAGAACACCCTGATAATAGACATTATTTCCAAACTAATTATTTGTGCTAAGTATGAGTGGGGAGAAGAAACTTCATAAAGTTATTTGTATAAAAGTTTGCAAAGAGATTATCATGCATATATTACAATACATTGGTGTCATTGTTTGCACATACACTAAAAAATGAGAGCACAATGCTTTTGAAACAGCAACACAAAATTATATAACTGCTCTAAAAAGTAAATCATACTTGTTTTCACATATTTCTTTTTCACCATATTAAATCTTTTTTTTGACAGCTAAAAAGAAATTACTGTGATTTAGGCAGTGAATCTTTATCAGTAGCTGACAGGTAGGTAAAAAATGTTAAATCCATATAAACCGTTATTTATAATAGCATTTAGCTGGAAAATGACAATTGCTGAGCATTTGATTTATGCAATTTTCCAGGACAGTAGAAATACTTTCTGCAGTCCACCAGGTACTTTTTGTGAGCCTGGAGCATGGAGTCTGCCTGCTCATTCCAGAAGGAACAAGATAAATGTAAACTGGATGTTGTTGTGTAGCAGATAATGTGTATGCAGATTCTTGTCCTGCTTGGAAATAATAATTCCTTTATAAATTCAAGTTGGTATTTAAACATTTTGGCTATTTTTTTGGAAGTGCACACAGAGGCCAAACTGCGCCTGCATTAGTCTGCTGCAGTAAATGGGAGCCTGGCACAATCACTGGGGATTTGCCTGGTAGAGGCAGACTAGGGATACTAACTTTACTCTTTTCCATCTTTTTTGTGTTTTTTCTGTTCCAGAGGAGAAATTCTTTGTCATGTCACTAGATGCTTAGCTGGTGTTTAGGGTGGAGGGATAAGGACCTATCTGTGTCATGTGTTACTGAGAAACCTTGGTAGAAGGGATTATTTGAAAACTCTAAAACTGCTGTATTATGTTGCTTTCTAGGACAGGATGGCAATTGCAAAAGCCAAAATGTGGTGAGGCTGTATTTTCTTTTTGTTGATGTTCCTGCCAAATACCGAGGCAGAAAACACCAATGTGAGTCTTGACTAGAAATTCATCTTATGACAGATGTTTATGGTTTTGGAAGGATAGGAGTAATCAGCTACATGCTTTGAGACTCAGCTGAGGGAGCTGTGATACTTTGGGATCACCTCAGCTCTCTTTAGTTCCTCTCATTTTGAAGATGACTGTACAAAGGGAATGTTTTGCTCATCCCATACTTTTCCAGCTGTTGAAGAAAACTGCTTCGTTTTGCAGGTATCCAGCCAAAGTGGTGGACCAGGAGAATCTCTGGGATCCTGGAGAGCTGGACAGATTTAGCACAGGATTACAGCAAACACATCCCTAGGGAATTCTTTAAGGGGGAAATATTTCAGTATTGATACAATACAGTTTCAAATCTCATGATGGTGTGAATACACACAAGTCAGAGAGGTGGTATCAAGCTAATTTGTGGAGGAGCTGTCCTGACCAGCATTAAATCCCTAGGAAAGAACTGATGAAAGTTGAAAACAAAAATTATTCATTCAGTAATCATAGCCAAAGATGACTCATTAGGAATTAGTTTTTCTGTCAAAAAAACCTGTTTTCCATTTTTCCCTATGAGTTTGCACCCTCCACCAGCTGCTTTCGTCCATGAGCAGTGCCTTCTGAAGTAGTGCTGGATTGATGTTGCCCAGAAAGGCTCATTGAAGAAGACAGCACTTGCTTGGGGCCTTAGGTCAGCCTTATTGTGCTCTACAAGAAAAAAACAGAATCCTAAAAACCAATTGTTACTGATGCTTTAAGACTACAGGAGAAAATCGTATTTGACATTTGCATGCAGATTTTTTTTAAAAAAAAAAAGTGGTTGCTCTCATTGCAGGTTTTTTATCTGTTTGCTAAAGCCTTCCTCTGCCGTGCTGTTGCAGTTGATGATTTTACAGTGCTTTCCCTAGCAAGCACCAGTTAATCATAAGGTGCTTAGATTTTTTTCCTTAAGTCTCAGTACAGAAATTTAATAGGGGTTTCAGTGCTTCAAGGAAGAAAAGTTAAGTAGTCTGCTAGCTGAGCTTCCTCATTATATTACCTTATGCTTAGCTGCTCAGATGAAATGAATAATAATTTTCTTCCTTGGCAGGATTAGCTCTGCAGAAGCACCATAAGCATCCAGTTAGGCAATTCTGCATGTTGAACTGTTTTTAATTCATCCATTTGAATACCAGTTTCATGTGGTTTACTGTGATTCTGCCATCACACATAAAATGGCATATCTTTTATCAATTTTTTTTAAATTAATTTTGAGCTCACTATGTGTTAGGGTGTATATATGTAACTAATGATTCGTGGAGGTGTACATCTTGCATCACTTGTTTGAATAATTAGATGGAGGCACTGAATGTGGACTATGAAACAGAAATATTCAAGCAGAAATCCTAATCTGCCACAAAGATTTAAAGAAAAGGCTTGTCATTGCCTCTTGTAAGTCTTGAAAAGACTGTTATCTTGCAAAGCCACAACAGCAGAAAATTTAACTTAGCGAAAAAGAGGTGCTTTTTTAATATCCTGGAGTTTATCAGCTGTGGAAATAAGCATTTTGGAAGTAATATATTGAAAAAGGACGGAAATATTGGTGCTTTTTGGTCCACCAACAAGGGAGGTGAATTTCTTTTGATATGTGTGGCGTTTAAAGTAGAGAGTTAGAGATCTAGCAACTAGGTAGTAAGGTGGCAAAGTTCTAAATGCTTTGTCGCTGGCAGTGCAGAAGATGTTAACATATTTAAAAATAATGAGGGGAAAAAAAGTAATAGCTCCTCTTATTCTGCGTACCTGTCACAATATGTTTCCTCCCTCTGAGTTGCATGGCTTTTCTGAGAATGAATTTTTCAAGATTTTTCTAGATTTTTTTTTTTCTCTAATGGTTCAGTCTCACATTTTGGCTTTAGCAGCCATAGCTCACAAAACAGAACAATCTGGAGTGGTGGAACAAGCTCATCCCATTGGATCAAAACTGCCGACCTTGTTCATATAAGTTTTTTTCAATGCCAGTGCAGAGTTGTACTTCCATGTGATGCACAGCCCTGTGCTGTAGGCAGTGCCCCTGTTGTTGCTATCAATATGAGCTGATCCCATAACTGTATTCTGTTTTCCATATCAGTAGATTACCTCTTGTGCAAGATCATTATGGAGTTCCTTTGGGCTTGAGACAGAGGGAAGTGTTTGTCATTTCTTAACTTCTTAGCGTATTATTGCGTGCTCAACTCGTCTCATGGCATCCTGTGATGGGATGGTGATCAAACATGGCTTGTCAGAGCCATGTGGCAAAACAGTGATAAATTACTGAGTCTCAATTGACAGCAGTTAGTGGTGGAGAAGGTCTTTGAGTCATCAGTTTGAAAACATAAAGGTGTCAAAAAAAGGCATTCCTTGCTGGGGAAAACTGAAATAAATCACTTTGTAGACTCAGCTGGCTTTTGTGACATGTTGATTTGCTTTTCTTCCTCTTGCCCTTCCCCTCCCCCCAGTCATGATTTACTTTGTCAGTATTTTACCATTCTCAGATGAGCATAAATAAATTACCATGATAATAATAGCGTGATTGCTTTCCAAGATTCTAATGGCTGCTATCTCTGGTTTCCATTTCAGTGATCAAAAGTCATACTAAGTTAATAAGTTCCAGGATTTATAGGTGCCAGGAAGAATCTAGCTTTGTATCTCTTGAATGCTTTTGTGAGCTAGGTAAGGTTTTCAGTACTTTTTGGAGAATGGGAAGGGATGATCATTTTTTGATTTGTGGAGTTTATATGGTGTGTTCCAGAGTTGTTCTTCTGCTGTATTTGGCTGTGTTAACATGGTGTAATTTTTGCTTTCTGTGAACTTCACTAAAGATTTACTTGTTTAGCTGAGTTTTCTTATTAAACTCACTTGGAAGGAGATTTGGGAGAAATGACTGCATGAAGTATGCAGAGAAAAGCAAAGGGAGTTGTGGTTTTATTTTCTGTTTGTTTCTTTCTATTTTTGTGAATGTTTGTGAAAGAATCTAAGATATTCCTCTGGGCTGAGAAAGCATTTTGCTTCTTGAATGAGAGCACTTGCTTGGAATCAATGAGAGCTCTGTCATTGATACCAGCTGGAGTATTAGTCAACTTGTTGCAAGATTTGCCAACACAACCTGGCCATGTTAAAATAAAATTTATTTATTCAGATATTTCAAGTCTAAGACTTGTTGCATGTATTTTTGAGTTCATACTCTTCATTTTTTTGCTGCTGTTTGAGAACTACAGATTCACTTGCAATTTTTTCCCAAAATGCTGTAGCTTGATTGTTTATCTCTTCTTTGGGATGATATATTAAACTAATTTCTCCAAAAGCCTAAGTATTTTTTAAAATTTAGTATTTTATTGAGGTTATGAAATAAACAACACTGCAGATAAACAGTTCAGTTTTTCACATTGGAGATAGCACTACTACACTGTATCTCTCTTAAACACATCCAGTATTTATCTGGCAGTTAGTTTTTTCTTAAGATAAGAATGAAATTGTATTGGCACTTAGAATTTTAAACCTTGAAAACAAATTAGGTATTACCTTGTATACTTTATTGCATATTTTATTTTGGAAAGGTTTCAGGTAATTGCAGATTTAAAAACAACAAGCTAGGAGTTTTTATTCAGGTTTATTCAGGAAGGTTTTTATGTCTTTGCTTTATTATATTTCTGTTATTATTTTAAGAGAGAGAACAGGAATATTTTTGCAACCTAGCAGTATTTCAGTGGTGTGTAAAATAATCTTTTTTTTTGACAATTTGAACTTAGAGTGTGGTGTTTTAGGAGTTGTTGGGATTCTTATCATGTTTACATATGATATATATGTTCCTCTTAACCAGCAGGCCAATCAAAGTGCTTCAGAGAATATTCTCTGTTAGCAACTCAGTACCATATGCAAACTATTGAGTGGTCGCCCCTCAATTTTTATCTGCTTTTATGTACTCACACAATAGACATCATTAGCAGCACAAGGAAATGAGGAAAACATGCTCTGGCCACCCTTCACTTGTCCATCAGGAAGCAGTTTTTATCCGGTCTGTGCCTGCGCTGTGTTGGTACCTGGTGTAATCCTGGGGACAGGAGAACAGCTCCATTCTTGCTTCTTCCCTCTGGCTTGCACTCATTTGTTAAAGTAAGGGTGGAGCATCTTCTCATGGCTAAGATGCCTAAACACAATGAACAAAATTTGAGTTTCAGTCTGACAATTGTAATCTGTAACAGAGCAGGTGTTGGACAAGGCCGGTTATAATTTTCCAGTTTGGGATGTCTCTGACATCCAATTTAGTCATTGTAAATAGAAAAGATTTAAGAAGGTTCTTCTCCTGTAAGTGTTTCTTGTGGATTGTTTAAGTGTTTCTGTTCTGAGCCTGATCTACTTTTCGGCAACTTCTCTACCTACTTTACAGTAACTTTAGGTGCCCAAGTTAGGGCTGTGCTTTCTGCTCCAAGGACCTGGCTTCTCAGCATCTGTTGCCTTGTTCAGTGTCACAACCTTTAAGTGTCTTTTGTATCTTACCACAAGTGACTGGATCACTGTGCATAATTTACTTGACATATTTAGCTTGTTGTTTTCTGGTTTAATGCTTGTGAAGACAGTACATGTTGAATGAGTTATCTGAATAGCCCTAAAGAATGGCTTTGTCAAGGATTTTTAAAATCGCAGTCTTAATTGCGTGAAATTTATACCCCACATTCAAAATGTGTGCTATATCATCAAGTTGATCTTGCTCCTTTTGTCATGGCTTTTGTTTCTTTTCCTGCACAAAAGTATTTCCCATGATAGGAAACTGAAGATCACAATCTAGCACCACATATTTCCTGTGAGATTTGACGCACTCTTCATGAGAGTAAATGATTTTTCCTCTCTAGCAGGACAAATTAGTGCCCATTATTCATCACAAAAATATGTCACCTATTTGTTTGCCCATATTAGATGTTTTTGTTCTTTCAGATTATGTCAATGTGCAAATGCATATGTAGAGCTATCAAAAGAAAATAAGTATATTTAAAATCCAGTTGTTGCTGTTGCTACTGAAAAATAAGACAAAGCTGACTGGCAGACTAATAAACTGATGTGACAAGAATTATTGTGCTTTTTAGATACTGACAGGTTATATTGGAATACTGTTTATGTGAATAAACTTTGACTACCTTAGATCAGGTTTGTTGGTGTGTTTGGTTTCTATTATTTTTTTTGTTTGTTTTCTGTTTAGAGTTGTGGTCTCTGATAATCTGTGCAAGTGCCAAGGTTATAAAGTGATAATAGAAAACAGATTTTGTAGGCACCTTGTTAGACCCTTGTGTTGCTGGGTGTACTGAAATGTGCTTTGCATTTTAAAATCTTCATTTTCACTTGGTTTTTTTGTTGGGACTCTTCACTTTTAATTTTTTTTTTTGTTTTGAAAATAAGGGTGTAAGGATAGGTGCAAACCAGGAGCCATTAATTGCCCTCATTTTCTAATCCTAGACTGGGCTGAAGTATAAGAGGATCTCCAAGATTCATTTGGATAGGGAGTAGAGGGATAAGCAGAAACAGTCTTTTGTATAAAGAGAAAGGGAAGCTTGAGAAGAGTGTAGTGTTAAGATTGAGTTTCTTAAAGAAGAAATAATGAAAAAAAAATACATGAACAGTTACTGCTTCCCTTGTCCTCTAGAGCACAACCTAGACCAGATACAGCCCTGAGGGAATGAAGAGCCTTTTAGCAACAATTGCCAAGAGGAGAGGTGCTGTCTAACCTGTTTTGAGTGTAATAGCCCAGGCTTCTCAAAATATCAGAATCTACACCCAAGGGAGTGTCCAAGGCGAATGATGGGGTTAGCTTGTGGAGGGAAGAAGGTTGTGCTTAAAAGAAGGTGCCTCCTTTTCTAGGAAGGCTGCTTCCCAGCTGGGTCCCATCTCTTTGTGGAGGTGGCAGCTGTGCACACATCATCCCTGTCCTCCTGAACATGCCATGGTTTTTGTGAAAATCAGACCTAAGCACGAGTGGTCCAGGACTGACTGTATATGTTCTCTGGGCTGCTGTTTACTTGTAGCCTCTGCATTTCAGAGAAAACCTGAGTGGTCACCAGTTAGGTATAGTTCATGTGTCCACTCCAAAATGCATTTGGTCTATTTCTATGATTTATTTCCATCTTTGGTTGCAGATTAAATGTATCACTGTGAAAAATCTGAAAAGAAAGTGTTTTAAAGAAGTTAGTCTAGCCGATCTGATAGTCTGCTGCAGGCAAACTGTTCAGCTGGCAACAGGCATAACAGGCACCTTATAGTGGAGACTGATCCACACTCAGAAGAGTTTGCTTGATGCAAAAGCCACCCTGTGTTTTGTGCCATAACTTTCCTAAAAAAAAACAGAGTAATGCTGTTTCATAATACTGTCTATCAGGTATTTTAGGAACAACAGAATTCATGAAGTTGGTATGTTTTGTGGTGACAGATCCTAGCAGGATTGGAATTGATTGAAGCACGTCTTTGAAACAGGAGTGTTCAAAACTGGTAACCACAGGAAATTATTTTGATGAACAAGAAACCTAGGTAAGAAAGACTGATTATGGTAGTAAAGTTACTTGTTATATGATATTAGTGAAAATGGTGTTTAATTTATAGATCTCTTCATAGTCTGGCCTTAGATACATGTTACATGCAAGTATTATGTGCAGACTCCTTGTTCTTTGTATCAGCCAGGTTTACATCTTCTTTATTACTAGCATTTTCTTGAAAAGAGAGTTGTGATTGCAAAATCAGTTGCAGCAAGGTTTGATGTAAAAATCTCTTCCAAAAAGTTGATGTAAAAATCCTTATAACTTTCTTAAATACTATTAAAATCAGATGTTGAAATAAAAGGATAAAATGCATGTTACATTTTTTAGAGGAGATGTTTTCCACCTGGAAGTACAAAGCTCTGGACATGTTTCTGCTTCAAATACTCGAGCTCTTAGGTTTCTCTGCACCCAGTGAAGTGTACAATTAGATGACAGCTGCTGTAATTCTTCAAGTAAGAAATTTTTGAGTATGTATGATTAGGGTGCATGCTAAGCTGAAATGTGTGTTGTGGCTGAATGGGAGATTGCAGAGAACCCAAGCTTCTAGGTGTGTGGAGATTCTGTTTGCTACCCTACTTGAGTACTTTTGGAAACAGAACATCCATTTTCAAAGTGTTTAAAGTTTGTCTAGTCAATCTTACTGAAACTTTGTGGAATTTTGATTGATAAAAAGGCTAACTTGTAAGGAAAATACAGGATTTTTAAAATGCTGTCTTTTGCTGTTTTTATTGTGGGCAAGGAGTTAGAATAATTGTTAGATTTTTACCTGGAATCTGTCTTTTTGTAAGCACCAAAATACATATAAGGTTGTCCTAGGCCAGAGGAGGCTTTGTGTATCTACTGCTTCACCATTGCTCTTGAACTGTTCATGTTTTTGGCTACAGTGTTCAAGTGGAGCAATGTCTGACACTCTGCTCCACACTCTTTGAAGGGCTTTTGTCTTGATTCTGAAAACAAAAGCCTGTGCAATTGAAGGCAGGACATATTCAGTAGAAATTTTTGGTTGAGTTCATTCATGCCCCCCGTGGTTCAGAGGAAGTGACTTTAGCATGACTTGGGACACGGTGCTTAGAGGCATTTGTGTGGCCTCTTGCTCGATGATCTCTTCCTGTCACAGTGGAACTGATGCCTTGTGAAAGCTGACCTAGAACAGAGGCTGGACAGAGGTAAAGAATAAAGTAGGTATTTATTTCAAAGCTTCAATGGATACATCCTGGGGACAGTACAAGAGTGCAGCCCGGGCTACACCCAAACTGAACCCAAAATGGGCAACCAGTCATGAGGTCTCTCACTTCTATAAGTTCTGATCCATTTGCATACTGGAGTTAATTGTCCAATTTTAGCTTTAGGTTATGAAGTCCCATCCTTCTTTTTCTCTCTTCAATCCACCATTGTTTATGCTCTTGGGTGTGGAATCTGGATCATTTGTCCTTGGTCCCCAGCTAGAGAAGGAATTGTTTTGTCTACCTACCCTGTCAAGAGACCTTACCGTTCTCTAACACGAAGCTCAGAACTACACACTAAAGCAGTACAGAAAACAAAAAAGCTAAAACCTGAGGCACCAAAACTCCTGTCTGTAAATGTACTCTGAGCATGAGAAAGGGGCCTGATGGTTCTCCATTGCATCAGATATACCGATTCATTAGGGAAGGATGGATCTCAAGAAAGACTTCAGAATAAATCAAGCAGTCTTTTCAGTGACTGCTTACCTTATGTATTAGGTTAGAAAACAATGGTTTGGGTTGGAAGGGACCTTAAAAGTTGATATATGGTCTCTTCAAGCCAGGTCTCATAAGCTCTTGGACATCTATATCACACCTGAGATAGCTCAGCTACCTTAGAAGGCATAAAATGAGCAGGATGGCTTCTGTGGTAGTGTTGGAAACAGAAAAGTTTTAATAAAAGGCAAAATAACAAAACTCTTTACAGAGAAAAACCGAGCCAAGTGCAAGACATTCTTGCTAAACACCTCACAAAAGCAAATAGTTTCTTTGTTCTCTTCATTTTCTAGTAAATTCCTTAGGCAGGACTTTTTGGCTTCTGTCTAATTGGCTATCCTTAAGTTTGAGGTGAAATTCCCCAGGTCCTATGAGGTGTCTTTTTACCTAATCAAGGAGAGAAACTTTTGGGTTTTTTTTCTTTTTAAGGAGACAAAGGATAGTTTTGCACTCTGTCAACAGGGAACACATTTCTATAAAAGGCCATCTAGTTCCAACTCTGTTGCTGTGGGCAGGGACACCTTCCACTAGACCAGGACCCCATCCAGCCTGGCCTTGAACACTTCCAGAGGTGGAACAGCTGCAGTTTCTCTGGGCTATCTGCTCCAGTGTCCCATCAGTCTCAGTGATGATTTTCTTCCTAGCATCTAACCTAAACCTACTCTTTGAGTTTGAAGCCATTGCCCCTTGTCCTGTCACTACCTGGCCTTCTAGAAAATCCCTCTCTGGCTTTCTTTTAGGCTCCCTTTAACTCCTGGAAGGCTGCAATTAGATCTTCTGTACCTTTCTCTTCTCCACTCTGAATAACCCAGCTCTCTCAGCC
This sequence comes from Melospiza georgiana, assembly GCF_028018845.1. Taxonomy (NCBI): domain Eukaryota; kingdom Metazoa; phylum Chordata; class Aves; order Passeriformes; family Passerellidae; genus Melospiza; species Melospiza georgiana. The sequence continues at coordinate 24,529,776 of NC_080434.1, read as the reverse complement.
TGTCCTTGTGGGAGAGTTGCTCCAGCCCTATACAGCTTTCTCAAAGTATGACAGATGATATAGTGTCTGTGGATGTTTTTTGTTCCCCTTTTTAATATAGTGACACAATTTAAGATTAGCTGTCAGATCACATTCAGTTCTCTGAAATATTCTGTAGTTTAGATGAAAACAAGTCTTCACACAGAACAAAGTGAGAAGAGCATTTGTGCCAGTCAAGTTTATAGATGTTGTTCTTTCACAAATTTTCTTTCCCTTTTCTCTCCCTATTGCTGGTAACAATTGCATTGATCATAGGAGACCTATCAAGTTAAGCTTCATGAACCTCAGTGAAGTTGTTTTTATGCAAATATGGTTCAGTTGCTTTAGTTTGTCATTTGAGAGAATTTTTAGTAGGAAACCTGATAAATCAACACTGGAGAGCAAGTGGGTAAACCAAGACAAAAAAACCCAGAGCTCCTTCTTGAATGATGGCATTGGGGATTTTTTTTTTCTGATTTAAAGGGCATTGATTAAGTTTAGAATAACATAACTTTGTAACTGTAGTTTAGATGAAATCTGAAATGCTGTAGGCTCACCAGCTATGCTGGCATGCTTTGACTGAAGCACAAGCAACTGGACAGACTCCCCCCACCGCTGCTCCTGTGCATTTTCTTTGAAGCCAAGCACTGCCCCAGGGTTACCCTTGATGAGTTTGAAACATTGCATTTGTTCAGCAGGGGAGTGTGTTCATTTGCATTCCTCTGCTTACTAGAGAGATTTGCATGTTCCCTAAAAGCATTTGTCTTAACAGCACAGTTTCTGTCACTTCAGAGAGAAAACAGATAGCAAATTGTGGTTTCAGCAAACAGAGCTGTGGGGCCACAGGGGCAGACTCTGAGAAAGTGGGGAAGAGACCTGCTTGCTGGCAACATCAGATGTTTTACAAATTAAGTCTGACTTTTTACAGTAACTTTTTTATGCCTGTGGGATTACATTTGGGACAAAGATGACTTCAACAACATGCAGAAAGACAGCAAATTTCAACATATTATGGAAAATAACCACCAATGCTTGAATGGCACAATTCTAACAAGGGGCTTCCAGTGGTTTGTTCTGTAGCTTCACACCCATTTAGAGCTAAGCTTTCATTGTTCAGAGTTCTGTTTGTGAAATGTTTCATTTCTGCCCAGGGGACTGTAATGAGCTCAGGCATGGCATTCTGCACTTTTGAAGAATACAAATTTACCTAAGTTCCTAAATTTACTTAAGTTTACACTTAGGTATGCTGGTCAGCAGTACTTAATGCTGAGTTGATGGCTGACTTCTTACTATTGTAAGTTTTAGCTAGAGAAAAGGTATAGAAAATCCAGTTATCTGTGAAAATAAACTTTTCAAGTTCTTAGTGGGTGGTGTTTATTAATTAGGTTGAAGGAGGAGTCTGAAAATCACAGAGTAAATAGGCTCTGGCATTTTGTATTGCCAATGACACAGTGTTAAAGTCTGTGTCAGCAACATGGACTTTCACATCACTATATGCATTTGTCTGTTGAGTGTGTAAGAAGTTGTTTCTCTGTATGTGAGTGGTGTTCAGATTTGGCCTTTGCATCTGGAGAAGTTTCAGTGAAGATGATATTGAAAAGGGCACTGGCTGGCTTAACACAGACCTGTTTTCTAGTCAAAGCCTTTGTTAGGTTCTGAAGATGGAGAAATCCCCTTTTCTTGTATCTTTGTCCCTAGTTAGATCCAGAATCTTAGTATTTTGCCTTCTTCGTGACTAAAATGGCATCACTCACTCTTGCTTTGTGCCTGCCAGTATTAAAGCAGAACAGCAGTGTGAACAGCACTCTGGTGAAGACAGATGAGAAGAGGCTAAATTTTATTAATAGTGAGCCCTCTTCTATTTTAACCAGTAACCTGGCAAGTCGTTTTTGTAGTTCTGTTCTGCGTTAAAAGTTAGCATGAATTTAAATTTGCTTTTATTTGCTTTCATTGGATATACTTAGACTGAGAGTTCATAAGAGATGTTTTCCTGTAACTAATACAATTTTGTAACTCCCATATGATGAGCTGATATGTATCTTGATTTGTATAGCAATCTCAAATTTATTTTGCCTTTAAGAGCTCCAGTTTAAATACTCAAGTTACCTAAATCTCATTGATTTCTACAACATTCAGTGTTCTTCATAGTTCAACTTGTAGCATTTGAATAAACATTTCAGAAGGCCTGAGTATAATGCAATTGCATTATTACGCTTTGGTTACTTGGCAGTTTAAAACTATTTTCTTCCAATTTGGAATTAAAGCCTTTATTGGCAGATGTTGAACGAAGTATAAGCTGTATATCCTCAAATATTTTGCTTCTGTTTCAAACTTTTAATGGTTTCTCTTGTCCTTTATAAAACCAAAATGCTATTTTAGTAACATGATTTCCTTCCAACTGAAAATTGCATATTTTTTTAAATTAACAGGACTAGATATATCTATTTTTTCAAAGAATTTCTAATAAAATTTGCTTGGAGCTATAATTCTTTTTCCATTTGATAGACTCCATTCTGCATTCATGTAAAACCAGAGAGAGCAGTTTCTTTGCCCTTTAATTCTTTTCTTTTTAATGAAGGCTGAGGAGGTAAATTGAGTAGGCAAAGAATGTTTTCCTTGCAGTCACTTTACAGTCTGCAGCAGAGAGGCAAAATTTAGGCTCCTCAGTGTATTTAGAATGCCTAGATTTCATGCTCCTCCTTGGAATGTGTATGTGTCTAGGCTTATCTATCTCTGTAACTTGGTTCCATTGCACTTTCTGGCCAATGTACTGGCTGCAGGAGTTTGTCCTTGAGCCTCTGGCCCCAGAGCAATCCCCCTTCTCTTCTTGCATCAGCCTGCTCAGTTATTCCTGGTTACCTGCAGTAGCAATGGAAGCAATCATTGCATGCTCCTGTGGTGCTGTTGCAGCTGCAGCAGATCCCCTGCTTATGGCATCTTTTTTCATTTGAGGAACTCGGGGACAGCTCTTAGAGAAATGGGGAAGCTTTTTAATTTTACATGCTTCATTTACTGGACTTTGATTTGTGAAGTTGGGAAGTGATTACACAGTAACCTGGGAGGGATCTTCTAGGATGAATCCCACTTCGTATTTCTAGATAATTTTGAGTTGCTAAAGGAAGAATGGGCATGGCTCACTGGAGACACAAATACCAGGGTTTTTTTGTGATCAGGTGTCTCTTGTGATCTCTTGAAGTTGCAATGTCTGTTAATAACTCCTTGACTCAACACAGTAGAAACTTCCTCCATTCCCTCTTTCTGGATGACTCAATAAAGTCCACTGCTCCAACATTTTATCCTGTATTATTCTATAAAGAGAACAATTCTACATAACACAAACATCTATATCAGATTAATTTGTGAAGCCCATTAATAGCTCTGGACTGAGACCAGACCCAATGGTAATCAATGGCTTTGGGTTAGTATAAAGTTTGTGACTGACTCTAAATCACATCATGTGGTGTTTCAACTGCTGGAGAAAGTAAAATATTGAATGTAACATTCTTTACAGCAGTCAAAGTGTGAAGCTTCTTTTGATGAATTCAGTGTTTTTTGAGAACATATCAGCTCTAGTCAAAATACATTTTTGCTTAAGATTTTGCTTAAGATTTCTGATTTTTTTAAAAAATATTTTAAATGCATTACTACTCGGCATTCTAACTTTTTTACTGCTGTGTGTTTTCTACCAATATAATTTTTCTCAGACAGAGTAGTTTTTAAGATCTTTTAGGGTTTATTAGCAGTGGAGCTGCAAGACTTTGCCTGAACATGGGTTTGACACATTGGTTACATTTAAAATTTTACATTTTCTTTGCAGAAGAAAAATATTGAATGTTTTGGGTTTTTTTTTATTTCTACTTAGTATTTAAAGTTAAGAATGATAAATAAGCTTACAGGATTTCATGCTATAAGGAGATAACTGTTGAAATTAGTTTAGAGAATTAAAAACCTAGTTGTACTGAATCGTTTTGCATACTAGAGCTTCACTTGCTCTTACTTCACTTTTGCATTTGAAATGGAAGATTTCACAGCTCTGCTCAAAGACTGCAGCTGCCAAAACTTACTTTCCAAAAGTGCACCTTGACTCCCCCTAAATTCTGTTGACTGGCATTGGAGGGCATTGTCTGTCCTGCTTAAGTACTGTGGGTTTTTTGTGCTCTGAATGTGTTGGAAATCTATGTCGACTGATTTATTTTGGTCAAAAGTCCAGAAATCCTGTCCATGTTACTTTCTTCACCCAAACACCTCTGCCACTCAGAAATTGAGTTTTCAGTAGGAAGAAAATGGTTTGCATTTGGTCAAGGTGAATTGATGTGTAAGATGGGAAACAACAAAATCCCTGCTTGATGAGGGGGTTTCCCACTCTCCCATAGAAGCCAGCACAAGTTGTACAGAATTCTTTGTAAAGAGAAAGAAAATCCTTTAAAGTTATGATTCAAGTCTTAAATAGAGGGAAGCATTATGAAATTTATAAAGCAGTATCATGAAATTTATAAAGCAGTAAATCTTTAATTCAGTAGAAATAATGCCAAAATCTTATTGTATTCAGTAGAGACAGACTTGTAAACACTTTATAAAAACTTTTAAATGAAATTTTTGACCTGAATTCAAAGAAATTGATTTAATGTATATACGCTTGAGTTCACATACATATTTAAAATAGATTTTAAAACTGAATTACAAATGCCAAGTACATATGAATTTCCTTGATAGTATACTGTTAGTGATACCACAGAAATGCATTTTTATCCTTTTTATGAATGTGTTTTCTGGATTTCCTCCCTGTTCCTGGAACCAAGTCATAGTTAGGCCATCAGTCAGCTAGCACAAATGTCTTAGGAGAATTATTTTCACAGAAGAGCTACTGCTGCTTAATCCACCAGACACAGCCCACTGCCAGAAAATACCTTAATCTGTTTTTGATTTTGTTAAGGTATAAAGAAAGCAAAGGTACAAACAAAATGAAGCTAGCAACCTTTTTTTTCCCCTCTAAGGCTTCAGTAATTGTTGTTATTGTTAATTCATTATTACAGAAGATTTTGTAATTTCTTGAAGCAAGGCTTCTCCTTTTGTGCTGAGATCAGCCACAACAGTCTTTTAGTTGACGCACCACCAGCAGTAATTATTACTTAAGTAATTATTTATTCATATGTTCAATGCAGTGTTTTTACTTTTCAGTGTTACTACACACATGCATCTTACTGTCCACATTTGTTAAGAAGTAAATGTGAGGGGGGAAAAGGAAACACGTTAATGTTCTAGGAAGTTTAAATCTAGAAGAAATTTATACAACATCCCTGAGACAATATTTCACTATAAATTTAGATGTAATATCTCTTGGGAAGGATTAGCTGGTAAGTGTGATTTTGTGTCTCCCTCTGACCTTTGCCCTGAGTCTTCAGTTAGCTGTTGTTAACTTAGATTTAAAGACTTTGCAGTTTGCTTAAAAATGGCAGTATTTGTCTTTGTCAACTGGTAGACATAGACTAACATTTCATAAGTGAATTATTTATTACATTTATGTGAAGGGCAAAAGTTCAATTAAATTAATTGCAAGGTCTTTTCACTGTTCATTCATCTGAACTAGATCCTATGAGAAAAATAAGAATTGTGAGATGTAAGATGCATTAGGCTACAGCAACATAAAGTAAAATAATGCCTTACTTTTTATTTTACTGAGAGGCTTTTTTTGGACGTGGTGGCTCACAGGTTAATGTTGAACAAAAAGATGATATCTGGATGATAAAGCACAAGCGAACGAGTATGACTTCAGTACCACTATAAAGGTGGGAGGATATAATTCTCCTGGAATATTGAAGTTACCCACACAGAAAAAAAAAAAGTTAAAGTTAATAAAGTCAGACACAAGCAAGAAAACCCATTATGACTGACTATTAAAAGAGATGGGGAACGCATTTGAAAGTAATGGCATGCGGAATAGAACTTATTCTGACATACCATATTAAACGTGGTGCTTTGCCTAAACTAGAGATGATACATCACCCACTCTTTATGAAATAACAGTAGGCATGCTTGAAATAGTCAGGAATGATAGGATGTTTATATAGGCAGTATGCTGCTTGAAATGAGGAAAAGTCAATGCTGTAATGGATTATGTAAATAAAGAAATATAGATAGTATTTTAATATAGAGGGGGACTAAATCAGCCGAACAGTCATAACATGGTATTGATTTTCTTTGCAAAAAGAGAAGTTTGCAAAGTAATTCTTCTTTGTTTGCTAAATATGGTGGCTCTTGAGGTGGTGAGATAGTTCTGTGGATTGTTCTTATATCAACTGAGGAGCAATGAAATTGTAAAATTTATACCCCCATATTTATTTTAGCCTTGTACATAATGGCATTGGTACTTTAGTGCTTATATAACAAGCTCTTTTTTAAGTGCAAGGATGGAGGAAATAATTGTTGTATATTAATAAAATGAGACTACTTACCTCATCAAAGTTACTTTTCACGAACTAGTTTTCACTTAAAAGCTATCACGAGAAGAATTGATGTTATCCATTTCTGCTTTCTGACCAGTCAGCTTCCCTTCACATTTACTCTCCTCTAATACTCAACTTCCTGAATATTTTGGAATCCAATATTGGTACCGACAGTATCTTCTCAAAAATTTGATAGTGACCTTGTTTTTTTGGGGTCAGGTTACTGGTCACTGTGAAATTGGTGATTAATGGGATATGCTGGAGTGGAACTGTGCACATGTGTATCCATCCTGCAGCGTTGAACACCTGAATCTTCTTGCCTTGGCTTTGTAGGTGTCTGAGAGCTATACCTGTGAGGGGAACTCCTGGCAGGCACACACACAATATTGTACTCCAGCAGTCCTATGAGATCTTCTAGGTTCATGTTTTGTTGTCACAGTTTACAAAAGGCTGTTTATAACCTACACTGCTGAGAGCGTAATGATCCCCTACTACTTGTAATATTAGGAACTTTCAGCCAGATTAATTTGCAGCTTCCAGTTCTCTTTGCTGAGGAGTAAACCCTCAGGGCTTTAGTTGCACTGCAAGAAATTAAAGCTATACTTATGTTGTTGTGCTGTCAGTTTGCTTTCTTTTATCTAAATAGTGAAAGACAGGCCATGAGTACAGATGAGATTGTAAAATTCCCAGTGTACTAGAGTGAGGCCAAATATGAATGTGAGTCATTGGCTTGAGGGGAATTTGCCAAAATTGCAAGTAAGATCTGCTGGAAATGAAGTATTTCCTGTTGAAAAGATCTGTAGCTTTTTGCAGATGTCAGTGACGGCTGCAAGCACTGCATGTGCTGGGATTCAATCAAAATATCTTAATAAATATGTCTTACAGCAAAGGAAATTGTGAGAAGAATGAACTTCCCTTACTAATTTAATTCTCATAAAACTGTTTGTCTAACTAAATATCAATAGGAGGGCGCACTTGCTCTTTATATTTCTGCATCTTTTCTAGAACTAAGAAGTTGGTTTTATGAAGCATTATAGGGATTTAACTGTATAAATAAGTCAAATCACATAATTTTCAGTCAAAAGTCTTGGTTAGATCTTGTAGGTCAAGAGGAAGCTGTTCTATTTTTTAAAATGCTATCCTGTCTCTGCTTTTTCAGAAAAACACAAATAGAAAAATCTTGACTAAATGAAGCCTCTTGGGAGATTTCTCACATACACCCCACACCCTCCGTGTGTATACACAAGACTAATGAATATTGATGAGATTTGAAGTTATAGGTTTATGACCTCAAATTACAGCAGAATTTAATTCCTGTTTAGAAACTTGGCATCTGAACTGTTTGTCTTCCAGTGTACAGATTTTTGTTTTATTCTGTTACTGCTCGTGCCAGTATAAACCCTGATACCTTGAGTTTCATTCTTACGTATTTGGCATAAATAAGCCAAGGCCAAGAGTAGAACTTGTGAGAAACAGGGATTCTGAGCATACAGTAAAGATAGTAAATAATTCATAGATTCTCCTAGCTAGTTGGGATCAGCAGGTCCTCATGTCTGACCTCTTCCTTAAAATAAACATGAGAATTTCATTCAAGTACTCTTCTACTAAGAATATTATAGCAAGTTTAATGTATTTGCTACCCCAGTCAAAGTGGATCAAAGTCACTTTTCCTAATGTAAAGAAGTTGTATGTGAGACAGGTAGGAGTTTATTTCAACAATCACAAAACTTTGAACTGAAAGTGGGGTAAAATATATGATTTAGAGTACCTGAGGAAGGCAAGAAAATTAGCAGTATCCTGGCTGGGGGAGAAAGGGTTGGTGGAAGTCACAGATAGGTAGTAACAGCATCAAGGATCATAATTTCTGAAACTTGGAATTAAAAATCCTGATTTCAGATGTAGCTTGTGTATTTCATATTTTAGAAGCAATGATTCATGTTTTAAAACAAGTCATTAATGAAGTTTAGGATATGCATCTAATGGTCTTAAATTATAGAACATAGAAAAATTGCTTACACCAAATAGCTTCTAAATTTTTCCCATGGTGTCTTACAGACTCTGCTCTGGGAATCTTGAACATCATGAGTGATCAGCTCCTCTGTTTATTGAAATGAGAAGGATAGAGAGTAAAAGTGTTCATGAATTTTATTGCAGTGGTTCTGACATGGGATTCCCCTTCCCAGCCTTCCAACACTTTCTCACCATTTCATGGGCAAAGTGCTTTTCTATACTTCTGGCCTTCTTTTGTATAAAATAAAAGAGAAAACAGAAAGTCCAAAGTGATGTTTCTTTAATACTGCGAATAGCTCAGCCTCGGTTATTAATTATTTTCGTGCTTGTACCCTCCGAGTTTAGCAATGTGCCATAATGCAGTATTTTCATCCCGTTTCACTCGTGCCTCCCTTCATCCTGTTTCCTGCCTATCCCAAAGAAAGGCTGGAGGGCACAGCTCTTGGAGTCCGATGGCAAAATGGCCTGATGGCTTGATCCTCTGTTAACATCAATGAAAGAGCTGTGGAATTTTCAAACTTTTTGGAAAAGACGGAATGTTTGGAGGTTAAGAATTTTAAAAGCCAACAAGGTTACCTTTTCATAGGTGATTATCTCCAAAGAAAACTTCAGTCTTGTTGAAAATAAAAAGTAAACTAAGGAGATAATACAGAGAAACTGTCATACAAAAAGTGCTTCTGCAACTTCTGTGTGTCTGTGTTTACTTCCCAGACTGAATGACTCCATGAATTACTGAATTACTCTGACTTCAGGCGACCTGGTTTGAGTTGCCTCTCTGTGTCAGTGCTGTTTAGAATATCCTTGACTGCTCTCAGTAACATATTTTCTGTACACATCCAAGGGTAAGGGCTTACATCCAAGGGTAAGGGCTTCATAGCATAAATTCAATCCCTCATATGTCAACAGTCTGATTAAGAACAAGTCTTTCGTCCTTGTATTCAAAATTCTGCTACTAGCTAGAACTTATTTACTGTGCTCATAGGTGATCTGGAGATAAGGGAGGTAGCAAGAACTACTTAGATCCTTAGTTCTGGTATGCTTCCATTCAAATTTGGAATGTTTTTTTCCCCTCAATATGATCAGTGATTCATGTGTTTGGAGGCAAAAAGGGGACCAGGCATCTGATGGTGTATTTACTGATATCATAGAACAGGGGCTAAGTCTTTTTGTACCAGAAGTAATGTCTAAAGTAGTCATCCCTTTTATTGATATTAGATTTCATCTTGGGCTATCATTATCTGGACAAGTGTAGATAACCAATTTTTTTTATGTGTAAGCAAATATTCCTGTGTATACAAAACCTATTTTTTGTGATTTTTTCCTGTGGAAAGCTACATAAGGTAGCAATGATATGTCCATATATTTTAGTCTTTATTCTCTCTACCCTCTACCTTCTTTTCCTTGTTATTATTCCTCTGTGGTGTATGCATTGAGTCCCTAATCCCATTGATTCAACAACTATTCTTTATTTACTTGTATGGTTCCAGCCACATTTATATGTATTAAGAGCCATGTATGCCTAAAAATACAGCAATAATGTCATCTGTACTGCCACACAGGTTAGAAAGGATATCATTGCACTGCCTGTTGCCTGTCACCTTTGTGAAATACTGCCCTGCCAGTAGCCATTGATTTTTGTGAATCATTCAGGGTTTATGGAGAGTAGTGTTTTGGGAAAAGCCAAGACACCAATCACAAGATGTTATGGAGTTGTTTTGTTCACAAGTAGTAATCATTTTTACCAGTAAAACATTTTTATTGTGTGGTCCTATACCCCTGTCAGCTGTTGAAAAGTGTGACTGTGGAACATGGGTCTGAACGTAGCCCAAGTGCTCGGTGTCAGCCAGTCTGCACCTGCCTTCAGCTGGCACCTGCCACCACATGGATTGTTGGGATTCTCCTTTGAAAGGTCTTACACTGTACAGTGTGCATTTAAAAAGGCTCCCATTTGAAAATCTGGGAGCAAGTGAAGGAAGAATATAAAAGGATAATGCTGACATTTCGGTGTGTAATGCACATTTGAATTCTGGTGATACTGCTGTTGTCTGCATCCCAGCAATGTGAGCTTTAAGGACAGAGTACTAAAGCATCATTAGTCCAGGAAAAAAATAAACCATAATCATCACAGCAGTGTGATGCTACTTTTAAAGGAGAAAAAATGAAATATAGTTAGGGAGTTTATGATTCTTGCCATATATTTTTCCTTTCCGTTTTATTTCTTTTTTAATGTGGTATTTCCATAAAGTGAGTGATAATAAAGCAGAATTCTAGGTATTTGAGGCCACTCTGCAGCATCTCTTTGCTCTGTAACTGCTGTTGGCAGTATAAAGTTAATTGTTTGAGCCCTGAAAGGAGACAGTTCTTCAATGGAAAAATCCTTGTAGCAAAAGTGGATCACACTCACCCCTACTACTCACCTTGCATAGAGCTGTCAAAGGAATTAGCTCAATTTGTGGTTCTCTTAGACAGTATTAATTAGCTGATTATTATTTTTAAGTGAATACTGTTATACAGAGAAGCTCAGTTAGTGATTTTTCTAAAACCATTTAGAATTGAAGTTCTTCAAGAAGAACCAGACTTTTTGAGTCCTAATATTGTATTTAGGGTTGTACTCTATATATAAGAGGAAATGCTACTGGAGGTTTAATTTCGCTGTTACTATTTCCAGGAGACAAAGAACATAGAAACAGAAGAGTAGACAGGGAATAAAGATAATATTAGCTTCATCGTTTGTATGTGTCCAGGAAAACACAGAAATCAATGATGGAAGTTAAAACCAGGATATTACTTGTTATTTTTGACAGTTAATATTGTAGAAGTATTTTTAATACCCCGTGTTATTAGTAGGTGGCTGGGGAAGACACACAGTTTCATCTTTGAGAAAAAAAAACTTAGTGTCTAAAGGTACCAAAAGCCTCAATAAGATAAGAGAGAGACATACTTGGCAATTAAATCAAAAGTGAAATGGAATACATTTGCAATGGAATGAATTAGTTGTTGCTAAGGGTTTTCAGAATGCTGGAAACAACTCTTTTACAAGCACAGTATTTTCTGAATGTCTTTGAAAATCTCTTTTGGAACTTGACAACTCATTTGGTAGATGTCAGCTTCAAGGTTCAAAAAGCTTGGCAAATAAAATTCAGCTTGGAATGGAAAATCTAGAGCAGCTTTCCTGGCAGATGCTCCCAGCAGCATCACAGAAAACTTGCACAGTATAGGTGATGGGCTTTTAACACAGTTGTCTTAGTGCTAGATTAATTTGTAGACACTGTTCCATAGTTACTTGGCATTAGGGCAAGATAATAAAGGAGGCATCAAGTTCACATGAAGAGGTGTGTAAATCTTGACAAAAGCAGCTAAGTTAGAGCAGGCACAGCACGAACCCACTCGTGCAGTAGCAATCTGGGCTGTTTTCTTGAGAAGAATATAGAGGTCTATTGATTTTTAGTAGATAACCTCTTTTATTTCCTTTTTGTGAAGTGAAAGCTGTTGGAAATGAAATGTGTGTATATCATGAAATCAGTGATAATTTTCAGACAGAGATAAAAATGTTCAATTTGTCTGGTTATTTTCATGGAAAGTTCTGCCCATTAGTGGGAGCAGAAGGCAAAGATTACGTGCTTTGTTCTTAATGCAGATCTCTCTGAGGTAGTTAATTATTCTATATATATCATCTTCTTAAATGTTACAGAGAATGAAAATACCTGATGGTTGTTTAAATGGAAATGTGTATGGCTTTTCTTAACTTTTCCCACTGATCTCCAATGTTGTTTATATGCTGACAGACCATTTGTCTCAGTGCTGCTCTCTATAATATAATATAATATTATGAAAGAGAAGCCCTATTTTTTGCATAGGACATAAGTTATTGAATTTAAAGTTTGACTTTTTGACTCTTTCTATGCTCCTGGAAGGAAGATAAAAGATCTCTGCTGCTCCTCTCACTTCTAAATCATGATTTACAATTCTTTTGGTCTGTCTGAGGACAATTTTTGTTGTCTTTGTACTGTAAGAGGCCACACGGAGAACTCCTTATCAGAGAGTAGGACCCAGCTGTGCTGGCGTGACACAAGCATACAACATAAAGATGGGTCACATCTCCTAAAGATTTTGCAGGGTGTATGTCTGTGTTCTGTGCCTGGGATAGCTGCAGGCTGCTCATTTTGGTGGCTGTTACCTGTGTAGCCACCACACCTGGATTCTTATGGTTAGAGGAGGGACAACCCTGTCTGGGGGCATCAGGCACAGCATCACCAGCTGGGCAGGGGAGGCAGTTGTCCTGCTCTGCTCTGGGATGGCCTCACCTCCAGTGCTGGGGGCAGTTTTGGGGACCACAATGTAAGATATTAAGCTATTAGAGAGCATCCAAAGGAGAGATAGGAAGGTGGTGCACGTTCTTGAAGGGGAATCCTTACAAGAAGAGGCTGAGACGACTTGGTCTGTTCAGCCTGGAGATGAGGAGACTGAGGAGAGATCTCACTGCTGTTACAGCTTCCTCTTGAGGGGAAGAGGAGGGGCAGGCACTGATCTCTGCTCTGTGGTGACAGTGACAGGACCCAAGGGAAAGGCCTCAAGTTGTGTTGTGGGGGGGGTTTAGGCTGGATATCAGGTAAAGGTTCTTTACCCAGAAGGTGGCTGGACACAGGATCAGGCTCCCCAGGGAGGTGGTCATGGCACCAAGCCTGACAGAGCTCAAGAGGGTTTTGGACAACACACATGGTTTGACTCTGTGTGTGCACAGCCAGGATTTGGACTTCAGTGATCCTTACTGGTTCCTTCCAGCTCTGGATGTTCTGTGATTCTATGATTCTGCACAGCTATTTCATTATGCATTTATGTAATTTCCCATTGAAAGGGTTATGTTAGTTGAACAGGTATATGTGGTGTATTCATGCCATGCTGTTTGTAAGACAAGTGATTTTTTAAACATAGTGCCGAAGGCCTGAAACTCTACTAAATCGGCCCACTTGACAATGGAGGCAGCATGCAGTGCAGTCTTTTCAGGCTTTTAACTGAGAAGCCTGTAGGTATTTGTGCAACATTAGATAAATAATTTGGTAAAAATATTGCGAAGTCTATTACTGATAATATTTTTCAAGTTTTAAAGGATGTTTAACATCTCGTACGTTTGGGTGCGTAATTCCGCGGAATTCAGACAAGAACTATGACTTTCCTACAGAATTAAAAAAACACCCATAGAACTAAATAATGTTATTTGCAATATCAGAGTAAGAGAAAAATGCATAGAAAGAAACCCACTTGAAAATGACTAGGGAAATGTAGATAACTGATGAATAGCTTTAAAAATGTAAATAAGAACTTCCAGACACTTCCACTATTCACAGAATCGTTATGTAATTTGTGGTTCCCAAGTTTATGCCTCTAGGTATGCTCAAAGTCAGTTAATTTTGACATCTGGCTCCTTTTTTCAGCTCCTTTGGGACTCACAGAATAGGCATTGCCCTGACTTCTTCACCTGTGGAACCAGATGTTAGAAGGATGCTAACAGTGTTCTTTCAAAAAGCCACTGAAAACACATGAAGGAGCACTTTCAGATTTTATCAGCTCTCTCACATAAAACCTCTTCCAGCTTGACAGAAATATTTCTACCAATTTCTCAGTGATTTGATTCTCATTGTATTTCTCCCCTTGAACACTGTTTTAATTCTAGAAAAGAAGGACCTAACTGGTGTGACAGGAAATTTTGGAACAGATTTGGAACAGAATCTCAGACTTCAGCTTTATCCAGTAGCAGAATCTATCCATTTTCCATATCTATTTAGTAGGTGAGTGTCTTGAAAACTGGAATATATTTGGAGAGCCTCCGTTTCAGTCTTTCTGAAGGGCTTCGACATGAAGCCCTAGAACCAAGTAGAGCTCCTGAATTAAGTTAGTATTCTGAGGGTATTTCCATCAGTTTTGCTGGAGCTCTTCTGTTTAAATTGGTCAGAAAATCAGCGAAGCATTCAACACTTTCTGAAAAAACTCCCTGTAGTTTTGTGGTTGAATCATAAGGAGGAGTAGAAACATGCAGGTCAAAAGTCCCTGAGGTAGATGAGGGATTTGAGTCCAGGACATCTGAATGTTCTCCCAGATTCTTATTATCAAGATGTGGAATAGAGAGTCTTAGCAGCTCATAGATTTCTTTTTCTGCTAACGTGTAAAAGTGGTTACCCTAATGTTTCTCTAATGCTTTTAAGGACTTTCTACCTTAGCATGCTTTTCACTAAAAAAGCCATTGAAATGAGTGTTTTCCCAGTAGAAGGAGGTGATTTTTATTGTTGCTGTGATATGTGCAACTTAGGATCACCATCTGCACTCCAATTCTACCTCACATAAATTACTGGTTGTTTAATTTAGCTTTTCTCTTGTGTCATTTGTTTTCACATACGGAGGTAGCAGCTTTACCAGTAGATAATAGGAAGTTATTAACTTGTTTCACCTTACATTCCCACAACCACATGCTGCTATTTCTTATAATAACCTTGACTTCAGTAATGTGGCCCTTTGTGGGATCGTGTGAGTGTGCTGTGTAATTATATTGTGACTACCGAATGAATGTAGGCTGTCATTCCATTACCCTACTAATCTAATATGGTGATAGAGGTGCTGTTTGTATGATACTTTCCCACTTGTCTCATCTGATAAAATTGTTTGAAATTAACTGTTTCCTTTTTCTGCAACACTGGTGAATTCTGCAGCATGGTTCAGCCAGTAAAGGAGTAAGGAAACATCTGTGAAACTGCCAAAACTGAATTGGTAAATTGATGGAAATAATACTGATTTGCACGTTTTGAAGGAGCATTGCCAGCAGCAGACTCAACAAAATTTCAACTGTTTCTGGGATTTTTTTCAGTGGTTTTAATGAGGAAGCCTAAAGTATTTTTTTTCTGAAATTCTTTAACCTGAAACAATTGTAAATAATAGTTGTCAACACTGCAAAAGAAAATGAATATGTTTATTTTCTTTTCACTTATGTATTACTTGCTGTATTCTCATCATTGCAGTTTTTCTTTGAAAGCTCCTAGGTAAAATAAATAGAGCATAAATAATTTAAAAATATAAGGGGGAGAGAGGCTGAGGCTCTAAAACTAGGGAGTATATTCACTGTGCGCATTTAAATTCTTTTTGTTACCGTTTAGTGCTGAGTTTGGCTCCTTTCGAGAATATTCCTGTAATTGGCAGATTATGGGACTCTCCGCAAGGAGATGGCAGCAAATGCAGTTTGCCATCTGTGGGCAAATTTTTTTTGTGGCAGCATACCTGTATCAAGAATGGTTGTTAATTGTCATGCTGTGTTTTGGAGTTAATGTCCAAATTTTCTAGTAGTGCAGACCAGCCTCTTCAAATGAAAATTAATGGAGTTTAGCTAATTAAGCCATGTGAGGTCTGCCCTGTTTTTCAAGATGTCCCCTATTGTTTATGAAATGACATATTGGTAATTGTTAAGAAGGACATGTTAGTGGTTGTAAAAAATAAATGAGTTTCTGGAAGGTAAGAAGTTGAAAATGTAAGCTCTAGTACCATTAAAAAGATGGAGACCTCCAAGTAGATATTAACTTTGTAATAATTGCAGTGGATCACAGGTAATGCATGCCCCCACTCTGGTTTCCAGTATTTGACTGTTGTGGTTACAAATTCTGTGGTATGCCTTTGAAAAGATCATCATGTGGCTTTCCTCCTGCTGCGAAGAGGCACATATCATACCATGAAAGAACTCCTTTATCTGCCCTCTCCTGTATTTTTTTTTTCAATAAAATGAAGAGTGTTTCTGTTGAAGGGGATAATTGGTGGATCGTTGTAATATATTAATTGGTTTATGAACCATAAGTTCTTTAGAGGATGCCACAAATATTTATAATGTCCTTGAGTTCTACACCAGATCTGTAAATTAGCTGAAAGATGTGTAAAAATTCATACAGTCAGACAGCTCCCTCTTGGCTAAGCACATAAAGTGGCTGAGGAGCATAAATTATTCCTGCTGAGGTCAATCATAATTTATGCTGTTTTGCTTCTGCATCTGCTCTTCTGAGAAAGAAGAATATAAAGAACATCTGTATTTGAAGAAAGATTTCCCTCTTTCCATCAATGCATCAAATTTAGTTCACTTTGGGAAATGTTTTGGTACAAATGATAATCTGAAGAGCTGCAATTTGAATTGGCAGGTCACAAGGGAAGACTGCTTCAGATTGTATTTATAAAAAAGCTGAAAACATTACCACAGCCTGGACACCTGAACCTCAGAGATCTGTAGAGATGTTGTCATTGAGGATGAATTCAGTCACATGCATATGAAAGCAGAACAATCCTTTAAAAAATTGTGTCTGACAAAGTCCAATTTCTTTTCTGTATCATGTAGGTGAAACCTGGATTTCATGACATCAGTTGTATTTTGGTGGAAAGAATTGGTTCTGTCTTTGTGGTGACAGTGGCCACATTTCAAACTTGGCTGTCTCTTTTGTTTTCATATTTTATGTGTTCTTAGCTCATTAAAGGAACTTTTCAAAATATACCTGAAGTAATTTCAGTACATATGTTGATGATACCATCCATGGATTAAAGGCTTGGATGGGGGTAATAATTTCAGTAGCTTGTTGCCTGTAATTCTTGGGCTAACTGTCCTTACTTTATTTAGGTGTGTAATGCTTTGGTTTTAAGATGTCTAAAATGAATAAAACTAGCAGATTAAGGTGTAGTGATGCAGGTAGAAGTTAAGAAAACAAAATAAGAGTCAGACTATTCCTACTAAATAATATTTCCTGTCTTTGTCTTCTGCACCTTTATGACAATGTTATCTGAAATTCCACACATTGCATGCTACATTATAATAATAGCTCAAATTGTAAAATAATTTAAGAATTTTTCTTAATTTCTTAATCTCTCTGATATATATCACTAGATAAAGGATGACTCCACAGCCATTATGAGGAAAAGCATCCAATTTTTCTTTACGTCACTTCCAAACAAAAGATATGTCTCTGAACAAAGCAGTCAATTTAGGCAATTATGAACAGGTTATTTACAAGACCTAGTGGCTGTCTTATCTCCAGTCTTTTTTTCTTTCTTTTGGGAAAAAAAGGACACAATGAAAAAATAATGTATTAGCTTACATTTTTGAAGTTCACCCTTTTTGAGACATAGCAGTACTGGTGGTTTATATTAGAAATTAGTCTTGCAAGTTTGAATTCAAAATGAGATATTTTTGTGTTATATTGCCATTATAATACCTAGCTCTAAAAGCTTACTTAATTTCATTCTAAGAAGGAAAAAACTAGACTTTAGCTTTTTTCCCCCCTCACTTATGTTCAGCTCATTTTTTACAGTCTAGTTAGCTATCATAGGCAGCATATACCATATTGTATTTCCAAAACTATATTTGATCATGCTTCTTCTATATTAGCAGAATTGTTGGGAAGCAAAATGAATAGTAACAACTTTTGTGGTATTAATTTTGCTGGGCGGATGTGCTGTCTCAGGAAAGGAAAATTAGCAGTAGAGAACACATACTGTTGGAAAGGCATCAGGATGCCAGTAATTTAATCTGGAGAGAATGGGTCAGTCTATATTTCTAATTTAATATTTGTAATTTATTTCATATTATTGCCTATTCGAGCCTCCCCTCCAGACAGGCTGAGTGAGCTGGGAGGAAGAAAAGGCTCCACGGAGACCTCAGAGCAGCCTTTCAGTACCTAACAGGGGCTTACAGGACAGCCAGAGAGGGATTTCACAAGGTTGTGTAGGGATTCGAGGGTGAATCCCTTCAACTGGCACAGGGTAGGTTGAGGTTAGATATCAGGAAGAAATTCTTTCCTGTGAGGGTGCTGAGGCACTGAAGCAGGTTGCCCAGAGAAGCTGTGAACGCTCCGTCCCTGGAAGTGCTCAAGGCCAGGTTGGATGGGGCTCTCAGCAGCCTGGTCTAGTGGAAGGTGTCCCTGCCTATGGCTGAGGTTTGGAACTAAATGATCATTAAGGTTCCCTTCCAACCTGAACCATTCTCTGATACTCTGTGACAATCCTTAGAATGAGACACTGTGCCTGGTGCTTAATGCCCTTCCATGAAAAGTCAGGCAGCCTGATAGCAGCGCTGTGAAGTGCTAAACAGCTCCAAGAAATTCTCAACTCCTTAAGCTGCGGAAACAAGCAATGGCATAATTACCATTTCTGATGCCAGTACCATCTCTAATGAAGGATGTTTTTGTGCTGAGATGTAAAAAATTTGCATTTAAAATTCTCCTCTGTTTTATTTTTAAAAGGCAGTTTATGTCTGAAGAAGTGTCATTTGCTGCAGAACACTGAAACAAAAACATGCAAATGACACCAGAGTTTACCATTTTCATCATAAATGTTGTTATTTCTTGTAGAATGAAGATTTTGCTCCTATTTACACTCTTTGTTGTGTATATTTGCCATGTTCAGCTTGCTTGATCCTGGTTTTCTTCCAAATTTCATTTTCTTTTGCCATAAATAATAAACAATTATAATGAAGCACAGTGCCTTTTCTATCCTGTACTCCAATTGATTACAGCATATGATAGCATCCTTAACAATATATTTCAAGAATGGCTTCAAATCATGTTTACTGTATTTCACTGCTTTAAGAGATGTTTTTTAAGGAACAAAAATTGTGCTACTAGCTTTCGGCTTTTTTTTTTTGGGGGGGGGGAAGAAAAAAAGTAGAAATATCCATTTGAATATTGCTGCCTGTAACAAGTTTTGCATTTTTCTTGCTACTTAGAGAAGTTAATTCTCAAATGTAAATTGTAGTTTCTTTTTTTTATTACACTGCTTTAATTATAATTATAACTTTTGATTCTGTTCTTGAGGGTTCCAGCTCTTAGTATTCAGTCTCTATCTGCATCATATTTTGGTGCATTTTGTATTTTAAAGCTCAGCCAAAGTGGAATTCTAAGGACAGATGTATCTAATTATCTTTTATTGACAAGATGACTTACACACCAAATACCAAAACCAAGCAGATTTTACTTTGCAATTGCCTTTTTCTGTTGAAACACTCTGGTACTTGCAGAAATTTAACAAAAGGCAACAGAAAAATTTGAGGGGTTTTGGAAGATTTGTAACTGTGGCATGTGACAACTTCTGTTATTTTTAAACATTTTCAGTCACGTAGATGTACATTTTCACAATAAGGAAAAAACCCCTCAGTCTGTCTTTTTAACGATTCATAGTAGATATTTTAATTTTTTTTTTTTTTTTTTTAACTGGGGAATGCCAAAATCCATATGGTGCTTTCCAGGCTGTTAATACTTGAAACTTGGAATGTGAAATGTGTTCTCTTTTAATTCACCCCAGGACAGATGGAGCAGAGTGATTCCAGCTTTGCCAAGCCATCATTTTTTATCATTTCTTTGAACGGTTGTTTCTTAGGTACTTTCCTAAAGCAATAATTTTACTAATAGCAACTGAAAATTACTGTATAATTTTAGCATTAAATTTTCTGACCTTTTTAGTTGATCACACAGGAATTGTAGTACGGTGCCTTCTGCTCAGTAGATTATCGCGTTACTGCCTGTGGTATCGGTCTCTTCCAATACCGTTCCTCTTAGGATCGTTGCTATCCAAGTCTCATTTACCCCACGGCTTGTCAGCTCTTCCAGAGGCTCAGTTATTGTTGGAAGGGGTAGGGGGCTGGCATGTTCCCTAGTAGCTCTGGAGGCTTTCCTGAAGTGCTGGGTTTGAAAGCTGTGCTGTACCTTCAGATCAGGTGAAACGTCTTTGATCCATAACGCTGGGCTGGGAGCAGAAAGGGCTTTACCAGAGGTCTGGCTGAAATCTCTCTTGGCAGATGAAGGGGCACAGTATAAATTGATTTGTGGTGAGTACTTACCTGCCAGGAGTGGACCTTGGGGGCTCTAGGACACTCCATGGAGCTGATGGTGTCCTCACCTTTCTCACTGTACAACAAAAGAAGAGAGTGTTGGCTCTAGATATCAAGGGCTGAGTTTGAAAGCACTTGAGCAATATGAGCTCTTCTCTTCCCTTCTTTGTGCAGCCGACATTTGAGACAGTTGTTGTTATGCTGTTCCATTTAACTAAACCATCTTTTGACCCTCATCATGCCCTAGTAATGGCACACAAATGAAGTGTGAAGGCACAGAAGTGAGCACAGAGATGGGGAAATAAATATCCTCCATAACCCTTCGAGTGCTCCTCTCTTTATCTGCTGTACGTTTTATGGCTGGACCCAGAGGTGGGCGAGAAAGGAAGTATATCAAAGTTTTTAAGCCAAAGGAAGTTAGCAATTGTTCAAAAGCCATCAAAAAACTGATTTTCATGGTTCTCAATAGAGGAGGATGGACATTAAACGCAAATTGACACTTTATACACAGAGATGTTAATATGGCTGTAGCCTTTTACTGTGCCAATAAAATGATACACGGCCCTAAATTTCTAACTGTGAAGCATTGGCTTTATATCATCATTTGAATGAAGATTTTTTTTAAAGCAAAAGTGAACCGTGCTTCTGCCATTTGGTTTAATTCATGTTGTTTGACTAAGACAATGAAACAAAATCACTCTAAATTAGATGGGGCACTAAGATGGCTTTTTCAAGGATTTTAGTTGTCACACAGATATGAGCCCCCAAAAATATCAGGCAGTGCAGTTCAAATTCTTTTGCTGATAAACAGCTGAATATCTGAAACCTACTTCTGTAATATTGATTCTCAAGTAACTTTGCAGTGCTATTTTCTCACAAATTGCTGATAAAACTCGCTTTATGCTTCTTGTTGTTTAATTTCTTTTCATTGTAGAAAGGTCCATTTAAGAAACTAGCATAGAGATCTGCCAAAAAAAGAAAAAATCAGTAGCTGCACTGTGAGGCACTTCACATCAAAACTGATGAGTATGAGACCCTTCCTGGGTTAATTGATTTTCCCTGTGAGATGCAGTGTAATGAATTTTCTGTAGCTGAATACTATTCTCAGTGGCAGTGGCTAGTAAACCTTTTCTATTTTCTATAAATAGGTTAGTAAGGAGACAATCAATGTTGGAACCTACTTTTTCTCCTGTTGGTAGACAACAAAAGAAAGCAACTTCTCCCGCTATCACTGGTATTTAAAATAAATAAAATGAATAAACAGCCTTTTCTAAAACTTGGTAAAATTACATACTTTACCTAGGTGTGCTGAATGAATGGCAATTCATACCACGTTTAATTTGCTCTCATAAACATTCTCCAGCTTCACAACCGTTTTAGCTGCGGTGAATGCTTTACAGAAAATAAATATATGGCCTACATCCTAGGCTTTGTACATCATAGACTTTGATCAGCCACTTTACATAGACAAAACTAATTGTCTGCCTGTCTGAAAGCCCTGTCTCTTGACTGGTGACAGATAGGGAACAGATTGTGCTGATAATCCCTAATGAGTGAGTTTCCTGGGCACACATTTTGAGCTGTGCCTCTTTACCAGTGCACAAAACATAATGTTAAAATAATGCAGCATGCCACATCAGTAATTATGCAACCTCATAGAGTAACTGTGGAACCCAGCACAGCAAGATGCTCACTGCACTGCAGACCAGTGGTCTGGTAACATTAAAGCTGTCATCAGAAAGAGGCATAGCATTGGGATCTTAAAGGAGCTGCAGGTTTTCTTTGCCACAGTTTCTTCTCTGTTCAAGAAATTTTGAGACAGGAGGTGTTCTCAGCAGACTTGCTTTGCCAAACACTGTATGATACAGCCTCGTTCCCTCAGCCTCTTATGGTGCTGTGACTAAATCCTGCTTGTACTTGTTGTCCCCAGACAATTTGAAGTTTATGGGACTGATTTATTGCCAGTGTGCAGAATGCATCCAGAAAATCTATGCCGTACTGTCATATTGCTTGTGGTGCTTCCTTCTGAGTGGTAGAGCTCTGCTGTGCTGAGTTGCACGGCTGTCATCTTGGAAAACAAAGGTCTTCAGAGAAGCCTTTGGTAAGGGGAGTTTGGTAGAAGGAAAGGTACAGGTTATCTCTGCAGGTAATTGGGAGGTAGGAGAAGGTGTTGGTCAGTTATTCCATTGACACATTTGGGCTTTATCAGGCATAGGAGAGGCTTTTGCCCCCTACACGATATACTAGGAAGAAAAGGCAGAGTAGTAAATGGCATACTAAGTCATCAAGTTATATTTAAATAATGTAGATTTCTGGTAAATTTTGGAGTAGCAAAACATGTGCAGAAGTTGAAGTAAGGAAACAAAATTCAAAGGAATAGGTATGCAACCAAAGCATATTAACATACAGAGCTGGAGGTTTTGATAGAGTCTAGAATGAGTGCAGTAATAAAAGAAGACGGTTCAAGGTCGAATTGAAAGGTATCTGACGACTTTAAAGGTGAAAACTTTAGGCATGAGGAGAACAGCAGAAGAAGGTGAAATGAAAGGTTGCAAAATCACCAAATATTACAGATTCAGTCAGGCCTCTGAAAATTTCAGAGACCTGATGGCAAGTGTGACCACGGTAACAAATTTCTGTGGTGGTATGTTTTTCTTGGCAAAAGATTGGCAATGTAAGAGATAATGCTATGTTTTGTGAGGTGAGCAAACAAAATGAAGGAAGATATCAAAAGGGTATTGATGAAAGTAGAGAATGTAGATTTGGTTGAAGTAAAGAGGAAGGAACAAAAGGTAAAAGAAATAAAACCACAAAAATACTTTTAAAGCAGAGGTGATTAATCCAAAACTAAGGAACTACGCCTAGAAATGGATTTTAAACTTGAAAGATAAGGCTAAGGATTAACCTCTTCCCTGGAACAAATTCATCTTAGTAATTTCTTCTTCAGAGGGCTCATAATGGTAAATAGGATGCAACTGATCTGCTACCTCTCACTGGGCATTCTTCAGCTACATTCTGCCATGTTCTCTTTCAAACCACTGTCTAATATATCCTGTGAAGAAAAAACACAATTTACTTGACAGAGGAAAAAAAAAAAAGTAATAATTTTGAAGCTGTTGTTATTGTTTGTTTATTAAAAAAAGCACACTGACTCCAAACTTCTCATTGGAACATTTTCAGGTGCATTGACCCATGTAGAATTTTTTTTTTTGTTTAAAATAATTTTTTTTTCTACCACAAACTAGTACTGTAGTCCTGAAGGGAGCGGCTATAAGTATGGCATGGACTTCATAGATTAGCCCTTCCTTTCTTGTTTTCTTTGATTATCTTTTCCTGCACTGAATTGAACTTTTCACATATTCTCACCCATTAAAAAAAGCTTTTGGACTGCAGAGTCTACATGCGCTGTGCTCTTCCATTTACATAAACTCCTGTACAGAAAAAATATAGCTCAAACACCTGCAGTCATAAAAAGTCACTTCTGTCTCTTTTCTCTGGGATTTATTGTTGTATTATGTCATTTTGCCTGTATTTGAGTAAATGTTCAATTTCTTACTTTTCCACAAGTCTCAGAAAATTTCCCTTCCTGATATGTGATAGAAATGGTTCCTTATTACTTTTATTCTTGTAGCGTCACACATTGTGATGAAATTGCAGTAATAAGTCCAAGGGCAATCAAGAGATGTCAGGGCCTTGGGATGACTGGTTTATAGGTAAGGAGCACGAGCAGTAAAGCCTCTGTCCTACCAACTGCAGAGAGTGCTGTTGGAGGGAGCAGGCAGACCCCACTGACCTGTAACAGGCTTGGTGACTGCTGTCACCAGGAGAATTTTGGGTTCTTTACTTGTGGGTTGATTTACATGACACCAGGTGATCTGCCAAGAGATAGGGTACCTCTGTCTCAAAGGGACAAAAGAATCTTCATCCAAGAGTTAACAGGGCTTACTGAAATAGACTAAAACTAGATTTGGAGGACGAAGAGGGTAAAACCAGGCCTGGTAGTGATGAGCCATGGGATGGCCTGTCCCTCATTAAGGGGTTAAATATATTAGTTTTCAGCGCTCTTGAGAGTCATGAAACCAAGAGCAGCAAAATTCACACTGCTAGAGCTAAACTCTTGTCCAACTGTGAGTGTGTTTTTGATAGGGTTTAGATGCTATAGAAGTATAGCCCATGGCATTGACTAGCATTTAGACTGTAAGTGCAAACAGCCTTTAGAAATGTACTACCAAGGAGAGAGCTTTCCATTTAGAATATACCAACAGTTTTGTCAAGGAAAGAAAACACAGTCTCACTTTCTGCAACAAGCAGAAAAAAAAAAGCTATGCAAAGAATTTCAAGCTCTGAAGGGGGTTCCTTACTTTGGCTTTTCAGTAATGGCCTTACTCTAATCCAGAGCAGAAACTCAGATCACACATTTAAGTTGCTGTTTCAATATCACCAGAGCAATGAGGATAACAGGACATAGCAGACTCCATTCATGGGTTGCTTTGAACTTTTCAATGTGTGTTTATTCTGATTCAATACTGAAAACTTGTTTTTAACATTTCCAAGGAAAAAGAGGCTCTAAAAAGTTAGCTCCAACTGTTTGTTTGCAGTGCTAATTGGCATGCTTGCTTTTACAGTGAAAAATGAGTTCATTCGAGTAGAATTAAACAGCTGCTGTTAACAACTGAGCAATAAAAGAAAATCTAGTCTTTAATTTTTCTATTTCAGGTGTTCTGTATTTAACAGTGGTTCACCTGTCATCCAGAAAGCATACAAAGGTAATTTTGTCCTGACTAATAAAATTGGCACACTACATTGAAAGATTTATGTCAGTGTTTCAAGTGCAGCCAGTATGGTAGATTTTTGGAGAACTGAGGTGTCTCAGAATGTGTTCTGTTGAAAATCGTGTATGTAAAGGTGTCCATGGAGTGTTGCTGAGGGAGACAAGGAGATCACTATGGGGAAGCCAGTTCTTGTGTTTTGCCAGCAGGTTAGCCTGGCCATTGCCCCATCAACCTCACTTTGGAAGAGTTGCAGCAGCTTTGCCAAGCTTGCCTCAGTTTCAGAGATAACCTGCCACATCTGGTAGCTGCAGCAGTAGCTTACTTCATTCTTTGTCTTACCGATTTTCTTATTTTAGTGTCTTCTATACATCTTAGAGTAACCCCAAATTCACATCTGACTTCCTGCTGTTTCCTTTTCCCCCCGACTGCATTCCTGTTGGCATAACAAGCCCTTCTGGCACGCAACACTGAGAAGGCAATTTAAATGCAGGAGAACAAAGGTTCCACAATTTGAATTTTTCAGCTATGTACTTTATACAGAAGAGCATGTTTGGCACATTTTCCATAGGGAGTGAACCAAAGCCCTCTGTCTGCTGTACATTATTATAATGGGAAGTGTCCCTTTATGCGATCTTTAATATTTATTTTATAAGCTAACATCATGAAGGCTGAAACTCTGTCGTTGCTATTTATACTGTATTTGTGCTTTGAGATAAAAAAGAAAAGCATCTGCATGGAAAAGGCTTATGGGAACGTTCATACACGAAGATTTTTCATCCTGGGGTATGAAATGTGTTATATAAAAAGCAACAAGAAATCTTAATCCTGTTTATGCTTCCCAAGTTCCCTCTGGGCTTTAAATTTCTCTGACAGTGGAGACTGAACTCTTTATGAAAACATTAATGGTTAGAAAGGATTTCCACATTAAGTGAAATAAATAGTTGGATTTTATTCCGAATGAGATTGTATAGAGTGACTTGATTCACCTATTGCTTTTATGCACTTTTCCTACAAGGATGTAAACGGATAGGTGTAAATGTCAGGTCTGCAAATGAACACTGCATGGCACAAAATCTTCCTTTAACTTCTTCATCTGATTAAAATATTTTACTGATTATCCAATTAGAATTGCAGCAGCAATTAGGTAATATTTGAAATTTGTAAGATTATTATTGGGAATGGTCCTATGCAGAGCCAGGCATTGCACTGGATGATTCTTGTGAGTTCCTTTTTACTCAGCGTATTTTGTGTTATCTATCCATTTCTTCTCTTCTTTCCCCATATTACTTCTGTATAAAAAAATTCTCCTCAGCTGAGCAGCTACTTCTCTCCATTTTGTCCCATGTGCGAGAATGATGTGTAACATGTATCCCGTCATTTTATTTCTACTGTGTAGGAGGGTATTTAAATAAAATAAATTTGAAAAAATTACTAAATATTTCTAGATATGAGCTAAAAATATTTAGAAGATTAATGTCATGGCTGTAATTTGAAAAAAATTACAGAAAGGGAATACTAGAGAAGGAACCAGTCGTGCCACATTTTAAGTCTGTTTTTAATTTTGTTTTCTAGACTAAAGACTAAAGCTAATAAGTTTTTTAACCTCTCTAGAATGTGTAGTGAAATCAGATAAATCTGAGTGATGGTTTCATAAAAGTAATAAATCTGGATGAATTAGTGTTGAATTTCATGATGTCATCAGGATTTCTTTCTTTTTTTTTTCTTTTTGTTAATGAAAAGGTATTAAAATGCCAGTTAAACTCTCCCCTTGTTTTTGTTAAACAGTTTTTACAGATTAACTGGTTGCTTGCTGAAATGCTTTGATTTTTATTTTGAGATCTGATATAGAAGTTCTTGGGCTGGTTTTGGCTGGGGTAGAGTTATTTTTTTCTTAGTTGCTGCATTGGGCTATGTTTGAATTTGTTCTGGAAAGGGTGTGAGGTGGTGAGGGTGCCCTAGGAGCTGGGAGGGGACACAGCCAGGACAGGTGACCCCAGCTGACCAAGGGGATGTCCCAGACCATGTGGCAGCTGCTCAGCACATACAGCTGGGGGAAGAAGGAGGGAGTGGAGATGTTTGAACTGATGGTGTTTTCCTTCCCAAGTCACTATTGCATGTGATGGAGCCCTGCTCTCCTGGGAATGGCTGAACACTTGCCTGCCCGTGGGAAGGACTGAATGAATTCCTTGCTTTTTTCTGCTTTGCTCATGTGCACTGTTCTTGCTTTACCCATTAAACTGTGTTTAGCTCAGCCCACA
The DNA here is from genome assembly GCF_028018845.1 of Melospiza georgiana. Taxonomy (NCBI): domain Eukaryota; kingdom Metazoa; phylum Chordata; class Aves; order Passeriformes; family Passerellidae; genus Melospiza; species Melospiza georgiana. Next base: position 24,502,439 of record NC_080434.1, on the reverse strand, counting down.
AGGATTTTTTCACTTGGACTCTTTGATTATCTCCCCTATCCCACTGGTGGGGGGTGCCAGCTGGGGTTCAAATCCTGCCCTGCTTAAGTCAGTTTTGATGAAAAGCATAATCTATGCCTGAGATTTTCATCTGTGTGTGGGTGACAATGATTTTTGGCTGTCAGTCAGGGCTTGCCTGCAGCTGTATGCTTGCCTCTTAGTTCTTAGTCAGTCTGCTTGGAGCTGTATAGTATCACAGGTGATGCTGAACTGAAGTGGATCTTAAAATACCTATATTTAGTCTCCTTTGTCCTGTCACTTACATGTGCTTTCACTGTGGGACTAGGGCAGGTTTGTAAAACTGGGTTGTGATTCCCTCTTTCTGGATTTTGGATTGTCCTCAGTGATAAACTAAGTCACAGAAGTGAGTGTTCCACCAGTTGCCTCTCATCACTGGGTACTCCAGATAACTGTCAATGTTTACACTTGCTTTCTGTTGCTCTTCAGAGCTGTCATTCTCTGTGTCAAATTGCTCTTACTGTAAATTTCATACTCAGTTATTGATTTTTATCTTCTAAACTGGTTCATATTGTATTTATTTATTTACCAGTGCTTCAGTAAAGGTTTTATTTTAGCTTCAGTTCCTTATGAAATGCCTGTTTGATGTTTATTTGTCTTTCCAATCATTACTGCTACTAGGAAACAGTGATGAGTAGTGGATTGATAATGTGGTTTGGCTCTTGGGCTTTGATGCTTGGTAAGATTTTTCAAAACAGAGCAATAACAGTTTGGAAATAATATCCAGAACAGAAGTCGAATTTGCTGGTTTTTTGCTTTCAAGTAGCAAAAAATACTCTTTTTTGGCCTTCTTTGCTTCCAAGCAGCCCTCCCTAAAGAGCAGGGGAAAACTGTCATTTTGATCTTCAAACAATATTTATATATTTTTATTACTGTATTCCCCAAATGAGTTGCAATGCAGGAACCTCTTTGCCCATTTGCAAGGAGTTGTCTCACAAGCAAGTGCAAGGGGGAAGTATAAAGAAATGTTAGAAAACAGTAGCAAGGAAAATTGTTCTTGAATGTCTTTGGTAGAATCAAGGAAACAAATAACAAGGCTTTTAGCCAGGTGTCTTCACCTGGAACCACTGAAATCACTCTTTGCCATCTGTCTGGCATTTCTGGAGTATGTTTGGAAGGATAGTTTGGGGGATTAGCAGCACAAAATGAGGTGATAATTTTTTTTAATACCCTCTGCTTTCACACATAAGTCCTTGAAGCAGGGAGTATTTTTGATTATATGCCCTTTTTCACTTGTTCTGCCTGTTTTCACCTGAGCCCCTGCATCGAGTCTGTGGCTGAGAGCTTCCTCCCACTCTCCCCTACCTAAGTGCAGTTTGTACACCTATGCCAGGAATCTTGGATCAGTCAAGAAACAGCATCAATTACCTCATGCAGTAAATCCAAGTAAATTCAATGAGTTAGTTTGTATAACATTCACACCTTCACATCATTAGTGAAAGTTGTTTTTTCATCTAAAATGTTCCCTTCATCAGCAGTAGCCTTTGTCACGTCAGGTAGAGACCAGCATTACCCTACATGGAGCTCATTTTACATACCTAAAACCTCATCCTGATTTCTACAACCACAGAATAGAGGGAGGCAAAATACACTTCTGGTTGTGATGCCCTGCAGTATTGGGTTTGGCATTGCCATGTCCCTTGTACCTTTAGCATCAGGGTAAATGATGGAGCACCACTTGACTAAGCTGACCTGTTCTGGAAGCTATGGGCCCTACAGATCCCAGTGCAAGAGCTGCCCCTACTCTGCAGTATTTTTAGTAGAAGACTTTTTCAAAAGTTCCTTTTTAAACTCTGCTTTGTCACTCAAATACTGACTGCAAGTTACCTGAAAATGGACTTTTTTTTTCCACTTAGATGTTGAAATTTGAAATTCAGTGGAGAAAGTCAGGAGAGACCACAGCAGAAGTTGCACAAATAGTGTGATAAACTCTGAAATGTCTCAGCAGAATATGAAATTGCTTTTGATCTCACTCTTAGCTGGAACATGCACAGAGATAGACTGCAGGAACATAGGTGAAATAGTGTCCCCCAGGCTGGGAAGAGGATGTCCTTCAACAGTACCTCCTTACATGTTCCCTCTAATTTTCTTACTCTCTAAGAACTTAACGAGAAATATTTTATGTGTTATTACCAGCATTTGGATGTAGGACTGCCTTAAAATTGCTGTCTCTCTAGCCAGTAGGGCTAATGAGAAGCTCAGTACTTCTTTTCAAGGAGTAGTTTAGTGTGATGATAAAATGTGCCAACTTAATCAGTGATATAAAGTAGAATCCTTGCCTACGTTATGTTATTAAGATTCCAAATATTTCTCCTATAAGAGCAGTAGCCCCAGGTGTTATTTGTAATTGATATTTCTAAATTTCTTCTTTTAAACTGGACACTGCTATTCAAAAACTTGAAGAGATTTTTCCTAGTTTAGAAAGAGAAATTTGTATTTCAGTGGCAAATAGGTTTTTGTCTTTTAATTTACATTGTGTCTGAAATAAGCAGTGCACTCAGCCAGGGCTTTCATTGTTTTTGCTGACAATACCAAGAATAAAAGAGGGAACATGTACAGATACTCATAAAAATGACAGAACTTCCAGCTACCAGACATCTCTAATACTCATTTTGCACCTGTTTCTATTGATAATCTTATGGGTTATAAGCAAAAACACTTGTGGTTTGGTTTAGTTGGTTAAATTCCTGGAATTTTTTGAAAAAAGAGAATGTATGTATTTTCCAAACTTCCACAGTTTTCATTGATGAAGATAGATATAGAGACAGGTGTAGGCATATCAGTGAAGGTGTGGAATTGGTATTTTAACACTTCTGTTATTCCTTGCCATTTACAACTGTAGTTTCTCACTGAGTGTTGATGTACGGGGGTTTAAAGCCAATTAAAATGCTAGGGTTTTTTTTTTTTTTTTCTAAAAAACTTGTAGCACACAAACAATTGAAAATAAAGTAATTAAGAACAGAATGCTCAGCCTGTTGTTTTAGATGATGCTGAGGGGAAAAATGTTGTCTACACAAATAACATTACTGGTTGTCCCAGTCAGCCAAGCAGGATGAAAACAGTGTGGTAGAGGCTAATCAAGATACACCATCTAAAACTTTCTTCCTTACAACTTTTATTTGTTTCAGTGGCTGCCTCAACAGTTATATTGATACTGCTATGTCTGCAGTAAATATGCAAGTGAATTCTCTGCCTCATGTTCTGAAGGGATGATCATTTATTCTTTTGTGTAAGTTAATTGTCCTTATAGGATCCACAGGGTTCCTCCCTGTTGGTAGTGAGCTGATCACAGTTTGGAAAAGGCAAAGTCTACTCTTTCGCTTAAAGGCGTGAGAATTGCAATTATTTCTTTGGTTATCCTCACTTCATTTGTTCTAAAAATGAAGTTAATATTCCTGTTGCATCAGCTTTACATTTCCACATTTTCTCTCCTCTTCATTATTGCAAGAGAACATGGCTTGTACCCCGTGCAAGTTTTGCATGTCAAAAACTCCACTAGCTTATCCTGAGGAGGAAGAATAAAGATATCTTACTTTTCACTGAGAGTTTTAAAAATGCCAATCAGAGGTCCATCCAGTAGGCTTGGACTGTTTTATCTCTGTTTTCTGGCACATGGATAAAAGTGTTAGCCATCTAACTTCTGGCTTTTGCCTGCATTTAAATGACTTTCTTCACTCATCTCTGAGTTATTCTAGTCACAGCCTTTATTCAGGAGACAACAATCTGCATTAGGTTAATTATTTCTTACTGCATTTTCTGTTTTTTAAAGTAATTAGTAATATTACAAGATTAAGTAATTTAGAAGAGATTTTTTCTTAATCTGTGCTTTGATCTAGGCATTTCTGTTTCTTTGTCTTTTTCCAACATTGCACTTGTTCCTGAAAATGAAAAAAAACCAACTTGATAAATGATGTTGTGTAGAAGAAATGCCGGCTTCAACCCATCAGGGTTCATTTAGTCTGAAAAATGACACTGAAATTTCAAAATGCTGCTTCTAGAACTAATAAAAATGTCTCTAAGGGGAAGCTTATTTATTTAATTCTCTGCTGCTAGGTTTTGCTGGCAAGCTTTGTGTTGTGCTATATGACTCTGGCCGATCTGAAAATGCATTTCAGCAATATATGGACAGTAGTTGTGTTGGGATGGGGAAAAGCGTATGGATTATGCTTGGAGTTCTGTTGAAACCCTCCTACTGCTGATGGTCAGTCTCTATCTCTGTTGTCAGTGTAGTTTGACTGTGCTTAATTATGTCAGTTTGTTGTGCTGCCTGCATGGAACCCTTCAGGGGAAAGCTGGAGGCTTGTTGGGGTGTGTGTAAAGAGTCAATCTCCTTCCTTTGAGGGAACAGCTCCTTTGCAGTTTTGGGAGGTTGCTGCCAGATGTTAAGTGTGGCAGATGCAGGTACACAGGCTCTAGGTACTGTAGCAGACCAACCAAGTGAGATGGAATAAAAAATTTCAAGGACAGATATCCCTACTCTTCAATATTGCCTCAGAGGAATATGAATAATTTCTGACCACTCAAAGAAGTGACTACAAATACACATTCTGCATGCCATAGGACTTCAGTGCCTTCTTTCCTGTCTGAAGATTTGATCAGACTTTCCATCAACTTACTGTTACAACCAGTAAGAGGAACTTTAGGTTACGTGGTAAAAATCTTTATACCTGGCTTGATGCAGACTAAAAGACATGACATTTGGATTTTGGGGGCCTAAGAGCTGTGTTTATTAAGTGAATGCTGCTAGTTTATCTATTTTTTGTAACATCAGGAGTTCCTGTAATAAAGGTGGGACAGACTTTTTTAGCAGGATCACAACTTTGTGTTGTGATAGGACAAGGTGTAATGTTAGATAGAAGGAAGAAGTGTTTTAGAATAAGGGTGGTGAGGCACTGGAACAGCTGCCTAGAGGGGTGGTGGATGTCCCATCTCTTGAATGGAAACATTGAAGGTCAGGCTGGATGGGGCTCTGAGCAACCTCATCTAGTTGAAGATATTCCTGCACATTGCAGGGGGATTGGAGTAGATGACTTCTAATCATTCCTTATAGCCCAAATCTGTCTATGATTCGACAGTTGTCCTCAAAATGTTTCATTGTGTGTTCAAAGCTGATGTGTTGTTTTCCTTAAACAAAAAGAAAACAACCCAAACAACCAAACCAACAAGCCCAAAATAAAAAATAAATTAAAAAAACCCCACCCACAACAAAAGAAAAAGTGACTCAAGTCAAATAAACAAAGAAAAATGGCCTTGCCACAAAAGGTTCAGACTCATAAGTCAAGCAGTAGTCAACCTCAAAGACTGTACAGTGTCTCTATGTGCACAGGTGTAGCTTTTAGATGCTTTGTCTTCTGCATCCAAAATCTATAGGGTGAGCTTTGATCAAAATGTCATGCTGTATCTGGCAGCAGTGTGGGCCAGAAATTGACATTTTGTGCATTTTATTTTTAAAAATGGAATTTTTTCCAAAAGCTGGAGTCATACTGTGAGGTGCCTTGAAAATAAATGAGTTGGCAGGTCCAGTTTCAATATCAGTCTAAGTTGAGCTACAGGCAGCAAGTTTTAACATACACTCCAGTAATTATTAGGGTTGCTCTCCTGCCAAAATCAGTAACTAAAAGAATTAATTATGCTATTATGTAATGTACATTTAGGTTTTCACAGAAGAAATGCTACAAATTCTATTATAAATGAATAATCACACTAAATTTTTAATAACTTTCTTACAGCAACTTTTACAAGTGTGTTTTTTCATTATCATATTTGTTGCAAGCTTTAATAAATTAACGGCACAAGTTATTGCAGTAATGCTAAATTAAGAGAAATTGTATTCTAAATATAACTGTCATTTACTGCTTAAAATTTAAAAATGTGTAGTGTAAAAGGATTTAGACATCAGACATCCAACCCAAATCATGGATTGTATGTTTTCAGTGAGATGTGGCTTTTCTAAGCTTGTTTTGTTTTGCACAATATTGCTCTTCAGGTTATTCTCAGCCTTAAACTGCAAACTGGCTCTGTAAACTACAAGCTGCTGCAGTAACCCCATATATTCAGGTAATTCAGAGTCCCCAAACTAGAGAATGTAGCAACCAGAGAGTCAACAGCTGAAATGAGCATTGAATTTTAATATGACAACCTCAAAACTCAGTGTTAAAAGGCAGTAGACCTGATGCCCTCAACGTGAAGAGAGACAGGAGACATTGCAGAAAGAATGAGGCTTCTGATGGGACATGGTGTGTAGGCACTTACCTGTCAAGCAGTGTTGCATCAGAACAAAAATATTGCAAGCATGAAGAGCTGAGCTAGTATTGAAGTTTTAGCATGCTTATTTCCTCCTCTATGCTGGTGTACAAATAAATATTTAGAGATCTCTTCAGTGTGATTCAAAGATCTGAGTTTGGGTCCTTCCTAATCAACCAAACCAAAAACCATTGTCTTTTTCATTTGTTTCTGGCCTCAGTTTGACAATTCATTATATTTTCTTTTTCACAGCAGGCCACATTATGGGGCAGAGAAGGTACAAGAAATGTTTTCTTCTGTAAAAGAGCAGTATGGAAGCACTACTGCAGTGGTCTAATCAAATGAAATTAAATATTCTGATTATTTTTAATGAGTTATTTACAATCAAAAATAAAAACACTGAAGGACCATACTGGCAAAGTCAAAGAAATCTCCTGTAGGCAGGCTAATTTCACCAGATGATAAAATAACATGTTTCTGCTGTGGCACTTAGTGATTGATAACGTCATGTGAGAACAAAACAATTAGGGTAATTTACACATTAATTAGTTTATTGCTTTCTTTTTGTTTGGTCTCTAATGCCTTTGTTTAAAAAATTGAGCGTGTGCTGTTGCAAGGCTTTAATTTCACTAATGAGGTTCCAAGTGCAGACATTGCAAACACCTGCCTTGTAAGTGAAAGTATTCTGTGTTATTTTAAGCCCTCTAGTTGCTTGAGAGGACACTCCCAAGGAAGCAACACAAGGGTCTCACAATGTAGCCTTTTATCCCTGTATGTAGCTGGGAATTTTTCTGGAGTTATTGGCCTCTGTTTGTGCTGGGGGCAGTTTTTGTAAGTTGCTGTCTGGAGCTGTGCAGTGTTGAGGAGGGGAGGAGAGATTTTGAGCCTTTGGAAGGTGAGTGGTTCCTCAGAAATCTTTGTGCTTGTGAGGCTCTCAGACTCTTGTATTTCAAGATGATAGAATGTGAGCTGTTTTTTCACTGAAGCAATAAACTAGCACGGGTGCTGGAATTCTTGTGTTGTTTTGTTGCTTTTGTGTGGCTCGCACTTCCCTAATGTTCCCCAAAACTTTAAAGAAGAATACAATAGGACCTTGAAAAAAACAGCTTGTAGACAAATATCTTCAAGAATGGGTATGTAGTTACATACATGGTCTGGATTTCTTTATAAATTATGTTCCTGAATCCATTACATGCTTTCAGTTATTGGTCATAAAAGAGAATTTAACATAAAAGCTTTTTTAATGTTAACATTAGGTTCCAACTGTTGTATGTGATAATGAAAAAGGGTGGATTTTAAAGGTGCAGTTTCCTCCTGACATTTGTAAAGTTTGCTACATACCATAGGTGGATGGTATCCTCTGAATTTAGATGCAACAGTTTTCTACTCCTTATTGTAAAACTGCTAGAGGAAAGGGAGAAGGGATACATTGGTTTCATCACATATTTTCACCAAAATAGAAGCTCATTGTGTCGATTCCATTGAAGAGTATTGAAAGGTATCATTGCTCAGAAAGCTGTGTTTGTAATCAGTGAGTATTTTGGAGATAGTGTTCTGCTACTTAGTTTATATTTCACTTTCAAAATGCAGATTTAATTCTAAATTTTAGAGTTACTAATTGGACTTTTCTGAACACCCACACAGTTTTAAATACCTAATTGTTGTACAGGGCATCCCTTAACTGCTCAGCTCCTCTGACATTTTCTTCTTTCTCTGAGTCTCTGCCATCTAATCGTGTAGGCCTGGGCATTTTTGCTAATGGAGGAAAGTATGTGGCTGTAGCATGATAACTGTAGGATGATTCTTTAGATGTCTCTATCTGGTTTTAAGCCCTGGCAGAAACTTAGACATTTCTGTGAGTGAATCCAATCCAGGAAGATGTCCCTGAGTCACCTGATGAGCGGAAGACAGGCAGAGTTTGGGATCAAGGGAGAGATGACAGAATGCTGAAGGTATTTTAGTAAATATTAATTGGACCTTTTTAAAATCTGTTATGCATCTCAGATGAACCTCTTGGCCAACACAAGCAATAATGAATTGCTTGCTTGCTCCACAGAAGTGTTTTTAATGCTTAATAGCTCATCAAAAGATAATATCTTGGGTTAGGCTGTAATAATATGATTAGGTGCTTCCCAGGTACTTAAACACCAATTCAGACAGGTCTTGAAGTGAGTGGCTTGTCTCCTTTATGAGGTATATGAATTTTCCACTTAATTTTCTGCTCTCACTGGAAATCCATCTTAGTCTGTCTTGTCCATATCTGTGAATTCTATTTAGCACTAAGCAAACATAACCTTTCCTGTTAGCATACCAATTTTCCCACTAAAGCCTATACTAACAGTTCAGTACCTTCTTATTGAGCACAGAAAATTGCTTGCCTTTTCCTTCTTTCATTTAAAATGCACATAATTTTGATCAGTATTTCATAAAGTTTTGATAGCAAAAAATACTACCTGTAGTAGGAAGCTTTTGACAGTTTGTTTTCAAGTAATGAAACCTAGTTTGGTAACTGAATGAAAGGAATGTACCACTTGTGCTTCTTAGAAGGCAGTCATCAAATCCAATATCCATTGTGATTTTACAGGGTTTTTTTTAACCTAATAAAAGCTTTAAAGTTTAATGTTGCATCTGCACATTTTCTAAAGGAAAGACTGAAGCATTTAGGGCAAAGGTGAAGAGAAATGTTGTTCTGATCTAGAAGGTGACAGTGACAAAACAGATTTGCCCCTCATTTTTTCCCATTTCTCCCAATAGTATCAAGTTTTCTGGACATTTTTCAGCGCCTGTTGTTAATAGATTAGATCAAGATGTTATGGTTCTAGTCCCAGGTCAGCTGAGGTGATCCCATTGTGTGGAGTGCATTTGGAGTGAGACTTGGAGAGAGCACCAAGTGTATTCAGCCTTAGTCTGTGCTGAGGCAGCATCCAGTCAGAAGTGTGTAGTTTTTACAAACACTGCAATGTCTGCAGGGAGATGTATCCTTTGTCCAAATAAAAGAATCACAGGGTTGGAAGAGAGCTTAAAGATCATCTAGTTCCAACTCCCCTGCCGTGGACAGGAATAGGCAAAACTTATATTTTTTTTAATATCCTGAACAGAGACATAGTGTTAATTAGTAGTTGTAAAATGGTTTCAAGAGTGAGCTCCTGCTGACTTGTTTTTTTCAGGAGATGGGGAGGAATTTAAAAAGACTGAAGCTACCAAAGTCTCAGTGCCAAGCCAGCCTCATTTACTTTTGCTGGTTTGTCTTTGTTGCTTTACTTACTACTGCTCTCTTAATATTTGAAAGTGAAAAAGCCCTGCTGGTCTTTTCCAAATAGCTATTATTTGAAGATTATCTGATTATTCATTACATTATCTTATTTTATTTTTTACATTTAATTTTCCTAATAGGTTCCAGGAGGAATAAAAGGGCTGAAGTTTGAAGTGTTGTGTGCTAGATCAGGGGATATAAACAGAGCTCTTAACTCCTGTGGAGTTTAGAGAAAGAAATGCTTGACAGGCCCTTAAGAGCAGTACTTTACCAGCAGCTGAAAGATGGAGGGCTTTTAAAAATTTTTAAAATATTTTTAAAATAAAATTTGATCTGTAATGTTGATCACCATGTTCTAGCCAAAGTATATCTTTATGACTGTGATATAAACCTTGGAAAGAAAAGCAGTTTCAATGGAAAAGGTTGACAGTCTCTTAACTTGGAGTAGCACTGGCCATTAGAGTTTTGTGTGCACACTTGTGTGGGGGTGGAGCGTTTGATAGTGACAGATACTGGACATCATTTCTCTGAAAGGCTGACCTTGAAAAATCATGGCATCAATAGAGGATCCACAGCTCTCAAAGCTGTAAAATGTCTAACAACATGTACCTTATGACACACTGATGTACAAGATTCTGAAATCTTATCCCTGCAACTTCTGAAGCAGTTTCTGTTAGAACAGAAGCAATGTTGAGAAATTGTGAGACAGAGAGAGGTAGAAATTTTGATGCCAAAGAATGCTAATACAGGTAATTAGCCAAGAGTTTAAGTTCTGGTTAGCTTTTTATTTTAATATTGCAATGCCTGTGTTTTCAGAACTGAGTGAGGAGTTGGCCAATTTTTTTATCCTCCCTGACTACGTCTTGAGAACATTTAGGCACCTCGCAGGACATTATTTTGTATCTTCATTAATGTAATATTCAGAGACATGCTTTTTAAAGTCTTAGCCTTAATTCTGCTAAATGTGGTAAGGGGCCTTTGCTTTTTTTTTTCCAAAATATGTCCCTGTATTTTGGTAGAAATTTATGGGGTAGAAAATGTACATTACTAGATGATATTAGTAAGAGATCACTCAGAGATTAAGATTCAGTATGGGATTATAGTAGGTTTTCACAGGTGATGTACTTTGTTTTAGGAAAGCCACAGAGGGCTTCAAACTGCATTTTGGAAGTATTTGAGGTAGGCAGCTTTTCCTCTAAAAAGCAGAAGCAATTGCTCTTACCTGTCTTATGTGGGCCAGCTGAGGGATATTTATCAAAATAATAATTAGTTAATTCTCTCAAGCAGGAAGACCTATTTACTGTTAATGAAGAAACAAAAAATCTGGATGGGAGAAAGCCTTCAATCCATATTTCTTTCTAGATTAATATGAAATAGGATTTCAGGACATAACCTCTGTAGGAAACTAAAAACATCTTTCTTCTGATGTAAAAGGATGGGCCAAGCTATAGACAAATGAGAGCTACTTGTTTTTTTTGAAAAATTTACCAAGACCAAATTTTTATGTGTTTATATATATGTATGATATCTACAACTATATATATATAAACACACAGAGAGAGCTATAAAAATACATGTGTGTATATACATGATATCTTGATAAATATTTACACACACAGCTGCACACTTAAACGCTGCAGATTAGAGATTTAAGGCTGTTTATAAGACCCTGCTTTAGAAGATAAGCCCTGAGGGGAGAAAGAAAGTGTGTTCAGCTCTTCTCATAGAGTCTGGGGTCTTATGCTTGGCGTTCAGAGCCTTCCTGATGCCAGCAGTGTTACATGGGTTCTCCTCTGTTAAGCTGATATCAAGAGAAGCAGACTCAGGGGAACCAATTGTATTAGTTTAGGCTAATTCTGATTTAGCAACATCTTGAGCACTGCTGATGAAAACTAAGAAGATTAAAGTCCACATAATCTGGGGATCTTTATGTAAGTGAAGTTCAAATTACCATAAGCTCTTCAAATCATTGATCTGAGGATCAGTAAGAAGGGAAGAATGACTTAAACAAGCTCAAGCTGCAAATCCATGTCTTTGGGTCCCCTTTCTTTTTTTTTTTTCTTTCCTTTTTCCTCTCTTTTCCCTTCATTCCTAATTTTTTTTAATAAAATGCTATAAGAATTCTTTCATAAGGGAAAATTTGTTTTGTTCTACCTTCCTAGGGAAAAGGAGCTTTCAAAGGATCTGCACAACTGTGTCTCTTACTCAGTTAACATGTGGTTACATTGGATTGATGGAGGCTATTAAATGCTGAAAGCCACTGATTGATTATTTTAATGCTAGCATACTATTTCAATAAAGACTGCTTTTGAAATAGAAATCTGCCTTAATGACACTACCATTTTACTGACTGTGGATATTGTAGCTTCTAATTTGTTGTATCAATTAGGAATGAGGGAGTAGATTTGTGATGCTCAGTGGATATGTCCAGATATATAAGAAACAAGCCAGCAGGACCAAAGTACGAAGTACCCTTGAGTTGCACGTTTTCAGTGTATTTAATATTTACAGATTGTAACAAGGTTTCTGTGGATTTTCTGACCTTATGGTGGCAGTAATTCTACTAACATTGTGTCCTTTTCTCTGTTATCATTCACGGCTCCATTGCAGTGCTCAGGGATTTGAGGTGAGCTCTATATGGGATGGTACTTGAGTGCACATCTGCACCACTGACACCCTCCAGAATGGAGTGGAATAATCCAATTTACCTGTAGTGGCAACCAAACCATGCCAGGGAATCCTTGGGAAAAGTGGTAACGGGGTTGGTTTGAGCCATTTCAGAAGCGTTTTGAAACTTCTGACTTCCAGTGCTCAGAACATTTTCAGGTGTGGTTTTGTTGAAGTAGGAATTTAGCCTGAGTGTATGGCAGGTGAATTTAGAGCTCACGCTGTAGCCATGTGTTTAAAAGTGGCTGAATTGCCTTTCTGAAATACTGTATGTTGATAGTATTATGTAGTTAATGTTGTCATTTACAGGAAATACATTGCTTTGGTCATTAAAATAGAACTTTTGAGGCTTTGTTCCAAGGACTTAAGAAGTTTGTCATAGATAATATTTGGCTGTGAAATGTTTTGATTAAAATAAATGCATGTTAGGAAGGTCAAGGTGTCTGGCCCTCTGTAAGGAGCTCCTGCACTACCAGTCAAGAAACCAGCCCTACTTTTCACTAAAGTGAAAGTTCTAATTTAGGAATAATTGGGTTGTTTTGGGTTTTTTTCCCTTTCTAAATGTCTATTGCTGCTTTGAGATGAATTGCAGTGGATTACTGCAATGATAATGTAACAGACCACCTAGAAGCTGATAATAATGAACTTGATGGAATACCTTTTCTGGAACGAAGCTTAAATGAGCTTTTTTTTTCTGCACCAAGTAGAATGAGTTGTATCAGAGAGTGCAGAGTTTTTCTGTCACAGATCAGTTAAAGTCCCTCTGAACTATCAAGAAGGGCTATAACCTGAATGCTTTCTGTGTACCATTGAACTCTGAGTCACCATTTTCAAGAAACAGCTGAGTCAGATCTTAAACTCTTAAGACTTTGAGTGGTAATGTATTATTACAGTGCTTTTCTTACTTTAGTGCAAGATTCTGTGTTTGAAGAGATGGCAGTTTTATGTGTTGAACAGTGCGATAGCAAAGTGAAACCCACTGAAGTAACTGAAAATATTGTCTTTATTTGAAATTCAAAATTGCTATATTTCCAGTACATCTATAGTTTATACATAAACAATGTATCTCTTCCAGGGGGGATGATAGTTTTCCAAGAACACCGCTTATTTTCTCCTCACAGGAGAGCAGGGCATGGCTGGTGATACCAGGGGCTTCTCTCTGATGTTGGGCATTAAAAGACTCCTCCTGGGAGACAGTACTTCTCCAATTGGCTCCTTCTCAGGGCCAGGATGGGACCCACACAGAATGCCTGTAGAGGAATATGAGGAAGATGAAACTGCAGTGGGAATTATGAAGTGAATGTATAGAATATTTTAAGGAATACTCCGCCTTCTAGTCTGCAGGTGCTGGGTGGGGAAGAAGGAGAACCTTCTTGTTTCATCTTAATTTAAATAATGTGCTTTTCCGGATACATACATCTTATGCAAGTGTAGATTCCAATAGTTTGCATATGGCTTCTTTTATAAACCTTTAAAAGTGGTCTATGTTATGATATGTCAGTTTCATAAGTTGTTTTTTCTTGGTGTGATTTATTCCTGGATCTTGTTTAAAGGCTATAAAACATCAGTGATTTAATATCCTTCAATCAAAAGCAACTTTACAATCCACCTCATGTTTTTATTTTAAAGGTTGCAAAATGCTCCATTCAAATATGCTTCAGTGCATTTTAAAATTAACACACACTAATTTTTGTTCTTTTCTGAGTCTTGAGGAGCCTGAAATTTTAGTTCCATTGGCCAACATGAGGATCTGTCTGTGTGTGTGATCTCTGTGGTACATGGCTTGATCTAACATGGTTTTTTACTGCATATTACATAGCTTTCTAAATATAAAAATGAACCATCCATAAAAGATAGTTATAGTATCCTAATTTCCAGTTTTTAGTATGATAGGGAATTGCTTAAGAAATCACATTAATCTGGTTTTGTCTGTGGATCCTATGAAACTAAAGCTAAGGAAAGACTTATGTGGGAAAATGTTCTTTGTCCTTCCAAACTATGGCAGAATCAGTTTTGTGTTGCATAAAAATTCAAATGAAATGGAAAATTGGAACAATATTTTAAATGAATAATAATTGTGATTTTCTTCACTGCTTGTGTGCTAGCATCTTTAATTGTACTGAGTTAATTTAGTATGACTTTCTTCATCATGGGAAAAATGATTAGATTACTTGTTCTGATATTAAAGGAAGATAGTGTGTAAGCAGGAAAATAATGATCTTTCATTACCTTTCAAGTCCATCAAAATCTCTGTGTCTTTAATTGATTCTCACTCACAACTTACTGGTTTTTTTGTTTCATGTTCTGAAAATATAGCTTTAGTAGTAACTAAAACTAAGAGTGAGTGCAGATTAATTAAATTCCATATTCCATTTCATACAATAGTAGATTCATCTTATGTCACTGGGCAAGCCCAGAAGGGAGGGGTTTGTTTCTTTGTTTGTTTTTCTTTTTTTTGTTTTTTCCAGTTTTCGTTTCTTTCTAAGCTTTAAGTCAACGTGCACAGAAGATTATGATTTGACTTAGCTTCTGAAAGCGCATGACAGATTCATTTTTTTGTAAAGCTCAACTGAAATATAATAGACCTGTAGAAGTTTTGCCTATAGGGTATTTTGTTTTAAGAAAATTACTTTCTTTTGTAGGGTGTGAGCTAGAACATGGTTTTAATTCCTGTAGAATATGGTCCTTTTATAAATGTGTGTTTTATTGCTAGCGCCATATGGCTGCAAGTATGTTATAAAGACCGTTCATGGTAGTGGGCTCTATAAGCAAATGTGTGTGTCTTTAACTTCAGAGGAATTACCATCCCCAAATTATTAGTTCTTTTTCATATTTTAGTGTTGACCTTTCTGTTTTCTCTCACAAGGAATCTGTCCTTGAAGCTGTCGAAGGAGGTGGAGCAAGGAGAAGCCAGGCACCCCCGTGTCAGCCAGCTGGCTGGCAGCCCGTCTGTGGAGTGGCCTTTCACTGGGCTGGAAGAAGGTGGGGGCATTGAGTCTCTGCCCTTCAGACTGATGCTCCAAGACTGCACGGCTGTCAAGACATTGCTTCTGAAAATGAAGAGGGTTCTGCAAGAGGTAATCACCCACTTATTTGTTAGATTAATATATTTCGGCATTAATGAACTAAGCAACAGAAAAGGGTCAGTAAAGTTTATGGACTTAATGTATTTTAATATGTCTTGAATACATGGAATTGATGCAGAAGTATAAATAGTCATGCCTGAACATGGTGAAGGTCAGAAAGTTTATACTTGAGCAGAATTTAAATGATCCTACTATCTTGCTGTCCAGAGTGTAAAGCTTTTTTTGAGCTTTTACTAAAATGGGGACAGGGGAGGCCAACTGCTTCTGGTAAAAATACATTTTATTGTTTTCTTTCAGCATTTTAGAACTTTCCAGTTTTCCTACTAGAGTTGTTATCCATTATGAAGTCACATGGAATTCATTTAGAGGAGAAATGCAGAGGAAAAAAAAAATCTCTTAAGTAACAGTACTGGAGTTAGTACTCTAACTCAGCCAGCTTGAGTTTGTAAATGATGGCTGAAATCAGATATTGTAGGCCATTCCCTGGGCCACTCTGAACAATTTCGAGAGTCCTGGCTTGTCTTGTCCTGATATATTCTCCTTCTTCCCCTATGGAATGCTGGTGTTGCTTTGAAACTTTTCTTTTCTGTTTGTCTTTAGGTTTTTAGAGAAATAAAATTATTTTGGGAGTGTTTTTAATACTTTCCAGCTGTGGAGTCTTTACTCTGGTATACACTGTGAACTTTGATCTTCATTGTTAGAGAATTGCAGTTTGCATTTTGTTTTGATCTACAAGAAGGTTTTGTGTTTGTTTGTTTCTATTTATGTAGTTCATAGAAATACAGAATAAATTATGTGCAGAGGGCTCTCTAGAGGTCTACCTTCTCTACTCAAAGCAAGGCCAACTCAGGAGAGGTTGCTCAAATCCTTGTCCACTTAGACTTTTGGTGCCTTAATGGGGTCTCCATATAATCTCTGAGTAACCATTCCAATATGTGACTACATCATTGTTAACTTTTTTCCTGAAGATGAAAACAGAATTTATCCTGTTGAAGTTTCATATAATGAAGACTGAAAATAAATTGAGGGGTTTTACTGCTCACTTCTAGGTCATCTGTATCTAAATTGAACTGTTGTTCTATCTGAAAAGATTTGTCAAAGGTTCAGCCATGGTAGTTTGCAATTAGTCCTCCTAACAGCATGAGTTTTGCTCATTGGCAAGCCCCAGGCTTTCCAGTTTCACTAGGAGCTTGATCTGTACTGTATGGATCCGTAATCCCCTTCTGAGTTACTGAATCCAGAATTGAAATAATTAATTCCCCATTAGTTGCTTTTTTATAGAATGTGAGATTATAGAGTGGATTTAAAGGAGATGTAACTTCATTTTTTTTGGAAGTAAATAAGAATTATGAAATTATATGACATAGCATTCTAACATTCAGGTAGTGATATAGGCAGCATTCTCTGTTGCTTTCAGTGTGAATAATTCTGTAATGCTCAGAAAAGATCATTCTTACCATGATGATAAGTGTAAGAATTTTAGTTTTAATTTAAGAGTTCCATTAAACTTGTGTAAGAATCTAGTGCTATTTTCTGTTTGGAAATACGCTGTACCTCTCAGTACTTTGTCTTTAAAAACAATCACCAGGTGATCTCCACAGAAAGAACATATGGTATTTCCTGTGACTCACTGGAATTTCATGCCCACTTACTAATACCTCCTTATGTAACTCATTGATCTTATTTTTTCATCCTAATCATTCAGTCTTTTACTTGTTTGTTCCTTTGTACTATATAATTTTCATCTCCCCAACTGGCTATAGCACAGTGTGTCTCTGTAGTTTTCTTTTTGTCTTGGCCTATGAAATCAAAATGGCCTTTTCCTAATCCTACCTTTGGATGTCCATCTGTGCTGTAATTTACCTTGAAAGAACCTGAGTAGCTGTTTTGAACAATCAAGGACATCACCCTGAAATATGTTAGAAATGTATATTGAAATGACACAACTTGATTATCTTCAGATATTCAGACATTTATATGTTTATGTCACTTCTAAATTATTAGTGAAAGATTATAGGAAAATATAATCCCATAAAAATGAAATATTGTACTGAAGAATCTGATAAATAAGTTATCTGAGCTTACTTAGCAGACAGTTTCCGTTGAGAAGATCCCTTACTTCCATTGCAGCTATCAACCTCAAAACAGTACAGAATAAAAGACATAAAAGAAAAATTCTTTCCTTACTATGGAATGCTCAGGCATTTTTAGATGTAGAAAAGCATAGTCTCTGGCAGTCTTTTATAGAATTGAAATATTCTATACTTGCAAGAGTGTAAAATAAGATTATATATTTATAAAAATAATAATATATCACATGTTTTCATCCACTTAAAAAATATACAAAACGAACAAACGTCATGGGGAAAATTATATGGGTTACCACAAAGAAAAAGTTGCACTATTTCTGTTTTATAGCTGATATTACCCATGGAAGAAGGAGTTATGGAAGTGTATACCTCTTTATTGAAAAATAACATGCTAATTGAGTTAAAATATTAGCCCTGTTATTCAATGTAATCCTTCTTCTTAAGCGCTGAGCGCTGCTTCTAAGGAATAATTTAATTATGATCTGCCAAAATGTAATACTGGCTAGTAAAATATGCTTTTTTGCTGCAGTTGCTTGTAATTGAAGCATCTAAATGGAAAAACTGCACACAATATGTGCTATACTGTGCAGCAGACTTACAGGCTTGTTATTAGTCTTATCTTGAAAAGGGAAATTGAAGACATGGCAGTAACTTTGAAGATTGAGAATGTTATTTAGTAAAAAGGCTAATGAATGATCGTTCAATTAAGAGAATTAATTACCATTTCACTTTCAGTGAAAAAGCCTTGAAAATGTCTACTAGTAATTCTTTATGGGTTGGGCCATGCAAGGCTCAAAGGCAGGCTGTTATCCAGGGTTTGGGAACCTCACTGAACTAAGCTGGAGAGTCTGAGGGGCCCTGGCATGTGAGGAAACTCAGTGATTTTCCAAGTGCTCCGGAAGATCTCTCTCAATCTTGTCTGCAGCTTTTTCTCGTGGATGTTCCATTTCTGACAGACACATCTTCAATAAATTGTGTAACCAAGGCCTGTGGGATGCATAATTTGATGAAAAAGTACTACCAGAGAATTACCCATATTACCCAGCATGGGCAGCTGGATAAAAGCCGCTTCAGCACAGCAGACAGTGCAAACTGTTTTGCAGCCTGTCCATGATTTTGTGGTTTCCCTTTTCTCTCCAGATCTTGGATGTTTATTTTGACTGCTTGTTTTTTGTTTTGTTTTTATTTTCTCAAAGTCTTTTTGTCGGTAATAAGTCCTCTCATTTGAAAGAGAGAAGACAAGAAAATCGGAGTTGGATGAAATTGGGAGCTTTATCCACCCCTAAGAAATTGATTCTTTACCTTCTGACTTGAGACAGGCCTCTCTGCTCTGAATGTTTCTTCAATTATTGTGTCATTTTTTTTCTCCCCCATTTTGAGGGGAAAGTATAGAACAATTGATGTTCTATACTTCCTATGTTTTACAACATTTCTGGAACCGATGGTGTTTGGCCAGTGAGCTTCTGAAAACTAGACTACAGCTTCTTTCTCACTCATTGCCATCAGCAATAATAAATATATAATGCCTCTTAACCAAGCAATATGTTGGCTTTCCTGCACTCTTCCAGATGAGAATAAAATTATTTCCATCTGTTAACTTTTTTTATGGCTTGAGTTATAGCTGGCTTAGGCAGTGTTGAAGTCTGGCTAATCGAGGGGACATTTAAGGGCTTTGCCTTTTTAAAAATCTTTGGTCGAACACTTCAGGCAGAGAAATAGGAGCAAAACTTGTATGGCTTTGGCTTTGTGCCTAGCAAGAGAAGGTCTTTATGCTGAAATAAACAAAATGGAAAAATGCAGTTGTATTGGGAAGGAATCCATGTAGTCAGTGATAATGGGGTTTTGTTCAAACTTTAGTTGTTGAGCTTGTAGATTAATTTTATTGAGTGCCATAATAAGAAGAAAATCTCTAGGCTTGTAGAAATAAGGTAATATTTTCCATGCATTCTTTATGAAATATATAGTTTATCAGCTGCATAATTCTACTTTTAGGTATTTTTAAGGATCTGTCAGAAGTGACCTTAATGGTTGCTTATCTAGAAGACTAAGATATGTTGTCTATATGTTTGTGTAATTTGGAATATAAATTATTCAGCCTATGCTTTTTTTTTCTTTGGTGCTCTGCAAAACACCATGCAGGCTATGGAGTTTTATCTAATTGCTGCAATTAGCAATAGGACTAAGTCACTTTGGACATATATTGCATACTGTGTTTTACTAATTAATCATTTATTTTACTGAGGGAAATTGCAGTTGCCTGTGGCTGTCATTAAAAGTTAATGTGTCCGATACAGTGTCTTTAGATTACACTTGGAAAAAAAATACTCAAAAAAAAAAAGAGAAATGTGGGAAATTATGTCAAAATTGCTGTGAGAAAGGGCCATTAGTGTTGCCTGAGATTAGTGGGGCAGAGTGATACCACTCAGGCTGCAATTAGTCTGTCAGATATCACTGGCTGCATTACTTCTCCCCATGCATCTTTCACCTCATCAGTAAAATAAGCATAATTAGAGTCCCCTTTTATACTGCACTTGCAATCCACTGATGGAAAGTACTGAGAGCAAGCTAATTGCTGTTTGCTAATTGCTGGTCAATATGGAATTGGCCTTAAACTATGTTTTTTAGAGACGTTAAAGCATTTCCTTCAGTCCTCTATGAAATGTATTATATTTGCTAATACTGTTTTAGCCATGCTATGAACTAGTTGCAAGTTGAATAATCTATAAAATACTGCAGATTTTCTTCCTTTAAGTAACTTTGTAATTAACCACTGTAGCATTGCTGCTTTATTCAACAACTCTGCATCTAATGCAGTCCCTTTTATCAAGTAAGTCGTGCTGGAAATTGGTAGTTCCTTCATTTCATGGTATGTTGACACTGCATCTACTCATAAATTTAAATAAATACTGTTGAAAGTGTACTAGATTTAGTAATAGAATTCAAATTTATCATGTTAAATTGGCTTTTTCACTTGGGAATATACATTGGCATACCCATGCCCAGCTGGTTTGAAAGACACACAGAGCACCCCATACTTGCACTTCAGGTGTTGTTTTTTTCCTAGGAGTGTATCTCAGAGTAGTAGAGAATATTGGGAACAAGTGGATATAATCAGGTATTCACTTTGGCAGTGATGATGTTTTATTCCAAAATTATCCATTATAAGGTATTTAATAACAATGAACAAACCCAATGTCAGTTATTTAGTTACACACTTTCAAGGTACAGGAACAATTCTCTCCATTCCATGTGATGGCTCTTAAGCAGATCTGGCACCAAGCTGACAGGTCTGTAGATTCTGGGAGCCTCCTTCCAGCCCTTTTTGTAGAAGAGCATCACATTGGCTGACCTTCAATCAATTGGGACCTCCCTTGTGAGCCAGGACGGGGGTAAATGTTTGAAAATGGCTCAGTGAGCTCTTCCACCAGCTCCCTTAATACCCTTGGGTGGATCCTGCCTGGCCCCATGTGGAGGGATAGAATGTAAGAAAATAAAGGTAGTGCAGAAGGCAGTCTCACACCTGAGGAGCTGCAGCTGTACTGATCGCTAAAGATTAGGAACAGGCCACAGCTGTGTCCAATACAAAGACGAGTGCTACCAAAGAGTGGGGTAGCTGGGTGAGGAGAGAGATGGAGTTTGTTGGCTGGGCTATGAAGAAGGAGGTGTCAGTGCTGGGAGGAGTTGCCTATGAGAAATCATCAAGAAGGTATGGAACTTTTGCAATAAGTTGGCAACAGCCCCATAGATGTGTGTATGTCTAGCAGGAGATCACCTGGTGATTGTTTTTAAAGATGAAGTACTGAAAGGTACAGCATATTTCCAAACAGAAAATAACATTAGATTCTTACACAAGTTTTACTGGAACTCTAAGTTAAAACTAAAATTCTTGCACTTATCATCCTGGTAAGAATGACCTTTTCTGAGCATTGTAGAATTATTCTCACTACAAGCAACTGAGAATGCTGCCGATATCACCAGGAGGTTGCTGGCCATTGCCTCTTGGATTATGGTGGTTTCATTCTGCTCCCTGCCATTGTCTTCCAGCTCTGAGGACAATTGATCTTACTAATAAAGATGGATGCAAAAGCAGCATTAAGTTCCTTAACCTTTGTCACTTTGTTTCCCCCTGCATCCAGTAAAGGATAGAGAGTCTCCCAAACCCTTCTTTTGTTGTTTATTTATTTATAGAAACTTTTTTTGATTTTTTTTTATGGCAGTAGCCAAATTAAGTTCTAGTTGGGTTTTGTCCCTTCTAATTTTCTCCCAGTGTAACCTTATGAAGTCTCTGGAGTCCTCCTGAGTTTCCTGCCTCTTCTTACAAAGATCTTAAACTCATTTTTTTTTTCCTGAGGTTCCAAAGTTTATGTTCAGCTATGCTGGTTGTCTTCCCTGCCAGTTTGTCTTTTGGCACATGGGGATGGGCTGTTCCTGTGCCATTAAAATTTATTTCCTGAAGAGTGTCCAGCCTTCCTGGACTCCTTTTCTCTTAAAGATCTTTGTTCTTTATAACAGGTGCTCCTGGACAGTGTGTTTATTTGTTGGCACTCTTGGAGTACTTTAGAGTGTGAGCTTACAGGTTGGGATGGGTGCACAGCTCTGGGCCTCTGTGGAGTCACACTAATCCTGGCTCAGTAACAACACCTTCTGAATTGGTTCAGCTCAGTTACCAGTTTGTCATTGCCTGTGCTCACGTTGAAGCTCTGTTGAAGGCTACATTCAGAATGTTTTTTGAGCCACACTTTGACATTATCAGTCTGCAATGAATACCCTTAATTTTTAATACTGAAAATGGAAAATTTCTCTGTTTCTGTTGTGTTTGTTCTGCCACTGGTTTAATGGCCTAATCTTTGTAGATTACATGTTTCTATGTGCCACAGCCTCACTAAAACCAGGCTGACCATGAAACAAGTTATCTTCCATATGTAGAGGTGATGGTGATAGAAGTATCTACTCCATGTATTCAGAAAGCAAGTGATGAGTTTTCTTATTTCTGCGGTGGTTGTCTGAGTGAAACATTTTCATATGGCAGGGCAGTGTGGTCCAGGTCAGCACAAATTTGCATAGATTGTGCCCCAGCCTCCTCAACAAGCCAGGTCTTAGCAGCGCCTTGGAAATAGGCATTAAAAATAGTAACCCTATTAATAGGTATTGTTGCTACATCAGCAGTTCTGTGCAATTGGCTGTGATTAACCTGTGGCTGAACACCATAAAATTATAGCTGCTGCAGAACTGAAACCATTTTCTCATTTAGTACTTCCATGGTTTTGATTAGTTGCTGCAGGTCAGTCAGGTAAATCCCACCAATGGAGCTGATCACACCAGTTGCATTTTGGGATAAATCTGCAAATACCAAAAAGTGCATTGAAAAATAATGAGCAAGTGGTGGAAGAAATCCAGAATGTCTGCAAGAGTCTATAGAAGGAATTGATTATACTAAGTTATTAGGGCTTATGAGTAATTTGAGTTAAATGACAGTAGGTAGATGGAAGAATTTCTGATAAAAACATACGTAATATGGCCAGGTCTAACAAATTTCCCAGTAAGTTACCCAGTTATCCAGGGTTTTTTTTAGGAAAAATTGATTGAAAGTAGGAGAGGGATGAAGATGAGTGCACAGCATCTAAGCTTAGTTTTAATTGATTTCCCTGCAAATTTTTTATTGTTATGAAAATACCAACTCATCAAACAGTTTTGTAATTTACCACGAGCATTTGATACGAGTTTTATAGCTGGTGCCATTACCTTCAAGTCCAGTAGGTTAAAACCAGGAAGAATTGTCCTCATCTAAATAGTCTCTCAACTTCTGAAGGCGTACATTATATTCCTCCTCTGTGTTAAGGTTTTTTCTTCCTCATGATAGGTTTCAGAGTCTTCCTGGCACTGAAAAATGACTGGTTCTATAGATAAAGCAGTGAAGCTGGTAATATGCAACTGTTGCTGTAATTTGGTGTAAGAAGAATTACAATTGCTGTAATTGTTGTTCAAGAAGAGTAAAAGGTAACAGATAAAAATGTAGCTCTAATACTCTGGCAGTGGAGTGCCAGCTGTCCATGTAGTTACCCATTTCAGTATTTGTGTTCATATATGACCATAAGGATGATAATGCAGAATTTAAATTTGATCTCTAAATTGTCTCTAATGCCTTGGTGATCCAGAATTTCTAAAACAGGAGAAAGGAGTCACAGGAGAAATTCTCACAGTTTGTAGCATAGCTGAATCCTGGTATAGCTCCGTACTGCAGGTTTGTTTAATGTTTTATCTGCACCCTGCATTCTATTAGAGTTATCAGAACAGTGCTGATCATTTTTCTAGTGGGAGAAAGAAATATATGAGAAATGCTGATACAGCATGCTTACAACTGAGCACCCTGATCTAATAGATGTCATCTCTGCTCACTGCGGGGCCGTTGGACTGTTAGGATTTTATGGTTTTGACAGAAGATAATAGTGCTGATTTTGTGCAGTCTGGCTCCACTTGAATTCATGAAGATTAAGTGATTTGGTTCAAGGCTTACGTGATGAATGCCAGGGACAGAAAAAGAAAGATTTTTTTTTTTTGAGAAGTATTTAGAAATTGCTCATCAGGGACACATGTAACATGCAAAGTTGCTCATGCCTATGAGTTGTTTTTAAATCTGAATTGAAAACTCCTCTGTTTTCCTTCCTGGATTTAACAGAAAGTACTGAAAAGTTGTCAGGTGAAAGCAATATCCTCATCTGCAAGCTCAAGAGGAAGATTCTTCTTTTAATCAACAGCCTTGTGTCAAATCTCTGTGAAGATAATCAGAATAGGAACAAATGTATTTTCAGAGATAACTGATGTTGCCCCAGCAGAAATTCAACATGTCATAAAGCAGCCAAGAAAGTTGTCAAACTGTATTTTTACACCTCTTTTAACTAGGATGAATAGAATGAGTGACTAGCCAAGGATCACTTATACCCTAGGAATTTTATTTCTCTCATGTGGCACTGTTTTTCATGTTCCTTCTGGGCAAATCAGAATGGTGGGATTTTGGGAGGGTTTGGTTTTGTTCTTAAACTTTTTAATTTTGCTTTATTATAAGAAGAAAACAAATCTCTGGTCACAGCTACAAGCTGCCACTGTGGAAATAGAGGAGCAGTTTCCATTACTTGTCACCCCATGCAAAAATCTCTTCTAAAGATTATTCTTCATGTTTGATTTAAGCTATGGTATAAAATTACATCAGTGGTGAAATAAGTTCTTAAATCTTCAGTACAGCCATGCCAACCTTGCTCATCTCTGTAAGACCTCTGCTGTTAATAAACTTCTGGTAGTAGCATAGAGAAAGAAGGTAGTATTTGGGTCAGTCCTTTTGCTATGAAAGTGAACATTTTTCTCACCAGTCCCCGACCCCTTTTGTTTTCCACCTCTACACTTTGTGATGCAGCTTTGGATCTGTTGGTGTCTTAAGCTTTTACTCCTACCCTCACTGCTTTGGAACAACAATTGCTTTCAAAATTAAGACTGGCAGGGTGCACATAGAGAGAGTTTAGTGGGTCTGAATGTTTTACAGCCAAAAGATTTAACTAAAATCATCACTTAAGTGAGCAAATCTCCCACATGGGCAGGACCTTTCCAGATTTGCCCCATCAGAAAGAAGAACTTTGTATTCCTTTTATGTAGATTGCTTTTATATTGAAACAGAGATTAGCCTTCTTGGAGTAGTCAAACTGAACATGCAAGGTAGAGTTTTAGATAAGTGGTAGAAATATGGTAAAAATTGTAAAAATATTGCTGGATCATACTGACCTTTGTAGTCAGTTAAACTAGTCAACTAGCAAAGTTTTGCTGTCTAGTTTTTTATTTCAGCAAAGCTCTCTTTCAAAGTTCATTGAGGCAGTGGAGAGCTCTTCCTTGATGTTAGTGAGCTCTGAACTCCCTGAATAAATATGACAATGACATCAGAATGGATTCACACTCACAGGTTCTGTTTGCACGTGGTTGTCATTGTAATTCACATTCTGGTGGGCCTGGCTATGTCTTTTCATTGGAGTTGTGTGTGTGTCTGTGGGTAAAATGTGAGTACATAGCTGTATAACAATTATATATTTTTACAATAAATTACTTAGGAAGATACACATGCTTTTGTAAAACGTAACTCCACAGTTCTCACAGGTGTACCAAAATGTGCCACTGTCTCTTGCTAGTGACATTGATGGTTGCATTGAATTTGCTGCTGGAAAGTGAACCCGTACCAACTATATGTTCTGTGATTTCCACCAGAAAGTATTTAAAAATATGTTTCTTAGGCTGAGCTTTCCTAACATACTTCTTTCTGTCATTGCATTGTTCTTCACAACTATTTTTCACAACTGTGTTTCTTCACAACTGATTTTTCTAATGAATATGAATTTCTACTGTATTTCTTTTGACTTCTGTGAAGAAGCTCTTTCTAAATTGTGTCTGTCTTTATGAAGATGCCATTATGTTTTGACAATGCAAGCTTCATCAGTCTATTTTGTAGTCCATATTTTAACATATGCTGTAGTTTGCTGATACAATATTTGGCTCTTGGTTTGTTTATTCATATAATTGATTTTTTTTAACAACTTAAGCATTTTTCTGATTATCTTGTGTTTATGGCATCTTTTTCCAGCTTCTTGAGCAATTTATTAGGAAGATTCAGTGGCTCAAATTATAATTTTTTACTATTTATATCCCAGAATTTACAAAAATATAATTGCATAGTATTATTTGGATAAATTATTTTCTCACATTCTTGTCACTTCAGGACTTGGATTATGTGCACCTTAATTGGCTAGGATTAGTAAGAATTAGTATAAAATAGAATACTACTATTAGAATTAGTACAGAATATTCTTCTCATTATTTTGGTATTATTCAGTTTCCTTCCCCTATATTTCCTTCCCCCAGCCTTGCAGCTGAGTGCTACAGAGGATCTTAGAGAAGCATTTCTAAATATCTTGACAATCATTAAATCATAGAAAAAAGTTAGTTTTGTATGAACTTTAGTCCTGTAATATTGTCATTGCATAGTGCTGTGTCCTCCACAGTGTTTAAATGGGTACTGTTTATAAGTGATTTTCAGAACTGTGGACAGGTAAATGAAATGCAGTGTGGTCTTGCAGAGCCTGCTTAAAAACAATTGAGATTTTATTAGTTTGATACAGTGTCTTATGGAATATGTTTCTGTCAGAGTTGGGAGAAGATCTAGTATGGTGATAATTTCAAACCAGTGCTTACTTTTTATTCATGTGGTAGAATTACTGTATAAATAGATATATGGTGAGTCTTCAAGAATACATTATTCTTGTGCTAATATTTTTATTTTTTAAGATTTCATTTAGCTTTGTCTGTGCCAGGGTTGCAATGCAGAACTTCATTCCAGTTTTTAGGGAATACACATAGGAATTAACCTTTTTGGACATGCTGGAAACCGAAAATACTTGTTCTTATGGAACTGTTTCAATGTGTTAGAATAATGAAAATTTACATACTTTTAAATCCCCATTTAAATCTTTTGGGGAAATGCAATAGCAGAAGAGGTAACTTTGCTCCTGTGTGTTATTGAGAAAGGATTCTCTGTTCAAGTTACACAAAAAAAAAAAACAAAACCTTCATTTATTTCGTCTTGGTTTTAATGTTAAATTGCAAATTCCTGCCATTATCTGGAATATAGCTGCAAAAGGGAGAGGGAGAAAAGCACAGATGCAAAAATAGAAGCAGGAGAAAAGTGGTGAGATAGGAACTAAATGTAGAAATGCTTTGCTGCATGGGGGGTGGTTGTTTGAGCTAGTCTGGCACCCTGGCAGGCTTGCTTCTGTATTTGCTATTTGCTGAAGAAAGTAATTTATCCTGACAGTAACTTTGCCAGTACTGCAAGAATCCTATTTCAGTAAGATTAACACTTTCTCCCTTGTTTCTAAGGGCAAATATGCTTAATTTCTTGTTTCTGGTCTTCTTGTCATCTGTCTCTTCTGTGGTTTCTGTGTGTACACTTCAGCAAGTGTATACAGCAACTCCAGAAGCAAGATCAAGCAGCTGAGCTCTTGGCTTTCTTAGGGTGGTGGGTGTTTTTTTTTTTTGTTTTTGTTTTGGTTTTTTTTTGTGTGTGTGTGTTTTGGTTGTTTGGTTTGGTTTTGGGTTTTGTTTTGTTTTTTGTTTAGTTGTTTTGTTCTGGGGATTTTTTTCCATTGTTTTTTGGTGGAGCTGGGGGGTTAATACAGTTTGCTGTTGCAAAATTATGAGCTCCAACCACAAGGAAAGCAAGAGGACTAAGGTTTGGTGTAGCCATTATTCCAGATGGCTTTTGGAGCAGTAACATAAAATATTCATGTACTGTCTGATGAAATCCTCGTGGCTTTGGCCCATGACATTTTTCAGGGCCTTCTTGCTCATCACCACTATGGTGAGAAGTTCACTCAGCTGTTTTTGAAGGAACAAAAAGAAAACCTGACAGAGTGAAACAAGAGAGAGAAAAAAAGCATTTATAATTGCATAATGTACAGCATTTATTCTGACTGAGAAGGGTGCTGGTAGTGAGATTGTGAGACTTCTGTATTCCTACGTAAGGGCTTAAGGCAAAGCTTTATTTAGAGAGGTTTCTGCCCAGCAAAAAGCAGTGGTAGCTTGTAATACTGGCAGTTAGAGAAGATGTTTTGTACCCTGGATACCAGCAGAGAGGGGGCTTGTACCAAAGCACTGTTCAGTTTCATACCATGATTGGCAAACTACAGCTGAAATTAAAATAAGAACATTAATTTAAAAAGAGCTAATTTTTTTAGAGTAAGCTCAAGCACAAACTGTAGTTTGTGTATTTTTTAGATTTTTATGTGGACTCATTTCAACAATTTTAATTTTGACTGAAAGCAACAAATCTGAAATCTGCCATTTTTTCAGTTTCAAGTGCTGCTCCTGCTTTAAGTCATGGTCTTGCAGCAGAAGCCATCAGATAATCACTAGTACAGTTTTTGCCATGGGTGCCTGAATTCCAGTTTTACACTTGACTCCAGTGCACAGCAGCTCAGTTGCATCATGATGCAAAAAAATTGCCCTTCACAAAATGCATGATGTCAGTCTGGCAGCTGGAATTTAAAAGAACCTCTACACAGGTACTCCTCATGCACTGACCATCTAGAAAGGCCCAAATCAGCCAGCCAAGCTGACATGAAATAATTGGGGAGTTGCACACATTGGGCACTTAGAGGGACAAAACCTTCCATTTCTGCTTCTGTGTGTAAAGCCAAATGCAGGCACCAAATCTATCTTCTGGAAACAGTGGCATTTTCCTACACAGACTCTGTCTATGTAGAAACTAATTTTTTTAAGCAAATACTTAGATTTCAGTAATTTTGACTGTTACTGTGGTCTTAGTTATGTGTTGCAATAGAATAAAGAAAATGATGACAGGATGATTTTACAGGTACATTTAGGGGGAACCATATGAGGAGAGGCTGAGACCACTTGGTTTGTTCAGCCTGGAGAAGATGGAGGAGGGGAAGATCTCATAATGGTAGTTCAGTTTGGATATCAGGAAAAGGTTCTTCACCTAGAGGGTCAAAAGGCAAAAAAAACCAAAACCCAAAAAACAACCACTGAAGACCTAGTTTAAATTTCTGAGAGCGAGGGATCTCAGCTTGACAGCATTTTCACATACAAGGCCTTTGTGGGCACCAAGAAGCTTCTTTGTCTCTGTGCAGCACAGGTGTATCCTGATCAGTGCTAGGTTTATAACTCTGTTCCTCTGCATGCTAATGGGGAATTGTGCAGTCATCAGTTTTATTTTTAATGTCTGCCTATTGCAGTTGTTTTGTCTTTTACGAGGCAGGGAAGAGATCCTTGGCTGTGGAAATTAAAAAGCTTTGTTGTTGTTATTGTCATTTGATTGATTGCAGCACAGGAAAGTTAGAGTATAGGTTGGTGCAGGCTAATTTCATTTACAAAACAAGTCTTCACCTGTAACTAGAAAAAATATTGTCATGCTTTAGTGTAACCTTAAGACTTTTTAAAGCCAAATCAGTTTCAGAAGTTAGGTGTTTGGAAAGGTCTGTTCATGATTTTTTCACCTGTACCTCCAGTGCACCATCGAATTCCAGATAGGAGTTGGACAAAAGATTCTTCACACCTACTTTTGGAGAATAGAGATGATATTGTTCTTGATCTGCATTTGTCACTAGTGTTTTAAGCATTTTAATTGTACTGTGAATGTTGCAAGATACCAGTATTTTCCTAGTTTCTTACTCCATGTAGGAGTTGATTAATTCATAGCAGATTTCTGCTGCTGTGCGTCGCTGGCCTTTTGCTCTGTACATTCATATCACTCTTAGTAATATCCATCTTTCAGTGGCTATCTGACCTATATAAAAGGTCAGTTCAATAGGTGCCAGTTGAGAAGATAATCCAAGTTTTTCCAGCTCCTTTAAATAAATTTTACACGGTTTGGTGTGGAAAGATAAGTGTTTGTTAAGGGTTTTTTTACCTATCCTCTGAAAGTGAATGGATTACTGTACAGTTACTATAGAATTTTGTAGGACCTGAAAGGCCTATTAAAAACTTAGCATTTTCTGTGAAATCCTATACATTGGCTTTGTTGTGTTTTCACCTTCATTTGTTAAAGGACAAATAATAAATCACTAAGGTCATACAGTTCTCTGTTTAGGGCACATAGATCCTTGTATTCCTAATAGTGCCAAGTCCTGTGCAATATTTATGGTATTGAGATTTTGCAAGCCCTGTTACTGAAATGTTTACATATTTTGTTATACAAATTTAGTGTTGATGGCTCTCAGAAATTTAACTGAAGTGATTTTGAAGTGCATGCATTGGTGTGTTTTTTTATAAATACAGGCTTTTGGAAGTAGAAATAAGATCGTCTTAAGTTCCAGTAAAAGCAGGATAAAAGCTTGTGAATATCTTCTGAATCAATATATAGTTTCACATGAAATCATACCCTTAGGCTCAATCTTCAAGAATTTTAGTACCACCTGAAATATCTGCAGTTGCTATTTGTCTTTGTGTGCTGGTAGGATTTTTGAGGTTTTTTAATAAATAAGGGGGCCTAATCAGAAGCAATAGACCTGGGAAGAAAGGGCAAACATAGCTTTGGAAAGAAGGATTTAATATTAATAGCATGCAGATAAAAGACTCCTCAGGACACCTGAGATTACCCCTGAACTGTTTCTAGGTGGGAATAGATTTTATTTATTTATTTTTCATGTGTTTGTGTGGAAGATGAACAAATTGTGTGTAGAAATCCCAGGAGGCATTTTCAAGTAGGTAGTTTTACATGCTTAGCTGTTAAGCTGTGGCCACTGTTAAATGCCTTCAGGGAGCAGAAGGAGTTGTTTTACAAACAGTGTATGGAATGGCAGGAACAATTCTGCATCTTTCCATTTCAAAACTTCTAGTAAATGTTTCTAGTAGTCATAGTTTTTCATTTTGAAAAATGTGATAGAAATCCAGGAGATTTTAATCTGATGCTTTCTCATTCTCTTGTATGGAATAGATTTTGCTCTTTACCAAGGCTACAGCACATGGATTGGGATAGCATCAGTCTTTCAAGACAAGGAGCCACTGCTAACTGCTGCTCTTAGAGGAAGCCAGAGGAGAAATGATGCTTCAGTTACTGCCTTGCTCATCTTTCAGGCAAGATCAGGAAAGATAAGGGAACTAGTACAGTTCTTCCAAGAGGGAATCTCGTGTCCTTCCTTGTGCCTGCTCTGCTGCACTGACTGCAGCTCAGGACAACAAAAACTCTGTGTTCTTTGGAAGGATAGTTTCAACACCTCAGTGGCAGCAAGGGAGAATCCATTGGGCAGTCACCGATTAGACCAGGGCAATTTCTGAGTAGGAGAAGTAAGGTTGGAGGAGGAGGCAGTTAATTGTTCTGTGAGGCTGAGAGCATACTGGCAAATGGTGACTTCCTTCTGCAGTTTCTGTGTACCAAAAACCTGCCTTTATTTTCAAATTAAGCAACATTTACTGGCGTTTTGCAAACACGTAGAGCAAGAAATGAGTTGTTGTTTTTGCAATTTACCTTTGAATGTGTAATATAAACATGGATGTGTGTTTTATAGTGCCTCTGTGAATGTTCTCGTATTTGTCACATGCAGGTTTGCCTTTAAATATTGAAGAATAAATGGGCTTGAGCAGACAACTAACGAGACATTTCTTCCTACATGGAAGGCTTGCATTTATGAGCCACATATGTCCTACTTGTATTTTCAAATGACAAGCCTTGTCAAATGGTGAACTTGTTTTCCGCCTGATGCTCACAGAGACGTTTTTTGGTATTTAGAAGTACATTTGCAGATTGCAGATCTAAACCAGTTTCACAGAATGACAGACCAAACTCTAAACACTGTTTCTGAATGTAAGAAAAGATGAAATTATCCTTTTAAAAATTTCTGTCAGTCATTATAAATGATAGCAAGCTTCAATTTAAAATTGGAATGTAGTGGAATAAAAATAGCTGGGAATAAAATTAAAAGAGAATGCAGTGAATCTAACCTCTACATGGAATGCTACTTTTAAAAGCTTTCAGGCAAAACCCAGAGGTGGAAAAATATATAATTTTCAGTCTGGAAGAAGATTGATAGCCTTAAAATGTGTCTTATCATGCCAAAAATAATCTTTATGCTAATGGACATTGCTCATATTACCTATAGGTAATTAGAAGTTATGGAAGGGGGCAGGAGACCTTGAGTTCACATTAATAAAGTACTATAGTGAGGAAGGAGGGAGAGTGGCTCATGTGTACTGCTCTCTGGAAGAGAACATGAAAGATCATTGAAAGGATATTTAATTTTGGTACTAAACAGAAGTTGTGGTAGGAGATGGGAGACAAACTTTTCCCTAAAAATAACCTAAATATGTGACATTAGATCTTCATTGGCTATTTTTAATGGTAGGTTTGAGAGTAGTAAAGGCTGTTGTTGCAGCTGTTTCCCTTATTGGGAAGAGTCTCCTAAAGATGTAAAGGCATTTGTTCTGGTTTTGGGTGTAGTAGATGGTAGTGTCCCTTTATCAGACAGACTGGAGAGGAAAATACAAGTGTGTGTCTGTGTGTGAGGGGAAGGAGAGTGTTACAAGCACTGGAAAGGAGTGGTAAGGTGTGGGAAATAGAAAATTACACATATCCATCAGTAACAGAATATAAAGGATAGGAACACCCTTCCTGAAGCTGTTTACTAATATGTGCACAGGAAGAAAATGGGAATACAAGAATGGAAAGAGGTTTCTTTAAAGTAGTGTTAAGGTGTAATAGGAACCGTGGAAATGTTTGTTTATATTCAGACATACTACACTGAATTCTGAGGACATTAGGGGTGGTAGTGTGTGCCTTGAAGTTTTCTCATGTTATTTTTGTAAGTAAAAAGTATCATCTTACAGGATTGAGTTAAAATGGCATTTGGAGTTCATTGGTGAGCAATGTGCTTGTTGTGCTAATGCTGCTTTCAGTCTGTGGTCGTGCTGGGATTTAGGTTTGGGTGGAATTATCATGGTTTACTGTAAACAAAAGTATATGAACTGAACAAACACCATGGTGGTTCAGCTGCCTTCAGTTTTCTTCCAGAAATCCAGAGAGCCTTCAGTGGCTTCTAGTGTATAATGTAAGCTTTGCATGAACCAGATGAGATTTTTATGCTGTGTTTTCCTAATTTCATACATAGCAAGAAGTAAAAAAGGAATAGGTGAAGACAAGTAATAGATAAATAATTTAATATAAACCTCAGTAAATATTATTCTTTTGGATAAACTACTCTTAGGGTTTCTCTTGATGGTCAGGAGTTTTGATGAGAGCATCAAAACTTCCTGAAGTACCTCATTTCATGTTCAGGGTGTTTTAAGGAGAAGAATCCAGTCTTCCTACTCATTCTTAAAGACTTCTACCTTGCTATAAACTCCACTCTTTCAAAGTTATGTACACTAGTAGGGCATAAAGTAAATATGTTTAAATATTGGCAGGGCACATTTCAGTTCCCTTGCTGTAGATGTTGAGTGCCATTGAATGTGCTGTATGGTAATGGTAATCTCATCCAGCTTCTAGCTCCAGCTCTGGAAGGGTCTCCTCCATGTCCTGTGCCATATCTGCTGGCCTCTATATGGCTCAAATACCTTAGGATATCTCAGAGATACCTAAATTTAGGCAACTGACCTGCTCCCACAATCTCAAATCAGAAACCAAACAGTTCAAAAGAACTGCAACCTACCAGAAGAAATTTTTTTACAGTGCAGGTGATGAAACACTGGAAAAGGTTGCCCAGAGAAGTGGTGGATGCCCCATCCCAGAAAACATTCAAGATTAGGTTGGATAGAACTCTGAGCAACCTGACATGGTTGCAGAAGTCCCTGGTCATTGCAGGAGATTTGACAAAATGACTTTCAAGGTCCCTTCCAGCCCAAACCGTTCTATTGTTACATTTTTGTAATACTATAGAGTATAATAGAATATAAAGTGGGAGTAATGATAGTTCAAAATCTATTTACTGTGCTAGGGCTACTTAATGGGGGGTGGGCATTCTGTTTTCCTGATTAACAAAAAAGCAAAAAAGATAAGCTACTTTCATTCTTGTAGCATGTCTTTTTAAGAACAAGATTATGAACAGGTATTTAAAAAGCCAACAAAAATCCCCAAACAAAACAAAAAATAATCCACAAGCAAAAACCATTAAATTCACTTTATGTGGAAGTCTCTTTGCCTTTTAGACAAGAAAACCTAAATCTCCGTTTTTCGGCATTGTTAAGCATGCAGGAAAATAATGCTGTTACAAGAGTTAATAGCAGTATCAAGCCCACACAGCTTGGCTCTATCTTTCAGAAGAAACTTTTCATGTGAAGCAAGAACGACACTAAAATAGCACATCTAAGAGCACCATCAGTGCTTTTCTGCTAGGTTTAATTTCTGAAGTTATGGGCTGTTGCTTTGGAAGCTCAGATTTCAGCTAGAGTGTGTATTAGATTTAGTGAGCTGTTTGATTTCATTACAAGACATAGGTCTGCTGCGTTTCTCTGATGGCACAATCCACCTGCCTTTGCTGAGAGCGCTCCCGTGGGAATCAGAGTGTTCCTGTGATGATGAAAAATTAAACCTTCCGTTTGATGCTCCTTTTATTGAGGCTCTGCAAAAGCATGTTGAAATGCCTTCTGTGTAATAGGCAGCTGGAGTAAAGTATTATCCATCAGCGTGGGCATAATGATTTATGTGAATACATATTTGTCACTGTATGTGGTGACAAACTCCAGTGAAGCTCAGAGCATTTCTTGTGGTTACGCAAGGAGTGTTATTACATTTCCTGTTAGACTTTGATGCCTTTTTTTTTTTGGTTGGTTTATTTATTTTTTTATCTAATGCTTGTTTTTATCAGTTTCTCTGTATTGAAGAGAAGGAGCAGTACTCTTGGCAATTCATCTTCTTCTCTGTAGGGACTTAACCTTCTTAGGGCACCTCGCTGCACACCCAAAAAATACAAACCTATCTAAAGGGACTGTCAACAGCTGAAAAGGAGCAAGCACAGCAAATATCCACACTTGCAGTGACTGCAGCTTCTATGAATAGGCTTGGAGTAATGTGCTGTGGCTGCCACACCATTAAGCACAACATGAAGTTCAAAAGACACTGGTTTCTTTTTGAATAGGCTCTGAAGCTACCTTAGTGCCACTGTGAACTCCAGGCTGCTCCAGCTTCCTTGCTGGCAGTGCTCAGTTTAGCTGGTTGAATGCTGGGGGTGGAGGTGTCAAGTATTTTTGGTACATCCTTTGCTATGACTTCAATTCTGTATTGGCTTAATGAACTTCCCTTTTCAATTTTGGAAAGAAATAAGAAGGCAAGTCCTAGAAATCCATTGCAGTTGCTTCAGTTCTGTTTTGTTTTGAGTGCTGTAACTTGGAAGGCAGCAGGTGCTTCCTACTTCCCCACCTTTGATTTGGGTTTCTGCAGAATGCTGTTGTTTCTTCTTTTATTAAAAAGAAATTTATTTATTTATTTATCCAAAGAACATTGTCTGGTTTTAACTTGAACAGACTTCTATTAAAAATTGCCTATATAGTGGTACAAAGATCTTTTTAATGATATCGTTCCTAAACTCTCTAGCCTCAGAAGTTATTAATTCTTTAATAAGTAAATTAACTCATAATTTCTTTCTGAGGCAACAGTGTTGTCCCAGCTGTGTGATCTTTCCAGGGTATTCCCAAAGAAGAAGAAAAAAAAATGAGCAACAAGGTCAAAAACCCTGAAGGATTTCCTACTAGCAATTACATTCATCACGTGCAGCTCTCTGGTGTCTTCTTGGCCTCGCTAATTGCCTGTAGTGTGAAGTAATTTAATATCTAAAATAGCTTATGTGCCTCTGGCTTGGGAGAAGGCCAGAAACCAGGCCAAAAGTTACAACTGTTAAATGGAAGCAGAATCCAAGCTATTGAAGAAGTAAATTGGCCTGTCCCATCATCTGTCTGTCATAGCTGAGCTCAGGTCTTTCTTCCACTATTTTTTTAAGGTGAATTAGCGATTTTAAACCAACCAGTTGGCATTCTGCAAAGGCATGTGGTTTGTCAGCTGCTCTCTGTGAGCTGGGATGGAGTTCTGACTCATGGTAACATCCAGGGGGCTTCAGGGGACCTTTCCTCTTCCAGCGACTGCAGCTTAGGAAGGAGCCATCAGACTGGGGTGTGGGACATGTGATGTGTTATTGGCACGAGTCTGAAGAGTGGGACATTTCCTGACAAAGTTCTCTTTTCCAGAATGCGCTGCTTCCCAGCCAGAGGGGCAGCCCGGGTTGTCACACAGTGAGGCTACCAGGCAGTGGGAATCCACACCCTGATTACACAGGATGCTCTGTGTACATCCATGCACGTGCCCACACAGCGTGCTCTGCCACCCCTGTTCCAAAGGCAGTACGGGAACCATAACTGATTTTTGGCAGGGATTTTTTAAAATATTAAAGGAATTTGTGTCCTGGTTTTCATTCTATTTTATTAACAAAAAGACAAGTACAGACCAAAACCAATCTTCTTTTCTAATTTCCTCTTTTCCCTTCTCTTTCCCATTGCCTGGTAGGCTCCTGGGAAGAATTAACAATCTGAGGAGTAACACTTCTTGAAGTGATCAGATAATTGGTTTTCCCTTAAATCAGTTCAGTCACTCACAGTCGTTTTGCTCCTTGCCTTTTTTCTTTTTTCCATTCGTATATCTCACAGCTCATACTATCCATGTAGCCAGTATAGATATCCTGAACAGTTTATTTTTTTGTGTGTGTATCAGGATAGCAGATCCTGGAAGATAATAGAGTGTTTCCCCATAAATCAAGTTAAATTGGAAGCACTTGGCAACAGTATTTTCCTGTGTATGTGTATAGAAAAGCTTTTTCATCCTCCATCTGGATGTTATGGGTAGAAATTACTGTAAATTAGAAGGTCCTGTGTTTCTGTGATCGCACCTTTTATTCTTGATACTGAACAATCAGAATAATTTCCATTCATTTTTTGTGTTATGTTAGGATATCAAATTTTCTTCACTAAACAAGGTTTGTTTGCTGGAATGAAGGATGCATTTGATGCTCAGGCTGCCAGAGTGCCCTTTGCTATAATTCAATGTGACATAATAATGGTTTGAGTGTCTTTTTCTTTGCCTATATCATTTGCAGTATGGGAAAACTAATAAATCATGGCTTTAGTGTTGCTTGTCAGGAAGCCCTGAAACAGTCTCTTACCTTATACCTTCACTTTTCATCTTGTGCACTTTGCTAAAAGAGAGCAAAAGTGGTTTACTTTTTGAGTGACAGTTGGCATCAAATGGCACATAGAAAAATGACAG
This sequence comes from Melospiza georgiana, assembly GCF_028018845.1. Classification (NCBI taxonomy): domain Eukaryota; kingdom Metazoa; phylum Chordata; class Aves; order Passeriformes; family Passerellidae; genus Melospiza; species Melospiza georgiana. The sequence goes on along the minus strand of NC_080434.1, from coordinate 24,465,251 downwards.
CAGTGCTTCTCAAATAGAAACATTGGGAAATAATAGATACAGTTTTCATGCTAAAGAAGATTTCAGTCTCTGTTGCTGCCTTAATTATAATTTAGGAGTCTCCAGCAATGTAGGAGTCCTAAAATTTGGATTCTGAAAAACCAAACATAGTTCAGTGGGGGTTTATATTTACTAACCAGGAGGAGGTGCTAATTTTTTTTTCTGGCTGTATGGAGCATGTAGATGTGGATTTTCAGCATCTGTCCGTAAACTCACACCATCTGCCTCACAGCTTCCTAGATACCTCTGCTCTTGCATTGTCTTTTAAATCTCTATGCTTACTTACTCTTCCTTAATGCAGCGCAGAATTGTGAATTTAGACTTCAGTTGAAAATATAGTCCATGTAGTGGAGGTTTTAAGTCCAAAAGACCCTTTTAGTTTCCTTCCTAAATTACTGGCAGAGCTAAATGTCATACTGAATTTAATTTATAACAATCAATTTCATTCTGTTTTTGTGATGAGAGAATTAAAAATCAAAGCTGCAGTGATAGAGTGAGGTAGTCTTGGAAGAACTACTCAAACCCTGATTTATTCTCTCATTTCTTCTCTGGAATTTATGGAGTTACATAGGCCATGATCTAAATACCAAAAAAAGTCAGTTAAATATCCTTTACCGGCTATATGGCCACATGTATATTCGATGCAATTCTCAAAAAAAGCTTATATTCAAAGAAGCATCTGAGCATATTTTAAAATATTCTGGAGGTCCATGGAATGTAAATGCCTGCATAGATTGAATCTATTTTTTTAAAGAGGGAGCAATGTTGATTATTGTTTTCACTGTTATTCTGAAACAGGGGCCTCAGCTCCTGATTTTGTGCAGGAAAGGCCTGCCTAGAAAATAAGAATTTGTTTATGTGAACATCAATACTCTAAGCATCTCGCTTCAGTTTCAACCTATAAGGATCAATATAACACAAGGAAGAGAGGAAGGACTGCTTATTGGTCTTATTATCTGTCTAGAGCCTTGTATTTTCTTTTCCCCTTAATGTTTAGAAAGTCAGTAGTGAAGCATCTTTCGTGAAAAAACATTGTTTGAAATAAAGTTTAATGTCTTAATACAGGTGAATCTGCCCATCTCTTAAAATTTAGAGTGCTGTCTGAAGATGTCAAAATATGACATTGCAGTTAGACCAATGACTGCAGTTTACTATTAGGAGTTTGTAAGTGTAGCATATGAAGAGGTACCTGATGCAAAATTGATTTGCTTGGAAGTGGAGGGGGTTACAGGTGCATTGTGAAATCCCCCAGAGAAGCAGGAAAAATTTGTGCTAGCTGGTTGCTCTTTACAACAGTATATACAAGAAATAAACCAAACCCTGTCTTGTGTACCTTGAGGTTGATATTTGAAGGCAATGAAAGGTATTCTTAATTATGATGCTAACGTTCAGGCTAAAAGTGACCCTTTTTTAGCCTTGAAATGCTTCTTATTTTTGTACTATTACTTATATTATCGATTAGTGACTGTTCAGTAACTCCCCTGCAGAAAAGGAGGCAGATTTGAAGAACTTTCTCCCAAAGTGTCTAAAGGTGCTCTTTGCGGCCTTGTTCTCTGCAGAGCTCGATGCATCACTCCATTAATCCAGCCTGGAGAACTCCTTGGGCATGTTGTACACTACCCCGTGCCTCAGGAGTGCTCGCTTCCTTCTTCCTGCCAAAATATTGACTCTTGTAAACCTGGGCTTTCAAATGAGCCAGGCTGAGCTTCCAGCAGCTCACAACCAGGTCTCCATATTACCGTGGTGCCCTGTGGTGACATGGAGATCAAATTACCTTGGACATGGCCCTCCAGGAGAGTTCATTTTCGTGAAGTTAATTTTAGCTGTGGTGTGTATGAATGATATGAACATCATGTTGTGATTCCCTATTCTAACTAGAAAGAAGAGTTATCTTCTTTTCTTGTTTTGTTTTGAAGAATATAGGGTTCAGATTCATACAGGCTATTGATCACTGATCAATAAAAGAGTAAGGTCAAAATGTGTCTGCCGAAAGTACCACAGAAACTTGATACAGATATGTAAGTAGGTAGTTACTTATCACAGAATCACAAGGTTGGAAGAGACCTTCAAGATCATCGGGTCCAACCTGTGCCCTAACACCTCAACTAAACCATGGCACTGAGTGCCACATCCAGTCTTTTTTTTAAACATATCCAGAGATGGTGGCTCCAGCATCTCCCTGGTCAGATCATTCCAGTACTTTATCACCCTTTCTGTAAAAATCTTTTTCCTAGTATCCGACCTGTATTTTCCTTGGTGCAGCTTAAGACTGTGTCCCCTCGTTCTGTCAGTTGCTCTTCCTGGAGAAAGAGACCAACCCTCAACTTTCAGGGAGTTGTACAGAGTGATAAGGTCACCTCTGAGTCTCCTTTATATAAAAGAATATCTGTTGGCCTGCCAAAAAGTTTTCATCTAAACTTCTTCCCATCAAATTAAATGCAAAGCACGAAATCTGTCTCTTGAGATATAAGTCAATGACATTCAGAAGACTTTAATTACACAATTACTGTTGACAATAAGAAAAAACAGGTGCAATCAAAGTTACCAGATCTAACTTCAAGAAGTGCTTCAAGTTTCTGAATTGTGTTACAATAAAGGAACCATGTATTTATGACTTCAGTATGGCATATATGTTGAAGTATGCAAAACATAGTTTAAACATTTATGTACATTAGTGTGTGTAAATATGTATATCAGCATGCATTGTCCATATGTGTGTATGCAAAATTATTAATATTCTTAAAAATTATGGTGAAGAGCAATGTGATATTACTGGTACAGTGGGAATAGTAGAAAATCCCATTTTGGCTCCAAGTGTGTTATCCATGTTAAGAGGGTAACTTTGCAACTGGGAGTATTACTAAACTTACTTTTATTGCATACTTGTGTTTGGTTTGTGTAGGCATATTTTGAATCAAGCATGTGCCCTGCCAAATGGCTGGTGCGGTTTGCCAGTCATGTGGAAAAGCAAAAAACTCTATTTGATTAGGTGCTGACAGATATTTACATATAAATTTCACCATTTCCAAGTTCATATAGTTGTAAGCACTTCTATTTTTATAAAGCTAACTCTTACTGATCATGCAGAACTGTTAATGATCCAAATTCAAAGAAACTTCAATCATTTAAGAGCAACTTGGGAGTGTTGTTGCTGAAGTGCTAAACTGGAGTCTAGCAAATGCTGTCTATTATGAGGTTGCCAGAATGCTGTCCTTGCTCATACAGGGTCTGGCTCAAGGTTGGGAGCTGTCTCTTCATTTCCCTGCACTCAAGGGTCTCTCTCGTACATGTTTTTGTGGTTATGTTTGCTGAACGTCAGTAAAACCAGGTGTCCTCAACAGTCCCACTGATTTTTAGCAAGCATCCATAGGAAGTGGGAGCAGTAGCACCTCCTTTTCACAACAGCAGGGTGGGAGGGATGTTGGATTGTGCTAGGGAGGGATTATGTTCTTGCACACGAGTAGATTCAGACCCACTTCTGGCGATTGGGCAAGCAGCTCATGAAGGCAGAAGGTAAATGCTTCTCTATTTCTTCTTCCAGTATTGTGCCTCTGTGCAGAAATTTATCTAAGATTAATTGTCTTGGAGAGAGAAAAAAAAAAAAATGAACAAACCCAAAAAGCATTATATGAGTATCGTTGAGTGTGATTTTTCATTGGTCTTTGTTCAGCACTTGTCTAGGGAGGAAATGTCTTTTTTTTTTTTTTTCCCCAACTAGATCCCGGAACTATCTCTGTATTTAATGCAGTGCTTTTTTGATGAAAATTATGTTCTTGGGAATGACTAACACATCAAGAAGAGTTACATAAAAAATAGTGAAGAAATTTAAAGCATTGCAGAAATTTTGGATCACTGTGCCTGTCTAATGTGGAAAGCAGACAGCTGGCTTTAAGTAAAACATTAATACATTGGCATTGGAAGTTAACAAGCCTTCTTCAGTCAGTTGAATAACAAAAAGGCAAGAAATACCACAGAAATCAAATTCTTTGAAGAGCAGTTCTAAATTCTCTGTTTCCTAAGCTGGGATCTTAGAAAATATTATTTTGGTCTGCCTTGCCTTTTGGTTTTTCCCTTGGCACTTAGCAAACTGCAGGTCATGTATTATGAACATAGTCTAATACCAAAGGTAGGATCTTGGCTTCATTAACTTCCACCTAAGGAGAGATGCCTCTGGCTGATATGCTCATTCTTTTGGCAGTTTCATCAATTCTGGGAGAATTACTGCTTTTTCTTCTGGCCTGAAGCATTAAATTGGTCACTGAAATTGAATCTCAGGTTTCTAAAGAAGTGAAAAATATCACATAATGTGCAGTTTCTGTATTAACCAGCAGAAACCTTGTCATAGCCTTTGTTTTGATGTAATAGTGATATACAGGTTTTAGAAAATGGGCAGCCTACAGGACTAAAGGTTTCAATCCAATTTGAAGTAAGAAGATAAAGCAATGTATGCATTCAAATTTATTGAAGTGTCTGTTCACTTTCCCTCACAAGGAAAAGGGAGAATCTGTCTTACCTATGGACAACTTGGCATTTTCAGGATCAGTTCCCTCCTTCTTTGTAATTCGCGTAAGCTTCTCCATGATCAACTGTGAATCTCCACAGCAATTTCTGTTCCCCAAATACACACTACTTTTGTGGCCAGATTGTATGAGCACTGTCTGGAAACCATCTTGCAATGCATTAATTACAAATGTAGAGACTGCCAGTGGAATTTCTAGGAGTGCTTGGCATCAAGCAGAACTGAAAAGAAGTGGAAAGGCTCCCTTTATAGTCGGCCGGCCTCCTGTGCTAAACCCTGTGATTTGAAGCTTGTGGTGCCTCTTACTAAGCTGATGTGTCCTACCAAGGGGACCTTTATTGTCCACAATTCCTAGGAGCACTTTTTATGGAAGTATTTGTTCCTATTTTATTGATTCCCCCTCCTATTATAAAGCAAATCAGTTTTAAGATAATTTCTTGCATTATTTTTATGTCCCTCAAAGCCACTGACAGCAGGTTGTCTCTTTTCTTCCTCCCCTCCCTCCCTCACACTCTCCCTCCTTTGTTCCCATAACCTAGAGGCGTTTTATTTTCTAATGTATAGTTTTCTCCTCTTCTGTCAGTCTTTGACTATGTTATTGATCATGGTTGTTCAAGTCACTCTCCTTCACCAAATATTGATATGACTAAGTGGATGTAGATGTCCACTTACAAAAACCCCTTATGTTGCAGAAAGAAAATATCCTTTTGTTCTCTTGGAAAATTGTCTTTCCTCCAAGTTTCTGGTGAAGAAACAAGGTGCTTTCTTTAAGTAAGTTAAGGATTTGCACAATTTACACAATTAATTTGCACTATTAATGCTGCTCCACAGTTCAAGCATATTTAGATGTCTTGTAAAAAGTAGCTTAATTATAATTACATCATTCACTACAGAATCTTCTTTGCAGGACGTAAGGCTTTAGTATTGGCAGTTTAAAAGTCAGAGGGAATGAAAGCTGACCTGCCTGGGACTTGGGCTTTATTGCTATAGCCAGTAAATACTGGGAAGTTTTCCAGGTGTATTGTACTGGAACAGAACAGTTAAAAATAATAACCATAAGCTGTATACCCTAATATGTGCAATATGTAGCAGAAGTATGGGGATAACAGATTTATGTGTAGAAGCTGGATTTTGAATGTGCTGTGAATGTGCTTATGTAAAAGAAAAATTAAGTGGAATTTTCATTTTTCTTTTAAGGCAAAGTCAAGGCCTTGTCACATTATATATTAGCTTGGTCCAATTACTTGTTAGTATATAACTTCTGGAAGGTACATGGCATGCAGCTGCATTTTTTCATGCATTTTGATGATGTGTTTTTTAATGTTTGTATATGTTGTGTATATTCTATAAATTCTATGTAAGATGGAATTGTCTTAGAATACTTACCTGCGCTTGCACTAATCTAAAATTGAGATGACTATAGTTGCTAATAAAGTTGAGGTGGAAAGTGCGGGATTATTTTACTCATTATTAAAACAATGAATTTCTGAAATTACAATTTAAAAGTCTTCATTCCTTTTTTTATTTTGCACAATGTTTTAGTTAACTACTTGAGGGCCTGATCTTTTCATTCTATTATTATAGACTCTTACAGTGATGTTGCAGTTCAGCAAACAGTCAGTCCTTGTTGCCTCCCCAGTGACTCTGGCAAAAGAGCCTTGTAAATGTGCATTTGAAGGGTCTGAGTTCTAGAAGTAGTTTTCAAGAGGGATGTCCTGAAGTATGCTGGTGGAAATGAGGTCTCATTCAGTTGATGAGTTCTGAAGGTACACATTTGCATTTTGGTTCAAATGTCATGATTTTAATGTTTAGTTTTCACACATTATGCTTCTTAAATAGTGCCTTTAATTTTTTTTTTTTTTTTTTTTTTGTGAGGAACAGTATCTCAAGTCTCTGGAACTTTATCTGTATTATTTTTGTGTTTCTCTTTACAACATCAAGTTGTCAGTCCATTTCACTCATGCACAGTTGGCCATCTGTCCAGATACTCTCCCTTGGAATGGTGCTCAATATTGCATCCACTTTGGTCATAGTTCCTTTCAAATATCATTTTGTTATCTGCTGTGTAGCTGATGGTGAAAGCAGACACCTGTCATTTGTAACTTTGTCAAAGAGCTTTCCAAAGAAAGAGAGCCTCTTCTAATCTTTTCACAGAAAATCAGAATTTCTTTGGCTGTGCAGGTTCTTAAGGCTGATTTTTTTGGCATGGTGCAATATTCTTTTGTGTTAACCTTGGCTGTCTGCCAGTTGTCCACCAAGCCATTCTTGGTCCCCCTCCATGGACATGATGGCGAGAAATATGCATCAAAAAGTTCATGGATTCGAATAAGGGCAAATTTCTTACTAATTACTGAAGAAGGCTAAACAATAATAATTTTCTTGACTTGAGAAAATTATTTAAATTTTATTTCATTGCCAATTAATTGTAACAGAGAAGATGAGTGAGAATCATTGAAACACTAAAAACTCCTTGCCCCTGCCCTTCCTTTCTTCACAGGCTCAGTCCTCTCATCTCTTCCTGTTCCCCTCCATGCACAAGCCCTGAATGATGCAGGGAATGGGGAATAGCGATCATGATCAGTTCATAATGCTTCATCTCTGCTGCTCCTTTCTCCCCATGCTCTTCCCTTTCTCCAGCATGGGGTCCCTCCTCAAGGGTACAGTCTTTCACAAAATTCTCTATCCTGGGATTTTCTCGGTAGCTGCAGTGCTTCAGGAATTGCTCCAGAGTGGGATCTGGTCATTGGGTTCAGTCCTGCAAGAGTAGAGTGCTCAGTGTGGGCTCTCCACAGGCTTCAGCTTCTTTCAAGGAACTTCCACCTAGTCCAGTGTGTGGAATGCAGGTGCAGGTCTGCTCTGATGTGAACCTCCATGGGCTGCAGGGGTGGCACGTCTGCTTTGCCAAGGGCTTCACACAGGCTGTAGGGCAATCTCTGCTCCTGTACCTGGAGCACCTCCTGTCCCTCCTTCTGCACTGATGTTGATGTCTGCAGAGCTGTTTATCTCTGATACTCTCACTCCTCTTTCCAGGTGCTGTGCAGCCTGTTTTACCCTTTCCTAAATCTGTTATCCTAGAGATGCCACCACCATTGCTGATGGGTTCAGCTGTGGGCAGCAGTGGGTCTGTCTGGGAAGCTGGCTGGCATTGGCTCTTCTTCTCACAAAAATCCCCTTAAAGTTTCCTTCCCTTCTACCAAAACCTTGCCATGTAATCCCAGTAAAAATATTATAAATTGGAATTGATGATGTAGAGAAATAAAGTCTTAATAATATTATCAACAGCTACAAATAATTGGAGCCAAGCTGTTTAATTAAAAGAATCAATGCACTGCTTCCATCTGGAAGCCTGTGTTTTCATAAGGAGCTTTGCTGCAAGGTAGGAAATTTCTGGAACTTGGTTTTCTTTCTTCTCTTCTACCTTTCTCTCTAGGCCTTTTTCCTTTTCAGTAGGAATTTATTGTAATGTTTTGCATTTAAGGGCTTCATTTACACTGTTTGTTCTGAGCTTGTATTGACTATCCCTAAACATGAGACAGGGATGGAATGGCTTGTGTAAATCTTTAGACTAAGTACTCCCAACCATGGAGTTTTATTGAATTTGATATGGCACTCCTTGTGCGTGCATGTATGCTGAATTGTATTGCATTTATTCCTGATAAACTAGTGTCACATGTGGGGTGGGAAGTTTTGATGCAACATCACTGAGAAAGGAGTTTTTTAATGAGATATAGCTGTTAAAAATCTCTGAGCAAAAGCATCTGTCCCAAATATTTGTACTTTTGATTTGCGTCAAAGACACCTAAAACCTAATTTGATATGCCTCTTGGGCCATCCTTGAAATTCAAAACAATTAATAAATTCTTAAGACCAGCATCAGCAATTGAAAGTACAGGAGAGAGAGCCTCTAAGGCATCAGAACTTTCCATAATGAAAGCTATTTGCTTTTATTTTTTTCTCTTTGTGTCCTTACATTTTTCAGACCCACTTGTGTTGTGTTAAGTCACTAGAGTTCATGGTTTTTATGTATTGTAGTGTGTTTGTGTATGTCTTTATTTGGGCTCTTAGGATTTCTTCTGCTCTAATGGTTAAGTACTGTTAGTGTCTAAACAGAGAGGGATTTTTTAAAATCAGAACTGCTTGTGTATAAGAACAGAGTATGAGAAGGCTCTGCTACATCCATGACACAGAATGCTGGGAATGGGGCTCCCACTGTCCTCAGAGAGAGGAGAACAGGAGTTTTACAATTTACAAGAAACAGGTGTTGGAGAAGAGACTGCCAGGCCCTGGGAGGAGCCATGCAGAGTCATGCCAAAGCCCGACAGAATTGTGTGATTGTGTTATTGTGCAATATTAATTTGGAAAGAGCTTAGGCTAACAAATCACCCTTTTCAAGTTAAGGCTGCACACTTCATGTCAGCTTTACAAGTATCTGGATTTGCTGAGGTGAGAATCAGCATGGTCCTCCCTTACTGCTTGTAGGGTTATGTCTTTGAGTTTGGAAGCTCAAAATTTGTCACTCTATAAAACTTCTTCGCCATATGTGGTGCAGAAAAATGCAACATATCATTCCCTAACTGCTTGTTGAGCAAGCTGCTTTGTGAGCTGAGCAGGAGATTGAAGGGGTTGTAGTGCCTTCCTTTTGGTTCTTTATGCTCCATGACAATTCAGGGGTAGATATCAGTGATTTAGTTTTTCCATTCAGACAGTGCCAACAATAATTTTAGTTATTGCTTTAAAATTTTGAAAATTCAGTACAAAGCATCCCAATATCTTCCAGAAGACTCTAATGCCATGTGGAGATAGTAGGATATGAAAGTATATTATCATCATAGTGCCTAGATAGCAGGTACTGCTGCTGTGTTTCTTTTTTTCCACCCAGCTTTATAGAGTTTGCTTTAATTCTCTTTTACTGTTTCTTAATTTAGCCTGTAACCTCTGTGAAATAAGTTGTTTTCAGAAAGCAAGTGTTTATATTGTAATGATGTGTTTGCACTGCTCTGATTTTGCTTTGTAAGCTCTTTCTTTGTGGTCTGTGAGCAAGTGATTAAAGCCAATAAGGGTGAAAAAAGATTGTGTGGGTGAGGCTCTGGTTTGAGACACTGGCAAGTACAAGATTAGTCTTGCATAAGCAATGAGGCCTTTGATTTTTGGGCCATTTCTTTGCTCTTTGCATCATTGACCTTTGTCAAAATGAATTCATTGGGTTTAAATATCACTGTGATATATCAAAATATATGTCTATCTTACTGTCTTTATCCATAGGAGAGCAAGTGGAGTAAGGGGTGTTGGTTTTGAGTCTGAAAGGCTTGCAGACATGAATCAGTAAGCGCTGGGTAGCTAAGCAGCAGAATGAAGGTGTTTGCTCAATCAGTTTCAGCAGAAGCAGCTATTATTCAGTTTATTTGAGTTGATTGCGCTGATGAGGATAATAACCAGTTTGGCATACCTTCTTTGTTTCCCTGGCACTAGCCAAAAGTGCTTGAGTAACGTGATTGATACTTGAGCCTAAATCTTATTTTAGCAGATCTGAAGGGCTGCTATACATCCTGGAGGAATCGGTCAAAGCAGAGACACCTGCAGGTCTTTGGGCTCTGTTTGCTTCTCAACTTTCCCTCTTTACAATTCATTGTTCCCTGCAATTTGCATAGGGCAAAAATATTAGAGCATCAAAACCTCTTCTGAAACCTGTTGTTTATGTTGGTTCGCTTGAGGCTGCTTGCTTTGAAGGCTTACTATATTAACTAGGATATTTTTCTTCTTGACCTCTTTTGGTTCTGAAGAAATCCCTATAACTTCTGGGAAACATGCAAAAATATAAAGTTACACATTACACATACTTGAATTTTAATTCCAGACTGTTGTTAATGCTTTCACAGTTTCTTTCATTCCCTATAGTTACCACTAAAGGGGCAGTTCATCTGGAATGCTTTTTGCTTAAATGGAATTGTAATTTCAAGGCAGTGAACTATAAACTTATAAAAATCAAGTTAAAAATTGTTTATTCTGCACATCTGTTATATAGACCAGCTTACAGACATCTGCACTTAAAAATACATATGCATACAGGGTGTATATTCTAGCCTAATCTTCCCAGATTCAAGGATGATGGTTAGAGTAGGCAATCAGATTAGTAGTATTAATCAGATGAAATGCCATTGTCATGACTGTGCTGGTACCAGTAACCTTTTCTGGTCCCTTTGCAGTGAGTGAAGGCATGGCTGTAGCATACCTGTTACTCACAGTCTGAAGGCTTACACGTTGCTAAGTCTGCCCATGCACACAAGCACATAAACCACCTCAGTGTGTGTGGTCTGTCTGTAGCAGCCTCCATCCATCTCCATCACTTTCCTGGTGCAGGCTTCCTTTCAGTGCTCCTGCATCTTGCCCTCTTCTCAGTGATATTTCCAGAAAGCTGGTCACTTGGGATGAGAAATTACTGTATCAGGTGAAGCTTGCTTTTCAGCTAGCACAGAGCCAAGGTACTGAGCCTGCAATCTCACTCTCTGGCTCCAGATCAACAGACAAGGCTTGGTAGGAACCCTTTTCATATTGAAAAGGAGTGATAGTTAATCTCTCTAGTGTATTAGAACAGCAAAGGAAGAACATTCATGGTGCTGAATAAACAAGCCTGCTAATGACTGCTGAGTAATGTTAAACTGTAATAAGAAAGCTTTATAGTTGTTTTTTGTTTTCACACATTGTTCTGTGTTTTGCGAGATCTCTTCAGTCTTTATTTATTTTGCCCACGTTTTGAGACTGAAGAATGTTGTAAGGTAGTTGAGTTGTCCGACTTTGAAACCCTTTTTTATTTGAGGAATGGTGGCCTTGTAGGAAGAGAGCCAGGGGCATTAGGACAAACCTGCTCTGTTTGCTGCTGTCAGTCTGAGGGTCACCAGTGGGGTAAGGCACAGGGGAACTTCAGTGCAGGGCTGCCTTTTCCTGGGCTGCCTTTCAAACTGGAAGCAACTTTGGTGTCTTGCCATGCCAACCCACAAGAATCTGTTGTAGCACTTCATCTTCAGAGAATTTTCTCCCAAGTTTCCAGATGTGCATCAGAAAATATATTATATATCCCACCAGATAAGGACTGATAACTCTGCTGGCAGATACAGTGGGCACATTTTGCTTCCAACGTCCTGTACATGTCACGTGCGATTCTCAGGAATTTCCTGCATCTCCTGCCTGCTCTCACAGCAGTTGCCCACACGTCTGTGTTTGTCAGCTACATCAGCAGTCAGGAAGCACAGCTGAATTGTGAACAGTTTGACAGCTTGAACTTGATGGAATGACTGTCCTGAATATTTTCCTTGTAAGTAGGTGTTGCATCTGGTATGTGCTACTACAGTTCTAGTTGATAAAGATCACATGTCAGACCATATAATCTAGGCATGGCGTCTTAAAATTTCGTTTTCAGGAATTTTTTTGTGCATGTCTACAGATTTCACTTTATGGTTGAATTCAAGTGGAAAGTTCCTTGTTTCCTGGTAGAAATTGGTACAGCAAATGGACGATTTCCTCTCACTGACATCTCACAGCTCTTCCCTTATGGATTCAGTAGCACACAGTAGCATTTCAGTAGTGCAGTGAACTATGTTTTTTGGGTTTTATGTTGATGGGCTAGTGTTTTAGGTAGACTGCGAACGTTTTCCCAGGAAATGTGAAAAAAGTGTAGTGAAATTGTAGTTTTAAGTGGTTTATACCTCAGCAAGATTTCTTGAAACAAAAGTCACTTCTTCAGTTCAAGGCTGTTTTCTGAACTAAATATGAAAGACCTGCAGAGAAAATGAGGTGCATGAAAGCTTTGAAGAAAAGGTCAGAGGAATTCCTTAAAATGAAAAACATTTGGCAGGCTGCCTGTAGGTGTCATTACAAGCTGTCTTGTGGGCACCCGGAGGCCTAATCTTGGAAACAATTAAGTGCAGACATGTAAGTAACTTTAATTGTGTGCCTGCCAAATCAGTAAGACAAACTGCAATCTTTCAGCATTTGTCAGATCTTTAGTTTACATGTTTCCCCATCACCTTTTAAAATAAAACCATGTAAATGAAACATGGGAACTTGTCTAATATAATTTTAGTGTTATATTGCAAGACAATGAAGAGCTCTTTTACATGGTACTTGAAGGTGTTTGGTGGTTTGTGGTTTTTTTTGTTTTTTTTTTTTTTTTTTATGTTCTTATTAGGTTTATTTTCTTAAATACATGAATAACAATCATGGTTTCTACTTTCCATTTCCTTCTCTGATAGACTTCTTGATCTTAAATTCACATTTCACTTCTTTTTGTGTGTTAGAGAAAATACTGTCTTTCAGGCGTGTGTGTGTTACAAACTAGGTGGTTTGCATATAGTATCATTGCATTTTCTGAGAGTAAAAGCCAGCTTGTGAGCTCTGCTGGGAAAACAAATCAGTCTAATTGCCTGGTTAATTGCATTTGTGTTCTGCTATATATTGCACTGGGTGCTGCAGAGTATCTCACAAGACATCATAGCTTATCTCTATTTTCATCAGTCTTATAGGGTGCTCCTTCAGGAAAGTAAAAACACTCTTTTTGCTTAGTTTAAACATTGGGGGGGTGAAGCATAAGTATTTGAGTATGTGTATTGAGGATGGATGGATAAATAGAGACACAAACCATATTTTTCCCTTTAGTCAAAAATATTGTTGATCAATGTAAAGAACGCTTGCATTAATTTAGCCTGTTCTAATATAGTTTGGTTTGGTTTTCTCTGTATTAATTTACAAGCACATGAAATGGTTTTATCCTTTGTACTGGCTAGTGTCTCAGACTGATTTGAGTGCTTAATCTTCATTTTATTTTGCCACTTTTTTTTTTTAATATTTAGATCTAGCAGTACAGTGGTTACACACAAAAGCTGTATTGGAACACACACATGAAGTTGTACAAGAAATCTGTTACTGGGATAGGAATAGCAAGATTTTATTTTTTTCCCTGTATGGGTTTCTCTTTTTTGTTTGTTTTCTGTAGCACATTATGAAACTGAAGAAATCCATTTCGGGAACAAACCAAGTATTGAGGGTGCTGTGTTGCTTTATTTCTTTGTGTTCTTTTCCCCTTTCAGAGAGAAGAAATTGGCCAATACCTTCTTCTACTTCCCTCTTCTATAAAATCTGTGTCTTTTTAGCTTCCATTGGGCTATATGTTTATGCCATATCAAGATCCTCACTTGTTCTCATTGTCCAGTCTCCCCACTTGCCCCAGTCAGATGCTGTATTTTGATTAGCTTTCTATAGAGAGTGTACTGCAATTGTTTCCTCCTACTTGTTTCCTCCTCCAGCCTCTTCCTACCTTCTCTGTCTCAACACAATCCTATTTTAATGTCTTCTGCATTAACTGCAGATAACCCTGGGACCACTTTATGGCTTCTTTCAGATTTATGGAGAATCCTGTGATTAGACTTTCCTTAAGTCCATCCTTCATCTCCTTCACTTAAAAGCCTTTGCTCCATTCCCCCTGTTTCAGACCTGCCAACCACATATGTCAGGATCTTGAAGTCCTGTCCTTTTTGGCATCACTGAGTGTTTGTCCCTCCTGCTTCAGACTCTAGAGTGGTTTCAGCAGTACAGAATGCCCTGGCTCTCTCACCAGCACATTGTCAGGTGCCATCAATCACATCAGTGTCCTTTTCTACTTCATTCACACCTCACTGAATTATCTCATCTGACTACATTAATCTGTCAAATAAAAGGTTAACTTGGAGATTTCATAATCTTCTACAGCCAATTCTTGTTTTGTTGAAAGTAAATCTGAGTGGGCTGAGAGATAAACCCCCTATATAGCCACATGTGATGTTGTTTATTGCCCTGATATTAATCCATCCTAACTTTACCTTGCAAGGTACTTATGGAATTAATTATGTGCAGTGCTCTGAAATCAATTACACCATTAGGATGCCATTGTATTTGGCTTCCTGAATTTTCACCCTCTTACAAAAATGTGCCAATAAAGTACTCTCTTCTCAGTTCTTCTGGGTGATTCTTCATGTCAGGAGTACATCACAGCAAGCAATTCAGGCATCAGCTGAACTGATAAAGATATAATAATGACTTTTTTATTAATTTTTGCCTCCTGAAATGTATTATCTATCTTTCTTAAAATACATAAAATATACAGAATTAGTAATGAAAGTCAGATACAAAACTTGTTGTTGATGGTATACCACTGAGGTGTTTTTCAGGAGCTGTCTTAGTGACACAATCCTTTAGTAAGCAACAAAGTCTATTTTTGGTCTGACATAGTTCTTTTCATGTCAGAGAAATTATCTTTTGAAGGCTTCCCTTCCCTCCTTCGAGTTTCTGTTGCTCAGTGGAAATTAACTGCAACTGATGTTGCTTTTTATGGAAGTCCCCATATGTGGTGTACAAGTGGATTTGCACAAAACCCACACATCAGAGTGCTGACTGAAACTACTGGAGTAGAGTACAGTCTTGGATACTGCTGTCCCATTGTTTGTAAAGTCTTCTGTTGTCATTTAACTGGGTGAAAATAATGTCACATGAGACTTTAGTCATACCAAATGTTACTCTGAACATTTACATTATTGTAGAATTGAATAGGTAGTGAACTACCCAGCTTGTTCCAAAGAAGTGTTTCAGCCCTTGTGTAATCATGCTTCTAATTTTTGGATGTGCTAGTGGCAATATATTCTTTGTAAAGGCCAAGGGGATAGATAATTAGTGAAAATTAAAACCCCCCAAGTGCCTCATCCTACACCAGGACTGCAGGTCACTGCAGGATCACTGAAGGTGAGAAAGAGAAAGAGGCATTTGCACATTGGTGAAATTCCTGCTAATGCCATTTTTCAAATGCGGTGATGATTCACTGTGTTAAAATGGTCTTCTGTATCCCCTAGCAACCAGAAACAAAATGTCTCTGTTCTTGTCTGCTGGCCTTCAAAAACACGTAGGAGAAGTGATTTGTTTTCACAAGACAATCATGCAGCATTAGAAGCCTGCTCCCATCCATTCTTCATCAAGAGTAAACACAAAGTAGACAAGTCATTCTAGCTTTTGATTGAGTTGTAGAGCAAGTCTTTTTTTGAGGTGTGTGGTTTTTTCAGTTTTGTTCTTTGACTTTTCAATACATGAAAAATAAAACTGTACCCTATGCAAATTACTGCTAGTATTTAATATACTCTTGAAATCTGAGAGATGTGAGTTTTGTCCTCACTTTCTGAGACTTCTATAGCAACACAGTATTTTATTATTTTTCACTCAGCATGCTGTTGAATTTTATTCTTTAGTATGTTTAGGATAAAAAAAGCTGGAGACTTCATATTTCACAAAACATGTAAAAATAAGGAATGCTTTCTTTAAACATAATATATCAAATGAGTGGTGTATCTTTGTGTAGGCAGCTGAAATTCAGCAAGTCAAGTGCTGAAAAGATTGTGTCAAAATAAGCACAAAAGACATAAGTTCCTTTTTTCAGGCTTGTTTTTCAGCAATCACACCCTTTTCTCTTTCCTCACAGCATCTAGCAATTGATTCTATTTTTAGAAATTATTCTGATAATCACTCAGCAAACCTTAGGCTGAATTGTTAAGAATACTGTACCCTTAGCTGGAAATTGCATGATGATGATGTACAAAAGGCTTTGACCTTTTCAAATCTCCAGTTTCCCTATTTTGCTTTATAAATGTTAACTATGAGGGGGGAAAAAATTGGTTTTTATCCAGAGAAGGTGCTTATTGCACAGTTACAATTTGCATTTACAGAGCAGTGGGTTTCTTCCAGTTTTGAAATAGTTTGGTTGTATTTCAAATTAGCAATTGTGTGAAGAATTTTCTTGTGGAAAGTTAAATGAGAACAAATCATTCTCTGTGTATGTTCATGTCCTGACTGACTGCAGTAGTAGCTCCCTGCCTGCACAGTCTGTGGGGGAGAAGATTCTTCAGTCCTGGAAGAATTGGCTGGCTTTGGCTTACAGATTAATTTAGCCTTGCTTATACAAGTGGTATAAGATAAAGGTTAAATTTGTGCACCTGAGGCACAGATTTAAATGAGAAGCAGCTGAAGAAAAACATGTTTCTCTTGAAAAGTATTTAAATTATCATAAGAATTGAAATTTGAATTCATTTTATACTATAAAGCATTAATCAGCTTTATTTATAAATAAATTCAAATTAGACTGCATAAGTGATCATACTGCTTGAAATAGAAAATAGAAAATAAAGTTATCAATGCTATTTTGATGTTCATGCATTTCTGCATTTTTACATTTTTTCCCTGCATAATTTTTCCTTGTATTTTTCCACTGCTGTTGATTCCATAAATTGAACTTTATTATTCACTATTTCAGGCCCCATTTATATGTGACACTCCATGCAGGAAGTACCCTTCATCTGCTTGAAAGGGCTTTGCAGAGCAGGAACATCAGTAACTTAAGTTTGTGACTTTTGGGCATAAGTCACTGCTGCATAAATCTGTTGAAGGCCTGTGCTTGTCTTTTTGAAGATTTGGAATTCTGTGATACCTTGTGTTCAAGAAACAAAAAAACCACAAATATTTTAAAGGCCATCTAGTCCAATCTCCTACAATGAGTTGAAAAGACATCTTCCACTAGATCAGGTAGCTCAGAGCCCCATCCAACCTGACCTTGAATGTTTTAGTGTAGTTTCACCACCTTTAGTGAAACCTCTTCCTATGGTTCACCACCAGCACAGTAAGCAACTTCTTCCTTATATCTAAGGAAGAAAATTAACTCTCTTTTAGTTTAAAACCTCTATCCCTTGTCCTATTGCAACAGCACCTGCTTAAGTCTGTCCCCATTTTTCTTACAGATGCTCTTCAAGTCCTGAAAGGCTGCAGTGAGGTCTTCCTGGAGCTTCTCTAGGCTCAACAAACCCACTTTTCTCAACCTTTCTGTTTGGTATTGTTTCATCTCCCTGTGTTGCCATGGGGGTTGTCCCAGTCCAGATGCAGCACCTTGCACGTGACTTTCCTGAACCACATCAGGTCCCATGGGCCCACTTCTCCAGCTTGTCCAGGTCCCTTTGGATGGCATCCTGTCCTTCCAGTGTGTCTGTCGCACCTTGCAGCTTGGATCCTAGTGGCATTTAAAAAACACTAGTGACACTGTGAAAATGAGCTACTTCTGTTTTAGGAAACTTGCAGTAAATAGATGGGAATTAATAGTGTTTACATGGTGTATTTTGTGCAATTTTGTAGAAATCCTCTGAAGAATACATACCTGCAAGTAGCTTCCTTGAACATAGTGTTTTTTCTTCAGATATATGCCTAAAACCTTTCTAAAGCATTCAACAAGAATCCTATGAGAATTTTCACTTTCCTTCAGGAAAACCATACTTAAATGATGAGAATTTTCTGTTGGATTTTTGCTTGCATCTATCAAAAAGCTACAGCACGGCTTTATTTTTTTCCCTGCATTTTAGCTATGACACACTCTAATTTGCTGAAAACAAGCAAATTAAAAGCGATGTAAAAGTTATTTGTGTTTACTGCTAATACCTTGTTTTTGAGAGCCATTAGTAAAAGTTGTAAATTCTTCTTTTTTAAAAATGTGTATTAATGGAGTTTTGTTTCATTTAAGAGTTTCCAGAGCTGGTACTGAAGTCCATGTCTCTGCTTAGGAGAAGGATTGAAACTGCTTCTGGGCAGCTGTCCATTGCCCTTTAATACAGGAACCATTTAGACTTTATACTACTGAAGAGTAATCAGAACTGAGTGAAAGAAATGGAGGCATTAGACTAGAAATGATTGAAACCTGGCAGCAGATTTTTTTTCTGATCATATGTGGGCAGCTTCCAGACCGTTTGCAATATCCTAGTGCTGCAATATGAGTTCTGTATGTTAAAAAAAAATACTGAGAAGCTTTTAAAGGCCATCATCATGTGCTCTGATTGATGCAGGATTTAGGGCAAAAAAGGTCCGTGGCCATTAACTGAAAGTTACAATAAAATAGAAGGGCATGGGGATTGATTTTAGTATTTCCTCAATATTGATTTCCTCTGTTGAAAATGAAGTGTTCCACAAGTATATTTTTGCATCTTCAGTGTATGTGCTTAAAGTTTGTTATGTTTTATCTGTTTCCTGTATTCCAGTGGAAAAACCATTTGTTTCTGTTATCAGGGCAACCTCCTTTTCAAGATTCTTCTTTGTATCCAATATGTGATGCAGCCACAGTAAATTGCCCCAACTTTAAGAGGCATGACAAAGCAGATGGCTGAAATTTTTTTGTTGCATTTCCCACTCCTGAAGTGTTGAGAGCAGCAGTAGAATAAGAGCTAGAGTTCTACAGGAATAATTGTGAGCTGGGCTTTTCAGGCCATCTCTGCTGGTGGACATCATTTAAACCAGGGTATTTCTGCTACCTGTGATCTCTCAGGGGATTGTTTTATTTGCTTTTGGATGTCAGCTTCTTTCGGAGTTCCTGAGGGTTGTAGGAAGAAGATGGGGAACCAGCTTTTGCTTATCAGTGGGATGGCAGCAGTGACAACCACAGGGCCTCTGTGCAGCAGCCAGGAGGTGTTAGCACCTGCCAGCACCTCTGTGGTGCCGAGCAGGGAAAGATCCAACAACTCTGCCAAGGAAAGCTTCTGTTTTTACCACAACTGAGCCTACAGAGATTCCTGTAAGCAGTGGCAGCTGCTGAGAGCTAAAATCACAGTGGTGGAAAGGAGGGGAAAAGGAGCAGATAAAAGAAAGTTGCTGGAGCCGTGCAGAGGCTGCCATCAGATAAGCCAGAGTGCCAACTGCTCCATGGCATAATGGGAGTATGGATAAACTCCTAGCCTGTAGCACGAGCCTAGGAGTTTGTGAACATCTCTCCTCGTTTCCTTTGTCTCCTGCTGATTTATTTTTGTAGTTTTACCAAAGCTGTTGCAAGGAATACTGATTTCTCACATGGTTTCTGAGCCAGCACCTTAACCTTGCTTTATAAAATTACGGAACTAGAAAAAAACAATAAAATGTATTAATACTGTAGTGGAGATCCCTATAACAATACCTCCAAAGAAAACAGACAGTATTATTATTTTTAAATTGTTTTTCATTTGAATCACTCTTTGTATTTTATTGTAGTTAAATGAATGTGAAAGGTGTGTTCAATTTTTCACCCTGGCTTCCCTATTAATGTTGAAGGATAGGAAGAAATTACGCTCATTTGTATTCCTGGACATAATATAAATGAAAAATGAATATTTTATTGCTAATGGCTTTATAAAATGCTATTCAGATATCTCAGCAAATTTAGTATATAATTCTATTGCAAAACATAAAAATAAAAAAAAGCTCAGCTGAGGGCTCTAAAAATAACAATCATGCAATGCCTAAGTACTAGTACAGCAGCTTTTAACTCCTCTATTCCTTTGCAAATGGTATCAATTTCTTAAACAGTGTAGCTTGGCCTCCCAATACTTCACAGAGCTTGAGGCTGAGAGATGTCTCAAAATGAAGGTTCTCTGTAGCAAAACCCTACAACTTTTTCACATATTCATTATTTGACCAGCTTTGCTGTGTATGTATCTTTTCAGTAGCAAACTAGTTGTATAACAGCTACAGAAGGATTCCTTCAGTCAATTCTGTGTATATTTTTGAATCTAACTATAAATAGATAGTATAAATAAATACAGTATTTACTTTAGATATATTAGATGTATTTTAATATGCATATTAGTCTCTATACAGACTGAAAGGGATGGATGGTTGACCAAAGGAAGGGAGAAAGAGAAGGTGGGAATACTTTCAGGTTCAGAGGGATGGTGCAAAAGGGCTGGTATTGATGATGAGATGGGCACAGGAGTGGGAGAAGTGGGAACAGGAGACGCTGTGCAAGTCAACTAAGAGGTAAGAAAGAGCAGATAGTCTTGAAGACTGTTTTGGGGTTGCTCGGGGATGAGAGGCTGGACATGAGCTGGCAATAGGCACTCACAGCCCAGAAAGCCAGAAATATCCTGGGCTCATCCAGAGCAGTGTGGGCAGCAGGGGAGGGAGGGGATTCTGCCCCTCTGCTCTGCTGAGACCCCACCTGCAGGGCTGCACCAGCTCTGGGGTCCCAGCACTGGAAGATCTTTACATCTTAGGATATCTTGTTTAGATCTTGTTTATCTGGAAAGTAGAGAGGTGAACAAGTGGAGCTGGAAGGACTGTGGAGAGTTTTCTGCAGCTGGGGTGGTTTCTACTGAACCTTCTGACAGGGTGGGAGTTGAAGTTCCTCTTGTGCCTTACCCTCAATCCTTCCCTTAAGAATGAAAGCTGCTGTGTGAAGGTGAGAACTCAGCATAACACGTTTTTACAAAATCAAGGAAAATTTTTGTTCTGCCTTGACCAACTCCACTGCAGAATCTGTTTGTTCAACTAAAAAGTGGGCTTAGCATTCTGGAAACTGTCTATGGTAATCAGAATTTCTACATTTCATTGTCTTATATATATATGCCACATAAATTCAACTTTCAAAAGTCATCACTATTGAAAACACTGTGAAGCTGATAACATAGCAAAACTCACTAATTTTTAGCTTTTACTTCTATCAACATATTATACAGAAGTGCTGCAGCCATGAAAAACATATTTCAAATTGTAAAATGTCACTTGTTTATTTTCATGTAGTGTGAAGAAAACACCCAGCCTGTCTTCCTTGATTTAGTGGCAGATACATACAGATGTTTAAACTGTTTCCTTTAAGCTGTTACTGGGTAATTCAAGATAGTTTTGAGAATGAAGCTACTGCATCTAAATAAGTTAAAATACCCTGTCAGGAGTGGTTCCATCCTAAAATTGTAAAAACCCTTCTGAGAACTGATGAAGAAGTGAGAATAATTGCAATCACAACATTTAGGAAGTGCAAAATAGCTTGTTAAAACATCAATGAAATGCATAGCAATTGAAGGCATCTGAATCTTTTTCAGGAATCACAGAAAAATAAAACATAGCCTCAGATTAAAACAGAGTTGTGAAACTCTGGCAAAGTTCTCCATGATGCTTACAAAGTAAAGTAAACTTAGGAAACAACTGGACAATTTAGTGGAAAATTATTAATGAAAGGTTGGTTTTATTGTGTTCAGATTTAAAAAATAAATTGTGTCAATATTATGAAATATTGCCCTCATTTAGATAAAAAGCACTGTAAGTCAGGGAAACTAGTCAGTTAACTGATGAAAATATTGGAGGAGATACCACCTATATATCCCTATGTACTTATGGGCAGTAAAGCATGTGTCCTTTTTGGATGTGTGTTTGATGTATGTTAAAATGTGCGTCTCGAAGAAAGATTTTCAGTAATACCAAGTAGATTTTTGTCTTGAAGGAATCATGTCTTTTGTAGACTAAAAAAAGACATTACATTGGCTGTAAGGAGATCACAAACATCTTTCAGTTTCATGGAGAACTTGTGAACATAGGAACTGTTGGCTGAAACTGGCACCTAAATCCATGTCTGGCTTCAACAGTGGCAGTCTTTGAATACTTCAGAGGAACTTGCAGAACAACCTGGTTTGGAGCATTTTTTCCCCAACTCATCAAGACACTTGCTTCCCTATATCCAGCAGCAAATAAATACATATTCTGTTTATACTTTTATCCCCTTTAATGTAATGGTAGGTGCATTTATTGTTTGTATTGATATCTGGTCCTTTTAAATTCCAACTTTTATCTTGATCCCAGGTAATGATGCATAACATGCCTGTGGATGTAAGGGAGGGAGAGGAGTCAATTCTCTTCTCGGATTTGACCCTTCTCAGTTTGATTAATTGATTAGTTCTGTTCTAAATGTTTTATGTGGAAGTGCAGGAAAACAGTGGATCTCTATGCAGGGAAGATGTAGAAGTTTGAGAGATCCCAGAGGTTCTCTGGTGATGGCCTCTTCTTTGAGTGGAGGCTGACCAGATGTTTTCTTTCACATTCAGATTATGGCTGTGGTGTGGAGTATCAGGTAGTTACTGTGAGTGCTGTGATGCAAGCTTTGGAGAAAGAGTGTCTTTGTGACTAGAGTTAAAAAAACCCCACACTGAACCTACTGTGAGAGACAACCATCTTTTTTTCTACAAAGCTGAAAGCAGTTTGAGAAAAAAAAAAAAAGAAGTGTACATTTGAAAGAGCTCCTGCAAGGAAAGAAAAGCAATTGAAATAGACAGCCTGCAGATTAAAATCCCTGGAGAGCACTTGGTTCTCTCAATTGCCTGCTGAAAGAGCAGAAAAAGCTGATTTTATATGATATTATTAGGGAGGAATATACAATAACAAAATGTCAAGGCTGGATAGTATAGTCAATGAAGTATGAAAGAAACAATAGAAACTGAAGAGGGAGTAGAGTTTTGCTTAAGGAAATCGGTTCTCCACTGTGTTGTCAACAAAGCATTTGCATCTGTGAAAGCAACCCCCTGGTTTTCATTAGGATAAAAATATGAGTGGAGTTGCATTTAATATCATGTGTCATGGTAGCAGTCCCCACTGAGAGAGTGACAGCCACTGATGATCCCACGGGTCTTCTCTCAAAGAGATGTTAACCCCAAAGTCATTGTCCAAATTAGTTTTGAAATTAGATTCTGCTTGCAGTAGAAGTGAAGGGGATTTTTAGAGATTAACTTGCAGTGAATTTGCTGTTGGGAAGGTAAAAATGGTTTTCTCCTACATATTAATGGACCTTCATGTAACCTCTCTGTAGCAGGAAGATGTCTGACAAGGAAACTTGTGTCTCTGTTTATTACAAGTTTTGTGGAGGAAAGCAGGGAGAAAAGGCAGACTGGGAGGATGAGCAAGATAAAATCTAGGTGAAAATAAAAATATTTGGTGTTAAATAAATGCATTAGTTACTTGATAACATATATGTCAGTTTCTATTGTAAGAAATGTGATATTCCTGTGCTTAGAAAAACAGACTTTTTCCCTACTTTGTACTGAATTGTAAACCAGCAACCTCCCATTCTCAATAGTTCAGCTTTCTACTTGGTTTACAAATTTCAAAACCTTTATCAAGGTGTTGTCTTGTCCTAGCTACTAACTTATTTCTATGCTAAAGAATTTCATATTGCCATTTTAGAAACTGAAAACCAGATAATAATAGTAATTTGTGCTTTGTGCTTTTGTGTTCTTACACTTCTGCGATTAATGTAAAGAAGAGAGATGGGTAACTTAGTAAATTTAAGTATTTGAGTAAATTAAGTTTATATTAAAACAGTGTGAAAATATAGTCTGAGTCTAAACTATTTCAAACACAGTAGCCCTTCAAGAAACCGTGTATGCTTTATGTTACTTGCTGGTTATGGGCTTTAGAATTGATTTGGCCTAATTAAAAGGTTGAAAGAACTTCTTTTCAGCTTTTTTTCCAGGTAGAAATAAATAACAGTCAGCAGAATATTCTTCATACTAACCTTACCTTGGTGGAAGAAAAATATGCCAAGTGTTAAATTTAAGAGACTTCCTGAAAACTAAGACTCTTCTGAAAAAAAATCCAGTTCTGGATGTACAAATACTGCTAAGTGACAGATCAGTATCGTATCTTTTATGAGGTGGAATTTCCCAGCTTCCCCAGGTGATTCGCTTTGCTTAGATTGAGAGAGGAATCAGAACTAATCTGTGTGCCTGTATACTAATTGCTGATTGAGAATCAGTAGGTAATTGAACCACTGAAACCTTCCCCGGCCGTCTGCACCTCATGGAGCATAAAAAGAGGCAGCAAGACACAGTAGCAGCTGTAATTTACGCTTCACCCCTGCAATGGGAGCTACAATAACTCAGGTCAGATGCAAGACCCTCACAGCCTTCCTAGCTATGGGAGCAGCAAGCTCCAGGCAAATACTGGAAAATAATACTTAAATGTCTCAGCTGTTAATTGCATGCATTAGTAATTAGTAAGATATTTAGCTGTATTTTCTAAGGAAGGAGATGTGACATGGATTTATAAATAACCACCTGAATTGTATCCATAGATATTACAAAACACATTTTAAGGAGTCTCTCACTCTGTTCTTAGTGAGAGTGATGGGAGATGTTGGGGGACATTACTCAAACCTGATAGAGGGTGGGAGGTGAAAGCTTTTATTGTGTGTCTAGTATTTTCTTTAATCTAAACCAATTTTCATTTTTCTGGCCTCAGTTGTTTATAGAAGATTTATTTGCTGGAAGTATATGTATGAGCAAAACCTCTTCATGACATGAAATAATACAGAAATTACAGAAACCAGAGCACTCCAAAAGTGTGTAGGGAGAGCATTGCACACCCTGCATGAATAACTGGATGATTCTGTCTTTGTTTTTAACCTCCCTTCATAGCTTTGAGCAAATCACTTTCCCTTCTTTTTCACTTCCATGGATAAAATGGGATAATGATATTTAAGTACAATATTTCATAAAAATACTGTGCAGACCCATTAATAAATCCATTTGCAGGTCTTTGATTACCCTCAGTATATCAAAATGTCACCACTGAGCTTGCTGACTGCACTTATTTAATTTCCTAGTTCTACTCAACTTCTAGATTATAAAATGATATTTTCTGACATAACTTATGATACAACTAAAACTATCACTCTGAAAGTCACTTCAGCACTCATCCACTACCCCTTAGACAAAGCTATAAAGTACACAGATTGTCTTTTCTTCAGTTATTATAAAGATTTATTGGCTCTCTAGCTCTAATATCCACTGAAGGTTTTCTCTGTCAGTATTAACTCCTTAGATCAATAAATTGTGATACTGGTCTCCTGAGGAGTCAGTGTCTGCCAGCTACCATTGCAGTGTTTACCTCTGTTGAAAAGCAGTTGTAGCAAATTAAATTGCCTTCTGTTGGTGGATGGTCCTTATTTTATGGCACAATTAATGAAGGCTGACAGATAGGCCACTTCCTGAAGAACGTCAGATTAAAGGCAAGGGTTTGTAGCAAGAAAAACCTGAATTTATGCAGTGAATCTGCTTTCATTTATAGGAGAGTTGCTGAAGACTGGAAGATGACTCTTCAAAAGAAGGAGTCCTTTTCAAAGGAGTGTGTTTCTAACACTGTGCACATACCTTATCTTTTGTGTTGCTGGAGAACTGCTAACTACATTCTCTAATCTGCTGTTAGACAGTTTTCATTGTTATGTAGGTTTGTGAAATGTTCTGCTTTGAGGAAGAGGTAGAGACAAGTGGAATAAAACAAAACCAAGCCTGTAACTACTTTAAAACAGCCCTAGAAACAACTGCTCTCACTTCCATCTAGCTCAAATGATGAGAATTGGTCCTCAAACAGGATCCTGACCTTGGATCTCCAAACTGGATGTAGCAATGGGAAAAGTTTGTTCTCTGGGACTTGTTTTCTTCCTTTGTCTCATTATCAGGAAA
Organism: Melospiza georgiana; assembly: GCF_028018845.1. Classification (NCBI taxonomy): domain Eukaryota; kingdom Metazoa; phylum Chordata; class Aves; order Passeriformes; family Passerellidae; genus Melospiza; species Melospiza georgiana. The sequence continues at coordinate 24,439,400 of NC_080434.1, read as the reverse complement.
CTTCCTGATCACAGTTTTAACATTGCCCTACAAGGATAAATGATTAGCATGGCCTGTCAGTACCAAGGTACCTTTTCAACTGCACAATAATAACGATATATATTTAGACCGATTCTAGAAATTAGAATAAAACCTAGTGTTGGTCTTTGCAATCATGGAAGATTTATTGGCAAAATTCTAATAATGTCATTTTTCTGGATATTAGCAGCCTGTTCCAAACAAACAAAAAAAAAGGCCTAAAAGCACTGATAGAAATGCTCACACAGCTTGGTTTTTTTTTTTGTTTTCTTTTTTTTTTTTTTACATGGGCAGGATGGTATTTTTCCAAACTGTTGTTCTGAGAAATACTTGAATTGCTTGGTATTCAGATATTTTGGAAATCTAGTTTAGGTGATTAAAGCTGTGCAAATTTTCTGCCCTCTGGTAAACTGAGAGGTTTCCAGTGACACATGGAAAAGGCTCAGTCAACAAAACCCAGCTGTGCATTTTATGCATAAAAAACACATATTAAAATGATAGTTGCGCAGCAGAGTGCTGCAAAATCAGATGTCCTAATTTTTGCCTAATATTTTGAATTAAGATACAAATTATGTTTATTTAGCATTTGCAATGAGTTATAACATGTAATTATAGCCTCATGGTCTAGCATCTTCTGGTTAATTTATAACTAAAACCTATCAAGTTTATTCTGGTCTTGAAGTGAGTGGCTGCTTTTATGAGAACACAATTGCTTTAGACAACATCAAATAAAAAGTCCCCATTGAGTAAATTCCTCACAGTGATTTTTTTTTAAAATATGTATGGGGAGCTTTAGACTGCGAAGTGTGATTATATAAACACACCACAGAGAGCAAATTTAAGTGGGGAGTGTGGTGTTGATTGAAATTCTTAGTATATTGCTTCAGGAAGGCAAGCTATCAACATCTTTCATAGCAGTGATTAGTTTGTAAGGGTTTGGGGTTTTTAATAGCTTGAGAAACAACCCTTTTGGTGCTGTCTCACTCCGTCCTCCACTATAATAAACTGTGTTAGCGCCACTGGGTTTAATTAATTTACACAGGCACAGATAGTGCTCTGCTTTCCTCAGAGAGGAAAATTACTGAAGGTGTTGGAGGGGCCACTGAGAGTATGTATATATGGACAGCTCTAGGCTCTCCTGCCAGTGCTCCTGTGTGGCCAGACTCCAATTAATTTCAGTCCAGAGGCCGTGTAGTCGTGGTGCCCCTCCCAACACACCCAACAGCCCTTTTGGGTCAGGCATGGAACCACATCACTGTGACATCCGACCTGGGCTGGGTCCTGCCCACTCATCATGGAAGAGCAATGTTTTGCTGAGGCCATCCTCTGGATGTGCCCTGAGGTGTTTTGTGACAGCACCAGCATCATCCTCAGGGCTGTTAAACCTTCCTTCGATTCCAGCTATCCCAGAACAAAATCTGCAGCTCACACTTGGCAGATTTTCCAAGTGATGCTGTTTCAGTGCTTAAAGATGGGTCTGTCCTCTTGCACACTTCTAATTGCACATTAGGGCACTTGATTTGGTTTGGAAATCAGATGCTTGATTTTTTTTTTTTTTCCTATTCTACGTAAATTAAAAGGTGAATTGTCTTCTGCTGAGCTGCTGGCATTTGAGGCAGAGAACATTCCCACAGAAGTGTCCAGTTTTGTCTGCACTCTTTGTTTAATGTAGAACGGCTAAGTTTCACTTCATTTTGTAAATATTACTGGCCAGTTTTCTTGATGATCAGGTGCAGGAGTCAGAGTTAAAATTTGTAGTGTTTCTGAATACAAAGAATACTACAGAGATACTGGCTTTCTGACATGATGCAATCTCTATTCCTCAACATCATCTCTGTGTTCCCTGGGTTATAAATTACCTACATCTTTCTTAGGATATAGTTATCATGTCTTTCTCATTTACTTGCATCCCTATTATTTAGCAAGTAACTGTTGTCTTTTCTTTCAGCTATGGTGTAACTGATAGGTATCTAATTTAACTCACATTTTCTCAGTGGGTGCTAACTTTGAAGTCTCTGTTTTGGATTTGACACAGGGATTTTGTACCCCAAATGTTGTCTTTTTTCATTCCTGACCAGTTGGCTGAGTAAAATGCAGTGTCTCTCCATAAGCATCTTCTGATGAATGAACTGTTAGAAATTTCTGGGTGGAGCAGTGTTCTTCAGTTGCAGAATCTGGATTTATCAAAGGACTTAGAGTAGATTCATAGCGATGCAGAACCAGGTATCAGATTAGTCAAGTGCACAAGTTGAATTTATGAGATCATTCTGCATTGTAATGGTACGTTGTGAAAAGGAATGCACACCTAGGCCAGGCAAACTTGTTGATTTTTAAAAAAATTTCTTAAATTCTGTTTTGTTAGTGGTCATGTTGGATTATTCTAGTTTTCTCCAAAACAACTGTGATATTGTTTATATATATTTTTATGTTCTTCTACCATTCTATATTGTTAAGTGTCACACACTTTAACATCTGTCACATCTGTAAAAATCATGACCTTGCTAAGCAACAAGTTACTGAAATATGATTTGAAGAGAGCGGGGTTCTAGGTCAATCTTTCAGGCATTTTGACTTGACATATCCATCAAAGTATACTGAATTGTTTTCATTTATAATTTTGGTCTTCACTGTTTATTTTCTTGTATTAGTGCTTGTTTGTAAAGTATATTGACTCATGTGAACAGGATCTTTTTTTAAACATTAAACGTAATATTTTCCTGTGATGGATTGCTTTCCTGTTAATATTTCCCTCTAAATATACTGTTAAGCCATCACAAAAATAATTTAAAATTTTATATCATAGTTTCTTTTGAGATGAATAGGTTTTTCTATATTAACAAATATGAACAGCATGTTTGTGTACTTGTGCGTGTGTTTCAGTCTTTGAATGGGGATTAAATTCAAAATAAAATGCAAGTACTTACCCATTAGTGAAATACTTGAACTAATTATAAGCAAATAAAGTACAGGTTGCAGTTGTCAGTCTAATTCTTTTTTATTTCCAGTGCTGTTTTCAAGCTCTTTCATCCCCCTTCCTCCAAAATGTAACAAAGTTGTCCATAGAAGTTGTTTGGAAATGCAAACTCCTGTGTGCCTTTCTTTCAGAGTACGGACATGAGCCCAGCTGGCAGCACAGCCTCCCTCCCTGTCAGCCCCCTTCCTGAGGAGCCCTTGTTTTTCAAGGTACAGTTAATTCATTTCATCATAAATGTTGTCTATTAATCTTGGCTTATCGTGTTATCTGCTGTACTGTGAAGTGCTTATTGTTGCTTCTTCCTTTCCTTCAAATTACTGAGATGCCAGCAGATGTTCTGTGTATATACCATGCAATTTTCAAGAAACACCTAGAATACAATGTTGGTTTTGAATAGTTTTCCAGCAGACTACAGCAGTGAACTGTTATTTTAAAGGCTGTGTTTTTATTCATCATCTCATTTGAGTCTGTGCCTTCCTGTATAAGTGTGTGTCATCAACAGACTTCTCTTTATTTTGTATTTCAAGTATATATTTGAACAAAACAATGATTAGTTTCTCCAAGGATACAGGAGACATTAAAGGTCCGTCAAACAACAGTTCTGGCAGAAGTCCAGTGTAAGCCACAGGCCTGGCATTTTAGTTAATAATAAATGTTGGGACAATGTCCACAACTTCGTGAGGTTTAACCTGTGAGGAGTGAGTTGCCATATGTCACATTTTCAGCTGACGCCGTGGTATCCATGCCTGGGACACAGAATAGCCTTAGGCAGATCCTCTTGGAAGAGATCTCCTGAGGCCACCCAGGTACTCAGAGCAGTGCTGCATCACCTAGCAAAGAGGTCACCTTTCCAGTTGCTCCTTTAGATAATGAAGAGGGAACGTGTGTTTTCAGCACCATTCACTCAACTGGGTGTTGTAAAATGGACTGTTACACTCAGAGGAGTATCCCTTTTAAAATTTGCCCTCTCTCAAGTAAGTTTCCACCTTTTGTGTGCATACAATCAGTTGACTGGGTTGAGTTTTGGTCAGTTTGTGATGATGCTAAGTTAAAGGTGGGTAACTGGAATTAATCAAGTTTGATGATGTAAAGTTTGTGTCTCTCCTGCATGTTCTTCCAGCACAGAAAATAAGTGTCCTTCTGACCTGGCCAAGCCCAGAAAAGAAACTCCTTTTTTCCCCCCATATTTTCAGTGTCTGTGCAGCAGTTGTACAACCAGCCAGCTGATTCTTGCGAGTAGAAGGGTTGAGGATTTTGCTTGCTCAGTTATTTCATCAGTGGAAGTACAGATGGAATATCAGTGCTCAGCTATTCACTAATTCTTATCCCTCTTTTGGGATTTTATTCTTTTAAGACCCATTTCTCAGTCAGATTTGGCTGAAATTGAGCAATGTTTTGCCCAGATACCAGGGTTCACATCTTTATTTCTTTGAAACACTACTTTAAATGCACATTGAAGTCTCCTCAACATTCTAAGTCAGATTCAGTAGTTGAGTCTCCCTGTGCCTGGAAAACCACTAAGATACTACACTTAGAAAGAAATGGGCTGGTCAGCTCAGATAAAGGTGTAATAGCTGAGAAAATCTAACTTCTTAGTTTTCATGCTGAGGTAATCAAACATTGCTCTGTTTGCATTGGGGCACTGACAAGTACACTGTGGTGCCTTTATTTTTTAAGGATATGGTGTACCTATAACCCAAAATGGGTTGTAAGTTACTTATTTGAAGTGGAATAGTTGCTCTTATAAAAAAATAAAGATGTTTTTCATATTAAAAGTCTAGTAGAAATGGTAAAAGAAACTGAAAAATAGGGCCAAGAGCACTACTTAATCTTTCATTTTCAGTCACTTTTCAAACCAGGAAACATTTTCCTTTGCAATTCAAGTAAAATAAATGGAGTTCAGACCAGGAAAAAGTTAAGTGCATTTCACAGCATTTAGTAGAAATAAAAATAATATAAAATGTAACAGTTTCTGTTATTTCTCCTTGGCTCATTCCAAGAGAGAGCACTGTTGTTCCAGCTGTAATGTCAATGAATGGTTTTACAAGCCATAACCTTCTCTGAATACTGTCAGTCAATAATATTGGCTTTTGATGACGGGATGGTGCATTTCCCTTGGCAACATGATAATAACCTCTCCCACATCCTTGCTGTAGAGAAGGAGATTGAAAAGGAAATTCCATTCTGTGGTTCGGAAAGCACAGGTGTAACGAAGCAGGGCCCTATCAACTGCCTCTCTTTGGGACAGTTGAAGATCTCTGAGCTAATGAGCTTTTATATTAGACTGTGAAATGGAACCAAGCCTGGGTTCTCAATCATACCTGGTTTTATACCAAGAAAGAGAGCTGTCCTTCTTTGTATTTTAATGATTTGCCTTCAAAAGAAACTCTGCATTTCCCCATAAGGAAAGAATGCAAATCCTGTCGCCATACTCTTCTTGTATAGCCAACTTCACCAAAGCAGATGCCTGTCATTTTTAGTCCCACAGGATAAGTGCTGGAAAAATATGGAGAACCTAAGCTTGTACAAAGCTTGTACAAAACCATTTTAAGATTTTGAATTTAATCTAATGAAAGTTAGAAGTCAGGTTTCCCTGGAAGTACTTGTAAGTTGCATCTCAGCTCTGCTAACACCAACCTCAGCTACTGTTCTCCCAATATGTTGCACATGCTCTGACTTGTAGCAGAAAGGTCCAAATTATATAAGACCCTGCTCAGGAGTGTTTGGAGCAAGATGTTTTCCGGTGCAGCAAGGGATAGTCCACCTGAGTCCATCAAATACCATTACTTTAACTGAGGCATTGTACTTTACTTACATCAAGACAGTACCTTTAAAAGTGATCACTGATACCCAGCAAAAGGAGTAGAAAACAGTTGGGTAAGAAATAAAGGTAGCCAACTCCAGAACTGTTGAATCCTAACAGCATCCAGGAGAAAATTACCAGATAAACATATACTTAATGCCATTCAGCAACCATTCTTCCATAACTGTTGTAACTAGTAGATTTGGTTTTCTTTGAGGAAAGGGGCAACTTTGCACAGCAGCCAGTACAGCCAATTTTCTGTGCAGCTTTGGGTTCCTTCTCCTTGTGGAGTTAGCAACACACAGATGTTCAGAGCAGTCTTCCTTAGCTGTGCTCTTCAAAATCTTAGCAAAAATTCTGTTCAGCCCTGTACGCAGACATTTTGGCAAAATGTTTCTACAACCATTTTTGATAAAGCCATCATAGGCATTTCTTTTTAATGAGGGTTTTTTTCAGCTTTCAATCCTCTGCTGTTTTCCATGTGTTTAGAAATGGAAGATCTTTTCCTGTATTGTAGAAAAAGTTTATTTCTCTGCTCAGAAAAGAACATCTTGTTGGTGGTTTTGCACTTAAACTTTGAAATAGGTAGGATCTTCTTTTGTTGAGAAGATTTTTCTTCTCTCCTTTTATAATATTTCTTTAAGAATTAGGTCTTTGTCTTGTGGGAAAAAGTTATGTCGCAATTGAAATATTCAAGAACTAAGAATTTGGAATATAATGGAGTAGAATAGTATTTGTCATGCAACCTTAAGTGTTACTCTCTGTTGTAATAGCAAAACTGTAGCTGGCTCAAATGTGAGTGACTTTTAATTATGAGTACTTACATCTGCTCTCATTAGCTGGAATTAAAAATAATCCTGCCTTTCATTTAGAAGATAAGTGAAGGAGTGGGTATTTCTAAAAGGTCAACTTAGCAAGCAATGTCTCATCCATTTTTTAGAACCTGTTCTTTTCTCCTACTCATTATCCTGTGCTTCATTATAATAGTATTTTATTATTTTTAAATTATTTTAAAATATAGTGACAGTCTTTTAAGATGAGATCTATGACAGCCATTTGGTAGTTCAAATATCTAATATTAGCTAATTATACATTATCTGTTGTAATGAGCATCAGTCTCACTGGTTATTAGTCACAGCCAAGTTTTTAATAATAACCATAATAGTAATTTATTGTAGAGATGTTTAATTGTGTCTCAATTCTGATTAATCTCAACCATGCTTTACTAATTGGCATTAAATGAAAGAAAAAAATTCCTCCATTATTTCCTTTCTCCTTTGAGGGAGCTGAGAATTTCCTTCAGTATTTATTATCCTACTGTGTTCTGATTTCTGTAATTAATACCCTTGATGCAAATTCCTTCAGTAAGAAAACAGAAGTGCCAGGTCAAGTAGCAAAAGCTGACAGTCCTCAGTAGTGTTGCCACTGCTGTAGGTCTGGTAAAGTGTAATTTGTACTAAATTATGTCTATACTTAGAGGTTTACTATTCTTCCTGCAGCTTTACAGGCTCTGGAAATGCAAATCAGTGCAGTTCATTAATGGGCATGAGCTCTGGCAGCTCCTGACATTTGTGCCTAGAATTAGCAAGAGATAAATTATCCATTTGGTCTGTAATCACAGTTTAATTTTGCAGCAGATATTTGGAATAATCAATATGAAAGGCACAGTGATGACTTCTGTTTAGCCCAGGGAATTGATCTTTCAGAGTGGGGCTTTGTATTTCTAGGTGTAGAATGAGATCTTTTCTTAACTTACTCAGCAGTGATGACAGCAAGCTGGGCCTGTAGTTCCTAAAGCTTCCTATGCTAGTTGACACAACCAGCTTATTTACCCACTCTACCTTAAATGCACTATTTTGAATATTTTAAGTATTTGCTGACACTTCCTTAAATGAAGATTTTAATTGTTGCTTTGTGTTCAAAATAGGCTCTGAAATAATCACGCAGACCTTGTGACCCCATGGCAGATGGAGCAGACTAGGGTTCAGTGATGCTCTCCACTGGGCTGGAGGCCTCAGTAGCTCTCATCCCTCTCTTTCCACCTTCCAGCTGAATTTCTGCTTCTGCTGAGAAGCATCTGAAGCCTCTGTGGTTTTGGTTTTTTGTTTGTTTTGGACATGTTTTTGATATTTTAGTAAAGTGAGTAGAGTTGTAGAAGTATGACTCACACAACCCCACCTTTACTCTTCTGCTGCCTCAGTCTCCATCCTATTTTAGACCGGTCTATCACCATTCTTCAGTGGTTTAATCGATTCCTCCCACTCTTAATTGTTCTCCCCCATGTCAGCATTTCCTTTCTTTATGACTCTTGTGCTGGTATAGCACAGACTTTTAAAAGCCACATCAGCACAGCAGCTTTCTGCCTTTGGTGCAAGCCTTCCATTTTGTCGTTTCTCAAAAAGATGTATACATCTGATTTCTTTCACAGTCTTTATCATCATAGGATATGAGATCTTGAACAGCACTGAATTAGTTTTGAGGGGAGGAGTGTGAAGTAGGTATTATGGGCCCTGTTACAAGAAGCTTCTGTGCATTTATTCCCTGTTTTTTCCTTTTTCTCAGTAACTCTGTGCACATTTTTCTTAAGAAAAAGAGCTCTGCCAGCAAGTCTGTCTGAATACAATCACATCACCTGTTTATGAATAAATTAAACATTTTTTTATTGTGGGGAGTGTAGGTACATTGGTAGTTTCCTAGTATCCCTGATATATTTACTAAATACTAACATATTTACTAATGACTAAAAGGATCAACAATGAGACTGGGAACTACACATGTATTGCTTGATTTCTTTCTTCTTCTATGCCTTGATCATAGTTCCCTTTCTTTCCAAATTTTATGTGCATATATTTTTAGTGTATTCTCCTTGGTTTTATTGAGGCTTTCATCACAGGTTCACCACTAGTTCAAAATTAAAATTCCTGTCTTAGGCAAAACTGATGCTTTAAATGCTGTAAATTCAGTTATTTACTCAATCAGCCACATATAGGACAATTATTAATGTATGTCCTATTAAAATCTTCAAAAGCAACCAGAAACCCAAATGATGCTTCAACAAAGGCATGCAGAAGGATCATAATTACTTTTTTTTCAGTTAATATGGCTTCCAGCAAAACTTAACATTTTATATAATCAGCACTGCAAGGGTAAATATTAGGTTCATTCAGGTTCTTTCCCTCAGGCAGGCACAGGCTCACACAATGACTTCTGATGCATACCTACAAAGTAAGCTTTTCCTGCTGAGTACTCTATATCCAAGATTTAAAAGTCATAAAACTTGTAACATTATGGGTTGCTGACAAGATTTTATCACTAAGACTATGAAAAAAGATTTTCTTGAAACTCCATGGGAGGATTCTGATACACCCAGCAAGAGCACTTAAAGTGCTAATCTAATCATCTCCATACAGACAGTAAATCCTCCTAATTTCCCTTGTCATGGGACTGACTGATAGGCATAAGGAAATCTGGGGGAGTGTTGAGGAATCCATGGAGTGCAGGCAGCTCGGGGGGGAGCTGCAGGTTCAGCTCTGCAGGACGGGAGCCTGAGCCCCAGGCAGGAGGCACAACAAAGGTCCCAGGTGCCCATGGTGACTGACACTCAGGAGCTGATGATTCCAGGCTTGCCTGCACTCACTTAGACTGTGCGGGTGTAAAAGCCCAGGATTTTTTATTTGGGGCTGCACCTTGGAGGCACCAGTAGAGCTGTGATTTGTTCTTTCGTTACTGCACCATGATTAAATGGTGTTAAGGATCATTAGAAGTCTGAGACTGCTCTGGGAAACCTGGTGTGACTCTGTGAGTGTGGAGGGTGTAGCTGGAAAAGGTTCTAAGTCCCAACTCAGGGGCTGGCAGAGGAGCTCCTGGATGGTCAGACAGGGAAGTTTCCTTATCGGGCATTTGTAAAATATGGTGCATGGGCTTTTTGTTTGTTTGGGGTTTTTTTTTTTTTTTTTTTTTTTTTTGGATTGTTGTTTTGGGTTTTTTTTTAGTAAGCAGACTCATTGTAAAGAGTTCAGAATAAAATTTCATCTAAATCAATGGCACAGTGCCCACTGACTATAGTGACATGTGCCATCAGGCCATGGATGGCATGGATTGTTTCAGAGGCATCAATTACTTTAGAAGTGAAAATGTTCATCTGTGTTGACCATTTTAACCCCATCAATTATTTTGAAGGTGAAAATGTAAATCCATTTTGACCATTCCAACCCAAGAGTAATTTCTGCAGTTGTTGGAAATGAGATAAAATTCAAGTGCTTTCATCAATTATGTTCAATATAGTGAAAATGTAGAACTGTTTGCAATGCAGGAGTTTATTTAATAATAATTATTCATTTCCAGCATGTGTTACAGCAATGAATGTTTTCTTCCTCGGATAAATTAAACAAACTGGGGACTTAAAAATGGGTTTTGTACATCTCAGATGTGTATTCTCACTGTAGCAGGTCCTCTCTCTCCCTTTCTGGCCAAGGACTGCTGTTTTTTTCATTCAGAAAGCCTTTGAAAATCATAGGTGTGGAAACTTGACATGTTTTTAACAAGAAGTTTTGACTTAGTGAAATTAATGATGTTAAAAGGAAAACATCTGATCCTTGATTCTTCTATTATAACATGTATAAACAGCTTTCCCAGTACTGAGTAATGTTAATGACCCAGCCATGTGTTTTCAAACATAATCCATTACAGTAAGACATTGAGGGTTGGCATTTTGAAGTCCTTATCAAGTTAAATGTCTCAAAAGTATGACACTAAAAATAACTGACTGACTTTCAGAATGTTCACCGAGAGTTTAAAGAGGCAGACATTTTTGTGAGCAATTTAGACAGCCATTAACTGAAATTAAGGACAAGATGTAATTGCTAACACATAGACACCTTGTGCCACTTCTGAAAGCTCTATCCTGCCTTTCCTCTGGCTAACTTTCTAGCAGAGCCAATTATTGACAGGCGATGAAAGCTGTTGTGCTGTAGTTTGATTTTTGTTGTCTCCCTATTTTCTTTTCCATTTAACTTTGTGACTTGATCATTCTCTGTCCCTTGGTAAGTTATTAACTCCTTTGTGAGCCACTTGTTTATAATGAGCTGTTTAGTTTTACTGAGGAATGTGGCTGGTCTGGGAGACTTTGGCCTGATGAATGGTGACTTAAATTGTTAGGTAGGGTCTTCAGAAGTGCTGTTACTGTTTCCACCAAACTTTGCATTGTTGTATAACATTAAAGCTGATTCTGTGAGAAAAAAAAATATTTCCTCCTGTATTTAAAGATTATAATATCATTTTGGTAGTACTGGGGTAAATTTCTTGGTTTTGAAAGGATTAGTATACTCTGATTTTAAACCATAGCATGTCCATTCAGTTTATTCTCTGCCCTTCTCCTTGCTCCTGGTAGAGTTCAATACTTTGATTATTGGTAGTGAAATATATTTGTGTGCCTAAAGTAAATTTTTAGTGCCTTACCATTTTTTTAAGAACCATGAAGTTTCTTCCACTTTTTTGACACACTTTTTTTAAAAAAGAGGACAGTTAAAAGGCTATCTTTGTTGATTGAAATTTTCTCAAATGTGGCTGTATGAACTGTCTCTTAACAGTAGTCCAGAAAAGTTGTGTCTCTTCATGTGTATGGAATAAGAAATCTATTTATTCAGACTTCTTCATTTAACAGAGATCTTAATAGGAGTCCTGAAAGGCACTGGGGATAGAGACAATGGAAAGTATCAGTTGTAATTATTTTTAAAATGTTGGAAACTCAGTCTTAAGGCTGTGGGCTTGTTGCATTGTTGTCATGGAGAGCACCTATAAGAAAATGCCTACTGTGAGTATCTGACAGATAATGTTGACAATTTAGAAAAAACCACTAAGTTTCAGACAATTTAAATTTTCAAAATATTTCTTAACATATGGATGAAGACATGATTCACTTAAAAATTTTGTTGAAAAAAATGGTCTAAAGGAAAAAGAGCATGGCCTTTGTGGTTGAAGGAGTTGATAATGGGAGGGAAGAAATCTCATAAACAGACTTAATCACTTCATTTTGTCCTAGTGAATAATGAACTAAATATTCAGCAGATTTTTTTTTTAATTTGATATTTTCAAGCAGGGCTGAATGCTGTAGATGAGAAGGAATACCAAATTTTTAATTTGGATAATATTTGCTAAGCGTTTCAAACTTGTACAGCTGTGTGGTATACTGATAGCTTTGTGATAATTGTATCATTAGAGTTAGCATCTATCATTAGAGTTCTGAAAGATTAAATTAAGATTAAGGAGAGTGCAGTGGAAAAAAGTTTTCTTTAGGTGCATATCTGATTACCTTTTGTTGTAATCATTACATTTGTGGATGTTGTCATTAACCAAGAAAGGAATGAACAAGCACGTCTGATTGTTGTTTATTTTGGGTTTTTCTGCACAGTTTCATATTTAGGTGTAGTGGAGAAGCACATCATCCTCCCCATGACTGTACAGGGTAATATTTATTTCTGGTTCTTCAAACAAGTTGCCATTTTTTTTTTCAGTAAGTCAGTAAAAAGATGTAAAGTTTTGGATGTGTGTGGGGGGAGTGTTTATCTACAGCTGAACCAAGGGAAAATTTTGGAATGAAGATGAAATAGTTTTTACAACCAACATGAAACAAAGATGTTTCCTGAAGTTTTCTATTTATTGTTCATTAAAATACCTAAAGCCTTACGTTTTCATAGGCTGGTATGTCTGCATCAAATTTAAAATGCTTAGGAAACATAGACTAACTGGAAATCTGCAGGGGATAATAATGTATCATAGAAAAGCAGCTACAATGGGAACCAAGAGAAAAGAGAAATAAGGAAACTGGTAACAGTGAAGTTTAAAATAAATTAGTTACTTTGGCATGCCCATGTTACAGAATGTAGGAGATTCACAAACACAAATTAAAAATTTCTTACTACTATGAAAGAAAAAGTTTATAGATAATAAATACTGCTTTTTTTCTGGTGTTGCAGATGTGAAGTAGGATGAAGTTGGGATACTGTGTAAGGGGGGAACTTGGACTAAAAAGTTGATTTATTAATATTTCTCAGGGATTGTTTGGATTCCTTTAGGTCAGTTCTCTTTGATCAAATCTTCAATCTCTTTGGATGGAAATGTTCCTGCAGTTGGGCTGGCATCATTGTGCAGGCAGTTTTGGGTTTGCTGCTTTGTCCGTAGTGAGCTCTGCTCACTGAGCAGCACTGGGAGGAGGGATTTTGTGCAACCTGACCACTTAAATGAGAGTTGTCATATCAATGCAAAATTAAATTTGGAGAAGAAACAGTTTTCCTGTACCATGGGGTACAGGACATATTTCCGGACACTCTTGAGCCTGGTATGAAACAAGCAGATCATAATCTGTGTCATTTGGTCACCTCAGGTCTAAGCGGCAAAGCCTTTAACTCTGATACTATTTGTCAGAATTAGAAATGGCCAGAATGGTACTTATGGCTTCTTGTATCTTCATTATTTTGCTTTATGCTTTGCTGTATTCCTGAGAATCATCTTTCAATTGCATGTTGGTGTATTTTTTATTTATTGCCATGTTTATAAACATTTTGAATGAATAATATATATATGGGCTTTTACGTTATGAGTTCTTTAAGCCTTTTGCTTCAGTCTCCTCTTCTGAATGTCTTTATCCTCTTTCCTTGCACGACCACAGAATGGTTGATTCCAGTACTCTTCATTTCCATAATTATCTTAGTGATGTGTGAGGATGAATGCAAATTTGTTAGCAGAATGATAATTCCTTATCATAACAAGGAAAAAACCCACAGAAATAGCTGTCCATAAATTAAGTCAGCATTATATTGGGTTTAATCTTTTATAAAGGGTTGTGCACCTCTTAGACAGAAAGAGGTCCTTAGAGTAAATGAAATTAATTGGGGAAAAATTAACAAATGTTATGAAGCTGTCATTTTTTTATGTGTCAGTACCACAGTCATATAAATGCTACTCACATGTTAACTAGATGTCTTCAGCATGCAAATTTGATGGGACTGATCATCATAAATATTAATTACTTCTGCGGTGCAGAGGCTTTTGCAAACACTAATCCCTGTAGCACTCCTATAGGGTGGAGAGGTGTTATCTTCCTTTCACAGAAAGAGGCTTGCGCTGTTTGGATTGGTGATCCTGCCTGCTGCCCCGGTCTCGGGCTGGGAAAGTGATCCTGCTTTTCCTGGCTTCAATTTCCAGTTGTTAGTAGTTCCGCACTGACCTGTGTCTTACTCAAAGAGCTAATATTCCTACTCAGAAGAAGAATTCTGGAACTCCTTTCCTGCCACACTGGGAAGTGAAGCCCACTCTGCAAACAGATTTCCCCATTCACAGTCTGGTGTAGGGAAAGATGACTTCTCTTTATTTAAAGAAGTGGCATCTGAGGAATATTTATTATGTTTTAGGATAGCTTTCATTACAGCATTAAACAGAAAAGTCATGGGTATTGTGTGATGCTTCAGTTCTTTCTAGTATAATGAACTTTTTTTTTGCTTATAGGAATGGAAAGATAACATGAAAAATAGTTTGTATATACAAACAGACAAATACACACTATTATTTGTTGGGAAATATAAAGTGTTAACTACTCCTTTGTATAGTTTTTTATTTTCTATATGGAGAGTCCTTCTCATCTTGTAAGGAAATGTTTATTTTTTGGTTTTTTTTTCTGTTTTATGGTTTTGGGGTTTTTTCCCATTGGGTGTCTGTACCCCAAGGGCTTTAAGTCTGGAAACATCAAGAGCAGAGTAAGAAAATTTAGTGGCTCTTCTGGCACAAGGAGATGAGTTGCAAGTGTCCATCATTATTCAGTCCCTCTTCTCATATATTCATACATTTATTTTGTGACTTATGGAAATGATAATTATTTGTACATAAGAAAGTCCTGCACACCTTTATGAATCATTCAAAGCAGCAGTGCAAGCAGGCTTTGTGGATGCAGTTCCGTTGAAAGAGTATTCCCAGAAGGGTCCAAAAAGGCAAAACTGAATCTAAGCAAGTGCTTCCCTCACCAGGGAAGAGTTTTAATTTAAATTGGCTTATGATAGTGATTTAAAGGACATCAAATGTTCTTCTGTGATGCATCTACATTTGACTGCCCAATTGCAGTAGCTTCATCCCTTCAGGCTCTATTGGCAGTCTAAAAAAAAATAGATGTAAGGATGTGAACTGGAGTGCAGCTGATGATATTGTTAGGTGCCTTTGTGCCTGTGACTGGATGGTTTGTCACAAGAAAGGTAAGAAAGGTGACTGCTAGCAAAGGTGGCATTTAATGGCAGCGTGAGCCTAATGGCAGAGAAAGAAGTAGTTAAGAAACAATCACTTGATTTAAAGAAAAGGTCAGAAGCAAATGAAGGACCTGCTCTGTGTATCTGGTGATTCTGGAGGCTCTTGTGTGCCAGAGGTTTGGGCTTTATTTATTTCACTCAGGAGGAGTGAAAGGGAGCCTGAGCCCAGCAGTTCCAGGCTTTCTGAGATGTCCAGTTAAAAATTGGTGAATGGCTGGACAGATGTGTAATGTCAGATGGACCATGCCACTTGTCCCCCTGTTAATGAAGGATTGACTCTTCCTCAGATCCATTCCAAAGCATCCTGTGTGCACATAGAGGACTGACCTATAGTTCAGTCCAGTGACTGAAGCATTAATTGAAACTACCATTCTAATCAACATGACTAATATTCTCCTTTGTACCTGCATTAGTCTAAAGGCAGAATAACATAGAAGAGATACTTGTAACCTGACTTTTCTACATTTCAATAACTAAGTGCTGCCAGGGAAATTCATCAAAGGGTTCATCTGAAAAGATTTCCCTGCTGGAAAAGATTTCCCCTACATAAACTGTGCTGTGCTACTCTTTGTAATTTTCAGCCCTACCAGGCTTATCCGTTTTGGGGTTTTGTGGTTTTCTTTTCCAGCTGAGATGCAGTTTTCATAAAATGAAATTAGGCTTAAGAATGGCTGAAGGAACTTGGATTAAGGAAGTTCTGTTCCTTTGAATGAATCAAGTAACACCTTCATTTCTTAGTATGGGGCTGTCAACAGGATGGAAGAAGCCCACTGACTGTCATGCTGTGGTTCATGCAACATTATGCTGTGGAGCAGAACAGAGCATTTAGCAGCAAAACCAAAATGTTTGCAACAAAGATGTTTAAAGAACTGGCCAGTTGTTAAGTTCAATCAACAGAAGCTATCTTTCTTTGCCCTGCAAGAGTTCAGTTTATGGAAAGATAGAATGTAAGAGAATAGTGCAGAAAGTAATCTCACACCTGAGGAGTTGCCGCTGTACTAATCACCAAAGATTAAGAACAAGCCTGCCCTTAATAAGCCACAGCTGTTTCCAATAGGAAGAAGAGTGCTACAAAAGAGTAAGTTAGCTAGCTGAAGAGAGTTAGTTAGTTGTGCTGTGAAGACGAAGGAGTCAGTGCTGTGAGATGCCCATGAGAAATCATATAGAAGGTATGAGACTTTTGCAATATGATGACAACACAGTTTATCAAGCAGCTCTTTCCATCTGATTGCATGATAATCTCTTTTTTGTTGTTATTGTGGTTTGTTTCCTTTCTTAAATAACAGCATGTTCATAATTTTGTCTACTTGAGTCAGTTTTGTCTCTGTGATATCAACTCTTAGAAAACAATGATACTGCACAAAATATCACATAGCTAACACCAGAAAAATCTCTCCTTTATAAATGTTTTACCTAAGAGAGAGGGATCAAATACAGTCTGTGATGTGACAGTTAATGTTAATCCTGTTTTTAAATAAAAATCCTTCTGTGTTACATGATGAGAAACCCTGCTAATAAGAATAGAGGATTCCTCTTGTGCCATTGCAAAAAGATTTGGAAAAGATGAGCATCGTGGGAAATATTACTGTGTCAAACAAGCTTCTTGTGGATTGACTCTTTCACAGTCTTTCAGGCAATTGAATTTTTACAAGTAAGGATTTGGAAGCTTGTTGGGATTTTACAGTGAGCTGATTGTATTTCCTACTGTGATTAGGAAATGCAGCAGCACAGCTTTGTCCCCAGTGGTGTTATTAGGAGTCTCTTGTGTTTTAGGCTGATTGCCCCTTGTTACTCTTTTGATCAAAAAAGAACTCTCTCAATGCTCTGGGCAAAAGGTGATAACCTTTTCTGATGTTAAATCAATTTGGCATCAAAATTAGTGTTTACAAGTATCATGGTGATATAAACAAATGTAATTCAAAGAAACACAGAAATTGGTGACACTTACTTAAGCTACAACTTCAACTGTAAATTTATTTAAAAGCACTCTAAGAGTCTAATTGATAAAATTACTAGAAAATAGTTTTTAAGAGATCTGAACTCCTAGTCACTTACCTAAGAGTATGACAATGTTGCAGCCTTAGCAGAATGATTTACTTGTTAAGATAATATTGTTTGTACTGTTTGTTAGTCATCTCACTGAGTCTGACTAGCACTGGATTCTTGATATTTCAACAAGGATCTAGAGTTTTCTAAAAGGCCCATGCAGTTTTCCCACAGAGATGGAATATTGTTGCTTTCTTTGTTTAATTTTAGAGTTGTGTGAATAATGCTGTGAACACGTTAAGTATGAGAGGATCATGGATCAATTATAATTTCAACAGAGAAGATTTGGTAATACAGAATAGAATTTGCTAGTTCAAAATGACCTTGTTTTAAAGTTGTTCAAAGAAGGGATGGAAAATACATCTGTGTAGCAGATGACCTACAGAATGAATTGCATGCTTGTTAATCTTTATTAAATGTGTGAAATTCTTAAGAGTATTCAAAAAAGCACTGCAACAAACTATGTACTGTGCAGATAGGCTGCCGTACACTGTTGGGCAGACATGAACTTGTTGGATGGCTTTCTCAAGGTCATAAACCTCCCAATAGATCTGAACATCCCTGGTTCTTTTCTGTAACAAGTTTATGACTATTTTTTCAATTTAAAAAAAATCTTGAGATTTTTCTAATTTAAAGTAAAAACAATTATCAGGGAAGAGTACAGCATGGAGTTGTGACTTTAACAAAAAGCTTGGCAGTGACAAATCCAGATCTCATGATCTTGTTACCTGGTCCTTCTCTGGCTTAATCTCTTTTCCAACTCAGTATAGTGATAGGCTTCCAGAAGTAGTCACGTTCCAGCCTTGCTTCTCTTTTGCCATCACATTTGTTTGAGAGATCTCTGTTTTGGTTTTACTCTGCTTGCTTGCATACAGATGAGAAATGAGCTGAGGTTGAGGAAAGGGCAGTGAGACCTGGTCTCTTGGCACAGAACCTGCTGATTCTGATTAATTATTAATTGCACTATAAGATCAAAGTGACTTGCACTAAGTTCTGCAATTAGTTTAATAAAAACAAAACCAAAAGCCAGCCAAGGCCAAAAACCATGACAACTTTTTTCCTTGTGTGACAAGCTAGAGCAAAATTATCTGAGTGAAACAGCTTTCAGTAAAGCTGTGGGTGACCATGATCTGGTCTGATCAAGAACAAATAAGCATACAGCTTCAACTAGAATATGCTCCCACTGGAAGGATAACCAATGGAAAATCAAAGATGCCTGGAATGAGGATGTAATTTGTTGGATGGTGGTGGTTTGGTACACAGAGAAGCTCCACGAGATTTACCGAAGACATGTTACAGGCAATAGGAGTGAAATAGAGAATTCCATTTTTCATGACTGTGTGCTGGTTTTGGCTGGGCTAGAGTTAATTTTCTTCCCAGGGGCTGTATTTTGGATTTGTACTGAACATGGGGTTGATAATACGGGGATGTTTGTGTTATTGCTCAGCAGGACTTACAGCCAAGGCCTTTTCTGGTTTTTGTACTGCCAGGGAATTTAGAGGTGTGTGGGAGGCTGGAAGGAGACAGAGCCAGGCCAGGTGACCCAAACTGACCAAAGGGATATTCTAGACCGTGTGATATCATGCTCAGTGTGTAGAGTGAGGGGAAAGGAGAAAATTTTGAGTGATGCTGTTTGTCTTCCTAAATAACTGCTACCTGTGATGGGGCCCTGCTGTCCTGGAGGTGGCAGAACACCTGCATTGGAAGCACTAAATGGATTCCTTGTTTTTTTTCGCCTGTGGCTTTTGCTTTCCTTGTTAAATTGGTGGTTTTTTCAACCCATGAGTTTTATAGCTTTTGCCCTTGTGGTCCTCTCTTTGGTCCTGCTGGTGAGGGACTGAGTGAGTGACTGTGTTTGGTTGCTGGCTGGGTTAAACCCAGCAACACAGGCATTGCTCTTGTCACAGAGAAAATTCAATTTAATAATAGAACATAGAAGGTAGTGGAGTGTTATGGGAGATGCTGAAGCCAGGCCTGTAGAACAAGATAACTCCCATGGTAAAGGGGCAGCTGAGGAGTGACTGTAGTTCTCTTCAGTTATCCCTAGAAAACTCAAAAGTTTCCTCTAGAAGTTTCTTGAAAATTTGTATGTTTTTGTTTTAATCCTAGCAGACCTTCTAAGCTGTGTTAGTTAAAGACCATTTAGACTTTATGGAGTTTTAAGAAAGTTTTATATAAAGTGTATTTATTAAAAGGTTTACTAGCAGGCTCCCTGGGGAATTGATTTCACCCTGATACCTACCCACCCACAGATACAGGTGTACATTTCTTACAGACATACTTATTGTAAACATGCTGTCAATTTCTAGGTTGCTTTTTCTTTTTTAATTACAGCTGTTGTTTTTCAGAGCTGCATCTGTGTAGCTCTCAACAGCAGCCTACTCATCCTCTCTTTCTCCTTTGTTTCATAAGAAAAAAGACATTAAAAGAAAATGTGAGGAGAAGTAAATCAAATGCCAATCAAAGGCTTTTATCAAGAGCCCCAGGAGAAGAGAGGGTTGAATCTACCTGTGATTATCCAAAAAGAATGCTGGATTTTCCTTCTCTTTCTGGGTGTACAAAAGGCAGAAGTTGAAGGGGTGAGAATTTCCATTTGTGAATTACAAAAATGTGTTTAAATTGCAGCTAGTGCGAGCTTTCTGCTATATTAGTAGTTTATTTATAGAGAAAGATGGCTTTGGGTTTAAGGTACAAAATTGAAATTCAGAGGATATGTATCTTCTGGCCCAGAAACACCATCTCTTCCTGGGGGAAATAATGTAGGTGATTTAAATTCTATCTGCAGAACTGCCAGAGTACATTTATTCTTTTTAGTGGTATAGTCAGACTAATTTTTATTAAACCTTTTAAGTGCTCAGAAGGCAGCCATGGTATATATGGCAAAATACTTGTTCTTGGAAGTGGTGTAGATGGCAAAGTGTGTAAGAATAGAGCAGTGAACATGATCCTGGAGGCTGCATTCTGAAAACCTGCGAGAGCTGAAAACCTGGTGTCGTGGTTTGACCGGAAATGGGACATCTGGGATATGTTGTTTTTGCTGTAGTCACCAATGGGTGGTCGGATTTTAAGATGAGCACCTGGTTTGACCAGTGGGGTATTGTATCCGCCTCTTGAGACTATAAACCCAAGGAGTTAAAAGCAGGGCTCTTGTCCTTCAGAGCCCTCTTGGGATTTCCGGCGCGAAGGAGTTGGGTCTCTCCCCCGGCCCAGTTGCTGGCTGGGCTGGGGGAGGGGAAAGGCACGTGCCCATCTACGGTAGGCCCAGATTTGGTGGAAGGGTGGGGGAGCATCGAGCGACCTGTTTATTCCCCTGCCCCCCTTTTTGGAGACGGAGAGAACGCAGCCTGTGCTGTTACCTTGAAACTTGATATCATGTGCCGGCAGCACGGCTGGGAGGAGAAGGGGGGGGGGCGAAGGGGGGCGCAGCGAGCAGCCCAGTGGCCTGGGAGAGGTTTTAACCCTTGTGGATAGTGAGAACTTCACGGAACATTACCTTTCCTAGGAAAGGGATAAGAGTGGAAGATGAAGGAAGAAATAGGCCAGTAAGGGGGTCTGGCAAAGAGAAAGAGAGATGTTGAAGGAATGGGGGAAGATGGAGTGGCAGTTTTGCTGGACTCTTTTGTTGTGTAGCCATGGACTGTTTCCTGGTGATACAGAGGCTGCATTGCAGGGGGAAGCGGAGGCTCGGAGCCAGGAGAGTTTGGTGTTGAGACCCCTCGGCCCCAGGGGGTGTAGAAGAAATGGGGGGGACAAAGGTCCCAGAGATGAGAGTGTGCTCTGCTTGGAATGAGACGAGGCATCCTTAAAACGGCCCACCCTGAAAGCAGGCCTCTGCCCCATCCCATGCCTGGTGGTGAGAGCACCTTGGCATGGAAAGGAGATGTCACGAGATAGCAGGACTCCAGGCGGTGCTAGTTGTGACAAGAAGTCCGTGGTACAAGGAAGGACTCCATCTACTCTTCATAAGCTGAAGACTTGATTTTCTAAAGGGTGGTGCCAGACCGAGTGTGGATAATTTTGGGAAATGAATTGTACTGGGGATCTGGAGGAGGAGGGGGAAGTGTTTCTGTGTAGTTTTCATTCTCCTTGTGTTTTCTTTTTCTTGTGTGTGTAGTTTAGTAATTGTGTGTGTAGTTTAGTTAATAAACTTTTCTTTATGTTTAAGCTGGAGCCTGCTTTGCTTATTTCCTGGTCACATCTCACAGCAGACCTCAGGGAGGAGGTATACTCATGGGGGCTCTGGCTTTGCCAGGCCCAAACCATAACACCTGGGTAGTAGGAATATTAATTCACCTAAATAGTCTTCACTGACTGTTTGACTTGTATGAATGCTGTGATGTAATTACTGCTTTTTGGCACGTCTGAGGATGTTTCCTTGAGCTGGTAAGATTAGATCTGATATCCATTAAAGGAATGGGCAATGTCTTGCCTTTTATAACTATCTCTAATGCTGTATCTTTATTAGTTTTTTTCTATTATGAACGTAACAGAGCTTCAGAAAGGTTGATACCTTACATTACAGGAAACATGTTAAAATCACCTTGCTCTAGTGTTTTTTAATCTCATGCACATGATAAGATTAAAAAACATCATATTTGACAGCTTCAATGAAAATCAGGTTCCTCTCTAAGTCACATTGTCCCTCATAAATAAGTTTGGATCGAGAGCGCTGTCATAAAAAATCATAAGATTGAATATATTTTGCAAATGGCTGATGGTCTTAAAAGTTTGTTTATTAAGTCCTTAATAGTCATCTACTTAATTATGTACATAATGTCATAAAGTTTAGGATAAGAATCTTTATCATTAAATTCTAGGCAATATTGCATTACTGATTATTCTGTCTTTTAAAGTATTTTCCCCCTTCCCTCATATCACAAGAGGACCCAAACACTTCATTAATTTTTACCAGGTAATGAAATTGAAATTCAAATAATAATGAAAATTCCATTAAAGAAATAACTGGCTTTATCCCTCCATTTCCTGCCACACAGATGGATGAGAGACTAGAAACAGGTAGTGGAGTCAAAATGCAGTGTAATTATAACTATGACATTACTGTTTCATTTTTCCAGTTAGTAAATTTAAAACAGAAAACTACTCAAAGCCATGATATTTGGTCCTATTTGCTAGAAAACAAGCTCATAAATTATTTTTCACTTGTAAGGGAAAGGGAGTTACAATTTCTGAATAAAAAACAAGAATACAATTTCAGTAGACACTGCTTATGAAGACAGATTCATGTTCAAATTCTGCTACAGCACTAATTTCTTACTCCTAAATATATCCATCAAATTTTTGTAGCTATTAGAGTATGATAGCAATGTTTCAATTAGCTGAAGTTAAATTTTAGCAGAGCAGTTAACAGAATAGACATAAAAGAAAACCTTAAACACCATAATGGAAAGATTACAGCTATCATGTGATCATACACCTCATAAAGCGTGAATATTTTTTGAGAACAGCAGAGACATAAGTAGTAGGAAATCCACATGGCAAAGAGTAGTAGAAGATATCTAAACTGGGGATAGCCACCAAATGGCTGATGGGCCATACCCTGTCTTCAGAAAGAGAAGTCCTCTACCTTGTTGACCAATCTGTAGGAAAATGCCATGGCTTAGCAGTTTCATGATGCCAGCTTGCCCTGGTGGACCCATGGTAGCAAGGTTAGTTTTCTGATGCAAAGGTTATACTGAAAAGCAGATGACTTTCTGCTGCTGAATTCCCATCTTTCCAGACTCTGTTTAAAGGGGCTGGAAGAGGCTGGTGAAATGTGGGAGCTCTTGCCAAAGATCAGATTTGGACAAGGGAGCAAGTATGAGACTGCTGGATGGATTGGAGGACAGCATCCCTCACAGTGGTGGAGGCACTTTTACTCTGGCCATTTCTGTGGAAAAGGCCATGGCTGTGTAAGAGGCTCATTCCAGATGGGATCTGTGCTAGCATGAGAATTTACTCATGTGCGGAGGATTGAGAAGGGTTTCTGTGACTTTGCTGAGCTGCAGGTACTCTCACTGGTGGGTCTTGCAGTTGCCGCTACTTTCTCCATCATTTGGAGTATGCCACCTACTTGGTATTTTGGGAAATGATAGGTTTTTCAAAATACGCCTGAACAGAAGCTGCCAACCCTGCTTTCAGAAATGAAGGTTAAAGGACAAAGGTCATTTGAAGTGGGATTTCCAGCTTTTCCCGGACAAATCAGCTGCATACTGCAGCTGTCTTCTCTGTTCTATGTGGTGGTTGAAAGGGAAGAAGAATGAGTCTTGCCGTTATATTCACATTCGCCATCTTCTGTAAATCTTTCCAACAGAGTGTGATGCCAAATTGTAGGTACACAGTTTGTGGGGTGATTGGGGTGGGGCTGTGTCCAGCCTCATCCCCATGGGTGCAGCTGTGAGCAGCAGGTGAGCAGCACTGACAGCAATGAGCCATGGGGTGCCCAGGGGCACTGACCCATCACCAAAGGGAACAGAGGGCACACAGGGGCATGGCATCAACAGGAGGGGTATAAAAGGCTGGGCTGAAGGACAAGAAGGGCAGATACTTGCAGCCTTTTGAAGTGGTCTGGTGTTACTCTATATGAGGAGATGCCTGGAGCCATACTGAACAGCAACTGGTATGGTGTTATTCTGTATGAGTGAATGCTTGAAGCCTTCTGAAATTTTATGGAGATGCTTTGTGTATCATGCCTGTTTCAACTCTGACACCAGATAATCTCTGCTCAACTTTTTGTCCAGTCCCACTCAAATTGCTTGGAATATTTTTTCTATACTAAGAAGGTAAAGATCTTACTTAAACTATCTTATGTATTTAGAAAGCTTAATGAATTCAGTGGCCCTTTTCAGGAGCTTTTACAGTAAGCTTCTGCAGAAACATTTTTCTCTTGCTCTTGTGAAGCATTTTACTTGATTTTTGAAATTTCACCTGTGCAAAAAAGAATGCATCAGCAATGTCTAAGAAAAAAAAAATGAAAATCACTGTTTTTTTTTTTTTTTCCCTCATGTGAAAATGTACTTTTCCATCATTGGAGTTTCCATGAGGGAGGAAGGGGCAGAGAGACAGGAGATTAATTGCATATTTAGAGTCAAGTGTGGAGTTCAATGCTAAAATAAATCAGGACAATATAGCTGTGGCTGAAGATTCAAGGTTGTCAGAAGTAAACAAAATAGTTGTTTTTCTCATTCTTGGATTCTTCCTCCTCCTCCCTCATCCATCCCAAAGTGTCTGTAAAGCGAAAAAGCCTAAGCATAAATGGTGTCATTTCAAGAAAGACATTCTTTCTTAAATGTAGCCCTTTCAGATGTAGTTGTGATGTTACTCAAAACTGGCTAGTTTTAGCTCAAGTTTGCAGGAGTGCCTAGTGATGAGAGCTCTTTTGGTTTTATGCATAGCCTAAGACCTGAAAAGGAGTAGTATTTTGTGCTCAAATACCCAATAGTTCATTCAAGGCAAGTGTCTTCAGAGTTGCTTTTACCTAAAATTAAAGATTCCTTAAGAGCCACTGGTAAATATCATCTGTACAAAAAAGAAATGCTGCTCTTTGGAGCAGTTCATGCCGGGTATGCCACAAAACTTAGTGCAGAAGTTTTATGTTTGGACATTTGAAATAGAGCATCTGTCTGTGGTGTTTAAGATTAAACTGATAATAGTTTATGTTTTATGTAGCTTTTTACTTTATCTTTGAGGGCTGGTCTGCAAACACATTCTCAAAGGCTTCCAAATTATTGCTGGTACTTACTGTAAAATCCATTACTGATTCATTTGAATACACAAAAGTGCTTAATATCAGTTAAAAGCATTCACTGAGTGATCTTTGATGATGATTAAAATAGGGAAAAGCTTACTCTGGTGATGGTAGGTACTTATATAAGTGAAGTCTTTCATATAAAAAGTAGCTGCATCATTTACACAGCATGTAGAAAAATAAAGTTGTCTAAAAATAGAATTTTCAAATTGTTCACTGTTTGTAAAATGCGCATTCCATACACACATCCAGAGTGGTATACAAGGCACCTACTTATTTTAGTACTCTAAATATATTTCTTAAGAAGTAAAGTCATAAAACTCTCCCTTCTGTTTGGAAAACTTGTTCAAGTCCATATTCTCTGTAGTATACATATTTTTCCTGTTGTTTAAAGCAAAATCACTAAGTGCTCTCAACTTTTTATTTAATAAGTTTATCAACTGAATTTTAAGATGCTGCAAGACATGTCCATATAACTTTGATGTCTCTGTCAATATATTGGTATTTACAGTAGTTTCCCAAAAGTATCTTTCAGTTTTCATATAAAGTTATTTCTATACCTCTGATGTCTTGCTTAAAACATTGGATTTCTGCATGGTCTTTTAAGACACTTTACCATATGGCGCTCATTGAGTATTTTGAAAATCGTAAATGCCTACAACAACTTCTTTCAAAGAAGGTATAATAGCATGTGTATTTCT
The DNA here is from genome assembly GCF_028018845.1 of Melospiza georgiana. NCBI lineage: Eukaryota > Metazoa > Chordata > Aves > Passeriformes > Passerellidae > Melospiza > Melospiza georgiana. The sequence goes on along the minus strand of NC_080434.1, from coordinate 24,413,824 downwards.
TTGCCTGTGTGCTTGGGTTCATTAATGCACATCTCTGGTATTTTCAGTGCTGGAGAAATAAAATTCAAGAGTCATTAAAGTGTTCTGCTCAAAAAGGAAGCAGCCATACTGAACAGCAATGTTTTCTTAAGTGATGGTCCCAACTGTTGGGACTCAATACATAAAAGTAGAATTCAACAGTACTCAAACAATTCAACTGAAAATCTTCTGCATATTCATAATATAACAATGTTCTGTTTTCAAGTGGTGTTGTGCTAGCAATTCTTTCCTTTAAAAAAAACCCTCAGGATTTTTCTAGCATTCCTTTATTAGGTGGCCATGTCAAATTCAGAATGAAATGTGATAATCTGCTGCCTTTACTGCCAATGTCTTTACGTGGGCGTGCTATTGTACAAACAGCTTAAAAATACCGGAGCAGAAGTGGTGTCGTGCCCTCAGAGATGTAGGGAAATGGTTCCAGCAAACTTGATGTGGGGATGAATAGCCATCACATGGCAACGAGGCAGTTTGGATGTTGTGCATCTGCCAAGTGAGTGCTCAGTAATGAATGTCTGCTGAAAGAAAGCACGGACCTGTGATCCCACGAGCAATGTTTGATGAGTCTCAAGACCATCTGATCTGTACTTGAGATATAAATCTCTTTAACCTTTCTGATAGGGATGCAGCTGCAACCTGATATTTCAAACAAGATACATGTTGCTTTTTTGTTTGGTGAAAAGTTACATGATTAATGGAACACTGGGTTATCCATTTACCAAATAATATTTTGGTTCACACCTTATGAATATAGTTGTACAGATGAAAGTCTGTCAAGTTATTATTAACTTTGAAAGATTTTCAAAGCCAAAAATTATATTCAAAAAGTGCTTGGAATAGCAGTCTAAATGAGCACAATTTCTTTTCATTAGTTAGCAGATGAGACTCAGATAACTTTGAGTAGACGAAGGAAATATTCTGATTTTTACGAAGCCTCTCCAAAAAGAGATGAATGCCGTTGTATTTGTTCACGTACAGCACACTGGCATCTCCCTGGTTTGATCCTGTGTTTATTACAGCTTTATTAGCCGAGGTTGCATAGCATTAGCACTTTTTGGGAAGTTGTAATTGCATATTGAAATTATATATTTTAATCTAATTTTAATTTAAAATGTTTGAGCTGCTGAATTAAAAAGTGTTTTTATGTGTACTTGAGTTGTAGCTCAAGTAATGAAAGATCCAAATTTTATGCCTGATCATAAACTTGTAAATTTTAGAAATTATTTGCCATATTTTATGTCTGGCTGTGGCAGGATGTAACCTAAAGCATTCCTCACTTTGAAACGGTGCTGTACTTCATCTGAGCTGTGTAATATTCTCCCTCAGAAGTTTACAGAAAGCCACTCCACCTTCAGTATAACTCAGTCCATACATCTTACTCACCTTCTCTCAAGGGGTGCCTTCCTGACTTGGCTTTATGAAGTAAAAGCCCCACTTTGGCCTTCAGATCCATACTGAAACAATCAAGCTTCCTTGTCCTGTCTTTTTGGACTCAAATTCCATATTTTTGTACATCTCTTATCCTTTTAATTATTGTAAAAGTCACCACATTTTTAGTCACCACATTTTCACATTTGCTGTGTTTGGGGTTATTTCTATTTTAGAAACCTGAATTCTCATTGCATTTCTTTCTGGGCTGAGTAGCAATAGCCTTTTTTAGCCAAGTTCTCTCATGAAAGAGGAAGTCACTCCTTGGATCAATGTCTTCTCCCACCCCATTCTTAGTTGCTGTACATTTTTATGCCTATGCACCTTTTCATTGCCCACCCTACAGGCTGTGTCTGGACTGCAGAATTCCCTTTACTGGCTCTCCTGTCCCCGCGACAAGCTCTTGCTGAGCTTTCTTGTCATAGTTCTCAGCTCTGGTATATGCAATTTGAGTTCAGCAGCCTAAGTGGGACCTCTTCTAGCCCATGAATGCTATGAGATTAGTCCCACCATCCTCCCCAGGAGCCTGGATGAAACCCCACAAACCACACAAAGAACACGTTGCCTTTTGTTGCAGGTGGGAGTGTTTTGTTCTCTGTATGTAAATTAACCAGTTTTACAAAGTTCTCTTGTCCTCTTACACTTATCCTTCAGCAAATTACTGGTGTAAGTTACTCATTGGTCCATTTATAAGATCTCTGTAATGAACAAATTTTTAGGTTTTTTTTTTTTTTTTTTTTGTACTATGCTTTTAAAAACGTCAAAACTGTCTGTCGGTGGACAGTAAGACAGTGACTGTCCTGGCTTTCAGCAGTGGAAAACTGAAAAATGGAATAAAATGAGGTATAGTTTCTTTCTTGGTTCTTAAGCTCTGAATCTTGATACTATTGTCTGATTAGTTATGTGGCTCTGCAGTCATTCTGTGTTTAAAAATAAGCCAGATACCATTTTATAGTATTTTTCCCTGCTTTAAAGGAGAAGTGGGGGAGTAATCAATATGTTAACTCATTTTCTATCACAAAGATTTTCATAGTGACATAAAGCACAGAGAATGTTTCTGTCAGTGCAAAAACAATTCCATCTGGTATTTAATTTTGATTATGATATGAAGCTTAGAGTAAATTTGTATGATTTTCTGTCAATTCTCTGTAGTGATATACACATTCCTCCATTAAATCACATTCATTATGATTGCCATTCTGTTGATACTGGAATAGGTACTATGTTAAACCATACAACATTTATGGAATCTTAACTAGTGAAGCTTGCATGAGCTGGTGATCCATCCTTTCTGTCTGAGGAGAATGAGCCCAATGTGTGGCTATTTTAAGGCACAGGTTGAATTGAAGAGGCAGAGATCAAGTGCTCTGCCAGCCACGTGTGAGCTGGCTTTTATCAGAATCCAGAGACTGAAAATTATACCAAAATAATATATAATTATCATAGCATTGCCCAGGGAACAGGAAAAAAAGAAATGACTGGAAAATGAGGTGTATTTGCCTTTCTGTCAAGCCCCACACTTCTCACCAAGCATCCAGAGTTATGGGCTCATGTCGTCCTCATGACATGTCATTTGTTCTGGCCCTTTATTTTCTGTCTAATTCTCAGCTGCCCCTGATGGGAAATGGTCCTTAGCTTATGTTCCTGTCCAGATACACTGTCTGCTCAAGGCCCAGTTGGTCTTTGTGGGCTTTTTCCTAACTCTAAAATGTTGTCTCTTACAGTCTGTAATATCAAACTCTTCTCTCTATCCTTTGCTCCCTTTTCATTGATTTGAGTCTCTTTTTCTGCTGGAACAGCAATTTTTCAATGGGTCTGCCTCTAAAAAATATTGAATACATAGAATTTTTCAACTGTTGGCATTTTTTTCATGTAACCCTGACTTCCTTCCTTAAGCCATTATTTCTTCTGGATGATTTCTGCAGGATTACATGCCTTTTCAAGGCAAGAATGAAAGATGAATACTGCACCAAGTTTCAGCAAATTACTTTCTTAGAACATCAGAAATTCAGACATTTCATAAAACATTCATTTTAGATTCTTGTATAAGAAAATTAGTTTCTGCTTATATATAAAATGAAACTATTTACATTGCTGAATCTGTTTTGTTGTCAATTACTGTAAATTGGAGTGGAAAAAAATTCAGGTTTTCTGTGGCATTTATTCTGTTTATCTTTCATTTGAATCATAATTTGTTACCAAAACCTGTCAACTTTTCTCCCATTATTTTTGCTGACTTCCTCTAGCTTATTTTTTCTTTCATGATTTTTCCTTATTTGTTCTTTCATGTAAACCACTTTTCTCCATGTCTTATTTAATCCGTTCTTCTATTTCATTACTTATTTACCCTTCTTTCACAGCTCCTCTCCTCACAGATTGGAGGGTTTGTTTTTGCCACCACATACACAAGCCTGGCCACTCAATAGGCTTTGTGGTGTTCTGGGTCTGATAAGCAGGGGGCAAAGTATCACTTTGAAAATAAGATTAATCCTTTTCCATCCCAGTTTCAGCCAACAGGTTTTCTGGATAAGAAACTGTGTCTGAACTGAGATTGAGCTTCATGTATAAGTAGCCTTTAGCAACAGTTCATGAACTTGTCACTGGACAGGTTTCTACATCTCACATCAGCATCCAAGTCCATGAACTTGTGCGTAACAGGCTGCTCTCTCTAAAATCAGCTGGTTTATATAAATTTTCTTGTTCAGTTGTGTCATATATGTGTATTGAATTTTAGCATTGGAAAGCCAGAATAAATTCACTCAGCAAACTCTCTGAGCAGCAAATGATGGGTAAATAACTCTTTTTCTAATGGATTTGGATTTTACTTATATTTGGTGACTAATTGAATGCCTTTGATGTCATTCATAGTTAATGCATGTAGACTACTTTGCTTTTAATGGACTGGATTATAAAGGCTAATAGCATTCTTAAAGATTATACAATGGTTGATTACTACCTGTGCTAAAGGATTTTCATCGTTGAGAGGTTTAGTAGAACACTGAAAGTAGGGTTAAACAGTAAATAATTCATCTGATAGTTCATGAAGAGTGAAATAATTTCATCATTTTGTCAACAGGCTTGACTTACATACCAACAATGTTTAAAATTTAGGGATGAGAGTAAAGTAATTATAATTTAGCCTGGCAGTAAGATACCTAAGAGAACACACATTGCTCTTGTGGACAGCAAAATGGGGGTTGTCCAGATTTATCTTCATGATACATATACCAAGGAGTTTGTTTCCACTAAATAAATAAATAATAATAAAAAAAAATCTATGCTTCCCTTTTAATGAAAAAAATTCTCCTTTGGAGTTTTCATTCTGTTTGACACCTCTGTGAAGTCAGTCTGGGTTTTTAATTTTTCTGAAAACTATACTCATCTCTCTGCAGGATATAAAAAGTTGCTGTTCACTCCTGTAGGTGTATAACACAGGCTTTCTAATTTTCATAGCTCCATTAGTTTTCCTAACACCTAGTACTAAGTGTTAAGCCTGTTCTTACAGGTGGGGGAAATACATTGGGCAAATCAACATGTATCTTCATACAACTGTGGAGATTATATAGGGGATGAAAATCTGATGACATGAATATTGTGGCAGGAGCTGTTGGTGAAGAGACAGAGAGTGAATTTTGTGCAAAAGTAATTGTTTTGTTGGCGGTAATGCTTGCAGCAGTGTTCACCAGGGCATGATCTGCTTCTGTTTACATGGAAGATAGGCTGTGCTGCAGCTTCAGTGGTGTTATGTCTGGGTACTACATGTGTATTTGTGAAATATACAGGCAGACTTGTTTAACCTTGAAAATTCTCAAGTTTTTAACAACAGCAGGCTATGTTCATGACCTTTGCTTGGTTCTGTTTTGCTTAAGCCTGTTAAAATGGAAGTAAGTATTCTAATGTTTTGCAGTTTGCTTCAAGGTGTGAGCATGCCTCACTCTGGCCTCTTTGTTTTAGGTCACAGGGGTGGTGTTAAGGTTTTCATAGCCTTTTACACGAGTTCCTGTTTTATATATGGCAGACAGAAGAAACAAAGCTCTGTCTCAGTGTAGCATAAAGGAGGTTTCTTTGTAGATGCCTTTTTTTAGTAGGTTGGAAACTTCCTGTGAAAATGAGTCATTCAATCAACAATGAAAGTAAATGTTACTGTTTTCTTTGGACATTTAACCTATAAGATTGAGAGTGCTTAGTACCATCTTTAAAGATCAGGACCCCACCGGGACAGATGTTTAATCATATATAATAGATATGGAAGTCACCCCTGTCTCTAGTTAATAGCCTTAATTAAACTATTCGTCTGCTGATGTAAAAGGTGTTGAAGGACAGTCTCCAGGACCTAAGTAATTTTCTAAGTCATTTCTGTTACTGTTGTCATAGGATTTTCACACATCTGAGTTCTGGGGTGGGGGTGAATGCAGTCAGATGAAACCATGCGTATTATTGCCACAGCAAATTTCACACTTTAATGATTTTGTTCTGTTAGATTTACCAAAAACTTCTGCTCTTTTACTGCAAAATCAGCCATTTTCTATTTCCAGGGATAGCATTTGACTTTTCTAGGACAGAGTTACTACAAATGGTGTATAAATATAGCAGCAGCTGAGAACTAATAGTTGGGTCTAAATTCTGCTATTTTTTTCTCTCAGACTGGGAATCTTTGAATTACAGATGTTTAAAGCACTGACAAAGGCACATAGACTCACTGAGAGCTTACCAGTGCTCTGTGTCCACCAGCTAGAGTGAGAGCCATCAGTTTCTTTCATTCAGATTTTCATTTCATCTCCAATCAAGAAATGTAACTGAGGAGAAAAGAACCCCTTTCTTCTCTTTCTGACTTTCTGACATAAGCTAATTTTTCTGTGGAATTTGAATTGAGCAAGAAAACAAAGAACTTCTCAACATCAAAACACACAATTAGCTGAGTGAGAAGGTGTGTGCTTAATGCTAACTGTTATTAAACATATATATGCTAAGAAAATCAGGGTCCAGGTTAATCAACAGAACCTGCTTTTTATTTAAGTACATAAACATGTGATCTTTAATATTTTGTCCTCGTTTTGCTGATAATTTTTAATTAATTCCCTTAGTTTTGTCTCTACCTCATTATTTTTTTATGGATGGAGCTGATGCTTGGGTTCAAACTTTTAAAAAAATGTGTGTAGAAGGAGTATGAATTATAGGACTGCAAGTACTTTAAAAAATTTAAAAAGGTGAATAACTAAGATATATGTACATTTTTGAAGTGAGAGTCCAAAAGACTGAGTGGTAATAGAGATTTATACAAATTGGTGATGTCATTTGGATAAATAATTTGTCATGAACAGTGAAGGATTTAGATAGTATTCTGAAGAAGTATTTTCTTCACACATAATCAGATTATTTTCTTATTATGTCTTTATTGTGTACAGCATAGTAATTTTCAAAACATCTAAACAATAGGTTTGTCATAATTTTATGTATTAGCTGTGCAAATGATTTGGTTGCGAAGCCTTATAAAATAAAATATTTGCAATTGTCAGATGACTGTGCCAAAGTCAGCTCAGCTCCTCCCACCTGGATGTGAAAGGGGATTGTATGGTGGGCTGGGGTTGTTCTGTTTCTATTTTCACTATTTCGCATCTTCAGCTGCAGAAAATGTTTCTCCTTACTTTGTATGATTAAAATATAAAATGTTTCCCCATTCACATGTTGACTAGATACTCATAGTATAGTTGCTAGGGATACTGTTGACCCTCAAAAAGATTATGTACAGGAGGGAGAAGCAAACAACTTGTAACTGGTTAGGAAATCAGAATTAATCAATTCTAAAATGAGATCCTAAAAAATCCCCCCATCTGTTTCAATGACTGAAAGTAGACCCAGGAATCCTTTGGTAAATACTTTCAATTTTAGGTTCACCCTACGCACTCTCAAGTGTTGGGAAAACTTCTGGTAGTGTCAAGTCCTGGGCTCCAAACCAGCATGGCTTAGGAAGACTGTAAATTCCTTGATTATGCCTGATGCAGGTGTAATACAGGATAAAGAGGATTAAGGGGTCTGAGAGGCATGACAAGCAAAAGATAATTCAGTTATGGTGATGGCCAGAAATGGAAAATAAAAACCTCAGTTTTATTCTGAGATTTTATTCATTGTCCTTTTTGTTCAGCTTCCTCTTCTCTAGGATCACAACCATGACAACCATGACCTATGTCAGAAGGCTTTTGTAGGGCTCATTTCTTCAGTTCTGTGAGCTACAGTGCAGTAGCAACAGCTGCCTTTAGGATAACAACACACAGAAATGTAAAGAAGTCAACCCTAAAGTCTGTGTGCTGGCTTTCTTTCTTTGTTTTTATTAATCCTCCATTTGTGTTGCTTGCATGCAACATATTTTCAACAGGAATTTGAAAATATCTGAGAGTCAGATGCTGCTGCCCTGTCAGTCCCAGTAGTGTCATATTCAACTAATAGCTGGTGGAGTCCCTTTCTGCAGGGAATGTTGCTAAGGAATGAGGTTCTAGGGACATCAGTTTTCATACAAGAAGCAAAATATAAATGGGCAGTTGCTCTGATGTGAAGTCAAAAAGATAACCTGTTCTTTTGCACTAGAAAATTCATGAGTAACTGGTATTTTCCTTGTGAAAATTTGAAAAGAAAGAATTGCTTTGAGGTAGTGGGTGTTTGGAGTGGCTCAGCAACACAAGGCATGAAAATGTAATGGTATGTTTGAGAGCTGTGAAGCACTTTTTTTGCACTTTTTTTGTTTAGATACCTTACAGTGGTGGTGGTGGGGGGGAATCTTCCAATATGCCACTCTAAAACCACCCCAAAATCATCTTAAAATGGAAAAGAATTTTTATCAGTAAAAATATCCTCAGCCATAATTTGCCATACTTATGATATGCTATTGAAAAATTTGATCATCTCTGATCTTATGAACTATTAGTTTATATATAGTCTCATGACATGCTCTGACCATGAATAGAACAGGGGTACTTACAGGTATTGCCTTAACATTTGTATTAAAACAAATGCCAAACTCTTGATTAGATATAGAACTTGATAATGCTAAGCAATTTAGGCAAAATAAAACTAATCAGGAAGGTAGGGCTTAGGAACATTTATTGTTGCTTAGAGTGAAAGAGAGTGTAATTAAAATGATAAGGTAGTCATGATTGGAATAAATTATTGAGGTTTCAGAGATTACACCTTATAGCATTTGATTAATGTTGAGAAACCTTGATTGTGAATATGTTCTAGGCCTTTAAACATTGAAAAAGTAGATCCTAGATCATATTCCTTTTTTCAGTGGGGCTTTTGCAGTCTGAACTAAAGTCTTACGCTAATTTTCTGTTTCTCTCCTTCCATATTTTCTACAATTTTATCTGCATATTTTTATCTTTGTGTACAAGTATTTTTAACCTGTTGTTTGTCTGCAACTTAGAATTATCAGAAAATGTGTGGAAATGTGTTTGCTAATCTAAGGAGTGACTGGGAAAAGCGGCTCACGTACTCCCGAAGAAAATCCAGTTACCAATTAAGATTTTCATTAAAATATTTGAGTCATAGTTAATTTGCATTAGGATTTATTATCTGAGCAAACCTGACCTATTAAACCTTCTAAATCTATTACTGTCAGTTAATGTCATGATTACAGGAAGAGCACATGGTGTGCCATGGAAACACAGCTGTTCCACCAAATTTTTAACTTGAAATCACCATTGTGCAGTTTATCACTGAATTATTAGGCACAATAAATTATTTTATGCTAGCCACTCTCATGTCCATCTTCTTAATATTTCCCTTGTCATTATAAGTGCCTTTAGCCTTACAGGGTAATGAAAGGTTCTCGTATCAAGTCTGACTACTACTCTAATGTTTTCCAGGCATGCTTGGTGATGAGCTTGGCATGTGAAACAATTTCCTACAGTAATAAAGCTAATTAAAGTGGGCAGTCATCCCCACATCACTCTTTAATGAATTATAATGAGCTCATTAATCTATCCAGTCTTGCTCACCACGTCTATTGACTAAGCCTCTCTGGCAGTATAGGATAGAACACATGCCCAGGAAAAAAAAATGGATACTGAAACGCATCTATTTTCCCATTTTTGGCATAGAAAGAGAAGAAAGCAGAGGTATGCTTTAAGTGGAATATGCTTTTTAATAATCAGAATTGGAAAGGGTAAACAGCTAAGTCCATCCAATGGTGGTGAAGGAAGAATCATGCAGGACCTTAACGAGGTCTAGTATTGCACTGCAAGTGATAGAATAATTAATGCTTCTGTGGCACACACATATCATGTAAAATATTACTTAGAAAAAAATCTTTTAGTAACTGGCTCTCTGGGGAAACTGCCTGAAGAAAATAACATCAAGCTCATTTTTGGCTGAGTTTCTTGGCATTTTTGTTTGCTTTCTCAAAATGAGCAAAGAAGAGCTTGCAAGGTTATTTCATATCCAATTTCATAATGACAAATATTGGAGAATTAAGTGGTAAAATTTATGAGTGGAAAGAGATGATTCATGCAAATATACATCTAGAAAAACCACCTATTTTTCTTTGATTCTAACCCCACAACTTTCCCCATCTGTAACAAATAAAGTCTAGTAATAGCGAATCACAGCTAACTGACGGAGTTACCTGGATCTTCTAGCATTCCAATGCTCTTAAGTCCAATCCCACAGGCATATTTTTATATTATTTTATACACAGAATTTTATCTTGATTTGGCTTAGGGCATTGACACATTTCTTTACATGGTAGCTCAGAACCAGGGAGAGCAGTTCTGCATTAGCATGTTTATTATGCTGGTGAGTGGTGCACTAATTATGTAGACTGTGCTGTTTTCTATACTGGCCAAACAAAGGTAGGCATTTATAGTTGATATTGTTTTGTCTGAACAGACTTAAATTTTTGTAGTATCTTTGTAGTTATGATAGGACAATCATTTTATGATAGCTGAACTGTGTTTGTCTCAGTTACCTGACAAAGCCTTGGTTCTGGTTTTTTTCCTCAAAAAAAATCATAAGGATAAATAGGTTTTGTCTTTTGTAATAACCATAATGTCAGTCCAGAAATTTGATTTTCTGCATGTATGCAAAGTGGAATGTATTTAAAGATTGATATATCTGCATGAACTTGCAGGAAAATGTCCTGTTGGTTGAACTAAGATTTATTCCCAACCAAAAAATGTGTTTCCATTTAAGGTCAGTGAGTAATTGAATATGCAGTAGAGGAGGGAGTCATGCTGCATATATAGTCTAGTTAAGCTGGTTGACTTCACCACAGTGAAGTACATTCACTGTAATTCAGAATCTAGTCTTGAGTACTGATGAGATGATAAAACCTCAGTGGGTCTAGAGAAGCAGTGTGTGTCAGAGCTCATTGTATTAAATGGCTGTAACTGAGAGGGGAGATAGAGAATTTTTTATGTGGAGAAACAAATCCAACTGTGCTTGGCAAGTGTGATAAAGTCAGGAAACAATCTTCACGTTTTATATGTGTAAATTTTACATTAAGGGTAGCAAGGTATTCTAAACTATCAACATGATTTACTGATTGGCTCACCAGCTCTGCATCATTTTGCTGTTCACTGATATTTTCTTTAAAGGGTCAGTAATATTGTATAGGATGTCTATGTGACAGTCTTTAAGCAGTAGTAAATTACAAGTAGTAAGTATAGGGAGTATATATAAGTATCAATACACATTCATTATGTAAATACAAAGAATCAGTAGAACACCTGGGGTTTCATTTTATCTAAATATGATGGTCTCTTTCTTTTCTATGTCACCATGGTGCATCTAGGGAACCTTTTGGAATAGATTAATTAGGCTGGCATACTTAAAAATTGTCAGTGATTGGTTCTTTGAACATGATATCCATGCATGCAAGCATTTGTATATTTGATCCTAAAGACTTCCCTGGAATGCCATACTATTTTCATAATTATAACTTCAAGCAGAGCTGGCTGCATCTCTTTCTTACTCTCTTGAGAGCATTTAATAAGATTACTTCTGTTAATTCTAATGTACTTGGAAGATCTAAAAGCGAATTCATTGCTTTCTTCCCTGAATCATCCTCATCAAATCTAAAATGATTTTTATGTATTTTTATTCAGATCCTAAAGAAAAACTTGACATGGCTTTAAAAACAGTAATGGTAAAATAAAAATATGTGTTTTGTCCTTTTTGTGCACAAGATGTTGTTTTGTCACATTTTTCCTAACAACTGGAGGAAACCAAGGTCACTATTTCATAATACTCCCCTTTCTCCTGTCTGAAATTTTCTTGTAATTTCAGGAGGCAGGACAAAGAATATTCTAAAGCTGATAAATTGCATTCAGCATAAAATAATAATTATTGTGTCACATATACAAGCTGATAGTAGAAAACTGCAATGGATTCAGGAGAGGTTTGAGCTTAGTGGCCTGTGCTGTGTTGGAGCTAGAAGAAACTTTTCTATTGATCTCCTTACATGGCAGCCAGGATCCAATTTGGACTTGTCTTCTTCTGTTTAGACAAATGAGGTTTTGTTTAGGACATTTTTCTCTGAATATGAAGAAATACATTTACTGGTATGGCAGTAATGAAACTTCTACAAAAATGCTGCAGATTGGCAGATATTTTTACTTTTGTGGCCTGAATGTTTTTTGTCATGCTGCTTGGCGGAAAGAAACTGACATACAAATGAAAAAGTGGCTGCATTTCAGTTGTAAATTAAATTATATTTGCACAAAGTTATAGATTTTATGGATATTCTTTCATGTGACTCAGTCTATGTGTATTAACATGGTTAATAAGAATGTTTACCTGTAAAAGTGTGAAGAGGTTTTGGTTTTGCTGATTCAACATTATGGAAAAAACTGGATATGAATATTTTATCCCTGATGATAATGAGTTAATAGGACAATATTAAACTGCTAAACATATGGTTACAAACAAACTAAACTCCACCCTGATTACAGAAGGCTTTCATCAAATTAGTAAGTGCAGTGGGGTCTTGTAGAGAATTTGCAATGCTGAAAAAAAATATGTTGAAAGGAAGCATTCTTGGCTAATAAGATTATGTTGAAGAAAAACAAAAAGTATAATTAAAAAATTGGCGTTTGTTTCCACATCAGTAGATACATCTGCAGCATTGGGGGAACTAACCCAAAGAATGAGTCTTGAAATGCCAGTTTAAGATATCTGAGAATAGTAATGAACAGCAGAGAATAGGAAATCCCTTGCAGCAGCTACTCATTCTGAGACTGATATGAGAAATGGTTGAACTGCTAACTCTTGCCTGTTTCCTATTGCTTTGATCTTTGTGGCTGAATGTCAGATTGAAATAGACAACTGCTTTTTGTTTGTTGGGGTTTTTTTTAAAAGTTCTTTTAATTTGAGTTTGTTACTGGTTAAATTAGCAGAAAATGTTCTGGAAAATAGATTTGCTTGGAGCATGAATGAATGTAATAAAGGAGGAAGAGCAGAACAGGCTTCCTGAGATTTTAATCAGACCTCAGAAGTCTGCTAGAGGAGTCATGCATGTGAATAAGGATGATCTGTTTTGTGTAGTTAGCTTAATTTCCAAAAACCTTTCAACAAAGGCTTTTAAAAATACGCTGATGAGTAGAAGAGTCTTCTCTTGGGTTAATGGCAGATCAGGAGTACAGTACAAAAGACATGAGTAGTCATTTACTAAAGGAAGAATTATACTTCTAGGAGGTCCAGAACAATCAGAATTAAAATGGAATTTGAAATGTTGCAGATAGATTTAATCATACTAAATGATGTAAAGATGAAGGACAGTTGAGATTCAATGTCAGCAGACACAATGGAGAAGAAGGGGAAGATCAATTCTATTTTTCCAGATAAGGAAAGAGAGCTTTCAGACATGGTGCATAGTTCCTTGATAAGACTTCCTTTATTTAAGTACTTACTAAAATATTTTTTTTTAAAGGGACTTACAGTTGAGCATTTATTCTTAGTAGAATCCTGATTACCTGGTTCAAATGAACGACACAGTCCCAGGGTGGAGGAAGGCTTTGGTCAGAGATGCACAGTGTGCTCTGTAAGGAGGAAGATATTTGCTATCTTCAAACAGATATGACAGTAGTTACACAATAAGCATGTGAATTTATAAAACAATGGAAGTCATGGAGGAGATGAATAGGAAATACACATACCTAGTCTTAAGGAAACAGGAACCATGCCATTGTTCCACAGCAGGTTGAGAACCAGAGGAAGATTAGGGGATTTTGTTTCACTTGTTTTCTCTACATGAATATAGAATTTATTTAGGAATATCACCAAAGGAGACACTGTACTGTGCATGTGAATTCTGGCCATAAAGAGAGAATTGGTGGATTGATTATATTTGGAAAAAAATGCATTCATATCTTTTGTTATGCTTTTGGCTGCTATTCATGATTTCTGCAGGTTAGATATATCTTGGGCTTCGTGTGGTATAATCTTTCAGTTTTCATGTTCTACAGTTTATTAATCAAGCTTTATACTTTTAAACTTAATGTTTTTCATTAGCACAGAAAGAGAGAAAATTTCAACTGTAGTTAAACAGAAAATCCAAACTAATTTGTTTAATCTGTATTTCGGAGTAAACGGAATTTGGCTCACTATGAAGAAAACATTGTTAATTTAGCTTTGTATTCATAAATGTCTGAAGTCAAGGTATCATAGTCTATATAGTCTCTTTGAGTGTTACCTTCACAGTTGAATATTAATTGAATTCTAGTATTTAAATGGATGTAACTGCCCTAATTCACCCAGTAAAATATTTATTGACATATTCCATGTAACTGAACTTAGAATATATTATAGTATTGCATAGGTCTTTTTTTTTTTTAGGGTTAATCACCCTTATTTATCATAACATAATCAGATCCTGTGCTCCCCAAACTCTGTTTGATTTCCTGATCAAGAAATTAAATAGAGAGTTGTTCCCAGAAGTGTCATTTCAATACTGGAGCTCTGTGGAAAGAAGATGTACAAAATGATGTCTTTTTCTGATGTGATAGGGGTTTACAAAGCTGATTAAGGATTTTATTTATTTGTGTTTCTTTTTAATGGAAAGATAACTTGAGTTAGACTCTGCATTTGCTGGGTCTAGATGGTCATGGGAGATGGCTCTGAGCTGTTGTGTTATGCTTAAATGGGAATTTCTGGAGCGTGGACTTGCTCTCACCCTTGTTCTGGGCTTCAGGAACAGCTGGTGGGGCAGTGTGACACGAGAAGCAGGCGAGTTTAGTGTGACCATTGCCTGCAGCCAGCAGGGATGCTCTTTGGGAGAGGTGTTGGGACTCCAGCCAAGACTAACTGGTCTGGCAAGGCACCAAAACAGCAGATGAGCCAAAGGAACAAAATCCATGTGCCTTGCACATGTGAAGAATTGCAGCCAGCCAAATAATTTCTCTCTTGGTGTGATTGAAAGGGATTGATGCAAGAGATATGAAGTGATGCTGTAGGTAGAACTAGAGGGAGCACAGAAAGGAATAAGTTACAATGAGTATGTGAGATGCTTTGGTGTACTTGCAGCAAGGACCAGACCAGTGACTTGGTTTTGACACTATGAAAGAAATCATGCAGACTTGATCTCTATGCTAATGTTAGGGTCTTTTAGACTTGAATTAAAACAAGAGTAACGATAAACAGTGCAAGTATTCATGATCGTACTGAAAACTCATTTCTGAAACCACGATCTGTAATATCCAGCAGTCTACTCGTGTAATCTCAAATAGGGAGATGCTCTTCCTTTTGTAAAACATGCTAACCCAAGTGGTGTCATAGCCTGTAGAAAGATAGTAGCGCTCCTCTCAAAATTTCGTGTAAGATCCACAAAGCTACTTGTTGCTTTTCTGATGTCAGGTGGTATAAAGTGAACCATAAAAGTTATCCACAATCCCTATCTAGATTTATATGCTGTTCACAGAAAAATACTAATAGTGTCCATATTAAACCTTGTGTTTTTTCTGAATGTTCCAGACAGTTATCCAGAAATTTGTGAATTTTTCTATGTAGATCTGCTGCATAACTGAGAGGAAGTTTCAACTGTTGTGATATTTGTGTACCTTTCTGGACCTGATACTCAGTTTTAAATTTTTTAGTTTTGTTTGTTCCAGGATTATTTTCTTAAGACACTATATCTGAAGTAATTGTTGATTTTTGCGGTGCCCTAAGTTGGTAAACAATCCATTTAGCATCTGAAATTCAGCACATTAATCAAATGAGTTTTATCATATTCTAACGTTATGGTGTTTCTTTAGAAACATATTCTGTTTAGTATCAGAGGAAAAGCAGTAAATTTATCTCCCAGAATACTTGGTTAGTTCTGTTTATAGCACTTTGATTACTATAAGCACAATATGCCTCTGTGCTCCAAATTATGAAGAGGTATACAGTAAGTTTTCAAGTTTAAAATGATTATTCTTTTTGGCACTTATGCACAACCCGCTGCAGCTGTCTTCACACACAGCACAATTTTTCATCTTGTGACCTGATCTGAGGAGAAACAGATTTGGTACTATGTTTAGCATTTTCCCAAATGAGCAGAATTAAACTGAAATAGGAGAATACTGGCACTGAGATATAGCAATTGCTGTCATAGCTAGCAACTGAAAATAAGTAAAAAGGTGATAATTTGAAGAATATTCTAACCATAAATGTATGTAGTAATAACAGGAGATCGATAATGAGCTTGCACCTAAATCATGGATTTTTTTCTAAGTATCACAGGATATAAGTGAAGAAAATGATAGATATCTTTTTGCATACAGCTACCTTTACATTTTTATGAAATGCACTTGGAATTTAGTCTGAAAAAAAATTTTTTATTATCTGAATTTAATAAAAAAAAGTAGTTTGAAGGTGCACTGTTTACGGATTATGCTGTCTAACAGTTTTCTTTAGCAATGAGGTGTTAATTGACTTTTTATCAAGCATTTCCAGAGTCATGGACATCCTTATACAACTGAGAGTGGAATTCTCATCCTTTTTTTCATAGTAAAATAATGAACAGCCTTCATAAAAACAATTATAATAATAAAGACAATGTAATATGTTGTATATATAATTTATTAAGCTCTGCAAAAGGGCCCTGTGGTGCAGGGCACAGGTATGCAAAGCTGCAGTGGTACAGGTATCTTATGAAAACATGCCTAGAGCTTAGATTGAATGATTTGGACTGATAATTTCATAGCATTCTTGTTCTTACTGGACTAGTAGCCTTGATAAAATATTGGCATAAACTCATTTTGCAGAAAGATAAGGAATGAAAAGTGGCAAAGGGTACTAGTAAATAGAAAAAGTAAATGTCACCCAGCAGACTTTTATATCTGTGGACATTTTATTGATCTTAATTGGCTTGTGATATCAACTTTACGTATGTGACAGTCTGTTCTTTACACTCTACAAATATTGTAAGGACTGAAAAAAGTGGGAGACATATTTTGTAAATGTGATCATGCCCACACTATAATTTGGCTTATTTTCTTATTTTTCGAAACACAGGAATACATCAGTCAAGTCTCTGCTGGAATGTGGAGATAGCTAAGAGGCTGACTCTCACAGTCCCAGAGTATTCAAAGTGCATTTAGAAAGCCCTATGTTATGAGATAAATGGTTTTTTTCCAGGTTAGTAAGATTTAGTGTGGATTTAGAATACACTGAGTGCATGCTCTCCTAAAAGCAGGCCATCCTTTTCAACTTACTTCTTCTTTAATATCTGTTGCTGTGGCAATTCATTAGGAGGCAATACTGGGGTTTTGGGAGGTTTGGGTTTGGGCTTTTTTTTTTTGGTTTTTTTTTTTTTTTTTTTTTTTTTTTTTTGTACTCTGCATCCCCATCAGACTGTATCTGCTATTTCTCATTTACCTTGAGAAGCTTATCTCAAAAAATTTTTGGGTCTTTACACAGCAGCTTTGCCCTGTATTATAGTTTTTCAGCAGATAATGGAGCATTTCAGACCCCTAAGGAGTAGACATGATCCATTCCTGAATTCACACCATCAGATATATATTGCTGTTTACCCACAGACTAGTGAAAAGCACAGCATTCCACCGGTTTTTGCTGCCCTGCACACCTTTCCATAACATGCAATTACTTTAATATCATTCATGCAATCCTTCCCTGATATAGTTTGGTTCTTGCATGAGAAAAGCAATTTCTAAGCCTCTTCTCCTGCCACAGCTTTCAGTAGTTACTTTCTGGAGGGACTATATTCAGTGTTTTGGCAACAGTTTTTTTCCACAATATTTTTTATTCTGCTAGTGCTACATTCAGACAGGTGTTCTGGGACGCTGAAATTGCCCAAACCTTTTTGCAGTCAACTGCTTGACAATGTGTTTTCTTTCTTTTATTCACACTCTTGCATTTGAAGTAAGATTGATGCCTCTGCAGATACTGTGCAGCAAAATGAGATTATAACATCCTAATTCTACTTTGCATTCAACAACAGCTGTCTGCTGCTCCAGGAAAGCATGGTTCTAACGTGTGTAGTGGTGACTTGGGAAGATGAGCACCATCACTCCTTCCTCTTTCTTTCCCTTGCTTTGTATACCAGCACAATGCCACATTTGATAGAATATTCCTTGGATCAGTTGGCTGTCTTGGCTGTGTCGCCTCCCAACTGCTTTGTGCCACCCCCATCTCCTCACTGCAGTGGCAATACATTAAGCAGAAAAGACCTTGATGCCGTGTGAGTGCTGCTTGGCAAAAGCAAAATAACATCTGTATTATCAACACTGCTTCCAAACCAAATCTAACCTGTAGTACCATAAAAGCTGCAGTGAAGAAAATTACCTCAGCCAAAATCATTGCAGGGTCCAAACCTGAGAGTCTCAAGCATCCCAGAAATTGCAGGGTGCTCTTTTACAAGGCTGCAGTGGCCTGTGCAGGAGTTGATAATGTGGGGCACTGATTTCCAAGCACCATGTCCCACTGGAAGGGTTAATCAGAGTTTTGCTGGAATGAGACAATGCAAAGACCTTAGCCCTCCATGCTTTTCTCCAAGCTCTAAGGGTAGTTATCGTCTAAATTTTATGGGACAATTGTTGCATCGAATGTGGCAGCTAAGTGCCTGAGCAGGAGTCGTCCATTCCTTGCTTGCGTGAGGAAGTTCCAGCTGGGCCCACCGCTGGATCCACAGCAGCTCCACTGCTTTTTGCCAGGAGAGGTGCACTGTGGGTTTTAGGTCTTTGGAAGCTCTCTGAGAATCTTTCTTCAAGCTCTCACTAGTCCAAGGGAGTTCTGCTTTGCCTCTTAGATAAACCTAGTGCCAAAGCTCATTGCAAAAATCTTTCCTGCTTTGGTTGAGGAATGATGTTACAGGCCTCCTTGTGCATGCTTTCCAGAAGCTATTTTCGTAATTGTCTTGGCTATGAGACTTTGATGTTTTTCTTTTTCAACTGTGTGTTGTGCTATTTTATTCTAAGTTAAAAAGAGAAATTCGGAAGGCAGCAACAGTATAAAACTATGCTGACAGAAAGAATTCAGAACAATGTAACAAATTTGAGGTACCATAGCTAATGCCATATTGTTTTTAAAACCATTTTGTTGAATAAAGACCTTGCTTTTATAAAATAATTGTTGCTGATACTTAAAACCATACTTTTTAGAAGCAGATATTTTTGCTAACGGTAATGTTAACCATATGTTTACCAATATCATATCCAGTGCTGCGGGTCGTATTCTGGGATGTGCTAAAATTTTATTTTCAGCTAATGTGCCTAAACGTCAATCTGCCAGTAGATAGTAAAATGCTTAAATAGCATATAATAAAGAAAACTTCCACGAATTTTTCCCTAGCAGAGATAGTTTTAGTTCTGGCCTTTTTATAAATGTGGATCTTTCAGAAGATATATAGTAGTACTGAAGTAGTGTGTAAGCAGCTGGAAATGGTGTAACACTTTCTCTTGGAGTTATTTTAAATATTTAGAATATTGGTGTGTATGTGTCTTGTTTCATCTTACAATTCTGTTAGAGCAGATGATGAGCAATAAAATTATTTTGAAAGGATATAATTATTATCTTTTATATGAGGAAAATGGGATCATACTACTTTTTTTGTCCTGTATTTCTGTGTTGATTCGGATTTACAAACACATTAGTAGTGGCAAAGAGCAAGTTTATCACACTGGTTATAACCTTTAGAACCTCTGAACTCAACACAATATAAATAATTTCTGCACTCTTATACTGCTATTAGCTGATAACTAAAGGTCAATTTTTTTTTATTTTCAGAACAAACGTTGTGAATATACCACCAGATTGCCAAAAGTTTTCTTGTCATGTGGTTCGTGGCTTTCTGGTTTTGTTTAGTTGGTTTTTTTGTTTGGGTTTTTTGTTTTGTTTTTTTTGGTTTTTTTTCTTTCAATAATAGTATTCCAAATTAGTAAACTTCCCATGTTTCCATTAAGTGTTTCCATGCTTGAAGGATGTAAAAATAGAGTTGTTCTGTTACAGTGTTACAGTTGCATAGCCAGCTAGTTGGCTGGTTAGTTTACTAAGTTTTTACTTTTCAACAGTGCAGTCTATTAATTTCAATTTCTCCTCTGGGATGTTTATCAGAACAACACAGAACTTGATATTTCTTCTTCAAATATGGTGTTGAGACTTACATGAACTCATGAGATTTCCTGGGGACTGCTTGCAGACTGCTTCCTGGACATGGGTTTGGGTACAGTTGTAGCTATTAGGGTCACTTTAATGTGGGTCAGATTCAGTAGCAGAAATTATTTCACTAAGTGGTAACTATATTCTTTCCTCCCCCAGTTAATACCACTAGAACTGCTGCTGTTTAACTGATGTGGGACAAAAGATGTATGGATGGGGAGTGTGCTTTCCTTTTCCTGTGCATGTCTGTTGTGCTTTCTTTTTCATCTCTCCAAGATCAAGAGCTCTGCAATAATGCTCTAAATTGATACTTCTCTAATGTTGTTTTGTATGATTAAAATTACAGCATTTCATAGCTGTTTCTCAAATGAAAAGGAATGACCTGATAGGATCTTCAGTAAAAAGAGTTGAAAGATTCAGAAAACAATGAAATGGACTTCTGTGCAGGGAGCTATTCAAATTTCTATGCAGTGTTTTTGGATACATTAATTTCTTTATGCAGCAACTTAGGAAATGTTATTGAAAATACCACACATGACAAAGAAAAATGGAGTTTCATTATTTGAATGTAATTATCTCACACTATGTGAAACAGCCTTTTCTTGTCATGAGCAAAGTAGAAGCGTTAAGCCTATTATAACATCTCTTTTGATGTTTTTCTAGGATGGAATAAAAGATGAATGCTCAGTGCTGAAGCTGCAGCTGAAGGAGAGAGACGAGCTCATAGCCCAGCTTCGTGAGGAGCTGGTAAGCAGGAGAAGCAGTGGGGGGTTTTTCTGGGTGTTTTTGGGTTCATTTCCCTGATAATATCACTCCAAGACCAGATAATAAAGAAACACAATTTCACACCTGCTACAGAATTACTAGCCTAAGGCTATGTTAATCATTCACATAAACACTGATAACACTGACTGTACTTTTCTAGGGACTTGTCAGCCTCTGAAGAGGCTACTGTGCAGGTTCACTGCTTCTAAAAGTTTCTTTGAAGACATTGTGTTGACAGTTGTCTGATCAGAAGCAGATAAGCACAGCGCTGTATGCATATGCCAGAAATCTTGAAGGGCCATACACACGCCTGATAAATTGACAGTATTTCTCCCATGAGCTGCTTTTCACATCTATCAGATTCTTCAGTAGAAAAGGAAATAAGGGTTTTTTTTTTCTCCTTAATAGATGTCTTTGCATAAGGTAATAAATATTCTTATACTTGCTGAATCTTTCCTTAGCATATGAGCTACTAATGCTTGGCTACTACTGCTTTAAGGATTGACAAAATACACTCCAGTGACTGAAGGAAAAGACATGATTCAGCAATTACAAAATACTAAACATGTGAAAATGTGTTTTATTATTTTGCTAAGGCTGTGGTAACAGAATTTTAAGATTCCTTTTTTGATGGAGCGTGGTTAAAGCATGGATATCTTCAGTATTCTCAAATAAACGAGAGGGAGTTTCCAGCTCCTCTTTCACTGCAGAGGAATCCTGTAGGGCACCACCTTCAGGAGGATATTCAGCACATTTCCTTCCATGAAAGCTGCAGCTGTGTGGGCACCTAAGATTTTTGTTTAATCACCCTTTGGGACAAGGGATTGTTTCCCTAATTAGATCTTAATTTGCTGATCTAACTCAGGGGATTTTGGTGCCTTTCTGTCTTTTGTCTCTCGTGCCTAGCTCAGAACTTGAACAGAATTAATTCAGGTCTAGCTATTATGCATTTTTTTTATATTCACTAAAAGCAGAAGTACACTTTATGCCAAATAACTTGAGTTTCAAGTTGCATGGGAAAAATGTAATCCTGCCCAAGAGTGAAAGATTTCTTTGCTATATTTACATCTGCAAAATAAATACACATCATCAATATTCTTTGTTTTGTGTTTGACTACATTAAGAAATGATGTATTGTGTAATTATTATCTAAAATTAAATGACAAAATGGGACATAGGGTGCATCAAACTTCTCCACAGTCCTGGAGCATTAATTTTATATCAGTCTAGTTCAGAGCATATGCTATGTAACTGGTAGACCATTCTGTCAGTGTAAAATTACCCAGTATTGATACAGGGAGCTGTAGCTTACTTGCTGTTAACTGTTGTCAAAATTCATCTGTGTATACATCATTTGAAGAAAAACAGACCTCCAGGGAACTGTCATAATAGACAAAAAGTGCAACTTCCCAGGGCCTTGAAATAAAGATTTCTAGATGATTGAAAGTATCATGGATTTAATGCATTATTAATTGACTTCAGTTTTGACGCTCTAAGACTTGCAAAGGAGTGCAGGTGAGGTTCTTGAGACCAAGTTTAGTTGTTTGAAATTAAGCTTTGAAAGGACTCAGTACATCTGATTTACTCCTAATTGAACTAACTAAAAACTAAAGCCAGGTTGGGGAGGTGAAATGACAGAAACTATTTTAGTTTATGAAACCTAGAAAAAAATGAATGGGAACACCGTAGGAAAATAAGAAGTTTGGTGTTTTTTCTGGTTTTTTTTTTTGTTTTTTTTTTGTTTTTTTTAAATTTTATTTTATTTTAATTTATTTTTTGGGGGTGGTTTTTTTTTTTTTTTTTTTTTTTTTTTGTTTTGTGGTTGTGGGGCGTTTTTGTTTGATTGGTTGTTTTTTGGGTTTTTTTGGTTTGGTGTTGTTTTGAGTTGTCTAAGTACAGTCATAGGTGTGCTTTGTAAAACTCTACTGCATCTGCTGTGATACTGCACATCCCGTGCCCTTTTCTGGAGTTGTCCTAGGTCCTGCCACCATGGCACTTGATGAAGTTGGCTCCTGATAGTGTGAGATGCTCTTAGAAACTTTTTTCAATGTACCCTTGAGGGAAAGTAAGCTGTCTTTCAGAGCTGTTAAAAAAATAATTAAATCTGTAATGATTGCCAGGAGATTCTGATAATGTTTTCCTAGCTTGCATAAAACTCACCAAAAACTGATGTGAAACATGCTTTAATATTCTGCAAATGCTGCATTTACTTATGTGTTTTTGAGACTGTAAACATTTGGAAAGTGAATGTTTAGAAAAGTTAAGAGCAGTCATTTGTGGCTAATGAAACTGCACGTATTTTCACATAGCTGCAATTTATTACAGACATAGCACTTCATAGAAAACTAAAGCTTTTGTTCTTGTGTCTTGGGGCAGCCCATGTTCCATTTGTCACTCTGAATATGGAAATATTAAATTTTTAAATGCAACTTGCCTGTCTTGAAAGCATGGCATCCTGATGCTAATTCAGAAATAGCACATAAAAATGTATTTGAGTAGGAGTCAGTTTTGTGGTTTTTTAAGAATTACATTAAAATCTGTACTTCCAGCATTCAAGTTGAATGTTTGCATGTGTATGTAAAACCCTTGTTTAGTTGGTTTTACTGCGAAACTCTTCAACTAACCCAAAGTTGAACTTAAGATAATTTTGGCTGTGTGGGAGCTTTTGCTTCTTGCTTTCCTCTAGATTTGCTAGACTTTTCTAGTAGTTTTCTCTTTTGATTTTTTTTTCCTAAATTTTAAATACTTTTTAAAAGGCATTCCTACCTCATTTGAATGCATTATGAAGGAGCTGAGCTGAGGAAAATGTCAATAGAGTGTGAACTGATGAACCTTCAGAACTTAGAATTGTTACATAGCTTTTTAAGGGGGAAAAGGCTAAATACTTGAGAAATAAAAATAGGGGTTTAGATGCTCAGCTGCAATACCCAGGTAGAAAGGATAAAATACAAGGAGCCATCACCTGCCTCCTAATAAACAAAGAAAAACATAGTCTCTTGCAGATTTTTATTTGTTCTCTTATTTAATGATTATTAGAGAAATAAAGATAGGAGGTAGGGAAGTGGAATTAATTCCTCCATGCTTCCATTATCTCCTGAAAAATGCTTGCTTCAGAAATGTCAGGTACCCAAACCTGCTCTAAAGATACCTGGAAATGGTAAGCCTCAGCAGGAATTGAAAATTTGGCTTCATATCACCTTTTCTCTCAAAACTGTACTCATTTGTGAAAATATTTTCCGGGGAATCAAGTTAAGCATATCCATTCTGCAGGGAATGTGCTCCTCTTTTCTTTTTTCTTTTCTTTTTTTTTTTTTTTTTTTCCCTAAAATAACTGAAATAAATAAACATCTTACGTTTTTTTGGGCATGAAGATATTTGAAACCTCAGCTGTCTCATACCCAGGTCTGCCTGCAACTGCATCTTTCCATATATTTTCCCAAATCGATCTTTTTCCGCTGCAGTGTGTGCATTTAGAGTGACTTTAGGCAGAAAATATTTTCATGCTATACTGGCAAAAATAAGTGACTGCTGTTTACAGTAACATTTATTCCATTGCTGTCATTGGTACAGCAACATTCATGCTGAAAAATGAGAGTTAACACCATTATCCTTTCAACCTTGATTCCCTGTGTGACTTAAGTCGTGTCTTGTGCCACCTAAATGAAAAATGTAGTGAGGCAGTTGGAGTCAATTCTGAGTGGAATTGAGGCAAACTTAGGTCAGGAAATTAATCCCCCCTATAGCCCAGCTGTTGGGAATATTTTTCTGCCATGGAGGTAGCTCTTTATCAAATGTTAGACTTTCTACACTTATGGAATAGCAAGGTACAGTGCCACCTAAGTGGGCTTTACCTCAAGCTGCAGAAGTTACTGCTCTTGGGCTATACTCTGGAGTTAGCTCAACAAAACAAAACTGCTCTATTTTTATTTTTTAAACTTTTTTCTCATCTTTTCCAATCACAAAGAAGCTCTACCTCCCTGCCCAAAACGTAGGTTGAATGATTTGAGAGGGCATGGGACTTGTGCTGTGGTATTTGGGGAGGGAGTTGGTGGGTGATGGTTTTGGCAAGGAATGAATTTTTTGTATTTGTTTGTTTATTTGCTGTATCCTAAATACACTGTGTTCCTGGAGGGCAAGAATGATGGCAAGCTTAGCTGTTTTATGTACTTTGATTTCAATAATGGGCAATTAGCCAACTGCTCAATTTTTGAAGTATGGTGAGGATGAGTACTTGTAACTCAGCTTTGAAGTGTAACAGAAAAACTTAGATGCATTTGAATCCTGCTGATGAACTGTTTATGAAAGTCACTTAGGTTAAGTGTAAAAATCACTTCAAAATGTAGTTATGCCAGTACAGATCCCTTGAATTTTACAGTCTAAACATTACAACTTGTTTTGACAGGCAAAGAATGAGATTCAGATAAAAATGTCATGAATGCATGGGGGAAATAATTTTTTAAAATGTTGTGAAAAAGAGACATTTTCATTAGTCCAGGTTACTGTCTACATTTTAAAAACAGTTGTCTTTGAAATTTTAAAGAAATTAGATAGTTCCCATTTGAAAAGGGTGGTAGTCCTTATTTTTGGGAAAAAGAAATCTAAATTATGCTTTACATTAATTACCCATTTGCTTTACATTCTCTTGGTTTGTAATATTATTTCATGTTGGCTATTTCATGTTGGCTGTTTTTATGAGAGGATATTACAGACCCATTGATAAGTTTCATAAGAACCAGCATTTGTAAGTAGTTTGAAATCCTTATTCCTCACCATATTTAGGAAAAATTAGGAGTAGAAAAGAAATAGATTAGGTGTACTTAAACATTATTAAAGTGTCAGGCATTTTCCCCCTTTTTTTGCAGGAGAATTAAGTGCACATATTCCAGAAGAGGCTTATCTGAGCAGTAATTACTCTCTGAATCAGTTCCACAAGACAGACGTGTAGTGTGAAAATGGCAATATCCTGTAACCCACAATGGGGATTAGGCTCCAACTCCTTGTCTACACCAGTCCCCTGATGAAAAGCTGCCAGTCAGATAGGATCTTTAATATTCCTGGGCACTTGTAGAGGTGATTCTGCATATGAGTTTAAGTTCCTACTTCAAAACATTGTCATATCATGGTGTTTGGCATAGATAAAAAATATGTTATGAGCACAGAGTGTATTCCTGGTCTCACTGAGGCTCTGCTCTGGAGTATTTCATAAAAATAATGCTGCAGAATGAACAGACCTGAAATACCAAATTTGGCCAGTCTGCCTTGAGGCACAGTGCTGAGGCTTGCCCTCCTTCAATAATAATGCACTGTGTGTGCTTATCATTGGCAAGAGTGTCACTTGTAGACAGCTGCCTTCATGAGATGTCCAATGTTTTACTGATGGGCCTTCTAGTATAAGCAGGCAATTCTGATCTGGCCTTAGGCCAAAATCTAGGAAAACTTTATTTTTTTTTCTATCTGAAGGGCAAAATGTATGTCTCAATGTCACCTTTACTTTTTTTAACTTAATTTTTTAAACTGGTTTTAACTCAAGTGAAGATCTCAAGATAGCTGACAACAGGTGAATTTTAGGACAAATTAAATGGCATCTTGGGGATGTGAAGGCAAGAAAGACTCTGTGTGTTGCAGTTCAGCTTTGTAGATGTTTCCCTTTGTAGGATGAAAGTTGAGTAAAAAGTACTGAAATTCATTGTTGCTTGATGGTAAGTTTGTGATATTAGATAAATTCTCAAAGAAATACTCAAGTTAGAGCCAGCGTGAAAATGACTGCTGTCAGTATCCTCTAACGAAATACTAATGATGAAAATTGTTAATGAAAATAATGAAATATTTCCGTATTTTATGAAATACTAAGGAAACACTTTTGCCTCTGTGTGTTTATAAGAGAACAGAGAAAAGTAATGTTGCTTATAAATACAGGTGTGCTGGGAAGCTTGTTTTGCTTCTGATGATCAGCAGTTTAATTTCTATGATTTAACACCTTCAGCATATTGCTAAAGGCATGCATGTGACACATTTTTATGTAATCATCTGATATGGATGACTTTCAGAATTATAAATGCATTATCCTCAGCTCTGCACTGCAGTGTATAAGGAATCAAATGTTCGTGTTGTTTCTTCCAGTAATTAATTTTCTGATTGGGGAAATACTTTGCTCTTCACCATGTGGGGATATCTGTCTGTGCTGTTTGTTAAGGATCTGATGGAAAAATCATGTTTTGTTTGGTTTCTCTTTTCTTCCCTCAATCTTAGTGTAGTGCCTTGTCGAGTTTTCTTTGCCATAGCTGAGTATAATTCATAGAAAAGTCTGTAAATACACACTGGCATAGCAACCATCACCAATGAAGAGTCATCTGTGTTTTCATACCAAGATATAATGTTTCTTTGCGTGCTAGTGAAGTTTTTTACTGAAGGGGGTAATGTAATGCTCATCCTCAGTGAATACTTTTTCATTCACTCTTAGTATATTCCAGAATTTAGACATCAAATATTTTTGTCTGTAAATAATATGTTGTTTACATGGGAGAATTGTTAGGGAAAAAAAAATTGAAAATACTTTGATTTTATGTCTGGGAAGCTGTTCTTAAGACACCAAAAAGCTGAACTGCAGTATCAGTTAGTCCTTAGTCCTTTCCTTAGTCCTTTCCTAAAAGTAACCTAACAAGAAATCAGTTACATGAAAGTATTTCTTACATCTCATGAGATGTAAGTAATATTGCTTCTCAGAGACTGACTCTGTAGATCCTCTCCAAGTTTTGTATATTTTTGTTGTTCCATTACTCTATTTCCATTTGTTATTTGAAATGCACAGGATTTAAGAGATTCAACCAAGACTCTGTTTTAAATTCTGTTTCAAAGACTGAACACTTTGTCATTGAAGATACCTTCTGTACTTTGGCATCATGAATATTGCACGGTTCAAAGGATGCTCAAACACTTCCTCAGGTGCTCTGCCTTCTTTGAAACATATTCTTTAGTGATTTTAAGTTCTGTTTTGAGCTGGGGTGTGTATGTGGAGTTTTAGTAGATCTTCCATAGAGGAGTTCTGATTCATACCTAGTTTGTGTACGTGAGGTTATAGCTCTGAAATTGGGAAAGTTGCCCCTTCCAGTTTTTGGAGAGCAAAAATACCCTTTGCCATAGCTGTTTCCCATGGTTTGGAGAAGTGAATTAAATAGAATAAAGTACTACTGATCTTCTAGATTTGCGTAGGTCATCATTGTAGTGCATGCCCTTTCATGTCTCTGTAATTAGCCTAGGATGGGTGGGACTGATGCTGGGACTGGAGAACTGCTGAAGTGGCCATTTATTTCAGAGATGTTAGATAAATGCCTTTTCTTTTCTTTTTTTTTTTTTTTCCTTTTTCTTTTCTTTCTTTTTTTTAAAATCAGAATAGCAAGCTTACAACCAGAGGTAGGTTTTGGTCACAGTGTCAAGCCTCTTTCTTCCATCCAGTTCTTTAATGTTTCCCTTGGATTCTTTCTTCTGCTATTCTGATTTCCTGCATCTTTCTTCATCTTTTGAAGTACTGTTTCCCTCTTTCTATAGATACCACACACAGTCTGCACATCTTTTAATGTCCTGTGAATGTTTTATCAATTCTTTATACAGAAACCTATTGATGCCCACTTCCGGGTTTTGGGTGGAGACTTTTTTCACGCTTAGGCCTTTGTAGTGCTGCACAGCTGTAACATTTCTGGTTCTGGTGAGATTTTGTCAGTGTCCTGGTGCAACAAGAAGGGAATGGGTTCTGTAGCTGATCTTTCAGAAATTCCCTGCTGATTACCCGGTACTTAGGCTGGGTGTTTGGTAAAATAGGCAGTGGGCTGTACAAATGCCCTTCATTGCCCTGCAGGGAGGAGGGAGATGACTGAAGAGCTGTAATGCATTCATGCCAGTGGTAGTAAAACCTCCCACATGGGATATCATGGATACAAAATTGTGATACAAGACTATGTACAAAAGCCTGAGCAGTGTCCTAGCAGAGAGCTAGC
The DNA here is from genome assembly GCF_028018845.1 of Melospiza georgiana. Classification (NCBI taxonomy): domain Eukaryota; kingdom Metazoa; phylum Chordata; class Aves; order Passeriformes; family Passerellidae; genus Melospiza; species Melospiza georgiana. The sequence continues at coordinate 24,385,019 of NC_080434.1, read as the reverse complement.
TTGCAAATATCTACTTGTACTTTCTGAGCTGTTTCCAAAAATTATTGCTCAAGTAATCTTGTTTCCTATTTTGTCTCCTCTGATATTTTGATGAAAAAACATTTTATATTCCTTTGTATCTTGATTAGTTTATGGTCATTATCAAAAATCAAATAAAAAAACAATCTTACTGACTTTTAGCCACATATTACAGTTAAATTGCAAGGAGAAAATAAGGTACTGGTTAATATTAAGTCTGCCTAATCTCACTTGTACGTTTATTTGGTTTGTGTACTCAGTACTCAATTCTGACTATTTTTTCATTAGATTGGTCTGTATAGCTAGGAAAATAAAAGCAATGAACTGTTTCTTAATATTCTTTGTTGACTTCAGAATATAGAGTGAAAATATATATTTTTTTGGCTTGATTGGTGAGTTTTTTTCCAGAGCTGTTCTTCATGAATAATTCAGTACATTTGAAATGTACTTAACGTATTTTAGTGTTTTCTGGTAATAATGGAAGACATTTATCTTACACTTCCCAATTTGACTTACAGATGATATTGTTTTTCTCAAAGGGAGCTCTTGTGATTTGCCAGAAGAATAATAGAGTTTGCAGGCTATGGTATTTATCAGAATTCACCGATTATTAACATAGGGATTTATAAAACCAGGCTTTCTCCAAGTGTGATATTTGTGTTTCAGCTTACAAATGAGGGTTGCACTCAGCTATGCTGGTTGAGAAATAGGATGCTGTATTATTATGACTTTAGAAAAAACAAGTGGAGCTATTGTGCTGGTAGTATGGTGATGAGAAGGAATAAAGATAAACTGTGTAAACTTGCACCTGTCTGCTTGCAGTGGAGCTCAGGTTAATAGGCTGGAAAAATAAAAAGTGGTGCAATTAAAGGATGATCTAAAGCAGCTGAACAACTTGTTCTAATTTTTTAGCTGAGCAACTTGTTCTAATTTTTTAGCTGAACTGGGTGTTTATCATAGTGCTTTCAAGAGCAGGGTGATGGGCTCTGAGTGGAAGGATGGTAGAGAGAGGACAGGATTTTTGAATTGCCCCTGAATATATACCTTCTAAGAGCACTGCAAATGGAGGCATGATTTGAAAATTGCTGTGCAAATAAATAGAAATTGCTGTGCAAAGGATCTTCATTTAGCCAGTGTGATTAAGAAAGCTTTGACCGGTTTCTGCAATTTTTTAGAAGCCATTGCATCTTCTTCGATTTATCGAAATGGAATTCAGTACTTAAAGGACAAAGATATTTGCTTTCTTTTGTCCCTCCAGTTCAGAACCACTGGGGTGATGAGGCTGTAGAGAAAAAGTTGATGAACCACAAGTAGCTTAAGACATCTTCTCTAGTACTATTTTGTCTTTATTTGTCAAATCACAGTTAAGAATGTGTATCTGTTTGTCTTGACTTGAACTTAAAAATTGATGGACTGTTCTGCTTAGCCAGTAAAATTAAAGTAGTATCCAGGCAGAGAGCTTTTTCTGCAGAAACTTTATTCTGCAGAAAACCAGGTTTTTGTAATCATGTAAGCAGATTGAGGGGGAGAGAGAGTGAGAAAACTACTGTTTAAACTGTAAGGTGACAATTAAGTGGGAAGAGCAATTGTTCTTAACCTGTAGGGAATCAGGAAACTTCAGATTGTGTGCGTGTCTATTTGTCAGCATAGAAGGAACCCTAAAAGTGTGACAAAAACCAGGTTATGACTTGGAAATTTCTTAGAATCAGTAATTAAACAGGCCAGTAGAATTTTATCTTACTTCCATTTCAGCTTTATTCTTTTCTTTTTCAAATAATTTTGGTAGTTTTTTTTAAATTTATTCTTCAGGAGTTGTTAAAACCTTCCATATATATTAAGGCCCTAACTTCGTGGGAGGCTGCTGTGATAAGGAATATGTAGAATTGGGCATGAGAAGTATTAGAAACAGCAATGGTCTAGCAGTGACCGTGTTGCCAGAGAGTTATTGATACAGGCAGGTGTTTTGTTTATTTTTTTTTAATTGGTTTTTTGTGGGTTTTCTTGGTAGAACTTTAGCAGGTAACTTAAGATGATGGGTAATTTAGGAGAGAAGGACCTTAGAGGGTGCCCTAGTCCTACATCCTGGCTCAAAGTAGCCCATGAAGTGTCCCATATTTACATAAAATCTCTACGTGGCCACTGGCATTTGGGATAATGATCAGTGTCTCAGTAGAAGATACTCCACAGAGCTGAGAAACCAGCATTGCCTCTGTTAAACTGAATGCTTAGGAATGACTGAGAAACTACACTTAAATGGGATCTGTCTTTAGGGAACTAAGATATATTTTTAGTAATTGGACTTTAAAGAAAAAAAATGTGGGAAAATGTTTTTCTTGTCAAGGGCAGTATAAAGCTAAAATAGATGAAATGATGGAATACAAGTGGATATGCGTGATTACAGCTTAGAATTTGATACTGCATGGAACTGTGTATCAGATGAGCACCAGGTGCACCAACTAGATGTTGCTGTGCTTTGTCTCAGTAAGAATAGGATACAATTACTCCATAATTACTCTTTCTTCCTCAGATAAGGTATTGAAGGCATATAGATGACTTTTCAGAACAGACTTTTCACTTTCTTTTTCCACAGCTTTGGCCAAGATAGTTTGGAAAATTTGTTGTCATAACTTTTATTTTTGCCATTTTATTCAGTATGCATAGATAGGCATGCAAGCACTGCTCAAAAAGAATTTTTTTTAATGGTTATGTGCTGCTGTTGTAATTTCTTTGTCTCCGCCTTTTGCACAGAATGCTTTGTAGTTTAATTATTTTCTGACTTGGTATAATATAATTAATAGAAAGGACATTCCAGGCTAATAGACTTCATCAAGACAAATAAGTTTGTTTAGAAGGGTGAGGAATCTATTCACCTCTCCATGGAGAACTGTTCCCTAGGTACCTGCTACTACACAAGAGGAGGGGTTTGTGTGAGGTGACTTCTGGAATGCTTTTCAGGCTTTTATGTCTACTTACACTGGTGTGCACTGAAAATGTCAACATAAAATGTTGACAGAAGTTTGCTCATTTAGTTTGCTGATCATCTCTTCACAGCTGTATTGCACCATACATCAAACCTGTGGGACAGCACCTTTAAAGGGATCTTACTGGCCTCACATTTACAGGCTACAGGAGTTTAGCTCTGTGAATGCCTTAGTGGTTCTTGATCAGCTTTCTTAGTAATTATATCAGGCTGAAGAATTAGAAATGTTTATTGGTGAAGAATGTTAGAGAAGTGTCAAACCCTGTTACTTGACATTTCATCATGGTTTTCACTTTTCTTTTAGTAGAGCTCTAATAATCATTAGTATCCCTCTGTGTTTTGTGATGCTGAACTCCTTGTACCTGTATGGAATGATGTGAATAAATAAAACATAGAATATTCCAGAGCCCAGTAATGTTACTAGTCTCCCAGTGGGCATTGGGTGAAGTAGCTCCTGAATTGTACTATAAATAGTAGTATATTTTTCAGAAGGCATGGGAGTAGAATTTTATAGTTATGATTAATTAATGCTATTGAGAATAATCACATACAAGGAGACATCTTTCCCAGCTCATCTGGTTTTATGCTAAAATAAGTGAAAGTAGCTATCCTTCCTTTATGTGTGAAACATCTGCTTTGGTTTGTCGTATGTAATTATTGCGAGATATTTGCATGGACAGGCTTATGCATGGTTGTTTTCTGTTAAAAGCAGAATTTTATGTACGTGTTTATTAATCCCAGCTGTCAGCCATACATCAACATGTGCGCTGGGCTTGGTTCCCTGTTGTGTCTGCCTTGAACATAAATGCACAAATATGTTGGTGGCATCCTGTTCATGTCTTAGGGTTACAAGCAGGTAATCTCTTATCCCACTGGAGTAATAACTGAAGTGGTAATTCAGCCTTTTTCTCATTCACTTGTGCCAGCCCAGAGTAGCTGTTTTCTGTTTCTTAGACAAGGTTGGGAAATGCCTTAAATCATGCCATGAAAGCTCTCATGTGGAGGCTTAATTTCTGACAACTGTCTTTGTTTGCATTAATACTCACATATGTTGTTTAGCAGAGGTAAAAAGTCCTGAAAAAAAAACCAAAAACAAATCAGCAGAACAAATTCAAAGTCAGATCCTGTTTACTATAAGCACAATTAAGCCATTAAAAAAAAAGATGTATTTTGTGACGTAGAATTTTTTCTGCAAGACTTCACTGTGAAATAAAAGGAAAAAAAGCTCTAATTTCTGCTTATGGTGATTTATTTGTCAATAAGGGCTAGGCCTTTAGTGGGCATGTGTAAATGTAGCTACATGATGTGCTGATGGGCCGTGCTGGTTTACATCGAGTTCTGTCATTGTAAGCCTAGAGGGGAAAGTTGTAAATATCCATTTTGTAAGAGAATGATAGAATGGTTCATTTCCTTGACATGCTTTTGGTGGACAGCTATATTAATGTAGCACCTCACATGTAAAGATTGTTGGCAACTTACCTTGGCATTGATTAGATCAGGTTGTGCCTTTTGATTTAAAGATGATTTGTGCACTGCATTGGAAATAGAAAAGTGCAAGGAAGGCCAGTGTTAACAAAGTTGACTGCCTCCCTTCATGATTTATGGTGTGACCTCCTTAATTAAATAACCAAAAGAACAAGGTGTTATTTTTAACATCAGGATGGAAATGAAGAAAGGCAAGAGTTGACAGTACCATATGCTATCTCACATGCACACCCACACAGCCTTATCTCAATAGAAAATTGAAAGTTAATATTTTTAAAGTAAAATAGCAAGTTTTTCACAGACTTCATATGATAAAACCAAAGAAAACAAGAGAATAACTTTGAAACTTTAGTAATTATTTTTGTTTTCTGAGACCTTTCTGGTTTATAGTAGCTGAAAGACACAATCAGAGCCTCAAGAGTGCAATCTCAAAATCAACCAGAATGGTTCCCTTTTAGGGAAGTTTTGAAAAACTCATGTGCTAGAATGCTATAGAAAATCTCTGTTCACAAGGTCAGCTGTTGAAGGTGATTGTTACTGTTCTTTTCACTTCAACTGCTGTGAATCCTGTAATTTTTTTGCCCACAAGAGGAATCAGAAATGCATTAAAACATGTCTAAGCTTTAATGAAGCATAGGTAGCAAACATCTTTGAGAGGGGTTTAGGCACTAGCATCAGCTTAAAGGAGTATTTCATTTGTTCTGGGGGAAAAAAAAAAAAAAAGAGGATTTTACCAAAGCAGAATTATGTTAGCCTTGACAAAGGAGTTACCAAAAGGTTACACACGATATGAATTTTGTTATTGTGAGAAGAAAACACTGCTGTTGCTGCAGACTCTCCTGGTGATGAAATAGTGGAGTTAGATATGTATTTAAGTCTACCCTGCTTGCAGGAGATTTACCAAGAACAGAAGAAAGAGTGTTTGTGTTCTTTGGTATCTCTTACTTTTCTTGGTCATCCAAAGGGAGCTTATCCTAACAGAACTAAATTATTCTCTTCATTACTTTGGTAAACCACAATTTCATTGTCAAAAAAAAAAAAAGGGGCATTTTCTTTTCAGGCAGAGACAATTAGAGCATTACCAGCAGTGTGCAGTTTCATAGTTTAATAGACAGGGCATTTTTTGTACATATATAGATTATAAGTGTGATAAGTACCTAGAGAGACATGAAGGTAGTTTTAAGGAGAGGTATGCAACATGGTGTTGCAAGGGTTTAAAACAGTATATTACCCTTTAGGCTTTAGAGGATGGGGTTCCAAATGATCATCTGAGAACCCCCTACAGTTCATTGAACACATTTATTTTTTATTTGTTCCTAAAATGTGGCTGAAAATACAGTGCCATGCAGGCCATTTTTTAAAAATACTGTTTTTAGAATAATGATAAGCACCATTTAAACCACTGTGGAGTCCTCTCTTTATTGGGAGTAAAAATTCAGCAGTTTAAGGCTTTCTGTGTGCAGTTCCGCCAGGGATTAATGATTTTTTTGCAAGTTACTTCTGAAAATGAAAGCTTTTTTTTTTTACTTCCTGTTGTGGGGATACTGGAGTACTTAGTTTTTATTAAAGATAATGTTGGCTTTGTTCTTAGTTTTAGGCTTTTAAAAGAGCTTGTTTTTGTTTCAAAATGTGATAGTAAGTATTGATGCTTTTCTGGGCCTCCTTTAAAAGTCACCGTAACATACCAAAATTTTTTTTTTTTCTTCCTTTTTGGGTTGGTTTGGTTTTTTTTTTTTCCTTCCTTTTTGGGTTGGTTTGTTGTTTTTTTTTTGGTTTGTTTTTTTTTTTTTTTTTAATGGAGTTTTGTAACACGTCTGGGTGTATGCACACACGCGTACCAGTAAGCATTAAAGATGTTATTGGGTATTTGAAAAAGGCACCATGAAATGATCTTAGTGTTTTGAAGTCTCCCTTTTTCTGTAGGAAGTGACTGAAATTCACAAAAATGCCATGTTTTTCTGCTTTTTGGTGAATGTGAGTCTGTTAAAGATACACAGATTGTAAGTGGACAAATCATTATTTCTCCCTCTCAGTGCCTAAGGATTTTATAAAAATCCTGCTATTCCCATTCTTGTAGCATTCTTGCCAATGTGATGTTTTCAGTTTAGATCTAAAGAGGGAATGAGTTTTTGAATGCAGGTGATAGCATAAAATTTTGCAGTTTATGAATGAAGCAGTACAGAATTCATTTAATTATCTCTGATTATCTCTGAATGTTTCATCATATTAAAAATCATCAAAAACAGTTTTATAATTTCAGGTAAGCAGATACCAGTCACTTGGAGAAGTTGATGTCAGTTGATGTCAGTTTCTGGTATTTGATTAGATCAGATATGTCCCATGTGGTTGTGGTTACAAAACAACTGAATTTGCTGGAGAAGAGGTGTGAGCTTCATTTTTAGGTGATTATTGAGCTTTGCTCACATGAAACTCAATTTCCTGTGGATATCTCTCTGTTCTCTCACTGGATGTTGTGTCTCACTGTACATTTCCCCTACATATATTGATTAAGACATCCTGTATGTCCCTATTATGTTTATTTCTCCAGAAAGTTTGGCGCCAACATCTGATTTCCATATTTACATGAAGTGATGCTCACTTCCAGATTTGAAAATATGTGTAGAGTATGTTGCCCTACAGGATGAGTTTTTAAATCTTTGCACCCATATTTTAAGCAAAAAATAATGGAGAATCCCCCAAACATTTAAACCAAAACCTTGAATATGTTTATTCCACTTGGATAACTTGGACTTCATCTCAAGGCACCTAAAGAGGTTTTTTGACAGTGTGGCTCTTAGTGCATTATGCACAGCTTTGGAATGAGAGGTCAAACCCTAGGAAGAATATGCCATGGCCTTGACCACTCTCTCAAGCATTAGAACCTTACATTATGGAGAAATAATTTTGTGTTGGTAGTGAACAGGACAGCCATGTTCTTAGTGCCGTGCGTGTCTCTTTTAAGTCCTTATTGATCATTAGAGAAAGACTCTGTGTTTTTGGAAATGCTTCTGAACAAAGTCACTTCTCACATGGATTACTAACATTAGCATAATTCTGATATTTTTGAAGTGCCATTATGAGAAGACTTTTTAGCCTTCAGAAACTTCAGCAAAATCTTCTAAAATGTCCTCTGTGTAAAATCTTTCATCTCCCAAGGTTTTGCTGTTGTTCTTGTCAGAATACTTGTGTAGTTACAAGTTGTTTCTTATTATAAAAAGTTGAGGGAAATTGCAATTTTTTTTCCCCTTAATCTGAAGTGAATTCCAAAATGTTGGAGGATATTTTTTTATGCTATGCAGGATTAGTAATTGCCTGTTTGTTCCCAGGCTATAAGGGTGGTTATAAAGGCATTATCACTATATAGTGCTTTTCTCAGTCCTGTTTTTTGAAGCTGTTATTTCACAGTCCTTCACTGAAACAACTTTGAATGAAAACATAAATGGATGCCATATATTTTATTGAAAGATTGAAAAAGGTATCTGTGTGACATGTGGTACCTGACATTAATCACTATCACAAGCAGGAAGTCTGATTTTTGAATTGACATTAAATTGCAAACTGTTCATGTCAATTGATATTAAATAGGTTCAGGGGTCCTAAATTGCTGCAAAAAAAATGAGTTGGTGGGGTAGAAAATTGTCTTCCCATTAAGTGAGATTCTCCATTAAGCCACCTGACACAAAATAGAGCTGGCTCTCCTTACTGTTTCAGTGTTTAGTTTAATATGTGAAGCATAAGATGGTTGCTTTGAGGTTACAAATGTATTTCTTTTTCTTTTATTTGAGTGAGAAGCAGATGTTTTGAAAGCTTTAAATGGACTATTTCATTAAGAGTGAGCATTACCAGGATGTTCTAATGCTTTGGTTAAACTCCCTGAGCTGAGGAGCCATGATTATGGAGTTAAGAATAGCAAGAGCATTCGAGTATAATCTAAGTCTTCATGCATTGTGCTGATCTACTCAGCTGGTGCAGTCAATTTAAGTCCAATCAGATGTGTTTTGCAATATAGAGGTGGTTGTTGCTTTGAAAATTTGATGTGCTCCTACAGTTTTCTTGGTTAAAATCATGAAGTGCAATTTTATGTAATGCAAGTCCTGGTTTGGATCTGTTCACCGCTGCTCAAAAGCTTATGCCAGCTGAGATTTCTCTGTGAGCAATGCAGCATTCCTAGCAGAGTTTATTTGTGGCACTGTGAGTGTGCAGAAGTCTCTGAAGAGTAGGTCTGAAAGATGGGGCAATCTACAGCCTCTGTTCTGAGCCGTCAGTTGGCTCCATCAAGGTATTCTATATATTTTTCAATTACTGTGTTAAAGATTTACCTGGTGATGGAAGTTTAATAAATTGCCAAGGGGTATCATTAGTAGGATCAAACTGATTTTTCTAGGGAGGTATTTCAAAATCTCCTTTTTGTCCTATGAGGATGTGGAGGGATAGAATGTAAGAAAATAAAGGTAGTGCAGAAGGCAGTCTCACACCTGAGGAGTTGCAGCTGTACTGATCACCAAAGATTAGGAACAGGCCTGCCCTTAACAGGCCACAGCTGTGTCCAATAAGGATGAGTGCTACAAAAGAGTGGGGTAGCTGGGTGAGGAGAGAGATGGAGTTTGTTGGCTGTGCTGTGAAGAAGGAGTCAGTGCTTCAAGGAGATGACCATGAGAAATCACTGAGAAGGTATGGGAACCTTTGCAATAAGAGGACAACATGAGGATAACAAAGTTACTGCCATGTAGGACAGTGTATAAGATGATGAGAGAAAAATGTATTTTGCCACTGAGATGCTAGTATAGAAACACACTGACATTGTTTTACTGTATTTTCTGGGTACATAATTTTTTCATATCTCCATAACTCTGATTCCATTTTGTAATGTGAAGGGGAATAATTTTATAATTCAATGATGCATTTTTATGGAGCCAGCAAAATGCGTGGTTTGTAACACACAAAAGGGGGCATTTTGCTACAGTAGCTTATTTCTCGTCAGAAGTGGAAGCACCTACTTCCAAACACACATTCATTATATATTGAATGTAAAACTTCATTTTCATTAGGCTACATATGAGGTACCATCTTCCAGATGAACAGCCTAACACTGACATCTTTAAAATGACTATTTCAACCATATTAAACCAAAATGATGCCTTTCATATTCTCATTTAATGACTTCAATGATCCAGCTTTATTAAAACATTGGAGATATTATTTGCTTCAGTTTTCCAAAGCATTAGTGGTGATGTCAATATGTAAAGGTGTATCCAAACTCTTAAGACACTGACAGAATCAAATGTATGCAGAAGCTCTTCTTTATTATAAAACTGGAGAAGAGCCTATAGCTGAAAAGTTAGGCAGGGTATGAGCACTTCTGTACCATCCTTTGGGTTTCTGACTGCTGCAGCAAAGCATTTGAGCATTATGTGTGATTTAAATACTTAGGGTTTTTTTTAAGTGACTTGAATTATTCATGATGTTAAAATTAGGCATGTGCTTAACTGCTTGGCCAAAAAGTGAGGCTTTAATTTTTCTAGAATTTCATTGTGAGCTATATTGCCTGTTCCATTGTAATGCTTGTGGATTTCTCTGTAAGGCCATAAAAATACAAGAGTGTAAGAACATTCATATATTTCTAAAATTATGAGAAACATCATCCGTTGGTTCAGCTGAACTATTTGTCTCATACCAAGTCATATCTCTAATAGCAGTCAGTAGCAGATGTCTTGGGAAAGATACTACACTACTGTTTTGCTAATAAAGCTTTGCTAATAATTTTCTGTCTTTAAGCAGTTGAGTTTTATTTTATGTCTTATAAACACTGATGATGTTTTTTTTCCTTCTCCAATTCCACTAAATACATTTCTAAAACAATCTACATTTTCTGCATCCACAGTATGTTGTATCTGTGAGAGGCATTATTAAGCAACATAAAATAACAGAGTATCACCAAGTTGGAAGATAAAAAGAAGAAAAAAAAATAGATTTTTACTAACTAATTCATTTTTCAATTTTTGAACATAATAGAATTAAATATTAACAAAATGCATTTACATAAATATTGCTGAGGTGTTAATATTTTATAAGCTGTATAAAAATTTAATTAGCTAATTCATTTTGGATCCTTTTATCTAATACCCTATATGAAAATATTTATTTATTTACATGCATATGCAAATACTTTTGAATACTACTTTATATTCCTACCCCAAATCCATCAATATTCAACATGACTAATTTGTGTCACTTTCCATTTCCTTGCTTCCCTTAATGCGGAAATAAGAAACTAGCACTGGCTCCATGGGTACTAATGGGTACTTATTATGTACTAATAAGTCTCATAAGTATTTATATAATAAATAAATTTTAAGTCTTCTTTCAGATCTGTAGATGAGAATAAAATCTTGTACATCAGTATCAGCAATTCACTGTGATAGAGCTCTCACAGGCTGATGAGGCTGTGCAGTTAAACTGGGCTTGGAAGTGTCTGCGATCCTTTAGCAAGGCACTGTTGGGTGTGTAAACCCAAAACTGCTCATTAGGAATTTGGGACTTGTGTTGCTCTCTCCCCCAGAAGCTCGTGGAGGTCTGCTGTGCAGTCCCTGGCAGAGCAGGGAGCTCATTCCTGCTCCTTTCCAGGGCATTCTTATTCTCCCTGAGGTATGGAAAGAGAGGCAAGGTTCACACCCTTGTCCTCATGAACAATAGATGCCCTCTGTGTTTGATCTGTGTTTACTGAGCCAGAGCTGCAGTGGCTTGCAACTGAATGACTCCATGTCTGGAATGGCTGTGCAGCCATGGAAATTAAACTTAACAGAAAGAAAATGCTTTTCTTTAAAAAACATTCCCATACCCATAAAACTGTAGTCTTCCTTGTAATTATAAAGTAATTTATTAATCTCTCCAAAGCAAAGCAAAGTCTAATGACAAGCAAAGCTTTTATTTTGGATGGGAGAGAATGCATTTCCATCATTCCGTTAGACTCTTCAGTGAAGGTACAAACTGCTTAAGTCCTTTGGCTCTTGGTAGTGTCCTGAAACTTTAGGATAAAGGGGAATTTTCCTCAAAGGAATTTACTCTGTGCCATAGAGTTCTAAAGCTGTAAATCTATGTTCATGTCTTTTTAAAAAGCTTGTTGACCAGTTTTAGATGAGAGCTGCTAGGAATTACTAGTTTTCTTGAGGTTGTCTGGGGAAAATTTAAGAGTGTAAAATATAATACTTAGAATACATTGCTAGTGTGTTTTAGAATGAGTTTGCATAGTTTTTGCCATGTCACTTCTGTTCTGAATGTAGTATAGTCCATGATGAGAAAATTAAACACTTTTCACACATGTTTAACCGGAAATCTTTGGCTATGTAATTCTTGGTATAATCAGGACTTATATTTTTATGAACTATCCTTTTGTTTCATGTAAAGCTCATATATTCTTATTTGTTTCATGTTAAGCTGATATATATATATATATATATGATTAGTAGAAAAACACAAGCTTTCCTAGCCTCTTTCCCCTGCTACTTTTACCTCCAAAAGGGCTCAGATCTTAACTGTTGTTATTCAACAGCTGTTTTTGAAAAATAGAACAGCTTTTCTCCTCACTGATTTGTCAAAAAAAGAAAACTTCTAAGGAAGTTATACACATATCCTTAGGGGAAATAAACATCAAGTTTTAAGAATTACAAAAAGGATTGTTTTTTTCTGAAATTTTTATCTATCAGAAAATAATGTGTAGGAAACCTGTAGTCAGCAAAGCTGCTGCAGAATAGAATAGAGAACATTACTATTGTTTGATAGGTAATGCTTCAGCAAAATATTACAGTAAGAGTTGCAGAATAGGAACTTTTTCTGGAAAACTTCTTTGCCTGCTTTTTTCCTGTTCCACAAGACAAAATAGCAAATAATGCTATTTTTCATAGTAAGATTCTTGAAGGTGTATCTCTTCCATTGCATTGTCCAGTCTTTCATACATTCATCTAATGATGTTGGTAGGTCTAGATTTCTTCTGATAGAAAATTACATTTTGTGCACTACAATGTTGTTGCAAAATGCAAGTTCAGGTGGTATTCAACTAAGTGCACCATTTGTAAGCAACACTTCAAAAATTATGCACTGCATGAATAATTTTGGTTACAGTATTGATATAGTTACACATTTTAGATGCTTATTCCTGCAAGGTCCACCAATTTTGGTCATCAGCATATGTTAGGAGAAAATAAAGTGAACTCCAGAATGAAATTCAAGTGGAATTCTGGCATATGTTTCTTGTTAAACACAAACGTCTTAGGTGGAAAAATAAAGTAAAATTTGTGGGAACTCAATTGTATTGATAAAAAAAAAAAAGAGCAGGCATCTGAGCAAAGCACCATTAACTTCCCCTCCCTGCAAGGATTCCAAAAGATTTTAAAGATGCTAGTGACTCCAGGAAGTCTCAGAGACAGCTAATTTTTAGGGAAAGAAGTCAGACTTTGTTTTTTTAGTACATTTTTTGGTGTTTACAAGACCACTAAGCAAAGTGCCGTTGAGGTTGAAATGCACTGTGTTAGCTATTAATCATTCATTATTAAAATTTTCTTGGTGTTTCTTAACCATAATAACAAAATGTTTTAACTCAGGAGGTTTTTTTACCTTGAAAATTATAAATTAAGGATTCATTTTTTGTGCTTTGGGTTTTTAGAGGTTTTTTTGTGGTAGGCTGCTGTGTTGTTATTTCCTGTTCTGTTTGGGTTTTTTTCCAGAGATCTTGATCTAGTGTGTTTTTGTTACAAAATTTAAAGCCTGCTTTTACAGACACTTGATCTAGTTTGCAGTTGCCAGAGTAACATAACATTCTGATTTCAGTATTGGCAGGCAAACAAAGGAGGAATTGGCTGTCAAGTATTTTGTGTTGGAATATAATTATTTTGGATCTTTATTTTGCAGTTTGGGTATTTTTTTTGTTCCTGTCTGAGTTGTAGCTAATGTCTGTTTGAATGGCAGACTCTAATCATTTGAAAATGCTGCCTGTTTTAGAGTTATGACTTCCAGCATCTTGTATTCTGAAAATACTTCATTTTTTCATGGTTTTTAGTTCTCTCTGGAAAATTACAGCATTGTTGGAGATTGTACAGGTAACACAGGGTTTGCCTAAACTTTTGTGTGAGTGTTTTAATGGTTGTTGTGTTATCATTGTGTTAATAAGGATCAAGTCAGGAATTTTCACTTAAAAAATCTTTTAAATAGTTGTTGACAAACATTATAAACCATCCTAAGGCTTAGCTTGACTTTGTTCATCTTGAGATTTTGAGGTGTTTTTCTGAATCTGGAAGAAAGATTTTGAAATTATACTGTATTTCAAATTTTTGTTTGCACCAGGTAATCTCCAATTTTTCAAGTGTTACTGTAGCAGACTTCTGATTCTAGAGGGTAGTGAAAGTAACAGAGTTCACCCTTCCCTAGATAGTAGTAGTTCTGTCATGAGGATGTTGATATTGTAATCTGCTTTCAAGCAGCCTTTCTCAATTTCATGATACCTTGATGAAACTGCCCATTGCAATCATGCTTACTTGTAATATGGCAAGGGAGCAGAGTGGTGATTAAAAGGCATTTAGAGAAATAAAAATGGACATCTATTTTATTAATATGTATTTAAAATTACTGTGAGTATCTTGGTGTTAAAGGTGATGAGTTTCCCATTGTTCTTGGAGTAATAAGAATAACAGGAATTTTTTTCCTCTTTTTAGTTGAGGTAAGTTTGAATAGGTTTCACTGGACTAGTCGTAATTTTCCAGTTCCCAATGAGAAAAGCTGCACTAACCCAAATAGAAGCAATCCACAAAATGCTTCCACACTAGAAGGCACATTGTCAGAAAGTTTTCAGTTTCCAAGACTCTAACACCTTTCTAGCTGCAGCATGTGTGTTATGTTTCCGATTATTTACAAGCCCCGACATCTGTAGATTAAACTTTTTAAAAGAATAACTAACTACCCATAGAACAAAGTAGTAAGCTGGTTACTATGCATTATGGTTTTGCCATATATCAATTTTATTGCTGAATCAGTTCCTTTCTAGATGGTTAGCCTGAAGTTTCAACTTTCATTGCATTGATTTTCCCACTTTTTGCATGTGATAAATATATATGTCATCGTTTTTATCTCCTTTATTAATCTCACAAGACATTACAAAAGGTATTGGTTTTTAATCATTCAGAAAGTGTTGTTCCTTTCTCCTTTTATACATTGCCATTGTCAAGAAAAATACAATGGTTCAACCACTGTGGGAGTGGATTTTCTCTCATGAGTGCTTCATAGTTAGAAGATGCTTGGCTTTGGGTTTTTTTTTTAATTGTTTTATTTTACAATTATTCAGCTCTATGTACTGTACTTGTTTGAGCAAAATAACTGCTTAAAATTGTGCATTATGATAAAATAGTTAATGACTTTTTTCCTAATTCTCTCTTTCTCACAAATGGAGTACCTCCATTAAAGTAATAAAGGATAAAATGTAGCCATAATCGAACAACACATTAGACAGAAGGCTTTGAAACTGTGTTTTCAGCAAAGGCTAGAACTGTTTGTTCATTTATTTTCTATAATATGCAGCTTTGACTGAATGCCTGTGCTGTTTACAGACCCAAAGCTTAAAATCACAATGTGCTCTGTGTAAAACGTGGTGAAGATTGTAACTGTTTTGAAGTGCATTTAGCTTAGTAACATGAAATATAAGTTATTCCCTAAGGTATTGTGTAATTGTAGATCATAAACTTTTAGCCTAAATTAAACATCACAGCTGGTTGCCTTAATTTGATGCATTATAGCACAAATGTTTCAACAGCTTGACTAAAATGAACCATACTGCAAATTCCAAAGAGGAGCGAAGGTCAACGCACATGATGCTTAGTGATTTGCAAATTTCCTTTATTTGGATATATTAAATGTATTTTGTGGAATTTAGCATAGAGGAGTGGAATTTGGCAGGGTAGAGCTGGTAGCAAAGTATGTTCAATCAGTTCTGCTTAAAAATAATGCAGTAAAATAAGGAAGTCAAAATATTACTGTCACAGATTTTCAGAAGGCAGTTAAAACTAGAATATCTTCTGGATAGTTAAAACTTTTGGATTCTTTTGTACATGTTTACATAGTTATGTTTTTCATAATCATGATTTCTAATCTGTGTATACCTTTAAAGTTCATTGCTTTTTAAGAACACAGTATAGCTGCTACCTCGTTCACATTTAGGAGATTGCTTTGTTGAACAAGAGGCATCTAGAGATACCTGATCTGTGCCTGTGTTTCTGGTGGTATAAGAAAATGCATTGTACTGTGTTCAAACAGGTCTGGAATGCAAAGCAGCTGCCATTGCTCCCTGTCTCTTCAGTGACAGTGTAGTGTTAAGAATTCATATATGTGCAATAGAAAACATTGGGTTGAGCTGCCACAAAGGAAATGAAGGTAGCCTGGGAACATTGCCAGATATGGTATATTTAATACTGAATGCTGTAATTCTTTGTAGAATCTTTTCAATATACCCCAAAAATTCACATAACTGGTAATTTATCTGCAATTGCACTTGGTGTACATAACTTTGTACAATCTTGAAAAACATGATCCAGCACTTTTCACTCATCTTAAGTAGTAGGTAATTCTAAGGTATGTCTGCTTTAGGAGTTTGAAGTAGTTCATGCCAAAGATAATGACTTGTTCTTTGAGGAACAAGCCCTCTGGAGACTTTAGATCAAAACAAACATACTGGCAGAAATTTGTTGATTCAGTTTGCTTCTCTGCATTGTTTTCCAACTACTGCCTTGCTTTATGTGAGTCAGGCTGGTCCTAGTGGTATTTCATGTAAGAAATGTATTCTTACATGATTATATAAATCCAGAGGTTTATAAAATCTAGTTATTTTGTGTTCTTCCTTCACCAAACCAACCAAGCTTTAGCCATGCCTTTCTCATCATCTGTTCTTGTGGTCTGGCGCCTGTGGTACCTGTGTTGACACACTGAAATACCCCAGTTTGTACAGGAGCTCTTTGCTACAAAGCAAGGTCCCTACCAGTCCTCTTGCTGGGAGGTCTGTGCAGCCACCAGCCGGTGTTCCCGGTAGAAAGCCTTTATGTATGCAGTTAATAAGCTGTGACTGTATCTCCTTCATAACCATCTTTCATGGCTCCCTAAACTCCCAGATGCTTATTTTAGTGATTTTTTTCAGGTTTTTTCCCATTATATTAGAGCCACTTCTTTAGTTCGCTACTTGTATACTTAATTTCTGCATCCCTGTTTCGTTGCTCTTTGAAAAGGAAGTGTGCGTTTTATTTTTCCCCAGATATGCCATTTTATGTGAAACTTAAAAAAATATTAAAATCTCATTATTAGATGGCTATCACAGTGTAACAATGCATAACAGAAATAATTATTGAGAAACTAAAACCCTTTGACTGCAAAGTAAAGCCTGTACTTAAACTGCAAGTGCTTGCAAGTTTACCTTTCCACATTAATAGTATAATGGTAATAAGATGGTATTAGGAATATGGTGATGAAATTACTTTGTCACTTGTGTGAGATCAAATATAAGTTTTTGTCCTGTTTTATACCCAAAGGTATGGTGATGATGATGTAGCAATTTTGATTGATGTTTTTTGGATTCACACTGTGATACTGAAGCTGAAATGTGATGCAAATTCAGTATTTATAATATATCAATCTTCATTGGCTTCAACCTTTTCAAATTCCAGACTTGTTACCATAACTTGAAGACCAAAGGCAGTACTGCACTGAAACATTTTCAGTCTGATTCTTTTAACAATTTTAATCATAGTGTAATTGAAAGTTACCATATTCATAAGAAATACGAGGTACATTGAATAAGTAGCTATTTGATTGACTATTTCAGTGTACAGAAAAAAAGAAATAATATCTGCTAAACATTACCATAAATAAAAAGAAACAAACTGGTGCATTCTCTAGAATTTCATGCTCAAAACACCCATTCTTCAAACTCCAGGATCTAGTTTTCATAGTATTTTCTGAAATACCCTTCATTTTCTGCAACTTAATTTCTTGTGTTTATGGGTTTTTTTAAAATGCCTTTACTTCTGGGCTGATGCTTCAGGTTTTCATTAAAGTTATTTTTACTTGACAAGTTGACAGGGACAGTTGTTGCTCACTGGCCTTTCAGAACTTAATTCAGTTGGTGAAATCATGTGTTGTTAGTCAGATGCTATAGGAAGAGAGTACTTAACTCCCTTTTCTCTGCTTTTCTGGTTTAAGGGCATGAATTTATCAGAGAGACAAGTTTTGGAGACTAAATGCTTATCTTGTGATATTTTAAAATTCTCATTAAATTTTGGGTTCTGGGTCCTTACCTTGAAAATTGAGTAAGTCTTCAAATACAATTGGTATTTGAGAGCCTCATGGAAGCTAATACAGATAATTGTGTGCTTCCAGCACTTGAAAAATGGGTTATTTATGGGTTTAACAGCTTTATCCGAAACTGCATTGTAATAAAAAACATAACAAATCAAAACCCCAAACCAAAAATAATCCACGCCCCTCACACCCCCAAAAAACCCACCCCAAAATTTTACAACTTGGTTTCACAAGATGGTCCATCAACCAGCTACATGAATTTCATTTTGATTGAGTCACTTTACAGTGAAGAAAGCCAAATTGTTCAAGTACCTCTCTTCCAGGGAAATATGTAAAAGGTAGTTCTAAAAGAAATATTGGAAAGCGAGGATAACCTGTTATCACTTAGATCTGCTACACATTTTTAATAAGTTGGCTATTACAGTGATAAGTGGAAAATTCAAACTTGCTCCTTTTGTGGGATAAAATTAAGAAGTACCTAAGTCATAATATTGTTTATGTGAATAAATAATGGAAATATAATTACAAAACCTTGAAGGAAAATGAAGGCTGCAAAGTGCTCCCTTGGGAGGTACAGAAGACTGGCTTTATTTCTGCTCATATTCCTGCTGGCAGTGATAAAAATTCCAGTTATGTGGGCCACCATCCTGCTTTCCCCCCTCCTCACCCCAACCCCTAAAAAAAGGGAGAAATTAATCTTCTGATGAGAGTTTATTGCATTTAATAATGCAATATTAGTCATTGCATGCTATGTAGTTCAGATTTTGTTTTTTCTTTTCTGCCAAACACACAGTGTAAATCCTTGTGAGCTAAGCCTTGAAAATTTCCCCATTCATGCCAGTAATTGCTGCTGGACGATGGAGGCTTTAGAAATCAATTAAAAAGTTGTATTTCACATGGATTAATTTTTTGATAACAAATAAACACTTAACCCCAAAACAAAACAGCAAAATTCCCAAGATTTTTAATTTGTAATAATTGTTAAGAAAAAAGAAACCTGAGAAGGCTGAACTGATTTGAAACTATTCTTTTTGGGAAAACTCCCTTTTGAGAAACAGTAAATGTTCCCCAGTGTTTTGTAAGGTTTTTACTATTAAGGAACAAATCATAGGGCAGTATGCTTCTATAGTGGTGTTCTATTAAAACAGACCAGCAAAAACTCAAAGCAAAATAAAAATCCCGCACAGGATTTAGAAAGCAGTGCTCTTTATCATACTAAAAACTATGTCTTTGACATACAAACAAATTTTTTTCCAACTTGCTGCTGTATATCTGAACTTATTTCTTGTTTGTTTGTTTGGGGTGTGTTTTTTGTAATTTCCTTTCATCTTTTGAACCTGATTTGCTGGAATATTTTGTCCGAACTAATGTCTGACTGCACTTGATTTCCCACAGGTCCCAAATCATTTTAAGAAATATGTTTCTACTACCACATTGTTTCACACGTAGGAAATAGTTTCATGGTAGATTTCAGAGTCTAGATAACTAATTTAGTGACATTCTGAATTGTATAAATAATAATATTTGCTCAAGCATGCAGGAGGATCTTCCTGTTTTTCTCCAGATTTTCCACAAAGGTATTTATTTTGATATTCCTCTGAAGTATTCTATCATTGTGCTTGTGACTAAAACATGATGATGTGCTCATGGTTTACTTTTGCAAAAGAAGTCTAAAGGGTATACATTGTTTTGGAGCTTCCTTTTTGGATGGGGAATGAAGTGATAAGCTGGATATGCTAACCTGACAGATTGTAATGACACCGTACACTTGGGGAAATCAGAATTACTGTTCTTTCAGAATAGCAACCTGAGAGTACCACTCAGTAACTAGAGGGAACAGAAATTCAGAGATGGATAAAGAAACCACCTGTCTGAAGCAGTCAGCTGAAACACATGAACAGACAGAACAGGGGGGAGTATATGAACTGTGTGACCTGTACTGCAAGGCAATTTGGTGAGAATCATTGATACAGAACATTGAATTTCTGGTGACTACCTTTCTGAACTGCAAAATGAATGAAAATAGAAGAGGAAAGGGTATCTCAGAGAGAGGTATGGTACATCACAATCCTTTCCCTTTTGACCTTGGATCTCTCATTGTGTTCAATTTAAAGATTTCCCTGGAAGAGTAGCATCAAAGACAATGCAATTTGGAGCATTTCTTTTTATTTTTTCCTGCCTGAGAATGAATTGCTAAAAATATGTGTTTAATTAAATTCAAAACCTTTGAGTTTTTCTATAGTGCAAAGCAGCTACTTACACTCTGCCAGGTATAACTTTAGTAGTTGAGACTGTTGTAATACCGTTGTATTTATGAGATATGTAAATAGAAATTGTAACATTTCTTTTGGACACTGTAACAAGGTTTTCCATCATTTTGCCCTCCGGCAGTAAAGGCCCAGTGCAGTGATACACTTCTGTGCTGCTGGTACATGCAGAATTTCATCCCACTTGTCTGGGGGCACATCTCTGCAGGCCCAAGTGGGCTGACCATGGCTAAGCACCAGGTGCCCACCAAAGCTGGTCCATCAGTCCCCCTCATCAGCTGGACAGGAGAGAGAAAGTGGAATTAAAGGCTCTGTGTGTTGAGATAAGACACAGAGAGGTCACACACCCATTACTGACGCAAACAGACTTGACTTGTGGATGTCAGTTTAATTTGTTGCCAATCAAATCAGGATAAAGACAAGTAAAATCAAATCTTTAAAAAAGCCTTTTGCTCACCCGTCCCTTCTTCCCAGGCTTAGCTTTGCTCTGGATTTGCTCTAGCCCCCTGTGATAGCATTGCAGGGGTCAGGGAATGGGGTTGTGCTCAGTTCATCACACACTGTCTCTGCAGCTCCTTGCTTATCATGAGGCAGCTTCCTCACACTCTTGCCCTGCTCCAGCGTCAGTTCCTCCCATAGGGGACAGTCTTCCACCAACCTTTTCATCATGGTCCTTCCCACGAGCTGCAGTTCTTCACAGACTGTTCCAGCATGCATCCCTTGCACAGGGTCCAGTCTTTCCGGAACAGACTGTTCCAGGGTCAGTGCCCATGGGGTCACAGGTCCTGCCAGCAGAGCTGCTCTGGTGTGGTCTCCTCTCTCTGTGGGGCCACAAGTCCTGCTAGGAGTCTCCCCTCCAAGCACAGGATTTAGACAGAATAAGAGGCTCCTTTGCCCATCTACCTGCACCATCATGGAGTTTTCCTCAGGCTGCAGGTGGCTCTCTCTTCACCATGAACCTCCATGGGCTGCAGGGGCACAGCTTCTTCATTCAGGCTTTACCTCAGGCTGCAAGGGAATCTCTGTTCCAGGTCTGGAGCACCTCCTTTCCTTCACTGACTTTGGGGTCTGTGCATGAACATATATTTACTGAAATTTTATAGAAAATGTATTCTTTTTCCACTTTGAACCATGTAATGTCAGCATACAGCACAGGGCTGTTTTTTCCTGCCATGATAAGCTAAGGAATCAACATCAGCTAGCTTCTAGGACAAGATCTATAAAAGATTCCATTTCATTAAAAGCGTTCTTACCTGTCTCTGATGAAGCCCAATATGGTCAATATGCCAGCTCTGGGGACTGCACATTAATGAAAAAGGTGGTCTTAGTTTCTCTTGTGAGAACTTGGTAATGCAGGACTGTGTATTGATAGGGGGGCATTGGCTGTGTCCTCCACATTGACCTATTTAATGCCCCAGTTGACTCAGCTGTTTCTATAAAATCTGAGCTGTGCAGGCAGTTTTGTGGAAGGCAGTGGAGTTCTGGAAGAATAGGAGGATAGGGTGAAGCCTGGCATCATATGCAGTGTGGTGGAGGCTGTGCTGCTCTGCCACAGTGTCACAAGGAGGTCCTGAGCTCAGGGTGACACTGTGGAGTCCCAGCTGCACACTCAGCTGTAGCTCCACTTCTGGTTGCTTCCCTGGAGCCAGATGGAGGAACAAAAAAATCCCATGTGAGGCAGTGGTTGGAAGAGGAAGCAGAAAGCGAGAGACATCACCCTGCCCTCTAAAGGGCTCTTAGTCTAGATCCACATCTAGGACACAATATAAAAGAAATATACTCAGTTTGTAAATTTTCCTGTGACAGAGAAAACAGGTGCTCTGCTTGCTGGGGGAAAAAAAAAAAAAGGTAAGGAGAATAACAAAGATGCTGTGTTTGTATTTTCATGCCTCAGGATGTTCCAAAGCCATAAAAGTATCAGTTCATAGATAACTTGTACAGTCAAGTGAGCTCCGTTTTTTGTCCCCTCTGCAACACCTTTACTGCTTCAGAAAGAACTTTTAAAAAAGATGGCAACTCTGGCACTTGAGACGCCAACTCTTGTGGCTGCCCCTGAACTCAAGTTTTGCAGTGGGGAGAGACCCTGGATTTCAGGATTGCACATACCAGAGGCTGAAGTCTAAAGGGAAGAGCCAAGTGTTTCAGGGGCAGGAAAAGAACAAAGGTTTTCAGCCATTTCATAGCAAGGAAAGAAAGGACCAGGAAAAGTTACAAAATAAGGAAGGAGCAGGTCTCCAAGGAGACACATGAGTGGAAAGTAAAGAGTACAAGAGGTGGTCATCTCAAATCTAGTGCAGATGAAAAGAGAAATTGAACTCACATTAATGGAACTGAGAATTTTGTGTCAGAATTTTAGTTTTGTAGCCTTTGAGTCCAATTCTTAACTACCCTGATCACTAATACTGAGGAAGCTGCATGTGCAATTGGGGGGAGGGGGTGAGCTGTGTTGGTTGGTGTTTTTTTTTATTTTTCCTGGTTTTTATGATTGGAATAAAATGTGGTGTTGGGTCTCTAACAGTGTAAAGATCACACAAATTACACCAGCCTAAGGAAGCTAAACCTCAGTAGTACCACCTGAGCTGATGAGAGACCAGCTGTAGGACTAAATATGGTCATCTGAAGTTCTCTTATAACCCCAGTATTTCTATATCCACTGGCAAAAAAATTATTTGTGTTGCCCATTCCATGTGTGTTTTGTGCAAGTTCTTTGACTATGTCTCTGGGTGCTGTGGTTTCCTTCTAGTTGTGAGGCTGTGTAGTCACCTCCACCAGGATCAGTAAATAAACAAAACAAACAACTAATGGAACATTATATTCCAGCAGGTAGAACTTTGCACGTGGGTGGGACTGAGCTAAATATATAGGATCAGTTGTCATGGAAGATCACTGGAGTGCCTTAGGAAAACAAGCTCAGGCTAGGATAGAAATGAAGTGCACTCAGAAGAACAGAAAAAGGGCAAATTCACCTGTTTATAATGTCTACCATAGTGACTGTGGTAGAATCGGAGACATAGGCTGCCAAAAACAATTAAATCTTTCACAGGTTGGGTGCAATTTGGGCACTTCAAAATGTAATTGCTTTCTTTGCCTCTGCTTGTATGCATATTCTGACAGGAAAGCAAATACTGTCTCTGTAAGGGATGCTGGAAAAGCCAGTGTAATCAGAATAAACTGAACATCTCTTCTTAAGGATATTGAACACTACATCACTGTTCAAGCTTTCCAGTCTTGATATAGAGTGGTGCTTGTAAATAACAAGTCCATTTTTTTCTGCAGCATTTCTAAAACAAATAGCTAGAAGAACCTGAAAGCTTAAGACAATCTATTTGAGGAATTCTGTGGAACTCGTGAAAAACTCAGCTAATTTTCCACAGAAGACAAGTTACATCTACCGTATCTGTACTTTATAAATTATGTTTGCTCAAGTAATTCTGTTTTGTTTTCTGCTTTTGTATTTCATTTTTTATGCAGTTTGGAAATAGACATGTGACAGCCTTCTGTAAATGAGTTGTATTCGGAGAAATGAGACTCTTGGTTGCCATGAATGGAATAATGTGCCATAAATGCTCAAGACACAAAAATGTCAAACCCTCTGTGATTATCAAATTGGCAGGGATCTGAACCAGTTTATTCATATGCGTCTAGCTTTGAGAGTTCAGTGATGTTCTGAGTTGTTGGCCTGTTGAACCAGTTTGACTTTCAGTACTAGATAATCAGGAAACAAATGGATTGAATAATTGGATTAAAAAACCCCAACTCCAAACCCCAGAAGGACATGGTCTAATTTGGGTTCTGCTAAACCTATTTAAGGAACACAGCAAAATCAAGATTTTTACCTTTTTTGACTTGGTTAAATTATCAGTGAACAAAAACGGGCTTAGCTTTTTACACAGCTTGCACTTAATGATTGTAGGTGATACTTAATTTTTAAGTCCACAGATATCTTAGAGAGGACAGTGCAGGAAGTTTATGAGGAAAACAGAAATCTGAACCAAATATCAATAGTATGGTGTAGAGGCAGAGGTTGCAATCCCCAAGGTCTCACAGATAAATGCTTTTGGATGCACCATTTGAGGGTCTTTTAGAGTATCTTTTCACTTCTGTGTTAATAACACACCTGTTTCTTTAGCATGTTTGATAACTTCCATTCAACTTGAAATTTTGAAAATTGAGAGAGCTGCCATATGGTTCCCGAAGAGTTACAGGTTAAAATAGGTTGTCTGGATTTCTTTTATATTAGAGGGGTTGGTTTTATTTTGTCTACACAACGTATCTTTTAGTTACTAAGAAACAAGGAATGGCTGGATGAAAAGCAGAGGAAACCAATTTTCTTGTCCATTGGAACAATATGAGCTGGGTTCTTGGGAGTCTCATATTTAAGTCTTACAAAACAGAGTGGATTTGTGTTAGTCTTTGGAATATAAAATGAGAAAATCTGAACTGGGTCAGTGCAAGGGTTTATCCAGCCCTTGAGCTGTCTGTCTCCAGTGGTGGCCACAAGCAGCTGCTTTCAGAAAAGCTGGCATTTGAAGAAATTCAATATTTTCTTCAGTGCTCTCCCAGTCCATCAGTTTGCAGCTCAAGGGATCTCCTGAACTGCTTTTTACCTGTTTATTTATTAACCCCGAAAGGATTTCTGCTGCTCACTGGTGTAGTGTAACTGGACCATGTTTGTAGTTTTATAGCTCCATCTTCTACTGCAGCCATTCATTGCATCTTTTAACCTGCCTAGCTTGAAAGTGCTTTTGTTTCAAAGCTGTCTTTTTTGGTTTACACTTGGATGTCAGAGGGAGTCCCTGGTCTTTGGCCAACAGACAGGATTCATCTCTCTTCTGTGTGTGTTGAGAAATGAGGCATCTTCCTAGGCAACACTGGCTTATCTAAAAGCAGCATTTGCAAACAAATCCTTTTTTCATAATAGGTACACACAATGAGCTCAGACAGCACTGGGACAGCATTAAAAAACACTTCTAAAAATTTTAGCTGGAAAATTGTTATCAACAATAGTGTTCCAACAGGCTGATTATGAGACAATAAAGATGGTTTGTTTGATAGAGTGAATTTATGTTACAGTGCAAAATGGCTATTAATGTTTTTCAAGTGCCGTGGATTCACCTTCATCTTTTTCACTTCTTATTTTCTGAGGCAAAATGAAAGTGTATTCCTCTTTTGTCTGAAAAACACTATAAGAAGTATCAGGGTGTGTCTTTAGACTCATATAATGTAATTCTCATGTTTTTATTAATATGTCCTAGTTTCAGTTGTGATTTCCCCTCCTTGAGCAGTTTTATGTGACAGCTGCTTTATGGTCATGATTATAAGTCATCCTTTTTGGTTTGATCGGAGCAGCAATCTGGGGACCATAGCAATGTGTTTTGCTTATGAAATATGTCAGTGGGAAATAAAGGTCTAGTCACCATTTCCTTAAACAATGAGAAATTGTAGTTTTAAAAGGAAGAAAAAATGCCAGATCTTTTTTCAGTACCCTTTCCTGAAGATCCTGTAATTCTTCTGGAAACAGTAAAATGAATCTTATTTCAATTCTTTGTGCGACAGTTGCCTTTTTGCATAGCCATCATACCAAAAACTTGAATGTAATGGTTACTTTCCTTGTACAATATCATACTTGTTATTATCATTTGCAGATGCTTGGACAGCTCAAATTTTTAGATGATAATGAAAATACTTTGCTACATATTTAGTTAGTTTCATCAGTTGAAGTCAAAATATTATTGCTAAAATGCTTGACTGAGTCCTGGTATCCAAATTATTTGCTGTAGAATTTGTAACATTCTCACAGCTCTCACAAAGTCAAACTCCCATCATTGGGGAAGTTTCTGAGTTAATTAAAGACATGTCTGAAAGAAGGGGAGATTGATATGCTCCTCTCTTCTGAATTGCTTTGGTGTTGTAAAAGTGAACGAAAATGTTGTCTGGTCACAACTATTTTGCTTAGACAAAGTAGTTCAGAGCTGCTGAAAATTACCTGTGGGCCTTGCAATACTGTTTGGAATACCTGATAATGTATATTGAAGTGTGTTGGTTTTGTCTTAGTGAATTGAATATGATGTGCTTCAAACTTAATTTTCAGTGTCTCAGTTGAGGTGACTGGGTAAAAATGGAGGGCATGAATGATGAACCTGAACTCACAGTAAAAAGCTATCTACTTTAATAACATTCCAGTGTCAATTACTGGCAAAAACCATGCTGTGACTTGCCCTGAGAAAAGGTTCACAAAGGGTAAAAGTGCCTTTTGGTCCTTGCTTAAGCAGTTAATTGCCCAGGAAAAAGTCTTTGCAGTATGAGTGCCTGGTGTAGTGACTGAAGCTTTTTCCTGAGCTCTACTGCTAAATCCTGAGTATGTCCCCTTAGTCCTTTATTGAAGCTCTCTGTTTCCCTATAACTCTCCTTGCCTCGCTTTCCCATATAATCCCTAAAAACCCTTCTAGGCTCCAGAGTGTTACCTGGGCAGAAGAAGCTTCACAGCTCTCTGCTGGTTACCTGTGGGCTGACTTTCAGGTTGCAGCTCCTGCTGAAGCCCCTTGCCAGCTGAGGCCCTCCTTTTCCATCCAGATTTTCATGAAACTCACTCTGTTGCTTGTACCAGTTAGAGTTGACCACTGTAAAAAAATAATTAGAGGGACAGGCAGTGTGATCACTTCCAGCATGTGCATTCGAATGTGTGCATTGAATGGGCTGCACACCAGTGCAGGACAAAAGCAAGTCAAAGAATTGTTCTGTTCTGGCCGTGCTAAACCCAAACTGATGGTTCTGTCCAAAACACCTGCCAAAATGTATTGAGTAATTGACTTAGATTCATAGAGGCAACAGCTCAGAGTGGCAGCTGTGTGTTGTTTTCAATATTGCTGGATATATTTACAATGATGCAGGGATTATATGTTGTTGAAATCAGTGAAAAAACTGCTGCCTTATTTAGCACAGAGATTGGTCCAGGGATTTGTTGATTTCCATGGTGGCAGCAATTATTTGATTTATGTGATTATTTTACTCTATTCATTTGACCGACAGATGATCAAAATCTGCCTTCCTCATGCAGTTGCTGTTGGGAGAACTCACAAATGACCCTTCCATTGCCTTTGTACTGTATGCTCCTAATGCCATAATTGTGAATCTCATTCCTCAGGACAGCAATCTGTAAAATTGTTGTAAATACTTAGCTATGTGAGGTTTAATTAATGCCAGAAGCCTTCAATAAACAACAGTTGCAGTTTGGATTGTGATGATTTAATGATTTTTGCACTCTGTCTAATGCATGTTGTTAAATCTGTGCATCAGGTGACTGGCACTAATGTGAATCACATCCCACCAATGTCCCTCTGTGCACAGAGACAAAGGAAACCTCAAACCAACTGAAATATTTGATAGGCAATGCTCATAAATATCTCCTCTTTGAGACCTAAAGGATGTTAGCATTTCAATGGTAGGTAGGGAAGGAAAACGTAACAAAAGGCCTTGGATAATTTCAGAAGTTAATGAAACAGCTTCCCCAAGTAAAGCCTTATATTAAATGTTTTGCAGAAGCATCTGTTGGTAATGCTAGAGGATTTTGATAATGCTGTTATGTTGTACTGTATCTTTTTAAGCAGAGAGCTTTTCTTTTGATGAGTAGGGATATTCACCAAAAAAAAAAAAAAAAAAAACATGAAAAAAGTTACAAAAAAATAACTCCAGCCTTTTCAAAACAGATGTTTTGGACAGACTGAAATTCTGTTTGTGTACCCATGCAGAACCCGGCCGCATTTAAAGTCATGTTCACCATAAAAGTGATAAATGTGTTGTTCTGAAAAGGTATAGAGGAAGAAAAAAACCCAAAGTTATAAACAGTGCTTCCTTTCTTAACTAAATTTAGTAGGTTTGTGTCCATTTACATGTTAGCGTTGTGTACGTGTGTCAGCATGACAGTGCCCACTGAATTATGAGCATACCACCTAGAGGTTATGTTATTGCAGTATATTTCAGTGAAAGCAGAAGGGCAGGAATAATCTATCTAATCCATATTTTCCTATCCAGGTTCTTAGTTAGCTCATGCTAGACTGAGAGAGGTAATGTGCAACCCCCACGAGACAAATACTTGAAATAAATATGTTTATTTCCTTGTTCAAGGAGTATGATTTTCTAAGTTGCAGTTATTTCTGAAAAACCTGAACATGAGTTTGCAAGCAATTTAATTGGAGACTGTCTCATCTCTATTTTCAGCTAGTAAATAAGAGAAAAGCAGACCTTAAATGGATTTAAACTTGCTTATTTTGATGATCAAGTGCTTTAGACATGAAGGGGCAAAAACTGGTGTGTAAAAAACTGCTAAATTGTTTTGTATCTTAAGAGGGGCTAATTAATACTGTTCAGTTTAGTAAATGAGAGCACTAATTGAAGAGAATTCTACTGCCAGTCTGTGATGTCCATTTAGATAAAAATGCTGTGTAAAAGCACTGTGAATCAGTGACATACAAGTTGAATCTTTGAACCCTAATGTGTAGCTCTCCTTTGAAGTTATCTTCCAGTTCAGTTTTGTACTGAATACTCCTCTGCTTTGGGCTCTGAGAAGGTAACTGAGCCCAGAAATTCCTAGCCTAAAGTGAGTATGTTGAATTTAATGGTGTGAGGAAGTCTGCTTTTCCAGGACACAAGATGTGGGCTACATATTTATGCAGCACTCCATCCCTCTTCATGTAGCTTCACATGAAATCACTTAAGATTTTTCTTCAACTATTTATGGGATGATTAAGCAAATAGTGCTTACGTGGGTTTTTTGTGTGTTTTGCTGCTGTCTAGGGCTTAGTGTCCCAGTACCACCATTTTTGAGTTATCAAACTGGGGTAATACTGTCTCCTCATCTTATCTGCTAGGTGTTTTATATTTTGGGACAGGATTTTATGTGTCTGGGTGGTCCTAGCAGTTGGTGTAGCAGTGATAACCCAAGGATATATGGGCTGAAAGAGATACTCTTCTCTATTAGATGAGCTACTGTAAGACTTGGTAATACCTTCTTGGACATCTGGGTGCAACCGCAACACAAGTTAAAACTAACAATGATACCTATTAAAGGTTCAAGGCTATTTGTCGAGATAATTTCTACATGAGCTCCTGTACTTGAAATGTCAACCTTTTGAAGAGTTATGACTGCACAGCTGCTTGTGTTTCCTTTCCTCCCAATAACTTTCTCAGGTCTTGCTTTTTTGTTTTTGTTGTTGGGGGGTTAAGATTGGCATCACTTGTTCTGGCCATATTATTCACAGAATGTGACCACATAAATTTTTTATTGCATTGCATTATTCAAAGCATGCATGGCCATGTCTGGGCCATATGTGAGTATGTGACTTTTATGTGTGGTTTTTTGTTCTTCTTGTTTGTTTGTTTTTTGTTGTTTGTTTTTTTTTTTTTTTTTTTTTGTAGTTGTTTTTTGTGGGCTTTTTGGTGTTTGTTTGTTTGTTTGTTTTTGAGGTATGATCAGTAGAAAAAAGTTCCTCTATTTTTTTAGTGATCTGTTTACTAAACAGATATAGGTCTATATCTAAAAGTAGCCATGGGAGCCATAATCACTAAGAAAATGACAATTTGCTCTTCAGATTTACTGAATGACTGAATGATAGAAATAAAAAATATATGGGTATTGCTTTAAAATATAAATCATAAATTCTAATAATAGTTTAGCATTCTGTTGATGCAACAGGTAGAATAGTAAGTAATTAATCAAAATACATCTATTGTTAAGAAATTCTCCAAGAAATGAAATAGGGATTTTTTTCACATGGAACAAACAGATATCTCCCACTGTTAAATGCTATATTTTAAAGCATTTTCCCTGGGTGCTATTGGAAAATAACTTAAAAACTCAGGTATATTTGGAAAATCCTTGTTCTGAAATTCTGAGATGGTTTTGCATACCTGTAAACATTTATTTTTAATTTTGCTGCACATACACAAGTGGTAGTAGCAAATTGTACAGTACAGCACCTTCCAGTCAAATAAATGAGTCAGAACATACCATTTTAAAGACTGTTTTCCTGTCTCTGACATTTGTCAGCTCAGTGGGCTAGGAGATTCACTTTTTGTGTGTTTTCTCTTTCTGATTAGATAGACTGGGCTCTCAAAGTTTGGAGTTGTCTCTTATTGGTGAGGTCATACAGCACTCAGCAAAAGAGAAGAGTTTTTATAGTGCAGAACTTGGGGATGAAAAGTTTAAGGCAATACTTGGAATTATAAGGCTTTCAAAACTTAAAGCAGCAATAACCCTCTCTGGTTAGGATCTAGTAAACCTTTGCAGTACTGTAAGGTTAGCTGGTGTGTCTATGGCAGGACTTGTAATGCTGTCAGAGATTTTAAACCTTGATAAGTATTGTTGATACTCAAAGACCTGTTATGAAGTGATTGCATTTTTAGAAACTTTGTTCTATCAAATGTGTTCAGACTTGGCAGTAACTAATTCTTGAAGTATTGCAAACTGCTTGGAGACAGGCTTGTCTTAGCCCTGCTTGATTTATACCTGGATATTGTGATCTGACAGAAATCAAAGCAGAAGGTGTGCTGTCTTTCATGGCAGATGCCATATTTATCATATGCATAGAAATTTGCCTTGTGTTTTGCAAAAGTCTCATAATGTAAAAACTGAAAAACTCCTTTGGTTTGTGTAAGAGTCCTATGTGAAAGCAATGGAATGTTCTTTGAGATTCTGTGTAGTTTTGTTGTTTGTTGTTTACAGTGATTTGACAGCACTAGAACCCTCAGTGAAACCCTCATTTAGGCATACTTGGATGCATTTCCATTGAGTTTTCTCATGTTTTTCTCTTGATCAGTGGAATAGTCCCCTTGGGGATGGTCACACCTGTTTGTCACTGTGGTTCCAGAGTGATGCTTCTAAATTTGTTGTGGCTATGTAGCGCCTCAGTTCATAGTACGTTTATGTGTGGACAGCTGAACCAAGTTGTAGCTGTTTTCTCATGCTGTGCTCAAGAGACAGCTGGGCTTCTTGCTGGGCTTCACAAAGTGTTTTCAAGTGTGATGTGACTCAGCTGTACTGCAGCTGATCGCTGGAGCTATGCTGGATATCATATGTTTTCTTCCCAAATTGAGACTCAAACCAATAGGGACTCAATTTCTATGGAAATAGCTGTCATAAAGTCAATTCTGTAGCTCATTGTAGTCTGTAAATTAGGTAGAATAGATGGTGGAATGCAGGTTTTTTTCTACTTGTTATCCCTTTGCTCTCTGCCTAACTGCTGCTGTTGATTAAGTTTAATCCCAAAGCACATCAGAATTAAAAGACTTTGCATTTTTATAAGTCTTCTGAAGAACAGCTTTTTCTCCCCAATTCTGTGGTGAACATAAGTTGTTATTCTCAGTGGGGTTAATGCCTGAGTTAAGAGAAATAATCACAAGTAAGTTGTAAATCTGACTGCAGTGTTTGTGGCTGTTGGAGGCTGTTCTGGATGTATGCTGAGACAAAACATTAAAACACTACTTTTATTTTCATGAAGTCCTAGAATAATCTGTACAGATTATAGCAGACAGAGGTAAAAAGTTAATTTATGATATTTTATATTTTAAACTAAGTAACAATAAAGGTGAAACAGCCATTAGGAAAAAATATTTAATATGCTATCTACTAGACAAAATATAATTTATGAGGATTGAAGCCACAGCTCTACTGGACAGTAGAGTTTTCCTTTTAAGTAGCTGGAGCAGTAAGTTTTGCTCCTTGATTTAATGTGACCATTTGAAGTAGTTGTCAAGCATTTTCTCTTTGGAATTTGCAATTAAACAAAGCACCACAAGTGGTCACCATGCTGTCACTGGTAGGGAATGGAATAAGAAAACAGTCTCAAAAAATAACTTCGACATGTTTGCAGTCAAAGCTGTGAAAATTATTTTGATACTCTCCTGTTCAGAGAAGAAATATTTTAGAAAACCAGTGTCATGTTTCAAGATGTATCAATATCAACTCCTGCTGACTCCCTAAATCTAAATAACTACTTTTTTCCTATCTGCCTTTCAGTGGGGAAGACTTAAGCTGTTTTCTTTGTCTTACATTTCTTACTTTTTTATCTTACATTTCGCTTTTCTCGTTTATTTGTAATATTTTTACTTGCATCAGTTATCAGCTGATATGTGTTGTCTTCCTATTTCAGCACCTTCTGGTGACTTATTACAAACATAGTAATAAAATAGTAAGTATTCAAACCATGACACTCTAGTACCAGAGCTAGTTTGAGATATAAACTATGTGTGAACTTATTCCCCTGTGAAGAAATAGGCAGAAACATGATCTATTGATCATGATCTAATGCTTTTCACTGTGGTTGTTGAAATGTCAAAATCAGTAATCTCAATAATCGAAGCAACTGCAATGTTTGAGAAAATGTCCTTCCATGTAGCTTTTCTCTCTCTCCCCTCAAAACACACACAGGTACTTCAGAGAGAGGGGTGCAGTGAATGTTCTTGGCAATATTGCTGTTAAATCAGCCATCAGCTCTTCCTGCCTTTTCACTAATTAGGATCGACCCAGGAAATAGAAGTTTTTCATGCTCTTTTCCGTGTCACCTACAAATGTACTTTTGTGCTGCTTATTTTAATAAGAAGCAATAACAACACACAGAATGGTAAGAAAAGATGCTCTCACTTTAAAAAAAGTCACTCAGAGGTACTTTGGCTGACCCTAAAAATATTTTTTCAATAAATTACTTGGTCCCTTCTTAGTCCTTAGAAAGGCAAAGGTACCTATTTTGTTTACCCTTTCCTTTTGCTTTCCTTATCCTTTTAAGGAGAAAACTTTAAAAATTACTTTAAAATGCTACCTGATAATATTAATCATCCTTAGGAGTAATGCTGTGAGGCTGTTGTGTGAGTAGATGTCCAGGTAACTCTCTTCTTTGTTCTGAATCCATGTGAAAGTGTGCTACCTGGCTTGCAAAGATCTTCAATCTTCTCTTTTGCTCTACTTGAGAAGAAAGAAGAGAGTTTCAGTTTCAAACTTTCTTTTCCAGTACCTAGACTTGTAGAAATTTTCACTTTTTCCCATTTTATTAGTTTGCTCGCAAAATATAAATAAAAAATGTTACCATGTTAATGTGGTGTCAGAACTTGGATATGTTAAAAATGGATCTCACTGCATATACATAGTTAAAGGAGCAGCTCTGGGAAAGGAAAGAATATTTGTTATTCCAACCTTTCTAGCTTTCTGGTTAATTTGCTGCCTTAATAAATATTTGGGTTTATTCTGTTTTTCTTTTTTTCTCACTGCTTTTTCAAAATATATATTTGTGAATCCATACAGAAAGAACAGAAATGTTCCATTTGATCAGATACACAGTTTAATGATATTGTTGCTTCAGTTGCTATCTTACTTGAACACTCAATATCTATGTTTGTAACTTGAAAATTCATGGAGCTTCTCAGCAGTAAAATGTGGTAAAAATAAGATAGTAGATATATCATAATGCCTGTTTTTTAAATATGTAGAAGTGAGTGGACTAGTAAATTCAAAACTCAGGAAGACAAACCATTTCTTTGAGAACTGGGATTTGCTTTTCCATGAATTCAGTTTTAACTTGGTTGTTAACATCAGCAAATTTGGGCTCAAGTGTTTGTAGAAGTGATGAGATCAGTCTGAATTATGTTTTCCTCTAACCCTTATTTAAAGGGTTGAAATACTGGAGATAAGGGTCACTGAGGAGTTTACTTCTTTCTGCTGTTTAGGCAATGTAGGGATGTGCATATCTTGCCTTGAATAAAATAATATGAGAACTTGAGAGTCAATTAACTTGAAATACAATTTAAACGAATTCTGTTTTATTGCAATACATTCCTGTCGGTAGCATTCAATTATATTTTGTACATCTTGAGGAGTTTGAGTTCAAGGTAAGCATTTTTTACAGATACAACTGAAAAATTAAACTGAATCAGTAAGCAGGAAAACATAAATCAATGCAGTAAAGAATTTTGCATTCTCCTTCCCCTCCTGTGTGCCTTTTCCTGCCTTACCCCACATATTTGGAGTTGTTTTATCAAATACCTTCTTCTGGAAACTAAAATAGGATGCTCATGGGCTTGATGACAGTCAGCAAGCTTAGTGATCAGTTTCAAAGGAAGTATAAGAATCTGGGCTTTTTTTGGGTCAAAGCAGCCAGATATCTTTGCTCAAGCCTGTTCAGAGATGCCATGCCACACTTCCAAAAATTATTCAGGTACAGAGGGACAAGGATGGGAAAAGCAGAAATCAGCGCAATACCCAAGAAATGCTTAGGTTGGGGAAGGCAGAAGTCATGTCAGGCTTGTGATCTGCAAGTGTTCATATTCCTTAATATTTTCAAGTAAATTATTTCTTTGCTGTTGGAGTGGTGCTGGTATTTGCTGGAGTCCCTGCAGCTGCTCAGAGGTTCATACCTGTCTGCCTCAGTGCCATCCTTCTTGTGGGCCCCACCGTAGCACAGAGTTGGACTATCTGAGTCCACCCTCTGTTTAAGAGAAAGATAGATAAATTTATAAAAGCATACAATAGGAAGGAAATCAACCTCCCAGTGGGAATAGCACCATAATAAATCTATTTCTTACCAGCTGTCCATGCATGAGTTTTGAATTTATCTGGATGTTTGGAGCGGCAACGCCCAGTGAGGAAAACCATGACTCACCTATGCAATGTTATTTTGTTTTACAGGAGAAGGCTCAGTGCTTTCAGAAGGCTCTGGCTTCCCAAACAGATAAATCCACACAGACAGAACT
This sequence comes from Melospiza georgiana, assembly GCF_028018845.1. NCBI lineage: Eukaryota > Metazoa > Chordata > Aves > Passeriformes > Passerellidae > Melospiza > Melospiza georgiana. Next base: position 24,350,207 of record NC_080434.1, on the reverse strand, counting down.
CGTTGGCCATGATGTAAGTAGCTGTATCAAACAGTATTTTTTTATTGTGTTTGTGGGCGTTCAGACTTCTGTCAGCTGGTTTGCCTCTGCTGTTGTTGTCCATGCATGGATTTGGTGATTCTAAAGTACCTTCAGAAACATGAGAAGATAATTACAACTGCCTGCCAGCACGCCAATGCCCTGTTAATTTTAGGCTTTATGGAGAGCTGAGAATTTGCATAAATGAATGCGGATGGTATGTATTAGTGCTTTGTAATTTTTTTCAGTATTTATTTGCACACTTACTGACAGTTAATGAGGTTATTATGTTTAGAATTGTCATATGCTGTCTAAACAACATTTGAAAATTGAAAGATAATGGAAAAAGTACAGTTTTGCCAAGTGATGTTAAAATTCTGTTTCCTCAAGAGCATCTGCCAGAATTTCTCCTAGAATGTGTATTGATAATTTGTGTCCTCATGCAAGAATGCAGGCAATGAAGAATCCTTAACTGTAGAAATAATTTTTCCCCAGTACTTCAAAATGGAAATATTCTGTCTGTGTGTGGTGTTGCCTGAATATAGGTAAGAGATTCTCACATGAGCCTCTGGAATAATCTTTGTCGAACATTTAGGACAGTTCCATTCTGGGACTTGTGCAAAGTCTAACAATGATTTTTAAGAAACTCTTCTGCAAAGTAGTGCTATGGTTGTTCATTGGTATACATCAACATGCTGATTCAAGTTTATGGAAAGACCTCTGGAATTAAAGCAGGCTTTGAAATATTTTTTTTTTAGTTCTGTTTCAGTGGAGCATTAAAGTTTTGTCTTCTGTGAATAGAAACATCAAAATTTTACGCTTTAATATGAAAAGTTTTATCTGCACTAACTTTTTTGTGGGTTACCAAACATGAACTCTTATGTTCTACTGTGTCTGTGAAGTCATGTCTGGTGGAATTTACTGAAACTCTGAGGTGTGTATATGTTACTGCTGAAAAATCCAGAATATTCAAAAATATTTTTAAAAAATTTTCTATATTGCAATATGATATCCACTTCTGTGACCAGTTGTCCTTCACAATACTTTCTTGTGCATTAGATGTCAAATAAAATTTGACTGAAAATGGGAACAGGAAACAGGAAAGTTTGGGGCTTTTTTGTTGTTGTTTTGTTTATTTTTGGTTATGTTGTTTGCCTGGTGTTTTTTTTAAGCAGATATGATTTATGCTTTTGGTGGTTTTCTCCCAAATCAAATATGTGGTACTCGTGCTGCAGGGATTCATACTGTTAGCAGATTACATATTTTTTCCTTTTTCCAGTCTGTGTTCCCTTGGAGTTTGGTGGGGAGTAAAAAATAACATTAGAACCTTGTTTCCCAAACAGGTTCAATTTTCTGGCTGAGATTTGAGTGTTAAATGTCATAATAACTACAATAAGTCAAATAAATCCTTTCCTTTAACATCATTCTCTTCAATTAGGGGAACATATTTTTCAGCCTTCCCTGGTAAAATTCCTACCTTATCACAGTTTCAATAATATATTATCTCATACATTATCTCATAGTCTGTTGCAGTGCAGGAATAAAAGGAAATGTTGAATGTTTTTCTATGGAACAACACTTCGCCTGTATTTATATGGTACAGAGTTCTTGTGAAATTTCCATTGCAAGGGATTGATAGCAGAGAAATTTGAATGAATTTACAGGAATAACACAAACCTGCTATGGTCACAATTAGGGGGACTCAGTGAGGAGGAATGTGCAAATAAATAGTGTTAACACTTTTTGTAATACTGTTTAAACTTCTTGCTCTTCTATTTATCAGATTGTGCAGCTTTTCTGTGAAGGAAAGCTATTAATGCTAAGTTCAGCTGTGTTTCTGTTGAATCCAAGTGGCAATTACATTTACATTCTTGGCTTTTGCATGAGATTTTAAAGAACAACTTGTAACTGTTGCAAGTACTATCTGTACATCATTTTATTCAGATGTCAGTAAGAATATTGTGCTAATATGAAATTTGATTAAATAGAAAAATACAAAACAAATCAGAGAATACAATATGTATTTTTCACCCCATTAGTTACACATTCTGAGAATAGTGTACATTGAATACTTCAGATCTGGTTTAAGAGGTAAGCAGAAAATTTAACTTCATTTCATCATTACAAATGTGCTGCTTTAATTTAAAAAATCAAACAACAACCGACATCCTCACATTTTTATTTTTCCTTAATTCAAATTTAGAAGTTAATAGTAGTTGGATAAAAAGTGCTACCAGGAATTTGCGTGGCATTGTTTAATGAATGTAGTTCAAATATTGATATACACTACACAGTGTAATAATTCAGAAATGCTTAAAACAATGCCTCTATGAGTGATCTGGTTTATATTCTCATATATTCTTTTGTTCCACTGTGTAATCTTAAGTTACCTGTTTTGCAGTTGAAAAAATCGAGAAGGGTTAGTCCCAAAATAAACCACTGCTTCAGTTTTTTGGGGTTTTTTTTTGCTTCTGGACATCTTCCAGTAGTTGAGACAGTTCTTTAGCCTTGGAGTTCATTTAGATGTGTCATTGAAAGTAAATGGAAGTTCTGACTTCGACTTAGATGAAGAATTAATCCTTTTGTCCACAGGGTGTACAGTAATGAAAAAAAGCTGGAGGCGAGTCTATATTTAGGAAGGAATGGGTGAAGAGGGAGGAAATGCAGTGTTTCACAAAGAGGAAATGTTCTTGTTTTTGTGGACTGCTCTGAAAATGTATAAACAGTATTGAATGAATGTTTTAGGTGTGTGAGCAGTTACCAGAATGAAAGTTGTTAAAATGTATTTTATTTTAGGGGTTATAACATAATTACAGTCAGAATTTGACTGTCAAGGTGATCAGTAAAGTTTAGATGATGCAATGTCCTGCAATAGCTTTGAATTCTTGGATAATATTTCCGATAGAGCTCTGATTTTTTTCCCCGTACAGCACAAGAGATTTTTCAGCAGAAATTGCTTTAGAGTACTGTTTTAGTAAGCAAGTAGAAGATAAAGTCTGTAGCAGTAAAGATAATGTTCCTCATAAAGAACTGTTTGAACTGGAAAGTAAACTGCTTAATGTCTTTTCTGTATTAAAACAGTCTAATGTGAAACTTAATTACAGAATTAAAACTTAAAGTTTAAAGTAATTTCTGATAAGGACAAAAGGGAATCTTCCATGATGAGAAATGCTACAGTGTCCTTAAGTGAATAACTTTGCTCCTTGAGGAAATTGAAAGTAAGATATCAACACGACTATTGTATGTGTACTGGGGAAGACATTGGAAGGCTCTCAGGGTTTCTATAAAGGCTAGTTGCTTTCTAGTGCAGTGTGTCAAGGAATCCTCATCTTATGTTAGACCTAAATTTATTCTGTTTTCCAATATGTTTACTTAGAATAATTTAAAACATGTTGGGTGTCTTGCGGTGAGAGCCATGTGTGCAACAGATTGATATTGAGTCTGCTAAATAATAAATTATTAATGTGTCTTTAATAATCAATGCCAGTTTAACCTCATCCGTCTTTCTGTGCTTGCAGAGTTTTCTTTTATTGAGAGATCAAGGAAGAATTTCTTTCATGTTGGTGAGGTAGCTGAAATGGACCATAAGAGGGATAGATGCAGTTGGCTAGCTCTGGGACAGATTGCAAGTTCATGTTAAGGGGTAGACATCTAATAATGGCTGCCAGCAAAATAGGAAGTGTCAAGTATTGTGCAGGCCTCACACAAGCACTCTGCAGCATGAGCAATGCTGATTAACTTTGATTAAAATATCTCTCAAAGAAGAATCAAACAGGGCAATTCTTATTTCTGTCACCAAGGGAAGTACGACTCAGCACCACTTTGTCAATCTTTATCAGCCTTTGGATTAAAAGAGTTTGTACTTAATTTTATTCTCCACAAAGTAGAAATTCCTACTAGCTGACATGATTTCTGCAATGCCTTTTCTGTTTGCTTTCTGCTGATGTTATAGGTTTCATATCTGAGAACTGCTATTCTGTTTGTTCTTTGCCTTTCATATTGAGATTGAAGCTGATGTAAACAGGCTTTGGACTGGTTCTAAAATCATTCCCCATTTAATGAGCATTCTTTCCAGTGTAGCGGTCCTTACATTTTGTGTGATGCTTCTGATGTCTCAGACAAGAAACTTGTGTACTGCTGCTGTTGATCTCCTGCAGTTTGGTTTGCACAGCTACAGACAAAAATTACCTTTCTTTGGTGATCACCAGCACTGTGTTTACAACAGTGCTGTGGGACAAATAAGGCACTGACTTTTATCACCTGTACCATCATGCAATATTAAAATCCATACTGATACATATTGTAGGATATTTGTTTTGTAGCTTGCTGTGCATTACCTTGGACAGCATGCCTCCCTTAACCTCTCAAAACCTGGGCACTTCCTTCTGCAGAGCCTCTGTGTTTGATTGGGAAGAAGTGGAAGGCAGGGAGGAGGGTGCTCCTGTTCCTCCCCAGCTGCCAGCCAGCCAGCATGGATGATGGATACTGTAAAGGGACTGCATTGCATTGTCCCCTCTCCTTCAGAAACGCAGGGAACAGAATACTGACGTAGTTGAGTTTTCTGAACTTTCCAGTCTAATCTAAATATTCTCCTGCCCTGTTTGTGTATTTGTTAGTGCCTTAAGTGAGTTATGTTTTGCCACCTAAACTGGAAAATACATCCTACTTCTGCCTTTGCTCCTTCCCTTGGAGACTGATGTCCATCTGCTGTTGTATTTTACTCCTGAGTTACTTTTCTCCATTTTTTTTTATTTAGTCTGTGAGTTTGTAGTCTCATGTATACAGGGAAGTAATAAAAACTTGTGCGTAATATACCTTTCCCTAATGCAAAATTACTTTAAAAACAGAAATCTTTAGAAATCAAACCAGCCATTAATCATTTCAGTATTTCCTTTGATTGTATATCTGTGTACCTGTTAATATCTGGATAACCAAGTTGTTCTTGACATGCTGCATCCCTTCCTACAACTTCCCTTAACATTCATTTTCTCTTGTTCTCATGTCCAATTTCCATTTTTTACTATACAACTTCAAAATACCATTTCAAAATCTGTTTTCTGGAGTATGTTATGTGTACAAATTATCAAGCTTTGATGGTGTCAAGCTAGGATGATAGTTCTTTTGGTTTTAATGATTGCCTTCCACCAACACTTGTGAAGCACGTTACTTCACCATCAAACCTCTTCATACTTGGTGTTTGAATTACATTTAACCACCAGGTCATGAACAGGAATGAATTGTTGCACCTGCTCATGACAGGGAAAAACAGTTCAAGTTATTGGTGCCAAATTCACTGGAAGATAAATGCTTGTCTTGAGGGTTTGGTGTTTGTGGTGCTATATGAAAAGTGAGGACAGGTTTTCACAGAAACTTCAGTAGTAAGTGGGTTCTGGAACAGAAACTGAGGTGTGCCATATGAAAAAGACACTTTGATTCTGTGGCTGATTATGAGCAGGATATGCTGCATTTAATTTTGCCATCTTCAGGAGTAAGGGAAAATGAAATTTGCCTTCTGCAGTGATGCTTAATTGATGTGAATGATCTTCAGTTTTGATTTGTGGCATGCAAGTGGGCTTTTGGATGCTTGTATAGATAAGCTCTGTGCTATTTAAATATTTGTAGTAATATGATGGTATTATGACTGAGTTTCCTCGCAGACTCGAAATTAACATAGTACTAGTAATTTTTAGGTCTTTAAAAAAGCCCTCTTTTCCTGTAATATAATTTTCAACAACAGTGCAGTGTTTTTCTTGCCTTTTAAGTTTTAAATCTTTCTGTTTATTCTACATTTTTCTGTCATAGCCTTCTTTGTATCTGCAGTTATGCTACTGCTATGTTGCTTTGAAAATACAATCAAATATGAGGTACTTTGAAGTATTGACTGACCTTAGTAATTTTGCTTAGATGTGTTGGGGTGGGGGAGAGGAATAGGGGGAGAAGCAGAGGAAGCTGTTTAGATATTCCTAACTTTTTGTCCTAGAAGTTTTGTTGGGTTCAGACAGAACTCTTCCCACTTTTTTCTGCTTTAGCTCCATCACTGTCTCCTCCTTAGACTTCTCCAGAAGTTTGCTTTTTCACTTAAATTTATCCATCTAGACTTTTTGTATGATTTCTTACTTTAATTTCTGTGCTGTAATTACAAGTGTGACTTTGCAAAATTTAATTGCAGTAGTGTATTTGCAGTATGTTCTAGTTGCATTATTTCTATAGTAAAGAAAGCAGTTCATGACTACTCTCAGTAGGGACTTAGGTGTGCAGCTATCCCTACAATTCATAGCATGTCCTTACTACATCCACTGTGACCTGTTACATTAAGGATAGAAAGCAGTAGGACACTGACAATGAGGATGTTTGAGTAGGTTTATTTGATGAAACAAAAAAGCTCTCCACCAGACTAGACCTTGCTGAATCCGTTGTTGAATACTAGCAGTGTCTTATTTGTAAGGGCAGAAAATAGCAGCACTAAGCCTTCTAAATATTGTTCAAAAGAATGAACTGGGGATTTAGTAAAATGCACTCAATAATAATCAAGAATTCTAAAAAATAGCAGCATTTTATGTAGGTGTTGAGTATATTTTCTGAAAAAGGAGAAAAATTTGATTTCACCTCGAAGAAAAGATCAACAAACAAAATTGAGAAATGGGGCATGGATAACCACTGCATTATAAGCAATGTGTATGGGTTTTGCTGCATTAGTACACTTAGGGTGACTGCTTTTTATTACAGACTGATCTACTTACACAGTTTTATTGTAATGTGGAAATGTTTTAATGTTGTGTGCATGTTGCATGTAGATTTCCTCTGTTAGATCAGTGTGGTGACCTTATTCCAGTAAAAACACGGAGTCTGTTATACATAAGGGTTTTCTGACTGGAACAGTGTCATGAGCAAGCTGATCAGTCATATTGAATCGTTGTTGTGTTGTGATCATTAGTGTAAAAGAAGCTTTATTATTACATGCTGCCTGCATGACTGCATACAGCAGAAACAGTAATTCTTCATTTACTTTGTGTTGCCATCAAACCATGCATCACTAAGATTTCATTTAATTTCATTCCTTTTTTCTTTTCTTTCTTTTTTGTTTGTTTGTTTTGTTTGTTTTTAAAGGCCCTGTGGAACTCTCCATGTTCTGAAGGCTTAGTTTACAAACCTATCAACATCTCATTGGTTCCATCATTATTAAATTAAAATGCAACATCTGGACACTCTGCACTTACGGATATAATTAAATACTGCTGTATATGAAATGGGCTGCAAGCTACCATGGCTGGCAAAATTCTACTGCTTAAGATAATATTTGTATTATGAATGGTCAAACATCACTTTTTTGGCAGTATCTTCATCATTAAGTGTATCTATGAATAAATTATTAGTAAGCTGTGACAAAGTTATTATTTGAAATAAAAATTATTCTTACCATTTTGTGCGCTTAGTCATCCATTGGTGATTCACTGCAAGTAAGAAAATGTAAGAAAATCCTTCACTCATGCTTGTCTCTTGAGATGGAAAAAATATGTCTCCAAGATCTAGAAACCTGAGGAAACCATTATTTTTTAAAATCTGTATTTTTCCTTTTCCAGTAAAAGCAGTATTGCACTGACTGTGAATACAGGGTCAGGACCTTTCAGTATATGTTCTACCTGATAAATGTTCATAATGATGTACATAATTCTTACGTGGGATGCAAGAACCATTTCTGTAGAGCATTTGGTAAGCTTTTAGAAGGCCAGAATTTACCCAGCTTTATCCCAGGAAGCAGAAGAGCTGATCCTAAAAGCATACACTGATTTTTTAATCCATTAGAATCATAGTTTTACTGTACTTTCTATCCAATTTTCCTGTGGATTCCAACAAACATTGCTAAGAGAGTAATCAGTGGGGGGAAGGTAAACATTGTGTTTGCTGGATGTGACTGTGCTGCTTGAGTGGATGGTGGCTGTTGTCCTGAAGGTTGAGGTGAGGTGGGTGGGGAAGGGCAATTCCAGGTTTAGGGCTTTATTAAGCAAGAAAGCAGAGAAATTCGCCCCTGTCAGTTGCTTTTCTGTAACCTTATCCAAGAAGGACTTCATTCACCAGGATGTGCCCTACACTCACCTTTTCCAGGTAAGATAAGAAGGTGGCTGTGCCAGCAGTATTCTTTACCCTTTTCTCCTAATACATTTTTTTACTAACAAGAAACAATGCTTGAATCTTTTTACTGCACCATTTCAGTCAGGCCTCAGAGTATATAATACGGATAGTCCCTCAACCAAAGCAAAATTTAGCACCTGTAGCTTTAATTTTAAACAGAGGACATACTGCATTCATTCATAAATGACATCTTAGCAGTTATTCCTAAAGGGAGTGGAACGGAAAATAAAAGTATTCAGCTAAATATTCATGCCAGTCTTGAAAGTGAATGAACCTTCTTCACAGGGGATGTTTCATTATGTTGGCTGATTGTGTACCAATTAACATGATGTTACTGTTTCTCAGTCTCACATTGTCTTTTCTTTGATCCTAACAGTCATCCTTCAGCATCCTCTCTTGCCCTTTTGGTCAGGCTGCCTGGAATTTCTTTGTGTGTATAATTGCATAGTTCATAACGTATTTGTTGGAATTACCTTGTAGCAGCTATTAAGTAGCTAATGCATAATTTAAAGAAACAACAGAAGCAAGCATATGCATATTATCCTTTTGAACTTCACCTTCCCCATTGAACTTCACCTGTTACAATTTTTCCTTGTTTCCTTGAACAAAAATCCTTTTTGTAATCATTGATAAGCATAGAAATGCCTACTTCTTGCTTCTGTCTTTCATCAATCTGTTTATTATGATAATATTTTCAGTCTTTGTCAGATACTGCTCTTGGAAGAAGATAGAGATAACATTTTTCATTGTGACTTTTTGGCACAGAGATCTGCATTTCACTTAAAGAATTATATATATGGATAATAGAGAGGTTGTGAAAAATTGTGTAATTTAGTGCAAGAACAGTGGAATTAAAAATATGTTTCCAGGATTCCAATGAGAAGGAAATAAGTTTCACTTTCTATATAAAGAAGCTTTTTGCCTGTTCCTCCAAAGTCTGTGAAAGGATGCTTTAAAATACTCAAAGAGCTAGTTTATTTCTGTATTTGTTGCATCACAGAGATATTGCTAGCAGCCAGTATTTCAGTGCAAAACTCAACCCAGCCCTTTGACATTTGGGTTGGAGTTTTAGAGTTGGGTTTTTAACTTTCCCATGAAATTATCCATAACTTCTAATACCTTTTTTTCTTTATTTTCATTTTCTGTAACTTTACAAAGTAGTATGAACCAAGAAAAATTTCTCAGTTTGCTATTTTACTCACCTAGCATTGGAATGGTCTGGAAAAAAACATGACTGACTATTCAGGCTTCAAGGATACACAATCAATACTTTGCATGCATAGGCAAGAACTTAATGCTAGTTTAATTAAAGTCTTAACAGACTGATGAAAGATTTTTTTTAATTATTATTGCAGTAGAGAGTGAGACAGCACATCTAGTTCAAACAATCCAAAATTAAAAATACATAATTTTCCTAGTACCTATCTCTTTGTTTGATGTATTTTATTGCTCACTCTTGCACAGCCTTTTGTGATCTCAGATCACAAAAAGTGATCACAAAAGGTCAGTGGCTTCTGGTCAGCTGTGGGAGCATTGCAATAAATCTACTATTACAACTGCTTGTTTGAGTCTGATAGTAACATTGATTTCTTTCTCCTCACTCTGGAATCCAGTTGGGGTCTGTCTTATATGTTTGTTAACATGTTGTATACCTTGCTCTTACCATGGATTTCAAGTGCATGTGACATCTCTGTCACCCTTACAAGTGGTTTTACCACACTACAAAGATTTCTTTCCTTTGATGGTGAGTAACTTTGTAGCTATGGAGTCTCTGGTGTTATGCAATGCCTGTAATTAGTTGGACTGCTTGTTATTGAAAGATCATTCACAGAGTAAGTGCTTGCTACTGATACCTCTAAGATAGAAACTTCTAGCTGATAAAACCACCCCTGCTCTCCTCCCACCACCAAAACCTTGCCAGGTAAATGCTATAAACGGTGTTAACCACATAGCTATCAAAAACTGAACAACTGGTGCAAAAAGGGTGATAGTGACCTGGTCATTTGGTAACTGCCCTTTGGAGCTCAAGTAAGTTATCCTGGTTACCCTGTAAATATTCAAAAATAAAGTATTCTGCAAATATCCTAGTAAGCCAGGCAAAAACAAATGATGCTCTTGTTATTAGCTTGATCCAAAGGCTGTGTCTTGTTTCAAGCAATGGTAACACCAAGTTAACAGAGATAGAACACTAAAACACTATTGGCAAAATACTTTGTTCTCATTCTGAGCATTGGCATTTAACAGATGCAGAGGTCTGTTACTTTAACCAGCACACAGTGTTTTGTCTCCATTTGATGCTTTTCAAGTGCTACCAGCTAACCTGAGTTTGCTTTCTGCACTTTCCTCTGGGGGCTTCTGAATGTGCGAGTGCAAGGCTGTTTTGTACAGCACAGGAGGGGGAAAAGTAGAAGCTGAGTGAATGGACTTAAAAGTAACAAAGGTGCAAAGATGTTACACCCAGAGCAAATATTCTGTGATAAATGTTGAAAAGCTGAGAAGGAACAAGAGTGATTTAAACAGTTATGAGCAGTCAAAGGCAGGCAAGTCTCAAAAAACCTGGGGTACTGTAGAGAGGCAGAAAGGTTACATCCTGCTTGAATTGAAGGCAGATATTTTTATCAGATAGTGGTTTTGGGGGTTTTTTGTTTGTTTTAATCTTCTGAAGTTATTTCAATCTGAAAACACACAGAATATTGTGAATATTGGCATAGGAATTATTCTGTTGTAACTCAATATGCATTTGGGGCAATAAAAAATTCCAGTAAGTTATCATGTTTATGAAAGGCATTTTAAATAATTTGTAGCATGATCATTAAGAATTTTTGTGGTCATAGGTACTGTGTGCATGGTGAAACAGGTGGACATTTCATTGGTTTTTGAGTAGATAGGAGAGCTACTCAGTGGTTTACCTTCTGAAACTGAGTTTACCGAGTTTTAACCAGTGTTTTTTAGGTATATTTATGCTATTTGATCACTAGTTTAAACTGCTCAGTATGCTCTAGAATTTTAGGTAAGTTAAACTTGGGGGAATAAAGCCAGTATATACTACGTTTTACTAAAGAAACAGAAAGTGCCATTTCTATCATTTACCTGTTGCTATTTCTTCCTCAATAGAAGTGCAGTGAGAACTATATCCAGGCTGTGTACTTGGCCTCCATTTCAAAACAGTGCTCTCTTAGTATTCATTTATTCATTTTTAGTAATGGAAACTTCTACTTCTTAAGAGTCAACAGAATATTAACATTAATGATAAAACAGCAAAGAGGAGTATGAAGGGAAAGGATTATAAATGAGATTTGGGAAGTAGTAATGTTTCTTTTGTATTGTAAAAAAGGCATTAAAATGAAACCAGAATCTACTGGATACCAGCAATAAAAGGGGAAAAAATTCTGTTTGGTTGCTAGCAAATGCATTACAAAAAAAAACTTGCAAAGATATGTTTTTGTGTGTGCACCTATTAAATCATGCTGGAGTTGAAAGTGTTTGAATTAGATACCATATTACAACTTTATATTCAGAACCAGCTTCATTACTTTCAGGGAGAATTTAATTTGTTTAAAGACACCAAGGAAAAGCTTGGTGGTGCTGTTAATGATGAGTTTAATGATGAAATTAAGTGGTAGTTTTGTATTTGATACTATGTGTAATGGTGCATGCATGCTATCAAATATTTGGAGAGAAGTGCCAACACCTGCACTGACGTATTACATTTTAAGGAAAGAATGGGGAAAGCACAACTGCATGAAACAGGTGATGGAGACAGTAAGATCTTCATGTCTCAAACACATAAAACAGTTTTAAGTGTACAGATCAAAGACGTGAGCTTCCCAATGGGCAGGTATTAAAAAAGCATATAACTTTGTGTACGTGTGTATGTCTATTATTTCATTTTCAGTCTGTGAAATGATTCCGGAGAAAAAATTAATGCAGAGGCAAATCTACTACAGGAGTCCTGTTGTGTTATGAATAAATTCTGCCAAGAGAACCCCTAAGAAATTGCCAAATTTTAGACATCAGAGAGACAAAGGCAACATGGAAGAAGCCAAGTTTCAATGGTTAGAGATAAAATTTGCAAATGGACCAGGTCAGTGATTCTGTCAGGCTTCAATGAAGTCAGCTTTTGAGATCCTCTATGTTTTGCAAGCATCCAGATAGCCCAAAAAACACTTAAGTAATTGAACAGAAATTTAACATGAACAAAAATCATGAGACTAATGATGAACAGTTAGCTTTTCAGACATTTTCATGCATCTGCTCATACTCCCATCATCACAAGTTATATTGACGGCTTGTGGAACTGTCCTCTGACATTGGTTGATATATATCTATACATACATACACACACCTATGTGTAGCAAAATAAATCCAGGAATTTTTCATCGTTCTGATACCCAGACAGAAGTGAGCCCATTTTTTTCCGTGTCAGAAGCTTGCTGGATTGCAAATCTAAATATAAAATGAGCTGAAGCCATAGGTAATGTTACTTATGGAACTCTGGAAATGATGAGAGCATTTCAATGAACTCAGGGCAGGGCTAAGAGGTTGTGTCAGTTGTCCTTTCCTGATTTTAACTGGGATCTGGGACTGAGTGTCTTACTGTGCCTCAGGAGATGCTCCAGTGTGGGCTCTCCATGGGCTGCAGTTCCTTAAGGGCATATCCATCTGCTCCAGTCCAGTTCTCTCCAGAGGCCACAGTGTGTGTAACTTCTTCAGTCCCTGGAACACTCTCTCTTCCTTCTTCACTGATTTGGTGGTTCACAGTGCTTTTCCCTCATCTTTTTTCCTTCACTTCTCTGAATCCTGGTGCTTTTTCATGCTCTTCAATATGTTTTCAGAGAGGTGACACCAGCTTTAGTGATGCTTACTGTGCCCTGTGTGTGTGTTCATTGTGGAGCTGCCTGGCAGCATCTTTGTGCATGGAGTTACAGATCTGGTAACGTGAGAGATGAGTATTATAAAGTGGCTGATTAGAGGTGTGAGTTTAGGTCCATAACAAATTAAGGAACAAATGGAACTGCATAACTTGTGTTCCAAAATACCTGGATCCACTGAGACTGATGGTGTTGGTGATGACTGCTGTGCATACATCCATTGACTTCCATTGGTATTCCAGGCCAAGGGGCCTCTTCTTTCCCTGCAGAAGCTGGGCACTGCGTCACTTTAGGAGGAAGTGAAGAAATTAGTTGATTTATTCCATTCCTAAAGACCAGGTTTTCCTGCTTTCCTTTCTCTTGTTTCCATGTCTGCAAATTTGTCTTGCTGTTGGAAATATTTGCAAACCCTGTTAGTGGTGGGGCTTTTGTTCTGGCTCATTATTTTCCCCTGCTGTTGCTCCTTTGCTCATTTCCTTTTATCTTGCTGTATTGTTTTTATTCTCTCTCCACGTTATGGTCCCATTTGGCTCATCCTCTCCTTTCTTTTCTATAAAACATGATTTTTATCACCCATAAAGCATGCTTCTAAAACTTCAACAATACTAAAAACCGGAAAGTCACACTTTTTCTTGTAAATGCTGTTTGCCTCAGTCTTTTTCTTATTTTTAGGCAGAAGGAAAGAGAAGAAGACATTTAAAGCAAAATTACCCATCCAGGATAACTCTCAGGCACTAGGAAGTGGTATCTTTTCTGTAGTTCTTAATGCTAGTTGCTATGTTCAGAATCTGTGAAAAGAAAATAATGCCATTTTCAATTCTTGGCAGAATTTTATTTATCTTTTAAGTGCCTAGAAAATGATATTGGTTTATTCTATCTTGTACCAAAAAAGAAATTCCTGTAAAACTTGTTTATCCACCATTTGGTTTTCTTGAACTATTTGTAACATACTCTGAAAGGAACATCAAGGGAGTTGTGCTGTGTGCTGCCAGTTTGGATTGCATAGAGAACAACTGTTTTTAGCTGACCATGCAGATGTACAAATTAATTTAAATGCTTTTAGATTCTTTTTGGGATTTACAGAAAACTTTTAGACTCCCAACAGGCTTATTTTTACATCAGTACCCATAATGTATTGGATTTTCAGCAGGTCATGCCACTCTTCTGGCTAAACACAGAAGGATTTCTTCATGTTGATCATGTCACATATTTGTGGAAGGTTCTAGGACAGTAAATTGGAGGATACAAAGAGGAGAATAATGTGAGATATTCCTTGCCCATATTGCTGGCCTGGACTTCAGAAAAGATCTCACAGTTCTTGTTGCACAACAAGAAGATTGCTTCAATTCTTGAAGCTCTTTAAAAGTCTGGATGAGTTGCTTAATGTTATAGTGTTAAGATAGGCAAATGTAATATCTTTACAACATTGGGCGGCTTTCCTTGTGAAGACTCTCATTTCTGCTTCATTTCTATCCTGCACTGTTCCAGCTGTTGCTCCTCTTGCCCTTTGGTTGTAAATAGTGAATATAGTATGCTTCTTTACTTCTGATAACATTAATTAATCTGTGATTAGTACAAGTATTTCTCCATAAACATGAAAAACATGCGCAAAGACTTGGGGCCATGTGTTCATAAAATATTCATCTTGTTCTTGTATTAATTTGAGCAGATTATTGCAAGACCAAATAAAAATCTCATTAAATCCACCTGGCAAATCATACCTACTCAAGATTTTGCGTGGCAAAATTTCACCTCCTTTTCATAGGGGTCCTTTTAAAGGCCAAGCTATAGAACTGTTCCTGTTGTCTAGGTCATTCTTGCCCAGGGGAAACCTGCTGCTGCTTCAGACTTTCTTAGCCATCAAATGGAGAAAACTACAGAAATATTTAGTGTACAGCTCAATACCTGTAGCCAGAGGAAGTTCTGTTTGGATTGAATGACAAGGAAACGTGAGCAGCCTGACTCAACTTCCTTGTTCAATTTGGGATGCCAGAACATTCTGTTGAACTACCCTGAGGCTTTAGGGTGAGTCTTTAAAAATGTTTTCTGCACGTTTTCTTAGTTATTTGGGCTTTCTTTTGCATGTAGTTTTTTTTTTTCTTCTTTTTGATAAAACTCATTAAATATAACCCCAGCAGTAATGTGAAATGTTATTCTCTAACCCTTATTTGCATATACATTTGTTCCACTCTGTGTGTGTGCAAGAGCTGATGTAGATATTTCAAATAAATAGCAGGGAAACCTCCCACAGTGCATGACATTTTTTCCCTCTTACACCTCTCCTAAGACTGAAGTCCAGGTCAGTTCTCACAGGTTAACAAATGCATTATTTCTGAAAAAGGTCTGCTGCCTACAGGAAACTATTTTCTTTTGGAAGGGGCAAGTGTGGGAGGCACTGGGGAGGGAATCAGGAGTGAAAGCTCTACAGTATATTCCATGGAGAGTTCAATTTTTAAATTTTTTTTTCTGTCTTTCTCTGAAATGTTATCTGGAAATATCCAGTGCTTCCATTTCCTAGTCTTTTAAGCTTGCCTTCTTGACCCATTGCAGTTGTCTAATTCCCTAGTCTCTGTTCCTCCCTGTATTTTTCCTTTCCCTTTTTCCTTTGAGACTTTTACTTTGTCAGCACTTTGGTTTCCATGCTACTCCTGTGCTCATTTGTGAACAGTCATCTTCCCCATCTGCAGTTCTCATTCTTGCTCGGCATCTCTCCTTGAAATATGTCTTTTTTATTTTCTTTGGAGTCATATTGCTAGTGCAGAACCAATAACTTAAAGTCTTGAAATGTAAGTTTATATGGAGGTACCAGTGAAGCCAAGAGGGAAAATTTTTGATTGTAGACTAAAGTTTCCAATTGGGAAAACTTACTGCATAATTTTTAGTAACACTTTTTTGCCTTACTCAGCATGTCTGGCAGTTATTGCAAAATAGGTTGTATGCCCAAGATTGTCACAAAATCCTTTCTTCTTTTTTTTTTATTTTTTTTTCCCCTGGGATTCTCCAAGCTCTTGGTTAGTGTTGAGGTACTGTATCTGGTTTGGATTTCCTGAATATATATTGAATTAGCACATCACTATTACTGAGGCAAGTAAACTTTGGCTGGTGCACAGGCACTCCAGGAATAATAATGAGGATATTTAAATATTCTGGCACTTTCTCCTGCTGTTGGCTGTCATTTTCACCTGCTTTGTCTTTAAAAGCCATTCTCTGACTACAGAGTCAACATCTGTGGACAAGTTTGAGCTGTAGCTGATAACTGGAGGACCTACATGATGGACTCTGCACTTTTATCATAATCTTTACTACAGATGTTTCTTTGTCTAAATCAGCATTGTTTTGGTGCTTGCACTACTGGGAAAAAGCTCTGCCGCTTAGGCCTGGTTTTGATAACTGCAGAGCTGTCATGGAATTGCAGTGACCTTTGGAAGTGCAGGAGCTTTTGCTGCTTCCTTGTCTACTAATTTCTGTTATTTTGCTTAACTTTAGTCATAATTAAAAAAACCAAGAAAACCCACATGTAGGGGTTCTTTTAAAATGTTCTTTTAAAATTATTTTGCTGAGCTCTGTGAGGATAAGGCAAGTTTTGGGAGAGAGAGAATTTAATCCACAGGGCAGTTTAGGTTCTCATGCTTGGATGCAAACTGTTGCCTGGATTGGTTAGAAAAAGGCCACAAGGGAGCCAGAATGTGTCTCTAGCTTGCTTTGTTTAATCACCAATTAGATAATTGCTGTTTTTCCATGTAAAAAATGGCACACAGGCACTAGACATAGCATAATGCACAAAAAGCTGGCTCCTCGTTGTAACCGCTTTGAATTCAATGCAACCTTTCCACAGTAGCTGATCAAATGATACATGATTATAAGAAGCAGTGTGCTGATGTTGACACCCTCTTAATTTCAATTTACCAAGGTAGGAATTGGCCAGTAGCAACTCTGGATTTTACAGGTTGATGAATAGCCATGCTTGAAAACTGTTCTTTTTTTTTGTTGTCAAAATTATTTATGAGGCCTGAGGTTAGGCAAAGTTGGCAAACCAATTTATGATTGTACATGATTATACTACCTACAAAAGGATCGCAATTTCATCTCTAGCCCTAAATGGAAACAAAATCCAAATCCCAGCATAAAGTGTGAAAGTATCTGTTTATGTCTATAAAGTAAGGTATCTAAAGGGCTTTTTTCTTGGGTCTCTTTTAGTAACTTATTTTAGCAAGGGTAAAGTTGCTTGCTGCAATAAATATTAACTTTGATAACTCAACATCTTCCCATAGTTTTCTTGTTTCAGAACAATTCATTATAGCAGTGTAATACACCACTAGACTGTAAGGTGGCTTTAAATTATATTTAAGATCCAGGGCCTTCCTTTAGCAAAATATAAACTTCCATCTTTAACAATATCTTTGTCAGTGAGCTAGGTCAGATGAGCACATAGATCCTTACCTGGAACTGAAAAGGAGATGTTTTTTTATACTGAATTTTGTTGCACATTGGCCCAAGTACAAAACTGTTTTTAAGTAGTCAGTAGTCAGCTACTACCAACTGTAGTCAGCATCCTCCAAAAATCTTAATGTTGACTGTGGGTTTGTATCAAATAGCTGTTGAAATTTTAAATATCTTTGTAATGTAAGGGACCCAGGCACAACTTTTTATAAAAATATGAGGACCTGGTAGGTTTTCAGAGGAAATGATAATTATTTGTAAGTCTGGAGGATGGGATTTGGTGTTGCCTATTATTTTCATTAATAGAGCACTTTTTCATTACTGCAACTCTTTTTGTCCATCATTGTATTCTCAATGGAGGTTTTCCTGTGGGAACCTTTTGTACATGAAAGGTGCTAAAGTCTTCCTCTTGTACTGATGAGTATTAATTGTTGTGTCACTTTGCATGAACACATGTAACTCTCATGTTCTAGACATAGGGACTTTTACTGTATTTGCCTAAAAAAAAGGTT
Organism: Melospiza georgiana; assembly: GCF_028018845.1. Taxonomy (NCBI): domain Eukaryota; kingdom Metazoa; phylum Chordata; class Aves; order Passeriformes; family Passerellidae; genus Melospiza; species Melospiza georgiana. The sequence goes on along the minus strand of NC_080434.1, from coordinate 24,332,236 downwards.
CACCATTGCTAGAATAAAAATCTGCTCTGCCCCTTTGCCTTTAAAAGGCTGCTGTGAAGGGAGTCAGAGATGGGAATCATCCTTTTTTTTTTTTTTTTTTTTTTTTCCTGCAGTGGGATCTAAAATTGAATATGCTGTTCATTTATTTGGGTGAACATAAATAGAATAGTATAAGATTTTTTTGCAGATTTTAAGAAATGGGGGACAGAAATTGCTTGTTGCTTCCTTTATTTACCTCTCCAAATTCAAAAATTATTTAAAATTTATGCCTTGCTCTGGCTTTGTATGCTTTTTGTGCCTTATTGAAGGTTCTGGTCAGATCTCAATTTATGATGAAACCATGCATTACATGGAGGGACACAGTGTGGGTATTCAGCTCTGTCACTTCTGAGGCAGAGAGAAGGGAATATTCTGTCACCTTTTCTCAGCTGTCACACTGAATCCTGGGATGCTGGTCTGTGCAAAATGAGAGCACTCCCCCAGGGGATTCTGGTCCATCGTAAGCCAGGTGCATTGCCCTGCCTTTTGAGCGGGACGGTCACATGCCTTTTGTAGATTTTTGCTATGGAAGTTTCTGAACTGATACTGAAGTATGTAGTTCTCCTTGTTGTAAAATATTTTTTTTTTTTTTAGAAAAGTGGTGCTGACTTGGCTTAGTCTGTTACTTGAGCAAGTGTGATTCATGGTTAATCTTCACTTGCATATGCTTATTGCAAACACTAATTAATCCTTTTTGCAAAGACAAATTATGATTAATGCATATCCTTAAAATTTACACCTAATTAGTCAGAATATAATCTTTACATTTGTATAAATAGAAGTTAACATTTTGAACATTGTAGATAATAAGCAATTTTCTGAACTTACATTTGCATGTGCTAATTAATGGCTGCTTCATTGTATTTACATTTGCAAACAGTTTTTTTCTAATTACTCAACTTAGTGCTCTCTGAACAGAGGAAAATAACATAAACATTTCACATCTGATTTGAAATTCAACTTCATCTTTTATGGTTTTAAAGTAGTGGCTATATTGCTATAGATTTAATTGAATTTGCCCGTACTTAAACGGGAGGAAAATTCTGAACTTTTATCCTTTTACTATATTGATGAATTTCATTCTTGGAAAGTTAAACCCTTATGTAGTAATAAACTTGATCCCAGCATGCTAAAAATGGCTGGATCTGTATGCAATATAACAAATTTCTTGTGATAGTAAATATCTTAGTAATAATTAATATCTTAGAATTTTTCTTTATATACATGTACACTTTTTGTCCATTCTTAAATATGAGATTTTGAGATCTTGACTGTCTAAAATTCTGAAGGAAAAGAAAATTTCTCAGAGGCCCTAATTTTTGGTTCTGTTTCCAAAGGCAGATTAAAAAGTTAATATGGACATTGTGATGAAATGGGTAATTTGTAAAATGTGGTAGTTAAAGCGAAGTACTAATTTTCAACTATGATATGCTAAAAATAAATGCTAGCAGATCTTATTTTTGCAGCTGGTCCTTTACACAGTACTAAAGTAAAACCCCTAGCTGTAACCCAATCATTCTCTTGTATTTAAATCCGTTCACTGCTTTCAAAGAATTTAAACTTTTTTTGGTTCCCTACCCTGAGTCAAAAAAAAATTTTTTATAAATATTTGCTATCAGTAAGTAAAAATACACTTCAACCATCTTGTAAAATCATAGCTATTAACAGTAATTGGTGATTATATGCTGCTTAATGAAATATTTGTTGTTTTGGTTATTAGATATGCCAGCTACAGTATAAACAAAGAAACCGGAAATGATTGGTAAAGACTTCAAATACATTTGATCTCAGACATTTTATTATTTTAGTTACTGTATTTTCTACACTACTTGTGTGAGTTTCTAATTTAAATAAATTATTCTAGGGCAGGTCTTGACATTGCTGCCAGTTTTAACTCTCAGCTTCATAATGTGAGATGTAATGCAGGTCAGAGATGTAGCCTGTTTGTTACCTCTGGTCACATAATTCAGTGGTGTGGTAGTGGGTAAATTATCTGCATTCAATATATGGAAAGCTGCAGTACAGACTGATGAAAAGTTACATTTGTAAAAACTCCCTGAAATAACTCAGTAAGCCTAACTTGGAGGTTATTCAAATAAGCTAGAGATAGCTTTAGTTAGACTATCCAGTGTCATTTCTCCTTGGACCATTTTTCTGTCAGTCAGTCCATGAATTTCACCTTTTGGGTTTGTAATTACACCTGGTAATATTTTAAAAACTACCAACTTCATTATCTCTTTTTCTTCAGGTTATAATGTCTCTTACTCATTCTTCTGAGTCAAAAATGGACATCAGTTTTAAGGAACAGTTTTTTGATTTTTTTCATGCATGTTGGAACTCTTTACATGCATATGCTTTTGGTTTGTTTATTAATTGCTCAAAACGAGACTCCAGGGAAGGCTTCTGACATAATTCCATTGGAAGGGGCATTCATGACATGTCAAACAGGGCAGAAAATAAATTGAGCTGAGAACAACAAAAGCTCTTTTACTACCTGAGAGTTAATGGTGTTTGAAGGTCTTAATAGTTTAGTAGTACTTAGTAGTAATGATTTCTTAGTAGTTCTTGATCCATCTTTGACTATTGAGATACAACCACACTTCTTAATGCAAATTATTTTTTTTTTAAATGTGATTTATTACTTGGGGGTTTTTTGGACCAGAAAAAGACAAAGATTATGTATTCAATAATGAAGCATTATTAGAATCAAAGTAGGAAGACAAGGTCCTCTCAAATGTTTTAATCAAATGATTTCATTTACTTCAGAAAACCTGAACCAAATCCTCTTTATGCAAGTTTTCATTGCTAGTTGCATCTATTTACCCTTCCACAGCCTGTTGCTTCCCTTCTTTTAAGTTCTGAAATCAAGTTCTTTGCTCTTAACCTCCTATTAATTCTCCAGGTCTACAAAAAGCAGTTTAATTCATATTCCCATGTTGTGACACTGCTGTGTCACTGGCATTTCAGCAGTTTTCTGTACATTTGCCTACCTCACATTATGTGTGTAATTTCATCTAAGTTTTACCTTTAAAAGAGACAGATCTTATTCACAAGTACAGATCTGATTTTGAGCTCTGACAGTTGTCACTCTAAAATTTGCCTGCTTTTGTCTGTTGAAAGATTTTTTGGACAAAAGTCTTCACAATCAAAACACCCCGTAATCTTAATAGAACAACTTTCCCTTCACTGGGATACAGTTTAGATAATTTACAGTTATTCAATAGGTCCCTGTTTCACAATTATTTTTAAACCTTAAACTGCATCATTTATGTGTTGTTGTTCTTCAAATAATGTCGCTATTGAACTTCAAGAGCTGTCCACAAGTTGTGATCCAAAGGTAATTTATGTAATAGTGTTTGCCAGGGACTTGCAAGAGCTGCAAGTAATCACTGCTAAGGCAATTTGAGTCTCCACATGTGTCCTCATTTAGGTATTCACTTATGCTGTCATAATTACTTAAATGTCACATTTAAACATTTCATCTTTTTAAATGCCTTAAGAGAGCTGATTGATTATGGTGGCAACACCAGTTACCTGCAGGGAGGGAGTGCTATGTTTTGTATATATGTATATACACACAAATGCATCAGAAATTTAGCCCCAAGACACCCAAAATAATCCTTTTTATCAGCTGGGGGCTGCTAAAGTTTCTTGAGATTGCTGTTGTGCTTTGGGGCTGCATTTCAAGACTGGAAATTAATAATTCGTGAAAGTCCAAAGGAACTAGAAGGAGATGTGCAAAAGTCATCGCCTGTTCAGAGAATTTTCTGGGATCTGAATAGCTTTAGGAAAACCATACTGGAGACTGACATGGATCTTGTAAGCTTAGAGTTTCTGCAAAAAGTGTTTGTGTAAAGGTTCTTTTGCACCTTTAGGGTTGTATATAAACAGTAGTGAAGTTGGGACAGTTCAAACTAAGTGGGAAGTAGGAAAATGTTGATAATTCTTTATTAATAGGAACCTGGGAAGCCAAAAATAGTTATTAGCAATAACAGCCTTCAGTGATACAGACCTGAGGTTCCCTGAGAAGGATCACCCTGTGATTGAGCTCCTTCACAGAGTGGACATTTGACTTCCTGCTGCCCCTTTCAGTCATGCTGAGCTGCTCACTCATCTTATGAATTTACATCTTCACTTCAAAAAGTGAACAGTTTTCTACTGGCTGCCTCAGTTTGAGAGCTGTTTAAAGCCAGGTCTGGCAGTTTAAAGAGCAGTATCATGAAATTGGGAAGAGTAGGTAGTTATGGGGAAGACCAAAACCTCCTTGAAGATGTGATTCACTCCCGCTAAACCTGTCATTGACAGTTTGCCACTGAATTTGCACTAACTCTCCCCAGACAACCTGAAGAGCCAATCCAACATGGCATTCACTTCTCTGTTGGGTTTTGGTGCCACTGCCTGAGATCCTGCCCAGGCTCTCTGGGGTGTGAGACCAGCCAGTGCTTTTAACAAAGCAGCAGCAGAGACCCAACAATAGTATTGCTGCAGCCAGCTGGTGTAGCACTTAAGGTTTCCATAAAGCAGAGGGCCTGGCATGGCTTTTCACTTTCTCCTCATAGTGGGCAGTGATTTTCAGGTGTTTGGGTGGTCCCTTTTTTTGGAGAGCTCACCATGACAGTAACCTGTGATGCAGTTGCTGCTGCTTGCATTGGGCTGGGCAGGGCTGCAGGACTCAAAGTCAAGTCCAAACTTTGGATTCTTGTGCTCTGGCAGAGAGATATCCCACTGGTGTAAAGAATTGAACTAAAAGTTAACCTTAACCTGATATTCTGTTGATTTGACTGATTTTTCAGTGTGGGGTCAGAGAAGTCATGACTCTGTATTCAGAATTCACAGGGATAGGTGTAAATCAGTGTAAAGTTTAAATTGGATAGAAATATCTGGACTTCAAGCCATAGCATGGGTACGGGCATGCTCAGGCTTGTGCCTGGTGTATAGATTCTTGGCAGTCTTCGTAAATGTTTTAAATTCTGAGTAATCAATCTTAAACTGCCACATAATGCAGTAAGTTGATGGACTTGCTTTTTTGAATAAGTGGAAGTGAAAATACTAATTCTGTTAACTGTGTTCTCAATTGGGTCATTAAAAGTAGTTCAGTTACCATATGCACCATAGTGCTGAAACCCTGAAGCTATTGAAAGGAAAGCCTGAAAAATGTAGTTTTATGTTTACTAGAAAAACTCAATGCTATTAATATAAGGCTGGCAAGGGATAAATATCTGTTCATCAATATTTCATCTAGACAAATTTATCATAATGTTTTCAGAAGCACCCATCCTTAAATATATTCCCCAAACCCAGCTGAAGTGTCTTTGTGCTCTATCCTTAATCTAGCATCCTGCAACCCCTGGAGTACAGGAGTGAGAAGATGTTTACATAGTATATTAGCTCCAAATGTTGATTTCTTTATTTTTTTGACAGCTGTTCAGTCAACTGTTACAAGATCTTCTGGGACAAGAGGAATATTTTTCATCTAGGCTGGAGAAAGGAGGAGAAGCAATCACTGATAATGTAGTTCTGCACTACTTATGGCACTCCAACAGCAAGGTGCTAACTGGAGTGTTCAGTTTTCTGTGCAGTGTTGGATTTGGTCATCATGGAGCCACTGTGCAAGTCAGTGGGCATGGTCACAGGGCTGTATCTGCACCAGCTTGTCCTGCTGGTGCAGATGGATCTCTAAAGATTGGCATCCTGGTCTTTGGAGTTGATAAATGAGTGCAGGCATGTGAGAACCCACTGACTTCCCTTGCAGTGCAGCCTGCCCCTGCAGCAGCAGGTTGGTTGTGGCAAAATGCACCACCTTGTAGTTGTGGGAGGGGAAACCATGAGTGACACAAGCTGGCACTCTCTTCCCCCACTGTCTGTGGGCTGTGGGTGCCAGTGGAAGCACACACAGGTGCTTCTTGGTGGTGTCATCTCTTATGGACAGCTGATGAAGGTATGGGATGGTGACATGATGGTTCCTTCTGAGAAATGGAAGCATATATATATGACACTGAAAAGTGGTGCTTAAAAAAACCAATATGTACACACCACCAGGCAAAGAAAAAAAAACCAAACAAACATGCGCAGGATTATTTAAAAAAAGATAAATTATCAAAATGAGGGATTCTGATATTCATATGATGCTGCCGTTGAAGTTGAGAGCATTTCTGTTCATCTTAAAATGATACACAAGTGTAAATTAGTCTGTCCAAACAGAAATAGTTCATGCCTGGATTGTAGGTGCTGTGACTAAAGCATGCTGTACATGAAAATTTTACTTTCTACACATTCACCATTCCAGCCAGTTCATAGCGTTTGAAAAAAATACAGTAGTAGTTCCAGGCAATCAGGTATTATTTGAAGATCAAATATTTTAATATCTTTTAGACCTCTGAAAGGAGTGATGAGTTGATGATACCTTCATTGCTATTTTATGTTACATATGTAATTGTAATGTCACTCAGTGTTTTAAGGATTGTTCTGGAATTTCTGTTTTACCTTTCTGTACATGCACATTTTTCTTTTTTCTTGGTTTTTTTTTTTCTTTTTTTCCTACATATGATTTAGCAGTGAGACTCTCAAATTTAATTGTCAGAAAACCTGTTTCCTGACCTCATTCTTCCACTGAAGTCGGGTGTGATCTCATCTTGGTCATTTTTCCTTTCTCTACATTTGTTTCCGTATTTGCCATTTATTGAAGTACTTTGAATTCTCTGAATGTTCAAAATTACTCTTTATTATGAAAAGGTACCCTTTTTTTGGTTGATATTTGCATAAAATATTTCTCTTTGCCTCACTGCAATCCTTCCAGTTTAGTAGAGGTAAAACTGTGATGGCTTTGTGTCAGAATTTCAAAGTAAAAATGATTGTTCATGATGCAAAATTTATTCAGCTTGTTTGTTATTAGCGGTTAAAATAGGCAATTTTAAAACCCTTTCCTGTCTTTACCTAACTTAAAAAGTAGTCCAGTGAGACTTAGAGTGAATCATAAATTTTCAGCAATGCAGGAGTGGAAGGATCAAGATTATTCTGTTTTATTCCTTGTTTGAACTGAAATGCTTACCAGAGACTCACATGCTTTAACCCAAGAAGTTTGGATGGGTAATTTTTCTACTGTTTGTTGAATGTTTGTTTTTCAGGGGGAGAGGGGCTACAATTTGGATACTTTCCAATATAGTTTGTTATTTACTGCCTCAAAGGTAAAATACTTTTTAATAACTCTGAAGGATTTTAATCTGAAAATACATTCTATGGTGCTGAGATTAATACTGATTTCCAAGTATTCCATAATTAATCTGTTAATACAGAAAAAATACAGAAGGTTTCTAGAAATAGAGCTTAGTATGGTGAAGATTATTGCCTATGTGGGTTTGGATGGTTAACTTCGAAACTTTTGATTACTAAATAAGGTAACTAAACAAAACTAACAAAAAATCCATGCAATTTGTCTCCTGTAAGTGCACGTGCAGAAATAAATTTTGCACACTTCCCCCAAAAACTCTCTTGGTATCTGTGACACCTGTCCCTTGTATTAGCACAAATCACAGTTAAGGCACACATGAAGGATTCTCCAGTGGTGTGTGTGGTGTTATTTTATTGAAGGTGTATGGGAGCATAACATGGACCCTTGTTCTGCTTTACTGTGTCATGATGGGATTAATTTCTACTGTAGTCAATGCTCTTTTGATTAATGAATCACAAAACATGGGCCAGCTGGACAGCAACCTATCCCATGAGCCTTGTGATGTTCCCAAATCCATCATTCTTGATGTGTCTCATTTTCCCTGTGGGCTGCCGTAGCCTTCTATTCTGCAGCGTGGTTGAGCTTCTAAATTATCACACTTCAGATGAAAAAGTGAGATACAATTCAAAAATTCAGAATTTTCTTGTAACCAGTGAGTCCTACTGTCCTACTGATGATCAGTCAGTTGACTTGCAATTTTATGTTCTGCTCTTCTGGTGGGTTGGATGGAAGGATGTGCTATTTTCTTTTGGTGACATACCAGCAAAATAAACTGGCATGGTGATTAAATACCTTCTGATTGCAGATAGACATGTCTCTGATGTCTCTGGGTTACTTCTTAAGGACCTCAGACCAAGTTCAATTTTGCAGGCAATTCTGTGGCGTTATTTTGTGTTTCTTTTATTCCTCTTCAAGTTTAGAAGAAATTGGTGTCTCTAAACACAGCCAACTCAGACTGCACCTTCTTTGGCTACTTTGTGAATACCATTACTTCAGTGAAATGCAAAGCCTAATTTACATTTACCCGTTGTAAACCCTGGTGCCTGCACTTATGTCCTACTGCCCACATGCTTTCAAGAAGACATTTTATAGATGACTGTAGAGGATTTGGTCCCAAGGAAAATATGCTCTATTATGACAAAGTTATTTATACTTGTGCATTTAAAAGATATTTTATGGTTGTGTCTTAATGTTTAGTGAGAAGTGTACTGTTTGCTTGAAATATTATCCATCAAAGAGTTTCATTCAAGCAAGTGGTGACTTCAAAATTGACCTCTGCAGCAGAATTGTTAGGAATAAGGAAAATGTGAAATGCTGTGGGAGGCAGCAATCTCCGATTTATCTTTCTTCACTTATCCTTATAGTTTTCTATTGCTTTTTCAAGGATCTCTGCTTTTCCAGTAGGATACAGATCCTATAGTGGAGAACATGAGCTGCTTTGTGATAGCCAGCCTGCAAGCTGCAAGCAAACCATTTGCTGGGGCAGCAATTTCTTTAAATTGTGGGAGGTGTGTCCTGAATGATACAAATTGACAGGGGTACATCCAAAACCAGCTTGGGCTGTTTTACGTGGCTTCTCTCTCTTTCCTCGGTAGTGGAAGATTGAGAAATAGTAATGTTTGTCTATGGGGTGCCTAATCAAGTTGGAGGTTTCATTTTTAAATGGATTATTTAAAAAAGTGTTTTCCTATGAAAAAATCAGGTTTTGTTCTTTTTTAAAAAAGTATTGCAAGCATGTGTCTTCTAAGAATTTCATTCTGTTTTGAAAGGATATGAGAAAATATGCCAACAGGAGAACGAGCTTGAACTTCTGTACAACTGTAAATGGTACATAGGTAATTTCTATCATCTTTACAGAACTAATAATTTCTGTAAAGTTACTTTTCTCATCTGATTTACAGTGTAACCAGGACTGGCTGAAAATAGAGACATAAATGTGGTTTCTTGGTTAATTACTTGAAAGCAACAAGGTAAAACAGTAGCAGTAAAATGACAGTATAAAATTTATTTTGCAGAAAAATGGATATATTTCATGGGTATCTTCAAGTTTGTACATCTGAAAATGCACTCTGAATTTATGCCAGGATACTGCATCATTAATGTTTAATACAGAAATAAATCAAGGTATCATCAGCATAACAATGCTATAATCTTTGGATGTGAGTAATGTGTCTCATGTGGGTGGGCATCAATGGCAAGGAAGATTAGATAAAATATGCAACTTTATGTAAGGCACTGTGGGGGATTGCTGAAGATCTGGATGCTATTCCTGAGTCACAGCATAGTAATGTTTATGTATAAAAACACTATAAAATCAGAGTTAGGCCATAAAAGAGATAGCAATATTAATATAAAATAAAAGGAAAGAAATCTTGACTTTGCTTTAAGACACACACAAAAAAAGGTAGAATGAAAACCCCACTATAAACAGAAAACTTAAACTTAGAATTATTTTCTGTGCTATGATAATTTGGTTACTTAGATCCAGTAGCTTGTATTCCATAAAGGACGAAACCAAACCCTTAACTGATTTCCCATGTGAAAAGACAGCAATTTTGATTCATGATTGTTTATGTTAGATCTGTAGGTTGCATGGAGATTTATTGAGAGCCTGTCCATATATCAGAATGGTTCACTTTATCCTCAGAAAAAATGCCACTGCAGTTGTATCAGTAGCGCAGCATGAGCAGCAGCAGGGCTAATAAAGCTTCATTAGCTGCTGATAACAGACAAGATTTTGGTGAAGACAGAAATTTGAGGGCCAAACTACTGCTCTCCACTGTTTGTGTTTGACTATACCTTAGTATAGTCTCTCGACTTCTATGGTAGCATCCTATCTTACGTGTCTTAAGAACCCCTCAGGGGCTGATAATCAAAAGTCAGTCTGTCTGAATTTGTTAGAGGAGGGCAGCCAATGTTTTTCTAAACTTTTGTCCTTCAGGCAGCCTGTAAAATAAAACCAAATTTTGTAGGGAAGCTTGTCAACATTATCCAAGCCATAAACAGTCTGCTAGAGAGTTTCAATCTACTTTTAAGTTTTTGAAATTGCTGTTGCAGATTTGGCAATTTTTAATATTTAGGAGAGATCTGGGTTAGCTGTTGGTTCTGTTTTTAATCTTAGATCTTCCATTGTTAATGTTATTGTGCATTTATATAGAAACATAAAGCTAATGCCTTTTATATACATAAACTTTAGCTTCTCTCCCTGAGAGGTGCTAAGTAGCATTTTTTATTCTCAATTTGGTAGTTCTTATAGGCCCACTTTTTCTTTTCATCTGTCTAGCATTTAACAATCTTCCCACATATTGCATCATTTGCAGGTTTAATTAATGGCTTCTTCATTTAGTGACTATTAGTAGAAGTCTGGAGAAGCTTTAACACTCACCTAGCCGCTAGGGGAGTAGGCTGTGTTCCATCTACACTTGGTGAAATTCTGTTACCATCAGCTTTACTTATTAGTTGGCACTGGTTGTGATTCATCTACTGATGCATTAAAACCAAATTAGTTCAATTTTTTTGTTAAACTTCCAGACGTGATTTACCAGTCACATTGCATTGCTTTATTAAATGTAATAAAATGTCTCAACATGAGTAGTTCCAGAAAGTTTTGCGTTGGTTTAAGTGACTTGTGAAAATTAAACATTTTGTAAACATCAAGTTAGACAGAAAACAAATTTAAAAAATCTGGTTTTGTAGCCAGAAGTCTTCCAACAAAGTCTAAGGTCCAGTGACCCTGATCATAGCCTTAGGAGTATTTGAAGTGCAAAATTTTCCAGGCTGTTGTCTCAATACTGATAATCCAAGTATGTACCTAAAAAAATAAAAGAAAATGGAGAATCTCACTGAAATGCTTATTTTCTTTCATAAGTATTGTGCACTGGGGCAGCCTAAGCAGGTTTCCAGAATTTGTAGGACCTTTTTTCTCCTGTGAGTAAAAGAAATCTGATTCAAACAAATAAGGACAGTTGATCCCACGTCTGTATTTTGTCTTCTCTTTTTTTTAGTAGCTGCAGCTTTCTAAATTTAAAACTGCAGTTTTTCTCTGTCTTGCAGATATGTCAAATGCTTGCTTTTCTTCCAAGAAAATGATTATTCAGTTATGTATGTATGAACTCTTAGATAGTTGAGGGGGTTCACGTATCCTCACTCATAATGCCCTTAAAATGCCCAGAGAGGTAGGAGAGGTCTCTGAGAAACAGAGTCTGTAATTCAGTAACATATTTAATATATTTATAACCTGTTTTGATTTTGTAGAAACCTAATCTAGGCAGAAGTGCACACACTCTGGAGTTCTGTTGAGTTGGAATGGAAGCACTAAACTACCCATCCTTAGGCAGGAATGGAAATTTATAGCAGAGCTAGAAATGGAGCCATAATACTTTAGAATGTTATCTTGGCTCTTAAGAGATAACCATCATCCCTTCCATTTACTTTATTTATGGTTAACCAAGATGTACTATCCAAAGAAGAGAAAATATGTACTTTTTTTTTTTCTATTGCTGTGTTCTGTCTTCCACTTGTATACTGTGAGCTTCTCTCCCCAAAACATAGTTTGATTTTGAGCTATCTAGCTTTGACTATATAATACATATATATCTGCAGCAGTAGTAGATTATTTGGGATTTGCCAGTGAGGAAATTTCATGAAGTATAGATACTTTTCATACTGCACATATTCTCTTCAACATATTGAAATGGTAGTGGTTGCTTAAACAATCACAGTAAAACCACTGTGTCCTTCTGACCTCACAGTCCCTAACCCTAAAGCATTGCTAGCATCATAGCCTGGGATTACAGGGCTTCAGATTCTATAGCTGGCCTTAAAAAACCTCAAGTAGTTGTAAAAAGAAGACCAAGAAAAATCAGCAACAAATACAAACTGACTGGTCAATTTTTTTTTATTTTGCCTCTGTTCTACCCAACTTTGTAAGAATCTAAAACTTCATAACTACTTCCTGAGTTAATACCTATCATAAAGTTGTAAAGGCTATTAAACAGATTTAAACTCTCCTATTTGAAGTGAGAAGCCATGTTTTCGCACACCATTAGCTGGAAGGTATGTGTAATAAAAAGAATAGTTTATTGGGCAATAATGGTGAAAGTCAAAGATATTTATTTTAGTTTCCTGGATGAAGTGTTCAAGCATGTGTTTGGCTGGTACCTGGAGCTCAGCTCATGTGAACCTAATTTCAGATCTTCATCCCTTCCCTATGCTCTTGATGTTCCTAGAATTTCCTTGTCACACCTATTCCATGGGTGGGTTTGTCACCACAATATATCCTACAATCCTCTTTGCATATCTGTAGGACTTAGTGCAATTCTTGACATCACCTTTGTGAACTGGTGAGTGTCCAGTGCTGCAGGGTTGCACTGCAGTTTTTTTAGTGCAGTGCATCCAAACAGTGCTCTCTTTTATAATAAAAATCCCTATAATTGTGTTTTCACATGTGTCCTTTTAACCTACTGTGAAATGTGCTGGCAGTGATGCATCAAGCATAAGAACTGATGAAAGTAACAGTCCTTCCTTCCTTCCAGGTTTTGGAAAAGGGTCTCTATGTCATTGTGTTTTGTCCCATTTCATGAATGCATTTCAAAGAAAAAGGCAGAATAAAATACAAGCCAACCTCTAGAGATGCATTTGAAATAAACAGAAAGGTTTTTTGTTTTGTTGGAGGAAAAAAAGTACTGTTTCTTTTTCTATTTGCATTTGAGCTACAAAATTTTTAGCAACTACTAATGTTTGTAAAAAATTTACCACACAGAGGCAAGGCTTATAAATATTATTTATCTGTTTATTTATTTATATTATTTGCACTGCAGAAACCACATATTGGTATACAATAGAATAAAATCCTTTTTCTTTTTTTAATATTCCTCACGTACGTAATAGCTCTCTGATTATTTATATTGGCAGATGGACACAGAAAGCACCAGTTCTGGTGAATGTAATGGAGATTGTCTCCCAAAAGATCTGATATTTAAATTATCAACTTTGGAAAGATAAGAGTTTGGTCTAGGAGGAATGAATTTAAAGTAGCACTGCCAATCATTTAATCATCTTTAATACACATTTTAGTGTGTTAGAAACAATTATTAGCTTAAGCAATAGGAAGACCAAGATGAAGGTAATGGTAACTTGGGGCAAGGTTTTCTTTACAGTTTCTCTGGAACAGAAAAAATTGAAATGCAGTATTTTTAAAAGCAGGGAGACTTAATTACCTGAATAGTAGACCTTGGAATGAAAGGAATGATCAGATGATTAATATGTTTTGCAGGAGGAAAAACAGTAACAAAAACTTTTTTTTTGCATTACTCAATTTAATTTGAAATTTATTGAGGAGTGAGGTTAACAGAGTTATTTATTCTTTCTATTTGGTTTCTGCAGCTTCCCCCACCCTCCCCCCAGGTCAGATAATGCTAGCAGATAAACACTCTATCTAGTGCTCCTGTTTACCTCACTATACATACTGCAGTGTTGTTATAATTTAATGTGGTTGTTGGGTGACAGGATGTTTATAAAATTTATGTTTGAGCCATAAACATGGAGAAAAAATGTACAAGCAGTGATGATGGAGAAGGACTGAATTTTCCAATCCTGAGCAGAGGAGTGATAATTAAAACCCTGAAGAGAGGGAGAATTGGAGAGCAGGAGGTCACAAATAAATCTGTGGGACTGTTGTAGGCAGCAATGCGGTGCCAGCCTCTGACAGCCTCCGTTCCTATCTGCAGGGCAAGGACAAGGACAGAAGAGTATGAGGAACCATAAAACTGTCCTTCACTTGAAGGGATGTGAAGGAGGTTTCTAATTTTTTAAAGTTACGTTAGGCTTTCCAAGATGAGATGTTTTTACCCTGTCATTCTTGTTCAGATTTGGTCTGTCTGTCCCTTAGTGCCATCTTGTTTCTTTCAAGGGTGTGTGTGGGTGTGTATGTGCACATGTGTGCATCTAAAAATTCCCTGTATCACAAATTCTGTGTGTTTGTAAAGGACTGTATCCCCCAAAGCTGAAAATTATGGTTTAGAAGATAAATTAGGCAGTAATTTCATTTCAGACCTGTTTCAAAATAAATTGGCACAGAAGAGTTGTGAGCTTAGCAAACATTATTTTTATTCTCCAAGATGTATTACAACATAGAAATAAAAATAAACCTCAGTCTCTAAAAGGGAGCGTTTCACAGGCTGGTACTTGTCAGCCGTGTTCAGCTTGAAGACGGCAGCATAAACAGTTGCATAAACATCATTTTGCAGAACACACTGCACCTTCTGCATCTTATTTATCCCCATCTGGGGGCTGGAACCTAAAGTCTGTACACAATTGGTGAGATCTCATTAACCTAATGTTTTTGTTAAATAATGCTTTCTGGAAGTGATAGATTCAATGGCCTGTGATTGGATTGAGTTGACTGTTGACACATCTAAGCAAAGGAAGGTTTGTAGCCCAGGATCTACAGTTCAGGAAAGCACTGAATATTAGTTTTAGTGACTTGGTGAATCCTTTCCTTGTCCTATTATTAAACAAGGCAAGGTTGAAGAAGTGTTTAGCATGGAAAAATTCATGCATTTATTTGAATTTTGGCATGTTCCATTCAAGTACAAGTTGATTTTTTTTCCCAGTATTTTAAAGATATCTTGTCATTTCTTATAGTTTTATAGGCCTGGGGAAGGAAATCAGTTGTTAGAATTATCTCCAAATTATGTCAAGAAAAACATAGAAGGGATTTCCAAAACTAAGGGTTAGATGAAAGGGAATTTGTGAATATGTACAAACATTATTACAGCTGTTTAAATAGTGGTTGAGATAACATAAATTACTTATCCTAGATCAATGACAGATGAAGAGAGCTCTTCATTTCTAGTAAATTCTTATCATTAGCCAATGGATCTTGTGACATTCTCTAATTCTCATCTTGTAATCAGAATAGTCATTCATAAGCATGTAATGAAAGCTTAATCAAAGTTATAAACATTTCATTTAATCTGATCGAGAAATCAGGATTCTGTAGAAAAAGTAGATCTGTAATAAATTACTAATGAGGTTGGCAGTGAATCAGATTACTACTTTGAGAACAAAATCCATACTGAAAGCTCTACAAAAAGAGCATGAAAAAGAAATATTTAGCTATGTTGCTATAATTCAAGTAGCTTCAACATTTACTTTGATTTTTTTTGATAACGTAGATTTAACCTTTTCATGAATGATTGTATATAGTATAACTAAATATTATTATATTATTCTAGCTTTTTTTTTTTTTGACTCATTAAGAATGCAGTTTATATTGTGCCAAGCTTAATAATCGATTTTGGTATAAGACAGAAACAATTTGAAATAAAAAAGTATTTTTTATCCTTTCTTCCAGAGCCTAACTGTGCAGAAGAGAGTAACCCCAGCAGTGTTACTCAGTCATCATAAGTGCAGATAAATCTCTTGTCAGATCATGTATCTATTCATGAACTATAGATATTTTTAGTGTAGAATTCTGCCCTCTTTATTTATTTTCTATCCTCTCT
The DNA here is from genome assembly GCF_028018845.1 of Melospiza georgiana. Taxonomy (NCBI): domain Eukaryota; kingdom Metazoa; phylum Chordata; class Aves; order Passeriformes; family Passerellidae; genus Melospiza; species Melospiza georgiana. The sequence continues at coordinate 24,316,462 of NC_080434.1, read as the reverse complement.
CTTCTTTATTTGAAATTAAAATGCTGCTATACCATAACAAAATGCCATCTCTCAAACCACTGTCCCACAAGAAATTATACCACTTTAAAATAACAGCAGCATGAAGCAAATGAGAGAAACACTAGCTTAGCTTTTAAATGTAAGTTTAAAAACTTATAAATGTTACTTAGTCAGAGCCACCTGCTAAAGAAAGACTGATACATATGTTAGTGAGAGAATTTCATAAACCTTCCTTTTTGATGCAGTCGTCAATTTTAAGACATCTCCCTTTTTCTCTCAGCTAAATGAGGTCTTACTTGTTGGGATTATACAGTGCTTTAACATAGATGTCTTTGACCATGTCTTAAGTTCTTGGGGAAAAAAATCTATATTGAATGGATCTCATAAGAATTCTTTAGGTATTTTCTGTATCAGTGGATATCAGCAAAGGAATGCATAGCCAAGGCACTATCATGGGACCTCATATCAATCGTTTTTTGTGTTTACAGCTGCAATGTGTTCTCTTATGAAGGTGATGATGGTGTTGGATTTTACTGTGGGTTTTTGTTGGAAAATTTGCCCCAGTAAGTTCATGAGCCTAAAGCACACATGTGTTACAAATGCACACGTTGAGTCAGGAGTACACAAGTATTCCTGAAAGCTTAATCTCAGGAGTGGAAGGTATTTCATTTAAGGGTTTATAAAGTAAAATAAAGTAGGGTAATCCACTTACAGATTGATTGAGGATTTTTTAAATCAGTTCTGGCAAAATCATGGCATAATAAGGTAGATTAAATTGTCTGGATTTTTTTGTCAGAGAATCAGTCAAATGAATGCTGCCTGACAGAGGTGTTCTCAAGAGAGAGTGTTGTTCCAGGTACTTCATCAAGGAACTCAGCAGTGGGTTAGAAGTAGTATTTTTATCTATTTCATTTTGGATTAAGAAAATAATATGTGCCAAAGACAGGGAAGAGAGGACTTTGAAATCCAGCAATGGGTGAAACATTTCTTATGTTAGATACTAATTGCATTGCCATCAGATCAAGAAGAGCATTGGAGGGAACAGTAGTATAGTGTCATGCCGAAGTCAACATGACTTGTGTTGCTGATGCCTCTAAATGAGTAAGAATTAATTTAGATGATAATTCTGAATTTTGAATTCTTTTTTTTCAGTACTGTGTTTTGTTCTTTGCCCTGTGCAAACACATTTTAAGATATTATCTCTTTGCACATGGGGGGAAATATCAGTGAGAGAATGTATAAAACAACGAGAGCTAGGAATTCAAATTTTTGCTGAAGGATCCATTACTGTGGCTCAGAATTTATTGCACACTTTAAATTAATGGCAGACTGTATTGTCCTAGTACTGAACAAAGGAATATCAGGTGGTTACTTTTTAATTGCATTTGTCTTTCAGAAGATCACAGAGGGGTACCTTTCAGGTGTGTTTGCAGTTATCCCTAAAAGCCTGGTGAAGGAATTTGTCTTTCAGCATTCTAGTGTCATCTAAATAGTTTTCAATGTCAAGGTCCATGTTATTAAATTTCTCTTGATATTCTTGTGGCTTCTCCGTGGACAGTTCCTGAAGGGTCCTTTGGGAGGATGTTGAGATGGTTTGCACTTGAGGACATGGATGCCCAGAGGGGGCAGCAAGAGGCACCAAGAAAGAGTCTCAGAACCCATGCCTGGAGGGGAGAGTATGGTGCTGGTTTGGGAAAGGATTGGTTGATGGGAAGTGTGGAGAAATGTGGTTAAGGCAAATAGCAGCAGGAGGCTATGTGATAAGGAAAGAACAGTGAAGAACTGGGTAGTTGTCTAACTTATCTTCAAAATCTGCAGTCCAATACAGGGCCAACTGCAACTCCTATGTATTTCTGGCTTCCAAGAGAGGCCAAACAGGGAGATATTGCTCCTAGGCCCCCACCCCTCCCTGGGCCATTATGGAGCCAGGGTGGAGAATTTGGGTTTGCCCCCTTGCTGTTTAGGACTGGCTGGGGTTTCTCTCAGGTGAGGAGTGTCAAGGCCAGGTACAAGAATACAGGACCAGGGGCTGGGACTGAGCCAAGGAGGCCGGAGGGGAGTGGCTTTGATGTGCAGTGTAAGATACAGTGTAAGAGACAACATATCACCAATGCCTGGCCTGGTAGAAAAAGGGATGCTGTTTGAGTCACAGTAGCTCTAAATTTAACTTCCTGATTTCTTATGTGGAGCTTTTTTGCACCCCCAAGTGGTGGATGGGGTTTTTCTGGATCCAAAAAAAGTTGTATGTAGGTATATATCTCCAAGGATGTATTCAAGAGGGCTGCTAGAGTATGCAGGAAAAAAATTAGGGAGGCCAAAGCCCAGTTTGAACTCAGGATAGCGACCGCTGCCAAGGACAATAAAAAATGTTTTTATAAATATATTAATAGTAGGAAGAAAGGTAGGACCAGCCTTTGTTCCTTACTGGACAAAGGTGGGAATTTAGTATTTACAGACGAGGAGAAGGCAGAAGTGTTTAATGCCTATTTTGCCTCGGTTTTTAATGAGAAGATGACTTGCCCTCAAGACTCCTGTCCGTCTGGACTGGTTGATGATTTTAGGGAACAGAATGGTCCCCACATTATCCAGGAGGAGGCAGTTATAGAACTATTGAAATGCTTGGACATTCACAAATCTATGGGACCAGACGGGATCCACCCCAGGGTGATGAGAGAGCTGGCAAATGAGATTGCAAAGCCACTCTCAATCATTTACCAACAGTCATGGATTACTGATGAGGTTCCGGATGACTGGAAGCTGGCCAATGTGATACCTATTCACAGAAAGGGTGCAAAGGATGATCCTGGCAATTATAGACCAGTCAGTCTGACCTCTATACCTGGCAAAATAATGGAACAGTTTATATTACGTGCCATCATGCAAAATTTGCAGGATGGCCAGGGTATCAGACCCAGCCAGCACGGATTTAGGAGGGGTAGATCATGTCTAACTAACCTGATCACCTTTTATGACCAGGTAACCCGGCTAGTGGATGCAGGGAAGGCTGTACATGTTGTTTTTCTGGATTTCAGCAAGGCCTTCGACACTGTTTCCCATAGCATACTCCTACACAAGCTAGCTGGCCATGGTCTGGACAGGAGCACCCTTTGCTGGGTTCAGAACTGGCTGGATGGCCGGGCCCAGAGAGTGCTGGTGAATGGTGTCACATCTAGCTGGCAACCAGTCACCAGTGGTGTCCCTCAGGGGTCTGTGTTGGGACCAGCTTTGTTCAATATTTTTATTGACGATATGGATGAGGGCTTAGAGTCTTTTATTAGTAAATTCGCTGATGGTACTAAATTGAGAATGAGTGTAGATCTACTAGAGGGGTGTAGGGCTCTCCAGAGAGACTTGGAAAGGCTGGACATATGGACAGAATCAAACGGGATGAGCTTCAATAAGTCCAAGTGCCGAGTATTGCACTTCGGCCACAATAACCCCCTGTACCGATACAAGCTGGGGATGGAGTGGCTGGATAGTGCCCAGGTGGAAAGGGACCTGGGGGTGCTGGTTGACAGTCGATTGAATATGAGCCAGCAGTGTGCCCAGGTAGCCAAGAGGGCCAATGCCATCCTGGCCAGTATCAGAAATGGAGTGGCCAGCAGGAGCAGGGAGGTCATTCTTCCCCTGTACTCGGCACTGGTGAGGCCTCACTTGGAGTATTGCATCCAGTTCTGGGCCCCTCACTTTAGGAGGGACGTCGAGTTACTTGAGCGTGTCCAGAGGAGAGCAACGAAACTAATAAAGGGCTTGGAGCACAAGCCATATGAAGAGCGACTGAGGGAGCTGGGGTTGTTCAGCCTGGAGAAAAGGAGACTAAGGGGTGACCTCATCACTCTCTACAACTTCCTGAAGGGTGGCTGTAGTGAGCTGGGGGTCGGCCTCTTTCTCCGGGCGACAACGGATAGAACAAGAGGACACAGTCTCAAGTTGCGTCAAACTAGACGTAAGTTAGAAGTAAGAAGGAAATACTTCACAGAAAGAGTGGTCAGATACTGGAATCATTTACCCAGTGAGGTGGTAGAGGCATCATCCCTTGAAGAATTCAAAAAAAGACTGGATGTGGCACTTGCTGCCATGATCTAGTTGAACAGTTAGAACATCGGCTGGACTAGATGATCTTATAGGTCTCTTCCAGTCTTGAAATTCTGTGATTCTGTGATATGTTTTAAGCAGTTTTTATGAACTTTGTAGACACAAAAATGGAGGGGTATAGGAGACAAAATTTTTTTGAGAGTTGCAAGTATCTGACTTAATGGAACAGTTTTTCTCTTGTGTTTGTCAATGGATGAAAATCCAGAATGGCTTAATAGTAGGGCAATCATGTATAAAATTATGAACAATAGACTGTTGCAGTTCTCTTACAGGAGGAGGAGAAGGCTAGAACTGAAGAGTTCCCATGTCATTATGCAAGAAATCCCTAGGTATGGAGGTTGCCATGCACTGCAATACATTGTTTTGACAATGACATGCTGCCAGGTGTTCCATTTTCATTGTTTTCATAGGAGAAAAATAAAACCTGTGGGTCTATCACAAATGAAGCAGAACTGATGGTGCCAGCATAAAATTTCTGTTAAGAAATGTAAATCCCAGCTGCTGTGTAACTATGGGTTAGGTAATTTAGTTCACTACAGAGGAAATATACCACAGGTTGAAATTGTTTGTCTCTTTTCTATTAAAAGTATGTTGCATCTGCTCACCTACAACAGAGAAATTCGTGTAAGTTTGTGAATGTGAACCAATTAGTTAATTTAAAAATAAGAAACTTAGAGTGAACTTAAGATAAATATCTGTATCTTGTGAAAATAGATACTTAATGCATTATTTTAACTAGGTAAGGTGTGTATTTTTTTCTGAGTCAACTGTTGTTCCTTAGAACAAGTAATTGACTATTTCTTTTGTTCCCTAATTTTGCTGTGAATCTACAATCTTACTTTTAAGTAAGCTTTATACAGGAGAGGCCATGTCATTTGTTTTTTCAAATGCTTACCACAGCATTGATACTAAAACATAAGCAGTTATTGAATGCATTGTTTAGTACAATGGCAATCATGCATGCATATTCCTAGTAATATTGTATTTTATTTTTCATAGATTTTCTTGAATTACTCTATTTTAAAAGGGAGCATCACTCACTGTAGCTTACACCAGTTCCATGCTGCTGTGATTTCTTCAACTTGTTGAAGACCTATGAACCCATCCATAGCTGCTACTGCTGTGAGGTTTTTCAGTACACAGTGTGATATTCTAATAGTTTATGATGCAGAAATCCTGGAAATTTCAGTTAATTGCTGGGTTATGAGACCAGGGTGCATGATAAAAATTGCATGTGCAAATTGTCCCTGTGTGCACTTATTACTGATCTCTGGGAAAACATGGCGCACACCTGCTGAGCTCTGCTCCTGTCCCCTTGAATATCTCTTTCATCTTTAGCTCCCTCCTGTGTGTTGCAGAATCCACCCAAACCAAACTGTTGAGTGCTTGCATCTAAGCAAGGGCCATCAACCTGGCAAAATCTGACCGTGTCCCATCAGACTCTTTAGCAGAGAAAGAGTGGTCTCTGCAAAGACCTTTGTTTAGAGCCATGGGAATGGCTGCATGAATATGATTTTGTGTGGAGCTGTGGCGCAGTCTCATGAAGATTAAGAGCACAGTAGTTTTTCTGCCGTCTCTAAAGCAAAAGAGGCTATTGTTTCTTTCACCCGAAAGCAGCAAAATCTCATGGAGATGAGAGACTTGCTATCAAAATAAGTGTTGCTTGAAGGCCTAATTTTTTGTTATTGCCGTTTTTTTGCTGACATGGGCCTGAAGTGTTACTTGCCTAGACCTTCTAGGACCTGTTTTGTCCTTTAGCACTGATGATCTAAAGGGGGACAAAGCAAATAAAGCTGTTTTGGAGTTCTGCTGGGGGGTTTTAGAATTGTGGGTCTGGCAAGATACCAATGGCAACATGAAATTTTTAGGAGCCTCATCCCTGCTCAGATGAGCTCCCTGTCCTTGTTGAGGAGCAGGAGCCAGACACGTGACAGCCACTGTGCCCACCTGTAGCTGCCTTCCCCTCAGAAACTTGTGAAGAGAGCCAGGCAGTGCTCCCAACTCATCCCTGTGTTGTGATTTTTGTGGAATCGTATGATGCTTCCACCATGAGCAATAGGCAGAGTATCTCCTCTTGATTGTTGATAATTGTCTGACTTTAACAAGGATTTTCTTGTGATTGGAGTTATAGTCCCCTAATACCACTTTTATTTAAATTTATTACAATAATTGCCATGTGATTAATAAATTGTTAGTACATTCATTGAAATCCCTGCTCTGCTATAACACAGTAAATGCTTCTAATTAGTTAGTAATTAAATAGCATGCATTAATTTTTATTATCTCACCCATAGGATGTTTAATTGTATAGTTGGCTATTAGCTGCTGTGAAATATATGGGAAGGGTTAAGTCGTATAATTTTCATGATTCGGGCCTTTCACTGCTTCCCAGCTCCAAACATCAGAACAAAATACTTTTATTTCCTAAACTTACCTAAACATGAATTAAAATTCAAATTTTAAATTCCTGGAATACCTTTTCTGCACTTCTAAAAGACACATAATTGGAAGCATAAGGACATATGAGAAATGTACTTAAGTAGGATCAGTTTGTCATAGGTAGAATGCCATCTGTTGATAATGCAACACTCAACACTTTATAGTAAAGAACTTTTCTATCACCACATCATTTTTGTGTGTGTGTTGCACTCTTTTCCTCCCTCCCCTGAGCCAGTTTGCTTTTAATTGCATGTATAATTTAAAGGAAGTTCTCATTATCAAATTTCATTAGGCTTCTGGATCCAGAAGGGAGCACATGAAAGGAGGGAGTGCTGGAGTTTTCTTTTAGAGGGGCATTGTTTTATATTCCAAGACCTAAAATTTGTTGTATAAGAGAAAGATTGTAATGTAATCATATCAATATCATAATAATAGCAGTAAAAGGATTTTTTTTTTACTATTTGTCCTTTTGCCTTTTTCATTATTTTCCACATAAAAGAAAAAAATTAGGACATCTGGTCTCTCTGAGAATCCCCAGTTAGTGGTTTCCAGCTTGGTGATACATCAAAACAGTTCTATTTCACTATCTCTGGTATTTCATAAGCAAATATTTTAAAATATTTTAAAAAGACAAATATTAACACCACATAAATAAATAAAAATAAAATAAGAACTGAGTAACTTGGTAGATATTATGGTACTTCTTGATTTGAATAGAGGAGTAGAAGTCGAGAATAGAGGAAAGCAATTTTGAATTAATTAAAGAAAAAAAAGACTGGAGACATTGAGGGTTGAAGGAATCTGTTTACACGCTGAGCGTCAGTTGTATGGGAGAAGAATATCTTGCAAGAGTTTTTTCAAGTCACCAGGACGCCAGGTCCAGCTTTGCATCTGAAATAAATTCTAGCGGGCAAACTAACAAAGAGTCAGTTCCAAAGAACATCCTCCAGCTTCTGGCACCATTTGTAGGCAAATGTGTGATTTTTCAAGACTCGTTTTCCCATCTGCAGTCCCTTAGTGGCTGACAAAATCTAGCCACTGTTCCCAGGTGCCACCGGTTATTTCTGAAAAGTAAAGATCAGCTGGTGGATTGTTTCTTCTTGTTATCACCAGTCCTCCAACTTTTGTGTTTATCATTGAAATATACTCAGTTCAGGGCTGGTGTCATGAAAGACACTTCCTTCAGAACTTGGAGTCGGAGATACAGGGATGAGATCTCACTTCCAGCTGAGCTATGATTTCAGAAAAGCTGTGTTTCTTCTTGCCTATAAAGCACTACTGAGAATATTGATCAAAAACCACAGAAAAGTGAACAAACATACCACAGATCTGATGATGGGAGCATCTTACCACTCTCCTATTTTTTAGGCAAGTAAAAGTTTTTAAAGAAGCTTTTAAAATATGTCTCTTTATGTTAACATTTCTTCAAAGTCATCTTTGAAAATACTGTTGTGGACCTCTACAGAATATTTAATGAGAAAATTACACGCACACCCAATTCTTTTTTGTTTACAGCCAATTTTAATTGCTGAGATTAATTGGTTTTTTCCTTTGTTCTCACCCCAAATCAAAGTTCTGAAAGGTTTTTCTTTCACTTGTGGTGCTTTTAATTGGAATATAAGCGCATATAAAGGTAAAAACTTAGCTGAAAAACTTTTCTTCAAGTGATTCCAAGTCAAGCACATTGCAGAAGTGTGGTTTGTTGAGTTTTGGGGGTTTGTTTTGTTTTTTTTTTTTTTTTTTGTTAAAGTCTTGCATATCATATTCCTTCTGCAGTCTCCACCTACCTTTGCAAGAACTAATTATTTGAAGGTTTAAAGACTGCTGCTGCCAAATGGTCTCACAGTTAGTGACCGGGTATGGAAATGAAACAGAGCACTGAACCTTGGGGATTCACCTGGCCTCCTTTGCAAGCCAGGTTGGTTCCTACAGTGTTGAATAACAATTTAAGGAGTTCAGGTTTGAAAGTGACTCTTCAGATGTCAAGCTACAAAGCAAGTTTCACTTTCTTGGCATAGAAAAATAACACAAAACAGGAAAAGCAGAGCAAAAATATTAGTACATTGGGTGATGTTTGGAAGTTTTATCACTAAGTTATATGCACAATGTTTGCTCATTATTTAAGAGATGTTAGTAGTTAATACTTGTTTTTTATAGTTCCCCTAGGGCCATGATCATAAGTCATGTGTGTGTCTGCATAATCCATACCTGTCAGAAAGGCTCCAAGATGAGAACCTTGTTTTTGCCTTTGTAAACGTGCAGTATGCAGGTTGCCTTACAAAACGCAGAGGGTCATTGGCATTTATGCATCAGTGTAATGAACCCAAGTATCTCCTTTTATTTTCAATCAAAACACGTCAAACCATTCTTATACCCTTGGCTATGTCGTGCCTAACCAAAAAATTCAAACGTTCATGTTCTAAGATACCAAATATTTCAGGAAACCAAGTATCTGTGCACCTTTCTGCTTAAGGAGCTGAGACTGCCCATCTTTTACCTTCCAGAAGGTGACCCATCCATCAGCCTGTGGGGTGTCCCTAACGCTCCCACCCAGACCCTCTGCTGAAGTAGTTGTAGAGAATTTGTGGATTTTCAGACTAGATAGAAGGAAGGTATTTTTTTTGCAATAAGGGTTTTTAAACCCTGGAACAGGTTGCCCAGAGAGGTGATAAGTACCTAATCCCTGGAAACATTCAAGGTTTTGTTTGTTGGGGCTCTGAGCAACTTGATCTACTTCAAGATTTTCCTGCTTGCTGCAGAGATGACTGTAAAAGGTCCATTTGAATCCAGACTTTTCTGTGATTCTGTCACTAGAGCCACTGAGGCACATGCCTGGGAGAGGAAATGAGAGATGTGGTTTATGCTTTAATGCATTTCAGGTGCCTTGGGCAGCCATTGGGGCAGGGTCAGGGACTGTTGTGTCTCTGCGCAGTGCAGCTGTGGTGTTCCTGTTCTCTGGAAAGTCAAATAGTTTCAGTGGGAAGGATTAAAGCTTCCCACTCCACAGTAGGGGACAGCTTGCTAATTAGAGCACCCTGCTGGGAGAATTGAATCTCCCGAGTCTGAATAGGGAAATCAAACCCTTTTCTCACATTCTGGGTGCATGTTCTAGCAACTTAAACTTTGGTTATGAGTTCTTACGGCTCAGGCTAATGCTTCCCAGTTTCTGCTGGAAGAGCCATTTTATTCAGCACTCTGCCTCTTGTGCATTCCATCCTGATATTTGTCCTATTTCACATCCTCAGCAAGCCTATGGGCTTACCCTGTTAGATTGCTGGCAAGCACACACATCCTCAAAGGCCTTTTGAGCACTGCTATGATCTCTGATTTTACTGGGAGCAAAGTACTTAAACATTTTCAGAAGCGAGGCCTTGTTACATGAAAGGTGAGATTAATTTCAAAGAGCTGCACTTGTCTGTCCTGTACAGCTTAAATGCAGCTTGCAGTCTGTCCAAACAGTCTATTGACATTGTCCATGATCTCCTTGGCATAGGATATGACATTCTTCTCTTCTTTACACTTGCTTTGATCTACTTATTAAGACTTCAGATCTCACATTGTTCACCAGCCTATCGAAGGGTGAAATAATCTGTTGTGAGTATAATGAAATTTAAGTCCAGATTGCATTCAAAGCGCATGATGTTTGAGAAATAGTTTAATATATTTTCTTGCTTATTTCTTCCTATGTTCTGGAAACACCAATTGGATGAGGCGTTCATTCCAGGATTGGAGACATTTAGGATTGGGGCACCGCTAAATGTAAGGCGGATAAGGTTGCTGGACATACTGAGACCAAAATTGTTGTTAAGCACTGCATGTTGTCCACTTGTTTCTTCTGCTCTGTTTAAATATTCAGAACTTTTTCTTAAGCATTTAGATATAAAAGTTCAACATACAGGGAGGAGAGATAGCTAGCCTTGGGAGACCTGCCATAAGAAGCTGTAAAGGTTTTCATGACCAAACCTGGCTCTTAAGTAGTCCATTGTCCAAAGTGAGAAATCTACTTTTAAGATTTTGGTGGAGAGGGGTGTGAAGCTGGGCTAATTTTTAAGAAGCTTTCCATATGCAGGAGAAAATTATATGAGCTATTCTACACTAATGTTTCCAGAATGCTGTGATTATCTGCTATTAAATAAATAAACCTTATTTAAAAGTGAGCAAGTATTATCCATTTCCAGCAATAGGAGGTCTTAACTTTCTGACTTTGAGAGATGTTTTCTACATGACCAAAGTAATCTTGGCTGATATTTGTCTGTGCACCTGAATTGCTCCATTCCTGCATCTCCAATTGAAAAGAGAACTGTTTCTTTCAAGCAGGCTGTTGCTATCCATGATGGCCACAGCTGATGCGCACCCTGTTTCCTGCCTTTGAAAAAAAAAGATATTTGAAGCCTAATGTTACTCTTTACTGTATTATGCATAGTTCATTGGGCAATATTACTTGCTCACAATTCCAGAAATCTTCTCACTTCTGCAGAGCACATTGTGTTGTATTGACTGCAGGCCAGAACACTGTCAACTCTAACTCAAGCCCTCGGTACAGAAGGGGCCAAACTTCCAAGCTAAAAGGTTTCTTGAATGATAAATTCTTGTCTAGGATCTTGCTTAGTGAAAAGTTCTCATCCTCCTGTTTATCTGCTAGCTCTAGACTGGCAATGGAAATCAACCCAGATGTCTTTAAAGGAAGTCAGAGCTAAACAAAAGTATTCCTTAATCTGTTTAATCCCAAATGATGAATTAAGAGGTATATTTTTTCATTTCTTGCTGCTGTTTTCAAAGTGAATGCTATTTAGAAGGCACATAGGAATCCTGGTTCAGCCAGCAGATGCCAGGGGACAAGCACACACATCAAGTGCATTATGCGTTTCTCACAGCATGAAATCTTTAGTATGATACAATAAGTAACAATTTAGAACCTCAACACACATCTGCTTTCCAGGGAGATCTGCTGAAGAGGATCACAGCCTTCTTCAGCAGTGCTATGATAAGATATGCAGAAAAGCATTGAAAACACTTTAATTTTAAGATTTCATACTGTGATGGCTCTTAAATGCTTCTGGGGAATGGGACTGGGGTGTTGTCTGGTGCTCCACAAATGCAGTTCTGTGTTTGAAGTATATCATCATGCAATTTGTACATAACTAGCAAATAAAGTGGAGGGATAAACACGGAGATCAAAGCTGAATTTGATTTGGGAAAGATGCATCTAAGTATTTTGTGTCACACTTTTTCTGATTTTTGGGGGGGGTGTGGGGTTGGCTTGATTTATTATTATTTTTTTATTCTCCAAAGAGTTTGCATTTTAAATGAAAAATGTTCAGGCTGGAGTACAGACTGAATTTAAAAGGAAGTTTATAAGCTGTGAGTGCTGATTTAATAAGCCATTAGCCTATTTGTCTTGTAAACATCTTTGGAGAAAAACTAATGAACTCATTCTGGACAAAATTACATGGTGATAGAGCATCACTGCCGAATACCAGCAGATAATTTGGTACTCTGAAGCCCTGTCTGCCCCGCAGGACAGATGCCTGCTGCTGTGCCACCCTTGTGCCCATTTGCCTGAGTGGAGAACCTCTTACAATGATTTGTAGCTCTCTTCCAACCTGTGTGCCCTGCTTGCCTCCCATGGGAATGAGCTGTCAGACAGATGGTGTGTTCCTCGTCCTGTCCTCCAAGGCCAGGAGCTTATATATGCTTCAGGGCCAAAAAAAACCCCTCTCTGCTTTTCATATTAGCTAGAGAGAAAGGGTGCAAGAGCTTATGTGGCTGAGCAAAAGAAGCATGTTTGAATCCCTCCTGGTTTTGTACAGTAGCTGTAATGCTGGTTTATAGTCTTTAACACTGGTTGGATTGTTCACTTTTATGCCAAGAACAATATAGTTATTTTAACAATTTGTATCACAAAATGTCAATGACTTCAGAGATTTGTTGCTCTTAGAAAACTGTCAGGCTCTGAAAGATAAGAAGCAAGCTAACAATATATTTACAAACAACAATATATATATTTTCTTTTGTGTATTTTTGGGGAATTTCTTCTGAATTATATGTCATGTAGAAAATTAGCAGAATTCTATATAGGACATTAATTACTGAATTTATGAACAAGGGAGGGAGGGAGTGAGATGAAGAGAACTTCTCCTGATGTGAGTAGTGATGACGTGGTGAATTTTGAGTTGAAGGGAGTAGAGCAGACCAAAGAATAGTTTTTAGCACAGAAGTTACTCATTATGCCATACATGTTTTAATAGTTCCCAGTTGTTCCACAGGTATAATTAATGGGAATTAGTGGTTGAATTTTGTCTTTAAATTACTGTAGACAAATATCCTACTTGCAGACAAATTTAAGAATCCCTTGCAAAATAAATTCTTTATTCTAGTTTGAAAGTATTGGGCATAAATTAGGATAAAGGTCACTGTGCTCAACAGACAGCAGCTGAGTGAGATTACCTTTGGGAGAATTCAGAGGCTGCTGTATCAGAGATCTGTGTATCCTCAGCATCTCTTGGGGGAAAAAAACCCTTAAACCAAGCATGTTATCTAACCTTTTGTTACCTAAATGTAGAGGTTTTGGTCAGTGGCTGAAATAGGACTCTACAGAGTTTCAGCTCTTTGCTCATTGGTGCAATGGAATTTATTTAGGCAGCAAGGAGTAAAAAACAACTGCATATCCTATGTTCAGACTTTTACTCAGACTAAATATTTCATTTAGCCTTCAGCTATGATAATCACAGACATACCCTATGAAATGTTATTTGTGCTCATACAGTACCATTAATTTTCTCTTAATCTTTCTCTGCCTCAGGAAATATTTCAATTTAATTTTGCTCTTCTTGCAAGGAATCAAGAGTACCAAGAGCCCAACTAATTTCCTTTCATTTTCCCTTTATTTCTATACTTTTAATAGATTCATTACCCATGATGTTAATACTCTAGCTATTGTAAAAACATGCAAAAATAAAAGTATGTACTTGTTGTGTCCATTTGCTCAATTCTCAACATCTTTCTAGAGTTTATTGAATTTCCTCAGAAATTCATCAGATCTCAGTTTGACTGTTTGGTGTAGTGGCATTTTCCTGACTGGTGATTTTGTCTTCTCTGCCCTACCCATGGCTGCTCTCATTCTTGCACAGTTTTACTCATCTTCTCAGGCTTCCATGGATTCCTTACACTGCACTCCCTATCTTTATTGGCCAAGAACTATCTACTGTTCCCCTTTTAAATTTATCAAATTGTCCTAACCTCCTCTCCAGCTTTATTCTAGTTTTATTTCATTACTTTTGCCTTCACCCCAGGTAGGGGAAAGCTGTTGTGTTGGCAAGAATGTGCAGAAATGTGAGTGTCATTTGTGGGAGCTTGAGAGAGAGGGTATTTCACTCAATAGCAAATAGTGAACAACTCTGCATTTAATACCCTATTTCACTCAGCATTCTGGTGGCATATTTCTCTTAGATGTATTGAAGCAGCTGTTTGACACAGAATAATGCCATGGCAGAGCTTGACAACTTTTTTTTTAAGCAGGCTTTGGATGGGTAATGATTATAAAATCAGGATCTCTGCTGAAAGATAACACCTCTAGCAATCTCAGCTCTGAGATACTGGTTCAGAATTAACTCAGAGGGAAGTGTACCATCTGTTGCTAAAACCTCACACTAAGAGCTCAGGCAATTTCTAGCTTAAAGGGAAAACGTGGACATGAACCTAGCTAATTAAGGGAAGCAAAGAGAGGGATGGAAGCAAAAACTTTAAAATAGCTTCTAGTCCTCTGCTTGTGCCTGGTGCTGTCTGATTGGAGAGACAGCAGAGACAATTGACACCGCAGAGAAAAAAATCTGCACAGAAAGTTCTGTCAAATGCCCAAAGTAAACAAATGGGAAGCAAATGTTGTTTCATTGCTATTTGATTTATAATAACTACTGTATTATGTAAAGCTTCTCCAGGCTCACTTAGGATGTTTAAACTGCTATTGTTACTTCAGTTCTTGATAATCAGAACTAATTTCTGTGCCAAAAATGTATCTCCAGATAGCTTGTTTAACTCAAGACTGCTTATCAGCCAAACCTAGCAAAAGAATCAAAATTTCTTGTTGGTGCTTCTTTTACATAAATAGCTTATTTTATCTCTTTATTATTTATTTGAGTGGTTTAGGTGACCTGAAAGACAATCCAAAATACTCTGTTGGGCTTTGGTTTTGGTTCTGCTAAGAGGGAAAAAAAAGAACATCAAAAAAAGGCAAAATAAGACCTGCAGGCTTTGTCTGCTTGAAATGAAATACAGTGCTCCAGCTTGCTTGTCCATGCCATATCTTCAGATAATGCAGTGATAAATCTCCCATAACTGTGGAACCTGGGTAAATGCAGATCTGACCTTTTGTTTACAGGATATCATGGGAAATCTTTATGAGACCACAGAAGTGATTCAAAAGGTTTAGAAACATTATGAGATGGCAGAATGTGTCCCCTGTGTATAATTCTGACAGCAAAGATCTGACACTGTTTCTCAATGAGCAGTGCCCTTTCTGTAGAGCTTCGAACAAGCCATTTGGTAGTGATGTTTGAGAAACATTTTTGGTAATACAATTCAGGGAAAAACTGATCTTTGCTGCTATAATTAGGCAAGATTTTAATGTTGTTAAAATATTGACGTGAAAATATTTCCTTGGTGTACAGATGTTGAGGCTGGTACAATGCAAGATAAAATAAAAAAGATAACATTTTTGGTTTAGGAAGAAAATTAGTCAGATGAAGCTTTTATGCTTCCTCTAATTTTCACTGGTTATGATGGTTTATCTGCTTATAATTTAAATTGGGGACTTAAATCAGCTTGATTAAAAATCCAGATTGTGTTTTGTTACGTAAAATGAATCTATTGATTAAATAAATGCAGAAAAAAAAAAAAAACGTGAGGAAGAAAGGAGCCATGCTGCTGAATTCCAGATTAAAGTCTGTTCTGCTGCCTGAAAGGAGCTACCTTAAAGAACAGAATAGAAGTATAAAGTTGGGCCTCATTCTTTGGGTTAAAATACCACTTCTGGTTTTGGTTTGGTTTGAAGTTTTAGGCATCTTCATAGCCTGTGATTTGGTTTCTGATCTGTACAAATGTACGTGGTATGAATACACACACTAATTATCCCTGTGTGACTTTGACTCTCCTGGAAGTGGAGAATGGTTGGACTCATTGATCCAAGAGGTAATTTCTAACCTTAGCAATTCATGAACCTTTGTGTCTTGTGTGCTCCTACACCTGTGGTCACTTGAGCATTCCAGGTTTTCCAACAGGTTGCTACAGCAACAAGCTTCTGCAGGGAGGTGATTATCTGCTGAACATATTTACTGGGGAGCTGTGGAAACAACAAACTTTCAACACTGCAAGTAAGCAAGCACCTGGGGTTGCTGTCCCTGGCACCCTGCAGCCTCAGGGTGCTATCATATTTTATAAAATAGCTGTAAAATATTACCTGACACCAAAATGCTTCTGAAAGGATTATTGAGCTTTTGCAACTCAGGTTGCGTATTTTTGTTTGTGGGTGTTATGTTTGCTTACAGTCTTATCTGTTGTTGGCCTCAGGCCATGAAATAAATACATAAAAATGTTCTAAATGGAAACATAACAGACCAACAAAATGTGTAACCCCCATACCATAGTAATAAAAAAGGCAAATTAAGGAAAAAAAATTCTGTGCTTTTATATCACCTGTCAGCCTCATTTGCCCTAAGTTATGATCTCAGAAATTAGATCATCTGAAAATGAAGCAGATGGAGATTGGGTAGGTGTGGGAATGGGAGGGAGAGGGACACAGCTGAAGGCACCTTCCAGGGTGAGCAGCTCCACTTTAGCACCTGAATTTTTGGCTTTGAATTGTTGTCTGGTGACATCAGCCTCACAGATATGTTCCCTGTGATTCACTGGCTTTACTGTGGTCTGGCTGCATGAGGAGGGAGAGGAGAATGACAGATAGGAGAGTAAATATCAGCTCAGTATATTGGTCTGACCCTTCTGCCAATATTGATTCATTCCCGAGCAAAACAGCTGACATAATGCAGCTCCCATCTTCTGTCATGCAGGCAATATGCAGAAAGGATTCCTGCCTGCCATCCCCTTTTTTCCAAGAAAGTGAGCTGAAGCCTGGTACTATTCAAAAATATACAAGGTTTCTATTACATATGCCTGCATTTTGTTTTTCATTATTAACTGCTTTTGTAATAGGTGAAACTAAAATACTAAAACTACAGAAACTCTCAGCTTCACAACAGTGCTTTTCTTTGGGAGCTGCATTCTCTATATTACCTAGAAATTTTTTTTTTTCCCATAGAAATTCTTCATATACCAGTCAAAAATAAAAAAAAAAAACTTCCACTGTTGTGTATTATGTTTCTCTAGAACCAAAACTTGTTTTAACCTTGTCACATGTTGGATTCAGTGTTTAATTAGCATTTTTGAGTGCATTTCTTAGTTCTTTCATTGGTTTCAGTTCCCAGTTTTCTTTTTTGGCTCTGTAGGTGTTTTTGTAGCAAAGTATGTGCTTTTTTTAGATAATCCATTATCCACACTAGTGTTTACTTTTTTAATGTCCACAATGAATATGCCAGCTAAAAAACAGGTTTATTTTGTATACATACATAAGGTTCTAAACACTGTCATTGTCAAAGTAGCTGGATCTCTTCATATGACTGACATACTGCATCTTTGATATTGATTACAGAAGGAACTGCAGAGTAAATAATAGACAAACATTTTTTTTGTGAGTAGAAAAAGATAAAAAGTACTTTATTTTCAAGATTATGTGGGAGAAGAGACAAGAAACATCTAGTATCTGTCATTTCATCTAGGTAACTTTTCTGTCTCAGAATTATCAGAACTGGTGTTGTTCACAGACGAGACCTATAAGTCATTGAAACATAAGCAAACACCAGTTTGCAGCTTTCATCATGAAGATTTAACTGTCACACATACTGGATTACAAAAGTCAGTCTGTTATATTTTCATTTTTCCTCTGTGACATATTTTTATAGTGAAGAAAAAGCATTTTAAGGAACAGAAGAAAAATCTAACCCAGTTTAAAATTCAGTGTTCAGAAGCATGTACTTCTGAGCTGATGTAAATTCATAACGCTTAAAAAGATCTGGCACAAGTTAGCATTCTTCTCTTTTTCCCACTGAATAACAAGTATGAGAAGTCCTTTCTGTCTGCCTATTTAAACAAGGAGCTAACAGTATCAGCTCAGGCAGACTGAGTAATGTATGATTTTATTTTTTTTCCATGCTTAGAGTTACTTAATAATACCCCTTCCTGATCTTGTTGGTTACAGTGGAAATAGACTTTCCTTGAAACAGGTATTTTAAAGCAAAATAAAAGAACTATTCAAGCAAAGCAGGGTAAGCTGTATGTAATACTCTGTCCAGGCTGAGCAGCTTAGTATATGGTTTTTGCCTTTCTTCTTAATTTAAACTACTTTTCTCAAGGTCTGCACAGGTATAAACTAAGAGATAGTGAAGTTACACATGGTGCAGTACCAAACTGGGGTTTGGTGTGTCTGTGTTAACATCTTGGGTTTGGTAAAGGCTTTACATGGGGCCTTGTCATGTAATTAAGGGATTTGGGACCTCACTAAATAATTATGTTTATAAAAATACAATATTAATGATTTTTTCCTTCTGTTCTTTGCATGTCTCATTTGCTGTCACTACTCTCTCTACTTTGCTGAGATGTGCTTTTTTCTGTGGGCTGAATGCAGTTTGTGAAATTGTATGGAAGTACCACAGTCTGCATGGAACAGTGAAACCGCTATTTAATTGTTGGACATTAAGATTTTTTCTTTTATTAAGAACAATACTCTGCTTTTCAAATTACATGGGCATGACCACATACATGGTATCAAGATGTTATATTTTAATATGCAGTGTCGCACAAACCTTTCTTAGGTTACCCTTAGCAGACTCTAACTGCTCCAAAAGGCTACACAAATCATTAATTTTTTTTAACTTGGTGCTTTCCAAGCTTAGATTGTTTAAAATTGTTCTTTTTCACCTTAAAATATGCTGTGAAAAATTCTGTGCTGCCTTTATCTTTTTATTTCTAGATGTTGTCACAAAAGCCTTAAAAAATCTTGAGGTTTTCAAATATTTTTTCCTATGTAGGCTTTAAAATACGACACTGGATAATATCACAGTCTGTGTCTTGTAAACGGAGACCAGTTGAGTTCTGTTCCATTTTATGTGGCAGACCAGACATCTCTGATTGACAGATTGAGAGCAGGGAGAACAGAGGAGCTGACATTATAGCATTCCTTATTGTTCAGCTGTGCACTTACTTCTTGTCTAATTTTTTTTCTGGTAAGTTTACCCAAATGTCTTGAGGTGAGATTAGGTTGTTTTGATGAAATAACTTCAATATTTAGGTAAGGCCTAGTTTGTCATGTGGCTTTCACAAAAGGTGGTTCAAATGACATATGGAATTCATGTGTAGGAGAATTATATGTGTTAATGTTGATGCTGTCATAAAGAGATGGATTCAAATGTATTCAGGCTTTTGACATTTTCTGGAGTCATTTTTTACAGCTAAAATGTGATCAAAATATGGACTGTCATTCTGCTGAAAGGTGCTTACTCACAGGAGATAGATATTTACAAGTTACACTTTTTTTCAAAGTGTCTCAGTATCTCAGGTCAGGTTAGTTAAAAACCTGTGTAGGCACAGCAGGGTCCTGCAGGTGCTTCTCCCTAGACTAAGCATCCTTTTTGTGCCACTGATAAAGTGTACAAATGTCAGTGATATATATCTTGGTAATAGATTATGTGTAGCTGTACAGGTAACTTCAACTTTATGACAAAAAAGGCCAAAAATGGGTCAGGACAAAGGGTAAGAAGAAACATAAATGCTTCCTTTGGTTGGTGTTTTGTAGCACATAAAAATCTTTTGTAGTATGGATATGATTTTTCAGCGTGAAACTGTGTTTCAAAAGATACCAAAAATGAGCATTTCCATTCTAAAATTTCCTTTTATATGAACCTTAACATCCTCATGACTAGTAGTTATTTCATAGACTGATTTTTGAGTTTGATTGGGAAAAGACATTAAAGGAACAGCAACTCTGAAGAAGATACCGGACTCAATTATGGGAAATTAGCAGTGATTACTCTGATATGTAACATGAAGAAATTGCATGGTGACTGGGTAGATTTGCTGAAAGGAGTCAGAAAAGCAAATTATTCTGTTGCTCAGCTGGTAGGATCCTGAGAATTCCTTTCAATTCTGAACCTTGTCAAGGAATAGCCATCAGTCAGGCATACCTTAGTGATTTTATAAAACAGCTGTGATTTGTAATCGTGGTAGCTGACAGTGTGGCTCACAATGTGAGAGGCATTGTGACACCCAAAAGACTCACTGGCCAGAGTCTTTCCAGGAGAAGCCTTGGTTGCCCATGGCCTGCTCTGAGGGAGGTCTGTGTGAGGATTTCCTTTGAGGACCCTGACTGGCTCATAGGGTAGGTTGGTTTATAGCTTCCATCTGGATGTGCCCCAGAAGAAAGTCTGCTGGAGACATCCTGAGCTGAACAGTGCATGACTCCAGCCTGGCACTTGGGCTGGCTCTCACCCTGTAGAACTGTGAGTTTCAAACTCAGAACTTGGCAGCAATAATTACAGTCACTGATGTACTCCAGTGTAACCTGCAGCTGTTTCCCCAGGGGTGGCACTGCGTATGTTCCAGAGCATCCTTTACCAAGTGGTCTTGAGGTGAGTGCTGGCTGTGTGAGTTCAAGAGGTTCCACCTGCTTATTGGAGGGAATGACAACAGCTGAGGTGTGCCTGGGAAATAAAAGTAGGCAATAGTTTACTATCAGCTAAACAGGTAATAAATACTCCTACAGAGCCAATTGCTGGACAGCAAATCAAATGCTGCACACTGAGTGGAAACATATATGAAGAAGAAAAGATTAAAATGTCATTTCATTTACTTTAAAAGCAGGCAACAGTACATTGATTTATAAGATTATTGGTCTTAGTAACCTTCAATAGTGCTTTCCTTGTCACTTGCATTAAGCTCCTAAGTATAAAGATGTAGCCACATATTACCAATGCCTTTTACTAGCAAGTATTGCCAATAATGTCGTAAGGATCTGAGAGGAATTCTGTTGTTAGTCCATTATTGTACCTTCAAACGTTATTTGTTAAAATCCCATCATTTGTATTGTGATCTAACTTACCTTTTCATCACCATAAAACTGAGTGATATTATACTGCTGAATGCTGTAGATTTCCTTATCTTTGAGATATGTTGTCCTTTTGCAGGGCTAATATATAGGCTATAGAAAATGTCTTAATATATCCTGTGCTTAAATTTGCAACCTATACAGGGGAAAATGTAAATTTATGTCCAGACTTAAATGCAAGTAGCTTGCATAGAAAACATATGGATAAATCAGAAAGTAACTTCTAGTCCATTTCCTTGCTCATCTCAGCACGATTTCTCATCTGAGCTTCATTAAGTGGTGCAAACTGCTTTTCCAAAGGGTTTGCATGAATATTTTCCTTAAGATGCTGTGAGAATTAAGTGATTTGAGCATCCAAATCCATAGAAAGCTTTTAAAGTCTCAGCTACCAGATAATTTTCTTCTACCATTGCCTACCTGAACCTTCTTTCTTCCTCCTTTCTTCACCCCAAAAAATTTCCATGGGCTCTGGACACTAAATAAATCTGTTACAAGTGAGTAAACCAAAGAGACAGTACCAGTTATAAACTCCGGTCTTGCAGGGGAGAGTAGAGGCGCGCTGACTTGAAATTTATAGCAATATTCTGATAAAGCTTTTTAAAATTCCTTTCTAACTATTTATATATAAAGGAACAGCTAAGGCTGTAGAAGGAGACATGATTTTTTGGGCTGTTTTGGGCAGTCGTTGCTCACATTGTGGGAGATCAAGATTCAGTTACCTGTTCTCATGAATATTTATTTACATATTCGACAAGGTCCCAGGAGAAATGAGTACTCACCTTGTGATATATGCAGCTGCCTCCTGAGGGGCTCCTGTGCAGTGTGGGTGGCAGAAAAGCCAGGCTCCATGTCAAGAAAGTAAATCTGGAACTGTGCTAAGGATTTTTACTAAGGATGTAGTGGACCTTCACCTCTTGCCTTTCCAGGTTAAATATTTTGGGTCCTGAGAAGGACTTTGGGGTGCTGGGGGATAAGGGGCTGGACATGATCTGGCAATGGGCACTCGCAGCCCAGAAAGCCAAACCTGGGCTTATCCAAAGGAGTGTGGGCAGCAGGGGAGGGAAGGAGTTCTGCCCCTCGGCTCTGCTCAGACCCCACCTGGAACCCTGCTTCAGCTCTGGGGTCCCAGCACAGGAAGGACATGGACCTGATGGATTGGGTCCAGAGGAGGGTCACCAAGATGATCAGAGGGATGGAGCACGTTTCCTGTGATAGAAGATTGAGGGGATTGGGATTGTTCAGCCTGGAGAAGAGGAGGCTTTGGTTTGACTTAGTTGTAATCTTCCAGTACCAGAGGGGAGCCTGCAAGAAAGATGGAGAGGGACATTTTGCAAGACCATATAGTGACAAGACAAAGGAGAATGTTTTCAAACTGGAAGAGAGTAGGTTTCAATTAGGTGTTAATAAGAAATTCTTTACTGTGAGGGGTGGTGATGCACTGAACAGGTTGCTCAGAGAGGTAGTGGATGACCCATCCCTGAAAGTGTTCAAGGCCAGGTTGGATTAAGTTCTGAGCACACTGGTCTACTGGAAGGTGTCCCTGCCCATGGCAGAAAGGCTGGAACTAGATGGTCTTTAAGATCTCTTCCAATCCAGGCCATTCTATGATTCTTGAAGGTCTTTTAAGGCCATCTGAGTCAGTGCAGTACAGCTGGGTAATATCAGAGCCAGGGTCCTTGTTACACTGGCAGTGAAGCCCCTGGGGTGTGTGTGTGTGGAAGGCACTTCCAGCAGAGTTACAGAGAGAAGAGATCACGCAGGTTTGTGAAGTTAACCTTATTGCAAATCATTCTGCCACACATTCTCTCTTGAGGTTTAAAAAAATAACTAAGATGGGATTAAATCATCTGTAGTCTTAACAGCTGGATGCTTTATTCATTATAGGACACATCAACTTTCTGTGCCCTTGGGGAAAATACAGCTGTTCACTTCTTAACATACAGAGTTTGTAGTTCCTAAGAGTATATAATTTCAGTTCTCTAAATAAAACATTAGTTATTATATTAAAAAAATCACTATTTACAAGTATCCCTTTGCTGTTATGCAAACAGGAACGTCCCAGGGTAAGACTGTGCACCTGTTCCTGTGCTATCAGAAATTAATAGGGGTACTGAAAACTACATAGATGCTTCTAGTTTAAGGTCCTAGGGCCAACTGCTGTGCCTTTTGCCAAAATCCCTCCAAAAAGGAAGGAAGAAGAATGTGTCCGTG
The DNA here is from genome assembly GCF_028018845.1 of Melospiza georgiana. Lineage (NCBI taxonomy): Eukaryota > Metazoa > Chordata > Aves > Passeriformes > Passerellidae > Melospiza > Melospiza georgiana. The sequence continues at coordinate 24,293,511 of NC_080434.1, read as the reverse complement.
CAGGGGATTCTCTTAAGAGTTGATCAGGAGTATTATTGTCCACAGTCATTCCCAGGGGGATGTAGGAAGAGGAGCCTGTGCTGTATGTTTGTTGTGTGCAATGAGATGTGTTGCTTTTGTAGTGGCTTTGGATATGTTTTCTGTGCTCAGGCAATGCAGTTTTATTTTGTCCTTAGGCCACTTTGTGTTTCTGAGTATTTTACCTTTCGTATTTTGAATTTTAAATAAGTCAGGACTACATTTTAGCAGTTTTGCTTTTAGGCAGTGCAAGAGGGGAAGAAAACACTGGATAAAATTTATGCTACAGTTATCAAAACAAAACAAAGTAATAATGGAAAATTGTATTCTAAGCCCTTTTTTGATGATTAGTAAGGAGTGATTGACCATTTGCTAATTTGGGTTACAGTATCCTTCACAAACTTTACAGTGCTCCATATTCCCATTGCCACAGCGGAGGTGAGAGCTGCGGTTTTCCTGAGGCGCAGGAATGGGTACAGCTCTGCCAGGTGAGCCAGAACAAAGCCTGCCTCTGGCAAAACCAGCGGGGATGCTGCTGAGCTTGTCTCAACTTGGAAGTCATTCTGCATAACTTACTGTAAGCACACAGGCATAAATCAGAGATGAAAATTAATGCAGACGTGAAAAATGATAAATGAGAATCCAAAGCTTTGGTTGTATTTGACCTTGGAATTTGGGTTCCCACACACAGAAACATCTGCATAGAGTTTATTAAGTGAGATTACACAGCCTAATGGTGGTCTCCATGGCAAGCTCAGTGGCTTTCTTCTTTTTACTTGATTTGTAGATGTTCATTCTCTGTGATTTGCAAGCATTGCATAGTTAATTAGAAATTTGAATTAATGAAAGGTGTTCTGTTAGAATATCTCATTTGTACATTACTTGCTAGTTTCATTTTTTTCTTTTCCCACCCTTTTTTTAGATCTGATTGGTGTTACTGAATTACCTTCAATGAAATTATCTCCAAATTATGAGATTGTAAGAGCACCATTAAAGTTTTAAGTTCAAGTATCAGCTCTTGTGATAAATCTTAGAAGATATTCAGAGCTCAAGTCATTTAGCAAAGCACATACAGTTTGACAAATACTTCACAAAGAGAGGAGAAGGCAAGAGCATCAGGAGAGGAGGAACAACCTAGAGGGAAAACCAGTTAAATGTTTTCCTAGCACTTGTATTAGAAGAATGAGCTGGGGAAACAGGACATTAGAAAATTACCTGGGCTTTTAACTAGATTTTCAACTCAGCAAGTAACACAAAGCAGAAAGGAATTAATTTTAATAGTGGAAGTTTTTTAATCCAAAATGCAGGTTTTGGGGACACTGTTTTATATTTGTATTATATGACTTGAGGTCAAGTAAAAGGGCAATTTTTGGTGGAGCTTTTAGAAGTCTTCAGAAAATAGAATATATAGAAATTTATATTTTTACTCCCTTGTGTTGACATTTGGGGATATCTGGGGTTCCCAGAAAAAGTGATAAATGCATGCAAATTCTATATTTCCCTGCTCATTATAATGAAAAAAAAGGCATTTAAGTGGGCAGGCTTTCCATAGAACTCACACCTTGCTCTGACAATCTTGTTCTGTAAGAGAACTTGTTTGCTTGTACTGTTACTAGGAGCAGCAGGCAGATGATCTGCAGTGATTTAGCAGAATGTAGATTTTTTTTTTTTGTTCCCTGGAAATTGTATTTTCACAATCAGATGGATTAGGCTGAAAGTTTCCTGAGCAGCCTGTAGATTCTGGCCTAATGACCTTGAATATTACCAGTAACTTGCAGTGTAATTGCATGATAAATGAGCCCAGCCAAAGGAATGACTACAGTCTTTGGATGAAGAGTTCAAAGCTAGCCCTGGAAGCCATCTCCATTCAGCAAAGGCAGTAGACAGTATCAGTGTGCTTCCTGGTGTGGTCCTGGAAGCTGAAAATTATTTATTTTTGTATTCCTTCCCACTAGTAAAAAAGCAGAACTGTTGGCTCGTACTCGTGCTTTAAAGAGATCTCTCTCTGTATAAAAGACTTACTTGGACTATTTGCAGAACATCTGGTGCCCTTCCACAAAGAGGAACCAAACTTAAGATAAATTTTGGATTGGGACTCTCCATTTCTATAATAATTACTTTTTTCTATATCAACTCAAACTAAAAGCAATTTTAGAAATAAAGCTGATGCAAAATAACTTTGAGGTTCTCAATAGCTAACTTTCTACACTGTAAATGCACAATGATATCATTTGGGAATAGAAATTCAACAGTTTTGAACAGTGTAATATTTCAAACTGAAGGAAAGGGGCAATGTTTGTATTTTATATTAAATAAGAGGATAGCAGTAATAAAAGTGCAAGTTATCTGCATGTATCCTTCTTTACCTAATGTCATGTCTGCTGTGTTTAAAGTACTGTGGTGATTTCAGAAGTTTGACAGATTCCTGGGAGATTAAAATATTGAATAGGCAATAAAATTTTGTGGCACTACTGGTACTTTTCACAGCCATCTGTCTTTGCCCATCTTTAGTTATCATGTCATTATGCAGTTCAGGATATCAATACCTAATTATACTATATTGACATTCTCAGTGATCAGTCATCTCAAAGACACTTTGAAAGGTAATAACACCATATCCGTAGTTAGTGGAACTGTCAGCAGTTTTTGGTAACAGCTGTATGGGATTGTTAATTGTCTATTTAGGAAAGGGATTGTGCAAACAGTTTTCATAAAGTCAGAGACTTCCATGATGTATAGTACTTCCCATAAACACCAAGATTGTGATTATAGTGGTCCCATTGGTGTTTTTTTAAATGTTACAATTTTTTAATTTTCTGACTCTAATGACAAATATAGCTTATCCAAAAGTCTCTTTGTATTTTAATTAGTATGCTGAAATTTTTTCAGTTAAAAAAGCATAAATGAAAATATTTCCTGTGGTTCTTGTCAGAAGTACAAAATATCTTCATGTACCAGCCAGGAATGTCCCAGGTCTTAGGCTGTACTGAACAACTCTGTCTACCAGCAGTAGTGTGGGAAATAATTTGCTTTTCCATAACTGAGGAAGCTCCTTAGCTGCCAGTCCTTGGGGAATTGTGTGAGGAAGATTTCAGACTTCACCCATTTCTTCCACTCAAAAAATACATTCTGTTAGAGGGAACACAAACTTTGATCAGCTGTGGTCAGCTAAAGCAAATGTCTATCCACAGCCTTTTAAGAGGCTGCTGGATCATGCAAATTTTGCTTGCTCTTCAGGGCAAGTCATTGCAGATAAGGGGATTACTGCCTCAATTCAAACCTCAAAACAGTCTGATCTTTTAGTGGCCTGTTGTTGTAACATTATTTTATAACTGGATAATAATTTTATGGCTATGTTGAATCATTTTGTCACCATACTGGTCTGAATATTAATATTCTATATGTGATTGCAGTTTTCTTTCTCATCACCTTGGGTAGGGTATACCTGATGCTCCAGCTGAATTTGCCGATTAATTTTAAAAATTCTATTTAAAATGTCCATTTTTAAGTGATTTTATTTCTCTGATCTTAACTTACAGTTTGATATGCCTCTAAGAAGAGAAAAAACCTCACGAGTTTATCTTGATTGATCACAATGTTCTGAATTGGCAGTTTTCTGACTGGTTTCTCTGTCCCTTCATTAATTCTTGTTTCTTATCTTTTTTTACCTCCCTTTTTTTATCTGCAATAAAACCAGTAAAGTTTAGTTTTCAAAGATTGTATTTTTGGGCTTGAAACTGTATCCTCTGAAGGGGCTATTATCTCTCTGTATAGAGCAAACGTATCTTAAATAAAACAACCAAAAAATCCACCCTCTATAAATAATCTTAATGCAATCTCAGATGAATGACTAACCCTTATTTCCATATACGGTTGAAGTCAAACTTAATCTAAAAAGCAAACAAAATGAAGCTTTGAGGAAAAATAATTCCAGAGTCAAAATGTGTGTTCAGGATCACTATTGATAAATAAAATGCTTTGGCCATGGCATTAATGCAGAGTGAGTTGGATGTTGAGCAAGCTGAGGAACTTGGATGCTGAGGAAGTCCAAGTTTTATTTTGGTATTTATTTCAAGTCTTGAATTTGGATTGTTTAGATCCCCATTTGTTTGTCTTGCATTTGAATGAAAATCAAACTGAACTTTTTATCTTCCTATTTTATCATTAACAAAAACCATAAGGTGACTTAAAAATGTGGCTAATTGTTTCCCTTTACTGCCCCCCCGCCCCCCAGCCCCAGGATTTCTTTAATCATATTTTGGCACAGATTATTGCTCTGAAAAAGACTAGTGATTTTCTGGGGCTCTTTCTCATGTTGTCCTTTTTCTGTTACTTGAAACAGTGCTCCCTGGCTAAGAGATTAGCAAAGGGCAGGTGTATTCCACCTTCATCTCCCTTCATTAGTACAGCGAGAAAGTTCATTAATTTCCTGCTCGTACACAAGTGATACTCTGTAAAGGCAGGGCAAGAAATTTTTTCTTGCAGCCTCTGACATTTTGTCATTTATGCAGTGCTGAGTTTGGACCTCTTGGGTTATTTGTCCTTCCACACAGCTCTTGTGGAATGCAGGCAATGCTAGATGCTGCTGCTATGAAGGCAATTTGTATATGCAGTTTATGACATTTAAAGAAACTATTAATTGTATTGCCATTTTGTACTTTAGCAGAAGTTGCAGCTAGATAAATTGTCTCATTCCTTATCAGCTTTTGGAAAAGCACATGAAAAAACTAAATTTTATTATTTTTCCTTTATAGGATTTAGTGGCAAGATGGATATTTTTCTCTTTTTTCTCAGTTAAGTAGAAATCATACGCATTTGTGCATGCATAATCTCATTAAATTTCTAATCAGATTACATCAGCCTTTTTCTGCTCCTAAGCAGTCCTGAAAGCATGTTGGTTTGTAAAAATTCAGTTTGCCAAAAGATAAACAATCACTTTGTCTCCATTCTGAGGCCTCAGAAGCAACTGTGCAGTGTTTAGAAAATGTTATGCAGAGATATCACATATACATGTGGAAACCTGTTGTAAAAAGGAATGAAATTTTTTAGGTTTATGGTGGTAAAACCTTGGCAAGGGGCATGTTGTTTTTAGGTACTCTCTTAAATTCTTGTCTGCAGACTCCAGGAATATATAATGGTGGTCATATGAGGGGACATTATTAGAACACGTGTGTCTATCTAATATGCCTGGATTGTAAAGTTTAACAGCACGTTACTGTGTTTTATATGCTGATGTGTTCAGCAACTGCATTTCAGCAGCTATACTAAAAGATTATAACAGCTTGAAATTTGATTAGAACTAATGGAATGAAAATTCTTGCAGCCTCAGCTGAGTCCCTTAGTGCTATTCTGTAATAAATGCACCCAAACAGAATAGCTTTGTCACAACAGTGTTGTATTCTTGTTTCACGTGTGGAAAACTGAGACAAATGGATGCTAAGACTTCAAATGGTCAAAAATGCACAATTGTTTGATTTTTTTTAATCTGTATTGGTTTTTTACTAAGCTTTGGTTTTATTTTTGTAATTTTCAGAACATGGATACAGATGAGTTAATTTGCAGCCCTGGCCTTTCTGTACTTCATCAAATCAAAGCCTAAATGCCTCACATAACCCTGCAAATATAGAATAAACAGGTTTGTGGATAGCTGTGAAAATTTGAGGGTTGTTGGCTTTTCTGCATTTAGGAACTTAATGGTGGAAGCAAGGATCTGATTTCATAGGTACTATTCAGTAACTTCATTAATGTCTGTTATTTAACATCTTCCAATTTCTACTCATCAAGGGTACCTTGGGCACTGGATCAAAGAGGCACTCTAGGGGAAAATGTGTGATTGTCAGGTTCTGATCTCTCTTGACAATGTTTGAATGTGTTAGTTCATTGAAATCTGATGAAGCTTTTTTTTTCACCAAGGAACAAGGTTCAGATTTGCTTGAGTTGAACAAATTCCACAGGTGATTGCTGAGACTAAGAAAACTTGGTTTTGTCCCAGAACAGGCAGTCCAGTACTTGTAGGCTTTTCTTTTCATGTTCTGTAAAACTTTGCAGCTTTAGCCTGCATCTGATTTCTTAATGCCCTCATTTACTGTGTCAGCATATTCCTCTGCTTTTTTCTTGCCTTCTCTCTCTTTTTTTCCTCCTTTCACTCTGGGTCCTGTGGCCTTTCTTCTGACTTTCCCCTCAATTTCTTGTCTTTAAAACAATTGCTTTTTCATTTTCCACACAGCTTGAGCATCTGCCAAGTCAGTGGTTAATTGGGAGTTAAGGAAGGGTTTGAAAGCCCATTAGGAACTGCAGACAAAAACCTGGACATGTGGTGGGAGGAGTGAGTGCCAGTGAAGTTCTGCTCAGCTGCCTGCAGCACTGTAGGCACATTTGGGACTGGAGGAAGTAGAGGTTCTTTTGGACACAGGAAAAAAAAATGTAGATGCCAAATGCCAACATGTCTTCCATGAAGCTGTGAAGAAGGCTTTTCAATGGCTTGTTATTTCCCCAAATTTAGATTCCTTTCCGTAAGAGACAAAGGACGTATCCAAGAAACAGATAAAAAGACTCTCTGACCTCATAACTCTGGCGAATTGTGAAGTGAATGGTGTCAATTTGGGAACTCTATCTTAGAGTGTTCTACTTTGGCACCATTCTCAAATTTAACCAACTTATTTCAAGTTCAAATTTTTAAGAGTCCATTTTTTAAAGAGTTGCATTTGAGTTACCAGAATTACCAGGCCAGACTCTTATAAAAAGTTAGCTAGTGATAAACACTTCAAAAAAGTTCTATCTAGTGAAGAATTCAGCAACCAGAATAATACATACAACTGAACTATTAGCACAGCCTATAATCTTTTTATCCTGTGCATTACTCAAAAGATTAGAAAACAAAAATGAAAAGCCTGTTTTGACTACAAATAACTGTATAGTTGCAATAATTCCAGAAGGAAAATGGTACAAAATCCTTCTTTTCTTTTCTTTTTTTTCTTTTTTTTTTTTTTTTTTTTGGTTTTTTTGGGTTGTTGTTTTTTGGTTGTTTTTTTTTTTTTTTTTTTTTTTCCCTAGTACTGTTGAGATTTTTAGGATATTCCTATGCAAGTTAAGTGGTTTTGACCAACAGTGTTGTTCACTGATTGGAGTTTTGTTTGTGATTGAAGCTGGCTCTGCTCTTTCTCAAACTCTTCTAAAGGTACATCATGATTTCAGGGGTGTCATTCTTCCTTTATTTCAGGGACAGGTGGAGAATGGCTTGTGATCACAGGCATTCCTGTGAAACCTGTTGACTTGACATGATTCTACCCCTTTGTTTTGACTCACAGTCAGCATTATAAAAGTCTAGTAAACTCAGTGTAAGTTAAGGATGCTCCCAAGGACCCCAAATCAGACCATAATTGATGCCAGTCTGTATGGAAGAATACTTCAATATTTCACACTTCCATAATGGTGTTACTGTGCATGGATATCCTCAGTCTGACAGATGTTTAAGAAAGATAAGAGTAACTAGGAAAAGCAGGGATTATTTAATAAAAGAAAAATCAATTCTTTAAGCCTGAGGGCTGTTCGAGTTTGGTGCATGATATTGGGAATCTCTATGGGCATGTTGATATCAGTGACAATGTTTTTGGTAATTTAACCACTTTCTTTGACCCTTACTTTGACACCTTTGTGTGTCAGCAATGCTCTCAAGAATTCAGTAAAATAATATCAAGCATGAGAGAGAGAGAGAAGTTGCCAAGTAAAAGCCAGCCAGTGAAGGTTTAGTGGGGCTGCTTTTTATTTCACATATGTGACAAGAGTCTTGAACACCATCACCTCCAAAAAAATAAAGTGAATCTTTGTCTGGTAGAGCAGTAAGATCATCTTGGCCAAGCAAGGTCAAGAACCTCACCAATGCATGTCAAGAAGATCCATTACACCTTCACTCGGAGTTATCAGCCATGAAGTGAGTGTTCAAAGGAAAAAAAATGTGCAACTATTCAAGCTTATTTCAAATGTGTACGTAATTTGTAGTTCTGAGGAGTACTCTCTGTCATGGTAGATTGGCTTCTTTATCTGCTAATTAGGGCGCTTCAGTTCCTCTGCATAGACACCTAGAGTTACAGCAGTAGTGAAGAAAACAGCTCATTATTAATTAGTGATGAGGATGTAAAAGCTGAATGAAAGCACTTGGAATCAAACCTGTTGAATTTCATGAGTCTAAGCCTGCAGTTTAATCATTAAAGTTCAACTTATTTTGATTCAAAATCTTTGCACTTATAGACAAGACTGAGTTCACAGAGCTTATTCATGGGAAGAAGCTGAGAAAAATGCTTTCTTAGAGTCCTAAATGGTTCATCAAACATGCATTTATTTAGGCTGAATTCTCTATATATTGAATGCTCACCGTAATCAGGGTATAGTCTAAATTATCATTTCTTATTTCAAAGAGAATTGACAAGCTGTGGTGGTGAAGTAGCAAATGTCATCTACAGATCCATGCCCCAGTCTGCCACTGAAATTCTCCTGTTCCTTTTTTGTCGCCAACTCTCAGTTTCTTTCCAAAAGTGTGCTGTGAATATTATATTCAGTGTCTCCACAGAGATAATCAACTATCTCTCATATGCAGAGAATTTTGTTGCAGTTTGTGTTTGGGAATTTGTGTTCCCTCAAGGAAAAAAAAAATAATGGTTTCAAACAAATGCATCTTTTGCTCCTGTCGGAATGTGACTAATTACTATGACTTCCAGCTCTTTTGCCACAGTATTCTGCTGGGACCAAGTGAGAGGTATGATCCAGCTGCAGTCTGTAATTAGGGCAGAGCAAGTTAGCAAACAGTTGATTTGCTAATTGCTGTACAGTGTGGAAACCAGATTCCTGTAATACACCCAGAGAAATTCCAAGAAGGAGAAAAAGAAACATAGATAAAAAGAAAAATGCTGTCAGAAAACCATATTCAACACTGAATATGCATAGTGATGTGTGAAATCATATTGTGTGCTAGAAGGAAGAAGGCTGTTGTTCTTACTCTCAGGGGTATGTGTGGCTTTAAATATATTTTACTGCATAACAACAGCATACAGAACTCACTGCTTAAATATATTCAACTAACAGCTTAACCTGAAAGGAATGTGTATCATATACCCAGTTCAAAGTTGTTTTTTGTTGGTCTTTGTAGTATTCATGTAGAACTCATGAACATACGCCATCAAAATTTGGCCACTGGAGAAAACAAGGATTATTTTGTTGGGTTGTTGGGTTTTTTTTTTTCCCTCTCTAGTGCTCTGTATAGAATAAATAACACTAAAAATACCTAGTGAGCTTGTGTTTGCTTGGAAGAGCTCTGCAAGTGTGTAGATGAACATGCTTTGCCTGTGCTTTTTAAATTACAAGCATTTAAGCTTAATCACTTGCTCTTTCAAGTCATTTGCAATCATCTGCTTTTGTTTTAATATTCATGCTTTCTTTATGCATGCTTTGGAAAGATTGCTTTCGCTCACACATATAATTATACTTAAATGATATATAATGGTTATTACACAAATCAGAAAAACAGCAATGTGTTTGGGGGAAGTATATAAATGGGGGAGGTAGGTCAGACTGTCATCATGCCATCTTTGACAAGCAACACCTTTAATTAGTCATTAGCTGACTTTCCCAGACAGTTTTCCAGCAATGATTGTGTCACTGACATTATAGGAGAAGGCATTGCATGGCAAAAAGGAAAGTCTAGCCAACAGTGTCACTCAGAGCTGTTTTAAATGGATGATTTAAAGTCTCATGTCTCTGGTGGGGCTTTTCAGCCAGTTTTTCTCCCTCTTGGCTGAGACTTTCCCCTTTGCAATGGATTAGGGGCTGTATTGTTACATGCCTGTTGCTTTTTCGTTGATTTGTTTCTCAGCAAGTTTAAATGTTGTCTTAGCATTTGTTAGGATACAGGAAAAGCACACCTGACTACCAAAAGTGAACCATACAATTCTGGCCTTTTCACTGACTCAATTTTCATTCTCGTGTATTGTCTTGGTCAAGAAAATTATAGACATTTATGTATGTCTCTGTATAGCTGCAGTCTTAAGCAATGTGTTCTTCAGCTTTTTAAGAAAAATAATTTAAAAATTATACTTTTGGTTTGGGAGGGAGAAGTTTCTCTGAGTCTTCATATCATCTGGGTGTGCTGATTCCCTAACTGTGCCTCCTAGAAATATCAAGGCTTTCAACCTAAGCTCTAAACCAGCACCCTTTATCTCCTTCCTCTCTTGTTACCTAATACTGAATGTTTTGATTGTATTCTTCAAACCAGCAAGAAATTGGGGTTAACAGAGGAGTTGCTTTTCCACAGTTACACTGTTGGATCCTGCAGACTCACAGATGACTGCAGGCTGGCACTGGCTTTATGCCTGTTTCATAGGGTAAAGGGTAAACCATCCCTTCTCCTTGAAGAACTCTAAATGTCTTAAGAACCCCTTCACAAATTCTGAAGTCTTGCTACCATGTTTTTTTCATTTACTTCTTCCGCTGTTATTTTAGCAAGTGCTTGTTGTGTCTTTCCATGGGTAATGAATTGCTCACTCATGGGTTGTGATGCTAATACCTTAAATTTCTTGGAGTCTCTTGTTCTTTGTAGCATCAGATCCCAGTAGCTCTGTGATGAAAGTGAGTATCATCTTTATGTTTAACATGGCACTGTGATACTGTTATGATCATCCTTGAACTCCTGCTGTGTTACTCTGGCTCTCTTTCTCCATAGCCAAACCAACACAGCCATTGCCAAGCTGCACTGGTTATACTCAGAAGCACCAATATAAGAGATAATATTCCACATTTGTGGGTAGAGATTTGAGTGCTTAACCCCTGTATCTGGTTCAGACTCCTGCTTGAAAGCATGAGGGAATGGCATACATGAGCAGCAGTTCATCTCATTTGTTCATGTCTATGTTATGCTGTCAAAATTACTCCAGTAGTTGCTGCTGCCAAAGCAAATGCCAATTTATTGTTAGAGGAACCAATGATTTCTCTGGAAGGACTAGAATTTCTCACCCAGAAAATGGTAACTTTTCTCTGTGCTGTGGCTGTTGTAATTTTTAAGAACATTGCTATCCAATTGATATGAACTTAATTCTGCACACAATAATTGTCTCACAGTAGAGAGCACCTCTAGCTGACTGTGGAAACTACCAGATGAAAGCCTCAGAAGATAATTTAATTAATTTCTGTGTCTTTGAAGACTTGTAAAATAGTCAATACTTTGACTTTTAAAGCTGAGCTAGCACTTAAATTGGCATCTTTTTAGTAGTGTATCCTTCATGTGCATTCTATAATTTAATGTTAATAAATAGCAACAAATGTACTTACATGCTTTCTCAATCTTGTGCATCAGTTAGACTAGGAACTGGCAAAGACTGAAATTACTAAGTGTAAAATAAATATATTTGATTTGACACTCATGTATTAATCTCTGTAGGTGAATATAGAGGATTAAATGTCCACATTAGTACATTTTTACTTTATCTGTTTACTAAGAGACTCATCTCAATCCAGAATATTCCAGCTCTGTATAAAATTATGATAGTTTTTAGTGTTTGTTACACTCTATATTGCATAAAATAATTAATTTTATGGAATGTGGGCTTTGGTAGGTCATTTTTTTTTCAAAATTAGGCTATTATAAAGTTCTGTTGAATCATTTATATACCTCATTTTAACAAAATGAGATTAAAAAGCAGCATAGAAATTCAAAATCTAGCTATTTTTCTCTTTTGCTGATTTAACAGAATGTGATCATCTGATGCAATGACTGTCCTCAGAAAAGACAATTATTTTGAGTCATAAAAAAAATTCCATTATTTTCCGTGATGGAAAATTCTTAACTCGTATTTGGATATTCTTTCTGACATCAAAGAGAAACAGGCAGATGAGGTGGTGGCTATTCCTTCTCAGTCATCATATGATAAAACATTTTTGGAGGTTAATCCAGAAAATTGTTTTGCTTCATTTGAAGGCAAAATATTTTTACATTTATTGTCCACAAAAAAGTTAATACATTATTGTTAGACATGGGTAATAATTTTAATTATGTTATTAAATACTACTTCTCTCCTCATTTATATGCACTATGTGCAGTTAGTTTCTTTCCTTTGTCTTCATCTACAAGGATAATGAAATAAGTTTGTTGATTTCACATTCTTCCATTTTCTGCTGAAATTTTGGACTTGTCTATAGCTGAAGAAATATTTATTTCTAATATGTAGAACTACTTCCTTCTGAATTTTATGAACACATTTCGCCAGTACCTAAGATAGGGCAATCTTCATGGCACTGATATTAAGCAATTAAAAAAAAGAAATCAACTTTGGAAACAAAGTTGCAATGTGATTCTCTTGAGAAACTAGTTGTGGAATGCTCAAATTATTTTATAGTGTAAAAACAAACTCAAATTTACATGTTCTGGAGCCTGACAGTGTTATGAAGCTTGAATAGTGCATGTGTTGAAAATAATGTCAGGTGAGAGGTGATATATAGGAAGAAAGTATTGTAACTGCATTGTTGTTCCTTTGACTCACACTGCAGATCTGGTCCTATGGCTTTGGGCTGGTTTCATTCATTTGTTGTTCTCTGCATATATTTTGTAGAGGAGGCCTCCCATAGCATTGCGTTTTAGAGGCAAATGTTTGCAAAAGATAGAATTTTTCATCTTGCACAGTGTGGGATGACCAGTGGCTGAATGTTGCTCCCAATCCCACTGTCCCTGTCACCGACAGCGATGTTAAACAGGGCTGGCCCCAACACCCACCCCTGAGGTCACCACTCTCACTGAGCTCCACTGGACACTGAGCCATGGACCACAACTCTTTGGGCAGGACCACCCAGACAGCTCCTCATCCACCAAGTGGTTCATGCATCAGGTTCATGTCTCTCCAGTTTAGAGACAAATATATCATGTGGAACAGTGCCAAACTTTACACAATTCCAGGCAGAGGATTTCAGCTGCTCTTCTCTCACCCACCACCACTGTAACTCTACTGGAGAAGGCCAGCAAATTTGTCAGGTGTGATTTTCTTGTAGTGAAGCCCCAGTGACTGTCAAAAATCATGTCCTTACTTTCCACATGTCTTACCAAAGTTTCTAGGAGGATCTGTTCCCTAATCTTGGTGGGCGCTGAGGTGAGACTGAGCAGCCCATAGGTACCTGGGCCTTGCTTTTTTCCTTTTTGAAAATGGGGGTGTTTTCCCTTTTCCAGTCAGAGGGGACTTAAGGAGACTGCCACGACTTCTCAAATATGATGAATAGTGACTTAGATCTACATTCTGCTGATATCTGTTGATATTCTGAAACTGTTTTGTTGTTATTGGCTTGTTTATTTGTGGGGGTTTTGTTTGGGTTTGTTTGTTTTGATTTTGTGGGGATTTCTTTGATTTTTGTTTGGTTGATTTTTTTTATTACAGTCCTGTGTAGTAAGAAACTTTTCCTCTTTTCTTATTCTGCCTGAAGGCTTAAGAAAGCTTTATTGTGGGCTGTTGAAGATGTAACTGATATGAATTCAGGATTAAGGAACTACTTCTCTTCAGTCTCTATCTATTCAGCAATGTGCTGGGAGTCCTGAAATGAATATTTGCTTTAGAGTCCTGAGTGTCTGTGTCAGGACTGTGTTTTCTGCAGCTCCTTCAAGATAGAAGCCAGCTATTCAGGTATTTTGTAGGTGATTTCTGATGTGGGATTTGCTTGAGCTTTCCAAATATATCCCAGTTGTGGTCGATGCTTCCTTCCAATGCCCCGGAATTCATCTCAGTGAACAGCACACTCCAAAAAGTATAAGCCTAATTTTGGCCAGATTAGCTTTACTTCTAAATCAACAAGTTTGCAACAGATAGCATCCAAGACAGCACAATTTTCTCTTTTTTTGGAGATTGCTTCACATTTCAGTGTCTTCCCAATCCCCTAAATACGTCCTTCATCTGTTCCATAATTTCTGTCTCTGTTCCTGGAGAAACCCAAACTGTACAAGCCAGAATGAGCTACACTTGCAAATATTTCTCTTAGATATTTTCCTTTTATTTCTTAGAGCACTCTTGGTACTCTCTGTGATACACCTTATCTCTCCTTGCTGCTCCTGGTGGTTATCTTTCACCAAAGATACGATTTCAAGAGAATCAGGAAAATAACAAGTATTTTCAGTAGGGTCTGTAAGAGTTTACAACCCCACCCCCTTTGTCTTCCTCTTACCCCAGAATCCGCTTGGCTTCAAAGTACATTTAATTAGTTCAGAGATATGACTTCATGTTGTTGGGTAATCCTACCCCACTGGGACACCGTGTGAGGTTTGCAGTGTGGCAGGTTTGTCGCTGTGTCATAGTGTGAGCTCAGCCCCAAGCCTGAGCTTTGGCAGGGTTCATTGTCCTTCACAAAAAATGAGCAAGTTCAAACTGAGGGGAGCTTTTCAGCCTGTGGAGGGTCCAGGCCTTGGTGCTGTTGAAAGCAATTTCCAAGGAAAAGCAAACTTAGCAGCTAGGCTTGCAGTTTTGGCCATGGAATGCAAGGTATCCATACCTGCATCATGAGGTCCTTTTATTTCTTAATTTAAATGGAAGACTGTTGTTATAACGTTTTTGTTGGCTGTGGGTTGTTGGGTTTTTTGGACAGCGTAAAAGGCAATAGCTGGCTTCTTTGTAAGGTAGTTTGCGTGTAACGATAGAAACATGCCATCAAAATTGTCCTGGTGCTGGAAAAAAGTCAATATACTTCAATTCCAGTTCTCTTGTAAAGGAGAAACATGCTTTCCCCAATAATTGTTTTTGTCACCATTCAATGATTTTTTTTTTTTCAGATGGAAATTAGTAAAAACCTTAAAATAAATAAGTTAGGAACCCACAGAGGAATCAAAATTCCTGATTCAAGGGTGAGACGCGTAATCATACCATGGTTAAATATTCAGAAATAATGAAATAAATGTATGGAAAAAGAACTGATCTGTTATTTATTACATTTTCCACAGGCATTTCCATAATATGATGCAATCAACACTCATTTTGAATAGGTATTACCAATTTGTTATAAATATTATATGCATAAATATATTGGTACAGTTTCAAAAGCAAAACTGCAGAAAAATCCTGACTGGGGTGAAATTTTTACAGTTATGTCTTTATGTAATATAGATTTCAGCTACATTCTTTAAAAATCAGGAATAATTTAGGATAATACCTCTTTTTAAGGAAAATTAAGAAAGCATATTTTTACCTTGTTTATTCCAGATAAACTTCAATAATGACTTTCTGTATTCTCAGGGCAATTAACATGATACACATATATTACAGCGACTTGAGGAGGTCACTTGGGGAGAGAGAGAAGGATGAGAATTTTGTTTCTTGATCAGAAGGCTGGATTTATTGATATATGATATATAATACATTATAACTACACTAAATAGAATAAAGAGAGAAGTTGCAGAGGTTTGCTAAGCTAAGAATAGAAAGAATCTAAAACAAAGTTCTGTATCTAGGGACTCTGTCCCCAGCTTGCTCTTGTGATTGGCTCTTAATTATCAACGTGGGAACATGAACTAATCACAGGTGCATCTTATTACATTCTACAGCAACTGATAACAATTATTTACATTCTTCTTCTGGGGCCCTTGCTTCCCAGAAGATGCAGAAATCTGAAAAAAAAGATTTCTGTGAAAAATGTCTGTGACACACGTAGAATAATAATCTCCTGCTTTCAGACTGTCAGTGGAGGAATGTTAATTTAAAATAAACTCACCGAATTTGTGTGCTAGATAAATTCAGTAGGATGACAAAGAGCAAATTCTCAAAGTATTGGTGAAAATAAGAACTTAGTGGCAGAGTGGATTAGTTTTTGTACAAGGAACAAAGCCCTGACTGAAAAAAAGAAAAATTAACATTTCACTATTCTGTCTCTCATCTAAGGATGGAGACATCCTTTGCCCCAAATGTGTCTCACATCCATAGGAGTGCTTACATCCACAGGAGTAGAGGGACTGTGTAGTCTGGGGTAAATTCCTTGTTTCATCTAGGTCATGGATTAAAAGAAAGATGAATTTCATAGCAGAGATTCCTTGGAAAGCACAGATTCCACATGAGATAGTGTAACTGTCTCATGGTGCGTGACCAGCTGAGATTGTACAGATGTTCCTGCACATTGCTTGTGCAGCAGTACACACAGACACACACACACAGACATGCAGAGTTGCATATCCTGCCACATTTTCCGAGTGCAGAGTGTTCAGCAGCCCGGGGGGCAGCCCCAGGGAGTGCATCATTTAACCAAACACAGCCTTGGGCTTGACCTCAGTGGCTGGGGCTATGTCAGGCTGCCCCAGGGAGAGGCTTAAGTGCAGAGAGAGAAGCAGAGGTGAGCAGGGTCATCAAACTGCGGCTCCCTGTCAGCAGCAGGGCTGAAGACAGAGCTGCAGGTGGCTCCAGGGAAAGTCACATCTGTGATTTCCCTGTAGTGATATCTGAGCATACAAAGTGAGGCAGGGAGCTGCTTTTTCTTATCTATGCATCTTTGGATTTTTATTCCTAGCAAGTGTACAGGATCTGCTGTGGTAAATGTGCATTGTCAATTACTAGGCACTGCCTGGGGACTGCAAGGGGTCATTTCAGTACCATGTCACATTTTAGGGCTTATCTACACAGCATTGTCTGAGTATACAGGCACTTGAATGGGCTTGGGTAGCCTGTGTGGGACTTACAATGCTGCTGAGGTACCTGTGCTGTTTATTTCAAACTAGCTTGAGTGGAAATGAGCTTTCATTAAAGCACTGCGTGCTGAGGGATTTATATTGTTAGCTTGGCAATGAAACTGCTTTCTTTCTTTCCTCCCTCAGAAAAACCCCAACAACTAACCATCAATTGACAATAGAGTTCCTGATTCAAGCTCCCAGAAAAAGCTGCCTTTATAAGTGAAATATGTGGACCTCTAGGAGAACAGTGTGTACAAAAGCACAGAGATTATTTAACAAGGAGTAGTTTTTATGTGTAATCTTGGGCACTGTGCTTTTCATACCTGGGAAGCAGCATGAGTGGAATCTATTTAACTATGCAGAAATCACTGCAAATCAGAAGATTTTACCCTTGCATGTGCTGTTTAGTATCTCTTCATATTTAAATTCTTTCAGATTTCATTGTTTGCTCAGTACAGATTGAGCAGAACAGTGATTTGGTTAATGGTGTCATACATGCTAGGGCTTCTATGTTTATGTTAGGGAGTGGAGTATATTCTCATGTTACTTTAATCAAAGCAGAGAGTTGTTACTTTATTTCCTGTACCTGTGGTGTTTAATTATTAGTAGGACTATGAAAGTTTAATGTCTTCATAGAATGAGTGTAAAACCATTGATGGGAAAAAAAAAATCAGCTTGGCCAGCAATCTTATATCTACAGTACATGTTTTTTCTTTATTCTCTGCATTTTCTAATACCATTGTCTTCAGATTTTTAGGTTAAATTGTGTTGGACTAAGGTTTTATTCTGGCACATGTTATCCTTTATGAGGAGCATTGCACAGTAGGTACCTTAGCAGGCAAAGGATTGCTTGCAGTGTATTTGAAGTACTGGGCTGTTGCAGCAAGGCAAGAGGAGAAAACACTTCAAGTGTTCTTTCTTTAGTTCCTACCCTCCCTTTGTTCTTTCTTCCCTGCTACTAATCCTTTGAGCTTTGACACCCGAGCTCAGAACTGAGAAGTATAGTTGTTGACCAAGTGTGGAAGAAAACAAGTACCAATCCATTTGTTCATACAAAGTCTAATTTATATGAGGAAAAGTTGTTTTGAGTTGACAGTTTTCATTTACCTTTTATTCCCAGTGCTGTTGAGAACCTCTGTGTTCTGTGATAAAGCTGGCTAACAGACTTGAGGCATTTGCCATGTTGTCAGCAAGCATTTGGAAACACATTTGTAACTGTGTTGGCTCTGGCAGACGAATGCATTGAGTCTAACTCCTGCCCAAGTGCTGAACTAAACCATTACTTAACAGGCAGCTCTGGGAGGGGTTGGGAAGGTGTGCTGATGGGCTGCTACAGAGAGCAAATGCACTCTGACAAAGTCCCAGTGGTGGCTCACAGAAGCGTGTGAGACTGCTTGTCGTGCAGCTAAGAACCGCAGGCCTGCAGTTCTTGGGCACATCTCTGATTTGAGCATCTTGCCAAGTAAATCTGAAAACTTACCACTACGAGTTGGAAACCTAATTTTGAATTATTGACCAAGAATTAGTGAATCATTCATATGTCGATATATTATATCGCTCATATGACATCCTCCCACCATGTTTCTTCAAATTGGAGGGAAGGGAGGAATTAAAAGGATTTTGAGTTAAGACAGCAGCAAATAACAAAGTCTTGCATTAAAAGTTATTAAAACAATGAACAAAGATTCAAATTGACTATCTAATTAGTTATTGGAATTCACTGCTGGGTACTATTCAGAAAATCTAAGGTGTAGTTAGAATATTAGATTGCCAGCTTAATTGGGCAGTATAATTTTGAAGCAGTATATAATGAGAATTCAAGCCAACAATTAATTCAGTAGTTCAGCTGGTAGAATTCTTGAGTTGCAGCCAGCTTTGCCTGTAACCTCAGTTACATCCTTTATTTCTATTCCCACCTTTCTCCTGAGGACAGTCAGCTTGCTTTTCTACTCACTTATTGTAAAAAGAAAGCATTGTGAAATATTCTAAGTTAGATGACTTGAAAATCCAATGCCATTCATGAACAAAGACTGAGTATTTGATGAGGCAAAAGTAAAGGAACAGCAATATGTTAATAAATTATTTAGATGAAGTAAAACACTTCAGTCTAAACAGTATGCTCTGCTAAGAAAGGATGTTTTTCTGAGTTATATTTAATAAATACATAAAGTTGTACTGAAAAAGCCTTTTGAAGCCCTCTTTATTCTCTTTATGTCATGACTGTAGAATCTTTTACTGTTTTTCAGACTGAGGTATTGATCCTGAAGTGTGTGCCTGTGAACCAAAAATGTAATAAGTATTCTGCATATTCTACAGTGCTCATAAATTTGCTTCTGTTGGTTTCAAAATGCTGGCAGGCAGCAACCTTATCTCCTGATACCTTTTTTATGCATTTTAGACCTGTGTTCTTTGAGGAGGAATGATAGAAGACATTTATATGTAAAATGTACATAAAATTAATCACAAATTCAGGAATTACTTCTAATTCAAGTCTCATTTACTTCTGTATAAAGATGAACAGAATTGCCAAGTCTACAAACTGTTTTCTTATTTGAGAAACACTGAAGGGTACTTCAGTTTGCTGTAATTACTTAAGAGAATAAGCCAGTGCTGAGGCAATTTAAATTATCAGTTTATATTACAGACAACTTTAAATCCATGTGACTGCCTCTGAGAGGTAGAATTTAGGAACGGTGGTAGAATTATGATTTAGGAATTTTTCAGTCCTTTTTAGGACTTTTTGTATGAAATTTTAAGTCTTTGTTTCATATATAAACCTTGTGGTTTGCCCAGTCCCAAAATACATGTTTTCATTGCTTTATTGGATGCCCAGGTTAAGGAGGCAAATGCATATTCAGAGAAGAAGTTGAGTAGAAACTGTCGCTTTAAACAATGAAGCTCATTTACTAGCTGATCCTTTCCAATTTTTGGTAGTACTTTCAATAAACATGCTCTATGTTATAGGAGTCACAGTGCTAAAATGCCTTTTTAGAGATCAAAGCACTGTGCTACATGTCACTAAGACATGCTGTAATATTTTCTGTTACCTTTAAAACTGTCTTGTGCTAATGTAATTTGTCCTGAAGAAATTACTTTAGGCAGTCCTATTACAGTTCTGTATTGTATATTAGTAACATAGTTGGATAGGAGACTTTGTAAATAAGTAAGACAGGTACCATAAACAGAAAGCAGTGAAAGATACTTTCAAAAAAACCAAAACAGGAAATAGCTTTAAAAATATGGGATCACCTAGGAATTCACCAGGTGTAAACAGGCTTGAGATAGGAGAAGAAGCAAATTGTAACGCTGATGAAAAAGCTGCCAGGATGCAAATTCTCCAGCCTTCTTCCACATTTAATTGGTTAGTCCTGTATTCTGTAAGCTGCCTATGTACTTTGTCCAAAATATGTTTGTTTCCCCACCTTTTTCTTTGTTTACCTATGGAAGGGACAGGAAGGAGAGAAAAGGTGGAGCAGTAGCATCCCACTGGAGCTGTCGCAGGTACCACTGTCAAAGGTGCACCAAACTGTCCTGCTCTAAGACAGACCAAAAACCTCATGGATGTGTTGCCTTCTGACAGTGAAAAAGAAAAAAGCAAACCCAAATGAATGTAATTAAAAGATAATAGAATGTGTGTTTCTCTTAGTATTATCCAGCAATGACAGATGAATTCTGAGACAAAGCTGAGATACTAATTTTTGAAGCAGCTGCAAATTTTTTCAGCAGGAAAGTTCACATCCTATTAACGTTGTCACCATCCAAGAAAATGTTAAGCTTTTAAAGCTTAGATTTCCACTCTCCCAGAAGATAGTTCAACCTGTCACTTGGATTGAATCCAAAAGTCTTTGCTGCTGGCATTATCATGGTGACACCCAAAATTTTTCAGTGCCATGCAAACAAACACACATACTTTGCTTCTCAGAAGGCTTGTGGTGTCACAAGCGGTAAAATCTTTCTTTTGAAAGCCGTAGGAGAGTTGATTTACTTTGTATGGCTGCCATTATACTCTTGCTAATGCTGCCATGTCCTGAGGAGCTAGTTCAAGATTTGTCCTATAAAATGTGGTATTCACTGATGTGGAAATATTTTTGTAGACTATACCAAAGTAGCTGGTCTCAGATGTTGCTCTACACTCTCAGAATTTTGACTCAAAAATTAAGGTATTTTCCTAGCTTTAGTAGCCATTCCTTGTTGATCATAAAATTTGCTAACAAAATGTACCATAAATGGCAAACTGTGCAGGCTACATACATTAATAGCTCTCCTTTTAAGGTTTGAGTTCTAGTTTGGAAAGTAAGGTCTTTGCTGTTGTCTCTTGCACTGTAAGTTGTGAAATACAGCTTTATATTTCTCAGCAGGTCTTTCTTCTCATGTTTTTGGTTTTTTTTTTTTTTTTTTTTTTGTTGTTGTTTTTGTTGGGTTTTTTTCCTAATAATAATTAAAACTTCCAGCATTCATGAAATGTAAATATGCAGTAACACAGCATTTTTATCCTAGATCCAGGTACTGTAGTTGCTCTCTTGTGCCTCTTCCTTGAAGTAATCTATTATTTGGGCAACAAGGGGGGTGAGCTGCGGATCATGCTGTTGCACTTGCAGCTTTTGAGGGGCTCTTCCCTTCAAGTAGACTCCATTCCCAGTGATGTGCTTCATAACCTGTTATTGATTAAGCAATCTAAATCCCGTTTCAGTCCACACAGATGTGCTGCAGAAAATAAAAGGAAAAGCCAGCATTTCAATAATACTTAAACATGCTCGGCCTGGAAAGCCCATTTTCTGTTAGAATAGATGCAGTTCACCCTAAGACAGCTATAGTTTTGGGTGGAGATACATATGAAAGTTCTGCAGGTATATCAAGCTTGAAGGAAGAAATGCATAATCAATCTTCTTAGATTATAATAAAAAGTACAATTCATGGTTGCAGATGGACTTATATCAGAGAACACCTCATATCAGAATAAGCTTCAGCCAGAATTACCTTCCTGGAAAGGACAGCTGGAAAGGACAGCTGGTTTGTTAGCCTGTTTATTGCTGTTTTGGTGACATGGTTTTTCTCAGAATCCAGGATGCTGAGTTTCTCTTAGCAAATGTGATTTAGTGTTTTCTCAAGAGTGATATAAAACTGTTTGGTCTCCCCAGAAATTTTACCCTTTCAAAGTATGATCCTGGAGTAAGCATTAAACTTCTTTAGGGTTTTTCAGGCTGGTTTGACACCTTTTTAGTGGTTATTCTTTGCTGCTTATTTGCATGTCATGCCAGCACTGGGAATCTCCTGGAATTGCTCAGATGTAGTTGATGTATCTGCTGCCTCTGTGATGTACCTTCTCTGTGGTTTCAGAAAGCATTTTTCAGCATGTAGAAATTAGAAAATTGTTCCTATGTAGCATTAGTAGATTTGGCAACTGCCTTTCTGCCACAGAATGAGCTTCAATAGTTTATTAATAAATGCATTTTATGCTTTTCTCACAACCTACTACTGCGTGCAACTCATGCAATTGTCATATCTTGGCATAATTAGTGTATTTATAGTGTAAACACCCTCTGATGATTTACAGTGTCATTTTTGAAGGCCAGGAAGCAAGTAATATTTTCATGAGCTAATTGTTTCATTTTCTCTACCAAATTTACCAAGTTTACACTTGTCATTCAGAGTGTTAGGAGAAATAACATTTGTTTGCCTGCTTTTCCTATGATAATTCTGAATATTATTGAAATCCCTTTTCCTTCTATCCCCATCATATGAATCTGGAGTTTCACTCTTTCTGCTACCTGTACAGGGACTTGGAATTGAGGCACTGATAATTCTGAATATTATTGAAATCCCTTTTCCTTCTATCCCCATCACATGAATTTGGAGTTTCACTCTTTCTGCTACCTGTACAGGGACTTGGAATTGAGGCACTGAGAAGAAAGATCTGGAATAATGTATAAATTCCTCCCACCCTCTTTCAGAAGAGATCAGGGTAAAGGACATTTACAGAAAATTCTATTGAGCCTGTAAATCATTATTATGGTCTTACTTGGGATACTATAACAGTGATGCTTAAAGATAAAGCATAAAAAAGATGACTGAAGAACGGAGGTCACAGAGGTGACATTATCATCTGGTTCTAATGAAAGATGGGAAATTGACAAAGAATTTGAACATTGAAAATAATCACACTATAAAACTATTTTTATACCATGTATTGAAGTAAAAGTTTCAAAAAAGACATTGCAAGCAGTTCATTATTTTATATATGACATGTGAATTTTGGCTTTTAGCAAATTTTTAAAACTCGATGTTAAAAATGGCGTATTTGAAACACACTGTCTTTCAGAAATAAAAAATGCAAATTCTTCGCTTCCAAAACTATAAAGCACTGAGAGATTATTATTTCAAAATAATAATCTCTCTGGCTGTTAGTAAATCTATTTACATGATCTGTGTGATACCATAAGGTCCATTGATTATATAAAGTTCATGTTAGTGTTGCTTTGTAAATTAATATTGGCTTTATGTGCTATCATTATTCTGTTTTTTAGCAAGCAGTGTCAAGTAATATTTATATTTTCAAGTTCTTTTGCTTGATGTTGTTAAGATGTGAGGGGGTCTGATCAGGGATTATTTTATATACTTTCAGAATAAGTGCCTGTTTGCTTTGATTATGACATCTATAACAGTGTTTCCAATAACACAATTTGAGTTGTTTAAGCATAAATGGGGTCTGTTAAAAAACAAATTGGTTCAGTTGTACTTATATCTCAACCTCTATGGCAACATCACAAACCACTTCTAGAGGTTGTGAACTGGTCTTTTCCAGTCTATGTAACATTTGCTGCAAATGAAATGCCAAGCTTGATGGCCAGCACGTGGTGCCCAGAACAAGTTTCTGTCTATTGTGTGTAGGGCTCTCCTCCAGATGATAAAAATATGCATCTTCTTAGAAGACAAAATCCTGCTTCTAGTTGGAAAGCCTTTTGACTCGGTCTTTTCCAGGGCTTTTATATCTCTGGTAGAAATTGTAAAGATCAGCTGTTAAATGGGTCGAAGTCACGCCTGCTGTGACTTAGCTAGCTGGCTGGTTGTAGTAGAGGGAATGCAGACATATAATTTCATATTCTTTGAAGATGCTTAGGAAACTCCAGGAAATGGATTTTTTTTTTCAAGATGAGGTAGTACAGCCTTAGAAATGCAGTTAATTAACATTATTTCTTCCAAGTCTATATATGTATTTTAATAGTCAATATAAATGTTATTATATATTTCAATAGTGTAAAGTATTTAAATATTTATGTGTCTGATGCATAAGACAATTTGAAATGTATCTGAAATGGCTGAATCTTTACATCTGTAAGGCAGGATGAATGAAACATCTCTGTGCCACAGACTGACTTTTTCTTCCACAACCTGCTCCAAATCAAAATTAAGTGACCCCACATTACTGAAGGTTATTTAACAAGATGTTACTGGTTCTAGAAACTGAAATTATTCTGCTCAAAAACTTCCAGGTCATAATGATATTCAGTTAGCTTATACATTTTTAGAAATCATATTAATAACAGTTAAAAATTTGGAGATAAACTGGCACTTGTTTAAGTGTGCCGAAATTTGCAAATGCAGTTTCTTTTGTGAGAAGTAGTTTACACTATCTGTAATCCAGCCCACTTAAATACAGCTGTAAAATATAAATACAAATTTTCTTTGTTTATATATTTTTAATTCCTACATATGTATATATTTGTCGCCAAGTATGTACACATATAAAAATAATATGAAATAATGTAAAAATAATTGCATAGACAAAAAAAATTGCCTGCATACATCTCTGTGTTATTATTTAAGTAAGCTGTATATATAAAGCCATAGAAATTTAAATATTTTGTTGTAAATTGTTTCTTCTTGCAGACAATTACACAGAAATTGTAATGTGTATTTTAGCTTCCCTGACAAGTACTAGTATGGCTTAGCATTATGTATGGGCCCATTCAGCTATACATGTGTGTGTGTATTTATTCATATAAAAATGCCTTTCTGTAATAGTGAAGTTTCAGTGGTTAAATTACAAACTTTTACTATTATTAACTTGACCAATTTTCTGCTTAATTTATCACTTTCTTGGTAAATGTTAGCAGATCCTGTACCATTTATCATTAAATATACAGAAGCCATGATGTTGCTCCGGAAATGTCATTTATCTTTTCCCCTTTGGAATCTTAGTATCACATTAGTATAGCTTCTGTTCAGTCTCCTCAGCTTAAAGTATGAATAAATAATGGCTTGAATTGTGTTCAGTAACATTTCCATAAATAACTCTTAATGTTTAGGGCCCTTCAAGGTGAACATCAGGCTATCCACGGATTAGCTCACTTTTATAATGTTACTGCAGTGATACAAAGGCCAGTTACACTTTCTCCTGAAAATTAATTAAGAATTACTGAATATTGTGGTCTATAAATTTTTTTTTTTTCCAGACATGAAGTTTTCAGTATCATGGTATTTGTCACCATCATCACTTCTTCTAGAAAAATGGGCTCTGGTGCCAGCAGACGAAATGAGTTTAGAGGTTTCATGTAAACTGTATTTTATATTTCAAGTGTCCAGGCTGATCCCTGTTTGATTTGGGAGTAAAAATATGAAAATGTCAGGCTGGGGAGTTTGCTTTGCTGAGTGGTGGCATTGCCGCAGCTTAGCAGTTCAGTAATAAAAGCCCTCAGCCTGCTTTTCCATCACCTCCTAAGTCCAGATGTAGAGCAGCAATATTGCTCCATGATAAAAGAAGCCCTGAATATATGTGAATATAGTTAACAAAGACTGTTAACTGCTCAAAGTTAACTGTTCAAAGACTTTTACAGTTTATTACCGCTGAATTTTATTGTATTAGGTTATTCCCTGAAAACAGGACATATGCTAACAGATGAAACCAGGAGATAGAATCTCAAATTGGTTTATGATACTCTGCTTAGCGCAGCTGGGTGATACAGTCATATTTCCTACCCTGCTTGACACAGATGTCTTGTGATACACTTCTTTGAGGATTTTATTTTCTTTCTACCTCTTCAACTTTAAAATTAAATTTAATGGATTTTTATCCTAGACAAAGCTTCACCTGTTTATCTCCACCAGAGTGGCCCTTTGGTGGGATTCAGATGAAAAGCAAATGTAGCATTATTAAAAAATAATTAAAGGGGGGAAAAAAGGCTTGAAGTCTTTTCATATATGAAACTTCAAGTTTTTATGTTCACAGTGAAAAAACAATGTTTCTGTTTAATTCCATTTCTTCTGCATTTAGTACAAAGAGAAAGAAGTAATTGCCTTGCTTGTAGAGCTGCTTTGTTCATTTTGCTATGTAAAATTGATGGTTTGAAATTTTTATAGAACTGGTACTTCTAAGAGTATCATTTTTCATTTCACCCTTTCTATTATCTCAAATAACATACATTTTGTGTTACCACATTTTGCTCTGTTTATTCTTCACACTCTTGGTTTTGCACAATTCAGTAGCTCTGAAAAATAGCACAGATGTATTCCTAAAAACAATAACAGTACTAGGTAGAGTGTTTTTTAGAAAAATAAACTTTCCTTTGTCAGTTTACAGCTCTGCTGGAATAAATGTAAAGCTGTGTATTTTAACTACATGGTATTGTAAAAATGATGGAATGCACAGTAAAATTGCAAATTAGCACTGGATGAGACCCAGGCCCTGATAGAGCAAAGGAAGATTAGAAATGATTTGTTTGGTCTCTGTGGGGCGGTGTGCCAGATGTCCCTCTGTTCAAACAATCCCCGGTGATTAACCCCTGAAGCGATGCTCTTTGTAGCTCAGGAGAGCTGCTTGCTGCTCCCAGCATCCGGTTAGGCATTGCCTCAGGTGTAAAAGATATTGCCCCCACAAAAGAGAACTTCCCACAAAATCTATCACGTGCAAAAACATCAGGTTTTGGTGAAGGGCTTAGCTTTCTATAAGTTAAAGTGGCTTACTTCCAGACTATGTAATGGTGCAGTCCAAGACAATCAAGTAAGACACTTTTACTATAGTAGATTTGCATTTTGTTGGCTAATGGGCCAATTGCATCAGAAGCAGAGCTGTTTGCAACTAAGGGAGGGCAATTTTTAACAGATTAAAAAGTAAGTTTTTCTAACATGTCGTTACATGCATAGAGGTCAAATATATGTAGCTCTTTCACAGAGTAGAAAAATTACCTAAAAGCATTGTTGAGGTTGTGCATTAGTGATTTAAAGGAAAGGAAGTGTCACAACAAAGACCTAGGCATGCTGATGGTGTAGATTGCTTAAACCTGGTAAAGTGAGATGGTGGGCTACCTTTAAGAGTTGGCTTTAGTTTTGTCCTCTTGCTCAGTATAACTTGCTGAAAACAGTAGTTGCATGGGCAAAGTTTTTCTCAGTAATTAAAAAATCACCATCTATTTTGGCAGTTTGCAGAGTGAAAGCCTTGGTTTCTTGTGTAATTTTTTTTAATTTTTTATTTTATAATACTATATAAGTGAACATGAACAGCTAATAATGTCTTTGCTATCTTAATCTGCAAAATACAAATACCTACTGACTATGGATGGTTTGGAGCTCTGGATATGCCAGTGAGAGACTCATCTGCTGAACCCCTGAGTAGGTGGCATAACCATCCTCCTCTTCAGTATGGCTGAGCAATTCTTTTTAAGTGTTGTGTGTCTGACTGTCCTTGCAAGTGGTCTTTTACCTGAAAACATTGTGTATCTTAGTTAAGGTAGCTTATTTGAATGGCTAAAAAATCAGTGCCTTCACTTTGCTGTGGTTCCAATGCAAAAGCGCTTCCGTGCGGATTAGCTGCATCCCAACAGGAGTCATGATTGCAAAGTGCCTTTTTACAGAACAGGAGCTATTGTGCAGAGGGCACAGGGGCAAGTGGAGACAAGTGCAGTGTGTCTTTCCTGATGCTCAGTTTCCTTAGGAAGTGTACCAAAGTGTGTGTCTACTTTTCCCTTTGAGGCAGTTGTTCAGAGGCTGTGCCCCACGGTCAGCGTCTGGAGTCCCTCATGCTGCACAAATATTCATTATGGCTGTTCCAGAGATCATGAGTGGCAATGACTTGGACCTAAGCTGAGTTGACATTTTGACCCAGATTTAGCTGATTAGGGAAATATTTCCATTTCAAATTTGGCATGTGCTGTAGGCTACCGGGAAACTAGGGCACAGATTCCCAGAGGGTGGGGGTTTTGAATTGGATGTGTGTTCAAATGTATGCTTATGTAACTATGGCACTGCTAAATTACACACCCCTTTGTGCTTGGCTATTAAATAATAATAAAAAAAAAAACATTGCTCCCTAATTTTATTCTTATTTGCCCTGCCAAATTTGAAAAATTTGTATAAGTAACAATTTGTGACCAACATTATAGTTGTGATTTTTCTATGCCTAGAGATTAGTGTGTTTAAAGACACAGTAGTGTTTGCAAAGTTCTTTATGGATAGTAAAGGGTGGAACTCTGGTATTTGTCAACCCATCTTAGTCAGGTAAGCATGAAATCTCCTCAGCATCTGTGAGTTTTGGGATAGGACAGCATGACTAAAGGTCGGGAAAGTGCTTCTAAAAGTGGGGTTGTACTGCCTTGGCAACTTTATTGCTGCATAGGTTAATGATTAAAAAACTCTGTGGTTAGAAACAGTAGTTCTTCTTGTAAAAATTAATCAGGGCTTTGTGTGTAACTCTTGTGTGGGAATGTAAATGCTTGAAGTACAATTTCCATTATATTTCCTAGCTGCTTGGTGTAAGCAATTGTGTAGTACAAGGTAGCTTTTCGCTGCCAGCTGCTTGCTTGTTTTTGTAAGGATTTGTCTGCAAGAGAACAGAACAAAAAGGCGTCTTTATTAAAGAATATAATGGCCAAATTGTTTAGCTCATCCCAGCTTAAATAATTGTCAGCTTAACAAATTAGTCTAATTAGGCTAGCAGCATAATATATAATAAATATGATACCCTGAAAAGCATCTGTGGAAGTATTTGTTTTAGTTGTTATACCATTTAATTGCTAAAAGCTCCCTTCTCTTGTTCAGAAAAAAATGACATTTTTGTTGCATAAATATTCATAAAATGTAGACATGATGGACTTGGAGGGAAGAAGAAATATTATGACAAGATTTAAATATGATCTGTTGTTTCAAATTGAATAACTTTTTAAAGTGATTTTATTAGAAATACCTCACAAAACTGTCAGTGTTGGAAAAAGAATTAAACCGAAAGAACTTGACACTATTTTAATATATCTTTGTTATTTGGATTTATCTTGCTTCCATAATGTTAAGCTTTCTGTCCTTTCAAGTAATTCAGCAAGATTTAGATATTTTTATTTCTGCATCAGTGTTTGGCTGGCTTCCTATAAGGCCCTTTTGCATTTTTTGTAGTTCTTTATCCAGTCATCCATCTCCAGATTAAAATGCAGCAGCAACTATTCCAATATTGAAGCTTGAATCAAACTTTCCATTATATCACTTATTATTATTTTTAATCCAAGATTTTCCTGCAATAAAATTACCTATGAAATTGTAAATGATACATCATAGCCAAAGTTTCCTTTCTGGACAAATTATATTTATGGAAAATAGTTTTAATGAGGAATCCTGAAGCCCAAGAGTACCTTGTACCTGCCTTTTTTTTTATTTTTAATGCTTTTCTTACCTGATGCCTTGGCTGAAATCACACTGTTTAGTAAATATCAAGATCTTGTTGACGTAAAATGAAATTCTCCTATCTAGAAAATGTGCTGCCAAAATGAATGTTTATAAATTGTATATATCACTTGGAAAATTGTACTTCTGAAATTAGAATCAGTAATGATGAATCCATGGGTGCCACTCATGTGTGTGCAGCTTGATTGTCCTGTTTAAAGGCTCCTATGTTTTAAGCAGCTCTGCTACTTACAGCAGAATTTGAACTACAAGTGTAAGGTAAAGGAATAGAAAATTTTTTCCTCTTCTGCTAAAGAAATTGAAAATATTTTTCCTTCTTTGTTCCCTGTTTCTGGGGAGTCTCTCCTGTTGAGATATAGAACAAACATCATTTATATGAAGAGAACACTTATAGACAGGGAGCCAGGTGTCACGGTTGAAAGCTCCTCTCAAGAAAGCAGCAGTGGCAGGTTCAGAGGTATAGCCTGCAGTCATAAAATTCACACCTACATGTGAGAGTACATGTTTACTCTAGCAGCACCTACAATGTGCTAACTAGCTTTGGAAATTACATGCAGAAGTTATTCTGCAGAAATATTTAAAAATTATTTGAGTGTTGTGGCTGCTTCATGAGGTTTACTTCCCCTCCCCCTGTGCACTTAGTTAATTCACTGTTTTCTTCAGTGCTAGAGTTTGATTCACCATCTTTGCTCGCTCTGCAATTATGCAAACCTTTAAATCATGTGAGTGGTGGCATTGCACTGCACATCTTTGAGTTTCCTCCTTTCCCAACCAGTGTGATCATGGGATAGCAGACATCAGTGGCATACTTGGCAAAAAAAGACTTTCTCATTTCAGTTACAGCATCTTTGTTCAATTCTGATTCTCTACAGCCAGCTAAAGTGTTGGAGGAGCATCGGGAAGCTCTGCTGAGATGAAAGGAATTGGTCTTTATGCAGACCAGTAAATTGCAAGGGTCATTGGTTGCAGTGGCTGGTGTCAGCATTTTGGCAGGAGCCACCTCAATGTGGTCACTGTCCTTCACAGTTGGAAAATGTCCTTCCCCCTCCTCATTCCTCTGGCAAATGTTCTTGTACTCCTCCAAGTGCCTCTGTGTTCGTACTACACTGATCCCTTTTGCCTGACCTATGGCTCACTTGCCATCCTAGTGCTTCTCCAAGAAAAGGGGACAGGGCATGGACAAGAAAGTGAGTGTCCTAACCTAGCAGTAAAATAATATATTTGGGTAAACTTTTAAAACTCTTTAAATTCCATGCAAGCAGGATATTTGGTCTTTGAAGAACATGCTCTTGAATTGTAGCAGCTGTACCTGTATTTTACTTTTTAAAATTATTCTTAATTTCTCTTCCCCACTCAAAGAGTCTTTACAGTCTGCTTTCCCTTAGATCCTGATCTGCATTCCCCTGTTCCACTTAGACTGTAACACCATGACATGACGCCTTTTGACCTGCAGAGTGTGTCAGAGAGTTTTAGAAACAGAAAGGAAGCATGTACTCCAGTCCTGGGATTCTATTTTTCAGTGCTTGAGAAAGCACTTGATATGGGTTTCTTTGCAAAATGGGGTTGGGGGACAGTTATTTCTGCTTCCAGTACAGGCTGATGCCTTGTGACTATGATCTTCCTTTTTCCACTTTTGCTGGCAACTCACTTGGAAAAAATGCTGTTCAGATTAATTTGTGATGAATATGCTTATTTTTTAAGGTATTTTTCCTACTTGTCACATTCAATTGAGAGAAAAAGAAAAAAAAAGTTAAGTATAATCAGTAGCTCTAATAGAGTGGCAAAAAGCCCTGCAGACATTAGTGCTGCAAGAAGATGCAGCTATGTGCTGGAAGAAACTGAAGGGAGGCCAGAACATTTAGCAAGGAAGTTGATAAAAAAAAATTGAAGAAATTGGAGGTTAGAATCTAAATCAGATCAGTTATTGGTTTTGCACCAGAGAGAATCTAAGAGCAGTATCTCAGGAAGCTTTCACTGGGGAGCGAGGCGAGGCTTACCATCTCAGTCCTTCTGACAGAATAGAGTAACATTAAAGTCTGCTGAGGTATGTGAAGCCTGAAAAAAAGGGAATTCTCAGCATTACCAAGAGCTTAGATGTATACTTGAGGACACAGCTTTGATACTATTAATACTGATGACATGAAAGTTGCAGAAAACCCAGGGAAGGAAGGAGGAATGAAAGGAGAGATGGGCAGTTTACAAGAAATGTTGGTCTAGAATCAGATTTAGGAGATGTGTCCAGAGCTTAGAGTCAGATTAGGAGAATTGTTTTTTCCACTATAATATGGATATGGAATTTGAGGCATTTCCACTGGCCATTGTAATTGCATTGGTGTGCTTCATTACTTGTTAATGTTTTAGTATTTGATTAGTAAGTGATTTGTAAAATTGAGAGCAGCTATAGTGAAAATGTAAATAATGTAAATACAATTGGCAAAAAAATCCAGATGACGTGTTGGATTCTGTATTCAGAGGAAAAAGTACTCAGAAACTGAACTAATTCACATATATCTAGTCTGGCTTCATTTTGTCTTTTAATGAGATGGTTCTCAGGATATATAAAGAAAGTGGGAAAATGAGAAGGAAACTAAGATTAATAGCCAATAGTTTGGCTGTGCTCAGAACTTGAGTTTCTATTTCAGTTAATGTATCCACATCATTAAGGTGGCCTTAAATGAGTAAAATAAGGGAGAAAAGAGAAATTATCTACATACTGTTTCCCTTAGAAGAAGTCTGCAGACTAGTTTGCTTGCAGGTGTTTTATTCAATTTGTCAAGAAGTCTCTAGATTTGTTTTGCCTTTCTTCTTGATGGGTTTCCCCATGAGTGTTTGGTTTGTAGGCTTGTTTTATGTTTTGTTTTGGTTTTTTGTCATTAAAATGCAAGATCCTGGTCCTGCTATGATTTTGTCTTTGTTTTTGCTTTTAAATTGGAGGGAAGATCACTGAGTTATGATACATTGTTCTCTATGAAAAATACTGCAGCAAAGATATAAATATAATTCTAGAGTACCAATTTCAGCAGGAAGGGGTGTACTTCTTTATTAGTTACTAGGGGTCTTTTTAAAAAAAATAAAAATGCTGCCTTCCACATATCTGAATCTGAGCAAGAGCTGAAAGCACAATCTCTTGAATACTCAACATTTGTCACACTAACCATCTCCAAAGTGCTGAAACCTGCTAAAGAAAATTGTGCAACCAAGTGCAGTGAGCCGCCAAAATATAAATGTAAGTTTGAAAGACCTGCAGAGTTTTGATTTAACAATTGGTTTAAGTTTTATTGATCTGAGATTCGTTTAAGTTTTTAACACGCATTATAGACAGAGACAGTTTGCACTCTAAATTGGATATTTTTATTCCACCTTTGGTAAGTAAAATTACTCTGCCTGGGGCAGTATCCAGCCGGACTGCACTTTTTAAACAGTGAACAAACCAAACCATGAATTATGGGAAATAAAAATACCATACTCTGTAAGAAGTTTTAGAAGCAGGAATAAATTAGTAACTCCAGCTAATATATGTTGTAGAGTACAGTTTGCAGTTTACATTCACTCACTCTCAATTCTCTTACTCCACTTTTATACAAATCAAAACACTACTCAAATATTGTACCAAATTACACATTTGTACAGTTTTGGAGGGCAGAAGCCTTAGGTAAGGCAGAGACTTAGGAAGGGATCTGTTTTATCTCCTAAAAATGTGTTCTTTATTGATGGGTGATTGAATGTGTTGTGGATTCTTATTCTGCAACTGTCTTCAGGTTTGAAGTTAATCTAATCCCTTTCCAATTATTCCAAATTAATCATTTTCTGAATAATTGCGTTTTAAAGACTCAGGTTGAGCCTTTGTGTTTCATCTAGGAGATTAAGTAGCATGCTAGTTAATTGCACTAGCAACTGGTTAATGCTAATACCCCTTCTAAGACAAATGGCAGAGATTCCCTGTTTATCGAGGGATTTTTCGAAGAATCTAGTCACAGACTGGAAAGAAAAGCAAGAGATTGAACATATGCTTTCTATGTAGTCTCTGACTGAAATGAGGAGCAGGTCAGGTTCTGGAACTTTCTAGGACAAAGGTAGGGAATCTGGGGCCAGTTGATTGACACAGATTAGATGAGACTGAAAGAGAAAAGGTGCAACTAAGCATTGGTGCACCAGGAGGGAGAGGAACTCGCAGCACGTGCTCTATACGGATATTCAGTAATCATGCATGTTAATTTCTCTGAAAAATGAAGTTTGTGATGAGCTGTGGTGTTGAGTATTTGAAATGAATTTTTGTATTGGTATAGGTTTTTACTCCTGTTGGGCTGTATGCAAGTGAACTTGCTCTTTAAATTGCACATTAGAACCATTGATCTAGAAATCTAGATAATGGTCCCCCTCCTTTTTTCTTATCTCTTATTAACTCTGCCTCTTCTTTTGAAACTAGCAAGTGTGTTCAGGTAAGCAGAACTTTTCTCTTATTTGCAAGGGATTTGAAAATGCTAGATCCAAGTACATGTAGCTGTAATTAATATTCAGTGCTGTTGTGGAAGACTACAAATCCTCTTCATCTGAACAGAACAAATTTTCATCTGGAAGCCTCTAATCCCACTTCTAGTTGCTGCCAGCCATGAATATGCCCACAGTGTGTATTTTACTGTTTGTCCATGAGGTGGCAAACACTGTTGATCCTTGGTTTGCCACAGAGAGATCTAGCATGTCTGTGTTGCGGATATTTTTTATGATCAGCATAGCAGTTGCAGCAACCTTTCTGATGTTTTGCAATAGAAGTGTTTTATATTTGCCAGTACACAGCAGCATCGTGATTTCTCTTCTGAAAAAGCTGGTCTAAAAGGTTATGATCCCTTCCTTTTTCCTCTGCTCCTTGCCAGGTTCTGGCTCAGCTACAGTGGCAATTACTGCCAGTGATTTAAATGATGCAGTGCAGGGAGCAGGAAGGAGCGGGAACAGGGTGGAGCTGGGAGCACATTTCAGCAGACTTTAAAAAAAAAATCTGTTGTAAAAGGAAATATTGTGTGGATGTATACCTTAGTTTCCATGGAGAAAAAGTTTATCTCTTGATCAGTTCATTTTTTCTTCCTGCATGGGCAGGGCACCTGGGCCTTCTGACTGAAGCTTGCAGGTTTTAAGTCCTGGTGGCAAACAGCTAAGAACCAAACCGTATTAATTTTTAGGAGAAACTTCAGAAATAATTTCTGTGTCTTTGATATATATATGAGGGTGCTTAGCTGTACTTCACAGATCTCCCCAACAGGATGTACACAAAAAAGACTCTTTCAATTTTGGTAATTTTTATTTGTAGATATTCAACTAACTGTGAACTCTCTTAGATTCAGAATGTTACGAAAACAAAGTCTTCCTCTAATTAAGTTTAAACACTCAGGAGTCTCTGACATTTAGCATGCTTAATAGCATTTCTTTCATTTTTGTAATTTAAAGCAGGTCTGCTGCTGGCAGATATGTGACCTTACCTTTATGTAAGGTCTGTTTCTTCTTGTATTTGGTTTGTTAATTCCTTAAGAAGCTCCATATTTAAAGAGTGTCAAGGTAATAAAGTGATATGTACCCTATAAAAATCAATAATTATAAAAGTAGGCAATCACCTTCTTCTCAGATTCTCCTGCTTACTAGCTCTGGGATACAGTGTTCTTCAGTTGAGTTCTGTACTGTTGCCTTTCATAAGGCAAAAATCAATAATCATGCTTAGCTATTTTATGGCAGTGTACATTTGCCAGATTCCTTATCTGTGTGCTACAAATGAGAAAATTGAGAGCAGCAGTGTGACTTGCTCAGGGTCGTACCTCAAATCTGGCAGTTCTGCACATTTCCTGACTTTAGTTGAAACCATTAGACCACTTTACCTCTCTCTGGGGAATTGCCTGGGGACGATGGGGCTGATCACACAGAAATAGAAGTTTTGCTCTTGGCATCATTGGAACAGAATTTTTCTCATGTTGCTTTGATTTTCTTCCACCTTGTTTGTCTTTAATGAGTCTTTGTGCTGATTGATAGGGAACATGTACCCAAAAGTTTATTGAAACAAAGGGCAGCTGCTAGCAGCTGCATTATGAAAAGAAGGAGAAAGCAAAAGGTGAAGCCAAAAGTCAAATTACTTTGATCAAGGCCATGATTTACTGCCTCTATTGATGTAAAACTATTTTGTGATTTTTGAAGACTGCATAAAAAAAAAGTTTTCTAGCATTGCATGAGTAGAATTAGAGGAGGAATTATTCACTTGATAATTTGTCTCCTGAATAGAGAAATGTAAATATGTTCTTGTTTTTGACATCATATCATTTTAGGCAAGGGCTCTTTGTTTACTATTGTTAGTAGCCCATATCTTGTGGGGATCTTGAAGTCTTTACTTACTGCCCATGGTTCTCATAGCAAATAAAAATGAGCATTTTTTTCAGCTATTTCAAGTAAGTGCAGGGGAAGGAGGGAAAAATTTACAGCATTTAAGAGTTGTAGTGTGATGATGCTGTTTTACATTAAATTATGAAGACATCTGCTTTCTTTACTGCTACCTTTTTGTGGTGTTTAGAGTTCGGTGTTTTCAGTGCCTTGCTCTTCTCTAGTTATGGCAAGTAGTTATATTACCACCTATTAAATATCATGTTTATACAGCAAGTTTCTTCAATAATGTTAAAATTTTATATTTGTTCAATGCAGAAGGAAGCTAATCTCTTAGGGTCTCATTTCTATAGAAAAACTAATCTCTGAGGGTAGAAAAAGTAAAGATTCTAACAGCTTTACCTTTGTTACTATATTGTACATTTTATAAATCCGCTTTTCTATAATAATTTGTGAGGGACCTTCCCTTAAAATAATTAAATACTTTGCTTCTGAAAATGTTTTATGGCCTTAAATTCTTGCCAGTGCTAGGATGTGATTCTTAATGATTCATAAAGCAACTTAATGATTCTTGCTGGGGAATAGAAAAGGGGATTGAGCCTGATCTGTCTAATCTGGACTTGAGCATGGTGAGATACTCCTACGACTTCCATCAAGTCATGGGGAAAAGATCTAATGCTTCTCATCAGGTTTATGCCTCTGGGCCTGCCTTTGACTGTGATCCCATTAACAAAAAACAAAGGTGTTTTTAATTTCTTGCCTTCCCAAAGAGAACTTTCTGTCCCACACTTTTACATCGAGAAGAACACTGCGTCTCTTAAACAGAATAAAATTGCCATTTTTGCTGTTATTTTGTGAAACATGCAATATTCAATGAGCTTTTTCAGAAGACATTGGATCACGCTTTTTCTCCTTACTAGCTGTGTTCTTAGTCAGCAATTATGGCACTTGAAATCTGGGCTGCGATTATGTCTTACATGGATGACTTGAGTTTGTTGAGAACAGAATGTTCCCCACTATTCTCTGTGTCAATTTTTGTCTAATATAGAAGAAAAACTGTTGAAAAATGTTCTCAGATTTCCAATTTTGAGACCTTAGTTCCCAGCTCCACAAATAATTTACCATCACTTACATTTAAAATTATCATCGGTTGGAAATAGGAAATGGAATTACTTCTGTGACAAAGTGAAATGTTTTGTTCAAATTACTGCTTTATGCCTATGATAAATCTGCATCAGTCAATAAACTCTATTTGCTCTGTCCTGAAAACCAGTTCCTCAGTGTAGTTAACAAAGGAAAATAATCCCTTTGTGCACTGAACTCTTACCATCATTTAGATAATTATCCTTGGTGGTTCTATTTGTGTGTTGGATGTGATATCAGATGGTGCCCATCTGATTTAGTATTACTGTTTCTGTGAGGGTATAAGGAAATAAAAGGAAGTCTATTAAAACTTTTGTACATTTCATTGATTATTATACTTGTTTGAAAAAGCTGTTCCTTTTTTTAACCTTTCCATAAAGAAAAAAAAACATATTTTCAATCTCTTATTATCAGAAAACACATATTACAAATATGCTACTCTGATTTGGCAATACTCTCACAATGTAGTTTTATTTTTGTTGCAGCCAATTCATCCTTACATATAAATAAGAGAATACTTTACCTCCTGGTGACTGGGGCTATAGCTAAATGTTCAAGGTCACTCTGTCTTGGATAGATTTTATTTTTAACATACGTAGCATTTTCATTTAGCTAATCTGTGATTAAGCAGTCTTTTTTTTCCCCCTTTAGTTTCTTTGATAAAGCTTGCCCAGGGACTCATTAAATCTTAATTCACAGTACAAACCTTAACTCAGCTCATTCCCTGCAGTGTAGCCTCTTGTCAATTCTTTGTAGATCTGTCCTTTTGTGAAGTAATTGCCTATCTTCTGGCCCCTTCAATTCTCATGCTAGCCTGGGCATTTTCAGGGAGCACCATTCATACTTGTCCCCCTGAAAGAACAACATGATAAAAAAATACCGGAGATAAACTGTATGCTTGACTTCTTGAGCTGTTTTAGAACTGAGTCCATAATGTAAAAGCTGTGCACAGCCTGTTCAGTGTGTTAAGCCTCTTACCTAGAGGTCCAGTTCAGGAAAAAAATGTATGAGTATACTTAATCACTTAATTTTCAAAGCATGAATGATTTTATCAGTGTCAATGAGATTACCAAAGCTTAAGGCAGGTGGCCTTATGTCCTGCACCAGTGTGAAAGTTCAGAAAACATTTCTGTTTTTCTACAGCAAAAAATAGTCTCATAAATACAATGATATTAAAAACTGCCAAAAAAGTTGGGTTGAAGGAGTTCTTCCTTCTTTTCAAGCACCCTGAATTTTCTGCCTGATTTAGAAATACAGGAGGAAGGTTTTCTGTGATAATCTGGTCATAAACTGAAATGACAATGTATTTTGTTGCTGTGTAAAAGCAATTAGGATTGTTTTGATTAGTTGGCTGTTCAGAGGGTTGGTTGGTTTGTTCTTTAATCTGCATATTCTTTTGGCTTATAGAAGTCCTAGAAGGTGCTATCAGGATGAAAAGCCAGTTCTACAGAGGCTGAAATAAATCAAGGAAAAAAACAGCCCCTTATGCTGATTAATGGAACAGCTAAGGCTTTTCTTCCAGCTTGACACAATTTTGCATTCATTTCAATGGCAAGATTTCCAATAGTTTCCATGGCACCTTATGGGCCTTAGTATGGTTTAAACACATAACAGGAGCACATCTTATATCTAGGCATTCAGAGTGTGAGCACAATTCATCATGCTGGAAGAGCCTTTATCAGAAACTGTTATCTTAAAATGTATTGTTGTGACAGCATCTTTCAAAGGTGATGTGAAAGCGACTTGCTTAATGAAATAAGTCATTTTTAGGTAAGTCCCTCTATCCAAAGATGCCCCTTTGGAGTTCAGGAATAATAACTTGGCAAGCAGCATGATTTTAGGTAAATTATTGAAGCTAACACATTATTTGAAACTCTGAAGCATGATACAGTAGCATGTAACTGAGAGGGCACTTCTGTAAAAAGTTACTTAGATCATTTTATTGAAAAAAAAAATCCAGCTTATTTTTGATAAGCTAAAAAGCCCCCAGGAAAAGAAAAGTCTACAAATTGTTTGTGTTGGTCCCAACAGATGGCATAACCAGTTTAAAAATGTAAATGCAATGAGCAGTGTATATTGCTTAAAGTGTAAATTTGTCATTTATTACTGTTGTTCTCCTTTCCTGTTCCAATATTTTGGAATAATTTAAAAATAATTTAAAAATAAAAATTTTTATTTTTTTAATAATTTAATAATTTTAATAATTTTAATAATTAAAAAAAAAAGTTAAAATTCTGTTGTGGTACAGAAATAATGTTTTTGAGCCATGTCTTTAAGTGTTTGTTAAAACTTATCTGTGTGAAACAACAACATCTGTTTGTTGCAGTTACTGCTGCTGCTGTTTCAAGAAGCGCTGCTGGGCTTGGCCATTTGGGAATTTCTTACATTTGCTGGGAAACTTGCCTTTCTGATTAACTGCTTATGTTCACTCTGATTAGGGTCTCTGAAGAGGCTTAAGTGGGAATCCTTATGGGTGATTTTAGACTCTTACAAGCAGGGAATTAGTATGTGGCTGGTCTTTTACAGTCTGAATTGCTCTGCTGTTGTATGATCAATCATTTCTCTGCAGAGGAAAAAGTGGCACACTTTCTTCTACCTCACTGGAACCTGGAAGGACTTATTGTATAGTTGCCCTGGGGTTTAGTGTCTCCACAGGTGGAGAGTGAGGATAAATGTTTGAAATACAGAAAATTGGAGTACTGGAAGACCGTGTGCACTCTCATGTGGTGCTGTCTAAGAGTGGAAATCAGCATTAGATTTCTGACTTCAGTCCAGTGTGTGGGTGGGTGGTGGCTGATACCAAAGAGTGCTAAAAATCTGAGATGTAACACAGAGCAAATGTGAGTCCCATTTCCAGTACTTGATCCCACAATTGTTTACTGTAGCACTGCTGGATACCATAGCACTGAAGGTATTGTGGCACTGCTGCTACTGCTTTGCCTTTACCTCTGTGAGTCAGAGCATTTCCATCCTACAGGTGGTATTTCAATATTGCATTCATTGCACTGCTCTGCCTTGTAAACTGAGTGCCTTCTGTATTTTTTTGTTTCTTGCCTGGAAATATCTAAGCACAGCGTAGATAATTAGTTTAAGACTTTAGGACACGTTCTTGGGGCTCCCTTAAAAATCAATCATACTTTATCTGTATTATGTTAAAGCAAAAATAGCCCTTCCTTCTCTTTCATTATCATGATAAAGGTAAACTTAAAAAAGAGAAAGAAAAGAAACTTAAAAGCAAAGCTTGTTTCAGAGACCCCTAATCCAAATGTATTTATATTTTATGGCAGGTGTTTCAGCAGTTATTACTAATTGGAAAATTAGATGCTGTTGCTATAGCAGCATCTTTTTTCAGTAATTGGTTTTGGCACATTTTAACCAGCACTAGCTCAGCTAGATGCAATTATTCCAATGAGACCTGTGAAGATTTGTATGGAAGTGGTGAGCCAGTGGTGCAGGTCAGTGCATTAGCCTTCCACCTCTTGATCCTGGGCGCTGCCCAGGTTCTCTGTGGGAGCACAAGCAAGACCTTGGCAGCCTCATCCATATTTGTAAAGCACAAGAAAACAGGAAATTAATGACATTCTGAGCTATAGCTCTTCAGTTCCCATTCTTCATGTCTATGTTGACTGTATCAGTTGCTGCAGGGTCAACAAACTCAAGTAATTCTCCTTTTCAGATTGCTTTTCCACTGGTTTTCTTGCTTATATTCAAGTGGGTGATGTGTTTCTTTGCTGATCTCAAAAAACTTTGAACTCATCTTTTCTTGACCTGTCTTGTGCTTTTTTCCTTTGGTTCCTGCATTGAATATTTACTGGGGCTTTGGGGCTTTTGTCACTGAAGTTACCTCCATGTACCATTTATTTTCTGGGCAATTTTGGTTTCTGTTTCAGTTTGTCTTTGCATGGGCTTCACAGTAGGATGAAGCTCCACTGACATGCTGCAAACTGGAGGACTTTCATATTTAATCACCTTAATTCCTTCTTGGACTTCGAGAGGTACAGCTTGCTATGCAATTTTTTTTTCTTCCTTTTCTTTTTTCATTTTTTTCTCTACCTCTCCTGGATTTCGTGAAGATTTTAAAGTCTTGGAGGTGAGCAGAGTTTGAAGGTCAACAGCACTTTCAAATCTGCTTGTTTACCCCTGCCCTGTCTGCACATCATAGATTATTTTCCCATCCACCTTCCTTCTGTGACTGTAGGTGCCATGTAGAGGGCAGAGAAGGGTTACTTAATAAATCTGGTTTCTTGGCAAGTGTTACCTCTTCACCATGCATTCTCTGCCTTTTCTATGTCAGAGTCTTTTTGAGTTAGTGAAAAAGAAGTTGAAGAGCTTTTCAAGGCAAGGATAGTGTAAAATTTTTCCTGCTGTATGTCTGACTCAGGAAGGCATAGTGGCAATGTGAGCAGGTGTTATGTATTCTGTTGGAGAAAAAAAAGATTCCTGTTTGGGCTGTATGGGTTGCCCTGAGAAGTCTTGTATGTGTATGTCTGTGTGTACAAATATTTGAAGTTACTCAGAGTACACTGGTAGCTGCACCTCTTTTCCCTGCAAACTAATGATAGGGTTATTTGCCAAAATATTGAAGTGCTGTGTGCCATAAAATTGCCAATAATTTTTCATTCTCAAATATGTTTTTTAATAGGTAGTGAAATAGACAATTTGAATAATGAGACTTCAACTTCAAAATAAGCAATTCCATTAAAAAGGTATTTCTATTTGAAGGTGCATCATTAGGACTGGATAATATGTAAATGAGAGTTTGATTTCTAAATGTAACATTACTTGATGTTAATTATGTCTTGACAGCTTTTAAATAGTTTTTGTAGTGATAATAATTTTTTTGTTTATAATAGTAAATCACTTGTTTTGATAAGATGCCTACTGATAAGAAGTACTCAAGGACAAGTTCTTTGATGGGATGACAAATACACTTTACACAAATAACTTTTGAATTCTAAGGCATAGAGCATATTGAAAGTTAAAGGATGAGTAGGGTTTTTTTCCTTTGATTTCTTTTTATTAATGTACATGTTTGTTAATTTGGGAGACAGAAAGAATATGGCTTGAACCCCCAGACAAGTGGCTGTGTTTATTCTTCATGTTCTTGGTAGTACTTTCTTCTCATCATAGTAGACATTCTCTAAAAGGAGAGGGAAAATATTTTGAGAAACCATGTTTGTTATTATAACATTCACTCTAGGACAGTTTTGTTCATCATAACTGATATTCTGTACTTAATAGCTGGTAAACTTTCCTTGACAGTAGCCTCAAGGCTGAAAAAAATACAAACCAACCTTGTAGCTTCTTGCCTTGTCATTCAGGTTTGAATTCTACAGTGTTTAATAAACTCCTTTTCAATAGTTGCTCTTTTTTTTTTTCCCCCATATCTAATCTCCTCTGTTTTGTAGTGGTTATCCCTGTGATTTGGGAAGTTATGAAATTTCAGCTCAACACAACTTGAATCCGTCTCTGGATGCACAGACTTCTAATCAAATGAGAATTGCAAAGATCCCCAAACCTAAACCAAAAATGTCTGCAGCAGTTTGGAGTTCCAAGTAGAAATTAATCTGTCTTATTTTCAGTCATGTTTCAACCTACATTTATTAGAAGTAATTTCCACACGTCATCATCCATAAGCTGTATCTGAGCTCTTGATTTGGCATTGTTATTGATTCTAGTAAGAGAAGCAGACTCCTAGGCCATCACCTCCTCCCAGGTTTGTCCATTTTTCCTGTTTGTTAATTTTTATCCACACCTATAGTTTTCTGTTGTTTCATGCTTTGTTGATAAATCTTAGCAAAATAGGTACCCTTTTTCTCTTCATATCCTACTGTTCATTCAGTAAAATGTTGGAATTTATTTTTGCATGTACACTAGCAACAGATCTAATGAGAGTAGTGAATTTTAATATATTAAGTGCTACAAAGACTTTTCCATTTTGGGACTGCATAAAAATATTAGTTCAATTGCAGAGTGTGGGAAGGAAGAAATTATTTGTGCCAAATTAGGTTTTGTTTTGCCACACATGCTTTGTGTGAAGCATGCAGGAAAATATGCATTAATGAGCTATCAGGGGATCTGACAAGCAACAGAGGCAGGGGATTGAGTTATGGTCAAAATGTTTTAATGTATTTACAAGGCATTCACTTGTTTTGAAAATGCTTTTATATGAGGTTGGAAAAAATAGTGTTCAGCTGATTATTTTTAGATAAATGTTGGGGAAGGGACAGACTCAAATGGAATAGAGAGTATGGGTCTGAAAGGTATGCCAGCCCTCACACTGAAAGAAGTATAAAATCAAATAGGAACAGGAAAAAATAGTAATAGCACCACACAGGTTGGTAACCCTGCAGCTGTGTTGGGGGTTTGTGGGGTTTTTGCAATAAATTCCTTAAACAAATAAGGTGTTCTTGAAACACTGTACTAAAATGCCTCTGTAAAAAACTGATGGGTAGCCCTATATTATATAGAATCATAGAATTGTTTGGGTTGGAAGGGACCTTTAAAGGCCACCCAGTCCAATTCCCCTACCATGAGCAGGAACATCTTAAACAGGATCAGAAGTTTCAACAGGTTGCTCAGAGCCCCATCCAACCTGGTCAAGAATGGTTCCACATGTGAGACATCCACAACTTCTTTGGGCAGCTTGTGCCAGTGTTTTACCACCATCATTGTTAAACAACTTCTTCCTTGTATCTAACCTAACCCTGATTGTGACTCTCCTTCAGTTTAAAAGCATTACTCCTTGTCCTATTGCGACAGGCCCTACTGTGATCTGTCCCCATCTTTCTTGCAGGCCCTCCTTAGGTACTTGAAGGTTGCTATGAGGTCTCTCTGGAGCCTGCTCTTCTCCAGGCTGAATAACCCAACTCTCTCAGCCTTTCCTCATAGGAGAGGTGCTCCGTCCCTCTGATTATCTTGGTGAGCCTCCTCTGGACCTGGTCCCAGTCCATGTCCTTCCTGTGCTGGGAGCCCAGAGCTGGTGCAGCCCTGCAGGTGGGGTCTGAGCAGAGCAGAGGGGCAGAATCCCCTCCTTCCCCTGCTGCCCACACTGCTCTGGATGAGCCCAGGACACATTTGGCTCTCTGGG
Organism: Melospiza georgiana; assembly: GCF_028018845.1. Taxonomy (NCBI): domain Eukaryota; kingdom Metazoa; phylum Chordata; class Aves; order Passeriformes; family Passerellidae; genus Melospiza; species Melospiza georgiana. The sequence goes on along the minus strand of NC_080434.1, from coordinate 24,249,577 downwards.
CTGCAGGCATGCATTGCTGGGTCATGTCCAGTCTCTCATCCCCCAGCACCCCAAGTCCTTCTGGGCAGGGCTGCTCTGATCTGTTCATCCTCCAGGATGGTCCTGGGGATTGACTTGACCCAGGTGCAGCACCCGATGCGTCGTCTTTAGTTAAAGTGAGATTCCCATGGGCCACTTCTCAAGCCTGTCCGGGTCCCTCTGGATGGTGTCCTGTTCTTCAGGCGTGTCAAATGCCCCTCCCAGCTTGGTGTCCTTGCAAACCTGCTGAGTGCTGGGCACTCAACCCCACCTTTAATGAAGACATTCAACAGTACTGGTCCCAGCAGACCCCTGAGGCGTTCCACTTATCCCTGACCTGCATCTGGACATGCCAGAAAAGGTGAAATACTGTATTTGTCAGGTAAACATAGGTCAAATTAACTCACATATATATATACAATTACATGAAAACAAAGACAAGAAACGGTTAGCAAAGCTAAATCTAAAGCAAACTTTTGTGATTGACCATCTGTTCAACAAAGAATCATTTTTTATTGTATCAATTGAAAAGTTCAGATGTTGAAAAAGTGGATCAAAGTACGAGCAGATTCATCAGACTGTGGTTTAGATACAGGAATCATAAAAAATTTTTGTGGTTTTAATTTTCCTAATGGGATTTTTATTATTATTATTATTTGTAAGGTTTAACTGGCAAGATACTCCCATCTGCACAATTTTGAAACAAAAAAAGAAAGATTTTATTTTTAAGGGAAAAGAACAGTCAGAAAAGATAACTGTCTTTGGGAGCTGAGAAATTAAGATGTTTTCCTACCAGGCAATTGGAAATGAAATTCTGAGAGCTTGTCATACTGCCTGTAAAAGAAAAATCAAAATGAAATGTATCTAGAATCATGTCTCCTTTTTTGTGTAGGATGTGTTTTATTTATATTTTAATTTGTTTTTGTAAAGAAGGTGAATCAACAGACTGAAAAAAAGGAGTCTTGTGTTTGAAGGTGATACAAATTAACATACACTCAGCAACAAAATCTTTCTCAAACAACAGTTTGCTTCAGCTTTGGGCATAAGAGAACTTGTATCCAATCTTTTTTATTTTTTTCTACTGGATAAGGATGATAATGTTTTCTACCTCCTTGCCTATCTCATCCCCTCACCCCTGCAGCAGTGCTTTGTTGTAATGTGAGCATTTACCAGTTGGGTCCAGGAGCCCTGACATGGGGACTATATTTCATCTTCTATTAACCATCCTTTTCTTTCTTGCTAGTCAGTCATCTTTGTTTGTGTATAATCATATGATTACTTTTATTTGTAGATAATTATTTTTTAACACTAATCCACATTTCTAATAGAGCCATTCAATTAGTTTAACAACTCATGTTATTTATATTAATGAGTTATTGATGTTAACTACATATATCATTTGCTACAAATAACATTTAAATTAATTTAATTTAATGGAAACTTTTACAATCATTCTCCTACCTTGTGGATTGTGAATACCTGCCTTCATGTGGACAACTAGTTGATACAGAGAAGGCTCTATACTGTGCTTACTGTGCTTGAGCTTACACAAGAGGAATGGGATGAGAAACACTTACAGTGACTTTTGGTCAGACCTGTAATGTTATCACATCAAAACTGGCACTGGTAAGCACATTTATGGTGATTTGTACAAGCTTCATATTCACCCCTTAAAAACAGGAAAATGAGTTTTACTTGCTGGGATATTTCTGACAGTGACAATTACAGGAAATAATATGCAGAACTGTGGAAGTGTTTATGTATGTGGAAGGATTTATATAATACGGTAAAGCAAACATGAAAGTTCTGCACTTTTTAGGCATGTGAATAGATCTGAGGCTTGCAAAAGGGAGAAAAGTCCAAAGTTCAATTGTTGTTATCATGTTTTAACCCTAGCCAGCAGCCTCACAGCCACTCACCCAGTTCCTCACCAGTGGGATCAGGGAGAGAATCAGAAGGGCAAAGACAGAAAGCTCAGGGGTTGAGATACAGACAGTTTAACAGATAAAGCAGAAGCCACACATGCAAGCAAAGCAAACCAAGGAATTATTCTGTGCCTCCCGTGGGCAGGCAGGTGTTCAGCCATCCCCAGGAGAGCAGGGCCCTGTCACATGCAATGGTGGCTTGTGAAGACGAACACCATCCCTCCAAATGTCCTCCCCTTTCTCCTTCTTCCTCCCTCTTTATACATTGAGCATGATTTCATAGGGTATGAAATATCCCTTTGGTCACTTTGGGTCACCTGTTCTGTCTGGGTCTCCTTCTTCAGCTTCCTGTGCGCTCCAAAATTCCCTTCCAGCATGGCTGTACAAGAACCAGAAAAGGTCTGTTTAAGCCCTGCTCAGCAATAGTACAAAAATATCTGTATTACTGAACCTGTGTTCTTCACAAATCCAGAAAGTAGCCCCATGCCAGCCACTGTGAAGAAAATTAACTCTACTCCAGCCAAAACCAGCACTGTTGTTCATTGTCATAAATTTCTTTTTAGCATTAACGTTGTTTTTTGTGAAACCACAGAGGGTTTTTTTAAAAAATAAATGATCTCTAGGCAAAACATGAACTGAGCTGAAAGGGTAGCTGTAAATGTGTGCTTCAGCATTATGTTCTGATTAAATTAAAATTGGAATATGAATCCCTAGGCATTTAGTTAAGCTTTGTACAAACATTTACTGCAGCATTATTTTCTGATCAAGATATAATCATCTAATGGTCTCTGCCCTTACTCTATTGAAATTTTAATTTAGGGGTGGTTAAGTCAAAATTCATTGTTGACTAAGGGCTTTGAGCAAGAGGGGGAACTATGTGACCAGCAAAGGCCTCTTTCAACTAGAAGAATGGCGTGAGTTGTGTAACAATAAATCAATAGGATATGCATAGATCTATATAATGTGTATTTTTGAAGTGGTTTTTGAATGTTCTGTATGCACCTCTAATGCATATGTATTTCTCTGAAGACAGTTGTGTAGGCAAAAACAATAGCTAAAAATGGGATGTGAAAAGATTTAACTTCACAAGGAGAATTATTTGTCTTTTTGCCTCCCTTGGAATCTAGTGAAGAAAGTTTCCCATGGTTGATGCAGTGAGTAACTTAGTGCTAAATAAGAGCAGTTTTCAAATAACTCAACAACCCAGCCCAGTGTAGCCATGTCTCAGAATCACTGTGTCTGCTCCTGGAGAATATCAGATTCACCCACAGGGGTTGCTTCCAGGTAGACTGTTCACATAAAGAATGACATCCACTCCACCTGGAGAGGTAATGTGAACTGAGAGGCACTGAGGTACCCAGGACTCCTTAAGCCATCTAGAGCCCTGTACTAAACATAGATCAGCAAAAAGTATTTTTCTGAAATGAAATAAATCAAAATGGAGGGGAGTTTTATTCTTCTGTGACACATGTATATGTCACAAATATATGAGGCAATTTATAGCACTGAAGGTGTCTAATTGTCCTTAAAATAGACACCAAATTGACTTGCTATATAATGCAATGAATTACTTTGTTGTTGTTGTTTTAAAGAGATCATGTATGTTTTGCCAAACAATGGCTGAGTTGGATGTCATAATTATGAACACGGTACAAGACAAAAAAGTCTTGCGGTAAAATCAGTGGTAAACTTGGTTCACCTAAGAAGACATAAATACATGGCATCAGGCTGGATCAGATTGTCAGTAGAAGGGGGCTTTTGGCAGGAGCAAGGGGCTTAGAAAAATGGGAGAAGAGGTGGAAGTTGACTAAGTACTGAAGCTGCCCATTGGGAATTCCATCTGAATTTCCAATGCACAGCCCAAAAATAGGAAAACTTTTAGTGAAGTGTGTACAGAGGATATTCTTTAAATAAAAGACATCATAGGCATTAGTGCCTAAGAGACCTGAAAAATCAAGTTCACAAAAGACTAAAATGAGCAAAGCAGGGTGACTTTAAAACAACTTGTGTAAAAATGAAGGCAGGGATAGCAAAATTCAAGTCCCCTTAAGTCAAATCTCCCAAAAGGAGAGAGAATCAGGAGATCAAGGTAATGAGCAATTAATGTAACAACATCTGTAGTGGGAATGAGATGTCTGCAAACTAATATTATTTTCCTATTTACTTTTTGTATTATGTTTACAAAAAGTTTTCTTTAAGTGTAAGAACAGTATTTTAGCAGGTGTTGGGACATGCAGGAATCATCTACAATTTATTAGAAATTTCTGCCTTAGCAATTTGAGCAGGTCTTTGTTTCTCATGAGGTAGTACAAGGAAATATTCAAGTTTGAGGGAAGCTAGGTGTACACACATTCCTTGGATTATCCTTTTGAAACAGTTATGCTATCACTATCAGAGAAGGGACTGTAAGTACCCAGAAAGATGGTTACTCCCTTGTCTGATTGTATCTAGCTCTAAGGTAGTATTGTAGTTTGGCCTTTATCAGACTGCAATCCAAACTCTGGTGTGAAAGTGTATTTTAGGATCCTTCCCTTATACGTGGAAGCAGATTGCTGAAAAGTGCATGTAAATGTTGATTCAGAGTTGAAAGTGTGCCAAGAGACTGCTAGTAAAATAGTTACTGATAACTTTAGATGGAAATACATCTTCCTTATTGAGCTATAAGTTCACTTTGGAATGTGTTTTGAGGAGGAATATATTTATATTAATATATCTATAGTCTATGGAGCCACATTTGCTCTTGGGGGTATTTTCTTTTAGTAATTTTGTTCATGCCTGGCATAGCTTTCAAAAAAATGAAAATAAATGTATGTGATTATGTGGTATCATCTTCATTTGTGTGTACATTTAAATATTTTGGAATTGTATGAAGGCTTTATGTTATTTTATGCCACCACAGGAACAAAACATTTTTTTCTTCTTTCTTTGTTAAAGGTAAAGCATATTGTGATCTGAAATCTAATAAGGCAAAAAGACACAAATGATAAGCAGTTTTTCATCAGAGGGAACATAAAGACTGAATGTTGGCCATTATTAAAGTTGGATAATGCTATAGAAGAGATTAAGTTGTAAACAATTCTCTGTGAAAAATAATGAGGGAGGGGGATAATTTAGGTTTTCTTAGAATTTTCTAATCCTATATTTCTAAAAAGTTTAGCTTGCCTTTAAAATGCTGATGTTCCTCTTTAATACTACTGCTTTGACTCTGATTTTTCATTAATATTTATGCAGAGTATTTATTTTCCAAAGTCTCAAGTTCTCCCCCTCTCTGTATTCAACTTGTCAAGATGAGCCTAAAGGATGGATGGTTTCTACATAAGTAGAAGTGGTCTCAGCACTTAAAATTTTAAATGGAATTTTTTTAAAACATTTTTAAGTGGGATTTTTTTAAATTAGAAATGTAGTTAAGGCTAAAAGGCAGTGTATGAATTCCAGACAGAAAACAGGACAAAGCCATTGTAACTGACATAGTCCCACTGAATCAGCTCACACAAAAAATAGGCCATGTGACAAAAAGCAGGTTTTTCTATCAAGATCATAAAAATCTTGAAACCAAAATGAGTTCAGGTTGAATGTGTACAGTGAAATCCAATGATCAAGAAGGTGTTCATGAATAAGTTTGTTGCACTAAAATTGAAACTTTGAAGAGAGAACCTGAAGTTTTATACAAGTCTGCATCTCTTAGAATCTGGTGGCACCATATCTGAAGACATGCTTGTGTAATTATATTGAATTAAATTAAAAATGTAAAACCTTTTCAGGGATATTGCATTGGAAAAGTAGTAGATCCTTCTTCAGGCAGCTTTTACTGAACTCAGTCCTGAGCTCAGAGTAGCAGCAGAGTATTTGTGTGTCACTTCATTGATACATCCTCTGATGAAGTGCTGTGTAATGCAAGTGAAAGCCATCGCACCAAAGCACATCTTACCACTTTAATACTTACTCTCTTTATGAAAGAAACATATTCTGCTCTTACAGCAGAATGTGGGAGTGATGTAGCAAGTCTTTCTGTCTGTAGGAAATCTTTCAGTGGTATTTTGCCATAAGGTACTGATGTGAAATTATCTTTCTTAACAGTTGTGAGATCAGTTGACTTTTGTTTTTAATGTGGTAATAACTAAGACTTCAGTATATCCTGTCTTCTAAGACTGTGCTTTTTAGTTCATAGCAGTGTTCTGAAACATTCTGTGGTATAGGTTGGATTTCTGTGATGAGAAAAAAGGGATATGTTCGTATTCAAAGTTCATGCCAAACTACTGTGTGCTAGGGAAAATGTCACATATCATGAGTTAGCCTCTTTTAAAGTCGTAACATGGGGTTGGGATGGTTTAGAGGTTTTGGGTTGATTGAGGGGGTCGTCTGTTTTTTTTTCATATACCTTTTAACCATGAAGTAGGTGGGTTTGTGCTCTAAGGGAAGAGAGGGCATTTGTTGGAAAAACATTAATTTGATGGGTAGCAAGCTCTTCTATTTATTTCAGCATTGATTGGTCTGTTGTCAATACACATCTTAGTGGAGATTCCTCATAGCAAGTGACAAAAAAGAATAACGGTATTTGTGTAGTTATGCAGTAGAGGGGGTATTTAGCTGTATTGATTTGATTGTTTCATAAATTGTAATACTCAGATTTTCAAGTTGCTCAAGGTGAACCCAGAGGACTTCAGTCACTATATTCAGTTACTATCAGGTGAAATCATAACTTCAGAATTCAGACAGATGTAAGAAACATAAAATTGGTTAAGTATTTTTAGTGAAAAATATAATACTTCCTTCAAACAGCAAACTAATACATACTTGGATGTTTTGCTTTTGAATTATGAACCCTTTTCACTTGGACTTCCTTGCTACTGTTGTCCCAGAATAGCTACAGTCATAAATATTTAGACTGGTTGGTGTTTTCAGTCATTACTTTGAAAAGCTGACAGTAACTTTTGTTCAACGTGAGGATGTGAGAAACAAAACAGCAGTGGGAACTAAATGCCATATTCCCTTGCAGAGTTCACTGGAGTTTTCAGCGAATACTTAACTGTGACTTCTGCCAGAAACTGTGTCATACTCTCACCTTGACAAGATTAAAAATTGATAGTGTTTTCAAAAAGAACTGAGTTTTGTAATGTTCTGATTGCATTTCTGAAAGCTAAGTGAAAAGAAGTTAGGAATGAGTGACTGAAGCAATGTAAACGGAACAACTGTGTATCTGCTTGTCTGGTGCATAAAATCCACATTCACTTTAGAGCTGTCTTGGGTAATCAAACATTCCTGCATTAACAATGAGGGGACGCTGCAGATATGTTGTATGAAGGTAGAAAAGATAAAAGCCTCTCTTACTTTTTCCTTTTGAGGATCAAACACTGTAGCACTGAATTGCATGGCACAGGAATGTATAGAAAAATTAGTCTGTGCCCTTATTCCACTGGGAACATGGGAATCTATGCTAAGCATGGGTTTATTAGCTGGTTAGTGCTTAGTTCAGCATCTGATGCTGTGGTAAATATTAAATAAGTTAATCTGAGTTCTTAAGCCTTAAGCCACCCTGACCCTCCCAGGCCAGCAGGCAATTCAGACCGAAATCTCGATATATTTTATGACAAAGGCTATAAGATGTAGGCAGGAATCAAGACCTGAGCAGGTGTATTTTCTTTACATACTGTGTTCATGTGCAAAGCAGTCCTAAAAACTGCCCTCACTGGTCTTCTGAATAGGCCAGGTGTTATAAATGAAGCATCCTGACACTTTTAGAGGCCTCCAGATCTTGATGGGTACCTGAAATAATCCCATAAAAAGTATGGGGCTTGGGGACAGTGCACTTGTAGGGCACTGTCTGTCCAGGAGGAAAGGGCTTTGAACACACTGCCTGTTTGCATGTTTTCCTGACAAATAGGAGAGCTTACTGCCCTTTCCTGGCAGCCTGGCAAGCTTGAAAACAAGGGGTGAAGCTAGTGGGTTTTTGCTGTCCCAGCACAGGTTAACCCCAGCTTGCCCCCTTGGCTCCTTGTTGCTGTGACTGTGACCTCTTGCTGCAGTTTCAGGAGGGAGTCTTGGAGTGACAAGCTTGAGGTATAGTGAGACAAATGGTTTCTGCTGAGCTACCCTGCATTGCATGAGGCCACAGCATGGCAAGCTGTGGTCTCAGTGGCACAACATGATATCCAAGTGAAGAATAATCCAGTTTATTCTGGTTTTCCTTAAAATGTGGTATGGGAATCAGTAATGTAAAATTGTCTCTTCTACAGGGTTCTCTAGATATGCATATATATGCTTCACTCATCCTAGGTAAAGGAAAATGGAATTACACAAGACCTGGAAGAGAAAATTATCTCCAAGAACCAATGCCTAGCCCTGTCTAAATGTCTGGTAAATCAGTTCCCAGCCTTGATTTTTAAAAGATGATGAAATTCAAAATGGAAGACGAAATCCACTTAAGACTTATAAGCTTCAGGTGTTTGATCAGTTATTTTTTAAGGCAATTCTTCCAAGTATTACTGTCATTAGTCCTCCTTGGCTCCCCAGTCCAAATGATCAGTGGGTCCTTTTACATTGGGAGGGAGGATGCTGTCTTGGACATCAACTCAAAACTCTGATTCATGATCTAGATTCAGAATGAGACAACATTGTTTTAATGCTTTTCAAATTTTCTATACTTTCTCTTTACCTAGTCATCTCCTTTCTTTCTATTATTAGTTTGTTTTTCTGGGATTGATTTGTCGGTTTGCGAGGGAGTGGGCTGAGGGAGATTGTGGGAATAGGGTGTCACACTGGGATGAGATTTGCCTACAGATCTTAATTGGTGTGACTTGCTTGGTGTTTGGTTCATGTTTTGTTTACATGCACAGCTGGTATTTCAGAGATGTGTGGTAATTGCTGGCATAATGCAAAGATGAAGCAATCTATCTATTGGAAGAGCGTACTGTGTGTATTGATCAGGGGTTTAATAGAGCTGCTTCCTGTCAGCTGGCATAAAACTGACGCAGTGAGGACATCTTAAAGAGAGAGACAAGATGAGAGGAAGTGGCAGGAGCCAAGCAGTACTGTGCACACTCTCCTTCCTACCTGTTTGAAATGGACCTTCAAGCAGTGACAGTATCAGCCAAGACATTGATGTCATTGAGCCTTCTCGTAAGGCTCAATGTAAGACTCTTCTTGTAAAGGAATTCATATTAATATATACTCTGTACATTGTCCTTTCCATCAAATTTAATTTTTGACAAGTGTGAGCATGCCTGTCTTATGCTGATACTTTTTTCCTGTCTTCTTTCTTTCTCTCCCTTTTCTCTCTTTTTGGTTCATTGTGTTCACTGATGGGTGGATTACTCATAGAACGTTCCTCACTATAATTTATGTTTATCTGAAAATAGGAACTGCAGTTCTTCAATAATAATAAACTCCTCTATCTAAACAGTCTCTATTTCTATTCGCTGCCTTCATTCTCTTCATGTCCTGTCATTTTTTTCATTTGCTACTGCTGTTAATCTGACATCCTTTGCTCCAAAAAAAAAAAAAAATGTGTTTTATTTACAGGGCACAGCATTGGGAAGTGCTCCTGTACCTTCTCGCAGGCAATTATGTGAGTCTCTTAAATTCCGCTCTGTGTTGTAAAGATGACTATGTGTTCATGTGCTGTAGCATGGCATGCCAATCTAGAGTTAATGCCCTGAGGTCAATATTCAACCACTGGTGTTGTATATTGCCTCCAATGTGTTTGTAGCTAACAGCTTCTATTGACCCCTTCTTTATTTCTTCGTTGTGTTTTGTTCAACACATCGTGAAATGGGGCTGCGCTGTGCACTATAGACTTGCAAGCAGGAAAGAAAATACCATAATGACTCAAAGTCTGGAGGGGAATAATGTTACCAGATCACGTGTCCAACATTGTAATGAGTAGTGCTGTTAAAACTAAAGAATCTCTTTTTCCTATTCTTCAAATTAATTTCTCCATTGAACAGATTAAAAAAATCTGGACTTCAAAAAACAAAGAAATGGAAAATCAAACAATATGGTGTAAGGCAGATGTTACTGAGACAAGTTGTATTCCTTATAGGACTTTCCTTCTAATTAATTTGAAGAACAAGTCCATCTGCTGAGTTGAGGAGAAAAGGGAACTTTTAGAAAGGGATTTCATTCATTTTTTTAAAAATCCATTGGAATTATTGATGATAAATTATCTTCCTTTAAATTAAAATAAATTCCCCTGTCATTCACCAAAACCCCAAGAAATCACAAACAAAATGTACTATATATTTTTTAAAAACTAAAAAAAAAAGAGAAAGGCTTTGCATTCTAATTCCAGATGATTTCTCTGCTGCATTAACAGTGTTCGTGTGTGAGCGTGCACATTGAATATATAGATCCTCAGAATACCATCAGACTTTGAGATGAGGACTTTCTTACAGTCCTTATTTCTGTCTTTCTCCTCCTACCTTGAGTTAATTTCCATCCTAAAGACATTGGTGTCTTCCATATGCATTTAATGAGCTACAGCCATGCACTGCATTATTATAATTACTGTGCACTGCATCACACCGCTGAATGTGAAACAGACTCATTACAGTATAACATTACAGGCTTATTCATAAGTACAGTGCAGTTTGACTGATGCTTCATTGTTGGCAGTCTTGAAACATGTTGCTTGCGTAAATTCACCGGTGCTGCTCTTGTGTATTCCTAGGAAAAGATACAGCATTTGTCTGTGAGTGTGGGTCTTGCAAAAGTAACAAAAGATATGATCTGTATATGACTGTCCTTTCTTTTGTGCAATTATCTATGATGTTCATATCCAACTGAGAATATCTAAGGGAAGGAAAAAATACCAGGATGTAGCACTCTTCATCAAATATAATTTTGCTCCTATTGCAGTTATTTAAGGTGTGGTGGAAACAATAAATATTATCACTGTGTCCTTCAGAAAAAAAAATGCTGAAGTTATTTTTCATCCAATATGTATGCCACTTAGCAGTCTCCTAAAATGAAAATTTGAATTTCTGGCTGGTTTACTCTCATTTAAATTAGTCCTGCTATTAATTTATATGATTAACAACCTCAGTGAAGACTTTGGGAACACATTGAAACAACATGCTTTACCATGATTAGTTATAAAACATCAGCATGTCCACTTCCTTCCTTGTAAGGAGCCTCTGTTTGAGGTGAATGATGAAGTGTCACAGATTGAAGTGTGAGGGATTTGAACATAAGGGAAGGTGTGGAAAGCACAGAACATGTTTTATCTGGCAAAGACAGATGTGTAACAAAATGAAGATGCAGAGCTCTGAAATACACACAGGAATGGATAATGGTTGGGTTAATTATATGTATGGGTAGGCTGGAGGAAGTGGTCAGAATTTCCACTTTTTCTTGATGAAGTAAAGCTAACATTGCTGAAATGGTGAGATGTGAGAAGTTTAAAGCAGCATATATAGAATGTGTCAATGGCTTAACTGTGAAGCAAAAGCGAAAAAAACCACCCTGTAAATAAGGGAACTCATCATATCCAAGTGATAATTTCAGCCAGCTGACAAAGATTATATGGAACTATGAATATGTTGTGGTTAAGTTCTAACAGGAAGCTAAAATTAGAGTTTGGGCATCCTGAGCTTGTCTTCCAGTCATTGGGAGTGATTTTTTTGGTCCTTGCAAAGCGTTGGATGTTACTGTTCATGTGCCAAAATGGGAAATGAGGATGTGTGGAAATCCAGAGCAGCAGTGCTACTGAACAATTGCTGTGTCCTATTACACTGAAACTGAAAGGTAGCAGGGATGTTTTATTCCAGGTGCTGTGACCCTACAGTAACTCTACTGCAGTGGAAAAGGCAAGAGTAATCTGATCTCAGTTCATGCAAGATATTTTAGACTACAGGGCACTTGTGGCTGCTTCACCTCCAGAGTGACCAGGGGGGCTCAGTGGTGGTGTTGGAAGGCACTGGGAAGTCACCTCTGGGCATCGAAAGCTGTCGAGGACATTGAGTGGGTTCTGTGCCAATGCTGTGCTATGACATTTGCTCTTGGAGCTCAGAGTCCAGAGGAGCCGCTGGTGAAATGTGGAAAAGCAAAGAGTGCTTGAGACTGAGTTGCTGTTTTATAAGCCATTTTAAAATAAATTTCTACTCATGGGAAATTTTAACACTCTGGCTATAAACTCTGAGACACTGAGTATAATGATAGCAAATAAATTACAATATGGGAGTTAAGTTTCCTTTCCACAAGATAAAAACTTTTCTTCTGAATTTGAATAGATTGCAACTTAGTTTCTATTTTACAGTAAAGCCAGGAGTGGGGGAAAAAAGGAAGGTACAATTCAATCCAACAAAAAATATGAGAGCATCTGTAATTAGCAACAAAATAAGATGCAAGGAGCAAGGATAAACTGAAAAGGGAGTACAAGGTCAATACAGATGTCCTCAAAAGTCTTAATGATAGCTGTCTGACAGAGCTTTGGTCATGGGAGTGCTGCTGACCTAATGGCGAAACACAGATTTGCAAAATGCAGTTATGACTAAATAAAATGTAGTATTGAAACAAAATGTAGCTGCAGTTTTTTTGACAGAATTGCACTATAATTGCTTTAGGGAGAAGAAAGCTTTCATGGTTTCTCCTGTTGCTTGTTCATCACATGGAGTACAAGCACAAATACGCCAGTGAAATACATGAAGTAGAGTAAACCCCACAATTCTGAAAACACATATGTTTGTTGCAAGATTTCCTTCAAACTGCACCCTTGTCCTCTAAAAGTATATGTTAGAGTAAGGATTGTAGGTTTAGATCAGGTGTTAAAGCACAGTGAATCTTGCACCAGATGACAAAGTTTTAATATTTTTATACCTGTGGTCCTTTTTGTAAGGACTTATTTCCAAACATTTTTCTTTATTTGACCTCAAATGTCCTCAGACTGAAAGTAACTGCTAATTTAATGTGACAACTTTTTAAAAACATATATTATCACTTACATGTAATTTGGGAAATGAAAAATGCTTACCTGTTTTGATTAGCACTGTTTAGAAGAAATCAGTAGCATAGAAAGAGCCTTGCTGTAGTAGAATAGAAACTTGCTATAATGTTCATGAAACAGAGTAGGAAGGCATCAAAAAATCAATACAGTTATGACAATCAACTTCACAGACAGAAAAAAAAATGAATCAGGTGCTTGAAATAGCCATATAATATCCAAAGAATTTCCTACCATCTAGTGATAAGAAAAGTGCCAGAACTGAGTGCAGCTAAACTAATCTTCTAAGCTTGGAAATTCATGCAATAAAACATTAAAAAATAAACCAACCTGATATCACAATTCAGGGATTCTTGGCTGGCTTATAAATGGTATTTTAATATTACACTCTCACAAAGTTTAATTGATTAGGACAAATACATCAGGGTTTTAAATTGTGGTGATTTTAATGACAGCAGAAAATATGTAGAACTGAAATTAGGAGAGTTAAGTTCCTAATGTAGACAATTGTACTTGTGCACTGTCAAGTTATTTCAAAGCACTAGACAGATTCTTTGGTCAACCAGAAGGAGAAAACAAGGAAATAAGAAAATGCTAAAAAGTTAACTACTTCTTTGTTTCATGGTTTATTGCAGAGGAAGAATCCTTTTTCAATGGAGTGGTTTTCTGATAAAGATTAAAATCCAAGGTGGTTGTGGCAAATGAATAAGTTGTGAATGAAAAGATTTGAAATGTTTCATTTCAGAGTTTTAATGAAATTCATGATGAATAGGCTTGCATACTAGGGAAAACAGAGTCACTTGGAAAAATTACTGGCAGTCATTGTCTTGGAGAGGTGATCAAAATTATCTTGGTTAAAGCAATGCTTTATAGAAGCTTAGAAAAATAGATCAGTGTATTTTGAGCTTTATAAGGAAATTTTATCGTCACAGAAGGGTGCAACACTCACCTTCCAATCATAGGCCAGATGAGAGTTTTCCAGACTGAACATCTGACTTTAAAAAAATGCTATAGAATACTAAATTGAGATATATATTCCATTACTGTTTGGCTAGAGCATAGAAATGTATCTGACTAATTGTGAAAAACTTCCAGTCAGGTTTTCATTCACTTTCAAGAAAATTAAACAACAGGATTAGAAATAAATTATGTAAATAGTAATAATCCTTAGTATATATTGGTTTACGTTTTTGGCTCATAATTCTTCATTTCCAAAAAAGGCCTCATCTGACAGTGACCTGCTAAATTCAATTTAAAACTTCATCTGAAAATTATCTATTTAACTGAATAATCTTTTGATCAGGTTTTTTACCTCAGTAATATGTTCTTAGTGATTTAGGCTTATTGTAATGTAATCAAAAGTTATAGCCCTATTAATTCCAGTGAATGTCAGATCATGCTCTGCTTTTTCAAAATGAGAAAATGTATATTCTGACAATTTTTTTATTAATATATTATTATTATTTTTATGTCTTTCATTTGTGGGAGAGAATTCTAATTCTTTTGACAGCAGCATCTGCTTTCATTCCTGTTTCCATGGAAACAACATTAGCACAATGAAAATTTTTTAAAAGTGATTTTTTAAAACATTGGAGACTGGAGATTTCATTTAGCAAATTTGGAACCCATTAATAAAAACCATAGAACTTAGATATAAAATAGAATAGAAATAAAAATAGAAATAAAAAGTTTCTATGTGACAGGTTAACATGTGGGTTTTATTTGCCTTTGTTTCTTCATTCCATGATTGAAAAGAAGGATAATTTTGTTATTTATTGATTTGTGCTTGGTGAGAAAGAGTAGTATTTATTGGACTGCTGTGTACAGTGGTGCCTTGAAAGCCAGTTTGATTTGCAGACTTCATCTGAATATGGAAGAAGAAAACAAATGTGTTGTTGCTGTCTTACTCTGGCATTGACCGTCTTGGCTGACTTATCACTGAGCATGGAAAAATGGCTGTGGCCATAATTTGATTAAAAACCAGATTCTGCGTCTGGTTTAAGTACAATAGCCCTTCAAAAACTTTCATATTTGGAAGAAATAGTCTGTCAGGGCAAGGTTCGCTGAATTCAGGCATAATCACTTCTTCTATTCTGCTCTGAATTGTTAGACCTGATTACACCTCAGTCAAGAGAGAGTATGGAAGCCATGAGCTTGAACAATTGTTTTTTTTCTGTTTGTTTTCCTTGCTTTCCCTTCTATTTATAGTGTGTAAAAATGAGATACATTGTTTTGCTCTTATTTTGAAAGTTAAAAGATGAAAACTGATGTAATCCATTGAAATTAAGGAGGCTCTCTCTAAGTAAATTTTAAACCACTATGAGATTTTCAAAAGAAAGCTTTTTCTGGGCTTCTTGAGCTGCCTCAACTTCCTGTAATTGAATGTTTCTGAAAATTTTCTCTTGAAAACCTCCTTAAAATAAGTAAAATTTCATTAGTAAAGACTTACTTTGAAGCAATTTCTGTATTAAATCCTTTAATATTTTGGAGGTCTGTAAACTGTTTGTTCCCATGAAAATAAGCAGAAATGTCAGCTTCCAACAGCTGTAGTTTACACTCTTAAATTGTTGGGTTTTTTAAAAATTTTTATTAGTAATTTCTGTGCTATGTCTGTGGTCAATACAAAATGCAAGACAGTCTGTAGGATCTCTTTCCCTCTAGCATCTCAGAAAAAAATTATGTGATTAAAATTATTAATAACTCCTTTCCTAAAAAACCAGAGCTCTATATTTTCCACAGAAATTCCTTAAGCTTTTCCATGAACAGGGAGTTGAAATACCATGTCTCTAATGCTGGAATTTTTGTCTGTCACAAACAGAAGGCAGTGAAGGAAAACCTCTAGAAACCCCTTCCAGCCAAGGCTTCTGAGTCTGTAATTTGGGAAGCACTTCTGTTGATGGAAAGAAGGGAAAAAATGCACAGACTGCTGCATCTTTCAAGTTTATTTTCTGTTTTCCAATTCATGTGCAGTTAATCTAAGAAACTTTAGCTACTAAACCTAGTAATTTATCTTTTTAAGTGGCTAATGATTGCTTTCAGGTTTTCCAAATGAGATTGACTTTTCCAAGTGGTGATACTTTTTTTAATTCTAAAAATAAGGTTAATGCAGTAAATAATTCTTCAATTAAATTAATATTTAATTCTAGGCCTAACAAAACATTTCTGATTGATCTGATCACTTTAATTCAGGCATCAAACTGAAGAGTCCCTTATTCACCTAACTCAATTTTGAGTAATGAAAATTGAATCTCTGGTAGATCTCCTTTAGGAGTAAACTCAGAGTTTCATTTATTCTGAATAAATTACATCTCAAAGTAATCCTATTTCTGATTAGTCAGTTATCTGAAATCTGACAGTGACTTTCTTTTTTTTTGAGAGAGCTGTATTTGAATTGTAATGACTTGTCAGTTTAGCCATTTGCCAGTGGAGTAATCTCCCTCATTCAGTGCTTCCCCTTAGCCCACTGTAATATTACTGCTGTTCCTGGACTTTTCCACACAAAAAAGCATCTTTCTCCAGTGACCATCTATTGTGATATAATAATAGTGATACATACTTTCAGATTGCCTGTTGATAAATTTTGCTGTGAAAAAGTTGTCCTACTACCAGCTTAGCTGTTTGTTTTTTATAAATATTCTGTTGATCACATAGTTACCAGATGTTTATAGAAGAAAAGCATCAGGAAAATGAAGAAAAATTGCTTTCTTTGTGTCATTAATGAGAACAGTAGGGTAGAAAAAATAGAAACATAGAAATTCAAAATAAGGCTTCCAGTGGAAGAAATTGATAGAGAAAGGATATGATAAGAATGAAAGTGAAGAAGAGTAAACATTTCTGCTCAGAAAATATGAAACCTGAGGCTAAAAGACTCTTTCTCAGGACCTTTGAGTGTCAGAGACTTCATGGCTTCAGATACCAGTCTTCTCATTGATGTTGGAACAGGCTTGAATAAAGCAGTTTCAGGCACAATTTAAACCAAGGAACACGCTTTCCCATGTTTCTTTCATTTACATGTGCAGTCATGAAAAAAAATATTCCAAGATGTGAGGAGTTACAAAATCATTTTATGATGGCTTACAGCCTAGACACTTGTATTTTAGTTACCTTGGGTGACATTCAGCATTTACAATTTTGGAGGCTGCATTTGCTTTTTGGTTAATCATTTTAATGAATAGTGCTTTTCTCTCATGTACTTAACTGAAAAGCTGTTGTATTCATTGTTTTGGTCAGTAGTTCTGTATTCAGAGGATTAATGAAATTTGGGAGTGCTAAAGATTGTTTTTTAAATTACTGAAACGCTTAATAGGCAAGTCAGTGTTCAAAAGTTTCCAAGACATTCCCATTAGCATCCATTGAATGCAGCAGAGAAATTCTGTGGAACTGCACTTCTGCCACACTGCTGGTATTTACATATGTGGCCAGAGATAAAAAGAACATGGGGTTTTTGGCATTGCTAAAGATGTATATGGGCTGAGTAATGAACTATGACATTTTTTATTCTTCTGATACAGCTGTTGAACCATTTAACATTTTTCTGTATTGTATTAAAATCCATTTAATAGATTTTTAAAAACCACTGCCTTTAACCAACATGGCATAACTTTTTGTCCCAGATTTCTCTTCTGAGATTTTGGAAGTATTATTATTGCAATCTCTTTTGCATTTTATCAGTAGTGGAAAAATCAAACCGACAGACATTTTGCTTCATGATGGTTGAAAAGAGTTAAATGTTGGAGTAAAAATATTCACCATTTCTCTGTGTCATACAAGCATGGATGTGAATGCGCTCTTTGCTGTTCTCTCCCTCACAGACAAGAGACAGTCTGTACATTTCTACAGAGAAGCTACACAAACTATTCACTCTGTTGTTTTCCCATAAACAACATGGATTTAATATGCTTCATAGACCACTAATTAGAATTATTTGTTTTTAATATTTTTAATACATTGCTAATGCTTGAATTATCTACAGGTATTTATCAAGTTCATCCATAGGAACTATAAATACAATTAATGTGGTATGGATTGCTAAAAATGAATATTTGGCATCATAAAGTTTTAAGCAGCATTATATATAATGCTTTTTTAATATCACCTCCATTTATTCCTAGTACACTTGTTTTTCTAAGAAGATTTTTTTCCTTTTCATCCATTCATTTCTAACATCTGCAAAGTATCTGCTGCTTTGCTTTTATAGAAAAGTCAATTCATTATTGTCATTTGGTCATAGTGCTGAAGTTCAAACACACAGGGAAAGAATGAGAGGCTTTTATGTCCTTTGTTAGAGTCATCTATTGTCAGGAAATAAATATCTGCTGAATGTTTTCTGGAAGCTATTTCAAGCATTTGTTATAAGAAAGTACAATAAAAGCAGTATAGAAAACCTTGTTAAGCTTTTCTGTAAAGTAACAATCATTTTTAGATGCCTTATCTTTAAAATGCTAATAATTGCCTCCATTTGGTTGTTAAAATAGCATATTATATGAACTTTGCTTCTTTCAGAACTTTTTAAAAAAGATAAGTAATGTTGTTGACATTTCCCTGTGTATCTGATCTTTGGGATTTTAGAAGACCAAAGAAAAGAGATGTAAAAATGAACATAGTAAAAGTGAACTCTACCATAGATAATAAAGATGTATGGGGGTTTTATTATTTATTTTAAAATTACATGTTTTGGCAGTGAAAAATCTTATCCTCTGTACTAACAGTATAGCTGAAGAAACCCATTGGTAATTCCCAAGTGGAAAGAATTGTTCAATTTCTCCTGTGGGGTCTGTCATATTTCTACGACAGTCTCTTGCCAGCTCTCTGGGAGTGACTCTGGACCTGGACTAGCAAACCAGAAATTAGAAATGCTCTATGGCTTGTATTGTGTAAATTTCCCTCTTTCCCCTCTCTACCAAAAGGATGCAGTATTCCATGTTTTTACAGGTAAAAACTCTAAGAAGAGCTAACAGAGACCAGTTTTTGTTAGGATAGTGCATAAAGTTGGCCTCATGCTAGCATTTACTATTTACTCATCAGATTCTTACTCATCAGATTATGACCATTACCCCTGCTTATATTTAATTGTTAGGTGTAGGCTCAGACATTGAAATTTAGGGATCAGGCACTTTAGCAAACAGAAGCATCACTCCAAACAAGTAAAATGCCATCACGCACGCAAACAGAGGTGTTTGGCAGGCAAGCACAGGCAGTGGTACAAAGGTGTGATTCACTGGCTAGACACAGAAACAGTCCAGAAGCATGAATTCATGTCCTTGTGTATTTCTCCCAGGAAGACTGAGGCTGGATCAGCCTGCAATAGTCGTGGGTTTATGTACAGAACAATCCCTTCTCTGCCTGCTTCTGGGCTGTCCTTTCAACACAACAAGTTCTTGCTGACTGTATTTTATCTCCTATAACATCAAAAATAGTTCCTGATGTGAAAGGCCTTATTATTCTATTTATTCATAGTGGTTTCTTTCAAAAAGAAATAAAAATCTGTGGAAGTTGAGAAAAGAGACGATACTACTGTGGGATCAGCTTGGTCTGTACTTGTCACTAGCTACTGCTTTGTAATCCTCACTTGCTTACAGTTTCTGTTTGAATTTCCACTCTGAGCCACTGTTTTTGTAGATAAAACTTCAATGGAGATGATCATGTTTTGTCATTTTTCTCACTGGGGCTTGGAGAAAGCTTTTGAAATTCGAATTCATTTGGGTTTTGGCTATCTTGGCCATTTGCAGTGTATCTGATACTGTCAGTTTTGCCTACTCACCTGAATGAATTATCAAATATAAGCCATTTCTAATATTCATTAGAAAGGGTTAAGGAGTCCTCCCATGCAGAACACAGCAGCTGAGGCCAAATAGGCTTTTTTGTTTTAAATTTTTAGTTTGCATGGAGATCTCCTGTCACCTCACCTTGTTTGGTAGCCCTCAACTATGGCATGTGTGGTGGTGTGTGCATATGGATGATGATCTTGCCTACCAGTTTATGACTATAACTTAGTTTTACTTGCAGTCTAGTTGTTATTTTATCTTAATTGACTATATGAATCTTTTCTCATGCAATGGCATGTGAGCATATACTGGATTCAGGTAAATATTTCTGTTGTTCTGTTCATGTTCCTTGGCTGGGAAATTTGAAAGAATGACATTTATTTCAACCATACAAAAGATGGTAAAACTATAAACTCCTGTAGTTTTGTCTTTCAGCAACAGTGATTGTTTGTAAGTTGAAAATTTTATCTAATCTTATGAAACAAGCAGAGTCACTTCTCTAAGCTGTGTTAATTAAAAAAAAAGAAACTGCTACTGTAGGTTGGGAGCAGTATTGACTGTTCTTTAGCATAACATAAAAGACAGTGCATAAACCCCCCCTTTCTGCTTTTTGTCCTCTTTTGTCTCACCTGGCAGAAGTTAACAATAGCAGTCAAATGTTTCTTTTCTTCTAGTGGCACCACTTGGCTTGACCTCAGGCATCCTAAGAGAGTAGGACACTGAGACATGGGAGTTGGGATCCTCCCCTGGAGGGCTGTGTGTCCCACTTCTCACCTTCTACATACAAGATTTATTTTTTCCTCCCTAATGTGCCTTTCAGCACAGAGAGGTGGTTGTACGTGCTTGACTTCAGAGGTGTGAGTAGGAGAAAGTGAGATGGTTTCTTTGTAGGAATAAATGTTTCTCTGTTCTTGGAGCTGGGCTGGATGTGTTTCCAGCCCGTTTTGTTAATTTGTGTTCTTTTGCCTCAGCACTAACCACACAGCAAGAGGATCAGGGAATTTAGCTGGGTTTCATGTGAGGGAATTAAGAAGTTTTATTAATTTATAAAATATTTACAAAACTTCGGACAGTATCACATCCAGCTGTGAAAGATGCCAGCAAGTTGAAAATCCAAATGTTCTGTGAGGAGCAACAGAGCTATTGCTTTACTTAAAACTTTGAGGATGCAATAATTTCATTTAGCTGTCTAGCTCAAATATTAGTATGGGTCTCAAGATTTGAAAAATTATTTCTTTACTCATCTTTGTGAAGTAGAATCTGACTTCGGATGCTAAGACAATATCTTTTATTATTTATTAAATATAATGTTGTAGTACTATAAATACTTCAAATATTTTTAAATGAACTGTCAAATAAAGCCACAGACTAAAACAGGAGTCACATCTGGACATTTTACAGTTCACTTTTACTTCACTGCTAAAATTTAAATGCAATTTGTGCAATAAGTCATATAGAATAAAACAATAATGTGGAAAATACCCTGCAGTATTAATTTGTCTGCAAATTAATTTGAAGGAAAATTACTGAGTCTGAGTACTTCTGTGTGCCACACGTGTGTTTCATGGCCGTAAGCACAGGATGCCTCACTTCAGATTCAGCATTTACTTTTACACTGAGCCATTAAGTACAAAAGCACCCACTGCAGGAAGATGGTTTTTCCTAGTGGATTTATAATGACATGGAACAAACAATCCCTAAAAATACATAACAAAATAATTACAGGATGAGGTGCTGTATTGTTACAGTTTTCAGGTGTACTGTTGAATCAGTTGCCCTGCTTCTGAATTAGGTGGAAAATAAAGCAAGACAAATATGAAGTAATTATTCATATTGCTTTATTTAGTAACTGTTTGAAGACTGATTTGGATTTTTTTTTCCCTTTGAAAAACAACAGGCAGAAGGTAATTTAAATAGTGTAATTTATCTTTGATGGATGATGTATTTAAAGTAGCTGGAAGCAAATAATTGGAGCATGTAGCAATTAACATTCTGATCCCGCTAAGGGAGCTGCATGTGATGACCCTCACCATCCAAATGTGACTCCTAGCAGGTATGAGGTCTAATGCCAGTTTCAGCTTCAAAGGCAAATTGTTGCACTTTGCTGTGCTGATTTGCAATGAAATGCCAAATGAATCTACAAAGGAGTTTCTAGCCCATCCAGACTAAGGTGGCCAAGTCTTATGCTGCAAAAAATCCACAAGCTTTTGGGAAGGCGTGAAAGGAGTCATGACTCAGTGACATGTCAAGCCCTGTCCTTCCTTAGTCTAAATAATACAAACTGAGTATTGTCTAAACCATGTTTTCCATAAGTCCTTCTCATTGTTGATGTGGAGTCCCTCTACAGGTACCTTGTGGTTTTCCTATTCTATTAATGCTTGGTGGGGGAGCATCAGTGGCAGCAGAGGGACTCTGCTGGTTCCTTAAATTATTTCCTTGAGGACAGTACAGCTGTAGTACAAGTTGGTGTTACACAATGGCCTTTTGGCTCCCCTGGAAACAGCCACTGCCAAGGAGACAATGCAGGTCCTCTCAGGTAAACAGAACACTTCACAATCAGAGCTCTGAAGTAAAACACAAAATGCGTCATGTAGTTTTACACTCCCGGTTGAAATCAGTGATAAGAATGCAAATCTGTATTTGCAACAGAGTTGTTGCAATCCTATTTCCAGCACATACTTTGCAAAGGCTTTAGGGTGATTCACATTACAAAACTTTGCATGCTGGTTTCACCTTGAGATCCTGACGTCAAAAGTATTAAGTGCTTATTTGTGCTTCAAGCAAACATTAAGAGCTTTCTTCAGATCTAGCTTAAATTTTCCTCTTTTTTTTTTTTTTTGGCAGGTAGCCTTGGAGATTTTTTTTTTGCTTTGAATTTTGTCTGTTCATTGCAAAGTTAATTATAAACTGTAAATTTCTCAATGAGAAAATTAAAATGCTTGTTCTTTGTCGCTTTACTTTGACAGTGGAATACTGATCCACGGATGTCAACGATTTTAGTATTTGGGCCACTGACATTCATGATTCTAGTTCTACCAGCATTTTAATGTTTGGAAGTTTATGGTTTTTTTGCTTTTTGTCAGCCAGCTAAATTTTTTCCTTAATGTTTTGCATTTGTAGGAGTAATTTTGAAAGTCTTGACATTTATGAATATATATTTAACAGGTTTGAAGTTACCTACCTTCTTAAGACCAGAAGCTCATAATAGGCAGTTTGATTGGACATTGTCATCTTCTTATAATTTGGGATAGCTTATGATTTTAATTAAATTTTGATGTATAGGATTGCTATTAATACATATTTTATGTAATGACAGAACAGGGGAAGGACTGTTCTCTGCCCAGATCAGTGAATTGCTAAATTGAAGGAGAGATACAGGTGTTCTTGTCCTTCTGATTTAGTTGAAGAGCTTCACTAAGTCCTGCACAAAGTAGGGTTGTAAATAATTCCTTTGAAGTGTGAAGAGTAACACATTTTAAATAATGTAACAGATATAATTATATTTGAGGCTTAACATTTTCAATAAACATTACAAGTTTGTGCCCAGCTCTGGGACAGGCCTAAAAGTGAGACTATTTATATGATTTTTTTGTTGATATCAGAAATAATTTTGGTAGCTTTCCATTCCCTCATAAATCACCCTATATAATCAGATGCCATTAAGCATACATTAACCTGTAGTTTTTTAATGGGATGAAAAGGCAGACAAAAGATGAAACACCATCTTTCATACTCCTGGTGCAGATCCGTCTGAGATGAGAGCCCTCATACAATTTTTGAGTTAGCAGTTGTGGTGTCACATTGAATAAAATGAAATCTTAAACTGAGTGTTCCAATTAAAGTAATTCCGTAAAGTTGACTTAAGCCTTTGGTGGAAGAAAAATTTCTGTTTGTCAGTGAAGCTTAAATAATTGACCCGAGGACTCTGTTTTTAGCTTTCTTGGTAATTTATCATAACTTTCAAGCCAGACACATCACAGTCTCATGGAAGTTCTGCTTCTTGCTGTGACTAGAAATAAGACAAGCTTTCTGTTGTACACAGCAATGTATTAAAGAATGCAGAATGATACTACATATAAAAAATATTGGATTCCTTTTTTGCACTCTAAATTGCACTACATAAATATTTTTTAAATATGCATTTGCCTATAATTTTAACCTCTTTAACCCTATCAGTACCTTTGTTACCACTATTATTATTAGAGAACAGAGCATTGCTTGGAGGACTGCATTCTGAGATTGAGACACCAGGCAAATATCAAGACCTTAAGCAATTATTTATGCTGAGCTAATTCTATTTGGACTTGTCTGGATGGGTGTTAATTCCTGTGTGCAGATGTAGTCTGGCTCATTGAGACCAGCATTAACTATTTGCTGACTGACTTCAAGTCACCTGGTTAATTCCAACAGTTGCAGGCTGGAAATTACCTGAGTATTCATATTTTTGTACCAAACAAAGAACTACTACTAAACACTTTGCTTCCTTTGTTAAGCCAATTTTGTATATCAGAGCATGAGGCAAATCCAGCAAAATCAGAAATAGTTTGTCTGCTGAGTCAGCTTCCAACTTCCACTTATCTTCCTCTTCCAGGTCTTATCCTCAATTTCAGGTATGCACTGTTTTTCACCTACTCCCTGAAAACCCCAAGAAAGGGAGTACATGCATATTTATTCAGACATAACAGACCTCATAAAGACAGTATTACTTTGACCATTCATCTGTTTTCTTATATTTGCTCTGGTTTGCTGTTTTTAATTTTATTTTATTTGTTTATAGTTTAAACCAGATACTCCTCAAGGTTCAAGTTCTGTGAAAAACAGTAAAATATCTCGGCTATACCGCTGTGTTAAATTCTAATGGTTTCAGTTCCATTTATTTATAATAAATAACCAAATCTCTCACAGCATTCCCTTTGAGTGAAGCACACATGAGGTTATATCTCTCAGGAGGTGATCCTGGAATAATTTTCTTATTAAAAGATATTGTTTACATTCTTTCTTGTAAGAGCTATAATACAAGAAGAATACAGTATAAAAGGAGGGAAAAATGTTGAAGTGGCATATTTTATTGTTTTTTTAAAGCTGCCTCCTAAGAAACAGCTCTGTTTTGTATTTGGAAAACCTTGGTGTTTGTGGAACATCTTATACGTGATATATGAACTTTAATACAAGAAAATTGTGGGTTCAGATATAATACATTAAGTTATATTCAGGTAACATTGCTTAAGTGCTCAAAAGCTTCAAAGTCAATGCCAATCATTGGATCCTGGAGTGAACTTACTTGATAAACTGCTGTGTTCTTCATCTGTGCAGAGCAGTGGTGATGGCTAGCACTATTGATTTTAATGCTGGAAAACAGAAAGATGATCTCTCAGGGGAGCTTGCCCTTTTAAGCAGCAATGTGAGCATTAAAATTACACCTTTATTTAATATTAGTTCTTGAAGGGAAACTTCAGAAGAGAAGTAGCATTTATTCACTGTTTGAATCAAGGTACCATGTCATAGGTGGCATCATATTCAACAAGAGTTTTAGAAGTCCATGAAAGGCACCACAGAGAAAGCAAATTTCAAATCAAAACCAACAGCTGTGAATTTTTAGACCTGTATCTATGTATTTATGTGTTGCATGAGAGTGGAACACTAACTGATACTTAGCAGTAGAAGATGTAGTAGCAAGAGGGTGCAGTAAAATGGTGTGTAAGGAGGAAAGAGACAAGAAAATAATATGTTTCATTCACTATGGAGACAAGAAGCAAATAATTACTTTATAAATGTGTGTTACTATATATAATTGAGATTCTTCTAGGAGAAAAGTAAATAAGAATATCTGGGAAGTACTTACTCCAGTAATTGATTAAAAGGGTCAACAAATTAGGCACATACTGTTTTTCACTCAGGCAGCTCTCATGATGAAACTATTCCTGAGGCATTGGTTCTCACCGAAGATGTTTTTGATGGTGGGCTAAGTCAGGATAATGAACTGCTTGAATTATAGAAGATATGTCTCTGGGAAGATTTCTTTGAATACTGATCATCTTCTGGTGCTAGGTGTACCTGTTTAGTGACTTTTGGTACAGGTGCCACAATGGGGTAGGAAGTGACATTAAGTGCCATCCAGGATGTACAGTCACCAACAGTCTATTACAGTAAATTCCTGTGTGTTATTCAGGTAGTTCTTAAAAAGTGTGACCTGTTTCACTATAGGTGAAGGTAGCTTTTCCAGGAACAGAAGTTAATACTGAGTGTTTATGTGCATAAGAGTACCTAATTTGCAGGTGTTAGATTGAGCTGCAGGGTGGCAAAAAAGTAAATGGCACCTGAAGTTTCATATATTTTTCACCACCACCAAATTTTAGTTTGTACAGCTGGGGGTTAAATGTGGATTTTTGTTTCCATTTTTTGGTAGCTTTTATCAGTGCTCAGCTGGTGAATGCAGCACATGCTCTTAATTGGAAAAGGATGTTTTGTTCTAGGCCGATCAGGATAACGTGATTTTTACTTCTTTCCTTTCACAGAGGAATTCCTGTGAAGGATTAAGCATCTCTACTGAGTTGTTAAGCTGAAGGGTTCAGGATATTCCTTACCCCTCAGTATTAATCCAGTTAGTCTATCCGTAGCAGAGAGAGACAAATGAATAGCTGTGTGCCCTGCTCCTGCTGTGCTGCAGGATACAGTTCTGCAGCTTCATATGTAGACTGTGTGTGTGTCTATAAAGCCTCCCTAATATTGTTTCCTTTGTTTCATGGTTTTCCTAACCCCATTATGAAAATTTGTCATCTTAGAGACTAGAATTTGAGGAGAGTTATTCGCAGACAGGCTGTAGCCTCATCATTTGATCACATCTGAATAAAGCAAAGCACATGAGGAGGATGAGGGATAAGGTACCATGGGAGCCAGCAGCTGAGTCAGTTCATGTGCAGAATTAATACAACTCAGCAACTTGTTCAACTGAGCATTAAAGTGTTAAGTCAAGGTAAAGGGCACCTGTACAGGCATAGTGCCAGACACTGCTTAGACATGAAGGAGCACTACAGGAGGAGCAAATAGCACAGTCAGGGCCCAGAGCTCACTTTGAGGCTCTGTCTTTGTGCGTGTGCAGGATTGTGTCTGACTCACAGAGGAGTCAGCCCAGCCCTGTACAGTTATAAAGCAAAGATAATTTTGTAGTCTCTCACTTTCAGAATGTTGCAGCCTTTTGGAAGACGCTTTTCATTATATTCCAGCAAATTTTCTATAGGTGGTGGTAGTGTTAAGAGATGAAAAATGTTTGACTACAAAAACGAAATACAAAATTTGGGGACGAGATATTGCATTGCATTATAATGAATAACAAATTTCTCAGCTGTCTTTTAAGTTAATTTAAACTGGAGTACCTTATCAAACAAAATAAATATGCTGCAATCTTTTTGTGAAAAAGTAGACACCTCTTAAATTTTTACATTGATTGGGGAATGTTAGTACGAGGTTTCTCAGAGGTAGCACAAGGGAGCAGAAGTTAATGTTTGCTAAAGTCAGTCCTGAGAGGCAATCAAGACAGAGGCAAGCCAGGGAGGTGAGCTGATGGACTGCCTGATTCCAGGAGAGGGCCATGAGCTGGTTTCTGCTCCCCACACAGTGCTCTCAGAGATGGAAATGGAGCCTGTGCTGGTGTCTCCTGGCACAAGTTGGTGTCAGGGGGCATTGATGCCCTCACTGCTTCTTCTGGGAGTTTTAGGAGCACTACCATTTCTTTTACTTCACGGTCATCAAACACTGAGTTTTTCTTGGTTTTTTTCTCTCCACAAGTGGAGCTATGTGTCTGGAAACACCTGGTGTGTTTGAGACTCAAATAAACATTGCTTCTGAATGTCATGGTTTAGTTCTTTGTAAGAACACAGCTGGGAAATTTTTGCCTTCTGTTATTTGTGATGCAATTTATTAATCCCTCTGAATAATTTCATCATTTTTTGTCCAACTCTCCATAAATCCATTAATTTATTTGTTTAAAATAAGAGCACAGGCATGGAAGTACCTAATAGTATCTTTCCATAAAAAAAAAGAATCAGCTGGCTCCCTAATCAAGTTCTGAATGTGAATATGAACTACATACTTGTATGCAGTGTGTATTTCAATTTTGCTGAATATTCAAGCCTTGGAGAAATACTAGCAGCTTAGCTATTTTGCCTGGAAGTTGAGAACTTTTTAGGTAAAGATTCAATTTCAAAACCTCATAATAACTTCATCATAAATGCAAAAAGTAATGTGATAAAGTAATGGTTATATTTACAAACCAATATTTTTCAATGGCAGCATTTCTTTGATTATTTAAAAATCCATTATTTTCAGGATGGGTATAATAAATTTCTTATAAGATATTGAAAATATTTATTAATTACTGTAATGAATCAGTATCAAACTTACTGATAGAAACAGTTATTGTAATGAGTTTTGCATCTTGAACTATAAATAATCCTTCCATAGAGGGTGAAAAAAGCCCACAAAGATTACCTTTTTGATTGAATACCTTAAAAGAAGCTTATATATCCTTATGCAAAGAAGTCAGGAGTGCAAAAGCATTTTGTACAAGATCTCTGTATTTCTTCATGTCTTGGCTACTTTTTGGGAGAGGCTTTTTTTCTGAGTGACCTTTTTTATTTGGATCTCTGTAGTTCTATCACACTATTTTTTTTTTTGTTCCTGTTTTTGTGTGAATAATTACAGGCTCTCTAAAAGCCATCAACTGAAGCAATCTAAGTTGCACCCATAATATCCAAATTACTGAAGAACATTTTGTTTCCACGCTTGCCCAGCGTGCACACCAACTCCCAGCACACTGCACCTCTCTGAGGTGGGTCACCCCAGCCAGTTCCTGCCCATGGTCAGTCAGTGCTGGCACTGTGGATTGCAGATAATCAAACCTGTCATTGATGGCTCTTAATGTCAACACTCTGCAATTCCACCCCTGTCTGGAGCAGCACCGTGGGAGAGCATAAAGCAGATGCTACTATGCTCTCTGCTGCATTGACTGAACTTGAATGAACCTGCTGCTGAATAGTTTGTCAGATCTGTATTATCCCACACACACAATGGAGTGTGCTTTCCAAGTATGTGTCTGTTCAGCAGGGTTCTTAATTTTCCCCCATCACTTTTAAGAACCAGCTAGGGTAACCACAGGACAGAGAAGGGGAGCTGGTCGTAGTCGTGCTGTTCCCACATATATTATCAGTGTGTGGCTGATTCATTATGGGTCAGCAAAAAACCTAACCTGTGACAGGTGTAGTTCCCTCTAGATGCAGAAGTGGGCATTTTTGGTTTTTCTTATATCTGGTGCCACACAGGAAAATGATATTTTGAAAATACCTGAGGAAAGAAAAATATTAGTAATTACAGTTCTGAGCACCTATCATGTAAGTGAAATAGAGAGGAACAAAGAGCAATAACTCCAGAAGCTTACTGTTTGGAGGCTTCTTCTCATACAACTTGTAAAATCCAACAGTTATTTCAGATTTCAACATTTCCATCCTTATCTTTACTAGCAGTGGAAGATACTTTAAAAATTACAGTTTGGACTTAAAATATTAAGACACTTAAACATTGTTCAAGTATGTATAGCTTTTAGTTTTGATTCCAGAACTTTCCCACTGTTTTCCTAATAGAATTTGGCCTTTATAAGCAGTTGAGACTTAATGAAACCTTCTTATATATAAATAATATTTTGTTTGTACAATTCAGTATGAAAATACTTTTCAGTATTTTAAATAGGAGAGGCAGAAATATATGTCAGTCAGTTTGGTTAAAAGAGAAATAACATCAAATAGATCAATTGTTTGCTTAAAATGGAAACTACCAGTGCAGAGTGTTTAGGGGAGCTTGCAGAGACGCATCCAAAGTTTACCTGCCAGTTGTCTTGGTGAGTCATTGCTCTTACTGTGCAGGTATTTAGAGTAGCTTGATTTGCTGAAACTTGATTTCATCTCAGTGATGTACCAGTGATCAAGTACTCCTTATGTCCCTTTGATCCACCAGATTACTTCTTTCTATCCTGCCAGCTCCTTTACAGTATTATGAGGCATAACCACTTCAGAGGAGAAGATTTTTCAGATGTTCTATAGGTCAAGACGTAGTGAAGCCATGACTTTAGTCACAAATATTTTGTATATGCTGTGTTTCCGTGTCTTGGGGAGGAAAAGTGAAAGCTTATTCACCGAGCTATTGACTGGCCCATGATGGCCCTGTACAGATATTTTCTCAGGCCCTAAGAGTATTTATTTCCTAATGATCTGAATGAAAACAGATGGAGTCTAGACAGAGTAGCATTTAAAAAAAAGCAAGAAATGAGGCTATAGGGATGGATTCATGAACTACTGCTGCTTTTGGTTTATGGCACACTTGTAAGACAGGGTTCATTTTCTGAGGAATAAACTATACCCCAAGTATATTTAAAACTGAGCTTACTGGGATGCACTACCACATGAACTCTGAGATGCTGGGCTGGGCCATGCTGCTTGACCTCCTGCTAAAATGTAAAATTGTGTTATAGCAACAAAGCATCAAAACCAGCCCACAGAAATTCATGCTTTAGATATATTGTCCATCTTTTTATTCAGTTAGTTCTCTGTGCTCCTTCTTATCCCACCTTTTTAAATATGGGGCCAGTGAAGACAGTCTCTCTTTTTATTATCAGCATTCAAAAGACCACAAGAGAAATAATTTGTTGGCCAAGGTTGCTTTCAGTGTAGTTAGCATTCTACAGAAAAGCACAGATTAAAGCATGTGTCACAGCCTTGTAGTGTGATGTCTCAAGTCAGACTCATGGTCTCACCCATTTTTTGTACTGAGCCTTGCTTACTTGCATTGCCAGCATTCTCTATGGTTAATGCATGAGCCAATTCACAGATCCTTCTTCTTTTATTACTTTTTCTGTGCTAGGAATAATGTGCCCACACATCCTTAGTGCTTTGAACTGTTATGTTTCTCTTTCAATCGTAGGCAAGAAAAACGGGCTGAAATCACAATTAAATATTAATAGCTTAGCATACTGTGGGTTTGAAAATTACCCATTACTTTTATCTTGGAAAATAAAGATGTTTATTCATTAGTCACAACTTTATGAATCAGTTATTTAGTAGAACATTAATCTTTTTTTTTTCCTATTTGCAAGAGTAATTGTTTGACTTCTCTTTTGCTTCTGGTGAAATTTTCTTTGTGTGTATTACATGCTAACATGGCTCTAAAACAGCTTCTCACTGAAGTTATTCTTAGCCTAATTTGCTGCCTTCTTAGAGGAAGAGATTTGCAGCAGGGTTAAAATGGTATTTGTGGCTGTGGGCTGCAGAACCAAATATCCTGATCCTACAATCCACATTCTTTCTAAGAAAAGAGGCTCCAACTACAGCTAGTTTCTTTGGATTTTTTCATTAGACATTGATACTCTTGATAGGTCAGTGGTGCTCATACCTGCACTGGCTCTCAGGTGCAATAAGGGTTATTTGTGTCTCTCTTGTGAAAGAGAGACATGAGGAGAAGCATATTTTATCCTTCTACCTACAAAAAACTTTATATACCAATCCAGTCCTGCTGTTTCCATAGGAAATTCAAAACTTATTGTTCTTATGAGTTCTTAAAAGTAAGCAGGGATGCCTGTGGCTATCTGATATATGATATAACTAGCAATGGAAGGCAAAAAAAACCCCAAAAAACTGTAATATAAAAAAACTACCTCGTAAGCTTGCAAAGACAGTTGATATTTTTGGCCATAAGTAAAATCCAGTTCAAAGAAGAAAGCTTGCTTGGGTTACAAAAACTGGAAAAATGCAAAATGCTCAAAAAGAATTATTCCTTCTCATCAAATGGATACTTTGTCACAACAGAATTGTCATTTCAAATGGTTAGAATGCTTCTCATATGGATTACTGCTTGGTATAGATGCACAGTTTTATTTTTCTCACCAGGAGATAGAAAGAATATTATTTGATGTATAATTGCGTATGTATAAAAAACTTGTTTTAAAGATGGCAGGAGTTAAAAAAAAAAAAAAGAAAATGTATGTGAAAGATGCTAACTAAAGATCCTACCATAATGTTCTCTCAATTATAGCAGTTCATCTTTTATTCATTTGTCACCCTTGGCACTTGATTACATCAAATTCTCATTGGAAATACAAAGAGTGGATTCCCACTCACTTTCTTTTTTTGCTGGCTTTTTTATTTATGTGGATGCACTTGAGAAAAGAAGCACGTGTGCAAATTAGTCTGAAGGTGGTGAACTTCAGAGCTCTCCTGACCTGTTCTGCAAATTAGTCACATTATGCCAAGTGAAGTGACCCATCATCTGTGCTGGGGGCTGTCTTCCTCTGTGCTTTTCTCTTGTTAAGGATGAGCACTCAGGAAATGAAAAGCATATCCAGTAATTGTCTCAGTCTTGTGAGATCTTACAAGTTTCAGATTGAAATGTAGACATGGAGCTGGAATACATTAGGAACTTTAATAGGTGGAAGAATGTTTTGGGTTTGGACAGTTGGTTTTCCTTGGTGATGCTCTGCCTGCTTGGACAAAGGGCTCAACTGTATGGCAGGGTTGATGTGGCTTCTGTAATGTCAGATCCTGCTGGGGCTGGACATCTGTGGTGGCTTTAAAATAACACTGCTGAGCATGCTCCAAGTGTGCAATGCAGTCTGTGTGTGCCACAGCTCATGAAACTGACAGCATCATCGAGGATGGAAGTGGCATTTAGTTCAAACTCTTGGACATTGCCAATTTCTGAAACTTTCATGTTGAAAACTCTTCTGCCTAGCCATGAGGCTGAACAGAAGAATTAGCAAGATGGTACAAATCACAGTATACACATTGCCATAATTCTTGGATGATTTTCAGTAGAAAAACTAGAAGTAAAATCTCGACTATCTTTCAAAGTGTTTGCACATGCATTTTTGCAATTATGTGCCACCTATTATTCAATAAATGAAATCCTAGTTAGCCTTCACAAGATTTGCAAACCCAGATAACCTTATTGGAAGCTCAGACATGGAAGATAAAGTCTAAGAATGTGTATGTGCATATATATCTGTTAAAAAAAAGAAAATTAAGGTGCCCAATATGACTTTGTGGGTCAGTGAAATAACTGAGCTAATAGCAGGGCATGCTGCTGTACATAAGACCATGCAGTTTGGCAGATTTAACGGATTGTCATGTTCTGACTTCCTCTGAGGAGGACAGGGGCTGTGTGCATGTAAATTGAAATGTCGCAGCAATTATGGAATTATTTAAAATATTTGTGCATGACACTCCCATCTTGCAGTTGAATAATAGTATTTAGTCTTATGCTGCTTTATGATCTTTTGGAAGATAGCTGCAAAAAGAAATCTTTTCACTTTCACCAGTAAACCACTCTTGCTTTTCTTTCTGATACTATTGTTCTTTTTTTTATATGAAGTTACAGAGCTATGTAAGTTATGCATAAAAATCCTTATTCTAAATGATTAATGTAAGATCAATGACCAATACAGTATCAGAAAATCCTGACAAATTTTTTATAACTTAAAATTCATAAGTAAGATTTTAATCTATAGCAAAAATGAATAAGTCTGGGAAGGGGAAAGCTTTCCACAAGGAATTACATAAATTAAGCTAAATGTTCCAAGCAAGATTTTTTTCCTTTTTCTTTCGTTTTTTTTTTTGTTGTTGTTGTTTTTTTTGTCTGCTTGGCACCCTCAGAGAGAAACATGAGATACATTTTATTTCTAGGCAACATCTTTTTATTTACATCCACTCAACTCATTAGCAATTGAAAAAAAAAGGCAAAAAATTTGTACTGGAGCTAACGAAATAATTGCTGCAAGCTACATGTTTAGACACATTGTACAAGTTAAATGAGTTAAATGTACAAAATTCACCCAATGGGATCCTTTGTGCCCCCAGTTTGTCACTCACTCCCAATTAAGATTTTTCTGTAGAGCAAACAAACAAAATCTCTCAAGGACCAATTCTTCAAGGCATTGAGTGTACAAAGAGGCAAATGTCCCTTGCTTGAACTGAAGTCATCTCTCAGAAGTTCACACCTTTGTTCAGGCTGATGTGCTGAGTATCCTGTACCCACTGTAATCATTGAGGAGTTTTGATTTTTGATATTTTTTCTGCTCTTCCCATTCTCACCACCACCATTTTATTTTTTAAATGTTTTTCCATTACATGAGATCATTTCTCTATGGCGCAGAGTTGGTTTCTTTTTATAAATTTACACATGGTCAACTGATAGTCTACAAGCTCTGATGAAGTTTTGGAGTCTATTAAAAAATTTCATTGCTTCTCATAAGGAGATCTGCAGTAGGTCCACAGCAGTGTGGGAGCTGGAAGAGGTCTGTTGTCCTCCAGCGTCCCCTGTCCCTCCTGAGCAGCTTAGTGTAAGACACAAAGTATATTAAGTTTATAACTGCTGCTCTAGCTTAGGATGTTGAGGGTACCCAACTGCATCTTTAATTATTTTCCACATGTTTTTATTGCTGAAAATTGTAAAGATTTTGCTTTAAATAACACTGATAAGTGTCTAGACACACTTTAAAATTCTGAGCTTCTGCAGGAAATGGCATTTGAATAGCTTTCAATGTAAAGAGGTTTCGGCATATGCTGAGCTCCATACGGAATCATAATGGCAATTTTCTTAGTCCTCTGTTCTTCAGTCAGTCTTATTTTTGATGGTATAGCTTCTTTTTTTTTTTTTTTTTCTTTTATATTATAACAGTAACAGTTTGTGATAGCTATGATTCTACATGTCTGTCCTCTGGGTTGGTGGAACATGAAATATTAGATACCATTTTGCAATTATGCTGCTGTCGAGTTTAGGTTTTATATGGTGAGAAGTGATACAATATTTCAATTGAAAACTATCTACTCCTGCTAAGTGGGTGCAGGGGATAATTCTGATGAAATGAAATCCGTATAAAAGTCTCTTTAAAACTAATTCATCCTTGTGAATAGCTGCAGCCGTGTACCAATGAATTTGGGTAGCAGCCTTGATGTTTCAAAAGGAAATGAAAGAAGTTTGTTCTTTGCCCAGAAAAACCCCAGAGTAGCATTGATAAAGCAGTTAAGCAAACTTAAGTTTCAGATACCGTTTTAGCACATCAATGTCAGAATACTCTGTGGCTTCCAATGGGGCCTTGCAAAAGATGTGAGACTCAGGAACTGGCCAAAATAGTGTGTGGAGGACAATATTTGTATTCTTCTCTTTCCATTTATTGACAATACCTGGCACCCAACTCTTGCTTTGTAGGAGAGTTGGTTTGCTGTTTTATTTTGCCAAGGACACGATGGTGCATAGCTGAAGGGTATCATGAATCTCAACGGCCCCAAAGTGCTCCTACTTCTATGAAATAAAAGCTAATTAAAGTAGGAAGTCAGTGAGTTTGGAAAGGAGGATTTTTTTGTAGTCAGTAGAATGACTGGAAATAAGTGAATTGATTGATTAATTAAAATCAGTATATCTATTTACGGAGTGAGGCACTGGAGCGTGATTTATGGGAGGAGTTATTGCGCTGGACTCTTTGATCCCTTGCTTTGAGAATTAAATGTAGAAGTCTCATTCTCAGTTTCAAGGTTGAATACAAATGCTTGTGAGCCGGCCCCTGTTAAATTGTGTCCTGTCACTCTCAAGCATTCAAAACTTCCATCGAGGCCAAACTCACAAATTCCTTCCTTAACCTCCAATTGCTACATGTGGAGTTAATCCCCATGAAAATTTACTAAAGTGAGTTTTCTCCCAGTCTTCTTATAAATCTCTCTCTGTGTCTCTTACAGTGCCGTATAAAATTTGTTGATGAAAGATTAAACGTGCAGTACTTGCATGCTGGTTAACCATCATAGGAATAATTAATTGTAACTATTCCCTTTCATGCCAAAAGACTTATTAGGCATGCTCCACTGGAGAGATAATATAAAATGTTTTACCAAATGTTAGCTATTTACTTAGGGCTGTGTCTTGGTGTTTCATTATAAAGTGTCAGGAAATCTATTTGTATCAAGGAAGTATTTATAAACATTCATTTTGCTACAGTTCCTATGGAAAGTTTCCAACTGGTTATTGGATGGTTCCTGACAGAAACATTTTTATTCTCCAGTAAAGAGACACAGATAAGACAATTGTGAACCCTTCAAATAAAGATATATCAAGAAATGTAATACTGATGATATTAATGAAGGGAAATGCATGAAAAAAAATACAGAAAAGAACAAGTTTTCTTTCTAAAATACAAAACAAAACTTTTGAGGCAACAAGATTTTATGTTTTCTTCTGGAATAGTTCACAGTGTGAGACTAGTAACAAGGATTCTGAATAAAGTCCATAGACCAACCCATAGGAATCTATGCAAGGGAAGGGGAGATAACATTTGGAAGAATAGAGTTTCCCCACAACAAATTAATGAAAGAAATTGCCGCTTGATGCATTGAATGAGCTGAAAAGATGTCACAAAAAAACCACAACCAACCAACCAGCCAATACCTAAAAACCAGCCCCCAGAGAAGCCAGTCTCATACTGGTTTTAGTTCCTTTTGGCCAGTTGTGTGGGGAGATGTCCCACAGTTGCACCTTGAGTTGATCCTGCTGCTAGGGAGCTCTACCCTGATCCTCCAGGTTTTGGGGTTTTTGTTTGTTTTTAGTTTGGTTGGTTGGTTGATTTTATTTATTTTTATTTTAGTTATAGAGGGTTTTCCACCTTAGAATGTTGTGCATTTTCATGTCAATGTTTGCTTTTAAATTTTAGAGCTGCTAACTCTGCCCACATCAGCAGTGAGAACTGGTGTCTCGAGACTGCATAGGCCTGTGGGGAAAGAGGAAAAAATGACTTCCAGGTCTTCTTCTGGACTACTACCTGCAGTGATAAACAGCACAATATCTCTTTGAGTGAATTTCAACAGCAGACAAAACCCACCCCCTTTAAAGTACTGATATATCCATGTCGAAAGATGTGCTAGATCTCCATGCGAAGGATGAAGGAGTAGGGGAATTAGTGGGCATTTCTCTGTATTATACCCCAGTCTAATCTTTTTATTACATTACATTAAAATGTAAGGGGGGAACAAAAGCCTGGGATGAGTATTTAAACTACAGTGGATTTGCATGTAGAATTCCAGGAATGAAGCCCAGTGGTTGAGGTTGCTGAGTGAGCTGTGGCAGAGCTTTGGGTGACTTCAGGCAGGACCACTTAAATTCAGCAGTTTGAATTTGAACCTTGATTCTGGTAGTCTTCTGCATTCAGGATTATTTTTATTCATGACATGGGATCACGTCTGTTAAGAATCCTCAACCAATTTATTGACAATAATTTTTAGTTTTAGTTACAGGTAACTTGGTTAAACACTGTTTGTTTTGAGTATTCCTTCAGATCTTAGTGGTATCCAATTAGTAGTAGAAGATGTTTAACTTCTATCAGTTAACCACGACTTTGCTGACCTACCACCAAAATTTTAGCAAAGTCTCTATTTGAAACTACTGAAAAGTTTCACAATTTTAATGAAAATATTAGGAAGAGGTGGGATAACACAGTGGGTTTGCTGCCTGCATCAGTGGATTGAGCTGCTGTTTCATCCTGGTGCCTTGAACTTCATATCTTATTACAATAGCTCTCACTTCTTTGATTTATATGTGACTTTAGAACATAACTTTTTGCGTTTTAGTTCTGTGGTTTATTTTTAGATGTATTTTCTCGGTAATTGAAAGCTGTGATGGTGCACTAAGGAGAATGGTAGAATAAAAGAATCAGCCTGCTGTGATTCCAACATTTCACTTTGAACCATCAGTTGGCTCCATGATATGTAGCAATTTTGCTTTGAAACACGGGATTTCAGTCTATAATCTAATTATTGCTGATTTATAAGGTAATTCAAATTAATTTAAGTATAATATAAATGATTTCTCAGATAAATCAAGTGAATAACAGAAAAAATTGTGCTATTTTTCATCATTATATGGTTGCTTTAGTTGTATTTGATTTCTCAGTTTTATTAATTTGTCATGCTTTTCAAATTACACTAGTCAAATATATAAACCAAACCCCTGAGTGCTTGAAGTTTCCAAGAAAAGAAAAAAAAAAAGAATGCATAAGGTGAATGCAAACTCAGTTTTGTTGTTTATAATTAATTAATTGTTGTTTTGCTTGTCATCATAGAAGACTCATGTCCTAGGTTTTGCATTTATTTCCAAATTGTCATGGTTAGGTAGTTTTCAGAAAATGACCATAATCTGTGTACATACAAAATATATAATATATACAATGTGTTTAATGTGCACTTACAGTAACGTATATTAGCAGAGGACATCCAGGTAATACTGGTAAAAAAGAAGTGCCAATTCAATAAACTTGCACTTTTTGTACAACTGTGAGCAAATTCTTATTAAATATAGTTACCATTTTCCTCTAATATATTGATATTGTCAGAATAGGAGATTATTCAAACGATTCAAAGTTTCAGCAATTCCAGTAACATGCAAAAAAAAAAAAACCCAAAACCAACGTAATGTTAGTCCAGTCCTTATAGCTGTATTTCTTATTTCTAATGGTGAATCCAGAAATGCAGTCCCTCAGCTCCTTCTGTATGGAGCCCTGTCTATGCATAAGAGGGTACTGCAGTTAAATCTGCAACCCTTTCCTTCTCCCACAGTCTGTAATCTGGCTGTGTATTGCTGCAGAAAGAAAAACCCCCAAAAATACAATAAGTAACAACAGCAGATTTTTTCTGTAGTAATTTCTTTTGTATCTCTTTCTGTAAATGGCTTTCAGCAGTGATTACATCTTGCAACAGAATCTATTCTATTAGTGAACTAACATATGAGAAAATTTGTAATTCCGATTTTAGTGTAACAAGGTAATTAAAACATTAGATATAAATGACAGGGGAGTCTAAGGTTATCTGTTGTTTTATTTTCCTGGTCATGTATCACTTGAAAGGCTGAATATAGGAGTTCTGAGCAGTTGCTGCTGCTTAATGTTGCATTGCTGTGTTGCCAACAGAGGTGTAAAAGGTCCCCTCCCTTTGCTGCCATCTATCCATGCTCCCTCAAACCAGAGCACATCCCTTCCCTTCTGTTCCACGATGGCCTTGTTCAGGAAGGGGGTGCTTAAGCACATCAGTGAAAGAACAGACAACAGGAGCCTCCTAAGTGGTGTTTCAGGACCTACAAAAATTATGGGCAACCGAATTCTCAAGAAGTCAAATAATGCCTGGACTGGGCTTTCTGAAAGCAGGTGGATCACACCAGGTTGTTTAGCTCCCCTTGGGAGAGTCAGAGCTTGGTGTGGTCTGTACTTCTCTAACCCTCCATTTGTTTCTTCTTGTGGATATATAAAAACCAGAAGAAACAGGCACAGGGTGAAGTTTTAGTGGAGGTGGTTGTTATATATTTTTATATGTATATTTTATAACCTTGTTTAGAATCATCTAACACTCTTGGGAATATATCAAGTTAGATTTTAAATGCTTCTTCATGTGTTAATTTAACCAAGCTTTTCCCCCTGCGGTTTAAAAGATATTAAACAGCTCACTCCATGTGTTCATAACCTAAAGTAACACATAAGGTCAAGGTGCTCAACAACAAAAACCCAGTTGCACTCTGGTGACAGTGGTGGGACTTGTTTCTAGACTGTAATATTCTAATAATGAAGTAAATGTTGCCCTCAGAGAGGAGCATTCTTTCTTTGCTGCAGCTGCAAGCAGAAAGTAAGCAAAAATCAAGGTGAAGTCTGTAAAGATGATCAGTTTCGATTAGAGGTCTGAAGTGAGTTGACAGGGGTACTTCAGGGTGTCCATGAAGTTTTCTAGTTGTTCATTTGTTATATGTATTTGAATACCATTCTCATTCCTTCTCTCTTTTTTTTTTTCTTTCTTTTACCTTCCATCCATCCATTGTCACGCACTGCATTCTTGATTACAGTCTGTGTAATCGTTACCACCGTGTGAAGGCAGTTTCCCACATCACCAGGTATGGTGTCACACATCAAAAAACACACTTGTGTGCTCTCAATCCTAGTCAATGTTATGATAGCAAATTTGTCTCTCCTGTGTTAGCCTCCTTTTTTCCTTTCTTCCTTTCCCATTTGATATGAAATAACATTGCTACAGGAAAGTGATTTTTAAAATTGATGTCTTTTAAAAAAAAAGTTTCATTTTCTGGATCAAAGATGTACTGTCTTTCTTAAGGGCTAAAAAGCAGTACTATAGAGATTTTTGGTTGTCCAAAGGTTATGGCCTGGAACCTGTAGTCTTTTTAATGGATTAATAAATGCTATGAAGTTCCATTTTTCTACAATTCCTGAGCTGTCTTGTTCAGTTATGTTTTAATCTGATTTTGATTGGTTTATGTTAAAAGCCTGATACTCAGCTGTAGTTTTCATTTCTGTAATGGTAAATACAGATGGATAAATTAGTGCTTTTGTCAATGCTTATTGTTCTAGTTTTGTATCTAAACTGCCATTCTTCAGTGTTTATGTGGCCTTTAGAGACATGTTATTTGCAGGTTGCTACATGGCTAGATGATTTTTTTGAGAAAGTAGTAAGATCCTGAAGGTGCTCATTTACATGCAAATTTTTATAACTTTTAATGATGTTTCTGAACATCACTGGCTTGTAGCTTGATTACTTTTGCACTTGGCAGAAGAAAATTTCATTAAAGAGCTTTTGCAAGAAACTGTTTTTAGCAATAGTGGAAAGCCATGTCTTACGACCCATTTTTCGGGGATTAAAATTAATGTAATTATTTGTGAGTTCATGAGCTTATGCACATTTATTATACCTAGACATGTGGAACATGAATCATGCCTTTCTAAGCATTCTTCTTACAAGAAATAAAAAGGAACAAGTGTTCTTTCTAAATGCAAATTACCAAATTCAAAGCTGGTAAAAATGATTGCAAACCAATTGCATCTGATGTGACACATCTCATACACGATTTCTAGTGCCATTCCTTTCAATTTAATATTTATTTTGGATCAACTTACAGTCATTATGGCTCTCAAACCTGCAATGTACCAAGAGGTGTAACTTTTTCAGAATGAGGAAAAAAAGTTTTGAAAATTACACAGTGACTATTTCTAAGCTTTTTTAGTTCTATTTCAACTTTGATATCCAGTGTCTCTGCAACAACTTCAACAGCACAATAATTTCCCCATTTGAATATATTTAACTGACTGTATAAGTTCCTCTTTTGCTAGGACACTAGTTGTTTCATCTGTCCCTTCACCTTCAGACTGTAAAATGGTAACAAATTAGGTAAATGGGAATAAATTAGGAAAAGGGAAGTGGCAAGTACTTCTTTCTAAAGTAATACTCTGAAATAGCTGGATTTATTGTACAACAGTGTGCAACTTCTCCTCGTATTGAGTGATAACAGCACTTAGAGCTGCTAAGATCCATCTCAGTACCTCATTCACAAGCTGGAGGTATTCAGAATGTTTTTTGGCATAAATGGGATGCAGTTCTAAACAGCTGCAAGCTGCAGCTTTGTAGCATGCAAACTGCAAGGTGCATTGTTGCAAGGTCACATGTAAATGAACTGTCCTTGCTCCCTTGCTTCCAACGTTGCATAATTACATTACTTTAATGGATTTTTCTTACTTATTAGTGAGGCAAAATATGTGGGATGTAAAATTATCTATTAATTGGCACAATTCAGCCAAGGGATAAGGGTCATGGTTCAGTTGTTGTAATTGCGTGAGGTAATGGCTTTGTTATGGTACCTGCTGTAGAATCACTAAATGCAAAAGGACAAATTTAACTTGAAATAATTAAAAATTTATTTGTTTCAACAGTGAGCTTCCTAGAGAAGGAATAGCTGGAAACATTGAGATAATTAGAGATATCTGTAATGAATGGATAAATAGCTGTATAACTGAGTCTAATCCCACTGGCGGGCTCAGTCATTTTGCAGCATTTTTGGACTCAGATTAGTAGAGACTATTCCACAATATAATCAGTACTTCTGGGTCAAAGAAGCACACAGTATACCTGTCATGCTTAAAATAAGACTTACATCTGTTTGCAGATTTAAATATTCCACTTTCACTAACGTTTTGCATTCTCAAGATCACTCCTGAAGTTCAAATACCTCTTTTGGTATTTGAAGACCAAATAACTCCAGGAGCTTTTTTCTTGCATTTTTTAGCAATAACCTTAGTCTGATGATCAAAGTTCAGTAAACTATAGTCATTGAAAATAATTTTTAAAGTGAATGTCTATAAGAAGGGAGGAGAACAGGACCCAAATAAAATACAAAAGTCTGTATTTTGCTTCTGGGAACAGTATGAGAATGTACAGGAAAGCCTCATTTTGTCGTACTGCTCAAAACAGTGCTAGTAAAATCTACCAAATAATTCTGCCTATTTTCTGCATTGTATGTTGCTGGTAAGAAAGTAGGGCAATTCACACAAAAGTGTTATTATAGTGTATGGATCATGAATTTGCAGTAAGTAGCGAGAAGGAAAAGATGTATTTAGCTACTGCTATTTGAATTGCAGTCCTGGTAATCTAAGCCTTCTGTTTGTATTATATTATTAATCACAAATATCCCTATAATTATTGCACAGGTTGGACTAGCACATTTTACATGTAATCAGTACTAAATTAAGCTAAGCAAGAAATGCTACTTGTATCTGGCCTCTTGGCCTGTGCTACTGAACTTTCTGTTCTGTATTTTCACTGGTAAAGCCTTATTTTTATTTTGTCGCATCTTGGCAACCTGAACTACCTCAATGAGATTGTGTGTCTATGTCTATTGGCATAAAAATACTTTATATATTTTATTATTTTTAATTTAGCTTCTAAGACATATAGTAAGTGTAATATGGAATTTTCAGGTAATTAATACTGTGCTTTTACACATTAGACAATGAATAATTGATATTTCAGGTTATATCCAGGTGCTGTTCTGAGATGAAAATAAGAGATTTCAAAGTATTCTTTCACCCAGATCATTAAAAATCTGCTGGAGGATTTTCTTCTGAGTCTGTTTTGGTTTTATGTAGAACATATTAAAAGATGAAAAAAACTCCAAGCCCCCCAAGACTCAAGTTAAAGGAAATCTCTGTAGTTCCACTCATGAGGCAGCTGAAATTCTACACTGTTATAATTTTGTGAAAAAGCAAGAAATCAAATCAATCTGTAATTTCATTTTATAAAGAAAATACTGTTCAGTTTCTCTGAAAATGTGCTTGTGGGTATATTTGAAATGCACTGGTAATATGAATGCTTGATGGAATTAAGTGCAGACAATGAATCATGGTGATCAGATATTCTCTATTAACAAATATTATCTTTTAAAAAGACTAATTTTTGTTACTCAAAAAATCAGTCCCTTTTGTTTCAGACCTTAATGAAACAATTCAATTTTGGCACACAGCTGTAATGGACAAATGCCAGAGGATGAAAGCAAAGGGCAGCATGTTTCAGTAAATCTAAATAGATTAATGATGTTCAAACTCAATTTTAATGTCATTCTTGTTGTTTTCAAGTCTAGCCAGAGTCCTTTGGAGATGTTAGTTGGTGTTTTTTTCAGCACAGACTGGGAAGATGAGTGTGTCCCAGTTTGCTTGGTACCTGCTGCTGTCCTGTGCTTCTGCAGTTAGGTCAGCTGAACTTCACACAGCTTTCGACTCCTGCTGTTTTTCAATGCTAATTTTAAGCAGTTTATTAAGTGAGGGCGAATTTCTCATGGCTCAATGTATTCCTGTGAGCCTTTGATAATTGGAATAATCACTTTATTTCCACTTGCACTCATCTAAGCTACTTAAGTAGATAGTACAGTACGCTGAGGCAATGAATGATTTCTTCTTTCCAGCCGTATGTCGGTCATGCAATAGAACTGCAAATCAGAGCTAGACAGCGTGCCAATTACTACTTCCAAAATGTGTCTCTCCCACAGAAGTTATTTATGCACACTGCTAATTAGCCACTGAGATTTTTGTTCACTGGAGGAGAACGGATCCACATGCATGGCACTGCAGGAAGCCCAAAGTACGGGCAAGGATATCTGTGTCCAAGGCCCCAGGCCTCCTGCTTCTCAGCAGGACATTCTGACTTCAGTAATAATTTACATTTTAAGATAAAATACTGCCACAGGTGTTTGTGGCTTGTAATTTCAGACCTTACCTGAAGAAGGGCACGAGGGACTTTAGGCAGGATCAATATGAATAAAAGTCCAGGAAATGTACTGCCTTCTCCCATTTTCATCACTCAGAATTTTCTCATAGTGCTGAGGAGCCTTTTAAACTGTCTATATTTAGGGCTTTCCAAAATAGCAATTCACTCTTACTTTTGTTTCTTTTGTTTCATTTCTTAAGCATAATTTATTTATTTTTTGTTTCAGATACTTCACCCAGGAAAACGTGTGCTTCTGCTATCTTGTCTAACCCAGCCTTCTCATTTTCACCACTTACACATAAACACCCCATATAGAAATAATGTATCTGAGACATATCTCTGCTCACAGGTATAGCACTTGTTTCAAATAAACAGAAAGTTGGTGAGAAATGGGTGAGAGAGGTAACATTACAATGCAGTCAATCATAACTGGGGAAAAATGCTAACTCAGGAATAAGGCAGAGAGCAGCCATGATGGAGAGGTTGTTGTAATCAAGCTGACCTGTGTAGGACGCAAGGAAATTGAAAGCATGAGGAGCAAAAGGAAAGTTGTCATTAAATCAGATATAGATAATTTAATTATTATTTTAGGTAGAATCAAGATTTCAGCCTGTTATTGAACTTTTGCTCCCTTTCCCCTTCCAGTTCTCTCTTTTTTGCATGTAGCTCTGGTGGCAGCCTCCTGTTAAACATGGTTTTTTGTTTTAGTTAGTTGCTGTTCTTTGTGATGTGAGTTTAGGAGTAATGTCTACTGAGTGCTCTCACCTAAAAGATCCTCAATTATGCTCCATACTACTTGTGTTCTTTCTGAGCC
This sequence comes from Melospiza georgiana, assembly GCF_028018845.1. Taxonomy (NCBI): domain Eukaryota; kingdom Metazoa; phylum Chordata; class Aves; order Passeriformes; family Passerellidae; genus Melospiza; species Melospiza georgiana. The sequence continues at coordinate 24,205,019 of NC_080434.1, read as the reverse complement.
CATAAATCTCCCTTTTACAATGGCGCAGCATCATGAGGATGCGCAGTGAGTACTCTGCTCTCTGTGATCCTCTGCCACTGTGGGAGCCTCTTGCAATGACCTTAGAAGTAAATGACTTTGGCCATTCAGCTGAGGAGGGGATGAAAACAATATTGTTTTAAAAATTACTCCCTAAGTGCCTGCCTTCTCCTTCTGCTCCTGTTTTGCACCAAGAGTGAGAGGCTTCCTCCTTTCTCTCTGAGATCTGATGGGGCCTCCTTGCCAGGGAGGATGCCATACCCTGGGGTGCCCTAATAGGTGCAAATGTTGCAGTCCTGAGTCAGCAGCATAAAGATAATATGTGTATTTATATACTAATTTAGGAAGCTCCAGCTTTAGGGAAACTTCATAGTATGTTTAAGGGACAATGATTTATTAGCCACTGTCAGGAAAATCTCTATAAGCAGGGTGGAAAAATTGCAGAAGTTGTGAAGTAGGTGAGGCAATAGATGAGAAAAAGAAAGCACTCAATCTCACAAGTGCATATTTTATTCCAAGTGTTGGAGGCAGAGAAGTTATGGTCAGGGTAAATTAAAGCATTCACATAACAAAGTGAAACTCAGAATGTAATCTAAACTTGTGATAATAGTATCATCTATGCAAATTGTGTGCTTTCAAGTTGTTTTTATCTATTTCCAGTGTCAAATGAACAAAACCAAGAAATTCACATTTCTTCTCCTAGGAAAAGGAGAAGTATGGCATTTAAATAGCTGTGCAAGTTAGCCTTGAAAAACCTGCAGTTGAATATCTAATTGTTGGCAGTTGCGTTCTCTGACCAATGTGGAAAAATTTTAAATATGAGTTATTATCTGTATGAAACCTTTCAAGAGAAGCTGTAAGTAAAGGTAAATGATAGTCACTCATTTATCACTGACCATAGTAGAAAGTGGCAGCCAGAAGCTTATTCAATTTTATCGTAAAAAACTGCTGTCACACTGTCATACATGCCAAAACAATGCTCTTTGGATCATTTTTCATATCTGTTTTCCATTTCACAAAAACAGCACAGAATGAATGGGTTAACTTTTAAATAAATTTCAAATTTATTTTTAATCAATAGCAAATTAGGGATTTAGTTTACTGAGCAGCTGTTCCATAAATTATAACAGCACAGCTCAGGTAAAGAGAGATTTTTGACACTCCTGAAGACAGGAATGAGCAGTCAAGGGACAGACAGATGGGAAACTCATTTAAGCAGCTTCATTGTCAGACACAAAACCAATGTGATTTTACATCTTCTGAGAGGGGAAGAAAAAGCATTCCTTTAGTATGTTTATACCAACTTGGAACAAGTTTGTGCAAAGGACCATGGAGGTATGTGATTTAGGTCTAAATGAGAGTTCAGCCAAGGGGCCAAGATGAAAACATGCTAAATAAGATGGAAATCAGTGTGTCATGACAGCACTGCAGCTGCCAGCGCTACCACCCCGTGCAAATCTGTCTTGCTGGGCTTGGTAGTCAAGACCAGTTGTGGATTTGTTTCATCTTATCAGAGCTGTAATGCAATTTTTGGAAGAAGCAGAAAAGAGGGGCAAACATAATGGTATAAAAATTCATGGAACTGCAATTTTGTGGTAAAAGCTGTAGGTTTACAGGACAGTCAGCAGTAGAGAATGCAATGGAAATGGCTAGCTGTTTCAAATAGTCAACATTTTTTAGGCTGTCCAGTCAGCCAAGTTCTTAAGAAAATCTACTGAGCTCTTAAAAGAGCAGTGAAAATATTATTTTTATGTGAAGCAAAATATGCTGAGATACAAACAAAAATGTAATATGCAATAACTACAATAGGCTATTTATTAGAAAAATTGTTAAGAATCACTTGTGCTGTGGAGGAAATGCATTATACACAGCAGTGGTGCTGAAGCTGTATGCTTCTCAAATTAGGTTTACACTTTCAGATTAGAAAAATGAGTTGAAAATGTGTTGGGAAATGTGAAATTTTCCTTGGGAGCTTAATGGCTTATTTGCATAAACTACAAAATAATCAAACAAACCTGAGGCTGGGTTTTAAAATACTCACCAAGGAAATCATATACTCTGTTCTTGTGTAATTTAAAGAAAAACTTAATTGACCTCACAGTGTGGGGGTGTAAAAAGTGTGTGATATAGTTAGGTATTGAGATAGGCTGTTTAATAAGACATTAAGAAAGAAATAGCAGATGTGGTAGTAAACAGAATCAGTGTAAAACAGGTGAAAAAGTGTCCTTAATGACTGATGCACTGCAGCATGTCGTTTTATACCTAAATTAATGATCCAATTTAAGAAAAATCCTAATATACTACTAGAAGTCATATCAATTGTATTGCTAACTTAAAATTTTATTTAAACATGTGTGAGTAATAAAATGTTTTATTATTAAAATCTGGTTTTTTGTGTTCTTGAGGGCAGTTTGGAATTGCAGAGCTTGATGGCATGCTAATCCTCTGTGAATTCTGATCCAAATGAACCTGTGCTTGTCTGTGCTGTTGCTTAGATATTGCATGAAGTCAGATAATCTAAAGCTGAAGGCAGAGGTTTCATAACATGATTCCAAAATCAATCCATTGAAAACAACCATGTACCTTTTTCCCTGTCTTTAACTAAAGTTACATTCCTCATGCCCTGCTCTCACTTTTGGCTCTTTCTACTTGTTTCTTTCCTCTGTTAAATTAGCTGGAGGGAAGAGTCATAATTATGCACAGTTCAAACTTCACTCTGCCCTTTTGCTGTATTGTAAAAGGAATGGGGGTCATGTATGATTGCCGAAGAGCTCAGAAGGGTTTCTCACCCTCAGAGGAATAAATAATTTTGTAAATAATTATATATCTATGCTGTGTTTCTGAATGCTCTGAGTAAGAGGTGACTCACTGAGCGCACACACTGAACTTTCTACCCCTTCAGTACTGAGTTGCAGTGAATTGGAGTTTTTTCTTGTCTTGAGCTAACATTTATGTTTTCACAAAACTGCCATATCTATTGATGTAATTTTCAGCTTCAATAGCAAGTACGGTTTAGGAGTAAGAATAAATTAATAAATGATTTCCAGAAGCAAGAGACAAAGCTTTTTGTTGCAAAGATACCTGGGAAGGTCTCATCCAGATTTTAAACAGTGCTAATGCCAAGATGTCCAACAAGAAAACTTTATTTTAAATATAGTGCACAAGTTAAGAACCTATTCAAAATTAGTCTTCATGGTAACACTCTGAGGACCTAGGTGAATAATTCTGTAGCCATAAAAAGTTGTTTATGGTCTGTAATTAAACAGTAATCAGTCAGTACTTGACATTTTAGCACTTCAGCTGGCTGCAATGCAAAAGTACTAACTTAACTACAAATCCTTCATTAAACTTCCAGTAAAACAGAATTACTAACTGCTATGACTGTCAACATGCATTTTATTTTAAATAGTAATCAGAGAAATTATTGTAGTTCATTCTATAAATATGCATATTTTTTCTCTCCAGTTTTTTAAAGTTTTTAGCTGTGACAGATCAAGTAGGATGAGGTCATTGAGCATTTTCCTTCAAAATTGTGCACAGTTCTGTGCCAGTTTAAATCTTTAGCTTCAATTATAAAGAAAAATTAAGATGTGCTGTGGAGTGAAACTACAATGGTGAAAGATTAATTAGCTAATATTTGTGAAGCTCTGAAGATAAATCAGACTATGTAGTGTGTGTGTTAAATACTACCATAACAGAGTTGCTAAATGCACAGTTGAGAGTTAGTTGGAGGGATGAATTTTTTCCCAATTCACTCCCTGGTTCTCAAATCTTCCATATTGTGAGGACTTTAGGCTCTCATGATAATCTCGCTGGCACTGGTGGATCGATACTACTCAATTAGTTCAGCCCACACTTCTTTCACAGTCTATTAGTGCCTCTACATGTCTCATCACACTAAATCCTTTGGGGGGAGCTGAATGATGAATCATTCCTCATTTGCAGTTCCTCGTCTATGGAAGACAGCTTAGCAACTTGGTTGTTTTGGGGGAAGCAGTGACCAGTGAAGAAAAAGTTCCTTTTGTAAAGTGAATAATGCCTGGACCTAAATGTTCCTGCCCAAGCAGAACCCACTCAGTGGACCTCTTTATAGAAGAGCTGTAAGAGTGTGGGTAGACCTCTCAGTACACAAATCAGAAATCTCACAGTCATATTAAATGAAGTGCCAGTCCAGTATAAACTTACTCTTTGGCTCAAAAGATCTTGACAGGTCAGTTTTGTCTGGAAGGACTTAGGTGGGTTCAGGCGTAGCCTGGTTTTAAGTGCCGTAAGGCCAGCATGAAGACATTGCTTTTATTCTGATATATGAGGTGTTGCCTCTTCTGCTACCATTGGATAATCTGTAAAAACAAGGTTTGATTTAATAATAATAACAGTGGTAATAGTACAACTAATAATAACTGAAAGTAGGATTTGTTATCCCACCTAAGAAATAGTAGTCTGAGCCACTACTCAAAGGAGCTGTAAAAGGAACATGCAATTCTCAGTATTAACCCAGTGATAGTTTCTTTTCTTAAAACCCCAAAACATTGTCTTTTTGGTATTTTAATGTAATTTGTCATTAAATTTGACATGTTGTTCACAACTTTTTAATGAGTCTTTCCCATAAATCTGAAGAATATTTTCTCTGAATTTTTCACTTAATTGCATCTAAGTAGCAATCTATTTTGACAGTGATAACATCATTTTTTCATATAATTTCACTAGTGTATCTTGTAGGCATTTACTGAACCATTCAACATTGTTCTGGTAGGCACATCTGTAGCCTTAACTTTGTCTTCAACCTTGTATATTTATTTATGTTTCAGTATTAGAGTCTCTTTCCTGTTTAGCAGAATCCTCTTTCCCATCTCTCACACACAGGTTGGGAAGTTCAGGTGGTTTTCTGCTCTCTGCAGAAGTATGAAAAAATTGATTTTGCTTCCTGGTTTTGCTTAGCCCAGTGACAGTGTCCTGCTACCTGGTGAAACCAGAGGAACTGGAAAACAGCTGGGCAGTGGTGCCTTTGTGGAGAGCACCCTGCTTCTGATCCTGCCTTCCTAAGACTTCTATGTGAAACCAGCAGAGCTTGGCTGCAGTTGTAGTTATTCACTACAATTGTAGTGAATATTGAAAACTAGGACACTTGTGAATATTTTAGTTACTTTTCTGTAGACGTCAGAAGGAAGTTCCAGGTTGCTGCATGATAAATAATAGAGACTGTGATTTATTTACTATTTATACACTCTGAGTTTGTCAGAAGTAAGAGCGCAAGTGAAAAGTCCTGTGTCACCAAAAAATTTTCCTTACCTCGTCACAGTTAAGCTGTAGCTGCAGCATAGCTTTTTGCTTAAGAAGGGTTTGCAGAATTTTAGTCTCTAGTTCGCTTAACCTCAGTAGAGCTGTGCAGAGCTGTCACACGTAAAAATGAAGGAGAGAGGATATCAAGCTCCTTTTGTGAAACAGCTTGGAAAGTTGTGTTTTAGTTCTGCTGTAAGGCCTGGAAGTGCCTTCAAGTGCAGTGTGAATTATTATGCCCAGTATTAGTTATATTCTTTGATTATTACAACTTTAAGAACTCTGGTTCTGATGTGCAGTAAAAAAAGGAATCATTTATCTGTTCTTTAATTATTAGTGAGATGGTTGGTGTAGTCTGATGTTCTGTAGTTGTTCAATCAGGGAAATTCTGGTTTTGTCACTGCATAAAGGGAGTGGACTTCTTCCTTTCTTCCTTTCTCTCTTCCTAGAGCTGTGTCATTTCACTTAAGCTCCTGAAACTCCTACATTTTAAATATGCTCTATACCATCCATCTGTAAGTAGCCATAACAGGCAAATTTGGGTGTGATTACAGATTTTCTAATTTTGAAACACGTGTGTGTTGATTTACTGCACATTTATGCCTGTTCCTGGTACCCTGAAGAAAGTGCCTTTTTAAAACTCAGAAATACTAAAACGTTTCCTCATTTTTTTCCCTAAATAAATTAAGTTAATTCCAAATCAGCAGTTCTGTAGATTCCAGTTGCATATTGGTAACGATAGTGTTTGCTACTTCCTTCTGGAATTTAGTAATAATTTTACTGTTCATTAGTAAGGATGTTTCTTTTCCCTTTCTTGAGATTCCCATGTGTTTGCAACTACTTTGAGGGAGTAGTGCATGGCCACAATGCAGACCAGCAAATTCTCTTATCTACTGGGTTAAATGTTTCATTTATATTTATAGGTTGTGTTGTCGTTGTTGAGAGAAGTAAATTTGTAGGAATGTGGTTGGAGTGTGCTTTTTTTAATCTGCAATTATTTGGATTTTCCAATTTCTGTATTTTGTAAAAAAATTTCTCATTAACAACTTTATTCATCACTGGGTACTTGGATTCTATAAGAATAAAACCTTGATTTTTTTTGCCTTGGTTTGTATTGTGCCACTCAGTCTTCAGGTTAGGCAATTTTCTCATAGGAAATAACAGCCACAACAGCAATCATGCTTCATCTGAGTATCTTGGGACTGGATCTGAGCTTGTGACAGGTTTTGGTTATTTTTGCCTCATTAAAGTTGTTGCTCTCAAGATATTTTGCTGCTGCTGACTGGTCTGCAGTCTTTGATAAACAGGCAACTTACGTTCGCTGGAAGAAGATCTCTGTCACAGCTTTGCAACACTTCTCAGATGCACATTTGTTATTGTTGTCACAATTACTACATGTTGGTGTTTCTTCTGGATTAAATGAAGTTGTATCTTATATTGATCTAAGGCTACAGTGCATGTACTGCCATTCTGCAAAGTGACGACTTTGTAAAGTGTTTTTTAATGCAGTTGCTTGAACTACTCCTTTATTTCCCAATAGTTTAAAAGTGCATTTAGATGTACCACATCTGTTTGTGCAGCCCAGGGCCCACCACACAGCAGTGATGGGGGGTTGGAGTTGAAATGGGGTCACCTGAGAGGTTGCAAGGCTTGTTTGACATTCAGGGAGGTGTTTGATGCACACGGGGCACCCACTGGGCAGAGATGGTGGCAGATGAGAAGGGGCTCACATGGAACGTCTCTGAGGAGCATGGCTGGCCTTGTCCTCACCCCTTACCATCAGCCCAGGAGAACATTGTTTTCTCCACATCAAATGTTCTCTTTATTTCTAATGTAATTCACTTGCTGTTGAATTCCCACCTAATTCACACTTGCTGTATTCCCTTTGTCCCTAACTGTGCATGACATTATACCATAAATGCTTCAGCCTCTGTTAAATCTTAATGAGAAGAAAACTGGCTTGAATTAACCAGGTCTGGCTGTATCAATATTTTAGCAATGTAATTTAAGACTATATGTAAAACGTGACTTGTAATTCAGAGGATTATCTACTGTTGTATAATGAGGGGAGGGGAAAAAGATAACATTTTAATGCCTTTTTAAGTCTTTTTGAAATTAAGTTCTCCCTTGGTTGTACTTGCAATCAAAAGGATTTTTATATTTTTATTTTATTTCTGTTTCATCTGCAAGCTTTATAGAAAAGCCCTCCAGACCAGTGGAATTAAACTAGGATAAAATAGTGGGTTATTGCTGAAATTAAGGACCAAATTGTCATGCTTCCTCTAGAAGGAATTGAGTGTGTGTTATGGCTCCCTTGTTCCCTGAGATTTACATTTATTGGTGGAACAGCGTCTGTTTCTTTTCTTATTGATAAGTTGTTGTAGCTTAGCAAAAATGATGTAATCACTTTAGTCTCATTCCTGGGAGGATCATAGCTAAACTGTTTTGAGCCATATTTTTTATCTCCCCTCAACCCTTAGCTCAGGGATTGTGACAAAAAACCCCAGCCCAGCAATCACAAACAAATCTGTTTTTATGTGACAGTTGCTGCCACGTATAATCTGCCTTTTAAATAAATTGTGTATCACAGGTATAATACTCACCTGACAACAAGTGTGACGTACTTGTACATACCTGTAGCTTTTCTTTAATGTTTATTTGCCTAGAGATGGTTTGGAAAATATTTTCTCACCCTAATGTAATCTCTCTAGTATATTTTCCCTATCTCTCAGTGTTACTGAGAGATATTCATAACAAAAATGCCAAAGAGCACCTCTGCACCCAACCTTTGTAATCTGGTATCTACCAAGTCTAGGCTTGATTGCAGCCCTTACCAAAATCTGAGGGAAAACAAAGTCTCTCTGTTTTCTTCTCAGAAAATGACAGCTACATGCACTGTCCAGAGCACACTAGTTGAGTTTACAAGCTACCCAGAACAAAAGTAATGAATTCAAATGTTGTAAAAAATTAATTCCTTTCTCAATTGTTTTCATCCAGTTATTCCCCAATATCAAGCAAGTTTTTAGAAGAGAGCTGTTCCACCCCTGTTAACTCCAAGTGGCTTTTGAAAGCAGATGTAAACCACTGTGTCCTGTTGGTATTGTACCATTTTTTCCAAGCCATGAACAGGAAAGCTGTTACTGCATGTGACAATTGTGACATTGTGTCACCTTCTTTTGGCTTTCACCTTCATGGCTGAGTTACAGTGCCTTTGACCATTTGAGTCTTTGTCAAAGCATAGTAGTCCTGACAAAGCAGAAATTTTACTCTGAAAAAAATGAAAGTCTGTTTTTCAAACTGGAAAAAGGCAGAAGTTGTGAGGTGTCTACAGCGCTGGTTTTCCAGAGTTTGTAAGGTTCCCATTTGGCACTTGGCAGGGAACTGGGCCAAGTGTGTGAAAAGCTTTTTGAAAGGCCAGTTTCCTCACTGACCTTCACGGTGTATAAGTGATACAATGGTCTCCTGAAACCTGCTGACAAACTTTGCAGATTTTCACACTCAGGTTTCCATCTCCATGCAACCACAAGGGAAAAAAAAATTACAAGTGTGATTTTCATCTGCAGTCCTATTAAGAATGAGAGAGAGAGGCATCATTATTTTCGCGTGCAGTTTAAAAAAAATTACTATTGCTTTTTGCTAGTTTGCTAAAGTATTTCTAATACTTTTTGCAAAGTATTGTGATTTGCACCAGCTGCTTACAAAGGAGGAGTGTGATCTGAGCTCAGCAAGAACGATCCAATCCTGTCTGTGAGCCTTTCCTCCAGAGTAAATAAAAGGAATTTATGTGAATAGATTTGTCAGAAGATCTGTGGAACTTTGTCTCTTTTTGTCTCTTTGGAAGTGCTTTGTTTTCATGCAGTAAGCATGAGTCAGTAAGCAGTCATACACATTGACATAAAAAGTATGAAATTCTGGCTTCTGGTCCCAGAGACTCAGTCATTCATTTCCCATCTTTATTTTCACAATATATTGTTTCTCCTGCCTGATTTCATTTTTAAATTCCAACTTAAAACATCACAGAGTTTGGCTGAATACATGAGATCTAGTAGCCAGAATCACTATTTTTCCAAACTACTTCTGAGGGCTTGCAAAATCTCTTTTTGGGCCAGCTCCCTTTTCCCACTTCATTGGTGAAGACCAATGTGTTTGTGCACTCTTCATCTTTCTTATTTGGTAGCATGTCAGACAAGCAAAATTATAAAAAATGTCAGTTTTTAATGATTTCATTATATCTACCCGAAGTGGGACCAAAAATATTCCACATTATCATGCTGCAGTTGAAATGACTGTGCTAGGAGTTAATGTTGTTTCACAGTCTACCAAACTCTCTTGAGCTTCTTAACACCCACTTCTTGTTTATTGACCTGTTCCTTTTGTAGAACCATTGTTTCTAAAGCTGCTAAAAAAAAATCTGTTCCATGAGTATTAACAGTATTACTTATTAATATCTTTTTATGAACTGAAAATCTGCTATGTTGCCAGTTAGTATATTAGAAAAATTTATAATACAATTGACCATCTGCTAGTTATATTCTGTGATATTGGCTGGCTCTATCAATAGAGGTAAATACTGCCTTAAATTGAAAAGGCTGTTGTTCATAGTATTATTAAATTTTTGTTGTTTGTGCTCTCTGTACAGCCCCACAGCTGCTTTTATAACTTCTATTAAGAAAATAAGATCAATTACTTGGTAGAAGTGCTCTTATTTTTATTAAGAGAAAGTGAATCTATGAATCCTATACACTGACAGCTCTACTTTAATATCTTGGCTCTCCAGTAGTTTAATTAATAAACATACATTTGCTCATTTTGTTGAAGCAAGTTTATTGGGATAATGTAATAATGTTTTACTGGTGAATAAAACTCTCCAAATCTTCACCTTAATTTCTTACCATGAAAATGAAGTGTATTTCTTAAAAAGGTTATTCTTACATGAATTTAATATAGCTGCTTTTTTCTCCCATTAATACATTTCCATAGAACTTTCCTTCATTTTGTCTTTAAATAGCTCTTTGGAATATTGAATTTAGAAACTTTTTTGTATTTTTAAAATGAGATGATCACATTTTCTATTTTCTACATTTTGTGAATTGATTCCAGTCTGTTCTCAGGCACACTGAAATGTTACCCAGAATTTCAGCTATGTAGTTGAATTTCCTTTACACCAAAAGGGCTTTCCTGTAGGTAGCTTTTGAATGTTGATAAAAGAAGCTTTAAAATATTATTTAGAAATACTGCATTTTGTCCTTTGGATGCTACGTCCTATTTCCCCAGGTTACATTAACTCCTTTAACACAAAGCTAAAACAAAAGTGAGCCTAAAATGCTTAATGAGTCTTGGTTTGTATAGGTAAACTATGAACACATATATTCTCTAGTCTAAATATATATGGAATTACATTAAATTGTAATTCATAATATTTTTATTCCTCTGTATGTCATTTTCTCTCTCTGATTTCCAATCCATTTGGTTTTTGGACACCTAAAGAAGCTAAAGAACTCCAATTATTTTTTTTCAGAACCCTAAAGGGGAGTTTGCTTTTGTTACTCATTTCTGGGAGCACCTGTGCACTGTTGAGTTTAATTGGGCTACAGCTGGTGCCACTGATGTGTGGAGTGAGCAGGGCTTTGCAGCCCGACTGGAAATCTTGACATTGTGTGTCATTGTCTGGCTCCTAAGCTATTGCTGTGCTCAGGTAAGATAGAAGGTGTTCTGATTTTTAGGGAATTGCATCTCTGTGGGCGGGTGCAGTTGGTTTAGGAAGAGCAATGCTGTGAATTGTGAGTGCATTGCACACTAGGGCAGGACAATGGGTTGGGTTGCTGTTTGCAGAAGTTAGGTGGTCAGCTTACAGCTTTAAAATGCAGAGAGTTCTATTAAAAATAAAAAAGAGAGAGAAGCTACACATTTTATGGCTTTAAAAGTGTGATGGAAAGCAACCTACCCATCTCTTGTACCAAGGAGCTTCTAGAGGACTGGTACAGTGCAAGAAAGGAAGAAATAAGATGGGAATAATGCACCAAAAATGCTGATCAGAAACAGGAGAAATTTGAAAACAAAGTCTTTGCTTAGTTTTTTATCTATGGAATATATTAAGCTTAGAAATGTTAATAAAAAAATCTAATATTGAACCTAAATTCTAAGAATTCCTCTGCTAAAGGGCTGAATAAAACCATCAAGTAAGAAAATCAGGGTATCATTCCCTGTATGTGAGAGATGACCTATTGTTTATTTTCTTACACACCTGATTTCCATAGGTTTGGTGGCTGTTTTACACAGGCAGTAGCACATCACTGCATGAAGAAGTTGCAGACAGTGGCTTGATTAATAAATCAAGTTCACCAACTTTTGTGGTTATGTTAAAATTGGTTCAAAGCACACAGTAGCCCCATGTGCTCCCTCACAGAGAGGAGATGGACGGGGTATGTGATAGAGCAATGGGTCTGGCTGCTGGCTCTGGCCTGCTGAAGAGCAAAAGCTTGGCTTGTACAGCTGAAATAATTTCAGCATAAAATTCCTGTGGTGGCCTTGAATTACCACAGACAGACTTAGCCATTGGCACTTTTTGAGGACATGCTGCCAAAGGACCAGCTGCTTCCTGTAGGAGACCTGCCATCTGGAGCTTAGAGAGTGATCTCTTTGATAGACATCTCTGGCAGTGGATGGTTTGCCACATGCAATTTTTCCTCTTTTCCATTTTTTTCTTACCCCCTGAAGTTTTGGAGGATTTCATACAGTAAACTTTGTGGAGATATGTTAAAACATTTCTCTTCTCTCTGGGTTGACAGTGGGGAAAGTTAACTGAATGACTGGTTGGGATTCAGCCTTAAATAACTACAGTTCATAGTTAGAAAGTGTGGCAGAGAACTGAGGGTCATGTCAGGGAGTAGCAGCCAGAAAGTATGTGAGTGGATGCAGTTTCCTACAGGGGGGTTTAAATGATTGTGTTCCTGACAGGAATCTATTAAGTAACATTTTGTTTGGTATGTGATTAAAGATTTAAGAGAAAGAACTTGAAATATGATGAAATCCTCTGTTGAGCTGGAACTGCTGAAGAAAGCAATGAAGTAGGGAGTGATTTAGATAAGTTTGGCTTCAAGCTGGATAGATGGATTTCCAGTTTCACGTAGAGGAATATAGAATAACAGTAACACAGGATAAAGGACCTAAAAGGGAACATGCACTCACTAGCCAGAAGTTAGTAAATATTGTACAGGAGTTCAGTCTGGAGACAGGACTAGGTGGAATTGCAAAATCCCCGTGATAGAGAGCAAAGAGTAGTGAGGCTGCATTCTCCTTGTGGAGTATAACTGCTGACTCAAATGTGTAAAGATAAAAGATATAAAACAAATCTGATGCAGATTGTGGATCCACTTCTTCCTAGCAGAGCAGATCTGTGCTTGATAAGTTTTGACTTTTGACCTTTCCCTACAGTTTAGTTTCAGCTCAGTTTATTGTGGAAGTGTTCCTGAGACAAGCAGGGTCCACATGGTGACCACGAGGTGTGTGCTGTGCTGGTAGGTCATTCACAGCCTTCTGCAAAAGCAGAGTTGGTCCCTGGGAGCTTCTGCTCCAGTTCTCTTAGTTGTTATAATAAACATTCTTAAGACAATATAATCCTGAACTGTCTTCTTGAGCAGCAGGCCAATGTCTAGGGAGAGCTGATCCTTTTCAAAGCAGCTCTGAGCTTACTAGTGAGGAATAAAACCAGGAGGGCAGCACATCCACCATTCCAGTGGATGCAATGATAAATCAGCTGTTTGTGAATATTTTGCCCCTGATTTGCTTTATGACTTTGCTTTACAGTTTTGTACTTTTATCATCAAAGCAGAAGTATTTCAGATAATAATGACTTGACCATGACTTACATAAATCCTACAATAACAGGACCCTACTCTTGCTTGTGTTGTCTATGTACTACTCACATTTACGGAATCATTCCCCTGTTTGTTTTCACAGTGGTATCAAGGAGTTCACAAAACTTGTGCCAAAGGTGTAACATTGAATTAAATGAAAAGCTTTGTTTTATTTTTGTGTCATTTCATTTCATACATAGCTCTCATTCCTTGTAGTACAGCAAAATAATAAATTGTTGCTGCAGATAATTAAAAGTGGAAGTGCAATTTAATTATTCCACTTTCTGGAAGCACGGTTTTGTGCGGACATCAAGACAAGAGAGATAATTTCTTTTACATAAAGGTTATATTATTAGGAAATAAGAGGAGAATTCATCACAATCTAGTTTTACTCTTTGACAGCTTCAAACTCTTAATTTTTGTTTTATGATGGTATGTGGGCCTGGCATATGTAAAGCACATGTGGATGCTTACAAATGATAACTCACTAAGGAAATTATTTTTGTCACATGAGGGAAGCTGTGCCATGCTGGAATACAGGTGATGGTTTTGGAAATGTTTTTTATGAAGTGATGCAATAGTCTTACTGCCATGTCAAATGTCACCATTATTCTTCCTGCCGTGAATGCTGCAGCTATGAGAGATTACCAACACGTGTTTCCCACCCTCTGTGGAAGGATTAGTAAAGCCACAGCAGGAGCAGTGAATAGCAATGTGTGTCTGGACAGCTGTGCCAGTTCTGTACTCCCAGCTCTGAGCTGCATTCGCTGGGCCTGGGACGCGCTTTTGTTTCTGCTGCAGGTGCAGAATTGGTTTTTCTCAGCAGCAGCAGCAAGCAGGGCCAGTGTACTCGAGCATCTTTGTGGTATCTGGATGTGTTCCACAGGGAAGAAAAGTCCCATGCCTTGCTGTCTTGCTTTTGTTAAGAGCAGCAGTTCCTAACGCATTCATATATGATGTTCTTGAAGAATCCCAAAGAAAAGCCAAGGTAGAAATCTGAGTGCTCCCTTCTGAAGGCTAGTGGAGCAAATTTGGGAACTATGAATGTCTGATTGTTATATATTGTTCTATATGTAGTTTGTTAGGTGTTGTTGACACATTTTCATTTCTTATGCTAAGTTTAATCTAGTAACAGCTGGGTTATGCCAACACTGTAATTGCTTGATAAGAAAGGCTTTTCCTTCTGTCAGTTTTCATCAGTTTTTCTTTTCCCTTGAAGCTGATACAGTAGGTACAGTATTCAAGATGTTATTCTAAGTAAAATTTAAAAGAAAAATTATGCCATGTACCTCCTTTAAATAACTGGGCAGTCTTATTTCCCCTCCAAATTACTAATAAGGAAAAGATTCAATGGTTGAATTCTGAAAGCACAGGTTTTGTGACATCCATTTTCTTTTATGTGTACACTTCACACCTACTGTTGCAAAACAGGCATTCTTGACTGTGTTATTTGTTGATGCTTAAAGGTTCAATGAATAATTCAGCCCCCTTATCCTTCTTGCTTTGCTGCATACCTATTGAGCTCCCAGAGCAGAGTTGTATCAATAAATTCTGGCTTATTTTACTGCTCCAATTTCATGCCTGGCATTCCCTAAGATACATACAATCAAAAATAAAAGAAAGAAAATATCTGAACAAATCATTTTATGAAATCTCATATGCATGCAATAAGCCCATCTCTCCTAACTGAAATGGATTGTTAAAATGAGTTTGCAATCCCTGGATCAGGCAAACACTGTTGTTTTACAACTCTGTCCACCAGTGTGAGGGTGAGAGTTTAGAGCTACAATGAAGTTGCAGAGCACCATGGGTGCAGACTTTAAAGGCCATGAGCACATCAGTGTGTATGTGCATAAAGGATATAATGTGGTGGGAAATGGAACTACTGAATCCTGCTTTTAGGAAGCTTCATGTCTGCATGGGTGCACTTCAGGGTGGTTGCAGGTAGGCAGATCATCTAACTTTGCCATTGTGACAAAATAGAAACAGACTCATCCCACCTTAGCTTTAATTGTCAACAGGTTTTTCAACTTGTTCATTCACTTATTCTTTGTGTGCAAAAAAAAAGCTAATTATGTGCTGATGGATCCGGGGGAAACAGTGTTTTTTGACCTTCACTGTAGATGTATTCTTTGTATTGGAAAAGTGAGAACTTCTTCAATAGCCATAACATGAAAAGTGATTCATTCCTTAGTGTAGTCAAGATAGTCAGAGCCTGTCTTAGAATAGAAGGCAGATGTTTCTCCTCACATGGCAGAAACATTTGGGAACATGAGTACCCTTGCAGTCAGTGGGATTTAGGGATCCATTATGACCCCACATTTAGTTTTTCTAGAAAGGTGAATGATAGGTTTAACCACAGTAATTTGAAACAAATCCAAGTGGAGGGTTTTGTTGTCCTCAACAACTTGAAGGTGTTCATAATTATGCTACTTAACCTTGCCTTAATTATGTATTTATTAGGAGTTAATGCCTGCAATGATTAAATAAAAAAAAAATAAATGTACTACTATGCTGGAAGAGATTATTTAAAATTATTTCTTGAGAGCTTCCTTCCTATGAATTTGTTTCAGTGGAGCAATCATCTGGACTCTTCTGAAAATGAAAATCTGTTGGCATTTAAATTAGAATTTCTGCTTTTGCTCAGTCACCAACTTGTTAGACAAATATCTTAGTTTGAATTGTTCAGGGGAAGAGAATGTCCCTTTCAAAAGGGCTGATTATCTGTTAAAAATAAATTGTAACAATAATTGAAGAGAAAATATGACACAAAGTACTCAAAGTATAATTGAAAGTCATGATTTTCTCTGTGATGAAGCAAAGGGATTTGATTCTCCTAAAGAAACAAAACCTCTGGCTGCAGATGAGCTGTCCATAATGTCTGCAAATTTGTGAGAAGTTCTGTTTTTTCTGAGTAGCAGTAGAAGACCTTGACCGCTAAATTATTTGCTAGACCTCAAGGCATATTTAAATATAATTTTGATTCTCCTCTTCCACAAGAAAAGAAATATTGTTGACAAAAGTTGCTTGGAAAAATTTTTCTGAAGAACATTTATAATTCAAACACTACAGTGCAGCTTCTCCCAGTATGCCCCAAGGGACAAGTCTTTAGGAATTTGCTAAATGGAAAGACTCACGCAGGGTAAGATAATGTGAGAAATTCATTTATTTAGTGTATTTTTTCATAAAGTTTAGATGTTCACAAAGCTTACTCATTTGGGAGTAAAGTCTATTTAATATTTCTGAAAATGATGAAATGCTTTGGTTTGACAGGTGTTATTTTCAGTGAGATCTTTCTTTGATAGCAGTGTCTCTACTGGCTATTACAATGGATAATTGAATTGTTATTTAGATTAAAAAAAACAACAGTGTTACATGAAAAGTATAAGCGGTTCTATGAGGTACACATAAACACTTAAAAAGTTTTAATTCTTGCTCAGATACTTCAGGCTAGAAATGAGAACAGCTGTACTCGCATCTTGTATCTTTTTCCCCAGACTCTTAGTATCATTGTCTAAATATTATCTATTATTAAACTTGCTTGCTGCTTGTCTTAGTAATGTACTCATTTGTACATGGCAATGCTGAGATATTAGTCCCCCAGAGTTCTCCAAAGGGGAAAAATATTCAAGATAATATTCCAAAAAATTTTAAAGTCTTCTCATTTTCTGGGTATACCTAGCGCATAATGTCAGGTTGGCATATTAGTATTCTTTTTTTCAAAGAGCATTTTAGTGAAAATTTAGTAAGTGATGACCATACATCACTCACATTACCTAATTATATTCTGCTGTTCATATCTCATCAAGCATGCAAGTTGTTGGGACAGCAGTTCCAAGTTATAGCAGATGGAAGTCACTATTTTTATAACTATAAATAGTTAATTTACTGCCATTCTTTATTCCTCCAGAGGTAGAGGGAAAAAAAAGGAAGTCAGTTGATAGAGTAATAAAAAGACATTTGCAAGGTTTTTACACTGGCTTTTGCTACTGGCTTTGTGTGATTGATCTTTTTAGATGTTTTGTTGTTTAATGACAGCAGTGGGAGGATAATGCAATGTCTGTTGTGGTTGTTTCAAATTATTATCTTCCAAATAGTACCATGTTTTTTGAGAATGACATTATCACAATGATCACCTGGCCTCTCACAGTTTGTGTCATGTTACTGCCCTCAGTGCCCGCCCTGCCTGTGGGTTAGTGGGAAACACGTGCCTGCAATGAAAAATGCAAACACATGGATGTGGCAACAGTCAAAAGGGATTCACTGCATTGAGTGCGTGAATTCCATTTGTCCTCATGCCTTTAACCTTCTTTGAGGTTTTTTCTCTCCAAAACTCAGTATACATGTGTTAAGTGTAACTTCTGGCAGAGGTTCACTCCTGCTGACTGCAAAACACGACTCCGCTCCAAGAGTTCTTGGCTGTGATGCCTCTGGACCTCAGCTGGGCCTCCCCTGGAATGCCAGGTCCAAGGGTTTTCCAGATGCCTCACAGTCCCTTCTGGGGTGCCAGAACTGCCTTAAACAGCTGGAACAGAGGCTTGACAGAGTTAAGGGGAATAAAAGGGTATTTATTGAAAGGCCTTCAAAGGCCACATCCTGGCAGTACCAGAGCCATGGCTTTGGCTCTGCCCAGATGGCTCCAAGATGGAAACAAAAGAGGACTTGGTCACAAGATCTCACATTTTATAAGTTTTGGTCCATTAGCATATTGGAGCTAATTGTCTAATTACAGCCCCAGCCCATGAAGTCCCATCCTTCTTGTCTTTTCTCTCTTCAGAGAGAATAAAGAGTTGTTTATACTCTTGGGCCTGAAATCCAGATTGCCTGTCCATGGATCCCTGACTAGAGAAGGAATTGTTGTGTCTACCTACTCTATGAAGAGGGTTTACTATCCTGTGTTTGAAAACCCAGACCTTATTATCCCCTTATATGAAACTCAGACCCACACACAAAAGCAGCACAAAATCAAAACAAAAAAAAAAATAGAAAGCTAAAACCCAAGGTATCATGGGTCGATCTGGCATCCCTGGAGCAGTGAGCACACATCCACGAAATTCCAAATGTCTTGTTGCATCCTCTGCCATCCCAAGATCACATGCAGGTGTAGTAGCCCGGAAGCCTGTGGCATGATCACTGTTGAAAGCAGGAATTGCTTTTCATGTATTTTCAATTGTTTTTCATATGCAAACAAACCTTGATTTTATTCTCTTCTTCCAAGTTTAAGAATCTAAAATAGTTTCTCAGCTATAGGAAGAAGTCAGTAAACAGTACATATTATTTTTTTAACACTTAGAAATAGAAGTATTGCAATTACTTTTCTTTTTCATAGCTTTTCAAAATTTGTTTGTTCTCTTAGTTACAGGAAGAGATGTCTCTAGCCTGACCAAGTGGTCATTCAGATGTTCTGAATGTTTGCAAATAATTTTCTTGCAAGGATAGTTGGAAGGATTGAGTTTAGACTCAGTCAAAGAGTTCAAGCTTTGGTCCTCATTGCCTGCTCTGAGCTACATGATATCTGATGGCTGCTCCTGCTGGTCCCATGATGTGGAGGATGTCACTCCACACCAGTCAGGTGTACAGATTTGATTGTTAGTGTGTGTATCGGTTTCCTGACAGCATCTGCCTGTAACAAGCTGGGATTTGCACACTCCCACAGATTTTTCTGTATCTTTGCTTCTAGAAGGACTTGTTTCATATAAAGCAAGGCACAAATAAATAGTCTAATGGCAGAGTCCTACTTGGCTCCTGTACTCCGAGAAAAAGATTTCTCGTTAATTTATCAGACTTACATTCTCCATCCCACTCACAAGCTGCTTGCTTGTTGCAATAAGTCATTGAAGAAATCCAAAATTTATTGCATCTGTTTTCCTGTGTAAACAGTGTAAGTCTGACAACAATCTCCTGAGTTAAAAAAATTCTGATAGGTACTCACAAATTTGCTGCATTTTCAGTGATGTGCTGTCTCAGTTGATGCCTTTACTTAACTAAGTACAGTAAAATCTGTGGCCAACTGCTGCAGCAATAGAAAATTGCAACGAAGGAAACTTCTCATGATATGTTGAACTGTACATGTAAGAGAACCTCAGCATATAAAATCAGAAAAGATTTTTTTTATTGTTTTCTCACAACTACCAATTTTAATTTAAAGTGATTAAAGCACTTGTGATATTTAGCTCCTTGGGTTAACAATGAACAGAGTAATTTAAGCTGCACTGAAGGGCAGATTTTAAAGGTTAACATCTTCTGCATGTTGTTTTGATGAAAGCTTTGATGAAGATACAGTATTCAAAGAAATGAATGTTTATTAATTAGGAAGATTCATTGGCAGGTGTAATGGAATTTTTAAAAAAGTTGGGGAGAATTTTTTTCTTGCTTCTTCTTAGCTGTTACAACTTGTACTGAATCTGATGATGAATAATTGAGGTCAGATTTCCAAATTTCAGCATTGACCTAAATCAGCTCCTACTGAAATCACTGGGAATTCTAACCATGTTTTGGGAAAACGGTGGCTCTTCTGAATCTGGTATGTGTAGTTTGGGGTGAAGGTGGGGGTGTGTCAGTGAATGAATTGAGTGATCTTTGTTCTTTTTTTTATTTCCTCAAGTTAATTTAAACCATTGAAAAATATTCAGAATATAATTTTAAAGAGACAAAAGACAATTCAATTCCAGTTAGAAAGAAGTGTGTATTCTTAGCATCCTAGGATAAATCCTCCCATGTTAACAGCTTTAAAGCAGTAAGAGCTGATTGTTTGCAACTGCGTTAATTGTCGAAGATGATCACTTACAATGGAAACATTTCACTTAAAAATACAGGTAACACTGTAGAAGTCAGTGTTGGAGATATTAAAGCCCACTTATCTGACGGAAATAGTCACATGTTTCACTGTCTGCCCTCTGAGTTACACAGTATGACCTAATTTCTTTTTAGAAAATTGTATGCATTCAGAATAATTAATATTCCCTCTTGAGATCTCTACTAAGTTAGTGTACTAGAAGAAACAAAATTATTTATTTATTTATTTCCCCCCTCATGCTTAGACTGATCTCTAACTGCAAATAACTGTTGAGTCAACTTTTGTTTTTCCATGTGATAGTGATCTGCACTGCTATGAACTCTTGAGGGAAATTTTTTGTAACGGGTCACTGAAGTGCACTAGAAAAAATCTTTTGTGTCTTCTGACACTCACTGTTTCAGTTTTCTGACAGGCTTTTTGAAGGATGCCATGGAAGTTTGATATAATTGCTGCTCGTTTCATTGAGGTTAGGATGTGTTGATCACCAGGCTGCTTTGAAAATCTAGCCTTTAGAAAGGATTTACAAAAGCAATTAAGAGACCTGGAAGCAGTATTTCTCTTACAATTCATGGGCAACAGAATACAAGTGAAGGTGGAAAAATGAGGGAAAATAAATAAGCATTTAGACTTGTGAGTGACTTTGAAAATTCCCCTATATTTAGATTAGACTTATCTGATAGTTCTCCTTCTGGGTTTCTTCTCCTGTCCTTGAATTGCTTTGGACTGTTCAAGCAAATCCTGAGGATTTCTACTGCTCCTTGTAGCTTGTGAATGAATGTACACTAGTTAAGATTGAATGAACTTCATGAAGTTTAATGTTTTGAATTATATCTTTATTCATGATGCATATTATCTTTCTTGAAAATAATCCTAATAAATTCAGTAGAAATCAACCTGAGAAATAGTCTGCTGTAACTCCACTAAGAATTTCTGATTTGAGTCTGATACAAGACTATAGCAGCTTTACACATAGTAGAAGCATTCAAAAGCTGTTCCACCAAAGCAGTCAATGTAAGAAATGGCATTTGATTGTCTAGTTCTCCATAGTTCTATAGATAAGGCTGTTATTAAAAAAAAAATTCTTTCTGTTTTGTATAGAAAGGGGGATGTCTGCCCTTCTCTGATTTCAGATTATATATAATGATTCTACATGGTGATTTCCAAAAGGATTCCCATCATGTGTGCATCAAGCCTGGCAGTCTTGGGTTGAGCAGGTCTTTTCATTCACATGCCACATTTGCTGAGCTCTCAATCTTATGGGTTGTTTTTGAAACATGGAAACAGTTGAAAATACAGCAGCAGTCAGTATTCAAAAGTAAAGTGTGTTGAGTAAACTTATGCATTTTACTGGAGCATCTCTAGTTCAAACTTCATGAATGTGAAGCTGCAGCTGGAGTGTTGAACTGCAAGTCTAAACATGGCTGGGTAGAAGATATCTCCATATTCATGACACAGCAGAAAATTGTGTGTCATGAAAAATTGTGTGTCATCTCATGTTTTCAGAAGAAACCACTTTATTTCAATCTTTTAAGAAAAACTCAAAGTGCTTTTATTTTAAAAAAGATAAATAAGTTTTCCTTTAAAAAAAGTTTCCAAAATATTCATTTGTCTTCATTTTTATGAATCCATTACCACTGACAGCGCCTTAAGATACTCACTTAATTTTGTCTTTCTTCCCCTTCTTTAGAGGCAGAGTAATGAGATTTAATTGCATCAAAGTATTGTGAAGAATCACAAAACAGCTGAAAGGAAGGATCTTAAAAAGTAGTAAATAGTATAACTTGGTCTTAAATGTCTTCATGAAGTAAAACCTCAAGTTTCAAAATGACATTAATTGTTTAATTTTTTTTTCTGCGGGCATAGGGTCAGGTAAATCACGTACCAAAGAAAGCAGTGTGGGAATGGTATGGAAAGAAAAAAAAAATAATTCAAATAATAAGGCACATGAGCAGAGTGAATGCATAGAGGGGGAAATTAATTAATGCCCTCCAGTGGCATAGCCTGAAACTGTGTCACGGCATTGGGCTGGATTAATGTAAATGGTACGACAGCATGATTCTAGCAGTTGTACTGCTGCTAATTGTTTGTGTTCATGGCTTAATGATGCTCGAAAGAAATGGTGCCTTTCTCAGTAAAATACATCTCACTGACACTTAAGCCAGCATTATGTTCAGCACTGAACCGAGTGACTGTGAGCTGCGTGTAGCTTCTTTGCAAGCGTTTGTAGCAGTGGTAGCCTTTGAGATTCCCTGAGGGAAAGAGAGTGTTATTCTCTTGATTTAAAATGTATTACAGCTGTTCACATGCTAAGCAACATATGCATTAGAGAGATTGCTGTAGGCTTGCAGGAAAGTTTGCATGTCTTACATGATAATATTTCCAAGTGCCTTTCTGAGCATGCCTGTGCATTTTGTCCTCCTTGCAGGACTTCTTTTCTAACTGGGATTGGCTTAATGGGAAGAAGAAAGCTTTAAAGATTAAATTGTCTAATGTGGATAAGGATTTCTATTTCAAATGTCCTTTTTAAAAAAGAATATAAACATTCAGGGGCGGCACACACATAATTACCTTATGTAGGAGCATAGGACAGAAAAATTGGTGTATCTGTAATTGAACGTAGTGCCATGGAAGAAGACTGGTGATACCCACAAGGTACTAAGCCCAAACACAGGAGAGGTGCAGCTGTCTCTGGCAGTCTCGAAATCTGTTTGCTTTTTCTCTTTGGAAAAAGCTTGAGGCAGAACCTTTAACATGACCCTAGGTGAGAGGACAGCAATGCTGCTGATGCTCCAGGTCTCTGCAACAGTGGTGTCAGCATTAGTAAAATTCCCTTATATAACCCCACAGCACACATCAAACCCCAGTGATTTTAATGACCTGATGGGAGCAAAGGAGTCCCTGCTGTGCCCAAAACATTGGTTTGCTCAAGTGTGAGAGCTAACACACACCGAGTACCTAAAAAAAGTTGGTACCACTAACTTACACTAGTTTACCTTGCTTTACATCCTACTTGCAATTGCAGCAGTTGCACAGTTACAGCACTATCAGTACATACAATACAAGAGAAGTTATATCCCTGATTTTCCAACACCAAGATGCTGTGTGCAGACCAAGAGACAAAGAGCCCTTTTTCTCCCTCCATTTGTTTTTCGGAATTTTTTGGGGGGGGTCGATTTTTAAGTTGTAGATGGTGTTCATTGTGGGTCTTCACTGACAGGCTTTTGAAATTTTTCCCACTTAATATCCGTGAAAAGGGAACCAATGACCAGTTTCTTAGGATTTAAATTCTCACTGAGTCACATGGAAAGATTTCAGGGATTGTTGCTGGTAGTGGCTCACCTTGTCTTGCGTAGAATTTTTAGCTGTATGTCTGGTTTTGACAGTCATTTTGAAGGGTGAGAAATGGCTCCATATTTGCATTTTTAACATTCATTATGGAGAAGCTAGAAGCCTGTGGTTTTCAATTGCCTTTCTAACAGTGGTCAGATGATGAAGACAATCTGTTTAACAAACTGGCATATAAGATAGCTCTCTCCGTATGTCACACATTTGCCATTCCATCTGCTGGGTAAGAAAGCCAGCAAAACCCCAGCCTGACCAGCCCCTTAGGTGATCTTCTTATTGTCTTCCAGAAAACACCAGAAAAGGTGACAAACTCATTTCAACTTTAAGATATTTTATTTCAGTTAGTGCTTCCTGTTGTTCTTGATACTAAATAATGTAGTAAATACATAATAAGGATAAATCAAGTATTTGAAGTAAGCAGTACTTTTTGACCTTAAAGAGGGAAATATGGGAGGGTTGTGAGAATATGGTGCTCCTCACCAAGGATTTATAATAGGAACAATAGGCTAGTGCTTTTTATTTTTTTAGGTCAATTAGTGAAGAAGAGTCAGACTCACAGTATTGGAAAAGGATGACCATGATAGGTCATAGCATGAGTAGGAACAGGGACAGACAATGGGACAGCTCTCTGTGTGACAAAGAGAAATTAAGCAAAACACCAGTCTGCCAAACCATGTCTTTAATACGCACTTTGATTATAATGGAAGATAGAAAACTTTTTCAAGAATTGATTGGAACCAGGTGTTTTAACTATAGTCCAGCTACAAAGCTGGACAAGCACAACAACTAAGGGAAAGTTCAGTTTATAGCATTATTAGGAAGTAAATACTGTCAGAATGCACCATGGAAATTTGAGCTTTAAGGAAAAGTTATTTAGTTAGGCAGAAGTCTGCCAGAAAACCCCTTCAATTTTTGAGAATTATTTGGGAAGTTAGAGGTGATAGTAGCAGTAGTTGATGATTTATTAGATGTTAGACTATAAGATGATCTCAAGTCACAGATGTGATCACTAGCTGCAAAATTGTTACTCAAACCCTAAATGGAGTTGGTCTTCTCCAACATTTCAGTTCTAGGATGTGATTAGAAAGGGGTATACAAAAACAGCACCGATTTGCTTTGAACTTTTTCAAGTAGCTCTTTCAGAAGTCTTCAAGTAGTGGACACAAAAATCCTCATCATTGCAGTCTATGAGATGCAGCCAAAGCTCTTATCTCAAGTGACAAGCAGGCAGGTACTGAGAAGTCCTTGATGGATGCATTATCCTTTGAAGGGACATCTGTGTGTGGCATTGCTACCATGCCCTGATCTAACGTCAGAAATCCAGGTACAAGCTGGGGAAGTTCACTTTCCTGCTTGGTGAAGCCTCTCTTTCTGCAGACACTGAGTGGGACAGCCATTTATTCTCAGTTCACGGCTCCATGAAAGGATGCTGTTTCTATAGCACAATTTTAATTTATTTTTTTTTAATATGAGAATAAATACATTATTCTTGAGCCAAAATTTATCCTTTGACAGGCACAGTTGTGCAGCATATGTTAGCCACTCAAATCTTAGTGCCATGAAGACCACATAAAGAGCTTTAAGAAAAAAAAGGCGCTGCCAGAAAATGAAGTATTGCAATTTCCTTCTGTTGAAGCAGAGAACTTCCCATGCCTACGTCCCTGCACTGATACTCTGGAACTGAACTTCAGTTTCTGTGCTATTTCCAGTTTTTGTCTGTGCTTGCAGAAGTCTTCAAGTACTAAGAGCTTCTCTTCTGTCCCTGACTAAGCTACTTGAAACTTAACTCTTATGAAGCACTGGAGAGAATAGAGAGATGGCTTCTATTTTTTTCCAGAAGAGCAGGTGTTGCTGAAACAGAATGTAAATATGGATGGATGCTGCTGTGATGAGAGCTTTATAAAAGTACGTATGATACAATAAAGGGCTACTTCTGCAGGGAACGCTGGAATATGTTGTTTAAAACCTGGTAGAAAGGAGAGAGTTCAGCTTTTGATTTTTTTCTCTCTATTTTTCTTTTTTTTTTTTTTGTTAATGCAGCAAAAAACTTCATGGCAGGCTGTTCTAGGACTGATTATTATCTATTGATTGTATTATACAAAGCATTGTATTGTGTTAGCAGTGATTATATTATCTTGAGTATTACCCCAGAGGAGAGAATTTTCATTCCCTCCCCGCAGATCCCTAAGTGACTGAAATCTTTTAAAGGACCATACCTTAGCACTTTCATAATCCTCATTAAAAATAAATAAATAGCAGATTGTTTTAAATAAATAAATAAATAACAGAAGATAATTTTAAGGTTTGAGGAGTGAGAAACAATGAACCAAAGAGTCCACTGTGTGTTACAAATTAAGTTCCATTTAAGCTGTAGAAACAAGTTTGATGAGTAATATTTTAATTCGATTGAAGTTTGTATGGGAGAGATTGGTGGTTTAAGACTTGAAAGTCAGATACTACATTGTTCACACCTTTACAAAATAGAGATTGCATTTTTTAGCTTTGCTCTATTTTTCTTACTCTTAAGGTTTACTTATAATCTCATATTTCTGTATATGTTTTTTTGTGTGTAATTGTTTTGTCCAATACATCTCTGTAGTGATCTGTCTTTTTATGTTGTAAAAGCATGTCCTTGCAGTTACTTCAGAAATTGTTCCAATGCCTTCTCAGTTTCTTTGTAGCCTAATGTGAACTCTTTTTTCCTCCTCTGGGAGAAAACCTGAATTGAATTTTTGTCTTGACTGAAGAATTTGAAATCCCAATTTCCATCTCCTGTCCTAGACACAGAGTTACCACACATATTAAGAGGTGACTTACTTTCAGGCTTTTCTGTTGGTTATTTTCTGTGTTGCATTTCAAACATGTTATGGGATTTTTTTTGTAGTGGAAGCATTAAAAAGAGGGTATATAGATGGCTGTGAACATTTGGGAGGGTAATGCCTGTATTATAGTCCCTATTTCAGTACATTTTCAAGCTTTTCATAAAGAAATATGAACAACAAAAGTGTTGAGTCTTATGTCAGAATGTTGCATAGCCCTGTGGTTTTGACCCTTGCTCAGATAAGGGACTTGACATTCATTCTTTTTAACATAAAGATTCAAATCTTTTTTGTCTTCTGCTGGAGATATTTGATACTCTCCAGCATTCCCTGAACAAATACTTTGTGCTGAACTAAAGGAAGTTAGCTTTTGTGAAAGTTACCTTCTCCTAAAGGGATACAGGGTTGTTTTATTTAGTTTTAACTTTAAACCACTTTTTTCCCTTTCTCAAAGGTTGAAGGATGAGTATTGTCTCTGACAGGGACCCTCATGACAGCAGTTTCTCAAATACAAAAGGCAACCATACAAATACATACTTTGTAGGGTGCTCAGCATTTTCTGTGGCATTTATGTCTCTTTTCACCAGTGTATGGCTAAATTTGTTGTGTGTTTTGAAATTCTAATGGAGAATGGGAGAAGTTGATTTCCTAAGATAAGTTTAACTAAGTAGAAAAAGTGAAATCAAAGTGAAGACTGGTGACAAGGTTTTGACAGATTCTGTGGTAATAAATATTTGAAGTATTTCCTTTCAGAAGTTCTTTAGGTTATTAGAGAATGTTCCATTTTCTGAAACCTTAGTATTTCTTTTGCCTATTACAGTTATTTGATATTTTTGCAGCATTTTTTCATAGCTTGTCCAAAACAAATTATTCCACTATACTGAATCTTCTACTTCCTGGAAGAAAGGAAGCTTGGCTTTGTGCTTTGATCCATCTGTACATAATGTACTCGTGTACATTTGTAGTGCTCTGCTGCAAGTTGAAATGCCTTAAGCTGCATACAGGAATAGATTATATGTAATATATTGCATACTATAATATAATAAAATATATGCATAAGCGCCTTTTATGCCAGAAAGTGTATTTTTAGCTGTTGCAGGGGTTCTTTTGTCATTTCCATCTCTTCTCCAGGGGCTCAAAATTGATTCTAGCATTTATGCAAATACCATATTCAGTGCTTTCCCTGCAATCATAACTTGTGACCTTAGGCTTTAATCTTCGCATGCAGTCCTCGCATACTTAGTGTTCACATTATTCATGTCTACCATCATTGCAAAGTCATCCAAATTGTATTTATGGAATTTATATGTGCCATGGTGTACTGACAGTTTTATGGGGGAAATTAATCAGTGCATCTAGAGATAAGTTTGTTACTTGCCACTTTCTTCTCATCTCTCTGCCCCATTATAATTAATCAGCTTTTTTTCTTTTTTTATAGCAGGCTGACATAATTTTAATGATGTTTCTTCTGTGCAAGCTTTAATTATATTTTATAATCTATGCTACATTATACTTTCTCCTTCCTTGTGCTAACAGGGTGATAATCTGTAAAATGATGCTTGTCTTCAGGCTTGTGCAGACAAGGAGTGATGAACAATATAGACACAAGCTGTTTTTCTCTTAAAAGGAATGTCAGCCATCAATGTAGCTTTACTTGCTCTCAAGCTGATGATATTCTGGATGAAATTGAATTCAAGTAACATGGTCTGAAGTGAAAAGGTATACAAAGGCTTATTATATTTACTTACTGCAAGTATGCCACATGAAGTAGAAGACACCAGAGTGTTCCTGCTTTGTCATGCTGCATGTTTTCAGCAGTAGGATTTTAGCCCTCATGTTGCTCTGAACTTCAAATGTTTTCCAGCACGATGACATGAGGCAGCACCTCCATTGATTCAGTGCTAAAATGGATTCACAAAAGCCACTGATGTAGGTTCACTGCTGAGCATAGTAGGCATAGATTAATAGTTTAACTCTAGACAGCTTGAGTGTATTCAGTCAAAGCTCACAGGTATAAATGACTTTTTTATACAAGTGTAAGACCAGATTTTGCTAAATCAGTGGTCTCACCAACACTGGAGTATTCACAAGAATTTGGGGTTAATACCCTTTTTCAGTCTCACCTGGAAATCTTGGAAAGCAAGATTTTGGCATCAGGGTGCAACAGCATCAATGCTTAACAATCTGTGATGGCTCAAATAGGTTGGATACTGTGATTTACAAGCCAAAGTTAAACCTCTGGTATCCAATGCCCAGCTGAACAGTCCAGGTGCAGAATGCCTATTATTTGTTAAATGAGAGGTAGGCTACACTTAAGGGAGGGTCAGCTTCTTTTGACCTTCTAAAGGAATACAGCTCAAACAGAAATCCTGCTCAAAAGTAGCTACTTAATGTAAAAGCACTGCTAGGATTTCATTTTTTTCAGAAAATAGGCACTTTGTGAACATTGCATCTAAATTCTGCAGTGTCTTTTGCCTTGGTGGATATGCAGAAATGTGTCAAATCAGGTCACTTCTACCTATTTATCTATTTTAAATCAGCACATTTGTGTTCACTGGGGTTGTGAGAGCAAAAATATGTCAAACTTCACATACAGGTTTTTAAATAAAGGTGGAGCAGTAATCTGGAGAAATGAAGTTTAACTTTCTATTCATAAATGCAGAGTTATATTTTTACAATTCTGCACTGAGATTTCAGTAAGGTAATCTCATTACATTGCCTGGCATTTAAAATTCTTGTCTTGCTTAGGCTATCGTAAATCAAGAGAAACAAAAGTGGTTGCCTCAGTATCACAAAAAGCAGATGCAGAGTTTCTGATAAAGGACTAGACCTCAGATTTTTAATGAGTGATGAAGATAGGAAGATTTTTTTGCAGTTACAAGCTTATCCATTTTTTAACTTGCTTTTCTCACACCTCACATATAAGTGATCTTACCCTGTCCTTTTTTTCTTCTCTTTCCCCTTTCCTCCTTTTTTCACAGATACCTGGCTTCAGTTTACCCTTTGTTATTTATTTGCACTCACTCCTTTTTCCTACACTTTTTACATTTTTTGCACCCATTTATGTGACCATTTGCATTCTTGGCAAGGAAGAAGTGGTGCTTTCTATATGCTTGGAATATGAAATGCAGAAAACTTTCCCATCAAACTTGATGAATAAGATTAAATTTTCTGCAGAATAAAATTTCTGCATATTTTAATATAAAGCAAAAATGTTAAAATTTTATGGGGTTTTATGTTTTTAACAAAAAAGTTTAAAAAAATGTTTTTTCACATTTATATTTTGCTAAAATCAGCATTGTGTTATAAGTAAATATCCTTTTTTGATAGCTGTAAAGGTATCTGAGTGATAATTTAAATTATTGGATGTCAGGGGAACATCACTTATTTTACCATTTGATCTGAGGTTTAGACTGTTCTTATATTTGATTTTAGTTTCCTACAGCAAGAGTTAGTTGCAAGAGTTAGTCAGTCATTCCTTAAAACTCTTCACAGAACATTGAAGGATGATGAGTGAAAATCATGAACCTTCTGCAGCTTTTTTCCTTTTGTTGCTTTATATGGTTCTTTCTTTCTCCAGTCTCTAAAGCACTGAAATTTTTGCTGTGCTTGAAATGAAGCTGAATTACAGTGTGATTTAAAACTTGTGGACAAGATTAAAAAATAGACTGGAGAGTCTCAGTAGCCCTTGGCTGTCCATGTCTGTGAGATATGAACACAGCTTTAATTGCCATCTTCGTAACCGTGGTATGGATCAGTGGGATGGGAGCAGCTCAAAGTGTGATTCAGGAGTAGAGGCTAGGCAACTACTGATACTCATTTCAATTAAAGGTACATTGAATATATTAAAGCAAGCTGCACCCAGCACAATGTTTCAGTTAACCATTCCATAGGAGTCCCATAGGAAAGACTCTGTAATACTTGAGTCAGTTGGGAATAATTATCAGAGTGTGAAAGTTGGAGGTGCATGTGGGTGTGGTCCATTGCTGGTTAATAACTGGCAGAAATAAGAGAATCTCTTTTGTGGTACCTTTTTGGTTTTCTTTTGAAGCGGACTTTGTTTCTCCACAAGTCACTTTGTCATGGATGCAGTGGCACACTTCACTCTTAAGAGAGAAGTAGCAATATGTTTATTGATGCAAAACAGTGCTTAAACATGGTTTGATAGTAAAATGTGGCTGTGGTTTAACAAGGTTTGATAGCTTTATGGAGGACAGTCACACAAAACTGCCAGGGAGACCCTCCTGTTGAGTCATGGCGTTCAGAAAAGAGCCCCTTTGCATTTTCACTTCTTTTCTGGGGAGATTTTAGGTGTGTCTGGATCCACATTTGGTCAGTGGTTTATGTCTAAAGGATTTTATGTTCACAGTCAATCCTGCATCTCGCTTAGCTGAGATTTCAAAGTCTCAGCAAACTTATTCCCAATTCACTTACCAAGTACCTGGCACAAATAAGGATTCTCTCAGCCTCAAGGACCAACCGGGAGGAGTCTCCCCTCCAGGGCCGATCCTTGTGTGCAGCCCACTGGCATGCAGGAGAGTCCAGCAGGCTCTGAGCTGTCCACTATTCATGGAGTGAGATGATTGAATTATACTTGCAATACTATTTGTAGTTTGGCTGGTGCATGGTCAACCAACTTTAGCTGTTGAGAAAGATTTAGAGCCCTCAGCTTAAGCCAGATGTGACCATCCTGACTGCCATGGGTGGCTAAAGCAGAATGGGGTGGGGGCGACACACGGCCACACTCTTTTCTTATAGTAGTTATCATTTTCACTTTACTGCTCACTTCCTTGTGGGACCTATCCCCTGCATATTAGGATAGTTAAGAAGAGACTTTCAGTTCACCTCTTAGCCATGCCTAGCTGATGAAGATACTTCATCTTGAAAGTACTTCCTCTGTTCCCTTGTACTTGGAAAATATTCGTGGCCCTGGATACTCATGCATAAAGAATAAAAACCTGAGCCCAAGACTAAGCTTTGTGGCACAGGTAAGTTCACCTTCTATCTTCCACCATTTTTAATAATTAATTCTTCCTAAGACCTTTTCTTTTGTCTGTAAGTGGGCTTTAATTCATTTCAATAATTCTTTTCTCCTGTGGCACTCTGACACAAGCAATCAAACCTCACTGCAGGCATGAATCTTACACTGTGAGACAGTTTCTCACTTCAGACAAATCATATCCATTACTTCACAATTTTGCTTCCCAGTTCAGTCGTGTGCTTGGAGGATCTCAGGCATGTCTGACAGGTGCAATCCTCTTTTCATGGATGTGGGCTGGCTGGCCCTTTGCTGCATATAATCTTTCTCTCTTATTAATGTGTCCTCACAGGTGAAGACAAAACCATTTCTTCATCTTGTTGCTTTTTTACCTCTGGGGATATCTGCACATATTGGATATCTCCTGGAGTTTGTTCAGGATGGTGTGTATGACAAATCCACTTGCCAAAGGTTTACCTCTTTTCCTCATTAATTTCTGGACCTGTGACCTTCTAATTGTTTCAGTACAGCTCTCACATCTGGGCTACCAGCACAATGAACTCTCTAATTGATTCCAGGATATTAAATATTTAGTC
Source organism: Melospiza georgiana (assembly GCF_028018845.1). Taxonomy (NCBI): domain Eukaryota; kingdom Metazoa; phylum Chordata; class Aves; order Passeriformes; family Passerellidae; genus Melospiza; species Melospiza georgiana. Next base: position 24,173,334 of record NC_080434.1, on the reverse strand, counting down.
CATGCCTAAAGTCATGCCCCATTATCAAGTGTTCTTTTACCTTGTGGTAATCAAAATAGTAAGTAAGGCACTTCTCCATTAGAAAGATATCTCTCTCAGGGGATCACCTTCAGCTTTCACTGTTTAAAAAATTGGCAGAGACTTCAGCCTCTCCGCAATTTGATTTCATCTGTCACCACAATGTCACTCTTGTCCCTTAATGGTCCTACTGTCTCTTCATCATGCTGCTCATATCCTGGATTTTTAAAGACTTGCTTGCAATCTATCTTTATTTTCTGTGCTATTTTTATTTCACTGGCTGCTTTTATATCTGCTCATCCATGCTGAAATTCTAATTTAATTATTGTTTGTATGTCTTTCACTCAGCCTCCTTCACTAATATTCATACATTCCAGTAAGGTGTGTTCTCAGTCCTTTTGTCAATCTGCCTTTCCAGGCAAATGTCACAGAGCTGTGGCATTGCAGCAATGTATTATTTCCTTTCTAACTCCTGTAGTCAGTGTCAATATTATCTTGTATGTTCAGTTAATCTTTCTCAATTCCTCTCTTTTCACTTACTCTTACTTTTGTGCCTCAATCTGTTTGCTTCCACATGGTTTTAGCTGTACCCAGCCTTGACAGTATATGTCTTCTTCCTGTCCTAACTACTGCTTTAATAAAATATATGTTGCTGGGATTCCTCTCTGCCTTAAAACTGTCATTTTCATTATTTTCCCTTGAAATTTGATGTACATGTTGAATTTAGTCACTTTCAGCTATTCTGCCTACTGGTCTTATTACTTCAAATAGATACAGACTAGTCTCTGGTTAATTCAAATTTTACACGGCTACTATTTCAACCTTTTAAAATGCTTTTTTTCTTTTTGTCATTTTGTAGGCCTGTTGTTCTTGCTTCTGAGAGCAGGGCCAACGATCTACCCCTATAACTAATTCTAACCATCTGAAGCTTTTTCAGCCACCATCCATACTAGTACTTTTCTGTCCACATTTCTCTCCTGATCATTTCTTAAGGAAATCTATGTCCTCCTTGATAAATCGGACTCTTTTTCTTTGTTGTTAGCAATGCAGCATATATCCATATTCTCATTTTCTGGAATATAATGCTGAATATCTTCCAGACAGTTTTTGTCATCATATGATAAAGAGAATTCTCTGGTGTTTTCCATTGGGAAGTCAACAGGGGTAGGAATTCAAGTATCAGCTGTTCTTCAGAAGAGCTAGACTAATGGTGATGAGTGGAATGAGTGGAAACGCAGCTCATCTTGCATTCTATGGTGTACTAGCGTAACCCTCAAGCCATTGTCAAACAGCCTTTTTTCATATAGAAAATATAATGTAAAGCAGACTTCCCACATAATGTAAAGTGACTACTCATTCAGATGTTACCATCTGTGATACTCATTAAGGACACCTTCCAGGCATCTCAGTGTTGGGACTTCATTGGACCTTCAGCTGTGCCAGGTGTGTCCCCTCCCAGCTCCAAGGCCAGAAAAGGCCTTGATGCTGTGCAAGCACTGCTCAGCAAGAGTTAAGACATCCCTCTGAGTCTTAGCAGCACTGCTTTGGTCACAAATACAAAGCTCAGCACAATACAAGCAACTGTGAAGAAGTAAAACTCTGTCCTAGCCAAACCAGTAGAACTGGGATAAATATTTGTACCGCTTTACCACTGTCTCCAGAGCTGTGGCCCAACTATTATGTGCAAGTTTCTTGCTGTAGTCTCCAAAGGGACAATGGAGATGAAAGAGACAAATAGAGCACATAGATTTATGGGGCTCAGAGACAAGCATCTTCTGTAGCAAAGCTGTAGCATCTGATGCTTCCATTAAAAATAAGTATAATTATATACTGTCAAGTTTGAAATGACTTTTGATTGATTTACTTATAAAGCATAATTTTAAGTAGAATTGACACTTGATATTTACTGCGTATTAACACTTCTTCTAAGTATGGTTGCACCAGCAGGCATAATGTGAAGCCCTACGAGGAAAATTTGTGCTTGACAAGACTCAGAATGGGCTTATTGTTAGTAAGGCTGTATTTCATAAATGTTTCATGCTGACCCAAGGATATGCTTGTGTACAAACAGAATGTGAACACTTCTGTCTAAGTAGGTTTCCTTGTGATTGTATAATAGCCTTTTCTTTCGTACAACCCAGATGGGAGGTTTAAAGAACCAAACATGCCATGTTTTGGGGGTTTTTTATGTTTTATTTTATTAATTATGTTTACACATTTGCTTTTTCTGCCTATCTTTCTGCATCCACACACAATAATTAACTTGTGTTGCATTTACCTGTCTTCATTTCCCTGCTGTTAGTGCTTAAGATGATGTATGTGTTTAGCACTATCAGAGAACTAATCAGGGTCTAGCCTTAGTTTGGTGGCAGCAAGGCTGCAAGGAGTGTAACTCTTGGAAACTGTGATTGAATGTATTTCTAGAGTCAGAAATGGTTTATAATGTTTCCAGTTTGGTGTATCTGCAATGCAGTGTCACCCCTACTCTCTCCTTATTTTCACCTCTCTCTTCAAGTTGCAATTTCTATTCCTTTCTGGGAAGCTAAGTGCGAAGTTTTAGTATCGTTGTTTTGATTTATAAAGCTCAGCACATGGATATTCTTTATTCATTTTTTAATAAATATTGAAAATGGATCCACTTTCCATCCAGTCTTGGGGATAGGAGAAAAAAAACAGGTTTTATTGTAACGATCCATAATTTTTTGTCCCCCAATTACTCTCTGAGTTGCAGAAATGTAGCTCTCTAATTGTTTGCCTGTTCTGTCCTTCCATGGAAGTGCTGTGGAAGTGGTATGTAGGCTCTTAGGAGGTTTTTTTCATTTTGTTGCAGGGAACATGGACTAAAATAAACTCAGTACTGACGCACGCAACTACTTTTTGCATGAGCAGCATTAAATCTGTCCATTGGATAGATTAATCTGAGTCTGAATCAATCTGCCCAACCTCAGCATACCTTTTTTTCCAGAGGATATTAGGCTAGAGAGAAAAAGCCAGAAAAGCTGTGTTTTAAAGTTATGGGTCACACTAGCACAGAGCATTGAAGACAAACCTTTTCTGGGAGAGAGGGGCAATTCTAAGCTTTGTGTTGTGGTTGTGGTAGCACGAGAAGTAGATGTCATCTTCTTCACTCTGTACGGTGGAAATAGTGCTGCATATGTAAATAAAATGTTCAACTTACTTTGTAGCAAAGAAGTAAAACACATTGAAATTCAATATATGTTTAAGATGAAGTGTTATTGCATGTGGGCCATTGCACAGCATGCCTTTGAGAGATTGCTGAGAGAAAAGAAGGATATTGCCTAAATGACAGGTCAGAAGAATTGTCAGGTTGCAGCAAGTCATCATTTAGAATAAATGAATTTGGCATGTATATTTTATATAGCTTTAAAGCAATAGCGGAAGGAAATTATGTTCCATATACAAGATTTCCCAGTCAGCTTAAATAGCCCTGCCTTTGTTATAGGTATAATAAATTTGCTGAATTGCAATTAATTTAACGTTCCACAGAAGGAAATTGTTCATCTGAGCTATTCTTTGTACTTAACACTTACCTGCCTCATATTTTATAACCAAAAACCTGACTCGGTGGGAATATACTTGCAGCTCAAAGGCAAAATTGAACATTTGTTTATGTCTCACATCTGGCTTGGTAAAATAAAATCTTAAGGAAGCTCTTACTAAGAAAATGATTTTTTCTTTTAATTTTTCAATCAATATTGGTAGAAATAAACACAAGTTGTGTGTAGGTGTGTGTAATAAAAATGGTTAAGCATCATATTCTGGTGCCTCTGTTTATGGGTGGTACCTGTATCATTAGTTCCACAAAACATATAAGATCAGGTAAACCATCTGAAGTTATTTTTCTGTTTTGCTTTATCCTACAAATCACTTAACATTTTATAGATTATTCATTTAGAGAAAGCTGCCTGCATTTTTAGAAAAACCTGGCAGCTCCGAGTTAATTTTACACACACTTCACATCAGCATTTTTAAAATAGACTAGCTTTCTGCATGTGAGTGTATTACTATTCCAACTGGATTTAATATGCATTTGTTTTATTTTTGCAAGTCTCTTGCAAGAAACAGAATTATGATATTCCAGCGTCAATTCTTTTTTATCAACAGCTTCATTTTCTAATTGTCCATGTGGCAATATTGGATTGGAGATAATGAATAGGATTTTTTTCTAATTTGAAATTTTTTTCTCATTTGAAAAGCCTAACACTAAAAAAGGTATTATATATAATTGTTTTAAACATTGCTATTTCTTCATGTGTACAACTTAAATTTTTTTCCATAATTTCTGGCCAAAGCTTACTTGTGACCTGCAGAATAAGACTGCAGAAAAATAATTCAAAAATAGTATTTATGATTGTTGTGTTTGGGAACAATCTTTGCACATCAAAATATACTAAGCATTCAATTATTTTCAAAATAAAGAAAGAAATGATTGCTAATTAGATAAGTTAATTAATGGGTTGTTGACAATTCTTTTTCCTTGGAAACCCTTTTTGAAAACATACTAAAATATTTCTGACTCTTCGATTAGAAAAAACCCTCTTTTTCACATTACCTCTAATTTTGTAAGATTTTAATTCAAGTTTACCTTTGAAACCATGTCAGATATACATCTTCAAATGAACATAAAGGCAATTACTACTAATACTTGCAAGTAATTAGAGAAATTACATTTTTTAGCAGCAAGACTCATTAACTTTAAAAGTCTTTGGCATGTTATCAGCATTGAGAGAAATTGCATTCAACTGGCATGAATACAGAAACAACTACAGAAATAGCTGTATATAGCTAAAAAAAGACCATGCTTTCACACAGGTGTTGGTGCAAACGTGCTTTTCTCAGCCTTGTAAGTATCAGTGTAGAAAACCTTTCCTTTCTATGCTCTGCAGCACTGCTTATCTTGCAGAAACTTTTCACCTTTCTGGGCACAACTGTAGAGGCCGATTTGTAAAAGTTGATTGAGGTCTTCTCCTCAACTTAGGGTGTCTTTAGACAAGATGCAAATTCTTTTTTGCCTGAATCAGCACTGTATAATTTTTTTCTTCTCTACCCCTCCTCACACTCCCAGATACCAGTGTTCCATTCTGCAGATCATTTTGTGGTACAGAAGTGTTTCTGTATGTGTTCTTATGAGCTTTGTGAAAAAAAATATCATTTGCATGCAAAGGAAGACTTTCCTAATGCACCTGAAACATAACATTATGGCAGTTCATCCAACTGGATTTTCCCTTGTCTTTCCAGAGAACAAAAATCTGTAGTCATTCTACTGTAGTTTTCATTATTCCTGTAAGCACTTCCCCAAGAAATTGCCCTCTCCTGATTTAGGGCAAATTTGGGACAAAACCTTTGAAGGGTTCCTCTAGAAAGCAGATGGAAGCAACCTCTTCACCAACTGGTTTGGGAAAAGATGTCCTTGGACAAAAGTGGAAAATAACTGTTTATTTAACAGGCAAAGCATTCACCAGCACAAAAAAAAAAAAAAAAAAAAAAAAAAAAAAAAAAAAAACACCCAAAGAAAAACAAAAAAAAAAACCCAAAAAATTAAACAATAAAACCTCTTGCTGCTCTGAAAAGATGACAAACTCACAAAGTCTCCTCCATGGGCTGTAACTCAGCTCACTGAGTCTCTTATCAGTCCCTGCAACCCTGGAAATGCCGCAGCCCGCGCCCAGCCAGGTGTGCCACAGGTGTGAGCTCCGGTGCTCTTCTGGTGTTCAGTCCAGAGCAGGTTTAAACAGGTCCAAGAAAAAGAAAAACCACAGTCTAAGGAACTTCTCTGCCTCAGCTAGCTAAAAGCTAACTAAAAGCAAAAGAGAGCTCTGTCCCCCATCTGTTCTGCAGCCAGCACAGTCCAGGAGCAGGATGTGGGGCAGCCAGTGCAGCTTCTGATAACTGCGCTTCTCCTGCCACCCCCTTCGCTCTCAGAACCAGCCTTAAAGGTGTAGAACTTCATACCCAGGTTCATAAACAGAACAGATCATTGGGGATACAAGCATCATAATGTCACCCCAGAACATGCCTATATACTGACTTCCCACTGGCAAGCAGGTAATTTTTTTTCCTCAGTGTTGGGGAAATAAAAGAACAGGGAGAGTTAAATGGTGGGGATGTCTCATAGGGACTGGCATGCACTTTATGGGATGTGAGGTCACTTACCAGGGATTATTTTCAAGGGAGAAGAAAGCTCCCAGATTTCAAGCAGTTTGATTTAATAGTAGAAATTCTGGGATAGATAGCAGGGTATTTTTCATTTACATTTTGTTCTTCATAAAAAAAGGCAGAAGTATTTTATTTTTTCTTTGGGGGAGGTTTCCTTTCCTGGTATATCTCTTTTTCACTGGTACTAGAGGTGCTTTGTTTCTTTTAGTTTAAATGTATACAGCATGATTGATATGGGGTTTTGTATCAGATTTGTATCCCTGAAATACAGAAGGCAGGCTCTGGCTTGGTAAGAACGAGTAAAATCTTTTAAGGTTGGAGGGAAAATGAGTGAAAGCTAATCTGCTAGCCACTGACAAAAATGGTGAAAGCAATGTCCTGAATCCACCTGAAATTAGGTGAAGATACCAGTGAGAAAAGTCTAGGCTAGCATCTTGGTGGAGCAGGTTGATGTGATAGATATTTTCTGAGATCTTTTGGCAAGTTCCCTGCCTTGCTCAGGTAGCAGCATCAAGCCTAAGAGAGCATCTCCATGTTAGAAAATAATTTTTTTTTACTAAGGGTCATGAAGCATTTAGATTGGTTTATGGAATATACATTTTCTATGCTCTCAACCTCTAATTCCATAATGGCTTCCTTTCGTGCCCTGTACCAAAATTGTCAGAATAATAAACACACAGAAAAATTGGAACACCTGTGAATCACTGCCCTAAATCCAACCCTCAGTCTCTGGGCTGTGTCCTGCAAATCCTTATTCCAGACTGAGTTTGGCAGTGAGGTGCTGCAGTGTCAAACACAGCACCAGAACACTCAGCAGGTGTTCGTGGCAGGAGCCTTGCCAAAAGGGTGTTTGGCAGACAGACAAACAGCAGCAGCACCAACCTGCCAAGAGCAGCAGCTCAGGGTGCTCAGGCAAGGGGGAAGCTCCCATGCATCTGCTGCCACCTCTTAGGAAACAGACACCATGAGGGAAGCCTCAAACAGGAGACAGTTTAGGGAGTGTTAAAATACACCAGGGAGCTCCAGGCCTAAAAGGTAATATGGATAAAGAGTATTTTGAAAGAGAGGGAGCTAGCCTGAAGTAGGGATCCATCATTGTGTTGGAGATAGAGGGAACACAGAAACTCCTGGAAAGCTGCTCAGCTCTTTGCTGAAGACAAGGCTGTAAGATAATGGAAAGATTTGAGAGAATAAGTAATGCAAACAGAAGCAACATTTATTTTCACTTTTGAGGAAGGAAATTCTTAGAGATAGGATTATTTTAAATACAGTCTGCTTAGCATAAAAGCAGTTCAAAACAGTCAGCAGTAATGGTAATTATTGTGCCATGGTTTAATACGGAGTAATAAAATACTAGCATATTTTATAAACATCTTCACACAAATATTTCTTCAGGATTTATAGTAAAGTCTATATATATTTAGGAATTCTGCTTTTTAAGAAGCTATATTTTTTCATTTAGCTAATTTTCATAATATTTTGACAACTTTTGTCTTTAACAACTTCTGTGTTTTTAACCTCAGGGTTTTTCACAGTCTTGAGGCAAATTGTTAAATTGAACTTATTGTTGGGCTGTTTTGCCTCAGGTTTTCAAAGATGCAGTGAAATATGTGCTGAAGGATTGACAGTGATCAAAAAATCCTCTCCCCATCCCCCCAGTTCCTTGGAAGTTTAATGCTTGATCCAGATCTGCTGACAATGTGTTCAGAAGAGAACATTAAAAAGTTTATATAACCATCAAATGCTGCCCCTATGAAGAGATAAATGGATGCCAAATTTTTGATGAAAGTTTTCCATGTCTGTAGTGACACAGCTTTTGAGCATTACCTAACCCAGAGGTGTGTAAAGCATATGAGGAGAGGGGTCCCAGGATTCTGCAATGCACAAAGACATGGGGATCCAGGCCTGTAGTAATTATTACAAATTATTACAAAACTACCACTAGTAAAGATATAAGCACACTAATATTCCCAAACACTCTCCAGGCCACTGCAAAATTACCACTAGAGAGGCAAATACACGTAGTAAAACTCACTACAGAATTCCAACTAGCAAAATGAGTATATTATCACAAACCTTTACCTGTGTGCACCTATCAAAGTGTTATGTGAGGTGCTACCACTGTGATGTTCAGCAGACCACTCCCAGCAGTGGGGCAAATCAGTGGCACAAAGATCTCACTCCAAAGCTGACCCAGAGTCAGTCAGGAGTCCCTAGTTAGGGGTCCCAGACTGCCCAGAAGATCTTGTGCAGAGAAGTGCATTTCAGGTACTAGCAGTTCGCTTTTTATCACTTTTGGTGTAACTGTGTGTCAGACATCAGTTCCCAGGATTCCTGTTGCTGCTTTGTGTTTTCCTGAAAGGTCAGTTCCTTATCATGGTTTCTTTGTCCTGTACCCTTCAAGGTTTTTGTCCTACACCCATCAGATGTTCTTTCTTTGTCCTGGGCCCATCAAGATCTCTGCCTTACACCTATCAAGGTTTCTTTGTCCTGCAACTGCTCCCTATCAGGGTTTCAGCAGAGCTTATCAGAGATGTCTCAGGGCTCCCACTAAGGAGATGTCCTTTGTCAGTTTGTTTACCAGTCTTTGTGGAAGCTCAAGGCATTATACTTCAAGATAGGAGTAAAATTTGCAGTTCAAAAGTAAAAGTGCTGGTTTTAGGGAAATATTTACTTAGTTAAAATATTTACTTTTAATGTTAAATGCTGGTCTTTCTGACCTGCAAATTTACATGTAGTAGGAGAACCTATCCTAGGCCTTCTGAAGCACCTGCTCCCCAGAGTCTTGTGTGCTTAAGAAAGGTGCTAATTGAATATCCACAAAATATGCCCAGTACACAGCCTTTTGTTATATAATAATACAGAGGGCTGTGTACTAATATACTAATTAATCTTTTACTTGCAATACTTTGTAATTTTTCCTTTCTTTTTTTTGTTTGCTTCTTCTTGGCTTTTTTTTTTTCAATTAGATTAATGCATTCACCTTTTCTGTGGAAGCATAATTATTTATCATTTGAGCTACCAAATAAAGCCTTTTCTGCAAGAGTTAGCAGAAGCACTTCAGAATGGGTGGTGCTGAGTAATAGTGGCTTTAGATGGGCATGGAGAAGGCACCTTAGTCCCTTGGCAGTGAACTCAGTCATCTCAGACTACCAGAACAGTGACTCATTTGCTGTGATCATTGGTAAAAAGGCACCTGTGTGAAAAGGAGATTCAAGGCCCTTTTGTTCGCCCAACCGTTCCCATCTCAACTTCAGCTTCACAAAATCTGTCTGTTGAGTCACTGTGCACCTTGTGGAGCATTCAGTGGGCAAGGTCACACAGCAAACAGCAGCTTGATGAGGAATCTGATTCGCTTTTATGTTCAGCTTCTTTCTCTGCTCTCTAAACAGGAATGACAAATGTACCCTTTTCAGGATGCTTTCCCTTCTTCAGACATTTTTGACTAGTTGGGTATGGGTTGTGGTAAAATAATGTTGTTATATATTCTTATACCTCCTTAGTCTCTGTGCTGTGGCAGATTGTATGTTTATTTTATTGAAGTGCTGTTAAATGGATTGGATGGTCTAGAGGTAAAGTTTGAGGTATTAATCTAGTGTCTGAAGTTGTCAATGAATGCTATAAAGTATTAAATTTTAAAAGGCTGCAAATACTTCCAGAACAGTTCTGTTTTGATTCTAGTCACTTTTCACAAAGTAGTTGTAAGATTGTTGGTTTTTTGTCCTTTTTTTTTATCTTTTTTGTTTTGTGGGTTTGTTTTGGTTTTTTTGCCATAAAGTAATATGTCTGGCAGTGCATCTGTGAATTTTATTTTCCACAGTTTTAGGCATCACACCACTTGTCATTTATATGTCTCAATCTATTAGACAGAGAGAAGAAAGGAAAAAGAACAATTCTCATTCAAAGTCATTTTGCTTGGTTGAAGGATGTTAAGTTGGTGGAAAGCATCAAGTTTGCAAAAATTAATGGAGGATCTTCCAGTCATTAGAACAGTAGTTCAATTCACTCAAAGAACAGGACAATTCTCAGTAAGCAAAATTCTATGTATATTGATTATGAAACATGGAATACTAAAAACTGTTGAAAATTGTGTGAATGCAGGAGGAGGTAAGAAGGGAATTTAGGAGAAGTGAAGCATAACACAAAAATAGGGGGAAGATTTTTGCATTTTCATGGATGTGTAAAAGCAGAGGTAAAAAGTCATTTAGGGTTTCACTCATGCTTGTGTGTTTGCATCACTTTTCATGTTTTGTATAGAATGGGGAGTAGAGCTTAAGGAGCTGGGGGTTTTACTGACACACAGACTGAAGTTTTGATAAACAGAATATGTTCTATTATCTCTCAAGAGAAAAGAGTCTTAGGGAAAAGGTTATCAGCATTGATTCCTTTATTAGAAAAAAGGAAACTTGTATGTTGGAAATCTAAAGTGAGACAATTTCCAAAAGGCTGAAGTGAGATGCCAGGACACAGGAATGTAGTGCTGCCTCCATTTTTTGGAAAGCCTGGAGTGTATGTTGAAAGCTGTTTGCAGTTCTGACTATTCAGTGCTCACTCAGATGGACACATCCTAATGGTTTACTTTTGACAGGGGAAGCACATGTTACTTTACTGGTTTTGTTCTAACCAAGAAAGAAGTAGAACATCTGCTGTCATTTCTTAAGTGCAGAATTGATCAAAATTACATTATAAAATTTTACAGCATTTTGGAAATGGAGAAGCTGCTAAGGTGGATAGCTACAATGTCTTATTAAATATGAAGCAGATTTAATATCCTGACTTATATTTAGCTTTCTTATTCTGCTGAAGTTAATAGTGGTACAGAAACAAGAGTTGATTGTGTCAAAGAGAAAAATACTGTATTCTTTTCTAATGGAGGTCTCGCTCTGCCTCCACAGAAGGCAGGACATGGAGTTTTAATTTCCATGTAGTCATAACTGACATACCATTGCATAAACAGAGATCTCATCCTAATTAGAATTCTTGTCATGAGCAGACACAGAAGGCTTTTTTCTATTTAAACTCCAGGACTGGACTAGAAGCTGATGGAAATGGATGTGTTTCCATTAGCAAGCACGGGTATGTGGAGTCAGGCTGCTAGAGCTGCTCCTGAGAAACACTGTCTTCTGATGAGACAGAGGGCAGTGCCCAGCAGCAGGAAGGTTCACTTACCCAAAGCTTGGGTGCCTTCCCCCAGATGGAGCAAGGGGAAGATTTGATTTAGTCTCCTCCTGCATATGCACTCATTAATCAAATGCTTTGGAAGTACAGGTAGCAAGTGCATTATGTAGTAGACTGGAAACAACGGGGAGTTAGGATTAATTTTGTTTTGTTTCTAGATGATCTAGAGGCTTGCAGGCTACTCTTGAGTTGGATTCTCCTTCTGTCTGAGTTTACCTAATGATGAGTAACAATGTTTACCCAATTATTTAAAGCATGGTAAGATATGCTCTCTAATTCTTTCTGCCAGATTTTAACGTGACTTTAAAACTTAGGTGGCAAACTACTGTACCTAATTGACTATGAACAAAACGAAACTTAAGCTGAGTAGAAAAAAAGGGAACATTTGCAAATATGAAGTTAAACAGTCTTGAGGCAGAAATCAATTGTAGTTGGCTTGCATATTTCTTGATCTGATTTAAGGATACTTGTCAGAGATACAGAGATAAGCAGTTGCAAAAAGATGCAAGAACTTTCAGTTTTCACAGAAGGTACACAGAAGGATTTTGAAGGAAAGACTAGTTAGTGGAAGGTATATGCTGGCATAAAAATGGAGAGGAGTGACTGGAGAAAGGGATGGGGCTGTTCAGGTTGATGGCAGAGTGAGTATGGCTCAGCTGCATCCTCAGGTGCATCAAACACCAGCTGGTCTGGGGAGGAGATTCTATCCTGTTGCATTCAGTGTTGGTGTGGCCTCACCTCGAGCACTGTGTGCAGCTCTGGGCCCCACAACTTATGAAGTGTGTGAAGGGCACTTGAATGTGTCCAGAGGGAGGCAGGTGAGCTGGTGAAAGGGCAGGGAGCCCTGTGAGCAGTGGCTGAGGACTCTGGTCTGGTTTGAAGAGAAGGGAACTCTCCTCCCCAGAGCCCTGTTCCATTCCATTCAAATGAAGTTGCAGCATTAAGAGGGTCTCTTCCTTGACAACCAAGATAACCAACATGTACATGTTAAATAGCAGAATCAGCTACAAATCTCTTGCTCATAAATATAATATTAACAGCACAATGTTTTCCTTGATGTAATGTAGACATGAGTGTACTTTCCTAAGGACAAGAAACAACAGTTCACATTAGTATCATTTTTCTTCAGTCTGCAGGTGGCTCAGCTTCACAGGGAAGGCTAAAAGAACCACTTAATGCAGTGCAGGTAGAGGATTACTTTTTTTATACTCCAGTTTTATAGAAATGGGGGAGGAGAATAGGAAATGATAGGAATCAGTTTATCAGCTCTACTGTCATCATAAAAGTGTCACTGTCATCAGAAGACGTTGTTCCAGAATACTTCAGAGGACAAAAGGATGATTTGACAGGCTTAAAAAAGCTATGGATTGTGGAGGAAATGGGAGAATATTAGAAGGAGTCAATTTACATACCTGAATCATGACAGGTTTATGGTTTAAATATTTCTGCATAGTAACTAATAAATGTGTCTCTTTTTTGTTTGCTTCTTTGTTACAAAATGATAGGGAAAAGTGAAACTATATTTTCATGAAGCCATGGGCAACTCTAACCAATCCATTTTTAATGCATTAGGAAGGATAAAATACACTAAGGAGGCACTAAGGAGGATGGTGTACTGTGCTCTGTTACTCTGCAGTGACTCTTAAGCAGTGCAGTGACAAGCAGTATCTTTGCCTTTTATTTGGTGTTTTGGAAGCAGTTTTATTTGCGACAATGGTTGCCATCAGTGAAACCATTCAACTCCAATATTTATAGCAATTAATACAATATATAATTTTATTTCACTGCAAATACACATTCTGTCTTTTCCCAAATATCATTCACTGAGAACTTAATTTTTATATTCTTCTACTGTTGTAATATTTATTCATTCTTATTTATTTATGTGGCTCCTCTTTAAATAATGGTTCTTTTTAGCATAGAGACAAGGGAGAACTGGCAAGAGCTTCATAATACATAAATGTCTGAGCTGTAGTCCAGGTGGTAGTGGGGATACTGAACAAAATGTTAGATATGGTTAGATTTCATGTGTGATTATAAGGCTTTCAATTGCAGAGAAGAGTTTTCAGTTCCCCTGTCCGTTTTAAACAGGTTGCTTAGCTATGTGCTTGAGCTGGGGCTCCTAGACTTTGAAAGGGTAAAACATCACCAGGGAAGGAGCTTTGCTCCAAAATTCCTGTGTGTCTCTGCAAGAGCACTAGAATAATGGAATTTGCTATGTCATTTAGAGCTATTCTGCTCTAAAATGTTGTGCCATAAATGGATGCTATGCCACCGAAGTTGAAACAAGTCACAGCTGTATTCAAAAGAATGCACATCAGACAGTTTTTAATAAAAATCCATTAGAAATAACTCTTTGAGCAAGAGACCCTATTGTTTTTGCAGACTTCCACCATCTTTGCACTGAAAATTATTTGGCTATTAATGGGGCTTGTATTCTCATAGTTTGCTGTTTTCCTTTGAGATTTCTTTCACTTTGTAGCAATATTAAAAAACAACCCTACCTTGACTTCTCATAGCTCCCTTCCAGTAATGCATTAGAGAGTTTTGCTTGCTAGCAACAGCAGCTTTTAAAAATGCCAGAGGGAGGCTGTGGTACCAAGGGCATAATAATGGTACAGCTACTGCAATCATTAGATACCAAAATTGCTTCAGGATATTCTTCTCTGGTGAATAGGACCAGAAAGTGCTCCTACGAAATGTACATGCAGACCAATAAATACACAGGGAATGGTAAAAGCCATAGGTGCACTGTTCTGCCATGGTAAGTAAGTGGTTTATTACACAAGTAAATGTTAACAAAGAGTTTTAGTCCTTTTGATCCGTGCCTGTTTTTCAGCTGATTTTTCTGGTGTGCAATTCAGTTAATTTATACAAACAACTTAAAGAATTAGCAATACGAAGGACAGGATATTTCAGGTTTCATTTCCTGTATTACAGAGGAATCAAAAGATTTTGCCTTCTTTATGAGCTCTCGCTGACAGAAGTTTAATTTAGGAAGAGCTGAACTCTGTTGAAGGGCAATAACAGTGGTTTAGCACAGGGATAACTCCTAGGCAAGCTGTAGGTTTTCTCTATCCATTTCTGACTTTTTTTTTCTCTGTCAATTAGAAGCAATAACAGGAGTTTCCAATTTTGATATAAGTTTTAGGAAGAAAATACATTTTTATTGTGTTTTCTGCAAAGAAAAAAATCCCCAAAAGTTTGCAGTTCATCTGTTCTTTATACCACTGTAATACTGAGCACATAAGAAGTCTGGCTGAAGTCAATGATATTTCCTAGAGGCTTCAGTTTCAGACTGTTGTTTAAGTGCTTTTCTAGATGAGAACAAGTCATTACTAAATTGCATCACATTATATCCATCAAACAAACAGTAAATTATCATAGTTTTTATGTCATGGGACACCTGAAATAAACGACCCATGTTGATCAGTAAAAAGCAATAAGCAGTTGATAACTGCCATATTTTTGTATACTTTTAGGGGCTAGAGATGGGGTGGCAACAATATTCAACCTTCCTTTTGCTTTGCCTTTACTTGAAAAGTTCCTCATTTGCAGTAATTGTGCAATTGTACTTAATTCCCCATTAAGTACTTGTGGACAAATATTTGTATGTGTCTTTAATAATTTGTCATGTATCAGGAAGGAACTGGTTTAAACAAATGTGTTTTCAGAAGAATGGAACCAAAAGAGGCTACAAGAAGCATGCCACTTTCTCAGCATATGATCAGCTTAATGTAAAAACCCTCTAAGAAGTAGAACTTAACAAAATGTCAGTGAACAAGGTCAGCAAATGTTCAGTTCATGAAGTTAGATCAAATTCAATGAATACAGTAAGGTCAAGGAGAAAAGCCACCATGGTATGCGAATAAGATTATTCTACTTGTTATTTTGTTTTAAAAAAATAAGTAGAAGGAAACTTTTTTATTATTTAAACAACAAAAAAACCTCCTAAGTTTGCAATTTTTTTTCTGTCTTTTACTGCCCTCTGCACACAAGAAATAAATGGCTTAGGACAGATCTAATGAATGTGTTGTAAAAGACAGTAATAAATCATAAATTAAAGGGAAACACAAAGCTTTTTTTTTTCAGAGATTCAGAAATATTCTCTGAAGCTGATTGTCTTACCATTAAATCTCAGGTATTGAAAACTGGAATAAAATTATATCACACTTTTAACTCCATCCTGCTCTGCCAGTCCCCCTTCTCTTTGTAAAAAGCTGTAATGCCACAGTAGGTTGAACCACAGAACTGCACATACTTCACATGGGTGTGTGGTGTGCCTGTGAAACCCTGGCCTTGCTATGCCCAACATAATGCATACGTTGTCCTACACCCTCAGTATTTTGGCCTTTTGCTGTTGCCCCCTTTTGTTATCACAGCTAAGGAGGTGAATTCTTTTTATAAGAGTTGTGGCCTTCTCTGTTAAGTAGGGTGCAGATGTGTTTTTTCCCTCTGATTTCCAAATGCTGCTTTTATTTCCAGAATTGGATGATCATAGAATCATTTCTAAAACCACTCAGACAAACTGGTGTCTATATTTAGTTACTTAATGACCTGTTTATTTCTTAAAAGAAAATGGATCCCTTTTCCATGTTTTCAGTCTTCATTACCTTTGAGAAGATAATTATTTAGCAGATGCCTGAGATAATTGTAAATATGAATGTTACAGTTATGTATATAGATATCTCCATAAAATCTGTGGAATTCATTGGCTTTGTTTTATCTTGTTATAAATTTAGCTTATTTGCACACCTTGCAGATTTAGATTTGCTGCCAGGAGCTTGCCAGCTCTTTCACCTTGCTCATAATGTTTTTGTTCCAAATGGTGAAAGACTCCATTTAGTCTTCCCATTAAGCAGATGGTTTATTATGCCATGTTATTTTTCTTCAGCAATAGTCTGTTGATTCCCTAGCATTCTGAGGTTAGCAGATGCTATCACACCTATCACATGTCCAACTAAGTTGTCTGTTTTTTTCTCTCCCTCACCTGTTTGCAGTCATCTTTGTCCAACAATGCATCCCTGGCGCAGCATTTTCTATGTGACACTCAGAAGCTGCAGTGACCTGGTGTTTTGAAATCATAAATGTGTGTTTTCCTTTTTCTGTATCAATTCCAGTTTTGCTAAGTTTCTAACAGGAAAGGTATGTCAGCAAAGGTGGCAAGCAGACAGTGGCTTGACTTGAAATTTTTCCTCTGCACCAAAGGCTCCCCTCTTTCTGGGCAATAGTCAGTCTTCATTTTCCCCAAGCCACTTTTGGTTGTTTCTAGTGCTCTACAAATGTCTTCCTCCTAATTTGAAGAATAAATCAGATTTGAAAATGACGCACTTTGTTTGACCACCAGCTCAGGGGATGTTTACTTCCAATTGCCAATCTCAAGCTACAGTACTCCTGGTCTTGTTTTTCTGGTATTTTTGCCTCTGTTGTTTGGAAGCAAGACTGAGCTGGTTGGAAGAACCAGTTAGGAGAATCAGTTGGAGGATGCCAGTTCTCTGAGAGCACTGCTAACAGGGGAGCCCCTCTTTCTCTGTCTTGGCTCTTTTTTCTCCCAAGATTACTCAGTCAGCTCTTCAGGTATTTGCTTAATTCCCAGCTTGATACATTTCTGCCCATACATAAAGCTACATGGAATTGAAAATAGCACATAACTTTAATCCTCTATTATAATGAAACAAGGTAAAGGAAAACAGTGTTGTGTGCAATTATATTTACAAAGACAAAGTAACAGGCAAATTTTCATCCTGTTAGTTTTGAGTGAGGCTGGAACCTGGACAGGATACTAATAGGAACCAGCGCAAGGCAGCAATTGATTATTGCTCTTGATCTCGTGGCTAATCAAGCTGCCAAGGCAGCATGTTAGGCCTTCATTACAGTCCACTGCCTTTCTTCTGAAAAGCTATTTCCCAGTAGTCATGCTCCTGCAACAAAATACTGCCTTTGA
The DNA here is from genome assembly GCF_028018845.1 of Melospiza georgiana. Classification (NCBI taxonomy): domain Eukaryota; kingdom Metazoa; phylum Chordata; class Aves; order Passeriformes; family Passerellidae; genus Melospiza; species Melospiza georgiana. The sequence goes on along the minus strand of NC_080434.1, from coordinate 24,156,017 downwards.
ACTCATGAATCCAGCTGCTGTCTTTTAACACAACCTGTTTGCAGAGCAAAATTAGGTTTCGCTTGGAAGTTTAGAGCTCAGTTTTTGAGTTGGAATGAGGATTTAAATGTAAAACCTCTAACACAGGATGCAGTTTTCACTAAAAACCTCTCATTAACTCAGTCTTATCTTTAATCCCAGTTGCACTGCAAATTTAAAGTCACCCCTCTGAAAAAGCTTTGTAGAGGGCTTTTTTCCTGCATTCAGTTCCTTCATTTTAGAATCTGTTTAATAAGTAGTTTACCTAGCATTCTGCTGGGGTCTCCTCTGAGTCACAGGGTCCCTTTAAAATAAGCAACATCTGGTAAACATGTGGATAAGCTGTACAGGAGGTTCAGCATGTGTTGATGTCTGCCCCAAATATAGACATTTTATTGGACATTCCAAGAAAAAATCTCTCTGTGGATTTCTAAGCAGCACTTCTCAACAACAGTGGACATTTGCCAGGGTATGTTAAGAACAAAATGCAGCTTTTGCTGTGTGAAGAACACAGTATCTGTACCACGCAGTGTATCTGCTGATAAGTTGCTGTCACACTGATCTTCACAGAGCAGCTCTCTATTCCAGACTATGTGTGAAGAGCTTGAAGGATAATGGCTTGAACTGTGCTGTCTGCATAGTTGCAGCTTCTGGCACACAATGCAGATGCAATCCTTTTCTTATAGTACAAAAGATTTTAATCTAAAATCACATCCAGTCCCTGAACAGCTTATCTGCACCAATGCATTATTCCTAGTACTTGATTCTAGCTAGGTAATACCTGGGGAATGATCTGATTTTCAAGTTTCCCCCAAAATGAACTTTTATGATTGTAAAAGCTCAGCTCTGTATCTTGAAGCTGTGATTGTCTTGTGTTTCTCTCATTCCTGTTTCCCATTCATGCACTTTTTCCTGATTGGCAATACAAGATCACCTTCGCCTGGCTTAAGTCCATCATGATGTCCCCAAGTGTTTCTTCGTGAGTTTTCCTTGTCTTACCCTCCATGAGAGCTGCCTTAGCAGTATTCACACACTTTCCTACATGGTATATCCACTATACAAATGCCAATCTAAAACACCCACAAGTTTTTCACTCTCCTGACCAATCCCTTACTTTCTGCATCTCCCTAATTATGTTCCCGTTGCTTTTAATTTGCACTCATCACACACAATATATGAAATCACTTCCTCACTTGAGTCTTCCCATTTATGCCACCCTTCTGAAAATGAATTCAAAACTAAACTATCTTGTCTCCAGTTTGGGTTTTGTGATGTATATAATCTACTGTTTTAAGTTTTTACAAGGTGGTTATCCAAATGTGCATCATCCACTTTTGGAGGAGGTAAAAGCGAAAAAACCTTGTTTAAGTTTCCAGGGAAAGAGAAAAAAAAATCCGCAGACAGGTTTAGCATCAAACTGCCTGTGAGTAGCTGCTGGAGCTTGCTGTGGGGCAGAGCCCTGGTCATGGCAGTGTCACTGAAGCTGCTTGGTGGCCAGAGGTCACAGATCTCAGTTGCCAGAAGGCTCTTGCTGCTGAGCGTTCTTATGGAAATGCCTACAGAAAGGATTTTTACCAAAGGTTTCTAGCACAGGAAGCTGAGATGTACCTGTGGGTATGAGGGTCTCTTGTGCAGTCTGCCTGGTAGAACTCTAGGATTTTTTAAGTCAAAATTTTCTTTATGAAAATAAACAGGAAGAAGTCTAGCACTTTGCTCAGCAAGTGCTGTAACATCACAGAATGCTTATTTCCAGATCTGAGATAATTACTGTGAATGCATACACAATAAGTTCCCTTTCATGTCTAGATACATATATACATGCACACATGCATGCCATATAAAAATAACATTTTGTGGAGTGTATTTGTGTTCCCATGTGTAGGACTCCTGCGGTTTGTCGGCTTGTTCTCATGCTTGCATCTGAAATGTGCTGTTTCAATGCCACCCTACTGGGATAATTCCCTATTTGCAGTATTTAACATCAAAGATTATATTCCTTTTTCAGTTGGCACTCTTTTTGGGGTTTGTTGAATAATAATGATAAATAAACAACAGAACATAGAATAGTGGGAGGAGAGAAAGTGCTGGTTGTTACTGGAACAAAAAAGTTACGTGACAATTGTTAATGATCTTACCCTCAGGAGTACAAAAATGTTCTCAACATTTAAAGAAATGATGTAACTTTAACAGCTTGACTATATCATTGTCAGTGTTCATCCCATGAAATGTATCAGATCATAGGTGACATCCCCATCTGTAGAGCCTTTTTGTGTTATGAATCTTCTCTTTTGTGTCTTTGTCAGCTGCTGGTATGGTTGTCTGCCTCCCTGTATATTGCAGCAGTGCACACACATTCTTCTGTGTGAACATCCATCTTAGAACATTAAAAGAAAACCAAAACAGAAAAGAGAAAAATAAGGAGGAAGCCTTCATTTATATAATGCAGTACAAATCACCATGTCAGTGACTGACTTGTTTGTCAATAGTATTAGGTAGGATATTAAAGGAAAAACAATTTAACACAAATCAAGAGAGCTACAGCAGCTTTTAGAGTGATAGATTCAGGGAGTGAAACTAATTCATATGTAGCATGGTGGTCTGTATGGAGAGTATTAGTGGAGATTATTAATGGCTTCTATCATCACATTTCTCATTTGATTTTTAAGGTAGCATATCTAATTGTAGCTGTACAGGTGGCTGGGAATGAAGTGTGAGGTAGAAATTCAAGGGGTCTTCCATAGATATGAAATTAAGAAATATTGCTAGAGAGTCCTGTTTCAATTGTCAAACAAATGTGGTTTTCTAATTTTTTTTCACTTCTTTCTGCTGGTTAGTATGTATTTTTGTGGGGTCACATGTCCTGCATTTGTCCCACGTACCTGAAAGGAAATCCTAGTGCAGAAACCTTTGCTGCAAGGGGTTCCTGTTTAAGGTCTCCATTACAGTATTAATTCCTAATTTAAGACAAAATTCTACCTGCTTGTGGGGAATCCTTTGTCTTCAGAATTTGCCTTGAATATCACTGTCTTTTTCTTCTTGGAGGCTGCTTCCTTATTCCATTAAAGTGAAGGAAGGAAGAGCTGTGGATGTGAGACCTAGCATTTCAGTATATGGTCATCAACAGGTGTATGACAAGACTGAGCATCACTTTTTCTGCAAAATACAAATGTGTCTATATCCATAGTGCTCATTATTGACTGCTAAGGGCCTTGATTGAAGACCCTCAGATGTGACAGGTAGGATGCATGAATAAACTTCTTCCTCATAATGCTTACATTGTCAGAAGCCAGGTAGTATCCTAACCTGATATGTTTTTGGAAGCCTGATAAAATTTTTGAGTTATTAGAAATTTTCATATGCTTTTGTCTTCAAAGTGTAAGCAATGTTGGCAAAAAATTGTGGTCCAGATTCTCCTCTGTGTAACTTCTATGGAGCATCATGAAGTCACTATAGCTTTATGAGACTATTTCCTGTAGACTTTTAAAAGGATTGGGAAATGAAAAGAAAGATTTCATCAGAAAGTACCTCTGGTCCAGAGATTACTCTTGAAGGTAGCATCAAACAGTTGAATGCTCTTTGTTTTGAAATGTGAAATGGTTAAATTGCTTTGATCTGTTTTATATCCGATGCCTAAGCATATGCTATCTATTTTGCTTTCTGCAGCCTTTGTAATTGATCCCAGTCATGAAAGAAATCAGTTGTTCAGGTTTTGTATTTAAAGAGAGAAGTAGCTAGTCCTGGTGTTATATGCCTAAGCAAACAGTTTTGGGGAAGAAGAGTACAGAAGGGTAATGGCTTCCTCTTACATTACTCCCAAAGACAAGAAAATTTGGTTGTTACTATTGCCTGTAGGTTACCAAAGGCAAAAGAGCTGTTGGTGGTGGGGAGCAGTAGTGGCAGCCTTTTTTCCTTAAGATGAAATATTTAAAGTGAAAACATTGTGGAGATTCTTGGAAGTAAGAGATAAAGTCTTTATCCAGACGAGCTTTCAGTAAAAAAATGATAGTTCAAATGCTGAATACTCCCAGCAACAAGAATACATGGTCACTACCCTGGTTAATTCCACCAGGATATGGGAGGAGACGCTCAATGTGTGGAGGTTCACTGAGAGCTTTAATGAAAAAAGATTAGAAGTATTGAGTATGACTGAATGACCAATGGACCTTCCTGAGCACATAGGTCAAATGGTCTCTCAAAAGTCAATTTCTCTTTCTTCAGCTGTCTTTCAATTTTATTATTAATTTACACTATACATCATGAAGTGGAATGTATATTATTTACATTGGATTTGTTCCTGTATCTAGTCAGAAGAAGTGAATGCAGATAGAAATTATGCGGAAAGTTCAGAAGTGATCATTTTGATGTAAACTTACCACTAAACAGAGTGCATTTGGAAAGCATGAAGTACCCCATGTACACTAATGCAAATTTTTCATTGAAATCCTTCATGATAAATGATTATTTGCTGTAGGCAAGACCCCAGTCTGCTGGATTTATCTCATTTTCACCATAAAAGTTAGAATTTGAAAGTGTATTCATCTTACCAAGTTCAGCCCCATATTGTTCAGTCTAGTCCCAAATAACCTCATGATTTAATCTCCCAAAATAAACATTACATTGCACAGAAAATGCAGAATTTTTGTAATCTCTCCAATAAAAAACATGTGTACTTGTATTCAAGACATTGTTTCAAATTTAGGAGGTCAAAACTAAAAATAAAATATATGAACTGAGTATTTTTAATTTTACTGAATATGAAGACTCTCCACCACACTGACCTTACAGGTTATTGTTTTTAGTGCACAAAATGCTTCTTGCTCAGCAGCTTTGTGTTATGTAGAAAAGAGCTCTTTCAGGTTTTCTTACCTGTAGCATTTTTACTGTGTTGTTATGATGTGTTATCACTTGAGCAGCTCTTCCAGCAGGTTCTGAATTTGTACCTTGCTGTCACCCTTCAGAAAACCCTGCAAGTTTTTTATCTTTGCACTCACAACAAGTGTTTGAGATTTTACAGTTCTCTGCCATTGGAACTTTTTCACATGGTTGAGAGTCAGAGCAGCAGGGAGCAGAAAAAGCACTGACATTTGTGCAAGTTGTTGCAATCAGCCTTTGCAGAATACAGGTTTGGTTTTTGAGGTTTGTTTTGGGGGGGGAGGATAATGTGGTGTTTCAGATGAAAAGCTGAAGAATTTTATATAGAATAGATACTCCTCTCTTTCACCCTTCCAAAAGTTTGACTCAGTGGATTTATCCATAGATCAAAAAATAATTTATCAACCTTTTAAGTTGCTGCTTTCTCTTTTGGTAGTATGAATTCTTGTACTGCACATTCCGCAATGCAGATGTCATCAGCTGTATTTCCAAATAACATATTTCATTATTTCCTATTAATGAGCTTTTTTTGTATACCAATATATAAATGCTGGTACTGCATGGTAATGCAATACTATTTTCTCTGCTAGAGTTTTGGTTTATAAATGCTGTTGCCACTATTCTTGATGCATTATGTCTTTTCCAGGGTAATTTCTTATGTAAGTCTATGATTTTATTTTTTTAAAAGGAAAAGAAAGAAAAGGAAAAAAAAAACTTCCCAATGTCCCTGTGACTATTATTGAATGTTAGACTTAGGGGTTTTTTCTCTAGAAATAGACAGTGAAGAAAAGTCTATGTGCAGTTTAATTTCTGCTAAGGAAATACTGTAGCACACACACATTGACACTTGAATGGGATGAATCAATTCAGTGTTAGAAACTTGGAGAGAAAATTCTGCGAAACACTGGAAAAGCTGTTCCAGGTGCCCCATCTCCCTTTGTGGCATTTAAAAAGCAGCATTCTAAGAGTTTTTAAAGCAAGATTATGTAACACCTCTGGCACTAAGCTAAGGTAACCCCAGGTCTTGTTCCCGAGAGTTTCATCCTGCAGTGACAGTTCTGCCTGGTGTGTCTGAGTGTCACCTCTGAGCTCTGGTGTGTGTTTGAGGCTTTCTTTGAGCTGGCTCCCCTCCTGGTGTAGCTGCATCCAGCTTTGCCCACGAGAGCTGTTTGCCATGCCAAGGCAGAGTCCCTTGGCTCCCTCTGTGTGAACCCAGCTGAGCAGAACCAGCACCTGGGGTGAAGTTCACTGCCTGTTCCACAGGGTCCCCAGCACAGCAAACCAAATCCTGCTGAAAAGAACAGGGGAAAACCCATAAATGCTTACTAATTGTGACAAATGAAATGTCATCTGAAATAAAATCACTCTTACTCTTCTTAACCCATCAGTTTAAAACCTGTTTGTTTGTTCCAGTGAGATTACTTACTGCTATAAACATGCACCAGTTTTTCTGGTTTTAGTAGTTTCCCTTGGAGTCCAGGGAACAGGAAAGGAGGAAAGTATAGAGAGAAATGAGGAAAATCTCAAGCTGGAGCCTAGTATTCTGTTTGCACAAAATAAAACCCTGTTGAATATGTGGTCTTGTTGAATTAAATAACACTCATTGAAACAGGAAAAAAGTTTAAAATCCCTATGAAAAGGATTCTTACATAAGGAAGAATAGGTATTATAAAAGCATTATTGATCTGTGAATTATGTCAAACCGTAAAAGCCTGTTCAGATGATGGTGGTTAAAAACCAAAATAAGTGAAGACAGCTTTGAATATAGTAATTTAGAATTTATTTAGGACCATGAATAATAAGTCACATTACTAGTAATTCATGTCTGTGCTGTTATGGGTCACTAAAACTGTCTTATCTTTTTATGTATTTATCTCCAGTAAGAAATATATGTTAATATGCCACATATGTAAGTGATAAAAAACTAAAATTTGAAAGGGGAAGGTTTGACTCTTCTTGAATAGACATTTATGATAGAACAGCTGGATTTGATTCATTACTCCATGAATCTTTAAAATGCTTTTAGTCTTCTGACCAATCATAAGGAATAGCTGGTCTCTAGTCCAAGTCATAGTTCTGTGAGGTGAGCAAAATGCGAAAAGAAATTTCTCAGGGTTTTCCTCACCTTTCTATCATGTGCCCTTTTTATTTTTGGCCTTATTGGTGTTCTTGGTTTAAAGGAGAAGGGGAACTGTATGAAGTTAAACTTTTATGGCATAGATGGTAGAAAATCACTTTTCTTCTAGAAGAGATCTAGAGTAGTTGCACAAATCAGCCTAGAGGAGATTTTCAGCTGCAGAAATTCCCCCTGTCAGGGGTCTGACCCAGTCAGGACAATGCAGAAAGGGGCTCTGCCCTACTGTCTCAATCATTCATTCTGTGCTAGTTCTGTACTGCAGGGGCTGCAAGCACTACAGGTTTGCTTATCAACACTTGCTAAGTCTTTTGTGGCTTTCCTCCACCAACCTCCAGTGGAACAGGTGCCAGAAAAGGCAAGAAAAGTCAGTAGCCAAGGAATCACATGCTAAACCAGAAATAAATAAGTAAACAAAAGCAGAAGATTATGGCAGAGCTTTCACTGGTGTGCTATGCAAGCATCCAGGGGGTAGTATTGGTGTTCAGCTCCTTCAAGGGAATGATTGCACCTTATGCAGTTAGAATTGGAGAACTTCAGTTATGCAAATCAGGATTCTGCACATGAGGAAAAATCACATTTTCCAGACTGGTGAGAAGACAAAAGTTTACCACTAAAATTAAAACCCAGTGAAACTCAAGTCTCTCTTCCCTTCTACCCTTTTCTACTTTCTATAACCTCCTCCCTTCCCACTTTGATTTTTTTTCTCTCAGTATTCAATATCAACAATACTTCCCCTCTGACTTCCAAAAGAGTATTCTCTACATTATGCAGATCAAGAAAAAGCAAATGCCGAGCTCTAGATGCACATTAGATAGTTCTTTCTAAAAATAGGTGGTCTCTATGGCAATATTTCACAGTGCCCTTGAAGGTGAAAATTCAGTTTTGCTAAGCAGAAGTCTTTCAGCAAAAATGACAGATCTCACTTCTATAAGGAGATTGCTATTGTCAAAGCTGTATATTCAAAAAGCCAGAAGTATTTTTTAAAAAGCCAGGAACTAGACAAACTCTTCCTCTAGAAACTGTTGCATGTTACTGTTTCATTACTTTGATATTATTTTTGTCTCCTTTTGTTCAGCTCTACAAAATTTCATAGTTCGATTTTCTCAGTTTGATGACCAAGACCTTAATGAACTGTTTAATTTATTATAGAAATTAAACGCTCAGCTCTCCTTATCACTTCAGGAATTGTTTGTGTTTGCAGAAGGTGCCTGAATATTAACTATAATTTACTAATATTGCTCTGTAGTATAGCCTTCATTAAAATTTGGCAGGCTAACTTCATTCCTATAGCTTTAGGTCATTTAAAATAGTGGGCATGTACCATGACAAAGCAGGACCCTTGCTTCCAGCAAATGACATAACAAGGATAAGGCAAAACATTTGTTCTGCTCAATTCTTAAATTGTGGGAAATGCTAAGATTAGTACTGGTGGAATTTTAAATTACACTTCTGTCCTCCTGGAGTTTTGTAGCCAGTAGTTTAGTATTTGTGTGCATGAAACTCAAAGTGGCAGATCCATAGGCATGGGTTCTGTTGTGGGTCTCATACAGGCAATAATCACGAGATTTTATATCACCTTATCAACTGTTTATATCTTAGTGTTTTTCATTAGAAGACACTAAGAGTGCTGTGAAATAAAATGGAACTGGAAAGGGCAATAAAGAAACCATCAAATTTAGTTATGTACTGATTTTCAATGTGCAGTACATATCTACATATATGTAGGACATATGTACAGTTATGTTAGTGAGTTCTGGGATGCTTTCCAAATAATAAACATTGAGATAGAAGCTTTGAGAAAGCCCTGAGAGTCACACACAGGATTTTCAGTGTCAAGTCACATCAGTGCCTAGTGTATCAGACCCTCACAACATCACAAATCATCTGTATTTGCATATGGTCCTGCTGTACTGAATTAAGTCAGCAAAAGTGCCTTAAGAATCTGTCTAGTCTAGTAAGAATCTGTCATTATTTTATAAAACTTCTTGGGGATGTGCTCTTGAAGTGAATGTGAAGCCCCATAGAATCATATAAAAACTAATATAAAAACACAAATGTGGCAAACTAATGTGAAATATTTTCATAACATTTGTGTTAATTTTTGCTTTATTTTCCATGAGCATTAGATGATTAGATGTTGTGATGGGACTTGCTATGATAATATTAGAACCTGCAATGATAATTTGCAGTGCTGCTCCTGTAATTTCTTTGTCTTCAGAGCAGAATTGAAAATAATTTATAATGTGACTCTACTTAGCAAGTTTATTTTCTTCTTGTAGAGGATCAGAAAATCCCTCTTGGAATGTGAAGCTACCAGAGAAACATGAGAATTACTTTATCTGTTGTTGGGAAAGCCATTGCTTGATTTTCCTGGTTAGGCTAAAAAAGAACATTCCCTTTCCCATGTCACATGTTTGAAGCATGTTCTGAACATTAGTATTGACAGAATGCATTGTAGATATTTATTAAAAAAAAAAAAAAACCAAAAAAAAAAAACAAAAAACAACAGAACCACATAAGAGGGTAGTGAGAGGGAATAGGGAATTTATTTACTTTTTGTATGTGTATTGCATCTCTTCCCTGAAGCACTTCATATCCCAAGAGCCTTTTTCTCTCCATTATGAATCATTTTCATATCCACTGAATACTGAAACTGCTTTTCAGATTAATAATAAATATACATTTTTAAGGCATCAAACCTGGAAAACAAAATCCTGTGCACAGTACTTACATTGCTGCAAGACTTTCTTTTTCTATAACTATGATGAAAAACCCCACCAAGTCAGGAATAGAAGGCTTATGAGAAGCCTATTTGTTCTTTTGTTATTCACACTGATAAAGCAACCTTGAGGTTTGAAATGCTGCTATCCTAAAAGATATCAATTTGTTGAGGTGCTAAAAAGACTCTTCAGGTTGTACTGAATGGCTCTGGTAATAAATCTGACAGCGATATACATAAGTGAAATACAGTTTGAAAATACCTCTGAAGGAATTATTTCATGCTAATGGATGCTAACTTCTTTAATTTCAAGGAGTACATGAGTCAGTTTCTTTGAATGTTATTGTTGTGTCCAAGTAAAAGAAATAGAATTTAGAAACACACCAAAAATTGCATCTCATTATTGATTACAAGTGCTCAGCCTACCCCGTTGATCAGCTTCCAGAATATTTTTGTGCTCCACGTAAACAGCAGAGCTATGCTAAGCACGTTAATCAGTGGCTTCATGAACAAACATAGAAATGGAAAAAAGTTCTGTTGAATCTTAATTCCTCATTTATACATTAGGTGCCTTCCTCCCTCTCTTTCTTCATTTCCCCATTTTTCTCTTCTCCCTTCTTCTTTTTCCCATTCCTCCCTTCTGCCCTTTCTCCCTTCCCTCCCTCAAGGCTATTGAATCACAGACCATATACATGGTTTTTCCCCTCACCCAGCATTTTCTGCCCTTTCCCAACCAAGCAGGCTTTGCCCCAGGCACTGCTGCCATTCTGGCTGAGGGGCTCAGCTGTGTCCTGTGGTGTGTTGGTTGGAGCTTCTCTGCCTTCTCCTTTGCTTCCCCCCAGGGAAGTTTCACTTTATTATTAATCTGAAAATGAAGTTAGTTCAAGCCCTGCATGCAGCGGTTCAACAAGCCCTTGGCACTTCACAGTGCTGGAGCATTCTTAGCTGGAATAAAATTTGTCTCCTGGTGAAAAGCACAAAACCTGGGGATTGCTGAGTCATAGACAAATGTTCCCTAGTTAAATTCCAGAATGCAGGGTAATCTTTAATATTGTTTTGCTAGTAATGCATTATTATAAGACTGAGGATGGAGAATAGTGTGCGTTGTGTAAAGTGACCACTTTATTACACACCATAAGATAACTGGGGCTTCTGTTTCTTCTTGAGAATTGTTCTGAACAAGATCATTACAGTATATTGATTAGTTGTAAGAATTAAAATATTTCTGGTTACTATCTGACTGTGCAAAATTAAGAAAATATCAAAATAAATTCCTGTATGTTATAATCTATCTTCTTGTTCCCTTGAAAATACAGAGGTTTTGTTTCAATCTTTCCCCTGGCAAATTTGAACCACAGTGTTAAAGTGAAAATTTGAATGTTGCTTCTCACAGAGCTCTATGAGCTCCTAGCTGTGAGTTTTAAAAAGTTTGGATCCACATCTGATTTTGGCTTCCACAAGATGATAGGTTTAGAGATTTACTGTAAATTTAAAGTAGAGTAAAATTGTATGCAAACTCTGTCATTAGAATCAATGTTGTTTTCTTTTGAGGACTGTTGACTGTGCCACTCTACAATAGCCTTATCAACAGAATGAGACTCTTTGTGTGCTTGCTGAGAAGGAAATGGGCTGAAAATATTCTATGGTGGTTTCAGAAACAAATCTTAAAGAATTACCTGCAATTCAGTGTACAGTATAATGCTAACTAAATTAGTATTTCATAAGGCAGCTTAATGACATTTTAATTATATTTAAAAAAAATATATGTCGTACGGTTTTGCACTTTGTTATAGGAGTGCTACCACATTTATTATTTTTCCTTTTTCCAATTTTTTGTTACTATTACCAGCATTTTGTAGTCTGAGCAGTTTCAGAGTGAAATTTCTTACATTAAATCATTTGACAGTTTTAATGCTAATAAATTTTGCTTCTTCAAGAGGAAAAGGGTGAATTTGGATTCTTGTCCATAAGAGAGCCTGTTGAACACAGGGAACTGGTCCTAAACCACAGCAATCCAAACAACTCCCCATCCTGTGTAATGTGGGTGACAAAGAATCCCAGTGGCTAAGATTGGCATTATCCAGACATTGCAGAATTGCAGTCCTAGGCCAAGCAGCTCTTTTTAGCTTTAACAAAACCTCTGAGGTAGGTAGGTGTCCCTTCCTTGAGAGCACAAACAAGAGTTATAGCTTCTGAGATATCCAGACATGTCTAATTTTGAAGACATAATGATATCCCAACTCCCCCACATTGCATCCTAAAGATTGAATGTGTTCCTTATGAAACTGTTTTTCCATATAAAACATGGTGAACTGACTGCTGTGTGTGGTAAAACTAGAGAACTGTGCCAGTTTTCAGTGAACTGACAATCCCAAAATTATATTGAGAGTACAATAGATGATTTTCTTCTGAGTTCTATACAGTCATTTTCCTATGATGAAGGAGAAGGAAAAAACAGAGACCACAGAATTACAACCAACTGATGTTCTCACCCAAAGAGCAGTGAAATAAAATGAAGTTTTTGCCATTTGTTTCACTGAGGACCAAATTAGGTTGATTCTGAGGAAGCAGTTTCAGGAATAAAGTTAATAAAAATGAAACAGCTTTCTGTTATAAAATACTTAGCTTCCTTTTCCTTTTTCTTTATCAAAGCAACAGGGAAAAAATGACATAGAATGCTCTCTTTGTTTAAATACTCCCTAGCATCTAGTCTTCAGAGTAAATTTAAATATTACATTATTACATTTTATTGTGACTTTTCAGAAAACTAAATACCATGTTCTATCTTTCAAGCAAGGTCAGACTTAACTGAAATTGCAAAAGGTCCTATATATTTCCTCCAGACATTTTTAAGGAGTAGTACAAAACTTTAACAAAGCTCAAACCTCAATCATTAGGCAAATCTTTTGATGTTTTTCTCCTTTTCTGTACTTAGTTTTAGTGGAGATTTTATTTAAATTCAACCTGTTGTTCTGCTTCATGATAATGGTACATTTTGGTCAGACTATTGGAGTAATTTGAGAGGAGGAATGATGTTTTGGTTGTTTCCATTTAAGCACTTGGTCTTACGTGAGATCTATTACTCATGATCAGAGTAGCATTATGAGCTCCTCCTTTAAAATGTCTAATATATTAATATAATATTAGGGAGCTTTCTTTCCAGCAGGGTCCTAATGTGCTATGCCTGCACATTAAAACATTCAGAAGTAAATTCCAATTATTAAGGGCCTAATTTGGAGCTCACTAAAGTTAGGGGGTAAGAAACACTGAGTTATATAATTTAAGGGCTGAACTGAAGCCCTTAAGAATTTTATAGAAGTGCACCCTGGAATACAAATTAGATTCTTTCTACATAATTTTTAAAGTTAATATATATGATGTAGTTAGCAATCCTGGGGAGGAAGGTCAGAAGTTACCCTTTTCAGACAGGAAAGCAATCTTGAATGAGTGAGGTGACAGCAAAAGTAGCAGTAAATTTATATGAATCATTAAAAAAAAAGACAGGGGGAGGAAATAAAAAAATACCAAAAAAAATAAGATGAGTATAAAGAAGATCAGAAGTTTGAGGTAGGATTAAAGCTGTTCTCAACAAATATGTTCATACCACTGAGGGAGGTATGCACTGGCTTCAGAGAGCTATAATTTAAACCTCAAGCAAGGTTTTTAGAAAATTCATAGCCTAAACTTGCGGCATTAAAATAAATCTATTGGATTGTTTTGAAAACACTATGTGCAACGGATGGAAGGATATATGCATGGAATACATGTACCTTATAGAATTGTTCTTGGCCTCAAGAAGCCTTTCCACTACCTTTTGTGCAGAGTTCAGAGACTTGACATAAAAATAAGGAGGGAAGGATTCTTGTATTGCAGTGAAATCTCTATTGCAGTGTCTGAGCTTCCATTATAATGGAGGAAGTGGGAGGTAAAGGTAGATTTCCCCTTTGAATCTAAAAGCTCAAAAACCAGGGTTGTGTCCTTAATGGTCTTAAAAATATACTTAAAATACATCCTTAAAACATACTCTGATAGCAATATCTGCCTCTGAAATCTGATCATGCACATTTCACTGTATACATAACAAACGAGAAAAGCAATTTCTTCCTTCTCAGTTATCTGTATGCTATCTGTAAAGCACAGGGACAATAAGTTCTCACTTGATACTTCTGGGAGTTTGTATCTCTCATATTTGCAGTTACTAAGAAGATATCAGAAGGGGGGGAAAATACAAACAACTGAACAAAAGAGCCTTTTAGGCGTGTCCTTTAAAGCCCCAGTCCTTCAGTAAGAGTCATGGTGGTGTATGCTCAGATCCTCTGAGCAAGTGCTCTCTGTAAGCAGCTGGCCACAACTGCACACAAAGGACTTAAATCGTAGCAAAGTTCTGTTTTCAGCAACAAAATGTTGACCTTACAAGGGCTCTGTTTCACCTGAAAGCCACAGCTGCCATTTGTCTTGTGTACAGCTTTATATCACCATCTGCAGTCATTTGTCTAAATTCAGGATTCCCTCCCAGAAATCTGTAAGGAAAAGAAAGGTTTAATTATGAAAAAGGCTTTGTCTGTGTCATTACATCACTTGGTTATGAGCAGTGTGGATAAGCAAAACCTTATTACCTTCACTCTCAATATAGAAATATCACAGTAATTCAAAGTTGCATAATTTTTGCAAACATTTTTTTCAATATATATAACAGGGCATGGAAGTGATTCTGATTTATTTATCCTATATTGAATAGTGTGTTTGAGAATAGCAGTAATGGTGATAAATAATAATCTGATAAGGGGTCTGTCACATTTTAAAGTAAGCAAATGTCTGCCAGAGCAGAACAGATGGACTTTGGGTGTTTCAGGACAAGAGTGCATTGAGAATTTCATTATCTATTCTGTAAGAACAAACTATGAGCCTTTTGTTTGCTCTGTGTAAAAGCAGGTACCTTTTACAAGCAGTGAAGGTGTAAGAACCATGCTCTTCTGGACTGGAATCCAGAATGCCTGAGTCAGTCCTGGGGTTGAAAGATTGTTGTGTAAAATGAGAAAATCCTCCTCTTTGTCATGTGCCTATTAGCTGATATTTCCTCCTTTTCTCCCTTGATTGTAAATCAGAAGGATTGCATTAATATTTGTGAAGGGATCATATAGGGGAGGACAGTATTTGTATGAGTGGATACGTTAAAATGAGGGAAGTGTAAATGAAAAGAAATTATTTAAGCTGAACTTCTGAAAGATGAAACACTCAAGTACTTTATACCTGGCATCATCCTTCAGCTGGCACTTCCATAATATGGAATGGACATAATGGACAGCAATGTTTTACATCCTCCTGTGACCCGTAGGCTTTCACAGCAGCATTTACTGAATCATTTTATCTCCCAAATTCAGTAATAAAATTTGCCTTTGCAGCTTCTTTTTAAAACCTGGAAAAATATACATACATTGAACTTTTGCAGATAAATTTTTTAAAATGTCATCCTACGGAACAATATATTACATCTGGTTTTAAACAAATCTGATCTCAGTGGAAGTCAATTGACAGCTAGTGCTTTAGGATGAGGTAGAGGCCATGCAAATCCCATGTAAATGTGTTTATTCCAATGCAATTTTTATTAATAATTTGCATCCTAGAAAGAATTATGAAGGGGTCTGTATATATTTTAGGTTTTGATTTGGGTTTTGTGATCGTTTACTTGAAGACATGACATTTACCATGATGATGGCTTTAATTTAACAGCCTAATAGGAACTAAGATAGTTGGATGTTTATGGCATTTCCCTACTGAAGCAGGGAATATGAAGTTCCTTAACAGCAAAATCATGCTAGATGGTACCCTTGACAAATTCCAGAGTTGGTGACTCCCACTGATGTCACATAGAGAAAAGTTCAGGGATTCTTAGTGGAGTATGCTAATAATGGGTGAATTCTCCCTCTTTCCTTTCAGCTGATTGTTCTGGCCACCTTTCTTGTGTGACTAAAAAGCATCTGATCAGTTAACTGGTTTTGGTTGAAAAATAACTCTCCACATAGAGAGAGGTCAGAAAGATGTAGTTTTCTTCCACGCCGCCTTCCTCACTTAATTCACTGCATAGCCACTCAAACCTTGACACTAGCACAAGGGAATTAGCAGGGATAGCTG
Organism: Melospiza georgiana; assembly: GCF_028018845.1. NCBI lineage: Eukaryota > Metazoa > Chordata > Aves > Passeriformes > Passerellidae > Melospiza > Melospiza georgiana. The sequence continues at coordinate 24,140,139 of NC_080434.1, read as the reverse complement.
CAGAAAGTTACACAGTAAAGGTACAAAGCTTAATACAGTGGGGTGAGTTTTGCACACAGAGGATTTCGCCCTATATTGGCTAGCATAGCAGTGCCTGGTTTAGTTGCTCAATTTTAAAAGGTGTGGTTCCCAAGAGAAATATCCAGTAGAGAATCCCAAGTCCCCAGGGTAGAAGTATAAATAAATGTGGATGCTATGCCCTGCTTGAGGTGATTCCCTGCTTGGTAGATATCCTGTTACAGCCTCATGTTTGAGAACAATGCAATAATGAACCAGAGTTAAACACACCAAATACAGCCTGAGCAGAGACACAGCTGCTAAATACCGGGCATTTCTGAAATGGCTTTGGAATGCACTGCATCTCTCTGAATACAGACACAAAGCTTGGCAAGATAGGGACATTAGGGTTTTTTTTAGTACCTCACCCTTATAAATTATTTCATTCTCATACCTCATTTCCTTGTCTTCCCCTGATAATTTGTAAGAACGAGGATTCACCTCTGATTAGCATACTGTACTAAGAATGCCTAGTTAAAGACTCTGCTGACACAGTACAAATGGGAAGCTGCATATATTTTTCTTTTATGTGTCTATTTCAGATCAAGCATTGTGCATGCTAAAAAGTCAAGCTGTTGTTGCTTTCTACCAGTAATAGCCATAAATGTTAAGAATAAAGTGAAAATAGCTTAGCAAATTACCATATCTTTCTTTCCCAAGAGAATGAAATAACATAATAGGTATTGTTTATGGCACTGTAGACTAGTTAGATTTACTGTGCTTTTTATTTCACACCTACACTGGCTGTACATATATATAACATAATATTTCACATCTACACTGGTCAAATTCAGACAGTACATAATTTCAGCATTTCTAGCAACTTTATAGAAAATATTACCTGTGCAATGTGACCTGACCTGTTCCTACACTTCTTGTGGGTAGGAAATTCATCATTCTTTTCACTAATGTAAAGGATTTTTTCCTTTCTGCATTTTAAAATCTATGTGATTTTTTTCCTTCTCTACATCCATGAGGTTTGTTCTAGGCAACATTGTTTGAACACTATTTAATATTAAAAGCTCCACTGAGGAAGTAAAATATTTTTATTAAGAAGACTCTTAAATAACAATCAATAATATTTTTTCTGTGTAAATATCTACTAAACCTAGAGAGAGAAGTTTGAACTGTAGGTATATATTTTTTTCCTCATGTTAACGTACAACTCTGCTTGATCTTATTTAAAGTGGATATCGTGATATTTAAATTTTATGAGAATAAAGCTTTGTGGTTGTTACCAGGTTTTAAAAAAATAAGAAAATAGAAAATATTATATGTCCTTATTAGAGCTTTCAGGAGCATGTGTTTTAATATCAAGGAAAACTTACAATTGGTCATTTTGGTTATAGATTCCCATGAGGGTTTGTTGTTGAACTTACAGCATAAATTTAGATAAATCCACCGTTATGATTTCAAAGCAGTGGTGCACTTATCTTGAAATCAAATCTGTTGAATGCAGATTATTTTTCAAATACATTATTTTTAAAACGAAGAATCTATGTTTCTGCTATTTAGAAGCAGTTTCATTTTTGCATTGGCATGGGATGTATTTTTCTTCACTTTTAAAGATTTGTATTCACATACACCTTCAGCGTTGCTCTTCAGGTACTAAAAGGAGTGTTTTAAAAGCACTTTAAAAGTGCTTTTCTTTCTCCACAGCAACTGCTTATTACTTGTTTTCCTATATGCTTTTCTGAATTTAAAGGGAAGCAGTTTGAAAAGGTAAGATCCCCATTTCAATTCAAACCCATTTTGCAAAGGAGTCAGTCTGAGGGTTTTTGGGAACCCAGTTTACTCCATAGATCACTGCATCTCTTGGAAAGATTTCAAGTGTCTGTGTGTTTCCCAACATTTCAAGAGCAGATAGTTCATGGAAGGGGAATCACAGTGTCATGTCCCTGGTCAAGCTTGCAGAAAGAGCATGATTCCAGCTTTGGTAGTCTGCTCCTCTTCTGGCAGGGTTGTTCAAACTCTTTGGAGCTCAAGGCAAGAGCAGCTCTCTGCACTGCAGCCTGGCACTCAGGCACATTCAACATTTTCTGTTGTCATTACTCGACATATTGTCACTCTGACTGTTGGACAGATTGATTTTTGGCATAGAAGCAGCTGCAAGCTGGAAGTTGTTCTTCCTTGTAGCTGTTCCTCCCGAAAAATGAGGAAATGGAAAAAGGGCAAGGAAGAGAAAGATGAAACAGGGATGCTTCTTGAACCTGAGTGTTCAAAAAGCAGCAATGTTCAGTGCATTAAGGGATAACTGATGGGCGTGGCTGGGCTGTGTTGCAGGGCTGTGTTGGAGGTTTGGGGTAATCAGGGTTGGTGTAGAGCTTCTACATTTACTTTCCTTCCCTAGCACTATGCAGGCAGATGTCAGCAGGGCAGTTTGTCTGCTGAGAAGTGTGTAATTATTCCTCTCTCCATGAGGAGCCAGGAGTCAGCTGTTAACCTGTTTTGGCCCGTGGAGGTGAGCTGTTGAGCCTGCTCTGACAGGGAGCCTGGGAGCTGCTCATTGCACGTGGCAGGTACCAGTTGGTGGCTGTCCTACTGCTTGCCAAACTTCCTGAGCTCACTCGTGGCTCTCCATGCAATCGCTCAACCAGTTGGAGGGAAATGTAATCTTGAGGCTATCCTGGCAGTTGGAGTTGGGTTCCAATGTGCTCCAGTGCCCCAAAACTTGATTCATTATATTCTGGTTGACAGGAAAACGTTTGCGAATTGTACTTTTCAAAATTTCTCCTTGAGATTCCTAATAAGACAAGGGTGCTTTTTCAGCACACCTAGTTGTATAGTCATCAGCATATTTGTTTTTACTCCAGGACACCCTGCTAAATCAATCTCTTTCCACAGGTGAGGAAGGATTTTACTTTGGGATTAGAGCAGAGAGCTGTCAAACTAGTGCCTAAGCGTCTTCCACATCACAACAGAGATTGTGTTGAAGAGACCAAAATGTAGGTGACATGCACTAGCTGAATATCTGGAGGCAGCAGAGTGGGTGTGTGCCCTGAATTAGAGAGTATTCCCTGTTTCCTGTTATAAAAGTGAGGGGAGCAATTTGCCAGTGGCTGAGAGGCAGAAATCCAGAGGTGAGATAGCAGCTTGTAAGGTATCCTCTCCCAAATAATCACCTGTGCGTGGTAGTCTTAGCCTACAGAGCCTGCTTCGGGTTGGAATATTCTGGGAGTTGCTTGTGTGTGCTTTATAGGTTTTTGGGAGTTGGTGGATGTCAGTCAAATGTGAGACTATCTTTTATCAGTCCTCAAGGTGTGTGTTGAGTGTGTGCACTCACACTGTCCTCTTCCATGAATTTTAAACATTGCTCATCTTTTATCTCTCCTTGTATAGTTAATTGCAGTGTCTGGGATTTTGCCTTAGATAGCTTTGCTGTCTGTCTACAGTTTTCTTATCTACCTTGTAGCTTTCCTGAGTTGAAGCACAGTTTTGGCTATATTGACTCAATTTTTAGCTGTATTGGCTAAATTTTCAACCAGTTTATGTTGTTGGAACCCCTCTACCAGAAGGCAGGTTCATTGCCTGTGGATTACATTAAACTGACCCTTTGTAGGTAAGCAGCCATTTAAAAATATGTTTTGGCTGGTGAGGAAAAAAAGTGAGAATATCTGCAACAGTAATAACATTGCAAAATTGAGGAATTCGTCTTCAAAGGGATTTCAGTTTGCAGCAGAAAATCTGATAGTCAGGTCAGAGATCTGTCCTCTAGAGAGTGCTTTGAGAGCTATTTGTTGCTTGAATGGTTTGACTGCAAACCATGCAGGTCGTGCCACTTAAGCTGCTGAAAGCACTCGCCCCTTGGAAAAGTTTGTATTCCTTGCTAGATTTAGCTGTAAAGTCTTCTGGTCCTGTTTAGGACAAACCACTACTTCTGAGGTTCAGCCCTGGTGACAGTGGTGAGCAATAGTCTGTGATTTTTTTTTTTTTCAAGTGAAAAACTCACATAATGGGCTGTAAAGAAAAAAAATTGTAAACTTTTTCCCTAGGCTATGCATTGGAATAGAGAAGCAGAAACCAACAGAAGTATTCCAGTATTTTTGCCAAATTTTTTATGTCGGTTCTCCTAGAAGAAAAGGCAAAAAGTAAAATTCCAGTGGATGTTTTTGTTTCGTTTTGTTTTCTTTTGTTCATTTTCCCTTGCTGAGTTTGTGTAATATAGTTTCGCTGAAGGAAATAAGGAGCTTTTATGCTGAATATTTTGAAAATCTGCCTTTTTTAAAATTTCCCTCCTATTTCCAGGAAAGTAAGATAGAAAGGAAAGTTATTTTACTAAGTAACATGATCTTGGCATTGTAGGTTTGGGGTTTTTTGAAGTTTTGGGTTCTTTCTCATTTGAAGGCTGTACTGGGTTCCTCATGGTCATGCATCCTTTATAATCATTTGTGTAAGAGAATAGGGCCTTCAAATCATACATCTGGATGACTTAAATGACCAGAACTTTCTCCAGACTGGATTAGCTCCAAATCCAACCAGCACTTTCTCCAAGAATTGCATATTCCCAAATGTCTTAGACACTAGTCTCCTCTGCTCTGTAGGGACACTATCTCCTAGCAGCAGCTTTGTCAGCAGCAATATGCCTACTTTTTCTTGTTCAATGCTAATGTAGGATTTGTCACCAAAATATAGCAACATTTCCAGTAAGGACCTGGGTAGCATTGTTCTAAAAATATTTTAGTGAATTAAGAAGAAATAAAATACATTCTCCATAACTTCTAGTCTTCTAAATTATGCTGTAATTCCACCCCCTCTTCTAGATTACCTGATTTCACCAAGAGAAATCTATGGCTCCCACTACAGAAAAGGGCAAACAAGATGATTATAATAGCATTTTCTTGCCTTAAAATGCATAAAATACATGAAATTGTTTTACCTTGTTAGAGTTCATTTTCCTGGACACTGAGTAGTGTGTCTCATAATGAATGCTGTCCTGCAGTAGCTGGGTTAAAGAGAGCTGAACTGAATGGATCCTTAGAGAGGTATAGTAAAAATGCTATGAAATATTTTTCTTCTTTTGTGTTAGCCACTAGTGTAGGCAGAAAGAGGTTATTTCGTGTGCTTATCTGATGGGTTATTTTACCTATGTGAAACTGGATTTGTCTGAAATTACACAGTAAGGGAAATTTTCTATCACTGCCAACTATTGACAATTTAGAGATGTTAAGAAGATAAGGTTTTGGATATTTTTAGAACATAATGGATTGGTGGCAGCCAGCATGGCTTCGCCGAGGGCAAATTGTGCCTGACAAATCTGGTGGCCTTCTGTGACAGCATTGCAGTTGGTTTAGGGAACAGCAAGTGACAAAAATCTACCTGGGCTTGTGAAAAACATTTCACACTGTCCCACATAACATGCTTGTCTCTGAACTGGAGACACATGGATGTGATGGATGGAGCTGTCTGGGTGGTCCTGCCCAAAGAGTTGTGGTCCATGGCTCAGTGTCCACAGGAGCTCAGTGAGAGTGGTGACCTCAGGGGTGGGTGTTGGGGCCAGCCCTGTTTAACATCGCTGTCGGTGACAGGGACAGTGGGATTGGGAGCACCCTCAGCAGATATGGTGATGACTCCAAGCTGTGGGGTGTGGCTGCCACCCTGAAGGGAGGGATGGCATCGAGAGGGACCTGGACAGGCTGGAGAGGGGAGCCCACAGAAACCTCAGGAAGTTCAACAAGGCCAAGTGCAAGGTGCTGTGTGTGGGTCAGGGCAATCCCAAGCACAAACACAGGCTGGGCAGAGCATGGATTGGGAGCAGCCCTGCCCAGAAGGACTTGGGGGTGCTAGTGGGTGAGAGGCTGGGCATGACCCAGCCAGGGGAACTCACAGCCCAGAGAGCCAAACGTGTCCTGGATCATGTCCTCATCCAGAGCAGTGTGGGCAGCAGGGGAGGGAGGGGATTCTGCCCCTCTGCTCTGGTGAGACCCCACCTGCAGGGCTGCACCAGCTCTGGGGTCTCAGCACAGGTAGGACATAGACCTGTAGCAGCAAGTCCAGTGGAGGGCACAAAGATGATCAGAGGGCTGGAACACCTCTGCCGTGAAGACAGGTTGGGAGAGTTGGGACTGTTCAGCCTGGAGAAGGGAGCACTCTGGGGACACCTTACAGCTCATTCCAGTGCCTAAAGGGAGCTTAGAAAAAAGAGGAAGAGTGACATTTTACACAGACAGATAGTGACAAGGCAAGAGAGAATGGTTTTAAACTAAAAGAGGAGATTTAAACCAGATAATGGGAAGAAATTCTTTCAGAGGGTAGTGAGACACTGGAACAGATGGCCCCGAGAAGCTGTGAATGTCCTATCCCTGGAAATGTTGAGGACCAGGTTGGATAGGGCTTTGAGCAACCTGGTCTACTGGAAGATGTCTCTGGCCATGGCAGGGGATTGGAACAAGGTGGTGTTTAACATCCCTTCCAACCCAAATCATCCTGTGGTTCTGTGATTACATCGTTCAACTGCAAACACTCTTTTGTTAAAGCAGCTTCTCTTTCACTTAAATCAGTTGTGAGGAATCCTGATGGAGGTCACATTTCCTTTGCAACTACTTAAACCTCTTGGCTGGGAGTCCCTTTCCTCTCTCTGACAAGATTTTCTTGCTGTAAATACATTTGATGCTGATAGATGGGGATTAGAGAACAGAATTTATATGTACCAATTCCATACCAACAAGGCCAAAACATTCTCGGGTCATTGATTTAACAGAAAAAAGAAAAAAAAAGGTAGAGATGTTCCCTATTCCAAGAGAATCCTATTTATTCTTTTGCTATTGCTAAGATTCCCAATGCCTTAAAAAAAAAAAAAAAAAACAAAAAAACAAAACAAACTAGGCATGGAATGATTCACTCAGCATAAATTTATAACCATTATAGTTAGTAAGATCTTTGAAGAAAATATTTTAAGGTAAATTTCTCTGTTATGAATGAAGTGTGACTCACTGAGTATTGTCCTGTGGTGCAAAGTTCATACAGGTTTTTTTCCTGACTGAATCCTCCAGCAGGGAGTCAATATCTTTCTGGAATAGTAATGCTTCATCCTGTCATAGGAGTCCATTTCTTTATCTTGTTCAACACATTAAACCAAACAATTAAAGGCTAGGGATTGATTATAATTGTGTTATAATTTTTTTTGGTCCAGCCACAAGGAAAGGCTTAATTACAGAAAATTACTTTTGGGATAAAAAATATCTGACTACTTTGTGATATTTCATTCCTAAAACAGGTGCCCTCATATATAGATATTAAAGTAAAAAGAATATTTTCCCTTTCCCTTCAAGATTATCATGGTCTCAGTAATCTCATCATAAAACTAAAAAGTCAAGTCAGTTTAAGGGTAATTAGGATTTCTTTCCTTGTCATCAGGATAAAATTTGCCCTTTGTATTAGTCTGCTGACTTCTCCTTTGCAGACTGTTTATTGACCTGAGGGGCAGTGTCACTGAGTAATGCAACAGCAGCTGATCATCACTTGCCAATGTATGCAATTTCCCCTGCTCTAGTTGTAACTTCAGCCCTTATGGCTTTCAACAGTAAGGATGCTAATTTATGGAACTCATTTATGAAAATTTAATATAAAGAATTTTTATTGTTGTTAAATAATGTAATGAAAAAAGATGAGTGTTGGCTAAGTACAATCCATCTGGGGTTTGTGTGTTCCTTTATGAAAAAGCAAGCAGTGCTTATTTCAGATGGCAGACATTCATTAGAAATCTGATTTGTGGCATTCACTAATTGAAAGCTAGACAAGAAAGACCTGAACTCAAAGATAAATATATTTTATTATTTTCTTCACAGAAGGTACAATATAAAAAATATACAGAAACGCAGTTTGAGACCCTATAACATACCCAAGCTATTAAAGCAAAAGCCTCACATGCCAAAGTATTAGGATTCTTATCCTAAACATAACATCTGTAAGCAAAATATCTATAGTTTTACTTTCTTTTCCTAGAAGTATTGTTCAGATATAGAGAAATACAGGAAATAAGCACCTGTACAATGCATGTTAAAATCTTCCTGAGACTACCACTTCTAAGGCTGCTGTCTCCTGGTATATTATCTAAGGGAATACATCCTCATATGAATTTCATTTTATAGATGAAATTTCTAATATTCTGGGAAATCATGCTAGGTGATATTAGATTAAGAAAACATAAGTGTATAATTGGAAACATAGTAAAGACTAAGCATGTATGTGTTAGTAGTAGAAGTTGTCAAAGGTACTTGCCACCTACAAGTCAGTTGTAACTGAGATGATCAGGTACAGTGATCAGGTTTTGGTGATCACATGTCAGGCCTGGGGCTAGAAATGGACTTCCCATCTTTCAGAGAGCTGGTCATCAGTAAAATAGATAAGGCACAAGGCAGAGATCCTCAAACATGTCTACATGGCACATCAAATGCAGTACAGGGATACTGGCTTGGCTTGCATAGCAGTAAATGTCAGCTGAGCAGCACACACTTTCAGAAGGGCTAATTAGCACTTGTGCAGTTTTCCTGCTTGTAATTTCTGAGCAAACTCCCTTAGTGTTTCCTCAGGACCTTTGTGTCTCACTTCACTGCCCACACTGCACAAACTGTGGTCTTTTGAAGTGACCCTTGCATTCCCAGGAGCCACTTCTCCTTGCCCATCAGTTCATTTTGCACCAGTTATGCCACAGAGGACCTTGACTGTACACACCTGTGGCTTTGTATATGACTAAAAGCATGGCATAAGTGGCCCTGATTTCTCTTGGGTTGCACAGAGTCAGTGAGACCTGATGTGCTGGGTGAACATAGGGCCTATCCAGACCCCTGGAATGCAGCCTGGGAGGTCCAAGGACAAGTTTGACTTGGGCATCTTATTCTGGACTCTGCTGCCTGTAACCAGAGGTGGAGCCTGTGCATGAAAAGAGCTTAATGAAGAGATTCTCCTCATGGTTGGCTGCAATAGCTGTGTCTGCCCAAAGAACCTGAGGGAGATACAAGATCAGAAAAAAAGATGCTAAAGGCTTCTGTAGGAGCAGAAGTGTTATGAGAATTGCTGGAGATAGGGGAGCTAGTATTTGCTGAAGATAGGATGTTTCTGACATTAGGGATTTATCAGATTTTTTAAATGTCTTTAAAAGTCCATTGCATCTACAACAAAAGAAAAGTTCATTACTTTTTCCATTTTGACTTTCTGATCTTGGGGAAGATCTTAGATGTAGACTGAGAAACATAAGATATGTTATTTCACATAGAATGTCCTGCTGTTTGGTAGTTCTGTCATTGAAAGATCCACATTATTTAGTAGCTTTAGTTTTCATAAGTATTTGCAGGATTTTTTTAAATTTTAAGCCATAGTGTAGAAAAAGGTGTTCTTAGCATCTTCTAAATGAATTTTGTAGTATTTTTGAAGAATGTGATTAACAGCTCCAAAGTTCTAATTGTTTTATTTGGAAGGTGTGGTAAACAGTTGTAAAATGCTGCATCTTCTCCTTAGCTTTACTGATGAGAAAAATCTTCCACTTAACCCTTGCAGAGCAGTATTGAGAGTGCAGAGCAGTGATTTCCTGTTACTAGAAATTAATGGGAAATCCTTTGTTGCTTACTTCCTGCTTTATAAAACAGCACTAGATCTTTTACACCTTGTTATCTTAACTGTGCATTATTACTCAGATAAATAAAATTTGCCAAGGATAAATCCATGGTATGAGAAGATTAATATTTTTTTAAGCACTCAGTCTGTTGCTTCTCACGTTGTATCCTCACTACTATAAAATTCTTTTAGGATATTAACTCACCACTATAGTTAACTTTTATTCCATTTGCCTGTTTGTTTAAATTGCCTTATTGCAAAGAGGCAGCATTTTAGTATCTCATAATTTTTGCTTTCAGTAAGGAAATGGAAGCGTTTGAAAGGCACAAAGAAAAATGTTTGTGATTTATGTTGACTGCATTCATTTTATAAAGGACAACAGTAGAGATGAAAAATTGATCAGCAGCTGGTTCTTACTCATAACCTGTTGATAAAGTCCATGCCTTATTTTGCCATGCTGGACTTTATTTCTTTCATTTGTCCTGTGTTGCCAGAAGGCAGCATGAGATGTACAGTAGATGCAGGTCTGGATTGTAAAAGCTACACTCTCAGTCCAGGTGCTACTGAAATCAATAGGAGTGAGTGATTTTTAAGAGACTTGAATGAAGAACAATTACCTGCTGCAGCTAAATTACATTTTGTGTTGAATCATCTCTAGGCTGGAAGCTGGTAAGCACAAAAGTGAGGAGGTGTAGAAATTAAGAAGCTGACATAGTGACAGATGTGGCATATCAAAGCACTGAGTTAACCTGTGTTTTGGTAAATTAGATCTGCACTTTTATAAACTGTCAGAACTGCAAAAGGCAGCTGAAGGTGTATAAATTTAAAAGCATCATGAAGGGCTTCATCCTTTCCATCCTTAAAAGAAATATAGAGCTATAGCACCTTGTTTTGTGTCTGTACTCCTTTATGTTGCTTTATATTTTAAGAGTCTGGGCTAGGCTGCAAACTGGGACAGTTCTGTGGCAGGTGCTGCAATCCAGCTGAGACCTGACAAGGACCAAGGGAGCCATGCTGGGCCACGTAGTAAATATTGCATTGGGAACACGTTTTACCTTCCTTGTGTATCAGCAAACACAAAATAATTAAGCAGTAGAAAACATGATGGAATTGAGAAAGTCTTCAGGTTCCTGTCAGAATAATTGCTCTCTACAGTGTGCTTCCATTAACACCTCTGAAAGTGTAAAATCCTTTGGGGTGGTAAAACCATGTTCTTGAGCTACAGCATTGGTTGTCGGGGTGCAGCAGGTACACCGATGAGAGCATGTTTTGTTTGGTTTTATTGTCTATGTCTGTTGTCACAATGATGTATTTAAGAAAGTTGCTGTACTTGGAAGAATTACATTATAGGCATCTAAGACTCCCAAATGCCTCTGGGGCCAAACATCTTAAAAATCTGCACCCTTTTTGGGGTGTTTTTGTAATTCATGTCTTTTCCCGTCATTTTTTATTAGTATTTTATCACCAGACAGTCAGAAACAATATTCATTTTCAAATGTCCTGCAGCAGTGTTGTCTTGTTGTTAACTCTTGTCATATTTCACTCATTGGCTTTGAAAATGGAAAATGATGAATGGCTGCAGTGTTTTGTTTATAACATCTCATTCTGGAGTTTTCTGTAAAAGTAGTACATTTTCCTTACTTACCACTGGGTTTTTGAAGGGCCTTGGGTTTTTTTCCTTAATATAAGAAAAGGTTATTACACTTACAATCACAAAAATGAGTCCTCAAAAAATTATGGAAAGAATATTTTAAGAATATTGAGTTCCCATTTCGGTTCAATCCTAATTTATTTAGCACTAGTTTGGAATAATCAAAGCTAAATTATTTTGAACTTTCTTACACTTATGTACCTTAAAACAGGAGTGATCATGATAGAAATGGACTAAAATTGTACAGCCAATCAGATTTTATTAAAATAATTTTTTTTCCTTTTTGGGAAGTAGACTCAAGCATGAAGGCATGCACTTCTTGTGAGTGTGTTTAATATCATCAGGAAATTCAAATCCAGATGTTTGCTTAAAGGTTAAGACATATTTGAAACAACAAAGGAGGCCTTTTCTTTCTGCTGCATATATTTAAAACGGGCTACTTTTGAAAGAAATTTCAGAACCCCATTTGCATCCTAATTGCAGCCCATTTCCTGAGTCCACAGTTAGGCAGACTATAGAGTGGCATTGGGGATTTCTGGGGCAGAGAAATTGTTGGTTCTAGCTGAGCTACCGAAAAATAAAAGGGAAAAAGATGAATGGATTTTTTGCTTCAGCAGCCACCAGCTGGCAGATCGGCTCCTTGGAGCTCTGCCAAGCAGCAGTTTACAGCAGCCCTGCAGCTGCTCTAGGCTGGGCTGGAGCACGACTGGCACCAAGCCACCTTCAGCTTTGGACAAGGACTCAGCCTTGGAATTGGCCAACAGATGCGCTGGGATTGTGGCTTTGCTCGCTCATGTCTGATGCTCAGGGAACGCGGTTGGTACCTGAAAGTTCAGTGCTGGGAAATTTGCCTTAATCACCTACAGGAAGATAAGGAGAAATAGGTTAAAAATAAATGTTTCACTTGGTCCAAAGTTGGTCTGGTTTGGGAGTTTTTTTATGCGTCTCATTCTGGGACATTTTTCTTATTTTGCCCAGTTCATGAGGATCTGTAAAATAACTGTAAAATTGACCAGCAAGAAAATTTGGTTGCACTGCATTCTTTCAAAGTAAATTACCTGAATTCAACAAAATAAGAATTAATTAATTTCAATCCTATACATTGCAATTTTTATAAAAATGTTACAATTGTACCAAAAAATAACTTGCATGAAAATCAAACCAGCCCTGGACTCTTTATTGACAATATTCTGGAGGGAGAATAACGTCATTGGGATGAGGATTTCTTGTTGATTTTGACTCCTGTCTGACAACTGTTCTGTCTTTTCCTGATTGGAAGCTGTTCTTCTGTAATTTATCATAGATAACAACAATAGTATTGGGTTTTAGCAGTGTTTCATTAAAGTCTCTGCTCATTTGATGTGTAACTATGCACCTGATAGAATGAATCTCTTTCCCTGTTAACCATCTTATTATCTTATTGCTGGAGACAGGACCAAACCAATTTCTTAAAATTATGATGGCATATTCTGAATTTCTGTTGGTGTTTTAATGTAGGTAGATTAGTTCCTAATTTGTCACCACCTGGTGTTTGTTTAATTATTCAATAGGAGGGGAATTTCAGCAAGTTAGAGTTTCAGAGAACTAAGACCTTCCCGAACCACATGTATATTATTAAACATTTACTGATACATATACACACTTTGACTCCCCCATCGGCCAGTAACCAGAAGCCAATATTACATAGACCTACAAACCAAGCATTTATTTTCTAAATGGAAAATATTTCAAGTGAACTATAACCTTGATAAGGAAGAGGAAAGAAACACCCCAGTGCTAGATAGTCATAACAGCTTTTCATCAAGTTAAAAAGCAATAGGTAACAGCAGGTGACAATAATCAACTGAATTTAGGTATAATTTTGCATTAAAAATCATGAAAATATTGTGGACAACTAGATGATGATGAATGAACAATTTCATGCTGTTGCCAAATAAAATCACTAGCCTCCTGTTGGAGTAATTACTAAGAAGCAGATGAAGAAGTCCCTCGTAGGACACTAATAGTATTTGTTCTGCTTCATAATGGTGGGGGGTTACCTTGAGTACTGTACTCCTGAGCCTTCTACTTCCAGAAAAAAATAGTGGAATTATTGAAGGGGATCTGTAGGGAAGAGAAGTGTGAGTGACTCAGAGTCTAGCAGATGAGTCCTATGAGAAAAAAGCAATGTGATATTTTTTTTATTCTAGAGCAGAGAGGATTAAAGGGTTGCTTGACAGCATTCTTTGAAACCATAAACAGGTATTCAAGATCAAACAGCAATTCTTTCTTCATTTTCATGAGAGAGAGAGAAGGAAGGTCTTGAAGCCAGGTAGATACAGTTTAGACATTAGGAAGACCTTTTCTAAAAGTAAAAGTAATATAGTGAAAAAATCTTAGAGGAGAAGGCTGTACAGTTACGTTGATGAGGGTCCTTAAACAGATGATTAAGGACCATCAATGTCCAGAGGGATAAACTGGGGTTAACCAGAAGCTCAGGACAGACTGGAGGTCTCCCAGTGAAGTGCCTCTAAAGGTCCTATATCAATCTTTAAGTTTTCAAAGATACTAGGTGACATGTTGTAACTCCTGAGTCATTCCCTAAAAATAAATACTTGGATATTTGACAGGGAATTAAATTTGACTCTTGTCCCAATAGAAATATTATATTTACTGGCATGGAATTAAATAATGGATGGATGGATGGATGGATGGATGGATGGATGGATGGATGGATGGATGGATGGATGGATGGATGAAAAGTGTTTGAACTTACAGACAGGTCCTCCCAAGAATGATATCCTAAGAATTAAATGGAATTTCATTTCAGCACCTATGTGCTGCAGATGTAAAAACTGAAGTCATGTTTTCCAGAAGTGTTCAACTCCCCTTTATAAATCTGTGTGCAACCAGCACTGAATAAAGTAGGAAAAAATTATGTTCCATTCCTAATAATTTTTTTTTTTTTAATATCATCTCTGATGCCTAAAATGCACTGCAGTCCTTATACACAAACCTGCATATGGCTCTGCATGGAATCATGACCATTAGCCTGCAGTAAAAAAAGGGTTTAAGCTATGAATACTGACAGTATCATTCTTCTGTGCTGCTTAAAATAGAAATCCGTGTCAAGTGATACAATTAATTCTGAAAAAATAGATCTGAGTTTCCTGTGGAATCTTGGAAAGACCATGAAAGTTTTTTAGCCAAATATTGTTGGAAGACTTGCTGTTTTTTTTTATTCTCTCAGCTTTTTTCTGCAACATCAGAACCCGTAAGTCAATGTAAATGTCAAGAAGCTGCTCCTGTGTCCTTTCAGATTTCTGTGCGGAAAACATGTAAGGAGTCAAATTGGACATGTGTTTCAAATTAACCAATTGCTTTAACCATTCCCTGGGAAAGGGTACCATCATTTCCTCCCTAGTCAGGTGTTCTAGGGACAGTACGAAGCATCCACCAGGCACACACTGAAGTCTGCAGTGATCTGATTTCCCATGCACAGATAAATTACCATAATTCCAACAAAATCAGGTGCATGCATGCTTGCACATCAGAAGTTGGTAACATGCTAGAATCTTTCTTACATTGTATTTTTTTCCAGACAACTGGAAAAATATAAATAAAAATATAAATAAAATTTGTGCTCTCCTGTAGCATGCATTTGACTTGTAAATACACAACAAAACACCTGGATTCAAGGGACAGTGAAAATTGAACATGTTCAGAGCTTAACCGAGGTATGAAGATATTTACAAAATACATTCTTTATATTTTGTAAGGATTTGAGAGTATTAAGTGTTGAACTCTATGCTATCAAAATTCTCTTTGTTTCATTATGTGAAATGCTTTTGAAAATCTGCTTACAATTCATGAAAACTTCTTATCCATTTATTATGTTCTGAAAAAGAAATTCTCCTTTGATTTAAACTATTTTTTAAGGAAAATGGCCAAATCATTTCCTGTAGAAAACATTTTTCAATCCTAGTGCTATTAAATGTGAATGAAGTTTTTGAAGTTTTACCATCTATTGGAGTCGTCTTTCATTTTAATCTGCCAGACCCATGTGCTGTTCATGTGTAGTGAGGAGTGGTTTATGTACTCCACACCATTTCTCTACTGTGTTCCATTGGCAATTGTCGCAGGCATCTTTTCATTAAAATCCTTTCTTTAGGATTTTTCCTGTTGAAGCTGAGAAGTTTCAGCAACAAATGTAAACACTGGTTATCTGCTGCTGTGGAATGCAACAGGTGGATCTGTGATTGGTCTCCTGTGGATGTTTGGATTTACTGACCACTCACGGCAGAGCTGCTCTTGCTCTCTGCCAGGACACAGATCTTTGTTAACATTCCTTTCTATTCTATTCTTAGCTTAGCCTTCTGAGAAACCTTTTCCTTTCTATTTCTTTTTAGTATAGTTATAATGTAGTATATATATCATAAAATAATAAATCAAGCCTTCTGATCATGGAGTCAACATTCTCGTCTGTCTCTCATCCTGCAAACCCCTGTGACCACGGTCACAGCTAATACTTTTTGTTTTGTCTTCTTTTGTTTCCCCAGACTACATATCCAGTCAGAACGGTGAGCCAAAACCTCAGCACAAGGGACAGAAAGTCAGCACTTACTCCCACCGAGGACCCTTTTAGACACCCACCGGGCAACCAAGCAGCAGCGTACGAGAGCAAGAGCTGCCAGCTGTCCAATTTGTGTCTGAGCAGCCTCCTGAAGGAGAAGGAGCTCGTGGAAGCCATCAAGCACACGCAGGGCACGTACGAGAGCCTGGCCCCAGAGGCAGCCCAGAACGGTTTGGCTGTCACGGCCGCCGGCCCAGCCCAGGCCGCGTCCAAGGCCGACGGCTTCCCCGCGTTCCCGGGAGCTCCCAAGGACCAAAGCGCTGTGCCTCGGCAGCACAGCACCTTCACAGGGAGACTGGGACAGCCCCCCAGGGGACCCATCTCCCTACACATGTACAGCAGGAAGAACGTTTTCCTCCACCACAACCTGCACACGGCAGAGCTACAGACTTTAGGTCAACAAGATGGCTAACAAGGTGCTTATTTTCTGGCCATGGAAGGAGAGTTGATTAAAGAGGGATGTAAGCTCACCTAGAGCTCTGTCTTCAGTTCTCATCTGCTGCTACTTTCATGTGGAAAAAAAAACCAATAAAAATTTAACTTTGTCTGTAGGTTCCATATTTTCCCACCTTGGACTGAGGCAAAAGGATGAACGCGATTGTTAAATATCTGGGCTGATTTGTCATGCAGAAGTCACCATGAGTTAATAAATGGGACCATTTGGCTGGCACTGCTAGTCCAATATTGGCTAAATATATTTTACCCCTCTATAAGTCACTATGATTCCCTGAAGTTCTAGAAGATGATCTTAAATAAAACCTGTATGTTTAATAATATTACTGTTAAAGTAGATGTGAGGAATAAATAGATAAGTAATTAGTAAACCCTCTTGAATTCCATGGAGATTAGGGAAATAAGGAGTCAGAAATCTTTAAGGACCCTCTTTTTACACATTTTTTTTAATACAGTGAAATTTGGTAACTTACAGAGTGTTACCACTTCCTGCTGTATGTGTTTCATGAGTGCCTCATGCTACAAGTGGAGGAAGTAATTGATTTTCCTCTAACAGGTTCATAGAGAGTTGCCAGGTATTTGAGTCAGTAAATTGGGTCCCAGACTGAGGATGTCAGCTTGTTTCCTCAACCTCCCCTTCCCTCTTCACACTTCTATTTAGCTACATTTCTCTGAGTGTTTCGGTTCTATGAGGGCATGTCAAGTGGTGGTGATCTTTGTGCTTTACAGGCACTGTAGCGCTCATGATGCGATGTGACATTCTGCTGTGTAATTCATCCTATAATTTCATTCCACTTCCCAAACCAAAAATGTGTGAAAGCCTAAAGTAAGAGAAATCATCTTATTACCCAGGCTGAACAACCTGCATCAGTCATAATTTCTGTGGGCTGTATCATCTGCACTTCAGGACCTGTTGGTTTACACCAGCTCACTGGGTTTGTTAGTCTTGACATGTAACAGACAAGTGAGATTAATTTATTGCCTGGTCTCCAGGAGTATGAAATAATCTGAACATGCCACAGAACCTGGAGACCTGTTGGTTGCAAAATATCTGGTTTTCCCCTCTCAGAGGCTTGAGAATCTCTCAGTCAGTTACTCCAAACATGTCAAATATGTGAAACATGACACTTTCTGGTGCAGGGTGATCTGTTCAAGTTACAATGGCACGTGCAGTGAGTAGTTTAAAAATAATTTGGCACATTTAAGTATGATTGAGGCAGATCTGAGACAAGTCACTTCTCTCTGTAACCAGTGATTAATAAGGAAAGACAAGGTTGCAGCGCATTCTCACACACAGAAACAAGCCATTGTGACTTAACAGATAGCATATAATGAAAAATAAAGCTTCTGTAGCCACTAAAAATCTGCAACTTTTAAAAGTTGTCACATAGAATGTGTGACATAAAGACAAAATTTTACCTAGTCTTAAATATATCTGCTTCACTACTTAATATTTGGATTATTACAAGGAAATTTTATTTACAAGTCTTGCCTAAACTAAGAAAAAAAAATAGACCATTATCTTGGCAGATATTCTGTAAAGTAACTTCAGCAGCCTGAAATTTCAGGCTTCTGTTTATTGAGAAATTTATTTTTATTAGAGCAGAATGTATTACATTATCTGATATTGAAGAGAGCAGGTTTTGTCTAAATATTCTGTAGTGATAATTTTGGGTATCCAGAGAGGGATACATAAGAACCAAGACAAACATTTGCCAAAATTCTTCATGTTCATGAGTGCATTGCTACTGCCAAAACAGAATGTGCAAAAATTGCAAACACAGCTTTACCGAATTAACTGTGGGTATTCAAGACTCCCAGTCCTGCATTGAAACTCATAATTTAAAGTCTACCAAGCAAGTTTAAAATAGTAATAAGATAATTTCGCTACTCAGAATCACTTCTTCTTACCAATAACTTAAAGTCATGGTAGATTGAAAGGAGACTATTAATTCTTGCTATCAATTCATTTCAGTATTGCTCATCTCAAGAGCTCATGTATGCAATTCAATTTCAGATCTGTAAATAAATTAAACAGACACTGTAATCAAGGAATTTTTTTCCAGGATACAAATGTACTGTACTATGTTGAAAAAAAGCAAAGCAAAACAAACCAATACCCTCTTCAGTTTTAGGTTAGGTACTGTATCTATAGTTGTTTTTTTCCTGGGAAAATGGACTTTTGGATTACACTTTATTAAAAAAAAAATCCATCTATAAACTTCAAAAATAGCATTTCAAATGCTACTATTTTCTTGGAGAATCTTTTATAGAGCTGAAACTTAGAAAAACTGGAAAAAAACAGTTCAATAAATATGAGGGATATTTTTAAAATGTCATCTTGAAGCTGTTTTGTATCAGTATTTTCAGCAATGTTATGTTATTTGTAATACTGAGTGTAAATCTCACCCAGAGAAGGGTATTAGCCACATGTTAATGTACAGTACAGCAGTAACTGTAAAAGAGGTCCTTTCTTTGGTCCTCTCGTGTATATAGGAAATCATAAAGCAACAGCATGTGGACATTCTTGCAGTGAATTGCTTCCTTTGTACTAAAAATCTCTAGTTTTTTAAGAGTTCCATGTACAAAATTATTTATACATTTCTCCAAGGCTGTACATATCCAAAGACATGACACCGGCGGAAAAGGCATTTATTATTTTTTTCCATGGATGTACCTTTCTTCCCCTCTTTTTTCTCTCTTTCTGTACTACAAAGCATAACTGCAAAGTTTCTGCTTAAAATGACTTGTTAGTTCCATGTCTTTCAGTGTGATAGAGGGCATTATAAGGAGGAGAAAATCCCCAAAGAAAAACTGTTCCCACTTGAAGCAGTGTCCGTCCCACTTTTTTAGAGCAATCACTTGGCAAAAGAAACCTTAGATCTGTGCCCTAAATATTTTTTTGATAATTTACCAGAGCCACACCTGAAATGTGCTTATCATGATCTCTGACCTTACCCTGACTAGGACACCTTCATAAGACTTAATAACATGCTAGGGGCAGCCCTGGTGATAAATTCTTGAGATGGAAGGAAAACATTTGTCCAATACTGTTTTTATGTTTGGCCTCAGAGCAGTGGAAAGAGGTTTTTTTATAACTTGTGCATGCAGATGAAGCTCAAGCTTTGTGCTTGTGCATACTGAAAAAAGGAACCTTGCCACGAAGCTCTCCTCTATTTAGGCTATTTAGTAGCATATGAAAGCATCCAGCAACATAAATTTCTGCCACCTTTCCAGGCATGCCAGCCCTCTCTATGAAAATGAAACAGCCAGAATAGATGCCTTTACTTCAATCCAGACTTAATGGTTTTTTCCACACACCTCCACATAAATGTTAGAAGAGCTTTCCTTATGTGTCTTTTTTTCCTGGAAATTGTGAAAGGGTGTTTATCCAGACTATGATGCTCAAATGATGTTTCAATAAATATTTGAAAGCTTACCAAAATGTTAATATTTGTCCTACAGGGTCATTCGAGTCATTACAGGTTCATTACCAATAAAAATTGGTGGTTTTCCCTTTCCAAAGAGCCAGTTTGGAAGTAATGATTTCTGTCTGTGCTGTTTCACTTTATACTGTTAAATACACAGTACACTTTTCAGACTAATAAAAATAAGGTGTTTACAAATCAGTAGTGTGCTTTACATGCCCTAAGAGTTGTGCCATATCTCCACTGGTTTGATTGGTATGACACTGTCTTTGATTAGGTTCTGCTGAGTTAAGTCACCTGATGATTGGGATTGTGGCCTTTAATCCAGCTAGTCTCAGTTTATGCACAGGAGTTCTCTAAATCTGGAAATCTTTCCTGGGTCAAAAAAGACAAGAAAACCATCTAAAAAAAGCATCAGATCATGATCTATGGTGAATGCACTTCTTTTTCCCCTTCACACTCAAAAGCAAAAAAACCCTGCAAACCCCTTTGTACATCTGCACAGTTCACAAATGAACTAGAGTAACATCTAACAAAAAGCAAATTCTTTAAATAAATACCTGGAGAAAAATGTACAGGGGAGTCTTCTCACAAATATTTTGTAAAGGTGATACGTTTGTCAATATTGGGAACTTCTCTATCTGAGTGCAGTAATGAAATATGTTCCATGGCCTCTATCAGTCTCACCCCAATGAATCTTTTTGGAGGGAGAATTTGCTGTTTGAAACTTGCTCTAGAGAAAGCAGGCACTACAGTGTGAGAAATACATTGAAAGTATTCCCTCAGCTGGGAATAACACACAGCATCCTTTCCAGGATGTATCTGAGTGCTCTTCAGCCAGCAAGAAGTTGACAGAGATTCCTCAGGAGAGCAGCCTCAAATCATGCAGACCACCGTGTCTTTAAACAGTCTTTACTTTAACATGTCCCATATAAGACATTTCTAAAATAATATAGAAATTTCAGCAGCTGCAGAACACCCCTTGCTGGGTTGTTGGGGGTTTTTTTGAGATAAAAATGCCATGTGCTTGTTTTAACCTTGTAAACTCTGTTTTAACCAAGCAAACTCTGTTTGCTTGCTCAGTGGTGATCTGCCCAGGAGGTGAGAGTTCATCCACTGTAACAGATCTGATCCTAACTCCTCACAGAATAAAGACATTGGATATCCTCCCAGAGGAGCTTGAGATTTGCAATATATTTTCAGTCTAGAAAAATCTGGATTTAATTATCTTCTTCTTCAATGACCTTCAGTTGTTGCAAAGTCAGTAAAAAAGAAACTTACTTATTGAAGTATTTTGGAAAGATTTTGTGTTTAATTTTTATTTTAAAATACACTTAAAATTTATCTCCCTATATCTAAAGACAAGAAAATAAAAAAGGAAAAGAAAAAAAGAAAAAGCTTTTATCAGCATATGTTTCCCATAAATCTGTGATTGTCACTAGCCACAGCTGTCACTTGCATTCTGTACAGCTGTGAAATATTTTTGGATTTGTTGGTTTTGTTGCCTTCATTACCTGGAAATCATTACCTCTAGTTCTGGGTGTTTTTTGCCATCAATCCAATACCTGAAACACACAGGGAGGGCTGTTGAGGATTTCTGCAGAGGTAATCCTGCTACTCTGAAATCAGTGCAAAAAGAAAATACCTGGAGGTCTCTGTGTGTTTCCTGGGGATGGAAAACCTATCCTGAGTGATCCTAACTATGAAGGATTTGTGAGAATCTGATGGAGGTGGCAGATATCAGATCTGTTTCTACATCAAGGTAAAGGTTGTAGAACAGAAAATACTCCACTGAGAAGATTTTTCTAGTGGGCAAATACTGTCTCCTTATATTCTGTATCTTGACCCTTTCTGTCTCTCTGGATTTCAGGAACATCTCCCTTAGGTATGGAGTTGTGATGACTCTGTAAGACAGGATGCACCACAGTGTTTTTCCTGCTATGGGAAGGCTCCACTGGATTTTTTTTAGAATTTAAAATACCTCATCATTAAAATATTTTATCATTTTCCCCTAGAACTGCTGTTCTGCTGGGGTAGTAGAAAGCAGTGCATTCACAGAAAATGTCCCTTTCACGTCTGGGTAGGCTGTGTTAGGTGAGTTGAGGTCACAGCTGATTTACATCCACCCAAAAACTGTCAAGACTTACTTATGCACCTACACAGATAAATACATTGCCAGGTTTGACCCTGCTTTTTGTCACATTGAAAAGGCCCTAATAGTGTCATTTTAAAACGCATATGGATATCAACAGTAGTAGTAGAATTTTAATTTATTTTGAATTTTCAATTTTATGTCAATGCACTTTATAGAATGGTTTCATATTAATTACACAGGGACTTTTATTTTTTTCTAACCTAAACTTGATTTCAACAGGGTTCATAATACTCTACTTAAATTTAAGCATGTAAGCAGTCCCATAAAACAGTCAAACCCTCTTCTTTAAAAAGCTAACTCACAAATATTTTTTCTGACATAAACAATGTCATTCATGTTTATTGTTTGAAAGGTATGATGTATAAAAAGTATTTTTCCTAATATCTAAATATAACAACTTTTCAAACACTCCACATAAGTAGAAAAGACAAGAAACGGCCTTCATACTAAAGTTGCTTGTCCAGCTATACCATTAGGCTTTGTTTGCCAAATCATTAATTACTTTTTAAAGAAAATCTATTTGTTTTCCATGGTTAAGAGTGTGAAAAAAATAAAATGTTTTAGTACGTGCTCTACAGAATGTGTGGAGAGATGATCAACATCACAAGGAGAATATAAGCAATCAAAGTCCTTAATCAGTGATTCATCTGATGTGTTTTAAGCAAGAGGATCAACAGGATATAAAAAATCTGTGTAGGAGGAGAGCAGATGTTTTGTTGCTCAGAAAAGTCTAATGGAAGGGTGAAGGCTGACAGATTAATGGCTCTTTTTCTGTTCCAGGGCTGGTGGTGCAGAGCCATTTGCTGTGAAATAACACTGAGGCAATATATTTATGAAGTGAATCTATTGGAATAGCAAGAAATGAGATAAATGAAATGTAATGTAATATTACGCCATATCACATGGGGCCATGCTATATTACATGGCCCCATGTAATATTATGCCATATCACATGGCCCCATGCTATATTACACCATATCACATAGCCCCATGCAATATTACATGGGGCCATGCTATATTACGCCATATCACATGGAGCCATGCTATATTACATGGCCCCATATAATATTACACCATATCACATGGCCCCATGCAATATTACATGGGGCCATGTAATAGTACGCCATATCACATGGGGCCATGTAATATTATGCCATATCACATGGCTCCATGCTATATTAAATGGCCACGTAATATTACGAATATCACATGGGGCCATGCTATATTACATGGCCCCATATAATATTATGCCATATCACATGGCCCCATGTAATATTACATGGGGCCATGCTATATTACATGGAGCCATGTAATATTACAGCATATCATATGCCCCCATGGTATTTTACACGGCCCCATGTAATATTACGCCATATCACATGGCCCCATGCTATATTACATGGGGCCATGTAATATTACGCCAGATCACATGGCCCCACGTAATATTACATGGGGCCGTGTAATATTACATTTTCCTTGAGGTTCTTTAATTGCTTAATGAGAACTCTAGGTTGAAGATATTTGTTACTGTGCTAATAATAAAGTACAAACACCTGTGCAGAACATTTTATTAAAATCTAAAGATTATATACAAAAATTCTACTGTCTTGCAGGAAAACAAACAAACAAACAAAACAATTCTGCCTTGATATTTTGCAAATTCCTTATTACACTATTTCCTGGGTGTCCAAAGAAATTTGCTTACACAACATTTCTCAATTCCCTACTCCACTTTTCAGTGGTCCTTAGTGTGAATATAGCAATTTCCATGAATAAAATTAGGCTTCACTTCTGGTTTTTTTCTCTTCACTGTCTTGTCCCACTACATCTTTTGCTTTTACAGTATGTGTGTATTTTTGTGTTGTCCATCCCAGGTTTCAACTGAGGATATTATAAAGCACTCCTCCAATTTGCTTCATTTTCCCCATAGCATATCTAAATGATATGTCTTCACCTTCAAGGGCCAAAGTCATTCATATTACTTTAAGTCAAATATAGAAGAAATAAGCAAACTTACACATCTGTAAGGCTATAAAGTATTTGTCATCGCTAACAGCAGTGTGTAAATACAAGAAGCATGAAGACCAAAGTGATTGCTCATAGTGTCATAATTGAGTTCCATTTCAGCTTTTCCCTGCATGTACATAATGTACACACTGCATTCTCAGACCAGGAGGTTTATTTGTTTGGGGGGTTCTGCTTATTGGTTTGGGTTTGTTTGGGGCTCTTTTTGCATCACTATCAGTGCACCATTTTCAGTGCCTGCTTTGAAAGCCTCAGCTCAGCTTCCAATTCTTCAGCTAGAAATGGCTGCAGCTCATTTCACAGTACTTAGATGCCTACTACTTTCTCAGTAATACTGTTTAAAATATATGTCTCACTCTAAGCTGTTTCTTCCTGTTGCTATCCACTCTTGAATAGCTGCTCCATTTCAGTGCTGTTTATAGGAATTCTTTGTAGCATTTGGGTCCCTGGCAGGAATATGAAGCTTAATAGCTTATTTGACTTTATATATAGTCTTGCAAGGAAAAATAAAGCTGAAATAGTAGAAAAGTTTTTAATCTGATATTTTTCAGTGAATTTAAATTACTGTATTATCAGCGTTCTACTAAATGAAGCTAAAGAAACATCAAATTAGATGCAAGTTCTGGAAAGTGGAAGATTCTTTGAAATTAGCACAGGTTATGCAAAGTGCTTGGGAGCTAAGCAGCCTTTCCCACATAACATCACTTCTATGAAACTTGAGCATGTCCAAAATAATGACCAGCTTAATCTTTGTGTTGTGATGGGCTTTAAAGTGCCTGAAAATGTTTTCATAGTTACATTATATATGTTTTCTTGCTTCCTTGTAAAGGATTCTCTTCTTTTATGAAATGACAGGACAGGAATTTATTCCCTGTCACAAAAATGCCTTAAAAGCTACTGATTACTGAGAATGAAACAATATTCATCAGACAGCAGAGTAATTCCTCAATTAGCTTGTATGCATTATAATTCATAATATTTTATGTTGTGATATCTCAGAAAATAATATGAATGTTGTTGCTTTAGAAAAACTGCGCATCAGAGAATGAGCTAAGCCTTAAGCATAGTTTCAGGTTGAAAAAATACTAATATGAAATTAAAGGGAATTGATCTCTGATTTTTCAAGTGTTGGAAGCACACTAATAATCAGCATAGCTCAATTTCACTCGATGACAAACATGAAATACTTTTTCTAAGCATATTAAATGTAATTCAGAAAAGTATTGCATACAGTGACTGAGTGCAAGTCAGAGTAGTGGCAAACATGATTACATCTCCATGCAGCACTGCTGCAAGCACCCTGATGCTGTGCAGAGCAGTGTCAGAGGAATCAGCAGCTACCCCTAAGCTGCATTCCAGCCCTGCTTGCAGCACTGGCCAGATGCAGATACTGCTCCAAATTACATCAGTTATTTTAATCCATTTCTCCTTCCACCCTTCACTTTTTTCCTCTTTTCATATTTCCCTTATTACAACTTTCTCTCTGTACTCCTAAGTGTCCTGACCCCTTTGAGACGCTGGGAACATGAGGAACTGAGTTCCACCTGTGCTTGATTTCATTACCAGGTGGTGAGAGAATTACCAGGCCTTAAAAGGTAAGGGTGGGGAAAGGAAATTATTTCCCTCATCAGTGGCAGGTGTTTAGGGTAGGTAGTAGCCAGGAGAAGGCAGTGGTAGTGTGTTTTGGTGTAGCACAATGTAAAGGCCTTTGCCTGTGAGTAGCATAATCTGATTTAAGTGGGTTTTTTTTTTGTTGTTTGCTTAGTTGGGTTTAACACTGTATTATTTTAGGCTCTTTACTTGATTCAAATGCACAAATTCAAGACTTCTCTTCACAAAAGAAGCTACAAGCAACCAGTTGAAGAAGTGCTCTGGTAAGTCCATGCATTCCTATGGTTTACTGTTCTGAAATATTTAAGCAGAGATGGTTATGCTATGGAGTCCAGTGGGGTTTTTTTACCTATTAAATAATACTGGGTTTTGTTTAATCCCTTAGTTTGATATGCTTATGAAGACTTTTTGAGTCATGCCAGTTTTTCATTACTCATCTGTTGTATTTCTCCTTCTAATAAATTGATTCTCGTTTTAAAATTTGAATGGTGCCTACTAAAGTGAAGGTGATATTTTTTTCTGTTAATTAATATGGCTTAGTGGAGAGAGCTCTGATTACAAATTAAGGTTGTGTGAACCTGTGTTCCTAATTCTGATAGATGTGTGTGAAAACTTGGTGTGTAATCCTGCGCTTACACTTGGTGTGTAATTTCTTTTGTGTTACTGCATTTGTTTTTGGCCTTTTCTTTTTTTCAGACTTTTTTTTCAGACTAGGTAGCTTAAGGCCCAATACTCTTGATCTTTTAAGATCCAACTGTGAAAAACATCCAGATTTGTGTTTGTTCTAACCTATGGGCATACACACACATAAAATCTAGTGTAAAATTTTATAGGTGAACATACTGTAAGCTTTCTCTTCTTGAAGCCTTTTTGCTTTCTTGCTGCAGAGGTACAATTCTTCCCCTGTCTATTAGATTCTAACTTAAGATTTTTAAGCAGATCAAGTTAGATAAGAAGATGAGAAGAAAAAATACTGTGATGGGATGTTGGAGGAGGACGAAAGGGAGTGAAAAGTAGCTCTTAGGAACAAACAGGAAAGCGTTGCCTCCAACAGAGGAACCTTCCTGTGGAATTTTCTATGCATTCCACTTCATTAATAATAAGAGGAGCTAAGGCACCTCAGTGTCTTAGCTGCACCAAGACGTAAAAAAGTATGAACTAGAGAAGCATCAGATGAAGTGCATATGAAGTAAGCAATTTTATTGGTTTCTATGGTAACACACCACTACATAAAGCTAAAGAAGAAGTTGTCCACAAAATGCAGCATTAATTCACCCATGTGAACAGTGTCACTGTTTGTCTGATGTGTAAAGGCATAGGAAAACTGTAATGTGTAGTGGGAGCAATCTAACTGTTAAATTTAGAGCCTGAATCTTGGAACCACAGCACTGCAATATATTGCTGTGATAAAGCAATTTGTATGGACTGGGAGGTGGCACTGCTAGATATTGACCCCCATCATTTCTCAAAAGGCTTATCTGCAACAGGATTAATGAAAGCAAAATGAAAATCTTCTTTTGCTGTGAAAGGAAGGTCTTTAACTCCTAGCCAGTGGAAAAGCTGCTAGAATGGAAAAGGCAGCACATCATGCAGAGTAACTGGGGTCCTTTTTAAAGGTTTTCACACATCCAAATTAAGTTCAATGGCACTTTGGCAGCTCTGATATTGCTCTCAGGTTCCTGAACTGAAAGGCAGACTCCAAGAAAAAAAAATTCAGAGCTAAACTCTGGTGTATCTCTTTGTAACAACCTGGAAAACCGTAAAACCCTCCTAGGTGATGCCTTGATAAAGAACTTCATTAGCAGTTCCAGCAGGCAGTGCTGCCTCAGTGACCAGGTGACTCTTGACATGACATTGAGGCCAATTCGGCTGCTCAGAGATTACTTGCCCTTCTGCTTTCTGCCAGTGGTACAGGTTTTTTATATATTAATTTCATCTCCTTAAATTGCTGATATCCTACCTCTATTTCTTAGCTGTTATATAATAGTCACCTCAAGAGCCTGGTATCTTGTTTCAGTGACAGTTTTGTGGAATTGCCCCAATGTTTCATGGAATCCCAGCTCCCACTTGGACTGTTTGCTTGTACCAGAACTCTGACTGGCCCTAACAGCTCTGCCCATATATCTATATAAGGTAAGGAGGTGAAAAAATGAAAGTAAAAATCAAGACCTGAGCTCCTTCAGAGCAATAATCAGATGCTGGATGTGGTATACTAGGACATATAAATTAACAGTGGACAGCTTTGAGTAAATGACTGCTGTACTTTATTTCAAAAGTGATTATAAGTTAATTAGAAATTCATTTATAAATTTTACCTTCTTGTTTTACCCTTTCAAATATAATTAACCTTCTAATTGTACTGGAATGTGGAAATTTAAGGCTGATGTTAATAAGCATTTCAATATACTCAGTAAATGCAGTCTCAGACCCAGCAACTTGCTGACATTTTTTTTTCCTTTGGAAATTCCTGAGGGCATATTCTGGTGGCTGTTATTTCTATTTTGATTGGAAGAACAGAAAAAAATCAGAGAATGGGCATATGTATTGATATAAAATTTTCTTAGGTCTCTTCTGTGGCATCCCCCCTTGAAAATCTTCTGACACCTGATGGGATGCACTTTTCCCAGAGGTGAAAAAAAGATTTTACTACAGTTGCTAGCAGGGCTCTTTAAACTAGTTTGAAAGGGGGAAAGGGACACAACAAGGCTTGTCAGTGATAAGCAATGGGATGGCATATCAAAACTCGGGGAACTAAGTGCTAGTGAGATCCCTAAATCTGCTGCATGAGGTCTTGGTGTAGTTATCTGATTAATAATTGGGGAATCATCTCTCCTGTCAGCAAACTTTGCTGTGAAGGGTACTTGAAAAAAATTCTGTGACTCATGTGTATGACAGGCACTAAAGACTTGAGAAAATACAGATATTTGCAGTGTAAGGCTCAGAAGTGGGTAGAAAAATAATGCTTTCAGGACACTGATGCTTGAAAGATAAAAGCACCTTAACAAGTATCCTTTCCCCCCTGAGTCCTGCATTCTCAGATTTAGGTGTGATTGTATAAATTGGCTTTGGTAGAGCTGATAAGGTAGATGTTGAAAGGAAGCTGTTGGCTGTGGCAGTTCTTAGGGAGGTGCAGGGAGAGCTTGGCTGGTCTGTGGTGCCCTGGGAGCAGTGATACACTCTGGTCTGTTCAGTTCTCAGCTTTTTTTACATGATGGTGTTTGCTGGAAACAGCTGATGCATTTCTGTTGTCTTTTTAAGGGTTTAATCTATTCCAAACGTCACGTTCTGTGAGCCACAGTAGGGCTGATGTCATGGTTCAGCTAATCCAGTGGTCACTAGAAAACCAGAAATTGGAGAACTGATTCTACTCCCATCAGCTTTTGGATGGTTTGTACTAAAATGGCCTTCCTGTGCTGGCTTGGAAAAGGATGGGTTCAATTAACCAGTAAATGTCTTTCACTTGAGGAGGAGTTAGATATCTTGGTAGTTTTCAGAGAAAATTCTGTGTTAAATGTTTTGTACTTTGCATATGAAATCCCTTGAGGGACTGTTTCTGTAGCCTGTTTTCCAGAAGTTACTCTACTGAGGATCCTTGTCATGTAATCTTTCTACATTTCAGGAAACCCTGCCAGGGCTGGACATGGGTTGCCTTCTACAGTAACTAGCTTACAAAATCAGCAAAGAACTTGGACAGTGGAGGCTGACCAATATGAGACCAAGAATTGGCCTTTTTCCTGCAAGTTGAATCTTACTTTCTTTATCTGTAACTTGGAGCTAAATTGTGTATGGGGACACAATTTAGCTGGCCCTTAATTGCCCCAGTGAGGAATACTTTTTTATTTCGAAGAAATCAAACTTGCAGTGTTTTAGCCAGGCTGCTTCAGGACAAACCTATTATTTCTTTGACTCATATTTCAACGATGCGTTGATGTGGTTCTAAAGCCTTTCCAATAGGTTGCCTCCATAAAACTGGAGGACTGTTCTGTAAATGAGACAGAAAATCATCCCAGGTTGAAAAATTGCCCTCCCCCCTTCCTTTAAGCATCTCTTTTAGATATGTATCACTCCAGTCTAACTTAAATAGCTGCTGCAGAGGTGTTGCTGAACAAATAGGCAGTGAACCCACGGGAGCACATAGGGAGCATGTGCCCTGACCCATAAGGAATGCAGGCTCTGCCCTTGGTGCTGTGCTGTCAGGTCATGTCAAATTCTGCCCTCTGCAAGAGCTGCAGCTTGTTCCACAGCAGCATGGGCATGTGGCCACTGGGTCACATCCTATTATTTGGACCTGCCATATGGCAATCTCAGTTATCCAGGTGGTTTTAGCCTCCTGTCTTCTGACATAATGAGAGATTCTTGCAGACTCTGTGCAGCTCCCAAACTCCACTTGTACATGGGTCATAACTTCACAGACACCAAGCCTTTAGCCCATAAGAGATCAAACTCACTTTGTGCTGTATCACAGAAACTGAGATGTGCTCCCCAGTGCAAAACCTGCCGTGGCAAATACATCATGGTAGGAGTTTAGATATATAATGAAAATCTGGCACTAGGAAAACAGGAGCCACAGCATCTTCCTGTTTGGAAGGAATATCATTAAGGGTGCCAAGTCTGTGTTTTGTTTTCTGTTGTCATTAGAGTCAACTAGGAAAGTGAATTATTTAAGGTGTTTTCAAAGTAGAAAAATATTCATAGGAATTGTTTAAGGCCCTTTAAATATTTACACAAATAATGACAATTTCTGTCTGTCACCATAAAAAATTGTGCTGATGATTATGCAAGATCTGCAGTACTTGAAACTGGCACCCTGAAAAGGGCAGGGAGAGAAGCCATTTGTTTCTCTCCTATGTAGGTAAAGAAAATTGTGCATGTAGTTGTATGTATACAGCAAACCAGGAAGTAGTGTCTTTGACTTAGCAAAGTAAGTTTGTTTTTAAACAAAAAAACTAAATCCTACCTTAAGCTCAGTAAGTCTTTCAAACATGTCTCTTGTATTTTCATAATGAAGAGTCAAAGTAATCAGTATGCAAGACAACGTGGGTGAGTCTATTAATGCCTAATCATCTGGGAAAGGGATGTGATGTGTGTAGAGAAATGGCTCCAAGAGTATTTTTTTTCAATTTGGAAACAGTGCCCTATGGTGTAAAGCTGCTGCCACAGAAATGCTTTACCAACACCCCTTCTTGTCACACATGGAGTCAGCTCCCCTGTCATCAGTGGTGTGGGATGGTGTGGGGCAGCCTGAGAATCTCTGGGCAGTTTCTGATTTATCAGACAAGCAGA
The DNA here is from genome assembly GCF_028018845.1 of Melospiza georgiana. Lineage (NCBI taxonomy): Eukaryota > Metazoa > Chordata > Aves > Passeriformes > Passerellidae > Melospiza > Melospiza georgiana. Next base: position 24,109,315 of record NC_080434.1, on the reverse strand, counting down.
GGACCTCAGCAATCCCTGGAGGATATGCTGAGGGTTCCAATTGCAACTGTAAATGCATCCTGAAGGACTGGCAGATACATCTGTGCTTGGGTTTACTTGAGCTGTGGAACTGTGCTGCTTTTGGTGCTAATAGCAAAAAATAGTCTCATCCTTCAGAGCAACTACCTGGCATTCCCTTCTGTAATCTCTGAGGATACCTGGGGCTCTTCACACTTCTGTGGGGCCCCACATTTCTCTTCTGAAAAAAAAAATTATGGTTTCCTTGATAAATTACTCTCACTGATGTGGGTTTTATAGTCTTAAGACTGCGTGCATTGCTCTTCTCGTATGCTGTTCTTGCACTTTTAGGAAAGATGGTTGTTTTTTCTGCACAGTCTAGAGACCTTTACTCAATGTGGCAGCAGATTTAAGAATTTAACACTGTATTAGTGTGTTATATTGAGGACTAACAGGGTGAAGGTCCTACTGTTATTAAATGAACTATGAGGGTTGTTTTAAGTAACTGACAATTTGACTTGGAAAAACCCTGTATAACACCCAGCAACACTACTGTTTTTACTGTACAATAAGTTTGTTGAGCCACCACAGCCCAGTCAAACTTCTAATACTCAAGGCTAAGAATAAAGTTTTTGTTTAACAACGTGACCATGTTTTGCTAAGCTAGGGAGAAAAAAAGGAGGCTTGATTTGAATAAGTAAACAAGTTGTTTGCACCCAAAACAAACCAAGCAGTTTTGACTAAAACAACAATTTTAGTCAAAATTACTATGTGGTTATGCTTATTGACTAAATAAAAATTCTAGCACAAACATGTTGCTGTGGTACTTTTCTCGTCTTTCTCTCATCAGCCTCCTTCCCAAGTTTTGGCTAGGTTTTTAGGCTCATCCAGAAAACAGGCTGGGTAAGGCAAGTGAAGCAAGTTACAACATGGGATGAGGGAAAATGGTGAAGTTGAGTTTAAGGACACCAGGCTTGGAGCCAGGTATTGATCTGTATGGTTTTCCTGCTTTCTACTCCCATAATTCCCATCAACTGGCAGGATAGAGGAAAACACAACTTGTGCTCCTCCCAATAAGGACAATCAGGAACAACCTCAAGACCTTGGGATGGCTGGCTGAGGCATCTGGAGCCCATTTTGCTATGGGCTGTCTGGTGGTTCTGTTGGGACGTCTGTCCCTCTCAGAAGGAACTCACCAGTTACAAATGCTCTTCTCATTCTCTTAATGAGGTGGTCATGATCTGGGAGCTAGAACTGACTCGCCCTTGGCAATTCCCCCAGCCTTCATGATGGATCTTCATGCCTGTTTTTTGCCTGGTCCCAAGTGCCCTATTGTGCCCACTTGGGTGGGTGGGATAAGCTGGGAGATATTTGCCGAATGCCCTCCTCAGCAGAAACCTGTTTGCACTCCCCTTGGTCCCCTCCTGCCTGTGGTGAGAGGGCATCCCTGGCTGTTGGTGCATTTGTCTCAGGGATGATGGACTGGAGGGGGATATTGTACCCTCAGAGTCCCTGAGGGTCCTCAGCCTTTGCATCCTCCCTCAGCTCTGCCACCAGGCTGGGCACATTGTCCCCCTGGTCACTCCAGGACAGCTGCTGGCTCTGCTGACCTCTGGCACCAGTGACAGTGCTGCAGCTGCATGCTTTCATGGGAGCTTTGCCTGGGGCACCACATCCTTTCCAGGGAGAGCAGAGGATGGATCTCCTGCTTGCTCCTCTCTGGAGGGGCTGATTTTGTATCTCTGTGGGTGGCCACCATCTCTCCTGCTATCAGTGCTGTTGTAAAATATGATGAATATCTAATGAGAGAGTTTGGCTCGGGATTTCCAAATACCAGGCTGGAGCAATTCTTGATCCTGCCCTGTCGGTTTTAATTTTTGATGGTGGAGAACCTTTCAAAGTGTGTCCCTAATGGAAGTAATGGTCACTGTGTAAAAATAAAAGCAGGTTGCTATATTGGGAGGTAAAAGAGACAGAGTTGTATTTGCCCTTGTCTCTTACACTTTGCTGTTTGGAATTACAAGGATGTTGCTTGCCAATAATCTGGTTGACAGTCACCTTTTGAAGGTTATTTCTTCCTGATAGCTGGCGGAGAGCCCAATGAGGAAGGAGAAATACACAAGCTTCCTTCTTAATTTGCAAGGACATCTGCTGAATTTCCAGCTTTAGAGAAGAAAATTGAGAAAAGGAATGGATGGGAACAAGGACTAAGTACTAGGCATCAAAATATCAGGCAAGGTTTTGAGGGGGGAAAAAGGATGGATGCTTTGAGAAGATAAGGTATATTTGACCCTTTGTTAGCCTATCAGTGTTGTTGACAAATGCTTTCTGTCTGTGTCAGGAGCATTATTATGCTTTTCCTTTCATTTTTCTAGGTACTGATAAATACCATTAAAGTACCTTTTTTTCTGTGCCCCTATATATGTGATTATGGTGACAGCACGTCAGCCTGCATGACAGGCCAAGGAGTAATAGATTGCTGAAAATTATATGTATTACTGTTAAAAGTAACCTTTTCTGTGTGACATGACAGCACAGGACCCTGTTACCTCTTCCAAGCTGCCTGCTTGAGTTAGGGTGGTGTGTGTTCTATGTCGTTACCTATTCCGTGCAAGGGTCATCTGGAATGGAATTATTCCTGCTCCAAGCATGGGGATAAGGCACTGTAATAGCATATCCATCTGCCTCAGGGAACAAAACTACATTATGCAGGAAAAAGAAAAGTCTTTGAAATTGTAAATGCATCCTAAGTGATGCATTACAGCCGATCACAATTTGGATACTGAGCAGTGTGAGCAATGCTACGAGCTCAATTTGGGCTAACCTCTCAAATATTTGGAGATTTCTTTTTTTCCCCTAAATTGATATTTGAGCCACCTCATTGCAAGTTTTTGCAATTTTCCTGGTCCATATCGTGTCTGGAATGTTGGCGTGTCCATATTGATGTTGTAAGCAACAGTGTTGACTTGTCCTTGTAAAATTATTTTTCTCATGAGTAAAAAGTGCAGTCTAGTTCTGCTCACGTTAATGAGAACTTGTCTCTGATTTGAGTGACCAAAACCATGAATGCCAGTTTTAACACTCAGGCTTGCATTTCTTGTATTTAAGAAAATCTTCACCTGTTATTTAATATATTTTTGATTTCTGACCCACTTTTGCCCTGTTTTTCTTTGCTGTTAGAAATTTAAAAAGGAAAAGCACTACGTGTTTTCAGAAAAAAATTATCCAAGATCAAAGGTTTCTATTTGTCAATAAGACAAGCCTGGAAAAAAGACATTTCCATGATAGAGAGCTCAGAAATTTTTGGTGGCACTTAAAATCCCAAAAATAGTTGTAAGGCTCATGCCCATTCAGTTAGCTAAGTGCTAACTATTCTTGGGAGGAAAAAGTTATCTGATCCTATGGAGGATTTAGATTTTCTACAGTGCTTCAGTAAACGTCCTAGTTATAAGTGGTATGGCCTTTACCCATTAACAAGCATGCTGTGGCCACAGTTCTCTGGTAAGAAGGATCTCTATTTTTAAAAAATTAATTATTTATTTTAATTTTGCAGGGTTACTTCTGGTAGTGATTTTATTTAGGTGTTTGGTTTTTTCTTTACTTGGCTCTTTCAAGTACAACTGCTTGATTCTGATACACATTTGGATTACTTAGATAAGGTCTATTGTTTCTGTATCTGGCTATCTCTTGCTTCAGAGAGGCAAGCACATCTTACCTTTATCTTCTGTACACATGATAATTTTGAAAACCAAGAAAAAAGTGAAGACAAACCAGCTTATAAATCCTGACTGACTTGTTTTAGGATGAAAGAAAAATTTGCTTTTTAGTTAATTTATTTTCCAAGACCATTCTAGGGATTAAGTTTTTCTCACAGCCAATTGTTCTTAAGCCATTCTAGGGGGATGAATTTAACGTCTATTTTGGAACTATTTCATTTTCAGGTATTTGTTGCCAGATGAAACAAACATCCCTATTGCTAAATAAGCAGATCTTGCATACAGATTTCCTAGCAGTCTCAATACATGCAGAGGGTAAGACTGATTTGCAGAAACGCAGCTGAATGCTGGACACTTCACTGTTTATACCTGACCAATTGTCTTATTTCCCTGGAAAGATGGCATGAGTCTTTCCCCTTGGTTAGGCCTGTTCAAAATGATTTGATTTTGATGAAACTTTAGTTTCTAGCTGCAGGTAAGAAAGAGAGTAGTTCAGACAAAATGGAGGAAAGCAAATAGTGAAATTGGAAAGGCATATTTTGATGTCTTTGACAGTTTTTAGTAAAAGTAATTGCCATATTTGTACCATTATATGGTGATATTGGGACAAGGTTGTGCCAGTTAGAAGGCACACAAAACCTAGTATGGATTACAAAGAAGCCTGAACTGTAGAACATGTAGTTCAGAGATGATGGTCTGAAAAACTACTAATTTGCCAAGGTTACAATGAGAGAGTAGGGCAGCCACACATATAATAATAATTTGAACTAACTTAGTTATTTGGGTCAAACCTATCAGGAGAATAAATGCAGTGCCAGTAAACTGCCAAGCAGTTTAAATTGATCCCTGTATCTTGTGTCCAGGAAGGACAGTTGTCTGATTTAGAGTAATTCAACTCCAAAAAAAGCTTACCACCTCTTGACAAACAATTTGTGCACCCATTATAGCCATTATTTGCATTGTAAGGTGGTATTTTTTTACTGGTATACATCACTGACTGCAAGTCTTCAAGAGGTCAATGTTACTTTTAGACCTTGTCTAAGAATTGAGTCCCATCTAAAAAAAACCTTGTTATATAGGTGTGAAGTACTAAACATTGATTCTCCTGTGATGAAGGTAAGCTGTCAATGGACACACAGGAAGCTTAAAATATGCAAGGAAACTCCTGGAGATCTTAATGGTATAGATGTAAATAATGTCTTTCCTGAAATGTACTCAGATCAGCACGGAAAAAGCTACTCCATTATGCACTCAAAACTCAGTTGTGGGTCTGTTTTTTTGTTTGTTTCTTTCTTTTTTTACTCAAATTAATGGGTTTAATTTCTAAGCAAGTTTAATATCAGGAAGGAGTCTAAACGAAGTGTAAATGTAAGAAAGGTAGTGCTATCTTCAGTAGGACAGTTAAAATGAGTACATGGTTGTTGAAGGAACAACTATGAAGGTCATTATTACTCTTTTTTTTACTGTGAAAGAAGCCTACCCCAAAGACCCAAATTCCAATGTGCTATCTGAACATAAATCTTGCCATCTGGGAAATCGGAAGTGCTCCAACAGTGCCGTGGCACCACAGAGGGATCTGGAGAGCAAACTGCTTTCTGATGAGCTTCCATGCCTCCAGGGCTTAACTGATTTTGTCTCTGGCTAGGACGAGGACTTGGAGACAGCCCCTGGAAGAGGCTGTCCCTGACTTGAACAAAGACTGCACTTGACACGATGACCTGTGTCATCTTTAAACTGATCGTCTTTAACAGGCTTCTTCGGTCAGAACCATGTTCAGGGACAGCCAGGAGGGATTCTACAGGCACAGTGTCAGCCCCTAAGCAAGGTGATAATTGAAGTGCATGTTCCTATGGTTTTTCCTATGAGTAGAGGATGTTGCATTGTTTTTAATGAGATGTTAAATGTACATCACTTTCCCATGCCAGAAGCTACTGTTCATTTAGAGAAGTGTGCTGCCTGCAGATGCCAAGGGTGGAACTCTAATTATGTGTGACATGGCTCCAGTTACCCACAATATACTTTGAGGATTAGAATGCCAAGGTTGGGGTACAAATCTGTGACCCCAAATGTTTAAATATTTTTACTAACTTTAACCTGCCAAACAATGACAGGAAATCTCAGCAGCAGCAGGGGTCCAGCAGTTTTTTCTGCTACCGTGTGAACAAAAATGATATCTAGATTGTAATTGTAGTTTTTGTGTTTTGCCACCAATGTAAGTCTCAGGGGAAAGAGAGGGGAAAAATAATCTTCACTGCATTAAAAAGGCCTGTAAATTAGTTAAATCAATAATAACTAAATTACCCACAAATGTTCTCTGAACAGCTTTTCTTTTCAGAGGATCTACAAACAGTAAAATTATTAGTGTCGAACTTGTCTTTTGAACAAAAAGATAAATAGTTGAAGTACCTTTTTTTTTATATATTTTGGCGAAGGCATTTGCTACTGATTGCAGGAGATGAATACTTCACTCATCTACCTGGTGCCATTTCAGAAAATAATTTGTGAGAACATCATTAGTGCCACTTCCATGGCTTTCCCTTATACTCTGGTGATAGGACATGGAAAAAGCAGCAGCAGTTTGTGATATTGTCATCACACCTGAATTCACATTGATGAGCCCATTACTCCCCAGACACTCAAGCAGAGCTAATTTAGGAAGAAGGATGATCCAATGTGAGCTTGGCCAATTTCTTGGTTTATGTAAGTTAAAATTCATGCAAATATATCTAAGTAAGTTCTACTTCTTAAGCAATGCTGCATGAAGTTTATTTCAAACTTGTTCTCCTGAAGGTCTGTTTTTGAGGGATGTGGTTTTGTGTGTGTTGCAAGAAGAGTCCAAAGCAGGGAAGTTTTTGGTGAACCTTGATTTCATTGAAAAAACTGACGCACATACCTACCATGTATTATCACTGTGGTATGAACGCTTTGAGAAAGACTGGTTTTAGCAAGCTCAGATTTTGTAATGTTGGTTCATGCAGTTTTCATATTCTCCTAACAGGAAATTGAACTTAGCTTTTCCTCTAACAAAAAGAAACCTTTTTTCTATAAAGAGAACACAAACACTTTTTTCTATAAAGAGAACACACACAAACAGTTCTCTTTTCCCACAGAAGAGAACGTTCTGTGGGAAAAGAGAACTGGACAATTTTGTGTTGCCTCAAGGAGAGGAGGATTTTGTCTTACTACTTTTCCTCTAAAATGCCATGTTCACCAATACAATTCTTCTCGTAACGACAGGGGAAGCTCTTGCTACAAAGACTCTGTGGATGGTCTAATAATACTAATGTGAATTTGGGTTGTGCCTTGTGCAAGAAGGTGCCTACATTCAGCAGTGGCTGTTGGTGTGCCAGGCATTTGGGCTCCTGTTGCTGATCACAATAACTGGGAGGTGCTCACCCTGGTGAAAATGGCTCATAAGGCTGTTCAAGGGCAACCAGAGCTGGGAGGCTTTACCAGCATGTTTCTGCTTCACTGGCCAAATAACCCTTACTGGTGTTCTCAGTGTGTAGTTGAGCAAATGACCAAAGGGGAAAATGCAGATGTTCTGTCATCCAGATGTTCCATGGAGAGTCATTTTCTTGTAGACAGAAACTTCAATGCAGAGGCAAGAAACTTGATTGGAGAAGCAACCCACAACTGATTTTTTTTTTTATTAAATGTTTCTACTCTCATATTTTTTGTCTATATCATAGTGTAAGTTGTTAATCTACTATCTTTCTGGCACTCAATTAGCATAATTTATTGTTTCAATGATGTTTACATAATGAACAGCATAATCCCACATGGATATTGGTACCAAGTAAGTTTGTTAATGTTTAGGTTTACATCAAGTTAAGTAGTGGAGTTCCTTCACTCGTTATTGAACTGTTATTTCAGGTGACTTATCAGTTGGGAGGTAGAAGGGGAAAATCGTTGATTGAGCAGCCAAGTATGTGAGGCTGTCTAACACAAACAGAATTGTCTACCTTGGAAGTGTGAAAACATCAGTTGAAAAACCTGACAATTTGAAGGATTCTTGTAAGGTAAAGGCAAACAATTTTCCAATGAAGAGGAATGATGACATTTGATAAGTCAATTTTTGGCCCCTGGAGGCACTCAGAAGTGCAGAAAAGCACTGAGATTGGTGATTTTTCTAATGGATGCAACCAAACAACAGGTTTCCATTATAAGAGAGACAGAAATTCTGAGAATTTCCTGATGTTATCAACAGCAGTCCAACTGGCTTAAGGTAGGGAACAAATCTTCAGATTTATTCTGAGATATGTTTGAGATCACTGAGCCAAACTCAGCATTGTACAAAGGGGTGATCTAGGTTATTGCATATATAAAAATATAATAGAGAGAATAGTAGATCATCATGGTTGCAAAAAAAACATGTGAAGGTACCAGAGGTTCCATAAATCTTCCAAGAGACAATCTGGAGTAATTACAAAAAGTGGTCGAATCATGTTGATGAAGGTATAGATGAGTGAAATCTGACAATTTACATCAACAACTTAGGATTCAGATTTTTGTCCAGAAAGTTTGCTTTGTTATTTTTTTTCTCTCTTCAGCCCCACTTTGTATCCCCCTCAATATTTATCAGAAATATAAGCTCCAATTCCTATGTCAGAGAGAGAATCATATACATTGTTTATGCTTGAAGGAGAATCAACATTAATCAGTGTAATCATCTTACTATTATTCATCCTTATTTTCATTGCATTTTCTTCCCTTAGTGGTGGTTTATCCTTGATAGAGATCAACTATTGATGCAAATGGAGGAAATCAGTTCACTCCATTCTTCTTTTAGTTTGTTTGTTGGTGTATTATAGGACAAGACTTGTGAGAACAAAAGGAGCGGATGTGCCTGTGGTCTTTTCATGTCAACTGTAGATGCACTTGTATCTCACTATTTGAGATGACTTTCTGTTCATTGTTGCGTTCCAACTTGCCATAAAAGGTAACGTTATCTTTTTAAGGAATAATATCAGAGTATGTTTCTCTTATTTTGCTATTTTCATTGTCTTGCCCTGTAAGAACACAAGGATTGGCCTTTGGTTGTGTGTCCAGTTAGTTTTCCTGTTTTTCTGAACAGACAATGGCAGATGTTGTAAATTTTTCCACTGTTGCTTCCCAAACTTGTGTTTGTGTTATTGCATGCTGCTTTGCAAGTCCTAACAACTAAATATGAAAATGTTGAACTCTGACACCAGTTCAGTAGTCTTGTTGTGAGCTGATTATCTGCTAATAATGATCTCTTCCCTTCTGGTGTGCTCTCCCTAAGGATTGTTGCTCCTTTTTCCCTTGGGTTACAATCACTTGGTGAGTGAGCTTCAATGCCAAGGTCCCCACAGCTCAGTTCTCCCGTAAGTTACAAATACAGTGGGGCACTGCATTCCCTGCTCCTGGGCAAAGCTGCTCAACAAAGCTGGCTAAACTCATCCTTCACCACCTATAAAAACTCTGTTTGCTGAGCCAGCTCTTCCCCAGTCATTCAGCACATGAAATACAAAATGTGCCCCTGTTTCTGGAGCCACCTTCTGACCACCTTCTCTTCTAAGAGGCTTTATTCCTGCTCTGTAACTCACCTCCTGCCTGCCCTTGCTCTCCTTTCACTCTGATCAAACTCTGGCAGAATTTATATTACTTCTCCACTTGTGGCTCTGTTTTTCCTTTGAATGCTTAAAGTCTCTGAAGATAAACGTGAAACAACAATATGAAAATTGGGGGAGGAGGGGAGAAGAAGCAAATAAAAAACCCCTCTAAAAGACAATTTCCGGGCAAGGCCAAGTCCCTTAGAACATGCAATAAATCAGAAAAACATAGTGTAGAGAGTTTATACTTTTTCAGATGACTAAATGGAATATGGTACAATATTAGGAGAAATTACGTTACTTGGAGCTGAAAATTATCTGTGGACTTCTATTAATTTTCTGCTAAAAATATCAATTTTTTAATGTAACATCTAAGCTTCTTCTGCTTCATTATATTTCACTTTAAAATCTTAAAACCTACTTTCACTTTTAATTATCATCTTTTTCCATGCAATGTTATTCAATGCAATAGCTCTTCAGACTTTTCAGATTGGTATAAAATTTAAGCTAACAATGGCAATAACATCTGAAAGGTATTTTTTACACTTATGAAATGTAATCTCCATTTGGTACTACGTACCAACTCCAGGCACCTCAAGACAGGAAAAGGCATTTCTTTTCCACCCATTATTATCCTTCTGGATCATTTCCCTGATATTTACCTTCAATCTTCTCCAAAATACAGAGTTCAAAACTAAAATACATCCCCCAGATGATTTCTTCAGGATCATCTAAATTCTAACACCATTCTGAATGAGTATGTGAAGAATGTTTTCTTTAAATCAATCATTTAATTTCTCTGTAAATTATTTCAAATATAGTCAAGGTACAGTACTTTCTAATAATACTATGACCACTAACTAAAGGAAGGACTGTTAATTTTATTGTAATTTTTTTCTTACCTCTGGAATAGAGAAATGAGATTAATATGCCCAAGGACGTGTGTACTAACAGAATAGAAAAACGTCGAGGGAGAGGATGCATCATAGGCAAAAAAAACCAACTACTCTTTGTCAAAATGGATTAGAATTATTGCTTCATCAAATTAAAAAAATACACCTGTAATGGTGGAGTTTTAGAAGAATTTCAATTGGGAAAGGACACTTGAAAAACCTGGTAGGAGAACTAGCCTGAGAACAGTGAAGCCAAATAACACATTAGAACTGAAACAAAATAAGTAGGAGGGAGGTTATTTATGCAGAGACTTTAGGTGATCAAAATAAACCTGTGTTAAATTTGCAGGGGACTTTTCATTTTTTCCCCTCAAACTAAAAATGCTTTCTTGACTGTATACACAGGTTTATTCTTTTGAATACTTAAGGGGCGGTAAGTGAACTAATCAAGTTTATCAGTGTTCTTTCAGGTCTTGTAAATTTGTTATCAGAAAATTATTTGCCAAAAGGAAAACTTTCCGAAATTTCTAACTGGAATAACATTTTGCAGAACCTGACAGTGGTTAAGAGTAAATTTCAGAATAGGGTGGCATCATAGGCTATTCTACTTGGCCTTGTGCTACTTCATTTTTAAGGTCTTAGGAAAAATTAGAGTAATTGACTAAAAGTACAGACCCAGTGAGTGGGCTGACATTTATTAGCATAGCCCATGTGTGACAGGAAAGTAGCAAATATCTTTAAGGTTTTTATTTCAAAGAAAGCAAAAGGTTACGAATTTCCCTTTCGCAGGGGTTTTATTGTTTCAAGTAATTCATACATTGATTATGCCACAGTAGGTGTGACAGTGGTTACAGTGATGCTTTTAACTCTCTCACACTCCAGTAGCTGTGTAGTTCATAAGCTACAGTCTCCCAGGCTGTTTGAGGATGTGATTCCTACAGAGCAGCAGAATAAAGATGTGACCTCACACTATGCACTCTCTCACTGTATCAGTGGCTGAAATGTAGTAAAATTTTTCAACAAGCAATGCATCATTAACAAACCCTTTAATGCATCTTACTCTGCTGTTCTGAAAAAGATTTCCAGTAATTTTCATTTTGGGAAACAATACAAGAAAGTTGATTTCCTATGGTACACTTAGTGTGTAAAGCATTGAGAATGTTTGTTAATGGGTGTGCCATCAATGTGAGCATCCTAACATGAAAATATCACTTTCACTCTATATATCTGAGGCACTGTATGTGGACACATTTTAAATTAGTTTATGTGCAATAATGTACTTACACTCAATGTGTAAGTACCCAGTTTCTGATGCTGAGATTTCAGGGAATGTGCTTCTTTCCTCTGCTGTTCTTGGCTAACAGGACTCTGTTCAGAATAAAACAATCTGCTGAAGATGACTGCTCTGAATCTCTTTATTAAGCATCTGAAGCATTCCTCATTTTGTGAGGATAATGGAGGAACTGGATCATTCTAATTTTGTCTATCTTGCCTAATTTAGTGTATCCGCTGTATTTAAGTAATCTTTACAGCATTCCTTGTTCTTGCAGTTGGTTAGTTTTGAATGTTTAAAACATTGCAAAAACATTGCTGGTGATTTCCTTTGGTAATAAATGGTATGATCTTTTAATAAACTTAATTTTGGATCATGCTAAGCTATTTTTGCATATATATGTTTTTGGGGTGATTTTCTTTCTTAATGTTTGTTTCATGTCTTTACTAACAAGACAGAATTCATTACACAAAGGTATAAATTTCTAAAGGCTAAAGAGGACAGGTATTGATGTGACATGTGAAGTCATTGTGTCTGATGGTTTTTGTTTGGTATCGCTTTACGTTTATTTGTACCACTACATAGAAAAGACATGATTAAGAAACTGAAACATGCAAATAAGTGAACTTCATTAAATAATGACCTAAGTGAAGAGGAAAAGAAAATACATCTCAGTTGATACTTGATAATCAAGTTCAATCACACAATGTTTTAAATGTAAATATTTGAAAATGAATATTTATTACTGTGTGTTTTGCCAACAAGTATGGAACAGTTCAAATTAACAGTACAACTTGGTTAACTAGGAGTAATTTGAAATAATTATAAACGTGCTCAATTATTTTTAGAAATATCAATTATTTACTATGAAGTGAAAGAGAGTATGTTCAAATTAACAAATGAATGTTCACAAATGGCAGGCATGGAAATATAAAGAAATTAACTCAATCATTGTTTTTGTGAGAAGGAAGCATGAGAACAGAGGAACACTAGGATGTGTGGTTTTAGCTACTTCTGTAATAATGCATTTTTATGTGACTAATGCACAATAAACTCATCTCAAATGTGCACATAATTGAAAATGGCTAAATGCTATTTAAATAATGTCTCCATATTGTGCGTCTAAATCACACTTAAATCCTTCAAAAACTTAAGGCTGTTTTAGAAAAGATGTTGACATGCTTCAAAATCAGGGTGACTAAATTGAATTAGGCATTTCATTACTTTTTGATACCCACTCATGAGATTATGGGCCCTTCCCCAAAAAGTGGTATCTCATGAGTTGAAATATTCAAGTTTAATGTAAAAGGAGTAAGTGCTAAGTGAATGTGAGTTGTGGGGGAAGAGAAGGAAACTACGTGTTGTAGGTTATATGGACGAGATCAGATTAATTTAAAACAGAAGTTTTCCCCATAGTTTGGAAGTGAGAAATTGAAGAATCAAAGAATTTCTATCTTTTAGGAATAGAACTCTTTCTGGCCCCTCAGACGAACAAATTTTTTTCATCTATTACCCACTTGCACTTTTGAACCTGGAAGTTTAAGGCAATTACTGTAACTAGTGTAGCCAATACATTTTTTCTTCTATAAGTCTTGGATCTTATCTCTTCTATAAGTCTTGGAAGCTTTTATTTGGCCACTGTAGATGCAATGGCTTTTCAATTTTGCTCTCTGTTCTGGAAAAAGCCTTAATGGCTAAAAGGATGGCACAAGTGTGTCCTTGAGGGTTACCCAGGGGCCTACTGGCACTTTATTACTGGTGGAGATGCACAAGAAGAAAATGGTGCAGATTTCAAGGCAGCGCAGTAATGGTACCCTTACAACTAACAAATAATGACAGGAAACAAAATCTGGCACTCACCATAATATTTCAGAAGCTGTGTCCTATGAATGGTACCAAGGTGCAATAAAAGTTAAAACGACTCTTTGCTTGTCACGAGGCCACTTTATTTGATGCTTCTGTGGATAAAGCTATCTTGGTTCCTATACCTATTCCATGAAAAAAAGGCTTATAAACAGTGGTTTTCCACAATGAATCTGGCGCTTGCAGCCTCAGATTGAATTTTAATTGATTCTGCTTTAACATCCTGTTGTTGATTTGAGACAGTTTCATTACAGTTATTTGGACTATAGCACTCAAGTATGTAGTGAGATGGATTTACTCTGTCAATTACTTTTCTGTGCAGAATGCAGCGCATAAGGTATCTCACAGTGTTCATTACAAGTGCTTTATTGTGTCATGTGATTTGTATAAGAAACAGAAAGTCAATTTAAATGAACTGTAACAAAGGTTATTCCAATAAATTCAGTGCATATTTCAATGAATAATGCATTGCTGAAGGTGTTTGTGGATAGAGAACATCAGCTAGCTTTACTCACTGTCACTTATTTATGAAGTGGTGTTTGTTTTCCAGGAAAGAGCGGGAAGCCCACCAGTTGTCTCCTGTGTGTGTGTTCAGGCAGAGTAAGATGCAGCTGCCACATTCAGTCTGAATAAAACAAGTTATAAATTCTTTCAGTCATCATGCATCAGATAATCTGCATTTTAGATCAGTATATGCATATTTTATACGCATAGTCCTTTTTAATTAGTAAATATTATGCTTGTTCTCAGGTGATTAAATTGGGTTATATCTCCCTTCGCTGAAATGGATGTGAACACAATAACATTCATCTGCTGTTTCCTACTGTTCTAATAAGCCTTTTTTAAAAAGTCTAAAATTTCATATTCTAAGCATTGAGCTCTTGTCCATCTTAACAAAATGACACAAACTAGCCAAGTAGACTTTAACTACAGTGAAAGCTATTAATGAAATATCTGCAGTGCTTTGGGAGGAAAGGGTTGAGTCTCACTGCAACTGGTCCATTGTATATTTTACCAGTTAGGAGGACAAGAGACAGGAGCTTAGTACAAAATGGAGAGTATTTGAATAAAATAGTCTTGCCTGATGAATAAGGGCCTAATCATCTGAAGTATTCCTTGCTAGGAAATACACTTCACAGGATGCACTTCAGTTTTCCAGCATGAAGCTGTGGAGAGCTGTGTCCAAACTGATGAACAGATTTTGGTTGTATACGAGTAGATAGTTGGCCATGGAAACCAGAAGCTACGGCAGGGACAAGCTGTCTGCTCTGTTTAAAGTAGGATGAGAACAAAAGATGAGGCGTTTTCTAATTTTTTTTTAATGCTAAAAACCAAAACCAGACTGAAAATCTTCTATGGGTCTGTGTACCCTCACTACTGCTAGAGACATTGAGAGCAGCACCTGTAACTCTCCTTCCTGAGGTCACTTTTAAAAGAATGCTGACTGAATTTATCTAATACTGCAGTCTGTGCTCCTCTAGCCTTGCATACTTGTAGTCCCAATATGCTTTGCAATTTATTGCTCCTAGAGAGCATTTCTGTCCCACTATTCCCAGTACAGAATGCACTTGGATAGCTCCTTTGTCCCTTCTGCAAGGAGAGGTGAAAGTCCCAACCAGGAAGTCTTATCTTCTGTGAATGTTTTTTCTCTGTTGTGCTACCTCTGAAAAAGCAATGCCATTTTTGAACACTGAGCATAAAATCAGCGTTATTGTTTTCTCAGGCTTCACAAACAAGCAAAAATAATCCCCAAAGTGTTAATGATTGCTTCCCTTTCTTTAACTCCTATGGCAGATTGCCACATCAAGTTTTTATTAGTAGACTGGAGAATTAAAAATGTGTTTTAGCACAGCAGATGCATGTTGCTGGTTGGAATGTAACTCGGAAAACACTTTTATTTATCAAATATTGAAAATATTTTGATTTATCAAATATTCAAATAAGGTTTTTTACTCTTGGTTCAGTTAACAATACAGCAAGTAGAGAAGGTGATTGAAATTTGACTTGCAAGATGCTTTAGTGGTGAGTTCTGGGTGAGGAACTTGTTTGAATTATAAGGCATCAAATGCTTTTAAGACTATTTAATGCCTTGCATCTTTAATAAAGTAACTCCTCAGTACTTTTATTCAATTGAAATTTTCCATCAAATGCCTGGAGAATGAGATGTAAATTCCACATGCAGTGAGCAGTTACTAATGAGAATAAATATGTAAAATAGAGTTAGTTATTGTGTGAGTGCAGTTTCGAACTGATCAGGAAACATCAACTGTCTATTCATGATAATATTTATCACTATTGAATTAAAAATTATATTCCATCCATCTCTTCATTCAAGAACAACTTGTGGAAATCCTGAGGCTCAGCAATAAAAAACATTGCAAAACTTAGAGTACAGGGAAAAATGTTGTTGGTATACTGTAAGGTGAAAACCACAAGGTCATGACTTATCTAAAACCATATAAATGATTTACAGAATCATTAAAATATTCACATTTAGATAAGAAAAGATAGGGTCATATCTTTCATGGCTTATCTGATTTGATTTCTGTTGTTTCCATATTCTGTTCTAATAATACCATTTTGTGTTCTAAATTTTTTCATTTATGAGTAAATATTCTATTTCTTTCTTTATAATGAGTATGTATTTCCTTTTTTTCTTATTAACTTTCATTTACTTATTGTTTACACTATTTTCTTCCACCTAGAATGGAAATATTTCTTATACACTGCATTCACAATCACCATCTTCATTATTAATCCTGGAAATAGCATTGCCAATGGACTCATTATCATTTTTGTCACTTGAAAACCAGTTCATTATTTGATGAGATGCAATTCTCTTCATATGTGTTTTAAGAGCCTTGATTTTCTTTCTTTATAATCTTTGTAGACAATACTTCCTCATGAGCAGTAAAGAAGAAAATTTATGAATAGATTAAGATTCTCTTTGTTCCCTGTGTACTTTTTCTCTGTTACAAGTCTGTCTATATATGCTTGTGGAAAAAAATTTCTCCAGCACTTTTTTTTTTGTAGAATTGTTAATTGTTTAAGTTCTCAGTGTTGAACTGACTATCTCACTTTAAATGTCTTTGAGGTCAACAAGAGAGGTTCTACCAGAAATATTTATTTTTACGCTGAGCATTCCCTCTTATCTCAAACACGCACTCATATGTAATTCACCCATTTTAAGGTATCTTTTAGAAGTGCGTTCTATAAAATTTAAATATTTACCTCTTTTCTACTGGTGCAGTTCTATTGACTTGAGGTAATTTCTATCAGCTTATCTGACCAGGCTTTTTTGTCCATGTGCACGTTGTTTAGTGCTTATAGACAGATCAATTACGGGTGTTTCAAAGGAAGAATAATTTCAGCTTTATGATGTGGTCTTCACTCATTGTGACAATCCAACTGCATGGAGATGCACATGTATGCACTTACACACAAATGAAAGAAAACCACCCAAGTATTTTTCTGTAGTCTTGTGGAGAAAACATTCTACTTTCTTCTGGACCAAGTCAGAAGATTGACTTCTTAAAACATTTGGATTGTAAGTATGCATCCCAAAATCAAAGTTTTTGCTTAGTATAAATTGGCTGCTAAATTAAATGAGAGGGAATAAAAGACATAAGCCCAGACAATTTCACCAATAAGCTATTAGCTGAGCTCCCCCCAAACCTTCATGATTTTTTTTGCATGCAAGCTTGTGAATTTTTAAAGTGTGACATTGTAATGCTGGATGAAAATGTATGATTTAAGGTATTTAAAATTTATTAGTATAACTTAATTACTAAGGAAATATTCTAGAGTCCATGAAGTATTGAATGTAGTCAAATAAAATAACTTCTTATTGCAAAGAATTATTGGGAATGTGAGCCTCTGTTCTAGTAGAACTTGAGATATATAAAGACATTCTGTCAGCCTAACACAAATATAATTTCATTAATTGACTAGCATCATATATTTGTAGAAAATGTGTCTGGAAAATAGTTCTAGATGATTTGTATAAAATGAGATTCATCTTAAATTAAACCCTCATTAATCAATCATTCTCATAAAAGTATATGCTTGGCTTTGAATATTTGCAAGGAGAAGAGTCAAATGGTGCTCTCTGAAGTGTGTTAGTTTTACTTAAGATAAAACATTTTACTTCTAACTTACTTAGTTTAAAAAGACATTTTGCAGAAACTTGTGATGATTTGTCAATCAATCCAAATACTGAAATGTGACAGAACAGATACTTTTCTGCTCTGATAGCCTGTAATAATCATGAAGAGTTCAGGAGAAGACTGACTTGGTAGTTTGTCTCAATGTGTTAGCACGGCACTTAAAAGGGGATTTGAGCAAGAAATACCCTAAAAGGAGAAAATAAAACCTTTTTGTTGGATATGAAGTAGCATCTAAAATTAAGACATCGATTAAACAAATTTTCTAAGAGATAAGGATTTTTTTTTGAACAATTGTGCCATGCTTTTCTTTTCCCTTCCACTGAAGACTACGACTGTGCTAAGGGCCTTCAATGGGTCAATATCAGCAACTGGCTCTAGAACACCAGTAATTTACTTTGAGGCTGTTGCAAGGGAACCTGTAAGGAAGCAGCTGTTTTAAGAGTGTAAATTGGTTTTCCACAACATCATCCCTCACCCCCAGTTTAACAAAAATAACCACAAATGCTTGGGTTTTGAGAACAGAATTAAACATAGGATGAGTTACTCCAGTTTGTTTGCTTACTGGCAGCTTCTTCCTCTGTTAGCAGCTAATAGAGCAACAAGTGACATCGGATCTGGCGTTTTTCCGATTTTCTGGACAGGATTTTTCCTTCCTGCTGAAGAAAAAAAATTTTTCTTTCTCCTAATCTATCGGAAAGGAATTTGCGGTCCTTGGTAGTTTGATGCTTGTTTTGGTTTGGTGTTTTGCAGTGTGCTAGTTTGGTCAGTTTTGTTTGTTTTGGTTTTGGGGTTTTTGCTTTGCTGCTTTTCTCAGCAGATGTTGGGGAGGATGAATAATCCCCATGGTTGGTTATAGGCCTGTGGTCTTCACACAAATGCCAGGCAATGTTAAAGATGTAAAGACCAAACACTTTAATGTGTGCAAGAACTTTAATGGTAGGAACCACAAGGCACCAGCAATGCAAGAGGTCAGCAACAAGAATGAGTAATTAGGCTCTATCTGTTTTTCTTCTAGATTTAGATCTTGTTAAGTCACAGCCTCTCAGCTGTAGTCACTGATGACAAAATGTTAGCTTTTTTGCCTTCCCATGTGTAATTTTTTGCATTTTTCTGTTAGATATAGTTTGTCATGTTTCATTTGCTCTCTGTATATGAATTCTGATGCAAGTAAGAATTTATCCAGTTGAGTGGGTTAAATTCAGACGAATATGATGTGACATACTGTAGGAAGATGATTGATTGCTTCCCTTTCACTTCCTGCTGTCTGTGCAATGAACAAATTCTGCTTACGGAACAAATTCCTGAACTGAACTTGTTCTGACACCAGGAGTAGACCTACAATAAATCTGAACTGACCTATTCTACCTTTTGTAAAAATCCCAGGTCAATCACCTTTAGGTATTACTTCTCTCTTGTTTCCTCTTCCACCCCCATATATATTTATTTATATGTTGTTTTTATTAGTTCACATTTCTTTCAGCTGAAGTTACAGGATTCAAAGCTTGCCTTCTCATCATAATGTTATGGATATGCATGCTTACACATGTGCTTGCTCACTCTTGAAACTTGAAGGGGATAACAAATCTTTTGTTACTCTGTCCATTCATGCAGGAAAAAATAATGTGGACCATTGAAGTCAGTGCCACTTCATAGCTGACTCCACACTGTTTGTAGTTGTTAGAGTTGTCCTTTGAATGGGTTGTTCTGGTTTTATCCCCCCAAGTCCAGGAAGTAGATATAAATTTGTAAATTTCATGTCCTCCAGAGGTGTAAACTGTCCACTGATCCAGGAATACCATGAAAGTTTGTATCTATGAACCATGAGAGATGAATAAAGTAGGGAAGGATGTAAAATAAGTCAAGACTTTGTGCTAAATGGTCAGCACCTTTTCCAGAGTAATCTTAAATAGAGGCCCAAAGAGTGAGAAGAAAATATATACAAAAGAAAAATATATCAGTAAAATGATACAAAAATAGCCTATGCAAAGTACTG
Organism: Melospiza georgiana; assembly: GCF_028018845.1. Lineage (NCBI taxonomy): Eukaryota > Metazoa > Chordata > Aves > Passeriformes > Passerellidae > Melospiza > Melospiza georgiana. The sequence goes on along the minus strand of NC_080434.1, from coordinate 24,089,838 downwards.
CACTCAGCTGATAACACACACACACATTTTATGGTCAAGAATTCCATAACTTGGCATGGCAGATAGCTTCATACAGCAAAATGTTTCTATTGTCAAAAAAAAAAGTGTTTTAAGTTTGCAGAGGTATAGCAAGAGAAATTAATTAGAATACAGATGAAAAATATGATCAAATTAACTATCATGGTATCTGGAATTTCCAAAGTGAATTGCAGTTATTCCTTAGAGATGTGTTGGAAATTTTGATGGAACAGTAAAGGTCATGGTCTTAACAATTCAAAGTAGAAATCAATTTTGAACCATGACACAGCTCTAGTAAATATGAGTAGCTAAAAACAATTCTCTAACAATAAAGGTGAAAATAGAAGGACCAAGTATTTTAAAAGAAAAAGTAGTTTTGTTAAATATTTGTCTTAGTACCTATCTTGAAATCAGATTTCCTTAGTTCAAGGAGAAGTTCCCATAACTTAACCACATGTTTTTCTACTCACGTGAGGTCCCAAGTGACAAATTTCATGCCACAGTCTTGTTTGGTATTGCACTTTCTCTTTTACCTTCTTAACTGGTAAAGTAGGACTTTGCAAAAATCACAATATGAAAGGCAACATACAGGTTATCCTTGGGTGAGTCAAACAGCTGGATGGCACTTGTGCATTTGAAACCTGTATTCAAATGATTTAACAAGGGGATGAGGGATTGATGACATACCTGTGTTTTGCCACAAGTTATGTGCAGAAAATACCTTTTGTAGACTGGAAAAAAAGCTATCTCAGAAATAGTTAGTAGAAGCCTGCTAAATGACTTTTCCTTTTTGAAAGCCTTTTATTTTCAAGCTGAATTCCAATATTACTATTGATAGGCTATTGTACAGTGCAACATGAAATATAAGTAACTTTAGAGTATTGATGTCAGTATATAATACCCTGGTCAGCTCATGCAGCAGTGTAATAAAAAAGTCACCTAGATATTCACACGGAACTTATGTTAATAAATATATTATTGAGTAACATAAATTTTACCTTATTAGTCTCACAGTGAGCTGAAACTATATTGGCAGCACAATTTAGCATTTATAATATGCAGCTTGCTGAAATTAATCACTTTTATCTGCATGTTCTTAAACAGCTTTGGCCGGGGTGGGGGGGGGTGTGGTGGATACCATTTCTTACTCTGAAATACTGTATTGCTGTTCTGGGCACTATTCAAGCAGGGCATGTCTTTTAAACAATTATCTCCTGATCTTAGAGATAGAAGGAGACTGTCTCATCCAAAAGAAGGATCATCCAAATAAGGTTCTTTTATGGCTGTCGCTCCAGAACACAGAGTTGTAGTTTTGACAAGGCACATGTGTAAACACCTGATGCTGAAATCCCTGTGGCTTAGTGAGCCATTTGCTGTGCTGTCACTGCCCAGGTCAGCCCAGCCTCCAAATTGAGCTTTTCCCACAGCAAAAGAGGTGCTGGCAGGGGTGTCCTTGGCATCTAGAGTGGTGTGAAGTTGTTGACCTCAGGTCTCTACCCACAGGGATTCCTCTGGGGTGCTCAAGAGGTGTCTACTGGTGCTTGGGAGAAAGGTGCCAGTCATCTAATTCCTAGCAGGTGGCAAAGACAATTACTGTGCTTCAGTTTTGTGGTATAGGTTTGATTCACAACAAATTGACAAAAGTCAGGAGAGTTCTTTTTGCATGATTGGTGCAATTTTTCCCTTGTCTTCCCCTTATGCAGCACCAAAAAATGATAACAGGAAGTGGGCTGGTATCTCCTTAGTAGCTTTTGTCTTTTTTCAGAAGCCTAGCAGAGCAGTGATAGGCAGGATGGCTTTGTTGGCTTCTTTCTGTCTACCAGGAATCACTTGCTCCAGCATGTCCAAATGGTCTCTTCCTGAAATCTGTGCTTAAGAGCAAAAAATGACCAAGATATTTGTGACTCTACAGAAGCTGCTAAGCACAGTGATACTGCTGCCGCAGAAATCCTAGCTTAGCAAAACAAAACTATTGACAGAAACATTCAAAAGTGAGTAGTAATTTACTGCTTACCAGGAAATAAGTAACTGTTGGAATGCAAGAGTGTTGTTGGATTTGAAGATGTTGGTAAGAATTTCCAGGCTTTTCACTAGTGAGAGAGATCTGTGCCCATTGAATACCAACGCTTTGGTCCTGTGTTCTCTGAATAAAAAAGATGCATGTGGGAGCAACAGTGCTCTGTAGGTGAGTGAGAGTGGGGAAAACAATATTCTGGTGCAGAAATTAGAAGTAAACTGAAATCACAAGAGTCCAGTGTGGGGGGACTTGACATTTTCCTGCTGAACAAGCAACTCCCCATCTAGAAGACAGAGTCTGCTTTTCCTCAAGTCACAGTAGTACCAGTGAATTTACTGGCATGAAAACCAAGAAAGAAAAGCCAAAGCAAAGTACAGTTAGCCTAGTGTAAATCTGAGTTTCTAATGAGGTGAATGACAGATCTTTGCCACAGTGTTGATCAAATTGTTTGCTTTGTAATTAATCTTAACAACAGAAGTTTTTTCCTCATAATTTTATTGTAAAGCTTTAACCCACAACAAGTAAAATTATGCCAAGTAAAGTATTTTACTAAGAGATATTTTGCAAGATGCCTGCAAGCCCTTCTTCCTGCTATTCAGACCTTCACATAAGATCAGCCATATTCAATTATATGGTCAGATTTGGTCGTGAAATATAGGGGATTTTTAAAAAGTCCCTTATATTTTCCCTTGAGACTTAAAAGGACTAGAGTCTTTCAACATAAAAGGAAAACAAAAAAGAAAAAACCCCTGGATTTAGATATCTAGGCATTCCAAATCTGCAATAAAGATTTGATTGCTGGGCTAGAGGCTGAAGCAGTTGTGAGAAGTCTGAGCTCTTTTGAAGTGTCACAAACCTAACAGTTGGCATGATAGACAGCATATATTCAAAATCTGGAAGGCATCTGACAGCACAGCAAACAAACTATGGCTGCAAAATTGTGAATAAATAATATTCATATAGTATACGATGTCTTGATGTCAAGCAAATTGATACTGTTCTGAGACTGTAAACAAGGCAGATATTTGTAATTAATCAGTACAAGGAAACTGTATTTAAACATGGCGTTGCTGGCTTCATATAAAAAGGCAGGTCAAAAAGTGCTGATGATGGCCACAGTAAGGATTGCATCTATGAGCTTGCATCAAGGAGCTATATTTTCAAGGAGCTATACTTTGCTTAGATCTGGTGAGCACTAGATAAAGACCTGTGACTTCAACTCATTTTTTTTTTCCCCCTGAACATTTTTCCTTCTTAGAAGGCTTGATGAAGTCACTGTCATCTCTCTTGACCCATTTCATTAGTTCTGGTATTAGAACAGTTATTCAGTTATCTGTACTGTAAATCTCTACATGTGCTTTATACAATTTGCCTCTCACTTACCTTGGAAATATAAAAAAAAAGTTGAAAAAATTTTTCTTAAAGAGAATCTCTTCATGGTTGTTGATTGTTCAGTAGTAAAAGTAGGAAGATATAATATACATGATCTGGGTTGGGAGAATTATCCAAATCTCTGGCAGAAGCAGGAAGAAATGAGGAGGTAGAAGAAATGGCTTGAGGTGTAGGATGGGAATGGCTTTTAAAATAAGAGTGAAACTTTGGCATCAGTGCCTGCTCTTGCACTCTTGAGTTATGCAAATCCATTCAATTTATACATGAACAAAAATGAAGAGCCAGTGGAGTGGCAACGCAGAAATTAGGATCTCACCATAGAGTTGCACCTAGATCTCACCTCACCCTGCCTGCAGGTGGATGTTGTTGGCAGCAGGAGCACCAGCCTCTATTAAATCTGTAGCAGCAGTGGCCACCATGTTAGGAAGAAGCCACCCCCTAATTCTGGGACACCCTGTAACAGTGATGTCCCACATGAGGTGCAAGTGCTGTTGGAACAGCGTGCAGCCCAAACATTGAGCAGACTTTGGGGTTCAGGCTGAGGGAACAGTCCAACAGCATGGTGGTAATTGTGCCAAAACCAACATTGTAACTATCGGTGGCACCCCTCTGTAGGGGAACAAGTTAAGAGCAGGCAAAAGTTAGTGTGCTCCCTTTGATATTGAGTTCGATAAGGAATTACATATGGAAAATTGCAAAATAGCTGCATTATTGATGATTCTTTGATCTATGATCAATTTTTATAGCATGCTGTTGACCTGCACCACACTATTTCTTGTTGTAGCCAATATTTGATGGCCACACAATCTGAAAAAGCCTCACTCTCAATTATCCTTTTTTTCTTTTTTATTTTCCTGTGCTGAATTTTTCTCTGCTTGCTTTTTCTTAAAATCTTGCTTTCTCCATGGGAGTTCTGTTTTGATTAGTTCTAGTGTTTTAGGTCAGATAATAAGTGATTAACACCACAGGACTACAAGTTAGAATTAGAGTAGAGCCAGGGAACTTGGCAGCAGGACTACTGTTTTTTCAGTAGATGGTGGAGGGAATCAAATTCTTAATAAGTTGTGTGTTATTCTCTTTCCTGCTATTTCTATAGTGTTCCATGCTTTTTTTTTCCCCTTCAGCCTCCCAGTTAGTGAAATGTGCAAGCTTGGGCCTCAATGGAAAAGCAAAGGAGGGAGAAGGACAATCTAAATTTTTGTCCTCCATTTAGCATTTCTGACTGCAGAGAAAAATGAATCTAACCTGTGGCCTAAGGCCTAGGCCCTTATCCCCTTTCAAAAGCAAGGTCTGTATCACCTTCCTTTCCATCTGTCTCCAAATATGCATAAAAGCTGAAAATGGAGGGCAAATCATCTGTTTCCTAGGAAATAATGCAATAGGGATGTGTTTGATTTTACAGCCCGAATAACTAAAGCAAAACAGTTGCCTGAATAAGAAATGCAAAAATTGTAGAATTTGGAGTTTTGAACAATCTTTAGTAAGATTTTTGGATGGATGAAATGAATTCTAAGCAGAAAATTAATTCTGTTTCTATTGTTAAAAATGCTCATTACAGTATCTTTTTTTTTAGTTCATCAAAGTTATTGGCAGTGTGATATCCAGAAGTAGTCCTGGTTTTGCGTGTGTGAATCTAGAGAGAAATACACATGACTTGAGTTAATTTGAGTTATTAGGCCAGCTTTCAGGCTGAGAAATGTAGCAGATGCTTACTCTTAATGGCTCCAACACAGAAGTGAGTGGCTGGTGCATGGATAAGTGGAGTACACTTGGATAAACTAACAGCAGAACATTAAGGCTCTCTATTTCCCTCTTTAGTGGAAGGAAAGTGCTGCTCTATTTTGTAATGTAAATAAGCTTGAAATAATATCCCTGTCTTGTTTTCATTGAGTGCAAATAGTCTCAAATGTTCTTTTGCGATATTCAGTACTATCAAGAACCACGTAATGTTTAAAATCACAATAATTAGGGTACTCCTTTTGATGTCTACTTTTTTATTTTCTGAAATAGTATCTAACTCTTCTTTTTCCTCTAAGAAAATATTTTAACATGGATCTCAAAAAGTGTAGTTTATACAATATATTCTCCATGTGCTGTTACCAAGTTAGTCATTGGTGTTAAGTAGATTTAAAATAACCCGCAAACACAAATTTCTATTTTTCCATCTTGACCTGCATTTTGCATGTAGATAGCATAATTTCAGGAAGTGCAAGCATAATGACATTAGTGGCAAACTCTGGTTTGGTCTCCCCTCTCAGTTTCTATTCCTCTTAAAATTGTTCCTTTTACACCAGTGTGCTCCTTTATAGAGGAATGCATTCTACCGTTCTCATTACTCATTCTGCCACTGCAGGACAAACCAGGATTTTTTGGTCACTCTAAGATAAACATTAAACAAAACTTGGCTTTTTTTTTCATCTACCTTTTTAAGAAGTAGTACCTCTATCAATGTTGAGAGGGCTGAAGGAAACTGAATGCACATGCCAGTAGGGAGAGCTCTTTAAAGACCATTGTTTCTAGGGTTGGCTAATTTGAGAACCACAGAGACAAAGAATGATGCAGATGCGTGGTCCTTGACTGTAACTTTCTTCAGACAGGGTTGATAGATGCAAGTGTTGAGAATATGCAGAACATTTCAGCACCAAAAGTCCTCAAGTATCCTCAGAAATCTAAATAAAAAATCAGATTGTTGATTTCAATGTCCTTATTGACTTACTTCAGACTATGTTTAAAAATGCTTATTGAGAATTGTAGAAGGCATATTTTCCACGAGTTCTCAGGAGCAAACCTTCAAGATGAAAAAATTGGTTCATGTTTACTTTACATACAGGTGTGGTGAAAAGGGAAGCAACAAGCTCACTCCTTGTGTGAAAACATCCTTGTTAATTTATTTGTGTTTTTCCGTTGTAAATGCATATTTCTTGTGATAAAAATATCTCCCTGTGCCTTGAAAAGAGTTATAGTTCATGTAAAGTTGGCTCAATGCTATTCTATCACTTTCTAGACTTGACTAGATGACAGGATATTTTCCTGGTTTTCTCCATTCCTCCAGCTGAGATCTGTTATATGTTTGTTATAAAGGAAAACAGACAAGTTGCTAGTATTTTCTCCATCTGGATATTTAAATTACCCAACCTGTGCTGGGGAAAATGATGCTTTTGCTTTTGAGAGTTAGGAAGAAAGGAAATTCAAACTTTACATCTGATAGCAGAAGTGTGGGACCCTATTCATCATATTTGTCCTCAGGAAGAGAGCAGTCCAACATGACAGTTTGCAAGGAGACTAATAAATTGCATGGAAATGCAGCCCCAGGCAGGAATGGATGGGTAGGAGCTCATCTGCCATGCCTTTCCCATTGCTGCTCTTGTTAGTAAGCAGCTTTGTTTTCCATGGCTCTTGTGGGAAGAGTGCAGAATTATCAATAATACTTGAACGTAACTCCCCAAGGAACTAGAGACTGGAGGGACGGAACTCCTCATCCATTGATTTATCACTATGCCGTCTGTTCAACTAGAGTACAGATCTTTAGGATCTGTAAGTTTTGAAGATTTAATTCCTATCTGCATTTAAACCACAATCCTTTATGTTCATCAATTGCTTCATAAAGTGCTTTAAACTGTCAATCTCTCCATCTATTTGTTCTGAAATTTCCAACAGGTACTTGTCTTTTTAGAAGCAAAAGCAGTGTAGCCTGAGGTTTTTAGAAAATAAGTGCTTCATTGAGCACTGCGCCCCAAACACTTTTTCCCTACTTCCTGTAGAAATGAGGATATAATAGATTAGAACCTGTTCAATCATCGAGATTGGCACAGACTATGATGTTAGAAGTGAAGGCCACATTTTTTTCCCCAGTTCTAAATGCATTATATGAACACACATTTGGGTACTTGTGTATATAAATATTTATCTTTATGCGCGCCTCTCTGTGTACTGTATCTCCATGGCCTTTCTGCTGGAAAAGTGATTCCTGACAAAATACGTGAAAAGATTCATTACTTATTTTCCAAAGATTACTGTGGTTTGACCTTGCCCTATCAGTTCTTAGTCAGATTTGACTTCAATATTCAGAAAATACATGTCCCTGCCAAAACCATAGTCTAAAACATAACTGACAGCTGTCTTCTTTCCAAATCTTGCTTATGAAAGAACCCTTGAGAAAAAAACAAATAAATTTAAGCCTAAAATGCAAGAGAAATTTACTTATCTTGGCAGAAACTTGGAGATTATTAATAAACTGTTAAGTGAAGAGATTGACTGTACTCGACAGGGACACCAGGAATAGTGATTTCTCTTGAAGAGCATTACTAACAAATAGGAATATTGGTTTGAAAAATTTCTTTAGTTTTTTTACCTACAAGATGTTAATGACTGACTTTATTATCTCAACTGACTTTGAAGTTCTGGTGCCTCTGCAATGAGCCTTTCTTCTGGGAGAGACAAGCTAGTTTCGTTTGTTTAGTGTGTCTAGTTGGTTTTGAATGTCAATATTTTAAGGGTTTTTTGTTGTCATAAGGCATAGCTAAAAGCTACATAATTTTTTTTTGTGTATGTGGTTTTGGTTTTCTGATTGAATTTCATTAAGGGAAGGTTTTTTTGTTGTTCATTGGTTCAAAGCCCCTATATGATCCTAGAGAAGTCTAAGGGCAAGTCTCACGAGAGTCTACCAAACCTCCCAAAATTTGCTTTGCAAAAAGGAAAAATGGCCTCATAATGCCTTTCCCACTTCCAACATCCTCACACTTACATAAGAGGAATTAAGTTTTTTACTTATGTGGGCACTTTGAATTTCCTCCAGTGTCCTTCCCTGTCCAGAACCAGGAATTACTATGTAGATAAGCATGAGAAAAATCCTCAGAGGAGTCAGGGAAAATAATTTTGTGGCATCAGAGTATAACTGCAGAAACATGACCTTGTTTATTACCATGCTTCTTTCTTTCCCTAATTTTGACAGAAATTTATTTTTACCCAATAATTAAATTATTTCTGTTTATCTGATACTGTATACTTCAGCTAATTTTTAAAGTGATATCTAAGACATGTCTATTCTGCTTGCACATAGTTTAGCACCAGCTGTGCTGCTTCTAAGTCTGAGAAGCAGTGTGGGTGCCGGGGGAGTGATTCCAGGTCATGAGTTGATGATTCCATAATATGATGGAATATATATCCAGAGTATGATGTGGATATGACAGCTGAATAAGTGGAATTTAAAAATTAGTCCCTGTAGCAGCACATATGGTGGTGCAGGGCCTATTTCAAAAGCAGGAGTACAGTGACTAAAATGACTCTTTCCCTGTGCTCTCCCAGTGGCTGAGTGTGCATTTGTCAGTAGTATTAAGCTATATGCTATTTGAAATTAGGATTGAAACTCTTACTTTTATAGTTGCTTTATGAGAATATTATCTAGGGCTCAAGTAACAAACTTAGCAATTGAAGAAAATTGATAGCAACGCTGATCTCTTAAAGTTTGGATGACCTCTCTATCAGTACTTGGAAGCAAGAGTCAGTACCTTTTGAAACACACTGTGTATTTCAAGCCCATTAAAACTTCAGATAAAAACATTAGTAAATCCCAAATTTCAACTCTAAACGTTTTCAAACAGCTTCAGCCTTTCTCTTTTAATGCTGTCATACTTTTTTTATCTCAATTTTCCACAAGCACATGGAAGGCTGCTTCTCTTCATGCCGAAAAGAGCTTCAGCTTTGATAGGATTGGGTAGTCTAGTTGATGCTTAAAAAGAGTTGCTATCCAGAAAAGAGTTATTTTCTCCCCTTGCCACTTTCTGCCTCATGGATCTTGACACAGTAGTCACTACTAGAGGATACAGGCCATTTAAGAGGGAAATAGGGATATCTGCTTTCTCTGCTCACACAGCTGCCATGCCAAATGTCTTTGTACATGACTACGAGAATTTCAGTTTCTTTATTCTCTGCCTGAGATCATTCTCATGCCCCTGTTGGGTTGATTGTAGTGATTTTTATGTAAGACGTTTTCCATAATTTCTTTAATATTAAGAGAAAAGGGGAAAACTATGAATAGATAAAAGTGAGATTAAGATATGATCTTTTGCACATCACTGGGGAATCCTATATTTCATTTACTGCTCCGAAGTTAATTCAGAAATTTTCCTCAAAAAGCCACTGAACTTTAAACTTCTCTTGCACGGATTTGAGTTTTTCTATTTTCCTCTAGTAATCAAGCTCTTAATCACAGAACACATCATATGAACTCTTCTTTCCCACAGCCAAGATTATAAAAGATTTATTATCAACTCCACTTCCACCTTTTTCTCCCCCAACCCTGCACATTTTAATGAGCCTTTAAACCCACTATGAAGCTTATGGTCTTGCTCTGTTTTATAATTATGGCTTATGGATTTTCTCTTGATGCTTTTATCAGTGTTGCTGGAAAATTTCTGACTTGCGTCTTTTAGTCCAGCTTGAAATTAACAAGTAGTTTGAGAGGAAAAAATCCATTTCCCTTGTGCTGAAGCAGACTACCAATCTCAGGAAGAAATCCTCTGAGAAAGCAGAGCTCTTTCCATCTTCTTTGTCTGAAGAGGAACACCACATATACTCAAGTAAAGAGTACTTCTTTCATTTCTTTATGAGCACCAAAGAGTATCACTACCCGAGTAGTGTGTTTTTAATGGTAGGGCTTGGGTTTAGGTTTTTTGTTTAGTAGGCTTGTTGCTTGGTTCAACAGGATTTGTATGACTGTTCTAGTGACTTGTGCAGTCCTACATGTCCCAAGAAGAAGCCCTAGCTGAGTGAGGATCAACAGCAAAGCCCAGGAGATGAGGGAACACCATGGGTCTGGCAGCAGGTGAAGCTGGGGCTGAGGGGTCACCTGGTCTCCACTGCCCACCAAATGCCATCCCCAGCCTCAAGTGAGAGTCAGGCATGTCTCCTCAGGCTATGCCTACTGAGATGGCAAACTGCTTAAACTCCTATTTTGTGTTTAAGGGAAAAGGGCAGTTTGCATCTTCTGAGTGAACAGCAGCATTTCTCCAAATACAGGAATTTTACCACTATTGCTTTCTGCAAATAGTTAGAGCCAGCCCAGAGAAGTCTGCTTGGGTTGAGAAGGGTCAGCAATAAAACTGTAGGCTGTGACAAGGTAATTAGCGATTTAAATTAAAGAAAAAAGGAAAAGTGATCCATCTGAAAGAAAGTGTAAGAGAGTAGAAGGACTTGTAAGGTGATTCAGGTTTAATGGAACATCTGAGATGAGACATTTTGATAGTGAGTTACACACTGTTTTAAAGCTCGTGCAGTTTGAGTAGGTGTCTGTGGAAATTTGGAAATCTGTGGAATTGGTTGTGACTAAGCTTCTTTCCTCCTTAGCTGTCCCTAACGTACCAAATTTGATTCTACACATCTTTTAAAGGCTATCACCAGGCAAGAGAGTTGCTTGCATTTCAGCCCCTGATCCTCTTCTCACAAAAGCTGCCCCTGCAGCTCACCCTCCCCATGCCAAGAAACAACATTGCAACATACAGACAATTCAGTGATATTTCTGTTGTTGTTGTTGTTTTTCTTGGTGCTTGATTACCTGATAATGGCCTTTTCTTATAGGAACCATTACCAATGGTGTGAGGGAAAAGGGCAGATTAGAGGCAGTGCTAAACTAGGAGATACTGCTGGAAATTCAGGGGTGTCTTGGGGACAGCTTCAGGGTGGTTGTAGGATGACTGATGCACACATAGCCACAATCATAGAGGAATGTGCTAATATTTAAACTTTATGTTTTGGAGGAATCTGCTTTGAATAGCACTAATAATGATGTTCCTACAGTAACAATTGCCATTATCCTAAAAAACAGAGCTAAACCAGAGATGAACTGGGGGAAAAACATATTCAAATATTATTGTCATTTTCTGCACCTCTATACTGAGACGACTTAAAGTAGTAGAAGGAAAATGAACGATAAAAGTTGAGCCTGGCAAAGCTGAAATGAGAGATGTATTTTTGAGAGAGTAGTATCATATGTTTCTCAAGAAACATCTTGGGGAAAGCAGGATCTTAGTTATTTTAATGGTCTGAGGATGTGGGGCAGGAAAAATGACATCTTAGTCCAGAAACTTTTAGGCATCACTTTTCACCTGAAAAGGTGTAAAGCAAGATATTTTTCCCTATGAATATTGAGCCCTTTTCATGTCCCTACTAGTTTCTTTCAGTGTTTACAATAGTGTTTAACAGTTGCTGTATCTGTTTAATGTTTTTATTCATGTTTGGATGGTAAACAGATTCACGAGCCAATCTTGTGGATTAGTTAATTTCTAAACACCCTTGATGAACTCTCTTTAGAATTCCATTTAACAGTACCATAATTACTCCTGTGAGCATATAGAACACCTGACAGGCTGCTGAGGCTCTGATGTAAGCCAAGGACACAGGAAGAGCTAAGAGGTTTTATTCTTCTTGAAGTATTATTACGCATTTTTTCAATGAGGCAATTTTTGAGCAGGAAAAAAATTATAATGGTGGCCCACGGTTTACTGTTGTTAAGAGGGAATATGACCAGCTGAAAGGAGTGCAAGGACCCTGTGCCTTGAATAGAAAAGTGAAGGAAATATAACACTGGCCTTGCTTTCTTACTATTCTGTGGCAAAACTCTTCAGTTTTCTTACCTGGAAGAGGTGGAGAGCAACACTTCACTTCTTTAGTGGTATTTTGAGAACTGCAGATAAACAACCTGGATACAGACTCTTTGGTTGGTAATGTTTTCCTATGAGCCTCTTTTTGTTTTGCTCAAGCTCTTGGTCACAACACATGAAAAATAAGCTTCTAACTCATCACCACTAAACCCTCTGGAAGGACAATTCATAATCATTTGGGACATCTCTAAACCAGCTGCTCTCCTTCAAGAGTTTAAACACTGTTCATAGAGTGTCATCATCCTGAGTGGAAGTCAGTGATTTTGCTGATGCTGGTGCTAGGACCTGTGATTGCCATTCCATGTGATCTTAAACATCTTGAGACTCATGCTGACTTTCAAAAACATACTCAAGCATCTCTAATTGTATTTTAGACAATTGGATAATTTTAAAAGTATTATTAACCAATTCTAGTTGAACCTGTACAGGTTAGATCATCTCAGTGTCTTAAAAGGGAGGCTGCTTTGAGCTTTAATTTTCAGTTTTATTCAGACAAAGAAGCTTGAAAAATAGCCCTGTAAGGACTGCGTAACAAGTTTTATTTCTGTAAGGACTGCGTAGCAAGTTTTATTTCTTGTAATCAATAGCTAGTCACACATCCAAAGGTACAGCCATAGAAAAGTTCCAAGGAGCCAATTTTACACCCACCCACCCCACTTCCCTCTGCCCCCCAGTCTGAACTAGATCACCTACCAGGTCGTTGACTTAAGGGATCTAATTTGCTTTTGCACTAATGGTATTCCAGGAAGCAGCAGTTCTGTGAAGAAGTCTTAGTGTAAATGGCAGTCAGGTTTGACAAGAGCCAGCACTTGACTTTAGTCTTGGTTTTGGTAGTAGAAATATCAAGCATCTCTATGAAATCAAATGCACCTTATTATCCTCTGTTATGTTAAGGCCACACCAAGAACATTTATTCACTTCTTAAAGCAGATAAATAGGGACCGATTGCTGTCAGTGTGTAAGATTTTTAAGGAACGAGAATACAAATTTAGGAAAACACAGACCTGCCATGTCTCTTCCTACATGTTTTAAAAATATTTATTAGAACCAGCTACATTGTTACAAAATAGATTAAGCCAAGACATTCAACTACACTGTGAGAGCATATTTGCAAAGCAAATGCAACCAATAAATGACTAGTGTGAGATACCTGTAGTCAACTTAAAAATGTCCAGAATATTATTAGTAGTCTCTGAAATAGTTAAAAGTATTTTTTACTTACAAATTTCTTACTTTTAATAATTTTTAATGGAATTCATTTGAATATAATACATTATGCATTATGTTTATAATTTTTTTAGTTTTGCATTTGCCTTCTTTGTTTATAGAAGTGTTGGGAAAAGGAAACTAAAGATGGAGGGGAACTATTGTCTGGAGAGGAAAGCGAATCACAAAGCAAAACATAACTTGCAATCTTTACTGTGAGAAGAAAGGTAGGAGGGAGTTATTTCAATAATTCTGGATAGCTCATGCTCTTACAAAGCAATTCATAAACCATGGTTTTGTGCACATGTTTTGCCATTAAATATTTTGATATGAAGATTCCTTTCCGTAATGTGAGAAATAGAAAGCTCAAATGGGAAGTGCACTTGTAGCTTGAATAATATTTTTTTTTCTCGATTCACTTCTACCTTTGCAATGGGACTGCAACCCTATGAAGCCTTGATTTATACAGAAATTCTTCTTGTGCTTGTATTAATGAATAAATTGCTTGTAAATTATGGAAAACTGGGTCTTCATCTTGAAAGGAACATTTACAGCCATATGAGTTTTAAATCTTATTCTGACATGTAGGTGCAGTTCTGTAATATATCTTTAATTGGTAGTATCTCAGTGGATGGTTTTGATCCAGTTCAACAGCTTTCCCAAAATGGTAGGAGGTCATTTTTCTTCTAAGTATGAAAAGACCAAATTACATAAAATACATCACTATATAAAGATGCAGAAAAAAGATTAATCTGTTTTATCTTTATTTGATCTTTGAGTCTTTAAATTTTTAGTTGGCAACTTCATTATTAATAGACTAGCTCAGAGTTTCACACCTAATTAATGCTTGGTTAAACATTTAAAATATGATTTTTTTTGTTTCCTTAGAAGTCAGTTCTAATCCCATAATTCCATCTACACTTAAAATGGCATGAAACGCTCATCTGCCTAGAAGGAGGACTTCTTTGGAGGTTAGGTCTGCACAAATAAATAAACAAATAAATCTGGCTGGTTTAGCTTTGAGCACCGATCATTTCCTGACCCATTTCATTGGGTAGGCACAGCAGTGTTAATGTCAGTATTACTGCTCAGAGGCAGAGCAGGGCTGCTTTTAGGAGACAGTTTCATGGGCAACACCTCTCAGGGAAGAGTGGGGATTTTACTTGAACTGTCGCCAATCAAGGCAAATTTCTCATTGCTGATTTTGATGCTGCTGAACAGGACAGAAACTTCAACAAAGCACTTGAGGGAAAACTGATTCTCCCCCTTCCCATGCTCATATTTGTGCCACAGAGATCAGAACTGGGATATTTTTTGACTCCCACATGTGCGTGTCATTCTGCCCCGAGTTCCACATTAAGCAGCTCAATCAGCTGAGCGGAAGAATGGAAGGGTATTATTGAACTGCCACCTTTTTAAAATATTTTTCCCCCCTTGGATTTTTCATAGGGATTGCAAAAGACATATTTTTGACACCCAGACATTTCACATCCTGATTTCAAGCCTGCACTTCAAAGCACAGAAGCTTTTCAGCATAGTGTAAAGCACTGTATTTTTGTCCCCTAAAAGTAGGCTGAACTATTTTAAATGAAACTTAAAAGAAAAAGAAATCAGCCTGAGGTAGACATGCAACATAGGAAATTTCAGTCTGAGCAGCTTAAATTTGTCCACTGTTGTTTCTAGACTAATTTATGCCACAAAGGATGCAATCTATGTATGGAAAATTTATTTAGAGGGAAACACAGATTTTTTTGTAAACTCTCTATGTTCTTACATATAATGAATTTAGTGTACTGAAATGCAGTTCTTACTGTGGGAAGTTTCCAGTAACATTAGGGCCAATGTTGTTCTAGGTGGATCTGATACTGACCACAACAAGTGTAATCCCAGTTCACATTTGAATATAGTTTCAGACTTTAATTTTTTTTTTTAATTATAACCTCTGGTTATGATAGGGCATAATTTTCTTAATTTTTTAAAGTATGAAAAGGTTTTATCCACTATCAGTGGTAGAGCATTCACAACAACAGCTTAATTATGTGCAATTACAAAGATAGATTAATTTCTTGTGGGTTTACTAAAAAATGCAAAACTACTATCAAAACTTTGTATTGTTCCTTTATCACAATATTTACAAAATCTTATTGAAAAAGAACCATGGAAAGCCAAAGTAATAGAAGGGAGATTCAGTGTTAAGTATTCCGCATCAGACACGTAAAGGTCATACTTAACATAATCGTACTGTGCTTGTTTAAACAAGGTTATAGCTCCCACAGCAACTTCAATTAAACTTTTGTTGCATACAGGTAACATTTCTGAACCACTGTACTTGTCATTGTTGTGTCTCCATATGATCAAGCAAGGCAATATTGAAGATTACTGACAATCAATGTGAAATGGAGGACTAAACTGAGGGACCAGAACTAATGTCGTCTATGCAATTATTACCACATACAATCATAAAATCATGAAGGTTGTAAAAGACCTCCAAGATCATCCAGTCCAACCTTTGACTAAGCATCAACATGTCAAATAAACCATATCACTTTCAAGTAAACTGTAGCACCAGGTTCTCTGTTCAGTTGCTTCCTGAATACTGTACCACTTCCCTGGGCAGTCCATTCCATTGCTGAAACACCTTTTCAGTAATGAAATTCTTCCTTGTGTCCAACCTGAAACTACTTTGCTACAGCTTGAGGCCATTTCCTCTTGTCATGTCAATGGTTACCTGGGAAAGTGACTGACTTCCACCTTGCAGCGATCTCCTTTCAGGCAGTTGTAGAGAGTGATGAGGTGTCCCCTGAGCCTCCTTTTCTCCAGGCTAAATAACTCCAGGTTCCTCAGCTGCTCTTCAGAAGACGTGTGCTCCAGATACTTCACCAGCTTTGTTGCCTTCCTCTGGTCCTTCTCCAGTGCCTGAATGTCTTTTTTTGTCATGAGGGGCCCAAAACTGGCTCAAGGACTGAAGGTGCAGCCACCCCAGTGTCAGAGGAATAATCACTTCCTAGTTCTGGCCACACTTCTGATATGAGCCAGGGTGCCACTGGCCCTCTTGGCCAGCTGGACACACCGACAGCTCGTGTTCACCTGGCTGTCAACCAACATTTGTAGCTCCTGAAGTCACATGAGCCGATGATCATCTCCCTGTTTTCCTCCCATTACTTCAATTTACATGGTATTAATTTTAATAAAAGTATTGTATAGTATGAACTACACTGTTTTTAGAATTGTTTGGGATCTATGGAAATATTGACTAAAATTATCTAAGAAAATGTTAAGCAAAGAAGCAGTTAGAATCTTTATCCTAATGTGCTTCTTTTCCCTAGAGTTGGTTCCAGTTTCATAAAAGGCACTTTGATTTTTCTTTTTTCTTGACAATTTCAACTTGATACCTAGTTAAAAGCAAAGAAGCTCATTAACTGTGTCTCCAGACCTCAGTGTTCTAAAGAAAGCTTAAAACTTTGAACCTTGAAAACTCTTTAAAGTGTAGTTGTGTGGACACAGTAGTACCTGTATGTTGATGTAGAAATATATCCAGATATGTAATGAAAATTGTGTGTAAATATATTTTGTAATACTTGAACTTTTATGGTACCTCAGAGCAATTAACAACCACTGATAGTATGTAGCAGGGTTAGAAAAGGAGAAGCTAAAATGGGGACTAATACTCTCCTTGGGTCCTACTTGCCTGGTAATAGGCAATCCTGTTTCCACTGGCTTGCTCATCATTTACTTCCTAACACCTTAATTGTTTAATTTGAAATAAATGCTGTTTTAAAGACTCAAATATCATTCAGTACACCAAGTTTCTGAAGACATGTGAAAAGAAATCTTCAGTATGCCAGGCTCTGACTGCCTTTTTCACTTGGTCTTTTGCGGCTTTCCATAAACCTTGTTGTTGGCCCTTTTTCAATTGGCCCTTGCAACTTTTTGAACTTAATTTAAAAATACCTGGAAGGGGAGGTATTGAAAATGTGCTAATTCCTGTCCAGTCTTAGGGGAGCTGGACTTCATTGCAATATTTAATATTCCTAGTAGTCCTTACTTACAGTGTTTTGTTTGGAATCAGGAAAAGAATTCTCAAGATCTTTCCCCATGCTCATTAAATGTTCTTTGTACAGCAGTTCTCTGAAGTTTCTAATGAAAATTCTTTTCAGCTGATGGGATTATTAGAGAGTTGGCCAATACTCAACATATGACTTGTGGTTTATCAGTGTCTCTGAGATCACAAAGGGACAAGCTGCCCTGCTGAAGTGCTCTTTGTAATGAAAAAAGGAGCAGGAACACATCCAGGGTGTCAAAAGGTACCTTTATTCCCCCTGTTTGTTGTGAAAACAACAGGAAACTCTCTGAGGAGGTGGATTTCTCCTGCTGATGCTTCTGAGGAAGCAGTACCTTTATCAGATCTTCACAGTAAGGCAAGCTGCAGTTATTGCAATGTGGATTGCTTTGGAAAGCTGCTAACTTTAACAGCTTATTTTTAGAGATAACACGAGATATTTCCTGTTCATTAAACTGTGGAAGAGTTACTGAAGTTAATACTTGTAGTTACCTCTGCTGAAGTCATTACATAAATTCAGTGACAGGGATGCAATTTACTGATTATGACAAACTGATATTGTCCTAGGATATCTTAAAAACAGTTCTTACTGTAAAAACCGCATTAAATCTGTAAGAAGCAATTTCCCATTGCCTGCTGCAATAACAATACTTGCAAATTGGTTTTATTGTAATGTAACTGTGTGTGTTTAAATTTAAAGAGGTAGATAGCTAATGTTAAGGTAAGGAAAATCTAAGCCGCAGAGCTAAGCAAAATGCAATTCGCATTAGGTTAAGAGATTAAGGCTTTCTGTTATAAATAATAATAGAGCTAATACAACAAAATTAAGTTTTGTTCTCTATTGCTATTAGTCTGAAGATAGGTAAAGATCAGGGGATTAGTATATTCTTAGTGAATCTGACTTTGGGCCTTAAAAGATTATTCTTCAGATGGCATTAACTGGAGCAAAAGCTGAGCCCTCATCCGCAGGGGCTGTGCAGGAATGAAGTAAATCAGGAGTCAGGTCACTGCTGTTGTGAACCTTCTGAATAAGGAGGGCAATTCAGTCCTTAAAGAACTTGTGCTTTGGTGACATCTAAGCAGTGCTTTGATTCTGTTTATAACATTTTCTGTCCCTGTCCACAAACATTTCAAACCTACCTGGTCACCAGCTGCCCATCTTTATGATATATTCAATGTCAGTCCATGCACACTCTCTACCTCTTGGCTTGGAAAGTACAGAGTGACTTTGTAACCCCTTGATAGTGGCATGTGACTGTGGAAACGCGTGGAGAGTGGCTTCTCAGCAGGACTGCCTGGTGGAAGGCATAGATGTTAGCAGCTGAGGTTTCAGGATGCATTTAAGGTCAGAGCATTTGCCCTGCAATCAGCCTGTGCCCTGACAGAGTGTGCAGCGGGCCTGTCGCTGGCTTTGCTGTGGTGATGGAGAGGTGAACCAGATTTATGTCTCTAAGTCTTTTTTTAGGTGCCATGCCTATGGCTGAATTTTAGAAGCAGGAAATCATGTTTCCTCCCTCCCTCCCTCCCTCCCTCCCTCCCTCCCTCCCTCCCTCCCTCCCTCCCTCCCTCCCTCCTTTTGAATTTTCTTGCTTTCCAGCTAACTCTGAATATATGCTTGAGATGCATGCACCTACTTTTCCTCTGTCTTTGATCCTTTTGTATTTGCTCCATTAAAGTTATCTTTAGATTTGTTTGTTTGTCTCTGACATAGACACCAGTCAGCAGCATTGCCTTTGATGGCTGGATCAGTCTGACATTTGTGAAAATACAGTAATTTTTCCACAGGGAGGCACCAGTCTTCTGGTTTGCTTTTCTACTTTATATGGCCTTCTCTGCTGGGTGATGTTACAGAGGACAGGCAGCAGTCTCTGGCTGCAGCACTGGTTTCTGGTCTTATGAAAAAAAACCCCCTCATTTTAGAAGCTTTGGACTTGTTGGAAAGAGGCATGAAAATTTCATAGGTAGTTATTTTTTTCCCCTCCTTTGATATTCTTGAATGTCAAAGTCTTACTATGTTAGCAGCTAAGATGTAGGGACTTCCAGCCAATGAGTTCCAGCCAATGAGTTACTAAAAATTAAACAAATAATTTGAATATTTTTATTCAAAATGGAGAGGAACCTTGACTGCTTTCTATTGTGCATGTAGTGCTAACTTGGATAGACAAAATCCGTAGCTATATCAAAAAGATATATTAGGGTTGGAAACAAAACAAGCAAAAAGCATTTCCTAGTTGGTTTTAAAAAATTTAGTTGTATCTCAGCAACAGTCTTTGTGTTCATGCTTCACTAAGAGAGTAAGTGCTGTATGCAATAAACTTACCTACTTGAAATCATAATGAGAGCTTAAAAAGGATTGTTCTATCATGGTGTAATAATATTTCATTGCACTGCTCACTTTTAATAAAATCATCTGCATTTTTGTGGTATGCAGATAAGTATTTTAAACAGTTAAAAGAGTCTTGAACATATTCTGCTATTTTAGCTTGCACTTTATAGTCTAGGAAGAAACAGTGTGGCGGGGGGAGTAGACAGTGATACAATCAGTTTTGGAGAATAAAATATCTTCTTGCTAGGTTTCAGGAACAGATAGTTTCTCATTTACAAATCTACACTTCAGGCATAATTCAATAAAATGTATAAAGCTTTTGTGGCCTTGTGAGATTTAGTAGTGCAGAAACTGGATATGTTTTTATTGAACATATCTTTCAGAAAATTACTGAGTAACAGCCATGAGCTTCTGTTTCCTCTTCAGAGCAGTGTTGCAGTTTTATTATAGTAACATCCAATTGCAATGCTCTGTTAAAGGCTGTTGAGCCTAATTTTGCTCTATTCCTCCTATTCAGATGCTTTGTTACTAAGTCAAACTGAAGTCTGGAATTTTTGATAAAGAGGGATTTTAAAAAGATCTCTGAACAAGAGCAAATGTTGATGTATTATGAAAAAGACAGATTATCCATCTTTCTTCACTCTTTTCTAATTTTAACATTGTAATTCATCCATCCATTTATATACACCTAGGGTTTGTATCTTTGCTCATTGCTCTGTGTCATTTGCTCTTTGTTCCCAACCATTGAGGCATCATCTCAAATTTTCTTGATCTTCTTGAGTAAATTTGATGTTTAGGATTGTGGAGTTGGGTTTGCTGTTTTGTTTTGGTGTTTTTTTTTTCTTGTTGGGTTTTTCTCTTTGTTTCTGTTCTTGGTTTGGGTTGGTATTTTTGTTTGTTTTGGGCTTTTTTGCTGTCCTTGCTCAATTACCAGTGAATAGGTAATAAGATGTATTGAGAGACAGGAGGTGAGTAAGATCAAAAATTTCTATGTTTCTGAAGACCATTCCTTAGGGATTTGATGTTGGAATTGCAGGCAACAGGACTGGAGTTGCTTCGGCTGTCATTTCTTTTTAGAGATAGTAAGTGTTTGCTCCTGGAAGTTCTTGGCACTGATATTAAAATCATTGAAACAATTTTTTTTTTAAATCAGGTGTATTCTGAAGAACATATCCAAAGTATGTTGTCTGGCAGTTCTGCTTTTTGGGGTGCTTTTTGTTGTTTTATTTTCCCCCCTCTTTAAAATCCTCTTTTATTTTCTTCATTATGATACACAGAAAGTTTGTCACATGTTAAAAAAAAGCTGCAAAACACTTTTAGAAAACACCAGTATTCCTTTGGGTATATTTCTATCTTGGGGAAAATAAGGCATAGTAAGAACATTCTTAACAAGACCACTTAGAAGAAAATTATACTCCTGGAATACATTTGCAAAGAAAAAACAATCCAGAGATGTTTTTTCTAAGTTTAGTATTAGCACACAGGAATTTATGACCAAGAGTAGAGAAAGAAACACAAGATAAGGATGTGCCATATTATTGTAGTTTTAAAACAGAATAATTTTTTTGATATTTTCTAGTTCAAAAGTGTTCTGGTTTTTGATTCATGGCAAATTCTTTTTCTTAAGACACACCCTGCACCAACAGTAGTCCTAGAAACTAGGACTAGAATTTTATTTTTAAATTACACCTTTTTTAGGTATGATTTTGTTAGTTTTTTACACATTTAGTGGACAAGAGTAAGTCATTTTAAGGCAAGATTTTAAACTGTTGGTGCCTATTTCATGGTTTATTAAAAGACAACATCGTTACTGCTGTTTCTCAAAATCTCCACACACTGAGTGGTGCCTTTGTCAGTGCAAGCTGACATTTTGATGCTACATGTTAAGTCTAGGTCTCTTTCTGGGAAGACCACTAAGATACAAGAAATACAGTCTGACAGTGGAAATGAATGGTTTTATTGAGATATCTCATGATGCTGCGAAGAAAATATTTCATAGACTTGGCGAGTCTAATGGCAGAGCTATTAGAAAATAACTGGTCTGAATCATGTTAGATTGGCCAGCTAGGCTGTGCAGAGCATCCTTACATACAAAGGAATTCCAAACAAATATGGCCATGATCTCGGCTGGAAACAAAATCCTTGAACCCGTTCTCTTGTCCAGCTGGAGAGGAATTTGTAATTTGCCCACATAAGTAGGCACACATGTTGATTTTGGACATCTGCCTCCAATTAGCAGGTGTTTAGTATTCCAAGTGTATTGCTCAGGTATCCACAGGCAGGAAAGCTTTCACTGTTAGTCCCTCTGAAAGGAAATTTTCATCCATAGGTTAGTAATGGAAAGTGAACTGAATTATGAATACATACTGAAAAAGAAGCCTTGAAGCTATCTGTGGCCTGTGAAGATTCTAAAAAAACATGACTCATGTTATGTGGCTGAGGGTGCTGAGTTTGTCTTGAGGAGGATTGGGATGGGGGGGCTTCCTCATTGTCTATAACTCCCTGAAAGGAGTGTACAGTGATGTGGGGATTGGTCTTTGCTGGGCCTGTACTGACAGGAGCAGAGGAATTCTCTTTAAACTGAGACAGGGGAGATGCAGATTAGATATTAGAAAACCTTTCCACTGTTAGGGTAGTCAGGCATTGGAGTAGGTTGCCTGGGGAGGTGGTGGAGTCACCGTCCCTGGAGGTGTTTGAGGAGTGTCTGGATCTGGCAGTGGGTGATGTGGTTTAGGGGTTACAGTGGCAATGCTGGGTGGATTGTTGAATGGGGTAGTCTTGTGGTTCTCTTCCAGCCTTGATGATCCTATGACTTTGATTCTATTCCCCACCCTTTTTAATTAAAAAAACATTTGTGCCTTCTCCTAGGACAAAGGAAATCACAGCAAACTGTAGAACTAGTCCCAGGTGATGTAATGTGAGAGCCACTCTGATCTAGGCAGACCACTGGTGGAACAAAAGGACAGAACAGAGAGGCTGTGGCTTAATATTACATATTTTTTAATACCCTGCCTCTCCCTAAGGCAGCGTACTATGTTATATCAAAGGTATTTTAAATTTACAGTGCTAGATACTGGATTTATAGCGCCAGGTAATCTAGTGGGGCATAGGTGTGCTCTTCATCCATATTCCAACTGTACTAAGGAATATAATCTGTGCTCTATGAATCATGGTTCAGCAGCTAAAAGAGGCTATACAGTTGCTGAAAATTGGGAGAAAAAAGGGAGAAACCCAACCAGCAGAAATGCAGCCTAATATTTACTGTGTCATAGCATATTGCTTCACTATTACACCACAAGTTTGCAGTTCAGAAGCAATCTGCACTACTGTGCAAAATACTTCTGAGAAGGGGAAAGGGGAGAACATAACCTTAAAGTGACATAATTTTAAGGACCAAATCAGTAATTGATAGTCACTGCATTTGCATCAATACTTCGGTGGAAAATAGTTACAATTCATCCTTTGCATGTGCTAATTATTTTAAATAGCATTAGTCATGAGAAAAGTCTCAGGACTTGCAAATAATTTAGCTACAGAAAAAGTCTTTTGGTGTCAGTAGCTTGTTTCATGGTGTCTTAATTGAGCCTTCAGTGGCTCATTCAGTTATTTTTCTAGGTTTTACCTGATAATACAGGTCAAACACCAAGATGAGTTTTAATTATGAGTGTTCTGTACCATTTCAGTAGGCACAAGGTAATTGTGGGGATAAATTAATGAAGAGAGGACATTATTGTAACAGAGGAAAACTTATCAGTAAGCTAGATAAACCTGCAAGTTTTTGTTCTTATTTCTGTATTATTAATAAAAAAATGCCTTCTGCACCCACAGTTGATCTAGTCTCCTTTTGCTGAGATAAGATCATTCACATCACATCTGAAACTGCATGTTAGTCATGTCAGTTGAGGTTTGTTAATAGTTTGGTTTTTGTGAAAAGCGGATAAAACTTTATAGATGACTTGCCACTGTCAGGCAGAGGTTTCAACATAAAAAGCTCCATACATCCATTTTAATTTCTAAATCTTCTCAAGTAACTCAGTTTGTGAGCTTTTCTTTAAGTGAAAGTCAACTGTGTGCAAAATCCTCCATAATACTGACAGCTATGACTTAGAGCTAAGTAAGTCTGTAGTATTGTGCTCTTCTCCATTTGCAAATGTGGCAGAGATCTTCTGCAACGTCCAAAGAGGTTATTATCATGCAAACAATCTTCTGCTCATCTTGAAGCAGATGGATCCTGTCTAATTTAAATGGCCTCACTTTCTGCAAATGACAGAGCCCTCATGTTTCCACATGTTGGATTGCTCCCAGAGGAGGAAGGCAAACAGATTCTGTCGTTGCCTATGCTGGGGCTGCTTCTGTTCCCTTTTGCGTGGAACATAATAGCAGATATGTTGTGCTTGGAAGAAGGATCAGGAGCCATCCCCCACACCCTCCTTTAAAAAGGAAGTGGTGTTTAGAAGCGAGTAAGAAGTTTCACGTAATAGCTGTGAACTTCGATTTACAAAGTTGAAAGTGCTGGGTTTGCTGTATTAATGCAAGGAGGTATTGTTAGGGAAACAGAAAATATTCTAGCACATCGATATTGTTATCAGGAATTTGTGTCATTTCTGCACATGGGATGAGACATAATCTGTAGACAGAGGATTTATGTAAGGAGGTAAGCTAGGAGTTTTTAAGAACAGGTCACGCAAACATCTGCTTGGAGTGTCCTCGGTGTGCACTTCATCTTGCCTCAAAGAAAGATGAACTGGGTAATCCCATTGGATGTCTTTGAACTCAGCATCTCTTTGATTTTCACATCGATAGGTACTTCCCAGGAAACAGTTTCTTGTTTGAAAGAATAGCTTAATATAACACTAAGGAAGGTGTTACCCCCTAAATCAGAGGTATATTTGAAGGACAGACTGCTTCACTGGAAAAGACTTTTGGAAGGTCTCCAGTTCTTTACTTTTGCCCATTGAAGTACTGCTCTGCTAATTTGGACAAGTTGTTTTTAATGTTATTTTTCCGGAGTGCTATGTGAACAGAAATCCAGTTATAATCTCAGTCATGTGAGTGGTTGCTACATCAAAAAGAAAAGTCTATTTCTGTATAGGTATCAGATGACGATGTCTTTTGGGACAGTCATAAAAATTCTTTTAAAAATGACTGACAGTCCTGTTTGGTATACAAGTATTCTTTTTTGCTTAGGAAAGTTACAGTTTCATCAAAGCCAGTTGGAAATTGATTTTAATAGTGCTGGGAACTTTTTTTGACTTGCTTTCAATCTTCCTAAATGAATGGAGCCCTAACTCAGAGTTTCCTTGTCCCTCATGTTGTATTGAACCCTTGTTCCCTCAGATCTGTGATTTACTCATTGAAGTTGAAAACAGAACATGGTTTTGAATCTGATACCACTTCTTTTTTAGGCAAGGACCAAAAGAAGTTTCTAATTTATGAATCTTTAAAGATACTTTTTTTTATTAGTGTAACTACTAATAAAGTGTACCAATTTTTTTCTGCTATTTATTCCACTATAACCTAATAAAGACAGTATTTTCAGATAATTAGCTTCAGCTTCTGTTTCAGAAGAGTAGTGCAACTCTGCTGGGAAATTCCAGGCCCTCTGTCATCCTTGAGTTTGAGTTGGCTTATTTGGTGTGAACCTTGCAGATTTTGTGGGGATAATGGATTTTCTTTTCTTTACTCTATTGGGGAATGAGAAACTGAGCTCTTCACCCAAACCTCCTTTTTGTTTTCTTGGGTTTCTTTTTTTTTCTGTTTTTTGGGCTTTTTTTTTTTTGGTTGGGTTCTGTGGGGTTTTTTTTGTCAGTTTTAATTTACTTTCCATTCCTGATGGAGATTGGTGGATGCTAGGTCCATTACACAGCAAATGGTCTTGAAAAGTATTGCTACACTTCAATTTGGAACAACTGATGTAACCAAATACAAAGAAAGTGTCCGAGCAGATTTTGCCTCTGTCCAGGTTCTGCTCAAAAGAAAAAACAGCATTGAAGTTAAGTATTATTTAAGCCACCTTTTCTACATTTAAGGCCATTTGTAAGCAATCTGTAAGGAAGGATTTCAGGAAATAGGAATTAGACTATCCCCGCTGTCTTGCAACAGTGTGCAAGAGGAATGAAAATACAAGAGAGGATGCAAAGGCCACTGCAATTGGAATATTTAGGTGTCATCTTTGTCAGTCTTACCAGCCAGGCTTATTGATGTTTATGGAGAGGAAATTAGGGTTACATAAATTATGACACAGTCAGCAAGGGAAGAGTTCTTGTGAGGTGATGAAAATTAGTTGTGGTACCTGAATTTCTCCAAACTTATCAATGGTCAAGCTTAGCAACAAAACCTGAATTTCTTTATCTGCTTAGTGCTTGCTGTTTTCAGCATCCTTTGTGGCCTTGTTTTCTTTGGAAACAAATAAGGAAGTATAAGAGAATAGTCTCTTGCTGCAGAGGTAGTGTACATTAATAGGTAAAGCCATACTAGCAAATAGAAAAAGGTAGGTTCCATTTCCACATGCTCTGTAAAGGAAATGTGTGTCCTGGTAGATCAAATCATTCTATCCTCAAACTAAAACCTTCCATGTTATCTTGTCTATGGCTGAAATAATTTATTATCTCTTGGAATTAGGATTTCTATTGTGATATTCCATTCCTTCCCCTAATTTTAGTAATTATGTATTTCTTAAGAAATAGTTTTATCACTGAGCTGAGACTCCCAAAGGCATAATTTTGTCAGTGCTGTTACAAGAGATAATAAAGCCAAGGGCTCAAGCCTATATTTATTTTTATTTTCTCAGATATGGTACTACTCTAGAATATGCAAGATTAAAACTGGTACTATTGAGGTGAGAGGTTGAATATAATCTGCATGTTGGTTTCTCCTTCTGCATCTCACCATCTGCTTGCTGTTGTTTAGTTTTCCCCCTCATGCTCGGTATTCTGCCTCTGAGAAGCATTTAAAGGTTGTACTCCTGTCTTCCTTCATTAACATGTCAGGGGAGGCAGCTGCCAGGATTTAGCAGGCATTGTGTGTGGTTCAGTGGCAGCTGTGATGAGTGAGAGGGTGGGCACCCCCAGGAGTCCCCAGGATGTGTCACTGTCCCTCTGGGTGCCATCTCGTGGCTGCACAAGTCTCCACCTTGGCATGCTGGGTGCCCTTGGATGGAATCTTTTTCTAGCTTGATTGTCGCTATGAAAAATTTGGATTTTGGAGGCCTTGTTACCCCTTTTCTTTCCATATGTATTTCATATAATATTTGTACCCAAATGCCACTGGAGCAACTGGGGTAATGCTTTTTCTTTTTGGATGTTGATGGCTTGTCAATGCTTTACCTGAAGCAGATGATATCCTCACACTTTATCTTTTTTCTAATGACAGACTGTAACATCAAAAGCTTTCTTCCCTCTCCTTTTCCATTTTATGTATTCCTAGACTTTGTCAATTGTAGCTTTTTAGAAAGTTTGAGGTGGTTTTGTTTGAGTTTCTTTTTCAACTCTTTTCCTTATGCTTTAGATTTGCCAAAAGCAAGTTACCAACTTGGAAACTTCGCGGTAAAATGGCCAGAATCCTAATGCTCTTTGCCTTATGTGCGCTTTGTGACCCACAAAGGATTTCATCCTTTGTTTTTATACTTCATGACTATTGTCAGTTTATATCTCTGTGAGGCACCAGTGACACTTTAAGCCTGAGTCATTGCTGGAATCCCTGACTTCTCTGTGTTCTCTGGGGCTCTGTTTGAGTCATACAGTAAAGACTTTGTTCCACTAGTAACACAGCTTTAGCAACAGAGAGCATTGCTGGCCTGGAAATGGCAGGAGCCTTTTCTCCTCAGAGGAATTGGTTTTGCCCTTGGTTGCTTCATAGAAAAAGCAAAGTTTGTGTAAAACTATTTGGCTTGGCAGGAGGTTTTTTTAGAAGTTAACAATCCTTTTGTTGGTTTATGAAATTCATTTGCCAGCAGAAAAAGAATTCAAGCTAACACAGAAGTGTCATCCTTTTCTTCTGAATAAGGATAAAAATAGATCTATACTAACAGATATGGTTTAAAAGCCTTTTTGGTTTTAGAGCATGTAAATAAACTAAGAGGCAGATGAGCTTAGTTTTCTCAAATAAATTGTCATCAATATTTCAGAGGGATACATGAATAAATTATGCCTAATTAACATCACATTTGTGTTTATTAAGTGTGTTGCTTAATATTAAACATCAG
Source organism: Melospiza georgiana (assembly GCF_028018845.1). NCBI lineage: Eukaryota > Metazoa > Chordata > Aves > Passeriformes > Passerellidae > Melospiza > Melospiza georgiana. Next base: position 24,061,959 of record NC_080434.1, on the reverse strand, counting down.
AACTAAGTAATTTTAAATAACCATCTGTTTTCATACATTAAATCACAGTATATTTTCTGTAACTAATGCTATTCTGTTTGTCTCCCAGGCAAGATAATAAAGTACAAAAATGAATAATCAACATATGAATCCTTCACCAAAGAAAAACAAAATGCTAATGAGTATTGGGTAAGTAGGTAATTAATGACTATTGTAAGTGATAGGATATTCAGCCTTTCAAAGGCTGAACAAATAGAAATTTTAAAAAATTCAGATATTGAGGTATATATTGCCTCTGCTGGTAGACAACCTCCCATGTGTGTTATGCCAGATATTTCCAATGTGGCTTTTAAATGATATATAAATGACATTCATTTCCCTGACAGGTTGTAAAATATCCTGAATATAGAATCACAAAATCATTTAGGTTGGTAAAGACTTCTTTGAGATCATTGAGTTAACCCAGCTCTGCTAAGTCCATTAAACCATGTCCTGAAGTGCCACATTCACATGTCTTTCAAGTATCTCCAGGGACTGTGGTCACTCCTGAACTTGACTGTTTTAATCGTATTTATCTTGCATGCTTTCTTTCCTGTTGCAGAGTAGTTTAATTTGATTGATCTGTAAAGGTTTTGAATGGGTTAGGTTACAGTCAAGGTCCTCTTTACTTAAAAAAACTGGACAGTCTCTGGGAGCAGAAAATGCACCGGCACTAGAGGACTACACTGAAGAGCTCATTCCTTGCATGCTCTTTCCTCATTTCACTTCCCAATTTCACTTCTCAATACTACCAGTATTAAGCAGCATGTCAAGGAAACCTTTCTCTATATAAGTAATTTGTTTGTTTTTTCAAGATGAAAAACACCTTTACATCTTAAGTATAATCTAATTGATGTTAATGTGTATGAGGCAGTTCAGTACCCTTTCTAGAGCTGTATTGAAGGCATACACCTCACTTCTAAAAATAGTACAAAAAGTTTCAAAACCCTTAGGATTTTTGAAAAGGAATACAAAACTAAGCCTTTTGACATCACTGCTGTGAACTCATTCTGTGGGAGGAGAGTAATTTCTCACTGGACTTCAGCAAACAGAGTTTTACCCCACACTTTTCTTTCCTGAGCAAAAGAAGGAGGAGGTACATTAGTCACAAAAGAAAAAACTTTGAATTGGAAACTGGTATACTGATTAGCTCAGTGGATTGAAAAAGTGAAATACATCTTGTAACACCTTAAAGACTTGTAACTTTTTTAAGAAGTCTGTTATTCAACTACATCCTCAGGCTGAGAAAGGCATTGGATTTCTCTCCATCCCCTATTGATAAACCCATAAGATAACAAGGTAAACCTGAAAAGACCTTTCGGCTCATATTGTTCATTTCTCTGCACATTCAATGCTCCCCTTTACTGTCTGCATTTTTAGCGCTTTGCAAAGGCCAGGATTCACTGCCTCTCTGAGCTCTGCTGAAAAAATATTGTGGAATCTAAAGCATATAATCAGTTGTGTGGCTGTGGTGGAAAGTGTCAAGGGTTTGATTCTGACTGATTTCTAGTTTAACAATGAGCCCCTTCTTTAAGTGCTTTTTTATTTAATATATCTTCATGCAAGTAGAGCCAGATCAATGCAAATGCATCACTATTTAAACTGTATATAATTCAATAATGTTATATTTATTCATTCCAAAAGCTGGTTTGAATGTGGCATCAGTAGGCAAGTACTTAATAGTATGCTTAAGTCTTCTCTTTACCTCTTGTCTCTTGTGAGGTTTTTTGGGGGGGGGGTTGGTGGTGTGTTTGTTTGTTTGTTTATTTGTTTGTGGGGTTTTTTGTGTTTTTTTTTTTTTTAGGAAGATGGATTTTAAAAAAATCAGTTGCAATTTTATTGATTATATATTACAGGGATCCTGTGAGAATCAACAGCTCATTTTTGTTTTTTAGTCAGGTTTCAGGACATATTTTTCCTTATTATTCTAAGTAGCCAAAATCAGCAAGCGTTGTCATTGTTGCCATCATCATCATTATTATTTCACAGTCAAGATCACATTGAATAGCATAATAAAAGGTCAACTACTTCATTTCCTCTACAGTTATGCTCCAAGTGCTTCCATAATTTTCCTTCAAAACAAACTGGGTGTTAGTTTCAAACCTCCATGCTCTGCAGGTCATTCTGTATAAATATTAATCTTTGTTTCAGAAGAATTCTATTTATGTCTTGATGCTTTTACAGTAAGTATAAATAAATAAACACTGTAAAATGCTTTTGCATTGCCTATATATGCAATAAAAAGTCAGATCTGGTAGAAGATGACCTACATGAATACACAGATGGCTAGAGAAATTGACTTCATGAAAACAAAGTAATGGATTCTCTCCTTTGATATGGAATAGATAACAAGTTCAAGATGTGGGGTTTGTTTTAAATGTAAATGTACTTTCTGAGTAATCTGAGACTTAAACATGAGGTTAAATGAAATTATTCTAGAAGAGCTCTTCGGAAAAATTACATGCTCAGAGAGCCAAAAGGGTCCAGCAAGACTAAGAGAGGAAAAAAATGGAATACTGCCAGTCTGTCAGTCTTGAAATCAGCTTGAGGTAGTTTGAGAGACCCAAGCAGCCTTTCTACATTTAGGTGTGATTTAGCAGGGCAGCCAGCAAGGCAGGGAGCTCTCCTTGCTTTGGCCACTCCAGCACCTTAGTGACAAGCACAGCTGTGAGACATTTATTGCACACCAAGTCTTGCCTGGGATGTGGCACTGGAGGTTCGGTTACCGGTGATGGATTACACTGCTCTGCACACATTGCTGCTGTTCCTTCAGTCTCCTTCAGTCTCCCATTTCCTCCTTGCTTTTTAATGTCCACAACAAAACCGCTAAATAAAACTTAATAATAGCTGTTTTGGGCAAAATCAAAGGAGTGTCTCACACAATCTCAAATACTGTGAATGGTACAGCCAGTTTGGGGGTATTGCTATCCTTGACACTTAAATAGTGCTCTTTTTTTGAAGATGGTGTATTTAAAAGACCGATAAAATAATTAAAATGCAGAAAAGCTTTTAAAGTCTATTTACCTTTTCTTCTTCTATAAGCTGTCTCTAGTAGGTTTGTAAAGGTCATACAGCTCATTTCACAGCAGGGTGAAGGAAGGGCAGGCATTCTGTTGAAGGCATTTGGACTAGTATAGCACACAAAGGGAAATGAAGGTGAATAGGGTACTTGTGGTGGGTGGTGGATGTCGTAGATTGCTCTGGTAATGCCTTAGTGTTACTTTACTGAAAACTTCAGTTAAATTTAGACAACAGACCAAGCTATAAGGAAGTATGAAACCAAAGAGGTCTAGAATATGGTATTTGTGTTGGTTAGGTAAAAGATGATGGGGTTCAATTACAGAGTTGGTGTTGTAGCTGACATTATTATTTTATTTAATAGTTTATAGATATCTTCATAAACACCTCAAAGTTTACAAAAGGCAGAAACACCATTTAAGTTTGTGATAAATGCAGAAAGTGACAGAGTTTCAATACAAGCCAAGGTCAGGACACATCTACTGCACTTTTAGAGAATGCCCAGCATAACCACCTTGCAATGATGAGCCTTGGTGAGAGAACTGAGGCTTTCCCAAATAACATTTGACCACCTTTTGAAAGCAAAACCTTCCAGAAAATTTGCACTGTACTGTGGCTGGTCAACAAGTCCTAATTTCAAGCTGTTTTTCATTTAATAATTCAAATTCAAGGATTTGGTGTAGTAGGGGTAATAAACCCCATAATATAAGGTATTGTATCATGGGATTTCTGACTTCACTTTTCCTTCACCAGTCCAGTTATTTGTTAGAAAAGTAATTTGTGATACACGACCTCAAATCCCTGGAAAAAAAGTTTGAAATTTTCAGCTAGAACAACTGAGTGGATTTCTAACCTTGTATTCCTTTTACATGTCCCACACTTTAAAAAGGTAAAAAAATGCCCAACAAAACAAAAACAAGGCCAGAACTTTGTATGATCTTTTGCTGGTTTAGATTGATACTAAACAGAGCTTTTTCCGTTTTCTCTAATCCTTAAATCACACAGATATTCACACAGGTTTAGTTCTTAAACTGCATTTTCCAAAGGGTACCATTTCTAACACAGGGGCAAGACCCTCAGAGATGTTAAAAAATAGTTTGAGTTTTACAGAAATGCCTGTAAGGATCTGTGTCAAGGTGCCTTGAAATATTGAGACCAAAACACCATCTGGTTCTATCAAAAACTAATGTGTTAGACAAGTCAAGCAGTTCTGAAAAATCAGGCCACTTAGTGCTCTATATGTAACATGCTGAGCTACTCCTGCCCTTCAGGATCAAGCTGCTTTTTAAAAACTTAAGTTTGAAGTGTTGGACATAATTAATTTTCTGCTACAATTAGTTTGAGGCCAAACAATAGAATGCAGCCTCAGATCCAGGCTATAGTTGGATTCTAAGGACATCTTGGCTTTAAAATGTAATATGCCTGAAGAAAGAGAGTCCCACACTCTTTGTTCCTTATGAGAATTTAAATATTTAATGTGTGAGAATGTAGAATTACATTTAAAATCTATGTACTGAGTCTGACTATCTAAGCCACTCTTATTACATATTTCTTTGCTAAATTTGTTCTTCAGAAATCCTTTTGATGATTTATTTCCCATGTCAACAGCCATTACAGGGAACATTACTGAAACATTTAATGTTACTGTTAATTTTTCATTAGGCTTTATTATTTTAAATTGGTACACTGTTGCTAAACCTCCCCCCGCACTTTATTAATCAAAGCTCCTAATGTAGTAAAACCACGTGGTATAATTTCTGCTGAGCTGTTTGTTTGTCAGTGTTTTGTTTACATTTATCCTTATCCAAGGTCATAAATAATGAATGTTTCTCTCAGTAGGCCTTTGCAGCCTAGTCCTGAAATCCCTGAGCTCTGTGGTGAGCCACTGTTGAGATCCTAAACCTGATACTACCCAGCCTACTGCTTCTGTTGAAAGATTTTATTTATGCCATGGGCATCTTCAGCATCACTGTTTGTGCCTTTCAGTGGGCCACAGGACTCTTGTTTGCACACACCCTCTAAAACAAAGTCAGAGGGAAATGGAAACAGTGCTCTGCCAGCAATCACCTGGCCTTTTATGACACACATTTCTGAATTATGCCAATTTTTTCCTCTCCTTGTCCTGCCTACAAAAGAGACATTTCTTTATATGAATCTAAACACAAGGATGATGATTTTAAGCTGTGCTTAATGCCTCTTTGTAGAGCTTGCACAACAGCCCCTGTGGATACTCGTAGCTTTGGTACCTTTACCTGCTTGCCAGAAATAGCTGTTTCTCACCTCTTTGCTGGGGGGCTCGGAAACTTTTCAAACCATAATTCATTGAAACACTTCTAAAAGCTTGAAAAAGTAGGAGAAAGAAAAGAACGAGCCCCTCCACAAACAGCACCACCTCTGGGATCTGCTGGGTACACATAAGACCATAGATATTTACTATTAGGAGCATTTCCTTGTTGTTAGTTAAGGGTTCCTAATGCATACAGCCAAAAAAAAAGGCTGCCTTTTTCTGGACACAAAAGGTTTTGTGAGCTGCTCTGTGCCTGCTACAACTACACCAATCCCTATCTTGTTCAGCCGGGCTCGAATAGCTGCAGAGCTCAATTATTGTAATTTCCTCCTATTCAGGAAGAGTGTTAGCTCCAGCTAGCCCAGGTTCAGGTACAGGAGTGCAATGAGAGCTGGACACCAGGGACATCCACAGTGGTCATGAATAGTGTTGCTACTAATGTGTGTACTAAACAGTAAAGATTTTCAAGTTCTTTTGGCATTTGAAACTGATGTCATCATCATATTTACCAATGGGATAAAAAAAAAAAAAATCTATCTACCAACACCTTTTATGGCAAATTGTTCCAGCACAGTGCCATACTTGTTGAAGTACCATACCTTATGTATTAATGTCATGCAATCAAGATGCCCACCAAAAAAAAAAAAAAAAATACAAAAGAAAAAACTCCTCTCAAAGTAAAAAATCAGTTTCTAAAATGTCTCCTTTGGGGAAACTTAGTTTTCACCAGAAAGCTTACAGTAGCTTAACAAGTTAGAGCTTGTGGTCTGGCTTTTCTTCTAAGCCTTAAGACCTTTCTCACTAATTCAGCTGCATCTGATACTATTGGGGAACAATACTACAAAGGTGTGAGCACTGTGCCAGGGTCCAGCATTCATTATGCCTTGTACAACTAGAACTCATTACTATTAATTAATACTACCAGAGCAATAACCTAGTCCAATCTTCAGAGGTCAAACTAGCAGCACTCAGCATCAGCAGGTCAGCTCTTTATCAGGCTGTGGTGGTGGTCACTTATTCTTAGGGCCAGGATCCATACTAGACCTGGGGGAAAAAAAGAGCAAAATATGTTATAGGTGATAACAGAAGCACCCCTTGTGCTTTAGTACTGACTTTAAAAATAACTCCTTTGCCAGCACTGAGACGCTTGAAAAATGTACTGATTATTAGAGCATAATTTCTAATTACCACATAGCTGAGTGAAACACGTTTCAGATTGCATCAGTAGAGAGAAAATCTCCTAACACAGAAGAAAAAAAGAATGAAATAAGGAATGCTTTGGAATTGCTGCTTAGGCAGATGGGCGAATAAACTCATCGCTACCTCTGGCAGAGCACAGTGCGCAGGAGCGCCGCGGCTGCTGCCGTGCACTGATCCCAAGCGGTGTGTTGAAAGTGAAACGCAGATGAAAAGGACTGTGGAGTGGATGGAGAAGAAAAGGAGAGACAAATACCAAAGAACTTAGCTTGGAGGGACAGGAGGGCTTGACTAGAATTTTTCTCCAGCTGTCTTGTTTACTGAATGTAAATGCCTAAAGTTGTTCAAAGGAAATTCCCTCCTTTTCAAAGGGTTTTAATGTATCTCACACGGTGCTTAAAAAAAACACCTTTGAACACAGTTTGTTTTCTCTGTGTGCTTTAGGAGATGATTGATGCTGCTTACAGGACTTCATTAACCTCCTCCCTACTTCTGCTTGTGCTTTGTTCAGTTTTATTATAAATGTTTGGACTTTAAGTAATTTGCTCCAGGTTATTTTGAAATGTTGCTCCCTGCCAACGGCACCTTCATTCTGTTGCCTCCAAGCAGGTTCATTAAAATCTCTGTGGAGTAGCTTGCATTTTATTTGGCATTAACTCCAGTACAGCTCCTGAAACAGCAGTTTCTGATTGATCTTGAAAAGTACTTTGGTTTTGGCTTTCCTGCAAACCCCTCCGGTGCACCTTGTACCTTCTAACAGTGTTCACCACAGACAGCTTTTCAAACAGTTTAAACCCTTGGAAAGCTATCACTCCTTCAATCTTTAGTGAGTTTGGGTTTTTTCTTTCCCATTTATTTTTTTCCTTTAAAATCTGAGGATAGAATGGTGTAAAACCCTAGTGAGCAGTCATTTTTTCCTCTGCTAGTCACCTCCTTTTACCACAACATCTTTCCCATTCTTATAGCTGTAATATTTCTTTTTCCTTTTTTTCTACTTGTTTTCCTTTTTTTAAGCTATACCGGTTGTCAGAACTTTTAAAAACTCTTTGTTAATGTCTGATAGCTGATTAGTTATAAATGAGGAGGGAAAAAAATATTAGTTTACTCTTTCTAGACAAAATACAATTGCAATTAAATTCTCACCCACTCCTCCCCCAACATTGGAAATTTGTTAAAACAACTGCAAGTAAAATCTCTAAATCATTAATATCTTCTTGTATTTGCAGGGAAATGAGTGTTCATATTTCTGTCTGGCATAAGTAAGTCGTAAATTATAGCTACTTTCCAGCAATGAGATGCTTCATCTCTTTTATGGCCTTCTCTCAAGTATGTGAAGTACTGCCTGGTTCTGTATTCTTTCTATTGATGAAGTCAAAGTTATTCAGACAATCCAATTACTGCTTTGATAATGTCTTCTCCAAGTGATATGACATTATTGGAAACCTGCTTCGTTATTCTGGCCTCTCTCATTCTTATTTTTAATTATATCTGTTATTATATCAGCTATATCTAAAATCCTTATTCTGTGGTAGGACTAAATTGTACTAGGATTGTAGAAGTATTTACAAAACAAGGAACTCCTGCCTGAATGGCTCCTGATCTAAAATTAAGCAGAGGGCAGCAAAAAAATATTTAGGGAGTCAGGCAAACAAAGACAACATTGACTGGTTTGGAACAAAGACGCCTCTTACAGAGCTTCAATTTTTAAAGGATCTTACAGTTTATAAAAGCAGCCTTGAAGTATCTTTGAAGGAGCATAAGAAGGTGAAAAAGTTTTTAAGAAGGATCTGTGGTTTAGTCTGACCCTCTTTCTCCTCCAGTAGGATAAGGCAGTGACTGAAACTTTCAGACAGATAAAAATGTTCATGTAAACACACAGGTACACTTGACCAGATTGTCAGTCTGATACTAGGAGGACTTTCCACCTGAATGTGTGTTTGTCTCCACGTGGAAGAGCACTAAAAGTTAGACTTCATTGCTGACTGCATGTGTTTCATATACTGTGTTTTTTATCTGTTAGGGAATCCGCTCTGTCTGCCTATGTTTTCCGCCTAGTAAGAGGTCCACTTTAAAAACTCAGATGAAAATATTCTCGTTTGGCCTTCTCTCAGTGATTTCCACAGACAAATAGAAGTTATTGGGAAATAATTTCTGCTGCCCAGGATGTTTTTATGTTCAGTTACACTGCAGGACTTTTCATATAAGATAGCCTCAAACCAACCTTTATAATAACGTTACTCTCAATTTTTTCCTTTGATGTCGCACTAAGACATTCACCATGTTTTTGAGTAGGAGTATGGTATAATATCAGTTTTAGAAAATGTTTGATGTTGCATTTGCAGTGCCTCCTTTTCTGCCACTTTGGAATGGCACTGAGCTTTCTGCAGCAAGGGAATTAATTTCCATCTCCCAATTCCAATACCCATGTTTAAATTTTTCATAGTGCCGTGTGTTAGTGCTCTATTTTGCTTCAGAGTTCTGCATTCTGTAAGTTTTTAAGCTGTGAAACTCAAAACTAATGTTCTCAAAGACCATCTTACTCCTGGTCTCTTTCCCCTTTGCTCTTTCCTTTGCGTCTTTCCACTTGACTTGACTATTTTTGAGCCTCTTTCTCTGAGTATGAACGTGGGATCATACAGAGAAGCATTAGGAGCCACAAAACACCCCCAATGAGGTCACTAAGGACGCTGCAGATTGCCAAGCAGGGTGTTCCAAGACTGGCTGAGCTCAGCCCCCCCTTCCCCATGGCTATAAAGTAGTTTTAAACTTCAATTTCACCGGGACTCTGATAGCATTAAGGATTACTGATACTCTCTGAAATGATGTCCTCATTTAAGACCCTTTTTAGCCTCCTCACCTCCTTCTTGCCTTAAAGCCCTTCCCTTTGGGATTTCCCTGCATGCTACAATTCCCATCAACTGCACACTGGCCACTGTTTTGTGGAACTGCACAGCTCCACTGTGAAGCCATCCCTGCTCCTGCAGAGCACATTTGTGAGCACATTGTCACAGCCTAGGTGTGCTCATGCACATGGGAGAAGGGTTGCTTTATCTCCCTTTTCTGATGATGCTTGTTTCAACATTGGATTGCTCTCTCTTACTCTGTTTCCACACTGCTTTATTTTTCTGTGATCTTGCTTTTGACCAAAATAATGCTTTTGCAAGTTCTGAAAGAGGACAAATATAGAAAAAAAAGGAAGCTCAGATAACATAATTAATCCTTTCAAAAGTCTTATTTGTGTGGTTGAACAATGAATGTTCAAAGGCTGTCCATATCAGTGCTACATAATGCCATTTATGTTTGTTATTTTTTACCCCTTTATAACAGAAATGTAGAAATTTACTTATGCTCTCTCTACACATAAATGCACATAACATGCATAATAATGTAGGCACATATTGTGATATTAAAAAAGTCATACCTCTATGAAATGGTGAAAACTCTGACCAAGATACGTTTGCAACTCACAAAAAAAGGAGCTCATTTTGCTACTCTTTATACAGGCTCTTCAGAGCGTAATAGAATTATAAATGAAGGAACATCTTCTTTAATCAATAACTTGATGTAGACTAGCAATTGCAACAGAAAAGACAGAATAAATTCTTATTCCTCCAATTGCTTGAATTGCTTCTAATGGTTAAAAGACAAACGATGCACATTCATGGAATTACCTTATTTAAGGAGAAGAGTTTTACACATTCAGGTAAAACATGCAGAATTAGGAAAGTACAATAAAGCTAAAAGGAAGTTAAGCAACTTTTTTTTGTTTGTTTTTTAGTGTAGCATGCCCTTCTTTCTGGAACAGAGCCTTATTCACTTGCCTTTACTGTGATACAGTAGAGAACTGCTCTCCATCCCACTGCAGGGGCTACAAGTGGTGACAATTCTTTTTCTAGAGGAGCAGAGCAACGGGAGGAAACTGGAAGGAAGGTGAAACTCCTGCTGTTTCGGCCTTGGTATTGCATAGTCTCACCTGAGAAAATATCTGATAAACACAAAAGAAAGCAAAGTAACACAAAATCCTTTCAAATGTGTTTCATTGGCTGTAATATGCACCTAGCTCTATCATATCTATTTTTGAGCAGATATTCCAAAGAACCAATTGCTGCTTCTGAATGTGTCAGCATGTTTATCCATTCTAGCATATATGTGAAGTATGAAAACAGAGATGGAGATAGTTATGGAATTTTATAGCACACGATGACTTTTTTGACAGCAGCAAGATCATTTACACATACTACTGAAATTAGAAAATCAAATTTTAACCTCTAATGTCTATTTAAATATAGTTAGCATATAAGTAAACAGCTGTGCTTATTATAGGATCCAGAATTTAATAATAATAATAAAATAATCTAATTTGAAGTTCACCCTTCCAAGTGTTCCTCTGAGATGAATTCTCATGGCTCCCAGCAAAGGAAGTGGGACTTGGAGCTTCTCATCTTCCTGAATCAGTCCCTATGAGAACAATATGTTTGTTCTTTAACATTTTTCAGGAATATTTAATACCCAGAAAATGCAGATTCCCAGCTGTTGCACATAATCTTACAGCAATAACACACTGTGATGGTTAAATCTTAGAGTTATTTTTGTGTGAATGATATTCAGTATAGTTGAAATTTGTCAGCAAATAAATATTTTAGGGTTTGGCTTAACTTGTTCATTGGTACATCGACTTGGGAACTTGGTAATAGTGATCAACATTTCTGAAAATTAATCTAGCAAGAGTGATTGGAAAAGACTTTCTTATGTGTTTGTGCAAGTAACTATGCATGGTCTATTCTGCTCTGGTTGAGCTCTAATAGGAAATAAGGAGGCAGCCACAGCTTGGGAGCAAGCCGAGGGAGCTGCCTGAACTTGGAGAAGGTAGAATTTCCTATGGTCATGCCTGAGCAGAACAAGGGTGAAAGGTGATGAATCCTTGCTTTGCCACTCCTGATTTTGTCCTTTTTTTCTTCCTGTTTATGTAATCCGCTCAGGGATGAGTGCACGTGTGTGTTTAGGGTTTGGTTTTGGTTTTTTTCTTTATAGTTTCATCCTGAGTGGACATAAAGTGGCAAGACAGCCTATTCCAGCTGGCAGGGCATAGGCATGAGCCAGCAGAGTTCCCATTTTGATTTTTTTCCCCTCCCCACCTGCCAAAGAGACAAAAACCCCAGAGCAGCTACAAATGCAGTTGTCTGTCCCCATAAAGGCAATGAGCTCCTATTGGGATAACTGGTGACTGCAGAGGCTCAGGAAGTGCCTCACAGCCAGGCTTTCCTCAGGCAGCACTCATGGCTTCAGCCAGGCTGAACCAAGCACTCCACTCTGCAGGCTCCCAAGATGCCCTTTGGAGAGTGCTTCCAAATGATGTTATTCTACAGTATTTAAAGGGAAAGAGTAAGAATCCCATGAAGGTTGGCACTCCATCTGGGCCACGAGAAGTGGATTGCTTAGCAACTAGCACTTACTGTTTTTCTCAATTATTTCTTTCTGTTACAAGTATATCTCCAGACAAGTCTGTTTGGATTTTTTAAACCCATTTAAAATGCAAACAAATGAAAATTACTCCAAAACTTGGAGATGCCTTATAACAGAATGCATTTTAATTCTCATGGGCTGATGCCCAAAATCAAGATTACAATCTTGCATTACCTTGATGCCCTACCATATAAAAAGATTTTTCTGTAAGGTCCTGCTATCCATGTATATCTGAATTCTGGTTCTCCTTGTTCACTGGATGTGATTTAACATCTCCTAAAATAAGCAATGTATTTGAGTGAGACACTTCCGTTGCTTCCTATACAAAATAAGTGTTTTCCTTCTATTTGGATTTCTAATGTCTGCAGTATTTGAACTTAGGAAACATAAAGGATGAATGCACACAAATGTCAATAAACACATATCCATGTGTATTTCTGCAAAGCTGTTGATGTGTCCCCATTTATGTGACAACAGCATATCACTGAAAATATTTATTCAGCTCTTTCTCTTTTGGATGATCAAGAATCAGCATTCATAGGTGGTAAGGTGAACATTCAACACCTTGGTAAAACCATACAGTAGTGCAGGAAAAGCTGCTTTATGACTCCTGAGTTTGATACAGATCTTTTGCCCCTTGACAACAGTTATTTTGCCCAGCTGGCTTGTAGGAACCAGTTGGCTCTTTTACTATGAACAGGGCACATTTTTGCTAGGAAAGCTATTGTGGGGAGATAAATTGGTGTAAAATCATAATAGTATAAAAATTTTTAGAAGCTATAGGTTATTTTCTACATTTTCAAGGAGTTTATAAATCCTGTTTACTATATAGTGGAAATGTTCACAGATTATTGGAAAAATTTTTCACTTCCCTTGATAGAGTACAGGGTTAGGATATGCTGTGCATGAAACATCCGCCTCACACACTGCGTTCTTCTCATACTCGGGCCTTTATGAAAATATTTATCTTTAACGCACATTTCAGAATGTCTGATTAATATTTGAACTGCACTCACTGGAAGTGAACCTGGCTTTTCCCTCAGAGTTTGCAGAGAATCAACAGGAATAAGGGTCTGGCTTGATGAGGAATTCTGGTATTCCTTGTGAAGAAGATAAAACCCTTCCCCTCTTAGCATTGTAGTCTTGTTTTTTTTTTAACATGCAAGACAGCAACTCCAGCACAGACATAAAATTAGTTTTGCTCAATGGATTTCTTGTCATGCATGTGAAAAAAACTTCATTTGCCTCAAATTTAAATTTCTGTTTTCCTCTGGTGACTCATTTTGCTGCATCTGTGTTTATTCTATAACCTGTGGATAAGGCATGTTTTCCTAGCTGGGAGCTGGCTGGGCTTTTGCTGATGTCTGCCATGTGTTGGTTTAGTCTTGCATGCAATTCTCTCTTGATTTCTCTAAAGCTCTCACAGTCAGCATTTTCCCAAGGTGCTCCACACAGGTCTTCGGGGAAACCTTCCAGGTTAAGTTCATCTTCAGGCTTATGTAAGACATCACAGATTCTTTGTCCCTTGTAACAAAGTTTATTTCCCTCCTATAAATATATATACTTCCCTAGTCTGTGATAGATGATTTATTATTGTAGTTCATCTCTTGCTTTATAGATTCTGTTTTGATCACAGTGATTTGATCTGTTTGGTTTTCTTGCGTTTTACATTTATTTCTTGATATTATTTAATTCTGTATCTCTGTGAGCTGCAGCTTGTGTCACTGTGCTTTGTGGATGACAGGAAGAAACTTACACACCAGAAAGGCTAATGACAAGAAAGAGGTCAAGTAACTGTTTTCCAAGATAACCTTCTAGTCAGCAGTGTGAGCTTGGGAGCTGTTTTTTATCTATGAGAGACTAAACTTTGTTCAGGCACTCCTGTCGGTATGTTAGCCTTCTACATACAGTATAAACCTTGTCCATCTATTTTATAAACCTTGTCTATTTCTATCATCTGCTCTTATTATTACTGTAGAAATGCTCATGTAGATGCTTGAATATATTTTAGGCTTTCTGTGGTATCCTCTCAGCCCCTCCCTAAGTACTCCTTTGTCTAAGTGCCCGATCTTTTCTGACTGAGAAGGGGGAGCCCTTTTAGAAACTAATGAGAGTTTACCCAAGGAAAGACTGTAAAATTGACCCATTGTCTTGCAATGAAATACATCAAGATATAAATATCTCAGGCTTCATCTTGATGATTTCTGGATCTGTGGTTTTCACTGGTAAATTGCTTTTGGATGGTGATTATCAGTGTTAACCTGTGTTATGTTAGGAAGTGTTGTATCTGTGGTCTTTAAGATAAAACAGTTCTTGTATCAAGAACCAAATGACTTGTGACATGTCAAATTCTTTAACTTTTAACATTTGCTTAGGAACAGTTAGTATGTCCTCTAGAAATACTGCAATGGCCAGATTATCCTGAAAATTATTTTGATATAGTTCATAAAAATTAATAGTAGTTAAAAAAAATTCTGCCTTCCTTTAATGCAGCAATTTGTGTCAGTCAGAATTTTTTTTCTACTCAGCAGGACATCACACAATGCTACAAATTTCATGTCATGGTAGACTACTTTACTTACCTCTTCCTAGCACTTGCTATTTTATTAGAGGCTGCTTGTGGCTTTGTCTCTGCCTTTGTTGCTGAAGTGCTTCAGTGTGAAGCGTTTGTGTGCGTAAATAACAACTCACTCCACGCTGTTATAACTCAATGGGATGATAGGGATGATGGATTGCTTGCTGAAATGAAATACCAGCTTTATTTATCACCTCCCCTCCAAAGGTTCTGATTAAGATACTTCAGTACAAATCCATTTCTTCAGGGCCTTTACGTTCCTCCATTTAAAACTGCCGTGATAATGCTGTGTGCAAAAAGGGCCTGTGTCAGTTCTGATGCAAATCTTTGGTTTAAAGGACTGCATGTATGCATGGACTCCTTAAGCAGGCACGGATCACATAAGTGTTTGGAACAAGAGGATTGCTTTCTGTCTTATTCACTGCAGTGTGCACATGAAATATTATTTGGGGATCCAAAGCACCTCTGGCTCTCGATGGCTGCAGTGGAGTGGCTGTGACTGCAGTTCAGCCAGACAGTTCTGAGGGTTTATGAATGTATCATCCCTCTCCCATGACAACGTGTGCAGATCCCATCTCTGCTGTACATTTGCTACTTCTAGCAACTGAATAACTTCTTACATGATAGTAACTACTTTAAAATGTCTGCTGTTAAAAATGCCTCCCACCAAATTTCTTGTCTGTCACTGTAAAAAAAATGGCAGTTAATTTCAGCTACTACCAACCCTTTCCACGTACCAAGACTGCTTCTCTCCCAGTCTGCACATTCCTCTAGAGTGCACAGACCCAGTCAGGCAGGCTAATTCAAAAAATCAGAGGAAAAAGGCAATTCTGCTTAGTCTTTTCTTTCATGTTTTCAATTCAGACTTTCTCATAGGCTTTTGAGCTGGAAACAAATAAGATTAAGTAGATTCTACTACATACAGCATCAAGTCTGAGTATTGCTGATAGGGATATAATCTGAAAAGGGAATCAGCTCCCACTGGATAAAAGAGTGAACATTGTGGCTGAATTTTACTCTTTCCAACTGATTCTCCTGAAGAGAAAATTCTGTGTTGAAAGCAGGCATAGGATCTAAAAGAGATTTACCATTAAACTGTTTTATTTGGTAATAAAATCCTGAAGACACTGTTAAACTTTGCTATGTGGTAGGACATCATCTGTTGGACCGTCTAAACAACTGGTATCAAACAGAATGAAATTTTCTGAGTCTTTCTGTAGCTCTTTTTACTGTCAGTGCTGTCTATGATCAGTTTTTCTCAAAGACCTTGCAAAGTAACTGTTATGGTTTGGGCCTGGCAAAGCCAGAGCCCCCATGAGGACACCTTCTCCCCGGTGTCTGCTGCGAGATGTGACCAGGAATAAACAAAGCAGGCTCCAACTTCAACATACAGAAAAGTTTATTAACTAAGCTACATACAAACAATTACTAAACTACAAACAAACACTAAACTACACATACACAAAGGAAAAAAAAAAAAAATCACAAGGAGAATGAAAACTACACAGAAACACTTCCCCCTCCTCCTCCAGATCCCCGTACAATTCATCTCCCAAAATTATCCACACTCCCAAAATTATTCACACTCCGTCTGGCACCACCCTTTAGATTGGTCAAACTTTCAACTCCTCAAGAGGAGAGGGAGTCCTTCCATGTGTCGTGGTGGCCTTTTCCGTCCTTGTTCCGGTGCTCTCACCACCGAACAGGGATCAGGACTGCTTCCAGGGTTGTCTTTTTAAGGATGCTATGTCCAGTTCCAGAAAAGCACAGTATCTCACCTTCTCATCCTCTGGGACATCCGTCCCCCCGATATTTTATATACCCCCTGGGGCCGAGGGGTCCACACACTGACTCTTCTTTGGCTCTGGGACATTTCTCCCCCTGGACTCAGTCTCTGTATCTCACGGAAACATGGCTCTGTCCATGACTACACAAAAGAGTCCAGCATTAAATGCCACTCCATCTTCTCCATTCTTTCAACATCTCTCACTCTCTCTCTCTCTGGTCCAGACCTCCATCACTCGTTCATCACCTTCATCCTCCTCCTCTCTTATCACTCGTCTAGGAAGGGTTAATGTTCTGTAAGGCCTTCATTGTCCAAAAAAGGGTTAAAAAACTCCTCCAGGCGGCTGGACTCCTGGCTACACCCCCCCCCCCCCCCCCCCCCATCTCCTCAGCTGGGCTGCCTGCTGCCAGGACATATTTACTGAGTTTCAAGGTAACACAGGCTGCACTCTCTCTCTCTCTCTGTCTGTCTCCAAAGGGGGGGGGGGGGGGGAGGGGGGATGGCTGCCCGATGTCTCTTGTTGCTCTCCACCCTTCCATCCTCCAAGGCCTCCTCACTCCCATCTCTGTCCAGGCCCAGGCCTACCGCATGGCTGGCCCTCCCCCGCCCAGCAGCAGCGGCTGGACAGGGGAGAGCTCCGACCTGCGTCCCTCGAAGTCCCAAGAGAGCGGCCCAGGGCCGCAGCTCTGCTTTTAACCCCTGGGTGTTCTCGGAGGTGTGTCCTAAAACCCACTGGTTATCCCAGGTGCCAATATCAAAATCCAAGTACCCATTGGTTTGACCACAACATCCCAGAATTCCCACTTCTTCCTGGTCAAACCACCACAGTAACTGATCAGAAAAGATCACGTGCAAACCCTGAGTCTGTTCCTGAAGGTGGTAGAGAGATGGAGTAAAATGCAAAGTATTCATATGCTTGGCATCTAAATCCAGGTTGTGTTTGCTGCCAAAGCTATAGCTACAGCTGTTGGCTTAGCTTGGTAAGTGTAAAGATAAGATAGGTCAAGAACAAAGGAAAGTATCAGTGCCAAGTTGTTCTCACAAAATAATTTACTTTACAGCAGTCTCAATATTTTTGCATTTTATGGCAAGGGTGTGAGAGCTAGTCTGATTAACTGTATTTTATAACATATTCCTTTAAAGGCACTTTGCAGTAGATGATAAAGGATTGGGTCAGATTTGGTTTATACACTATGTTCTCCCAATTGAAGTAGGGAGGTTTGAGCGGTACAAAAACCCTCAAACCTCTAAACTTGAGCCCTGGTGAATTCTCATATTTCTATCTACAGATCATATCCTGGGGTTGTCATAATCTGTAATACAAAGCCTTTCAGGTTTGTACAGCTGGGCCACAGCAGGCAGTTCATAGCCTGAAAGGCAAGAATATTCCCAGTGAGAGCTCTGTAGCTGTGCAGTGAAACACTCAAGAGTTTATAGAGATGCGCTTACATGTTGCCACATTTAAACTCTTACACTTTGCTACTGTTCCTGGGATAAACAAAATGATTTTGCAGAGAACTGTGCATTAGGAGATTATCCTTTACTTGAAGAGAAATCAAAGTAGGTTTCTATATAGCAGAGTCCCCAAAGAATGCCCCAAGAAATGCAATGACAAATGCTGCTGGCATGGAAACTGAGGACACACACCATTTGGGAAGGGTAAACCTGTAGGGTTTTTGTCGTCTCAGCCTTGGCTGAAGTATGAAGATCTGATAAGTGACTCTTGCCTATACAGAAATGTGAAGACCCTACAGATGTTTGGAAACTGAGAAAATCTGACACCTGCAATGTGAGACAGCACCTGGCAAAAGAAACTTTAAAACCTGAAGGCTGTGAACAGCAGTTATATGAAAAAGTGTCTTTTCTTTCAAGATGAGAAATATTATGTGCAGTTTCGAAAACACCGTGAATTTGGAAAGCAGCTAATTATCAGTAACTATTTTGGGAACAGGTTTGTTCAACAATAGTGAAAAACATTCAGGTTCACTTTTCTACAGTTTTAAACAACCTGAGCAACCTATAGAACTTATAACACAATGGAGAAAAATTTGTACTCTTTAAGTTTCACAGGCTCTAAACAGCCTTGCCAGCAGCTGGAATTCATTAATGCCTTGATTTTGGGATCAACATCCACATCCCAACTCCACCCACACCTCTCCTTAAATTTGAAATTTTGCTCTGTGGCTGCAGAAGCACTGGTATTGAAGATAGGATGCAGAACATTGGTAAGGCAAAATCTCTATCATTTCTAGGTAGGGAAAATAGCAAGTTTCGACAAATAAGCATTGACTGAGGACCTTTCTAAGGCTGTGAGCTAAACTCTAGAGTTTTAAATCTCCTGTGCAGATTAGTGCCTACACCCCTTTTCAGAATAGGTCAAACTCCGGCGATGCGCTGCATATCTTTGAAGCCTTCAGCCAGTTAAGTTATTTGGTAGGAGCTGCTCCAGAAGATACAGGACTTTCATATAAAATAATCAAGGTCACATTTGGGTAAAGTTAAACTAAACGCTGTTCAGTCTGCTGAGAACTGCTCAAAGGGAGCATAAGCAGCAGTGGAAAGGGGATGGAGAATGAGAGTGAAGATCTGGGCTCCTTTCAACTTTATTTTCTGTGCCTTTTGACTGTAAGCAGCCTTCATGTTATTGGATCATTTTCATTAATTTTAACTCTCTTCTTGGGAGGTCAAAACTTTTTTCTATTCCCGGTGAAAAGCCTTTCAAGGACCTCATAACTAGATGCTGAGTAATCAGGTCATAGGCATTTGTGTGTATGCCTAGAAAACAAATCATGATGTTGAAGTGACTACTGGAAACATTGATATTTGGCAGGATTGGGGTAGTTTTGAACTGTTTGTCTCTACCTGCTTAACTTCAAAAGGTTAGGCTGAGTTAATTTAGGCTTTTTGCAGTGCTGCTGAGGATACAACCGTGGGCTCCACTGAGGTATTATCTCCACTGCTGTGAAGATTAGACTTCACAGTCTGTTAGTACTTGTCTAGCAACTATAGCAACTGATGATACCTTTAAAGAATTTCTTTGGAAGATGCTGTTTGTGTTGTTTTGACATAATGTCAATTTTGTATATTTATATATTTTTTACAATGCATCAACATACTCAAAACCAACAACCCACATAACCTCAGGAAAGTAGGAGGAAAGCTTTTGATGTTCCTTTATAACTCTGAGACAAATTGGGGTATCAGGAGTGTATGATAGTTATAGATGAAACTTTGTTTTTGATGACATCCCTGCAATAAGTTGAGATAACTTACATAAAATTATCTCTGTGTACTACTATCAGTAACACTTGAAATTTAGAGAAATGAGACAAAGTGTTAGACACAATGTAATTTTTCTATCTCAACATAAGGAATTTAAAAGAGAGTAAAAAGAAAATATTTTAAAAGTTGCAGTTGCATTTAAGATTTATAGCAAACAGGTGACAATATAACAATTGAAGGGCAACAGTATGGATTGTGGGGTAACTAGGAGCATGTGGTCCTGGCTGAAACCTACTGGACACATCTCTGTCATCAGGAATCATTGGTACAGCTTTTCAGTTGTAATTATGACTGTTCTATTAGTAAATAGCATAAAATACCCTTTAACAGGACATGCTATCTGCTTTCAGACACAATGTCACTTTCTTAGTTTTGTTGATTTGATTTTTGAGAAGTTTGCAGAAAGACATTAGAATGCTGGTCCCAACACAAGAATTTGGTACCAAATATATGCTCAGACACTTTTCAGTAAATCCACAGTCATTTGGGAGCTAGGACAGGATAAAGGTTTGCAAAGCAACTGAGGACCCAATAGTAACACGAGAAGCTGCTGGCAGTAGCTTTATTTCCCGATAAGATACATCTGTCTTCCTTCTCTATCTTTCTTCCTTGGCCTCTCTACATCTTATGAATAAAATGAAAGCTAATGGTCCTCTGATAAAAGAAGCTAAAGGCTTATCAGAAGTAGCTACATGCATTTAAGATAGTCTCCTTACTGTACAGTAACTCTAAGAAACCTTTAGCTGGTGCAGCTTTTTCCTGCAGAGGTGCAGACTTGTTTGTGGTGGTTCTGACCCATTCTGGTTGTGGATGCTTTTACTTTAGAAAGAATGAATTAGCTGAAAATGTGTTATAATTCACTTTTGCTGGAGCAATATCCTGTTCTTATCAAAATTTTCAAACAGCATTTCAGTGAGAAAAGGATATTTATTAGCAACAGGGTTAATGTGGTATTTGGGTACTGCAGAGTGAGTTGTTTTCTCACCCTTTAACAATTTTTCCATTTAAAAAAAGCAATTTTAAAAAGCTGGTAACTTTTATTACTAAATATTAATAATTTTTATTTATTAATATGTATTATATAATTATATATAATATATAAATTATATAAAATTTTATTTATTTGTATATTATACATAATACTATATGGATATATTAATAATATTAATTGTTAATATTAATATTTAATCTTTGAGCTTGAGGAAGCTCAAAGAAAAATGGCTTACAGGTTATGTCCTGTCATGCAGTAGAGATGGGTGTTGTGGATTAGCAAGACAAATACTCTGTTTCTTAATTTGTCCTCTCTTTTGGTGAATTGTAGTTACTAAGTGCATATAGCTAATAACATAAAATAATGCTCTCTCAGTATTTCCTGGTATGATGAACTGATCTATTTCAACTAGCAGTTGCTGATCCAGCTGGGATGAGACTTGAGCTCAAACAAATGTGAATCAAGCAGTGCCTGTGATGATGATGGCCCCTGGCCCATCTAAACTACTTCTCTCTCTGCTGCTGCATGTAGAGGTACTGTGACAATATCAAATGGAAGAAATTGCTTGCAAGGCATTGCTGAGAAGCCATGAATTGTTTTATATCTAGACTTCTGTATCTTTTAAAATCAGATTGCTGAGTACGTGGTGAAAGAAATACTTGAGTGGGTCTATTTTCCAGAATATCTACTCTTATGAAGCAAAATCTAAAATCAAGGTGGTGTGGGGGGCTAATACCTTCCAGAAGCCTGAAGGCATAAGACAAAATTAAAAAAAAAACAGAGCTTTTCTACTCAGTTCATTATAACACCGTGGGAGATCAGTATCAGGGAAGTTTAAATGGGGAGGATAGTAGAAGCATTACACAAAGTTTCGGAGAAGAAAATAATTTCCACTGCCCTCTGCTGACTGCAGGCTGTGCAGGGATGAGGCTCTGCTCAGCCATGTGCAGCCGGGAGAGCTTTCCTCAGAGCCCTGCACTGAGCACTAGGTGTGAGCCGTGTTATGAATGGAGCTGTGAGCCATGCTTGGAGGAGAACGTCTGCTGCAGGTGCTGCTGTAATATCTAAAAGCTTTTCTTTATGCTCACCTGCAATGAGCCATGATATATTGGCAGATGTGAAAGGCTTTTTCTAGTCCGTTTTGACTGCCAGGTTACACACACACTACCTAATTTTGGTATGCTGTTTTTGCCCCTCCACTGCTTGAAACTCGGTGAATTTTGGGCTCCTTGAGAAGTATGAAACACTGCTCTGGACTCTTTTGTGTTGCACAGTGTTGGTTTTGTCCCAGTCATTGAAGAAAAGATAAAAACAAAACAAAAAGAAATCCCCAAAACAAAAAAGGAAAAAAATACATAGAGGAAAGGTTTGCCCTATCTTTGCCAGAGGAGGAAGAATTTAGAGGGCAAATTAGGCTTTAATATTTAAGCACCTTCAAACATTCTTTTAACCCCTGATGATTTTGAGGTCAAAACAGTCTTTGGGGGCTACCCTGGAATGAAGAAGCTGCAACTTTGCTTTATGGTCAATGTTACTATTAAACAGGCTAAAGACACCCTGTGAGAGCAACACAGCTCCAGCTTGCTTGCTGTGCTGTGGATGACTTGGGAGCCTCGATTTACCCAGCTAAAGGTTAAATAATTTGCCTGTAACTGTTTGTAGACTGGATCTAGTCTAGTACCAGATGAGGACAGTGCTAGTGGAGCAGAAGGTTAGGGCTGGTTCAAGTACTACAAATCAGAGCAAGAAAATAGGGTAATTTCGAGTATTATAACAATTATCTCCCTACATAGTATTTCTAAGAGTTGATTATAACCTTTCCAATGTTATAATGGTGTTTTTTTCCTTCAACATCTGTAACATCTCTATGATTCAGTATTCCAATACTCTCCCTCAGCTTCTGTAATGTCTTGATGCTCTGACTTAAACTGTAAATGTCAATGTACTAGTTTCCTGTGCTAGTTTCTCTGAATTTCTTTGGATGTTATGTGCAGTTATTGATGTGGTCAAGCATCAGACACCTTCTGCATTTTCTAAACATAAAGGAAGGCAGCACTTCAAGGCTAGGCTACTATTACAGGGCAAGTAATTACTCTGGGTCAGTGGATAGATTTCAGTAAATACCACTTGGTTAGATCAGGTCCCAGAGGGAAATTAAAAAGAGCAAGACTCTTCCCAGGTAAGTCTTTTATCTCCTCCGGGGTTCTGTGCAATGTGGCTGAATGTTACTTTGTAGGCTTAGGGTAGCTCAAGTGAAACTCCATGGATGAATAATGTGTGGGCATGGTCAGGTCTGAAGATCTTGAGGGTGAGTTGGATAAGGTTATACACCATGAGGAAAGCAAAATGTGAGATAGTCTCAGTTTTGTAAATAAGTGTTTTCATCACGCTATTGTAATTTGTGGTAGTGCTTCCGCCCAGAGTTCTTCCAGGCCGCAGTTTCCTCTTTCACGTTCAGGATCACAAGTGATCTTGAGGATTTCTTGGATGCTGCTGCAGTGCAACCTGTCCTTTTGGCAGCCAGAGCTGCCTCTGAATCTCGTGTCTTCCTCTCCTGTAGATTTGAAGTACTCTTGGCACTTGAACATGAACACGTGGGACCTGCTGCAAGAAAGCATGTGGCCCTGATCTGCTCATTTCAGACGCCTGTGCATCCAAGAAAGGGTTTGGAAGGTGACGTGCCTGCACAGTGTGAGTGCACCCGAGGGTCAGGACATGGATGGATAATGTGGGTACTTATCTTATCACACCTGCGGTGTCCAGTGTGCTCCCTTCACTGGCTGAAGGCACAGTTCTGTATGAAATGGTTGTCTAGCCTCTGCATCCTTAAATCAGGTCAGTGATCACAGTTAAATGTAGCTTGGAGGAAGGCAGCATATGAAAGTCTGGCTTTTTCTTTAGCAAGAAACTTGATAGCAAGAGCTGTGCCAACATTTAAACCTGTAGAGTTCTCAATGCTTCCATAGATGGAGCACTTGCAAAATTCCAGTTATCACTAATTATAAAATATGACCTTGTAAAGGAAGGTAAAGCCTAAGAATGCCCTTGTAAAACAATGTTTGGTTGACCTATCCCAGGAGATGATAAAACCTCTCTATGGTTGTCTTGTGTGTTGAGAACACCTTTTCAACTGGTTCCAGCATGTTGTATAATGAGACGAATCAACTGTTGCTTTTTCTTGAAAGAAAAGCCCTTTTGAGGAAGGTGCATGGCATTTTACCAAATTTAACTTTGACAACTGCATGTCTGTTGCACTCATCTGATGCACAATATTTTAGAAATCTTATGATTGCAGAATGAACCCCAAACCATGAGCTATCACTGGCTGTGCCTTTGTTTTACTCTGACACCTTTAATATTCCTGGAGTTTGGACTTGGCAGTAACTTTCTGGATCAATGGGTAGAGAAATGCATTTTAAGGCTGTTGTTTCATTTGGCAATTGAATATTTACAATGGTGGTAAGGGGGGAATTTTATTCTGCAAGCAGCCTGGGTGATTGCCATTGGATTCCTTGATAAAAAGCTACTCTAGATATATCTATTTATTGACTGAGAAAATTAGCTATATACAGAGTTGGAAATAGACAGTTGATAGTTATTTATTAAATGACCACAGTTAATTTAGAAGTTATTCATCTTCCAAACAAACCACCAGCTCTGTAAACAGCTATGGGTACAATTATGATTACATCTTTGTAGCATTCATTTGATCACTGGAAGTAGAGCTAATTTAAACCTTCTTTATGACACAGTGGCAAGGTGTAATTGATTAGTACTTGGTGACAGTTCTGTCAGGCAGGTATAGAAATGGCATGCAGATGATTCAATCTATCCCAATCCTCCAGGACAAGGAGGAGTACAATATATCATCTTTTATTTGACCTGAAGTCAGATCATGTGAGACTGTCTGCTTGTGAAGAGAGTAGAAACTTATCATTTTCACATTGTCATTTTTTCTGAAGAGGACTTTAAATTAACAGTTCAAAGGAGATTCCTTTCCTGGTAGATTAATGTAGAGTTTATAAAGTTGTATTCCTTATCAAATTTGAACTATTAGTTTAGTTTGGTTTTGGACTTAAGTACATGTTCTCCAGTGAGAATTAACATATCTTCCTTCTAGTTCTGATATTTGCAGCAGAGCTACCAGGAGAAGGAGGTTCTCAGCCAGGTATAAGAATTAGGACAATGATGACATGGATTATTATGATTAGTTTTATTGCTAATTCAGTATTTAAATACTGCAATGCAGTATCTAAACAACAGCACTGTCATTTATTTCAATTGATTATACTGTAATTAAGTTGTGGGGCCTCCTGTTGAGGAGGTCCTTCCTGTTGAACCATGAGCTTCAGTGAGACCTCCTCGCTGTCTAAATTTCTCAGACAAGTCTAGATGTGATTAGGATCACTTAGTTTCAAATTTGATCATGAGACCATGTCTGAAGAGTCAAATACAAGAAGGCTTGGTTAGAAATGTGCAAATTGAGTGTTTGACCTTGCAGAATACACAACAACAAAGCACCTAAGTTGCTTATTTAAGTTTTTCTCTCCTTATTTGATAGGACCAGAGTGATTTCACTTGTGCTCCCAAAAATGAGTGTTTCCCCCACTTTCAGTGAGGTATATCCTGCTGGCTCCTTGCTGGGGTAGGGATCCATGCAGAAGCTGCTTGCAGCCTTTGAAGGCTGTTTTCTTTGTTTTAGTTTCATTTGAAGTCTGGCTTGTAAATGCAGGGTGGTTGCATGTCCCCAGTCCCCACATACTGTTAGAGGCTCATGTGCTTATTCAGGACAAGGGAAGCTGCAGATGATAGGACAAAGAACCAGTTACTTGTTTTAATAATTTGACAGCTATTTTGGGAGCTTGCTGTCCTTTTCTATATTTACTTAGGTTGTTACTTGCTGCCAAAGCTGTTTGTTTTCTAGTTGGTCTTAATTATCTACATTTTACTATACTCACAGATATTTGGTATGCAGAAGGGCAGGGCCATGTATTGAAACAAAAACCTATGGGTAAATTGTTGGTTAAGAGCCCTCTCCTGGCAATCAGAAAAGCTATTGAGTGATAGTCAAGTTAGAGATTTGGAAATAATGTCCTAACAGTTATTAAGAAGTAAATAAACATCATGCTCTTTCTGGCTGTAGAACAGAAACTGAGCTTGCTCTCCAATTTCCTGAATTGAGGGTACTAGAAATTAATCTCTAACATAAGGAAATCACACTAGTAGAACCAGCACCTGTTTAAGAGGAAAAAAACGATCCAGGTCCTTGTGAGCAGTTGTGTGCCTCAACTCCTGGGAGGATTTGGGGCTGGCACAGATCAAATTTAGACACAGTGTTAGACCAGCTCAGGGTTTGGTGGCCAGGAGAAAGGGAAGCAGTACACAGATATTGTTAGCATAGCATTTTACATGGACTGCTTTGAAGTTCTTGCCCCGTTCTGTAGAGATTTTTGATGTTCCCACACAGAGTGTGGGAAACCTTGGGATTTGATTCCACTTGAGAGGTCGAACTGCTGAAAGCTCAGACATACTGTATCTCATCTATCTGTCCCAATGTAAGGCTCTTGATGTAACTGTTTAAATAAACCAGAGCAACTACTCAGCAGGTGCTGTTCATTTTGTAAATCAGTTAATAACCCTGAACAGCGTGTCAGGAAAATTAAAGCCAGATCTGTTGCACCCAACCCTGTTCTGACCTATCAAGTCATATAACCTGTTTTTCCTCCCTTGTGGGTAAATAATGATAATCCAGGTGCTGTCCCTAGTGCAGGACTATAACAAAGGTCCTCTGTAGGCAGGTTATCTATTGCTTAGAGCCACACCAATACTCTGGGGTGAATCTGGAGTCTCAATGAGAGGGGTGTGATATTTATCAGAATGCTAATTAGTGAGTGCTGTTTGTGTGGGAAGAATGTAGTATCATGAAGTGCAGATATCCTTATTTTTATCCTGGCACCCTGTTACAACTATAAGTGCTAAATCTGAACTGTGGTATCTAATACATGTGTACTTCTGCACAAGGCTTTTGTTTTGATTGACTCCTCCAGTTCTAAAATTCACAAGTGTTTAAACAGAAAGATTCCTTAATGGAAATCAGCTCTACTTTATCATCACAACAGGAGATGAAAAGGTTTTTTTTTTCTCTTCACTAGAATAGCTAGAGAGTTTCACAACTATTTCCTCAAGATCTTCAGGAAGTCAGGGATGTCCATGGAGAAAAAATAGCTGCTTCAAGTCAGGTGTCACTGTCCTTCTTCTGGCTAGAATATTTGAAGAGAATTTTTGGGCAATGCCAGCATTGCCTTCACCATATACAGAAGCCTTGGGAATGCAAGACAAGGAGCTTTGTGTAGGATAGTGCTCTCCATAATTCACTTAAACAAACAAGCAAAAAAAAAAAATCTGCATTTTTCTTTGTTTGTTTTTTTGTGGAACTTGCAGGTAAATGTGGGTTCCTGGTATTATCCACAGTTATTCATGTCTGACTGCTGTGCACCAGGGCATGAATTAGACTATGTCACTCGTTGTGTACTGCAAAATTACACATCTGAATTATTTGTATGAGTTCTTTATATATGCTATTATTTACAATAAAAATGAACCTCTTTCATTGTATGTAGAAGAAGCATGTTAGCAAAAGCCATTTTCCTTGTAAACTCACACTTAGAATTGATTCTGATGCATTAAAAAATATCCACAGATTAACCTCTGGTTGTGTTCTTCAGACTTCTGTTTATTTTTGAGGGCTGTTTGCATTTTAACCTGCTGTAATGAAGACAGACTTCTATAGCTACATTGCTGTCAGAAAGTATATGCTGTGGCTATCTAAGTAACATTTTCAGGCATTGCCTTTAGGGGAAGGAAAAGAATCAAAATTTCTTAGAGGTCATTTTGTAAACCAATAGTTTGTGTCAAATGCTCCTGCAGTTCTGGACTCTCTAGTGGTCACCTGTAATTGACCATAGTAAGAAAATGTCTTATCTTTTCTTTTTGTCACTTGTTTTCTATCTTTCTGTGGTGCTAACTTCACTCTTCTCCCAACCTCCCCACTGGCTTTTGCATTTCAGTAGTTCTGTTTCAGTGTATCTTGTAAAAAAATGTTGCAAATGACCCTACAAGTGTGCTTTGCTCCACTGCAGAGAAATTTATCAAAATTCATATTTTGCCCCAATTAGAAAATTTCAGCATAGTGTTACATTTCTGTCTTAAACTTTTTTTTAAGAAGGAATGAAATGTGAGACTTCAATGTGACAAATGTTCTTCTCTCTGCTGTTGATCCACGGCATAAGTGCAGTGCCAAATTACCTGCCCATTTGTCCTCGTTTCCCTTGTTTGTGTTGTGATTATATTTCTAAAGGAAGTGTTCAGTTTATTTCAAGAAGAGTTTGGGATGCACAATTTTGTCTTTGTCCCAGCAAAACACAGTTGAGCTGCAGAGACATCTTTGCTTGTAGCTGCTCTTAGGATGTGAAATGTTGTTTGAGTGTTCATCTTAAATGATGATAACCATGAGGCTGTATTTTTACTGCTAGTAATCATCGAGTCTGCCTGGACTTCCTTTTCCATGGTGCTTTAATATATTAAGTGCTTAGCTTTGCTTTTATTAACTGGCTGTCTTAGCATATGTATGAGGAAATTCACAAGATGTGGTTGAGCCAAAAGCTTTTAGTAAAGTTTTAGGGTAATATTAAATTACCTGTAGAAATTAATTTTATGAGAATTCTGATGAAACAGTTGCTAAACAGCTCATTTATTCTTGCCTGAAACCTATTAAGCTTTACAGGCACATGCTTTGCAATTACTACACTTCACAGGATCCCATGAATTTAAAATATGTGTGGACTTATACCCTTGTATCATGCAGTTATAGCTTATCCCACAGCAAAACACGAGACAAGATGTGCACACAACATCTAAATCCTGTTACTGGGTATGTGCACATATGGTGTCCAGCACTGACTGCCTCTCTTGCAGCTGGGCTGAAATTGCTGGCTGCATTGATTTCCAGTGGGACACATCAGTAAAGAAAATCAGTGTGCAGGGTATGTGCTTTATAAAAAGATTCACTTTTGGCTATGCTGACCATAGGTAGCCAGTGAGACTTATTTATCATGTTTGCAGCCTTTACCTCCAAGCTGAGAGTTAGTGCCATCTTGCCTTCAGCCTCTCAAGTGTTCATTCAATCACCCTCATCTGACTGCTTAGCATATAACTGTGTTTTGTACTCGGCCTGCCTCTGGAACAAGTGCAGCTTCATCATCTACAGCAGCAGCAAATAAGTGGGATCCTTGAAAGAATGATAGGCAAATGAATCTCTCTGACAGTGCATCAATTAACTTAGTAATGTATTACAATTGCCATCGGTGAAGAACACAAGCCAGAGCAACCTTGGGCATATCAGAGCTCTGCAGGATCCTGGCCTTGCCAGTGCAGCACTGCTAAAGGGTGAAAACAGCCAAATAATGCTTGCAGAATTAAGAAGTAACATTTTTAGTTATACTGGTGGGTTCAGTGCAGCATTAGTGCTCCTTCTTCTTCTTTTGCATGCAGAGTTTTAGACTCCCCTCCATCCTAGTATGCTGTCCATATTGGCGATTAATGGGAAAAGAATTTGCAGAATACCACTGCAGTTGTGTGGCACCAGCCAGCTGGCACTGGACTTGCTGGGTCCATGCTGGTTAATTAGGGCTCTACAGAATTCCAAAGCAGCCTGGTAGGACACCATAGTTCCAGTTTGCTGCTTCTATCCTTTGGTTCTCTGCTGCTTGCCTTAGCCGCAGAAAGCTGGGTCAAGTAGGCTGTGAACAGGTGGGGGGCAATCTGTTCTCCAGGTAACAAGTGATAGGACAGAGAGGAGATGGATTCAAGTTGCACCAGAGGAGGCTTAGACTGGATGTTTTGGAAAAATTTCTTTATGGAATTAATCATCAAATGCCTGGAACAGGTTGCCCAAGAAAGAGGTGGAATCACTGTCCCTGGAAGCATTCTAAATAGGTGTAGATGTGGTGTGTAGAGACATAGATTCGTGATGGACTTGGCAGTGCTGGGTTGATGGCTGGGCTTGATCTTAAAAGTCTTTTCCCACCTAAGTGATTCCATAAAGTGTGTTAAACAAGCCCTGGAGGCATTATTCCAGAGGTATGACTGGGTCAGCCAAGGTCTGCAAAGAGGTACCACAAGCAGGAATATGTGTTTCTTTTTTTGTGTGTACCCCAGAACATGCACAGAGCCAGGTAGCAGCCGCAGTACCTCAAATTTTTGCTACTATGGATGTAGTACCCGGCATGGTATGTGCATTTGGAGGACTGAGTTACAACTTCATAGTGAGAAGAACACCCATGAAGACCTAGTTTAGTTTTCACCTAACCCAGGATGGTCTGATAAAGTCTTCTCTGAGAAAGGCTGTCAAACAAGGGATATTTCTTTGGTTTGCTAGCTACGAGATTTCTGGAGGAAAGGTGATTCTTTAAAGCTGATGCAATCAATTCTAAGCTCTTAAAAGATGTCTTTGATAGATTTCCTGATTAAAATGTTTGTTGTCCTGTGTCATCTTCAAAAAAAATATCAAAAGTCAAGTATTTGAATATATGAAGGTGCAAGAGTACTGAATGCAAGAATATTAATTCAACATGTTAACTTTTTCTCCACATTCCTGTGTGTGTTCCAAAGGTAGGACAGCTTTTACAAGAAGGAGAAAAAGAGGACATGACTGACTAATGACTGTCTGGATCATAATACAAACGTAAAGGGGGCAGCATTAGGATGGAACTTATTGTAGTGCTCAATAATGTACTTTTGTACAGCTTCCATGGCTTCAGTTTCTTTTGGAAAGATGATAGTAAAGGTGATCACTTTCCTCAACTCCTAAAATAGGAATGTGTATATTTTGCATGGTGGAATTTTCATTTTTTTCCCTTTGCCTTCATTTTCTGAATGTAGTGAGAATATGCAATGTGAGAGAATTATTTCATGTTTTTCCTTTTACCTTTTAAATAATTTTAGAAAAGTGCAGTTTTCCTAGAATTGTAAATGTTATTCATTGGTAAAGGAAAAACATACTTTGTAAGCTCAGTTTCTTCGGAGTGGCAAGGCACATCTGTTTTGTGAAAGTTTTTTCATTTATTGTTTGGTTACCTGCATGAAACTGGAAGATTTAAAAGTTTTCCAGCATAATTAGAATCTTAGACTTGCTGATAGTTTCAAATATAAAGAACATATGGCTATCTTCTTTTCAAAACAGTAGTCTGAAGGAACAAATATAACTTCCTAAATAATTTTGAAGCCTTGATTGTTTTCTGTTTTGGTATTGATAACTACTCCTTTTTTTTGTAGACTGTTTTTGATGAAAATGACACCTTTATGTTCACAAATCTCACTTTCTCTGAAAATTGTCTATACTGTTCAACAGAGTTTATGAATCACTGCAAGGCACTCAGACAATGATGGGATATTTCATTATGCCCTTATCAAAGAATGTGCTATGTAGTGTGATTGTGAGCGATTTTTTTTCAATTAAGGTGTACCTGTTTCCAGTTATAACTCTCTTCCTAGCTAATAATAATTCTTCAGTCTCATTAAGGTATGTTATGCAAGTATCAATTGAGAGCTATCATTTAGTTCTTCTGCAAGCAATAAAAGCAAAGAACTGAGGAAGGAGACTAGGCTTGTTTGACAATTTAAGCTTTCATAAATACTTCTAACAGAGCCTGAAAAATTAGAGTTCAGACCTCATTCAGCCTCCTACACTGCCCCTACTCCTGCTGTCCTTATTGCAGGGGCAATCCTGTTTCACCTCTGGTGATAACTTTACATCCAGGCTTACAGGACACAATTTTTCTTTGCTTTTTAAGAACTCAGTCTTATTGTAGGAAACAAACATCTGTAATTGCTTAGCAATAATGGCTCAAAACATCTCTGTGAAAATGGAACAACTTAGTGAATGTTGAATTGCTGCTATCTATCTAACATATCTATTAGAAGCACTACTACCATTTTGTTATATTAATATTCCAAATAATAGTTACACTATATAACGTTCTTCTCTCTCACTTTTATTTTTTTAAATTTAGAGTTTATTAAAAATCATATTCTGATGTTCTTTCTGCTGCTGGGTAGTAATTTTCTCAGCAAATACCAACTCAGACTACTGGCAAAGCAAAGTGTTGTTCAACATGATTAAAGATATTGTAATTACCCTGAATTGTTAACCTTGCACAAATACAATAGTATTTGAAGTTCTTGTTTTGGGGAAGGGGGGGGGGGATTGATCTCTTAAATTGAGTTGGAAATATAGTATTAATAAATAGATATTTAGATACTGAACTCCCTCCAATGTAATTTATTTTGTACAGATTATAAGGCATAAGGGACATTTTCTCTCTGTATTTCAGCAGAAATTCAGTAGTCTAATAGATGTGAAAGGGATTTAAAGTAATTTGAACTTATACTTCTGTGATTTAAAGTGTTCACATATAGCAATCAAGGTGTAGCCTTTTCCCTTGAGTTACTGCACTAAAATATTTGCAATAACACCATAGCTTCGTGGCTTTATGGTTGAATTGTCAAGCAGAATATGTTTTTGTCTAGTCCTTATTGGGATGCTTAGCTGGAACATCCACAATGGCAATGACGGTTCGGGGTCCACCCCTCCACCCCCAATCCTTTCTAGTTCAGGCTGTGCCACTTGAATTCACATTTATATTTAGGTTGAGTAGAAATGAGGGGTTGTATCTGTATGCAAAATATGGGCTGACAGCAGTTTCTGCCCTGGGTGCCTCTAGATGTCAGTGATTTGGTGGTGGAGGTGATTACCTGCTATTAGTCACAACAAAGGGCTTCTGGGCATAACAGCATCAAAGGAGACAAAAAGCCTACAATTCCAGAGAATCAGCCATGTCAGGACCCAGGTGGCTGAAGGAAGAGATTTGCTGCTGAACTTAAAAGGCAGCTCTTATACCTCTCCTCCTTCAAACTTAAGGGAAAGAAAAAGAAAGAAATGGTGGGTGGAATAGTGAACCACGGACAGTTTCAGACAGTCTGTTCAGACTATGAAGAAAAAATATCTTCAGGTAAAATATTAGGTTTTGTGACGCAGGTTAGGCAAACATATATTGAGATGGTTTAGCTGTGCAGAGCAGTGTGCTGCTTTCACCACCACAAATACAGCAGCTGGTAAAGTTGCCTCCTTGAGAAGCAAAGGCACTTCTGAGGAAATGTGGAGTTACTCACTTCCCTGAAATGCCTGTTTACTCAGGAAAATTGCCTGATACTAAATGGACTTTTACTCTATTCCACATTCATTACACCGCTGAGCATTTGTTGTGATTGCCAAGCAGGGTCATCCCTTATGCCAAATAAACAAGCTGTAACTACTGTAATGTCAAAAGGATGATGTGAATGAAGATAGTATTAGACACAGCATTGCAATCCTATATTAATGGAATGTATAATGATAATAATAATTGTAATGATAATAATATCTTCTGTCTCAATCCATGTATTGTGTTTAGATTCAACTGGAGGCAGTGACATGTTGGAGCTATGGAGAACACTGGAAAAAATAGATTATAATCTTAAAACTTGCAAATACTTTCTAAACAAAAGATTAAGGAGGCAAAACTCTAAAGGAGAATGGCAATCCATAGCAAGTCATGCTCTGAAGGGTGAGGCAAGTGAGGCTGTCCATTCTACCTGGTAAAGATCACATGGCTGGCTGACCAAGAACATTCCTTTTGCTGTTAGGTGCATACTGAGTGCTGGTACCTAAAAGCAATGGTTTTCATTCAACACACTTGTATGAAAAGGTCTTGGATGAAATTGGAGGTTTATGGTTGGCCTTTTGGGTGATTTTTTTCCAGTATCTGAGTCAATTTACTTCATAAGTGTCACAGAACCTCAGTGGCACACACACCTATAGGACACACAGCTGTTTACAGAAAATCCATTTCAGCTCATACGGTGTGATAGAAGATGAATAGAGGCTTTCTGACACTCAAATTAAGGGAACTAAATGGAAATTGAGCATGAAAAGTGTTTAACAGTGCAGCGAAAGATGGGATTGCTAAAGAAAATAAATCTATTTTGTTACAAAATTGTAGCTTAGAATTGTAAGGTTTAAAAATGGTCACAGCTCTCTAATTATATCCTATTGTCCCTAATGCATGAATGAAAATGGAAAGAATGAGCATAATGCTTTGATCTGAAACAGTTGGTTTAAAGTAGTGTTCAGATGAATGAAAGCAACCACAATACATAGTTACTCTTTGTCATCATCTTAATCCATTATTTATATAGTCTATTATAAATTTATATAATCTACAGGGGATATTAGGGTGACTTCTTTATCAGATGGTAATAAAAATACAGTGTATGAACAGTAAGCAGGTTTTTGGAGGGGGATTGTGCTAATGGGGTTTATTTGGATCCTGATTAGTTTTGCTGTGTTGAGGGCTGTCGAACTTTGATTGTTTCAAGCCACAACAGTGACTTTTAATTTCATTTTTGTCCCTGAATTTTTGACTCCAAAATGTTGTCCCCAAATTTTAAAGAAACTCATTCATTAATACTTAGATACACAGAAGTATACCTTAAAGTAAGAATTCTTTGCATCCTTATTGAAAAAAAATTATAAACAGATCAAAGTAAAATGAGATGGAAATTAGAAGAGAGTAGGTATGTAGCACATGATCTGCCATGATTTAGTGTCATCTTTATTTATTTTCTATTGCATCCTGTCCTATGGTGCTATTTTTCTGGACTCACTCACAGTGGTATAAAGCTCTGTGGCCATTTCTTCAAAATTACAAACCCTTTCATGCACAGGTCAAAAAATTGATTTTCGTTTCATGTGTGTATAATTGTTGTTATCTGACACTAGGCTTGAAAATGTTTTCCAAAAAGCTATTTTATTATTGAGGGCTGAATATTACCAGGATATAGAGAAATCTTTTTTTACGCTTCCAAAATAGAAGATGCAAACTGAACTCTGGGAGAGGAAAAGCTCAAAATCTCAAGAGATAAACGGAAAAATATCCTCTTATCCCTATGTGAACAGATAGGGGGAAAAAATAGAGAGAAAACAGAATCAAAAAGGAAAAGCTCTCTAAGATCAAGGAGTCCAACCATTAACCCAGCACTGCCAAGTCCACCACAAAGCTGTGTCTGTATGTGCCACATCGACGCACCTTACTCATAGCTCCAGAGACGGTGACTGCACCATTTCCTTGGGCAGCCTGCTGCAATGCTTGAGAATCCTTTTGGTAAAGAAATTCTTCCTGATGCCTAATCTGAACCTGATCTGACATAACTTGAGGCCATTTCCTCTGGTCCTATCTCCTGCCACTTGGGAGAAGTGACCCACCCAAGTGATCCCACCTGGCTACAGCCTCCTTTCAGGCAGATTTAGATAGAGAGTGATAAGGTCACCCCTGTGCATCCTCTGCTCCAGACTAAACAAGCCCAATTTCCTTCAGTCACTCCTGATATGATGTGCTCAGCCCCTTCACCAGCTCCATTGTCCTTTTCTAGGCACACAAAAACATGGCATCAACCAAAAGGAAGGGCAAATTCCCCTGAGACCCCCACTGTTAGAAAACAAATGGAGAGGAGTGCTTAGGTGAGTCCTTCAATGCAGAGAGCCTTCAGGATAAGGAGGAGAATAATGATTACAATTAGAGTTAAGATCCTACAGCAAACTGCAAAGGTTCAGTGTCAGATACACTATCTGCTAGTAAATTATTATTTTCTTTCTTTGCTGTGATGTAAAGGAAAGATCGTAAAGATTGATTAAAGTCCAGGCCAGTTTTATCAGTTCTGGGAATACAAGTGAAGAGATTTCTTTTTGCACAGATACTGTTGACTTGCTTGACTTGGACCGATTATGTCAAGTAAAACTGTGTTATACCACATGTGTCTCATCCCAGTTTTTTCTGTGACCTAAAAATACTTTGCTCACAAAGAACTTTGACTTTGAAGAAATAGAACTTATAATATGAGAAGAGGAAGTGCAATGTAGAGCAAGTCACAGATCCATTGAGACTGAAACCTTGATAACTGAGAGAAGAGAAAAAGTACTTTGATACTCATATGAAGCCTTGTAATTGAAACACTGGCTCACTTGAGTTATTCCTTTTATAAATTGAAGTGCACAATATGAAGTGACAATTTCCTCATGGGAAATAAGCAAGACCTTGGCCCTTTAACAAGATGTATTCAAAATATTGAGGTGCTGTTCTATCCATTACCTTCAAAAATATTTGCTATTTAAGATGTACCAGTTAATAAATCACAAATATCTTATTTTGGTGTTTGAAATATGAGAAACTAACTTATGACAGTCTGATGACTTAATGAAAAATAATAAATCATGTATACCATGTTTATTTTTTATAGTTGAGAGAAAGAGATAATTATCATGGCTGTAAAAATAATAGCTTTAACAGATTAGTTATTTATTTTTTCAGAACAGTTGCACAAGCTTTTACAAGCTTGATGTGTAAATGCTTTGGCAGGATTTTGCCTAGCTCTGAAAATGGGTTTGAATCCTGCACTTTAAGTGTTCCTTAGCTGTCCTTGCAGACACATCATCCTTCTCCTTGAACAACCTTAATCACAACTTATTATTGATAGTATACAACATCTCATGCTATACTAAAGGAAATTACCAAGTGAAGACTTCACTAACTGGGACTTACTGCTCTGTAATGCTCTTTCTTCAGTAAGTGAAGTCCTCTATACCCCTTCACCCTGTTCACAAAGGATATTTGTAAATATTACAGAATAGAAAACAATAGGAAACTATAGAAAAATGTATGTGTCAATGGCTGTTCAAATAATTAAGTCATTGGGAGAAATATATTCTGCTGTCTGATCTAATAGCGATTTTATCCTAGTGATTCTTGTGCAATAAGTACTTTGCAGCCTAGACAAATTAAAAGATAATTAAGCTCATGCATGTGTTGTGAAACTAAGTCTGAGGTCTGTGGTAACCTGGTCACTATCTGCTGTAACAGAAATAGGAGGGACTTTCCAATGAAGCAGGCAATCATTTATGAGTATGTCAGGATACCCACCATCAGAAAATTCTGTTATTTTAATTATTAATTTAAGTAACGTAATTTCAGAATTGGTATGTTTTTGTTCTTCACGAGTATTTGGGGATTTTCTTTTTCATCAATATAATCTCCAACTACTGAATGCAAGAGAATGTCAAGTCATTGTAACTTCAGGCAATGTGGATTATAAGAACACTCCTTTTGGGTTTCAGTGCTGAACAGTGAGCCATGCCCTGCAGGAAAACACACAAATATTACTATTTGTAGTGCAGAGTCAACAACGCATTGCAGAGCTTGAGGTGGCCCTGTAAGACAGTTATTTATACAGTCCACAATGGAGGAGGAAGAAGCAGCATTGTCCTGGCTGCCCTCAGTTATTCAGGTGCTCTTGGACAGAGACAGCCACACCAGTGTCCCTCCCAGCAGCTGGAGACACAGCAGTGGAGTTCACGGAAGCTAGTGAGCTTGGCCAATGTAATTCAAAACCATAGGAATGAAACTAGGTGTTAGTCTAGCTAGTTAATTTCTGACTTTAGAGGCATGCCCTGGGATCCTTAAACTGATCTTCTCCACCTGAGTGCTCTGAAGCATTTAATAATGCTGCAAAGGTAAATGGGATTTTCCATGGTCTGTTTTTTTGTCTTCAGGCAACAGACAGGATGTGTGATAGTTTAAGGATCAGCTGGAATGCCATTGTATCTTCACTGCTCAGTTGGTTAAACTCAGGTTTTTCTTCTTCTATCTCCTAAATTAAATGATATTAAAATGACTGGAACATGGACTTTTTCATGATATCCTAAGGCCTCATCTGCTTCTCTCACCCTACTCCTACCTTCTCTGTTTTTCTTTCTTAATGGTTACATGAGAGTTGTATTTAAGATAATTTGCCTCATTGCTGAAACAGTTTACAACAAAAAAGTTTTTCCATCCCTCATATAAATCAGCTTTGTTTTTTTTTCATCTAATCTTTATATCTGTCATGAGCTGCTTTCACAGTATGTACTTTTGTTCAAATCTTAAAACCATGGACTTGCAAATGACTGCATTAGCAATCTAGTCTAAATTGAATCCATGTGTGTTGTTAAAGCCCCATGATACAAAAGAACTGCCAGGAACCTGCAAACAGTTTCATTTTATTAATGTAATATTGCAAAAGTAGTCCAATGACTGCGATGGGAAAAATAATTTCAAACCAGAAAATGTTAGATTCAGAAAACTTTTCTAGTTTTTCTGCAGTGTTCACTTGGAGCTTACTGTCTCTGCCAAATGTGATTTTTGGTAATATGCTATTTAAAATGTTACTTCTACCAGACCCCAAAATGCAAGAACAGTACGATTATAAAAATTTCTTGCATTTAAAGCACCAATTTCTCACACAGAATGTTTGGCTGCCTTGCTGATGTTGCATATAAATAAAGCAAATAATGGCTGTCTAGCTCTCGTGGTTTTATAAAAATGGAATGGAATTAGTTCTTTAACATTAATTTATCTGTGATGTTCACAGACCCCTTGAATACCATGCAAAGGGCTACAGAAAAATTGGTCATCACTGATTTTACTTGTATTTGCTGCAGTGTGACATTGAGAGACAACTGCTGTTGTCAGTATAAATTCTTGTTTCTAATGCTCTATCCCCAAATCAGGAGCACTTCCTTTTGTTGTGTAAGAAGTATTTGTCTGAATGGAAAAGTATTTATTCTGTACAAACTTGATTATAAAGCATCTTCATGGAAAAGGAGGAGGGAAATTGAACTACTTTTGTCTTCTGAGGTAGAAAATAGAATATAAATATGTCAGTTTACATACTTTTTCTATCTGGTTATTCACTTTTTCTCCCAAAACAGATATTTCATTCTATTTGAAGTGCCTTTGTTGTAACTTTCCTTCATGATAGCAGGAATGTAAGTCAATAAACAGAGACTATTAAAGACTTAGTATTCATTAGAGAGATTACAACATTGGAGTATATTTCTCTAAGCTGAAATCAACTATGCCAGTAATATACATGCATTTCTGCCAGGATAAACTGCTATCCAAGATCACGATTTCAAAGAAAATTATTGGTTCATAATTAGACAGTTGATATTTGGAGGTTTTAGTTGTTCAGTGGTTAGACCTTTGTTTCCTGTATGTTAAAATGCCCATGTACATTTGGTGTTGTGTGCCAGGGTGCGTTTGTCAACAAGAGATAGATTGCTTAAAAGATTGTTTGGCTTTAGGTGGTAAATTTCCAAGCATTCAGAAGAAGTGCTTGTTTTTAAATATCTGGGCTTCTTTGCCTCGGAATTTGCTGGAAGAATGAGCCGTGCAATAACCACTGACCTGCTAGCAGTTTATGTGAGGTCTTTACCTCAATGGTTGTGCTCCGAGCATATAAACATGACCTTTCCACAATGGAGTATATGGAATTTTTAAGTGGATGATATTGTCTCTTTGCTTGCAGCACTTCACAGTGCTTCAGTTTTATTCAGTTTTCTGTGTTTACTATCATGGGAACTGTAGATAGTTAGAGAGGCTTCTTAGGCTTATCAACGAGAGATATCTGAAAGGTGGCGTAATTAGGTGACCCAAGAAGGTGATTAGACCTTTCTGCAGAAAATACCTGTAATTTATGGTGCAAAGTAAAGAAAAATTGCTTTTTTCTTCACTGTGTGTTTACAGAGTGTGTTTTTATTAGTCTTCC
This sequence comes from Melospiza georgiana, assembly GCF_028018845.1. Classification (NCBI taxonomy): domain Eukaryota; kingdom Metazoa; phylum Chordata; class Aves; order Passeriformes; family Passerellidae; genus Melospiza; species Melospiza georgiana. The sequence goes on along the minus strand of NC_080434.1, from coordinate 24,022,607 downwards.
TTCAAAGGTATTTAAAGGCATGAGTCTGTGAGCAAAAAAAAACCAGGCTAGCTTCCCCCTATAAGAATAGATTCAAAGAAGAAACAAATCTTAATTGGACTTTGGAACTACTAATACAGGGCTGTGTCTTTTCCTGTTTGATGGGAGTGGTTTTTTGTATATGTAGGTTTTTGTTTGGTGCTTTATTTTTTCCCCCTTCATTTCCTAGGAAACAAGCCCAGAACTCAGGCAGACTTAAAAACTTAAAAGCAAAACAAAGTGTATGAAATGGTATAGAATATGACATTTTAGTTAATGCAAACCAAATAAAACCTATTTGCACTGCTCAGATGTGTCAATTGAATTTAAAGAAGAGATCAAACCTAAAGACATCTTGGACTTTGATTTGAATAGTATCTTAGTAACTGTTTGCACACTTTTACTCTCAATTTTTATCGCATAAGGACAGGACTAATGGATTCCTGTCAAGACCAATTATTAAGTGCTTGGTTTGTATAACTAAATATTCCTAGAAGGTGAGACTTGCTGTGTGCATTAATACTGAAGGCAAAGCAAACTGTATTCTGGTACCATGCAACAGTATTCTTTTGCTGCTGGGCAGAACTGAAGGTGAAACTTGCATTTGTTTGGGCATTGATGTAAGTGACATTTCACTTTGAGGGCCTGATCCAGCTTCTGTAATGGACTGACTGTAGCAGAGTGAAGACTCTTGGTCAGGCACAAGAAGCATGAACTGGTTGTGTAGATGATTGTGATTAGATTTATTGCTAATATGGTGCCTAAACATTGTCAGTGCAGTATATAACACTATAAGAGTTAAAAGGCTATAATATAGGGCAGGTTTAGCTGGAAATTTCCAGGTTTACAGCCTTTGGCCTTGCAGAATGAACAATTATGAAGCAACAAAGCACCTATGGAGCCACGTTAGGATTTTATTTCTGTATTTGATCAGATCTTTTGTGCTTTTCCTCACTTATCTAGAAGGGGGTGTTCCCTGTCTTCAGGGTGGACATAGCCTGAAGGCAGCCCTGCCAGAGGGAGGGATCCACAGGGAAGCTGCCTGCAAAATCAGGAGCACAGTTTGCCCCACTGGCCCAGTCTGCAGCAGCATTTCACAACATTTTGAAGGCCTATGTGCACCAAAGTCAATTGAAATCCCTCCAAGCTCCCCATCTCTGGAATGCATTAATTATGTGAGCATCCAGACAGTTTCTCCTGCAAATCCCACCTATCTTTTGTCATAGATGCAGTCACATTGACATGAACTCCACTGAGAGCAGGAGTGAGCTGTGCCAGAGTGGTGTTCCTTGACAACTGTGGGAGTTGGATAGACATACTCTTTCAGTAGCACACTGTGAAAACCTGTCAGACCATCATATTCCCAGATAAGTGGCTTCTCAGAAATTTCAGGAATGTAATTAAAATTTACTAAGCATTTGTAGAACTTAGTTCAAGAAAGTACATTTTGTTTGCAGATCAAAGTTGAGACAAGATTTAGCGTGGAGTTGGTTTAACTCCAAGCAGGCAAATGAAGAGGTAGGTCAAAAGACTTAGGACCAAAACTCAGATTAAAACACTGGAAGTCAATGGTTTAGCTTAAGGACCATGGAAGGTAACATAATGAAAAGGTTGCACTGGGACAGGGAAGACATTTATCTCTCCTGCTGTCTAGTCTCTGATAATGTCTTGGGGGGAAAATGCAAATACTTCAAGGAGAGCATAAGGCTGTTGAGGCAAGTGCATAGTAATACTTCATTAGTTTCCCAGCCTCAAACCATTTATAATTTGGAAAATTACTGGGCTAGAAGAGTTTCTGTGCAGTTTTTTAACCCTCAATATATTTCTTTCATGAAGGTACCCAGGCTGTTCTTGAACTCAGTAACTTGCAGCTTTCTGTGGCCAAGAATTGTACAGCTTTGTGACAAGCTTTGAGATGAACCAACTACTTTCAGGTTTTTCAGAATTTTTCACATAGTAATTTTAATTTGGAATGATTTAGCTCTTCTACTAGAAAAGGTGGTGGTCGCTGTAGACCTTTTCCCTCCATGTCATTCTTGTTTTAGTAGTTAGTTGCTGCACATCCATCTCTTTATCCAGAATAATAAGTCTGTACCTATCCATTCATAGAATTCAGGTTGGAAGAATTTCAGGAGGTCTTCAAGTCTAACTCCACTCCTCTGTGTATAATTCATCCAGTTTTGCCAGGGCCTGTGTAGAGAGAGGATCACACTGCACCGTCCTTGAGATGCAAATTTCCTATGAGTTTATAGCATATTATAAATAAATGTTCTTCTATTTGGTTTTTTTGTTTTGTTTTTTCCTTAGACTTGTACCTTTCTTCATTAAAAAAAAAAATCAGCATCTTTAAATTGCAGGGCATGTAGGAAGATATTTTATATACGATAAAATTTGGTTTATGAGAACAAGTCATGTATGTAAACTCTTTTCAGTTAAAATACTGCTACTTTTTGAAAATCTGAATGTGGAAAACACTATATTTAAGTTGAGAGCTCATTATATAAATGGGGTTTCATAAGAAAAGTTCCGTCTTTCCACTATTAATATTCATAATGATGACATAAGATTAAGAGACAAGGCCTTAATCTTAACATGATATTAAAGAAAGAAGTTGATGGAGAAAACATATTACAGAAAAACTCTTCATTGATTACTTTTAAAACTGGGAGAAAGGGTAAAACTGCAGCATTTTGCAGTCAACAGCACAGCATCTGTCTGAACTGTGGAATTCATTATTCAGCCAAGATTTTTTTTGTATGTTTTGTGAACAGCAACCTTACAACCAGAGCTGATAAAATCTGAAGTTGCATCCTAGGAAGCTGTGGCATACATCTCTGATGCAGCCCTGTTATGGTGGAATATTGGTAGCAATGCATTTTGTTTGTGCATCTGATGATGCAGTTCATGAGCAGGCACCAAGAAGGACCCAAAGCTTCAGGCTATCAAAGGGAATAAACTAAACAAAGACACATTCTTCATCAAAGAATATGTAGAGCTGAGGCAGTACATCACACAGACTGTCATATCAGACTAAACATTCCCCTGGCTGAGGGCAAGCAAACTTTCATGTCAGGTGAGGTGTGACAACAGAGAGCATAAAGCCCATTACACATTCATCCTTTCACACCACTTCTTCAAAGAGCAAAAAACACCTTTTCTGTAGAATTGTGTCTGAATAGTCTTCATCTTGGTCATTGCTGGGTATTGTCAAATGGTGTCTAACTTCACGCACCACATTTGGGCTTATCTTTAATGTCATACACGCATCCCTCTGAATACTAACATGGTATCATTGGTGGCAGTGCTTAGATATGACTGCCCAGCTGCTGATCACCAGCAAAATAAGCAAAGGAACCCTGCCTACTGCATTAGAAGTGGTGGTGAAACCTTAGCTTAATTATTGTTTCTAACTTTCCATCTTCGTAGAATTTGTGGCCAAGGGAATGAAGTCTAGAAAATTTCACTGACAAAATGTTAGGAAGCTTAGGACCTTATAAGGTTTGGAGAAATCTTGAAGACAATGGATTCTAGGATGCAAAGAAAGCAGAGGAGGTGAGGTGACAATTTTCAAGCAGGTTTGAATTAGCTGCAGTGACAGAATGAATTAAGTATTTTCCATATTCTCCTATGCATCAAGCTGATTGGCATATAACAAAGATGGGTTGTCATATGCTGGGAGAAGCCTTGAAGCACCTGGAAGGAAGGCTTGAGCAATCTATATCACTAGAGGTTTTAGAAAGAGATTGCAGAAACAGTTTAGAAGTATTGCAGAAACAGTATAGCTGCTGCTGCCTTGCTTTCAGGCATAAGGAGACTGAATCTGCTGCGATGCACAAGCCAATGTTGGTATTCAATGGAAAAACAACCTGAAGATAATGTGAAAATGAGCTATAGAAGAAGATTGACAGTCTTGAGAAAATGTACTAATGGGCTACTTTAATCTAACAGAAGCATCATAATAAGAACTAATGACTAGAAGCAGAAGATGCATAAACTCAAATTAAAAATAAGACAGATTTTTATGCTGAGAGTGATTAACCTTTGGAAAAAAACTGCCAAGGGGAACTGTGAATTGTGTATTTCCTGAAGATTTGAAATTAATACCAAATGTTCTTTCTGACAGTTAGGCTCCAGTTAGGCTTAGTAACAGTCCACAAATAGCCCAATCTTTTTTTTTTTTTTTTCTTTCTTCGGAAGTGGAATTGATGAGTTTTTTTGCTTTGGGGAGTTGGTTTGTTTTGGTTTATTTTCAGCATGGTAAATTTTTACTTCTTCCACCTTGCTACAACCAGTGTAACACCTGCTGACCTTCCTTTTGGATTCCAATCATCAGTGCCTGTTTTAAATAGACAGTGTAACCAATGTGTCATGGAAAACAGTAGTTCAGAGTTTGGATGTGGGAGGCTCAAAATGAGATCATAAATTCTTTGTTATTCTGTTTACTGCAGTAAAATCTTAGTTATTCATATGCTACAGGAAAAATGGGCAAAATTTTTATTGGTGAAACACTGGAAACTGGGTTAGATGTGGCCTTAAAGACTGTGAATATATTAATTGATATACAACTACTACTACTAGCAGATGGTAATGGTGGGCTTATTTCTGTTTAGGAGTTTGTGCCTTGTCTGACTTGATTCTATTATTAATCAATTTCTTAAATAACATATAAGTAATACAATGTGTATTTTTCTTCTTTTATGATATTTTGATTTTTATATTTAAAATTCACCTTTATATTGCACTATAAATTTTATGTTCAGTGTAATTATTCAGTCTTAAATCCAACATCCTGTGCAACATTAAATTCAGTGCTCTAACCCCAACTATAGCACACAGAGCACTGCAGTCAGCCTGATGGGGTCATACACTCACATTACCAGGCTCTTGTAAACCCTTTGACTGTCTTTAAGTCTGTAGTCAAAATAACCAAGGTCTTTTTGCAGTTTTCCCATGTCCTTTTGTATGCATAAGAATATAGCAGTATTTTTCAAGTATAAAAGTTTAGTAGAAGGAGAAAACCAAAAAGATTAGAGGGAGAAAAAAATCCATCTTCCCTTACTTGACATTTTGTTATTAGGAGAATTCAGCAACAAATAATTAGTATAGGATTCTTTGCCTGCTTAGACTGCTTATTTACTCCCTACTTAATATTTGTATATTCAGTAGTGTCTAACAGCACAACCAAAGCTTATTCTGCATAGGATGAAAGCTACTCCCTGGCTCTGGAGTTACATAGTTTAAGTGTCAGCTTGTAATACCCTTGCTCATTTTGCACAGATATATACTTTGCAAATAGTCATTTTGAATAAAGCAATGTACTACTCAGAAGGAAGAAAGGATGCAAAATGTGGCCCTAAGGATAAGATTCATCTCCCTTAAATTAGCTATTCAAAGTGCAGTAAAACATTTCTTACTTGATCCCTTTTAATATTGATTCAGCTGTCTGGCCCAGGCAGACACTTCCCTTGTATCTATAATGTACTGTACTTGGAGCAGTCAGGAGCTTCCCTTGGCAGTGAAATTCCAGGCTCTTAGACTCTTGCTGTGATTCTGAGATCACATCCTTTCCCTGTGTTGACTTCTACAGTTGTCCACTTTTTGCTGTATCTGTCCCATCTTCCTTTGGTAGGGTCATACAATCATTGAAGTTGGCAAAGGCGTTTAAGTCCAACACTTAACCCAGCACTGTCAAGCCCACCACTAAACCATGTCCCTGAGTGTAACATCCACGTGTCTTTTAAATACCTCCAGGGATAGTGACTCTACTACTCCCCTGAGCAGCCTGTTCCTTTCTGGCTCTTTCAGACTCTTTCAGACTTTTGAACTATTCTATTCCCAGTAAAATATGAAATGAGGGCCAGGAAGAAGGAGAGTTGCAGGGAAAACAGGCTGACCAAGCTGAATTACATGTGCTTCCATCTCCTGGTGTGGTGTTTCAGGATCATATGAATGCAACACCTGATTTCTGTCCTTCTCACCTCATCATTTCAGACTTGGTACCTGAAGTAGAGGTAGCTTGCATCTTATTGCAGAATAGAGTCTGAGGGAGCAGCACAGCTATTTTGGAAAATTGTAGAGTTTGAAAGTGGGATGCCATCACTAAGAAATGGTGTTAGCATAAGTAAAAGCTTTTTATTATGGAATGGTGTGTGGGGAAGGAAGAAAGGGAAATGTGTCAGAGAAAACTGTTCCACAAAGACTTGTTCTTCTCTGTCCTTTATGAGAAAACTTCAGAGGAAGATGAACTCTAGAAACCATGTAAGAAACCATCAGCAACATTTCAAAACAAAAAATGTGTGGTTGTCCCCCTAAAAACTGGGAGAAATCCCATATTTATGTAACTGTACAAGTATCTAATAGCTCAAGAGGTGCTCACATACCTCTTTGATCTGATGGGTGAAGTGTGAGCTTAACCATTGCTTCTGTTTCCACCTCTGTGTGAACCAATTGTTTAACCTTGAATAAGTGTCTTTCCCTCCCTCCCTGCTGCTGGTTTCCCTGTGCATAACACAAAGACCAAATATTGAGTCAATTAGCTTCTGAATTTTGGTGCATGGACATAACTAAATTGTACACTGTACTCAGAAACTAAAATAATTTGGAGGATGAGTTAATCAGCACTTCTTACTAACACCCATCTACTTGTGAAGTGCTCAGGCATTACGTCAACTATCGTATGTTTGGACTCATTATGCTAGAGTGGGCCCACATCTATCTCAAAGATAGATTATGAAATGCTTAGGCTATTCTCTGTTTCAGACCTTGGCTAGCAATCTGGGGCTGTTATAAATCTGGGATTGTTATAAATCTCTGCTGTAATTTCTAGTATACCGGACTGGGAATTGAGTTTTTCTCCTGCATGCTTATGGTAATGGATTGCAGGTTACCAAAATTACCACTTATTGTATCCACCAAATGCAAGCCACCAACTGACAAAATTACCAATTACTCTAATGCAGGTAATTGTTTTCCTTCAGGTTTTAAGTCTTTTTTTTATGGGATTCTTAATTCTTCTAGATGTTGTTAGTATCCATCTAGCCAGCAAAACAAATAGATCTGTTAGTGCTTCCTCATTTTTAATGACTTTTTAAATAGGTGTTTCTTATTCATCATGAGTTCTCATGTGTTTTCTGATAAAGTTTAAATGGAGTTTTCTGCCTTGGAATAAATGTACCTGTAGAATAAATGTCTGTTTTCTGAAGGGTTTTGTTTGAACAGAGTATTTATGCAGAAGAACTTATGAGGAAAAAAACCACAAGGAGATGGAGGGGAATGGGCAAAATGTGGGGTCTAGATATAACTTAACATTAAGTAATATGTGTAGATATAACTTAATGCTTTTTTCCCCCTGTTTCTGCAACTGCATTCCGGCAGAAATGCCATTCTATGACTCACAGATAACTTTTAGCAAGCTATTTATGTATTTGAAAAGTTTGGTTTGTTGTGGGTTTTGCCTCTTTTTTTTCCTTTTAGTTTGTTATTGGCGGGTGAATATTGTAGTCAGAAATCTTTCCCTCACATCTATGTGCTTGTGGATAATTAGTTGTAGAACCTAATCCTCTATTTCTTATCCATGGCATAAAATGTTGGGATGATGCATCTGTGCCTTTCCAATGATACTGGTGCTTCTATTTGACCCATTTATTTGGAGAGGAGAACCAGCTCTGTTTTTCAGTGAAGGAGGAGAGAAGGCACTCCTTCTGTTATTTAGTTTTTCCCACTTGGTTTCCATGTGCTTTGAGACATCCCCAAAGGGTAGAAGTCCAGGAAGCTGGTAGAGAGACCAAGTTTTGGTTTTGTAAGCAGTGATAGGAAACTCTCTCACAGCAACTTAAAATTTGTGGAAGGTTTCTTCCTGAACATTTCATTTGGACAACAGTACTGTAGAATCACAAAATTGTTTAGGAGGGAAAACACCTTTGAGGTCCATCAGGTCCAGCCATCAACCCAGCACTGCCAAGCTCACAATGAAGCCGCATCTACACATCTTTTAAATGAGTTTCCATTCCTCCAGGAATGGTGACTCAAGCACTTGTGTGGGCAGCCTGTTCCAATGCCTAACCACCCTCTTGGTGAATTTTTTTTTCCTAATATTCAATCTAAATTTTATCTGGTGCAACCTGAAGCTATTTCCTGTTCATCTATTGCATCCTCTTGTCCTATCCCACTTCTCTGTTTAAATTGGTATTTTAGCAGTACAGGCTTGACATCTGCCCTGTGTGTGACTTGCAAGATGAAGTTTTCCAATATTGCTATAAGGCTGCTGGGGAGAAGCAGTGCTTTCTGGAGATCCACAAGGCAAACTCTTAAATATGTTTGTAAGGACTGTAATGTAGGCCCAATATATTGTTTCTCAAGAGCTAAAAGCAAAACTTTTCTATAGAAAACCAAATATTGTTTTCCCCCAGAGTGAAATGCTGTGCCCTATCTGTATATGCCAGGTGACAGATTTTATCTGCTTGTTCTGTCCTTAAGGAATGTATAGACAAGTTGGTTTTTCTTGAAAAATCTGATAAAAAGCCCGTCTCTTCCTTTTCCATAGAATTTTAATTAAATATACTGCTCCCTTCTTGTGATAGGGTTTGCCAGAGGATAGCTGCTTTTGTTCCCTTGTGCAATATGGACAAATAACCTGTTGGGATAAGAGACACTTGAAGGACACTGAAATAGTCTGCAGGATCTTTTCCCTGTTCATTTACAGGTTTTATTGTTTTCATATGACCTTTCTATTTAGGTGAATGGGTAAACATTATTTTTAAATGTGAAATGCTGCTGGTGTAGTACACTAGGTATTTTTTCTTAAGTCCTAGTTAACAAAAAGTTCACTAACATTTAGACATCATATCTTTGTTCTGAGCATAGCAAGTAAAGAGATAAAAACCAATCTCTTCCAATTTCCAATACTTAATGGAAATAAATTCTCTTCTTTTAAAGGTTCCATTCTGTTTCTAATATTTCTTTTGAAAGGAGCACTATTTTATATCATACCACGTGTTACCTTTTGTTCCCATCTTTTTCTGGCATATCCTAAATGCACAATTACATGAATCCATGATTGCTTGTTACACTTCAGTTCAGGGTTAAAAATTTTGTCTAGATAGAGTTCTTTACTAAGACAAGGTAGCTGAATATTCAGTCAAATATCAAGGGTTAAATTTGGCTGTTGATTTGAATTTCTGTCACCTGCCTTCCTCTCCACTTATTTCTACACTATTTTATGTAGTTCCATAAAATGTTTAGCAGTTGCTAGAAAAGTTTTTTCAGAAAAAAGGTCACTCAAATAAAGACACCAAATTACCAAATGCAGCTAGAAAAGGCTTAGCCATTTAAAAGGTCAGATTAAATAGGACACTCTGTGGGGTAATTTACCCCCCAGCTGCTCCGCTTTTGTGAAAGTTGATGAAAGCGCAGAGGTGAAGGAGCTGTGTTTTAAGAAACAGTTTCTGAAGCAAAAGTTGATGAAGATTGATGTGTCTCCTGTCAAGTGCCCTTCAAAGATACCTATCCACTCAGAAGGTGAACATCTCTCTGTGCGATGCTCACAAAGCATTCTTTTCCAGCTCTCACGTCTCATAAAGCAAACACCCTCAAGACAGAATTATAAAGGCACAAAGGTGGAAAGAACTTTAAGAACTGGCTCAGACTTTGGTGCATCTGCCCTTGAATTTTGTGTGATGCCTCTGAGTGTTGACAGATTGAATACTGTATTACGTGCTGCACATTGGCAACTGATAATGTGTTTTTATTAAATGCTGCAATTTTTTTCCAAACTCTCCTTTGAGAAAAGCAAAGTAATACTGTCATTTTTAGTGCATGTCAGTGAATGCTTTAGGAAGGTTATGTTGTCAAAGAGCTGCCTTGTGTGCCTGTGGCAAATTATCTGTTTTAAGTCCATCTTTTCTCTTTTGAGTGAAAGGTTCAATGCTATGTGTTCACAACCATTCAGTTTTAGATATAATAGTTATCAGTTTTACAACTACTCTTTGCTTCAAAAACTGCTAGGTAATATTCTACATGCAATGAAAAGAGACTATATTTATGGGAATACAGGTGTAAGGTACAATCTTAGATATGTTGATCATGGAGAGCTAAAGGAAGGAAGAGGAGATAACAGGAGCCATCAAAGGTGTTTGTTTCTTGAATCTGGGAAAATTGAGAAAAAATCTTTGTGAAAGTTTCTGGGGTTTTTTTAAAGGATTTTTTTGTCTTCCCCAGTTTACTTAAATGTTTTTGTAGAATGACTGGAAGCGTTCATGAGGGATTGGAGGTCAGTAGGATAGTCACGTACTCTATCTCAGTTATCATTTAGTTGCCATTAAGGACTGTCTTCTGTTGCTCTTGATGCTTTTGCTTCCAGAGCACCTGTTATTCACACAAGAACTTTCACACTGTTATTCATCCAACTTTCACCTGGAGAGCACTGTTTCAGATCATGTGTAAATCACACTGGTAATCCTGAAACTGCACTGAGAAGGCATTGTTCTACAAGCTAAATTTTTTTTGAGTTTACAGACCCTTAAATGGTATTGAATTTCCCTCTTTCAAAGGCTGTTTTTCTTGCAAAGCTGTTGGATCAATAGCAGAGTTAATAAGGAACTGGGATTGCTGCCCCCTCAGTTTGAAGAGCAGGGAGCTCAGCCATGTGCTGTCTGATGGAGATCTCAAAGTTCTCTCCTTGGTACAAGAAATTAACCTGCAGGATACAAGAAAAAGCCTCTTTTCTCTGATTTTAAGAATTATTTGAAACAGGTAAATAGAAAATATTTTTCCACAGTATGAAGCTTGTGTCTCACAAGCATCTAAATTTTGAGTGATCATTTTATTTGTCATGTTTAATTGTCGAATTGACTTTTATTCTGCGCTAGTCTTATTGTGTAATAAATTCAGCAAAAACACTGAGAGCTTAGCTCCATACCTTTTCATGTGTTATGTTAAGATTAAATAAGAAGTGTAGTTACTTGGATAGTACTTTTGCCTTGAGTACTTTTAGCAGTTTTTAACATCTGTATTATTGAAATAGGTAGTTAACTTGAAATGATCTGGCAATGGTGACTGTTTATTCCACTGTTCTGCCCCATATTTTTGGGGATTCAGTTTGCTCTATTAGCTTTGATATTTAATTTTTGTCAAGCTTGTTTTTTGGACAGAACACATGGGTGTTATCTGTTTACAACTACCAACTCAGGGTTAAATCGGGAACTAATGGTTGTCATAGGAGGAAGGATTCTTCCAGCTGAATTACAATATACATTTCAGTGTGGTATATGCTTTCTCTGACATGGTCAAGAATCCCACTTCTCAAAAAAATTGGTGAAGAACTCTCTAGTGCCTATAAAATTCACCGGTGTTGGGGCCTTATTCTTGATTCTGTTAATTCATAAACCATTAGAGTAGATTTTAATGGGATTGGTACTTCTCATTTAGGCTCTTCCATACCACTCAGAGTGCTCTTTTTAAAACAGATGGGAGGGCTACCTTTATGTTCATAAATATTCTGTATACAGCATGCCTTTGAATACGAGGGGAAAAACTCTGACATGTTTCAGGGGCACTCTCCTGGATTTTCATCACACTAATGTGGTACACATATTTATTTTTTTCTCATGAATTTGGACTGAATTCCAAAGATAAATAGAATTCTCAGGCCTGATTACTCTTGGATGAATATTTTTGCTTTAAAATGTACATTTTAAGCTATAGAGTGTACTTGTTGAACTCTACTTGGTGGCAATTTTGGAAAATATTTTTCTATACTTTTCATCCTTCTTCGTAAAGCACAAACAAAACCCAGTGTATTGTTGGTGACCATGTAGAAGATAGGTAGATGCAGGAGCCCTTGAAGTACAATCAGTACAATAAGTATTTGAAGCGATAGCTACAAGAGTTTCTTTGGATACAGGATTTCTTTATAATTTCCCCAATACGTGGTTTTGTTCCTGTAGTGCTACACTAACACCTCACTGCAGCAGTATTCCAGTGGTACTTACTTTATTTAAGTGTATATCTTGTTTCAGTCTAGCTGGGTATAGATCAGTGAATCATTACAGCAGTTTTAGAAGGTAAGAGACTGCACTCATGTACAAATCTAAGTTTGTGTACTTTCTTTGACAAAACTAAGCAAAGCAGACTAGTTCTTTGTAAGGCTTATATCTAAAAAGTAAAACTCACTAAGACAAATCTGCTGCTAAAGATGTACTTTCCTGACCTTATGGTAAAAACTTCTAAATAAAATGCATCTTACTGATAGTGACTGTCTACCGAAAGGTATTCTTGAGGTTTTCATCACTTCTAAAAATAGAAGGAAATAACCACTTTTCATTTACATTCTCTAGTCATGGGAGACTTTCAGTGCCGCCTTTGGAGTCTAATTGCTTACAGCTTCTTTTTGCAGTTTTAGTTGGATTTGTTATTCCCTATCACTGCATCTCAATGTAAATGAGCTGTGTGCAATTATACCTTCCCGGTGACAAAAGCCATTTCTGTACCTGGCAGCTTGTAAAAATTCAGAATGAAAAATTATCTAAATGGTAAACAGCATGAGTTTCTGACATTTCTACTGAGCCATGCTAAATGTACTTCTGTGTTTTACATTCAGTAATTAGTTGATTGTGCAGATAAGAGAAGGCAAAAGATGCAGTAAGTATGGATTTTGTTAGGGTATTTTTAGTCTTTGCTAAAATAATACTTTTATTTGGTTTGCTGTTTTCCTCTGTTTTCTTTTAAGGGTATTTTTCTCACTGAAACACATGGTACACAATAGTTAGAGCATCTTATGCTCTATTGTGCTTGGTCCAATCCAAATCCAACCCAGTTTCCAACCCAGTTTACATTAGAGATGTACTTTGTAGCAAAAGATCTGTAGAGATAAGTGAACATGACAGAGGTATATGAAAAAAGCATTGACCATTTGGAAATAATAATAGGAAAAAAGGTGTTGCTAGGTAAGAATAGCATGTGGTACTGTTCTAAGTGCAAAAGAATATTTTTTGTGGCTGTCAATGCAGTGTATAATAACTACATAGAGTCATATAAATGCATGTTGTTCTCGTGTATCAGAAAGTAAAAGAGAAGATATTTATATGTCAAGTCCTAATCTTAAAAAGTTTTAGGATTCATCTCTGCTGACACAAGTAATTTTTATATTTTGAGACTCTTTTCTTTTCAGTATACCTGTCAAGCTAATACTTCTGTTTCTTGTTTATTCCCCCTGATTCTTTGTACTAATCATGGAAACAAGAGCCTACTTGTGATAATGGGCTTGTATGTGGATCGGTGGTGTCACCATGAAAGGGTGACATTGAAGTTAAAAGAAGCTACTAACGAGGGTCTCAGGGGAAGTGGAGCTAATTAGTCAAGTTAAAAAGGGATAATTCATTGCAGCCTTTGTCTTAGAAACACATTTCAAAGTTTCATTTCCATTTCAAAGTTGGAGACTGTAACTTGCAGAGTTATCATGATACATTTAGCTGGAGAAATAACAATCTGGTTCTTTCTGGTTGGCAGCTGAACAAGATTCCTAATGGCATGTGAGTCCCAGGTCATCACCCTTTAAAACAACCTAGAAGACCACATTTCAGGCTGATACCTCCCAGTTATTTTGACCATGTTTTCTCTATTTTCTGTTTTTTTCTTTTTTAGTTATCTTAAAAACCATTAAAGTAATATGCATATGCATGAAAACCCAAGATTTTCTACCTTTGAAAAATATGTCAGTTTAAGTTCTGCACAAGATTGTGCACAGTAGCTTGGTTGTGTCCATATTCTAAAGAATATAGAAGGCATGTGAGCTATCAAAAGCTCACATAGAAACTCAAAAGCTTCTAGCCATCTTTACTGAGGTGGTGAGTGTTGTGCAACTGACGTAACTGAGGTTTTCTTTTATATCCCTCTAATCAGAACTAAAGTTTTTTAATGGTTTTACTTAGAATAGTTATCTCTGTATCATTGCTTTTGAGAGAAGTCATTTTAGGATATAAGGAAAATAATGAAGTATTACTTCCTTATTTCTAAACAAAGCAAGTATTTTAAACTTTTCCAGCAATTATATCTGTGAGACAATGTAACTTTTAATAAGCAGTGGTTTATAATCTGTCAAGTGAATGCTTCAGCGATCATACATTTAATTGGAATGTGCCAAAAATCTTGCTTCCAGAAGAAAATCATGCTAATCTGATGCTGTTGTCATGAGCTAAAAATTATATGGTTAGGGAAAGTTTCTAGCTGGCAGGAAATGATCAAGTGAACATTCCATACATGATATTAACTTTGCCTCTTGCACCTGATGTCAGGATGCAAATGTTTTCTCAAATCATGTCTATGGAAGCATAGAGCTATTTCTGATACAGACACTCATCTTCAAATAAAGTGATAAACTGCACTTCATGGCAACGCAGGGTCTGCATACTGTTTGTGGTATAAAAGCTCAGCGAGGCATTTCTATTCAACAAGCACAAAGTTTATTATAACAATGTAAAATATGACAGAGAAACTTCTGACACATGATACCTGAATCTGCACTTGAGCTGGCTTTGCAATTTGAAAGGCATTTGGGAATACAGGTATTTTGAAAGCTGAAGACAAGTTATCCTAATGATTACTGACTAAATTGGAAATATATATTCTAGCCAGTGGTTTGCTTACCATATTTTACTGTCCATAAGGGTTTATTGGACAAGTACAAGGAAGCACCAAAAGCGGAAAAAAATGAAAATAAATGCTGAATTATTATGTAGGAAGCTTAATAATGTACCTTAAGTATTTCTGTTACTGACAGAGAAGAAAAGTAAAAATAAGATTTCTCCATTTGCAGGTGTACAGAATAAAATAATTTCTCAAGAAAGGGAGAATTGAAAAATACAGTAAATGAACTGACTTAATATGGAATATATTTTATCACCTATAACCTGCACAAAACTAATTTACTAGTGTTTTGAATGCAAATATTAATGAAATGCAAAATATAATATTAATAAAATAATTAAAATATTATTGTATGAGTACACATGACTCAAGTTTAAATACTTGATTGTAGAAATAGATGAGAAAATCTAGAAACGACAAACCTCACTGGACTGCACACATGGTAGCCTTTAAAAACAGTGATTTGAGTGTCTCTGATGCAATTCTAATTCTATGTAAGGTGATCTGGAAAAAGTCCTCCAAGGGAAGCAAATCCTGTAGAAGAAAAGATGTAGTGCTCTTTCTCTGACACATATGTACTCAGTAACTTGAGAAGGGTATAGATGGAAAAGCAGATTCTGATTTGGTGGGTAGAATTGTTTCCTACTGAAGCTGCAACTTCAGTAACAATGCAGGGATTTCATACACAGAATTTTCCAGAAAACATGAATAACCTTTCAGTTTGATTTTCAGAGCTTTGTAATGTCTTTCTAGGCACTCTGTGACGTATAGAAATAAACACACAGCTATTGTTTATTCAGCTAGCAGGGCAGTACACTCAACAGCTAACCACCTCCTTTTCTTAGTACTGCTTCTAAAAAAATACTGAGTGAAAGAAATAATTAGGAATAATTTTGTTTGTGGAACGCTTACATTGATAACATCGGACAACAACCTGGCCACAAAATTCAATATTAACAAATTTCCTTGCTTGACATGACGGTTGCTGTCCTCCCTCTTTGCATTTTAGAGAAGCACTAACTCCATTTTCTTTGTGTAGAGAGGAACATTACAAAGACACAATGTTGGCTTAGGCTTTCTTCAGTTTAAGCTTTTAAGCATTTACATTGATGAGAGACAGGGTGATTCTTGACCTTTTGAAGTAATTTTGCTTTGGCCATTACTCATTTGCCAACCTCATTTGAAAAGCACCTCAGAATCATCCTTAAGGCAAAAACTTCACTTATGTAATTATTTTACTATTCAAAGGGAAAAAAGAAATGTCCAGTTGGTAGTAGATTCTGATGTGTATTTTCCCCTCATTCCAGTGGAATCTTAATTATGCAATTATGTCAGTCAGTCTTTTATGTCAGCAGACAGTCTTTTTCTCAAAAGACTATTTATTCTATTATGTAAGTCTGTGAAGTAATCTTTGCTCCATTATGACCAGCAAAACCCTGTGGCATTGTGACTTCATTTTGTCTAATTCCCTTGTGAGAAAAATTCCCTCTACGGAAGTCCTGCAGAGAGCTTTTCTCACCATCCTTGTAGAATAGTGGAGTCAGCAGTGCAGGAACAAATTTGTGTGGTGTATTTTGTCCTCATTTCTCCTTTTTGTGTGGAAGTTTGTGTGCGTGGTGTCTATTTCTTGAGTGTTTTGTTTTCGTTTTTGAAACAGTGAAAGGCAGCATGTAACATGGTGTATCATTGAGTGGGTAGCTAATAATGTCTTTTAAATTATGTCAGTTTTGTGTCTAAAATGCTTTTCAAATAAGGTGTTTGAACAGAAGCTCTCTGTAAGGTTGTGGTTTAACCCCAGCTGGCAGCCAAGTGGGTGGGCAGCTGCTCCCTCACTCCCACCTTCCTGGTGGGGAGGAAAATCAAGCAGCAAAAAAAAAAGTCAAACTCGGTGGTTGAGATAAGAACAGTTAATTAATTGAAATAAAAAAAAATGCTAATAATGCTAATGATAATTTTAGTGAGAAGGAGATAGAGTAATAAAACCCAAGAGAAACAAGCAGTGCTCGCTCCAGTTCTTGCTCCCTGCTCACTCATGCACAGTCCATGCTCCAGCAGTAATCAATGGCTCCAACCAACTCACTTTGCTTTATACACTGACTATGGTGTTCTGTGGTATGGAATATCCCTTTGGCCAGTTTGGATCAGCTGTCCTGGCCATGCTCCTTCACAGATTCTTTGTGTACCAGCTCACTGCCAGAGCACAGGAAACTAAAAAATCCTTATTTTAGTACTAAGCAATAACCAAAACATCAATGTGTTATCAATTATTATTTTCATGCTAAATCCAAAACCCAGTGCTGTATGAGGAACAAGGAAGAAAATAAATATTCCAGTCAAAATTGCCTGGGAGGGGTTTGTAACAAGGTGGTCTTTAAGGTGCCTTTCAACCCAAGTCATTCTATGAAAACTAGGACGTGTAGTTAAAAGGAAGATTCTCATGTCCTTGCTTGTGTAAGTCAGAGGGCTCAGATTTTCCCAAGCTTATGCAGAATTCTATCCGCCAGAATCAACATTGCCATTAGCCCAATTAACAGGGCAGAAAACAGGAAATGTCGTTGTTAAACATTGTTTTCTAGAAAAATGGTATTTAGAACAATCTCTTAAAGCTGAAAATATTACAATTATTTGCACTTAAAATATTAATAAGTTCCCTCCCTCACTTAAAAAAAGAATGAGCCACATAAAGACTTGCTAAGAAAATTTCTCAAACTGCATGAAAATGCCTACATTTTCTTTTTTCTCCCCTTTAAGTTCTGGGTCATTCAGCCCTATCAGCTGTAGCCAAAACATTTAATTAACTAGGCCATCATCACAGTTTGAGTGGACCTTAGTAGAGCTGCTCTACAAAAATGTCATATGTCAGACATGAGACCCCATTTTCTTATGCAGTGAAGATAATGCCAGATAGCCCACTCTTTCAAGAAGCATAGTAGATATTGGTTTCTCCTCTTTATTGATGGACTGCAAACTAAAAACAGAATCCATGTTCCACATGGGGATGGTTAAAAGTAGAGACCACATTTCTTATGTTTAGAGATCACCTTTCTCTCACATTGACTTGTATCTGTTCTCCTATGTAGAGCAGGACATAGGATTTGCTTTTAACTTCAATGCAGGTAGAGAGAAATGTGTTTCTTTGAAACAGAAATGCTGCATCTCTATGATCTGTTGTTCCAGCTCAGTAGAATATTTTATCTATTAATGCTGATAATAAACTGTTTCTTCAGAAAAAACAGTTTGGAGACTGCCTTCTCCTGTTCACTCAACTAAAGCTTAAGTAACATTTAAAATCCAGAGGAAAAAGTAAGCCATTAGCCTAATTTTGAGAGCCAGATTTGGGGCAAATGATCTCCAGAGGTTCTTTCCAACCTAAACTACTCTGGTAAGTCACCAAACAGACAAAGCAAGCAACAGTTTAAGTACAGTCTTTATACTGAAGTCAGCAGTGTATTATCAGAAACACCATTTTTAGGCTTTTTTTCATATCTATTCTAAGTTGAACTCTAGCAAATCTTTATTAAATACTCATCTTAAAGTCCATCAGGTTTAGACCTGTTTAGGCTTCTAGCAAATCCCAGAAACAACCAGACTCTTCATAAATCGTTTCTACAGAGTAGCTGAAAATTACCCATTCCAGAAGCAAAAATAATTTTCCTGCATTTTTTGTTGCACAAGTCTGGGTGTTGTACATGAGGACAGAAACCCTATCTCTCTTTAGACTGTTGGATGGGAATATCAGCTGCATTGTTGGGTCTTCTGTTGGAAGTCATTGCCTATCCTTTCTCTCCACTTTACTCAAAATTTCAGCCTTCTGAGTACTTTGTTTGGGCTTTTCATGACAGGTGTTGTTAGTTGTGCTGAGTAAGATACAAGCTATGCTTCAGACCATCCTACACAGGACTGAGGTAAAGCATGCTCAGCAATAGGAATGGCTGATCCAGTATTTTGGGGCTACCTGAAGATAGACATGTTAATTGAATTCAAGTACTGCTATTTGAAGTTTATTAAACTTCTGTTCAGGGTGTAGTGCAAATTTTTGATCACTTTTACTACCTGTTTGAACTCAGTGGTTGCATTCAGGTCCATCTGGAAACTGAGCTTGGGTGACTATTCCCTTCTGCTGTGACTTTTAATCTTATGATCACAGTGAACGTTTTAGACTGGTTCACTACTCTCCAGCAAAGCTGGAGAGAGATGTGTTTTGACTGAACTTTCTTCCTGGCTGTCAAAAGCTGTTGGAGTCAAGGTTTGCAGAATGCTGCAGTTCATCCCCCACCCCAAAATTACATTTAAAACTTAATTGATCAAAATAGCAGTGGGAATATGTTTTGCTGGAGTCGCACAGTGCTTGCAGCATGGAGTGAACTCACACATGCAGTGCAGATGAGCTCTGTGGCAAACAGGTTTGCTGTGTGCATAGGAATGCCATGCCAGGTGACATTGCGTTGTATGAAGATCTGCTACATATTTATATTGGAAGGAGAAGAGAGTTGGAAGATTTTAAAATCTAGAAACAATCTTGAATATTAGAATAATTCTTAACTGCTATTACCTGGTTAATATTGTTATGGTGTTAAGGATGTCAGGAAGGTGTTTGCCAGCTCTGCCTTTCTCATGGATGTTGAGTGATTTTGGGGACAAGGATGCAGTGCCCCAGCTGAAGTCTGCTGGGCCGGTCTGGAGAGTGCTTGCAGAGACACAGTAGCCTACATGTTAAAAAAGAAATTGATTTTTTGTGGTTGTCTAGTGCTATGTAGAAAAACTTACTGGATGTGAAAACTGCAAGTGCAGTTGTGCCATGAACATAGCTGTAATATAACCCAACACCATGCCTGTAGCCTGAAATCCAGAAGGGCAGGACTGTATTATCTGTAACGCAATCTGTGTGAAGGAGAGCAGGATGCATATTGTAGACTACATTTTTGCCATTGAGTTATTGCTGGATGCTCCTTAGGATGGAAAAGAGACAGGAGGGAAAACTGTGTGGGAATGAGAGTTCAAAGGGGACACAACAGGTGTTGTGGATTTTGTTCAGTTGTTTAAAATCACAAAGTTTTGGGGTTACCCTTTTCTGCAAATAATGACTGCTTTCATAGAACCATAGAATACTTTAGGCCAAAAGGGACCTTCAAAGGTCAAGGAGTCCAAGCCCCTGTAATGAGCTGGGACATCAACTCTATCAGGTTGTTCAGAGCCCCATGCATTGCTGTTAATCAGCTTCCAAAGGAATAATTTGGTGTGCAGACAATCACACAACTTGGCAAATTCCTGTTCACAGAAGTACTTGAGCACGTTTCACAGACTCCTCAGAAATCCACCTTAGCAACTCTGCAGCCTCCCTCATGCTTTGGGAATTCAGGGCTACAAAGGTCATTCCACCCAGTATTTTTGGTGATAACTCGGTGCACATCCTGTGAGAAAGACAGCAGTGGAAAGATGAAAGCTCGCCATTGTATGGATTTCTTTCAGGATACTGTACATGCATGTCCATGTACTTTTCATGTTCCTCAGTCTGAATATGTGCATTCTTTTCTCTCCAGAGGAAAAGAGAAAGATGCTATTCAGCCCTCTCCATTCAGTGGTTTATATATGTGGCTGAAAAGTAAAATATTCAAATCTTTGCTAAGTTACAAGATGATGAATTTCAAGTAGGATCCTACTCCCTGGATGGCTATGCAGTCGTTCATGGGGTGAAAGAGCTTTTGAATTTAATGGGTGCTTTTTTTGCATGATGCTATCAAATGTTACCATGAAAATGACTAGAATTCCCTGGCAGATCCCTTCTTTTGATTTCACAGCTCTATAAAAGGTGAGCCACCCCAGAGATGTGCTTTTTAGTTGCAGGACAAATGGCATTGCTCTAATTGCAGGGATCCTGTTTTGTATAAACACTAACACGTTTATTGAGGCAGGGATTTCTGTCTCTGGCCTTGACGTGTCAGTTGAATGCCTCAAATGCAAATAATCAGTAATAATACTGAAAGCAGAATTTGCTTCAAGTTTTTCAGGGTCACAATGTTTTTTTAAGATACATGCACAAGAAAACAAAAGGCCTCGATTTGAGAACGCTGAGGCATCCTTTTAGCAAGGTCTACCCTAAGTGTCAGACAGTATCTCTCTTGATGCAGCACAGCCCATGAGGTCTTTGGTACAGCTGAAGAAAAATAGAATAATGTCAAGAAGGGATTTGCTGTATAGGATTAGTAGCAGATCTTGTAAGACTGACATAAAATCAATCATGAGAGCCACCAAGAAATTGAAGTCACGTGCTCTCCTGACATTTTAGAATTCCATGTTGATGGATGGTGCATACCCTGTGATAAGAGACTCCTTCAGCTTTGGAGTAAAACATTGGATTCACATTCTGCTGCTAGACCACACCTTGAAGCATGCAACATACCTGCAAGAATAAAAGGTAGTTTATAGGGGTTTTTTTAAATGGTCCAGTGATTTAGGAGCACAAATCAAGTGAAAATCCTTATCTCTGCGACAAGTACAAAATTATATATATGAAAATACCAGTAGATTGCATAAAGAGTAGAACCCACTTTTTTTTTTTTTTCTCATTGTTTCCCACTACACTGGTATTAAGCAGAATCTGTTACTGAAATGCAGGGAGCAAAAAAGTCTTCAAATACCTCTTCAAAAACCATGAAAATAAATAAAAGCTATTGAATCTGCTGGCCTGTCATTGCATTGTTTAAAGATATAACTGCTGGATGAACTGGTGTCATCTTCTGAGTACTGTAAATAAAGTCCTACAGGCATTTTCATGTTAAGTTGATACAGTGAGGTCTTCTTGGGAGATGGGAAAGATATCAGAAGTCTGTCTTTTTAAATTGTCACTCCAAGTAATATGGGCCATTCCCAGACTTCTTTTGTAGGATTCTGCATTCATTATATTCCACTTGTTTTGTTTTGTTTTGTTTTTTTTATTCTCCCTTTTTAATGTATAGTTGTTTGTAACATAAAATCTGTCTTGCAGCCCTGCAAGCAGATCTAACAGTCAGACTGACTTCTTTCCTTTTCATGTATTGTCTGTAGCACAGAAAGCCTGCAGGCCTGTCGCTTCCCCTAACTTTTCCTGAGCAACTCAAATCTTTTTGGATTATTCCCCTGAGCTGCAGATCCAAAGCCACTTAAGACTAATAGGTGTGTACACGTGTAACTGAGTGAATGACCTGGAGCCAGAGAGGGCTTTGCACGTGTACCTGTGGGTCTGCAGTCCCTCTGATGGCTGTGTTAGTAGGTTTCATAGAAGAAGCTGATAAAAAGGAGCATCTGATCCTAGAAGTTCACAGTGTCAATGTTTTTATAGAGAATAAATATTTTACAGAGAAGTCAGAGGAAAAACCCTACCCATGGAATTCCCAGCGTTGTTGCCACCAAGATGTTTTCACAAGAAACACACAAGATCAGACTCTGTTGCTGTTCCTGAAAGATCTGTGACAAAGGGATTGGCAAGATGTGAAATTTTCTAATTTCTGTGAACAGTAATTCTCCATAAATGGAAATTTCACTGTCAGAGGAAGTAAAACCAAGAATAATGAAAGAATTTTTTTCTACACCTTTTGTGTCCTAGCATTTACAGCAAAGCCTTACTGGATAGTCTCTTGATTGAGGCATTAACCAAATAGTTTAACACAGCATCAGTAGACCTAACTGTTTATGCCTCACATGAGCAGGGATTTTACTGTTTGGATTGAGTTAAGTAGTAGGCTGAAATACTGCTTTGTAACACAAAGTAAATATACCAGAAATCTGAGATTCAAGGCACTGAGATCTGTCTGTTTACGAATGCAAACCTTACCCCCTTTAATGTGAGTTGCAGAACTGATTGTGTTTGTACTGCCTAAAGCTGGTTGTGCAGCTGATCCTCGTGGCAGGGGGTGTCTTTCAATGGGCTCTTCCTATATACCCTGCTCTAAGGTGGAAAAGTTGCAGAAAATTTTTGGAGTACTCATTTTTACCATTTTTATGAATCTGGTCAGGTTAGTTTATGTGCCCATTTCTTGGATTTTTCCTGGAAAAGTTTATTTTTTCATAGGAATAGTGGTTTTGCTTGGGAATTTGCTGTCGTTGTTGTTGTTTCTGATGTGAAATAAATGCAGAGTGCTGGAGACACCTTGAAAATATTTGGTCATATTCTAACTTTGAATTTGTACTACTAGGTGAATGCTGTGTTATTTCCAAAACCATCAAGCGTGGGTGACCATCCCTTAAAAAGTGATCTACACCTTGAACTGTTTGTAATGGTCACTGTCTACTCTGAAAGTTCAACATTATGTACACATATGCAGTGTGAGGAAGGAGAAAAACTATTCATATTGCAGAGAAAAAAATAACTTGGGGGTACTGATGGATAAGAGGCTGGACATGACCCAGCAGGGGAAGGAGGGGATTCTGCCCCTCTGCTCTGCTCTGGTGAGACCCCACCTGCAGGGCTGCACCAGCTCTGGGCTCCCAGCACAGGAAGGACATGGACTGGGATTGGGTCCAGAGGAGGGCTGCCAAGATGATCAGAGGGATGGAGCATCTCTCATTTGAGGAAAGGCTGGGAGAATTCAGATTGTTTGGCCTGGAGAAGAAGAGGCTTCAGGGTAACCTATTTGTGGCCTTCCAGTACCTGAAGGGAGCCTACAAGAAAATTGGAGAGAGACTTTTTACAAGACCATGTTGTGACAGAGCAAGGGGGAATGGCTTCAAATTGAAAGAGAGTAGTTTTAGAATGGAGAACAGAAAAAAGTTTGTTACAGTGCTCCCGGTGAGGCACTGTAGCAGGTTGCCCAGAGGAGTTGTGAATGTCCCAACCCTGGAAGTGCTCAAGGCCAGGTTGGATGGGTTTTGAGCGGCCTGGTCTAGTGGAAGGTGTCCCTGCCCATGGCAGGGGGGCTGGAACTAGGAATCTTTAAGGTCCCTTCCAACCCAAGCCATTCAATGGTTCTATGATTCCATGATCAGTGAAATGAAATCCAGATTCCCTCACTGCTGCAATAATAAATGTACCACGTTATATACACTTGTGCTCATTGAGTGGAACTTCTGTTATCTGAGTTCAGAATCAGTAGGTTTAACAGTTCCTTCCCAGAAATCTCCAGTGAATTTTAGAATGGCAAAGACAAAACATATTTTTGTAATGCATCTTCAAATAGACTTTTTAAAGCCTTTTATGTAATATAAGAATTTGGATGTTGAAATTCAGTTTTGCACATTTAGTCCAGGAGTACATTTTAGCCTTGGTTATCTTCAAATATGCAAAAGCTAGCACTGTCCTGCAATTCTCAAAAAAGCAAAGCATTTTTTTTAATCTTGAAGAATACTGGGGGACGATTTAAAAATTAACATAGCTACACAGAAGAAGAGCCAAGAGGGGACATCTGAGGGTTAGAAAAAGGAAACTTTACTAAAAGGAATGAACAAGTACTAAATTGGTGAAGCTATCTGAACTCTTGTGAATGCTGCTTAGCTTTCTTGAACCATCTGTGGGACATTTGGGAGATGCTACAAAGAAAGATTTCAGACAAAAACCCAAGATGAGCTTGGGCCCTATGTACAGGAAGGAAAACTGCTTGGACAGGTTTGGGATATGTTAGATAAGTACTGCCTTTCAAAAGCAAGAGTCTGCTTTTCTTCCTAGCAAGACACCCACAACCCAGAGGACCTCATGGACCTACAATAAATGACTCTATGTTAGCACTTTCGGTTATTCAGCTCTCTCAAAAAAATCAGGTATTTTCTAAACTCTGTGGGGCAGTCAAGGAAGAAATTCCTTTGCTGGTGAATATGTTTTAAGTGTTGACTGACTGTGGCAACTTGAGATTCTTTAATAAGGTGTGGAAATAATATTTGGAAAGAGCAAAAAGTTTAGGCATACACCTTTCTGAGACTAAGTGAATGGCAGATGAGGAGGAGTGAACTTTCAAGATATGTATTAGAAAATGGAAGGCAAAACCACATGATTGAATTACTAAAGAAATTTTATGCACTTAAGGAACAGCACAAATTGACAGCTTTGAGTGAAATGAATACATCAGCTGAAAGAAATTCAGATGTCTGAAAGAGAACAAATGATGTGGAAACAGTCTGATGTATCTAGATGAGTTATTAAAATATCAGCAGAGTATTACATTAGCAAAATATGAATCCTTATAATTGTCAGGGTAACAAACCTACTTATCAGTATTCTTGGTAATCAAAGTAGTGTTGTTGGCCTAAAAGATGAACATAAAGGATTTCTAAAAATTAAGCTATTAGACCCTAATGAGCAGATCGAATTTTTGATAAGGGATAATCAATGCATACTTAGCATCATTAAATTTGTAAGGGAATAATAAATTGATACGTAATTATCTCTTTGATTGTTTTCATCAAATACTTTGCTCTTTTTCCCATGTGTCTCTTTAAAATTATTTCCAAGATTTGCAGACCTGTGATTCATCCATGCTCTTGATGGTAGTTTGCTGTTGACCAGAGTATTTTTGTGTTTTAGCCAAAATTATAAGCACTGAGGTAAGTATAAGATTAACTCAGCAAATTTTAGTCTAATGAGAGGAGAAACCTTTAGTAATATTTCTGGGCTGAGAGAGAGAGACTAGAAGCAGAAGTCATACTTTTTCTAAATGTTGTTTGATTGATATTATACATTTATTTCAGCATGATCACTAAATTCCATGCTATGAAAGAGCAGCTGAGAGAAGATCATTCTTTCAAAGAAATTAAATACTTAAGGGGGTATCCCATCACCTTTCAGTATAGGCAATGCTCTTGATTTTGATCAAGTTGGCTTTTTTATCTACCATCATTCTATTTTTGGTTAATGAAAATAGTTAATAGGTGTTCTAAGGAATAATTTAAGACTAATTTTTCTAGTAATTAGTGCAAGTTTTAAGCGAAATTTTTAGCCTTGTCTTGCACGGTAGACCACTTTAATACATTGCACACAGTGAAAAGAAAGCAGACTTCAAAGCAGATGTGATTGCTGAAATATGAGTGCAGATATGTATTTTTATATAGAGATGTAGTATGTGTATCCTTGTGCTGAAATTTAAAAAGTTTAAAGTCTTTAAAAGTTAAAATTTAAAATTTTCTTATTGACTCATGATGAATTAAAGTTCCCACTCTATCTGAGATTTTTCTATATTTTTTCTTTACTTTTCTTAACTTTCTATTTTGGGGGGGTAGGTAAGATATGCAGTAAAACTAATATTTACATGCCTTATTGAAAGTAAAGAGAAGTTAATGAAATGTTGAGAGGAAGGATTTCATTGTGGTATGCTGTAGCTTTGCCCTCCTGTCTTTTTTGGTAACTTCTTTAGGTCAAGCTGATATAAGCACATATTTGACTTTTGGCAGCTTTGTTTGAGAGGTCCTGATGAAGCCTCAAAATTATTGCATCTTTCGAGGAACTTGCAGATTTTTCCCTATAAAGAAATGGACTTTGCTTGGCTGCCTAGTCAGTGTAACATTTTGTCATATGAATATTAATGGCATCAAACATGGAAAGAGAGTATTAATACAATTTTAGGAAGAACTGAAAGCCACATCAATGTACACAGAAGTGACCCAGGTACTTTCAAATCAGTAGCAAATCATGTCTATATTTTATACTGTATATGAAAGCAATGCAGGTGAAGTTATCTTCACGTCAGAAGTGTTGTAAGGTTCAGTACAGTGCTCTAAACTGAGATAGTTTTGTTCTATCATAAATCCTCTCCCAAATATGCAGTATCAGTAGACATACAAATTTAAACTCCAAGTCCCTATAAATTATGACTTTGAGGTAAATATATGTGGATATTTGCTTATCGACTGTGGGCACTTTTTTCCGTCCTTTTTAACTCTGTTCCACAATCAAATTATCAGGCATTACATACTTGGAAAGGAAATAATCTTGGAAAGGAAAAAATACGTACATACGTAAATATATTTGAAGTTTACAGGGAACACTCAACCAAGTAACTTAGCTTGTCTTTTACACCCCTGTTCTGTCTGTTGCATGCTGTTGTGATAAAAAGATGGCACTGTTGTAAATTGCAAGGAAATGTATTTTGTAGAGTCAGTTTTCACCTACATTATGTGAAACTCTGAGACAGTGTGGACTGGAGATGTCCGTCAGAAATCCTCAAGCAGTGTGTTTACCAGAAACTGGAGAGTTAGAGGTCTCCTGTCTCATTGTTTGCTATCAAAAATGTTGCTAACTGCATGAGATGTTTTGGAAGCATGCCTCCTTCCCTTATTTGAGGCCAAGTTGCATATTTTGGAAATGTGTGTGTGGAGATTCAGTTGCATGAGGATGCTTATGCAGAATGTAGTTTTGGTTAAAAATCAAGCATCCAAAAATTTCCCAAGAACTATTATTCATCACTAACACTTAGTTTTTATTAATAGTTTTCAACTTTTCTCTTTTTTTATAGCAGATTATTAACTCTGCCAATGGCATAGTTTTCAGATT
This sequence comes from Melospiza georgiana, assembly GCF_028018845.1. Taxonomy (NCBI): domain Eukaryota; kingdom Metazoa; phylum Chordata; class Aves; order Passeriformes; family Passerellidae; genus Melospiza; species Melospiza georgiana. Next base: position 23,995,498 of record NC_080434.1, on the reverse strand, counting down.
TTTCTCTCTAAAGATTTTTCAGACTGACTTCTACCAAGGAGTGGAAATTGTACAAACAGCCAAGAGCAGTGGGGAGTGTTACTTGTTGCTAAATACTGACCCTGTTTCTCTGTCTCCCTGGCAATTTCCCACACATAAAGCATTCTCGTCCCTCCTCTAGATGTACTAAAAGGAGCTGAAACAAAGGTTAGTCACTTTGATATTAGGCTGGAGTTCAGGAAGGAGTCTCTGTGTTATAGACTGGCTTTCCTTTTAATGGTTATAACCTGCTGGGAATGCATCAGGTTGGGGATTGGCTCTTCTACTTGACTTTTACTGCAAACTCTTATAAAGACCAACTGAAAATACCATTGATGCTTTCATCTATACTCTTTCATTTTTACTTTTTGAATGTCTTGTTTTGTTTGGGTTCTTTCAAACCAAGAATGGTGCACATCTTTGTCTTTCACCTTATGTCTGTCAGCACTTTTAAAACTGAAGTTGAAAATACAGAATAGTTTCAGTGCCACTGGTGTACTCCACTGTGGCAACTTCTAATGCCTTAAAAAAAATCATGGGGATGTTTATAATATATATGGATTTAGTATGTAATGGAAGCAATGTATTTTACAGAGATTTTAAAATTTTTTATATTATCCCTTTCTGTAATTAATCTTAAACCTTACCAAGTGCATTCTCAACCACAAAAAAAAAAAAAAAAAAAAAAACAAACAAAAAAACCCCCACCACAACAACAAAAACAAACAAACAAAAAAAGGGTGAAAAAAAAAAATCTTACTATAGCTGGTGCTTTTAGGGACAGGACCATTCACAACAAAAGCAGAAAATTGAAATCAAATCATAGGTGAGAATCGCCTAAGCACAGAGTCTGTCTCCCTCAGCTAGAGCATTATTTATAGAAAGTGGGACAGCTCTGTCAGGAGAAGCTCAGGTGCATTGTTTAAATTACTGCACCAAAGAGTACTGAGTGCTGCATTTTCACCCTTGCTGTGTTGGACCTCAGTGAGTACGAGAGCCTCTGTCTTGCCAGCCACTGGGTTACCTGGGCAATGCAAATGTTTCTACTCTGGCCAGGTCCTCACACAGGGAACCATGACCTGAAAGCTTTGAGCAACATTCAGCCAGACCTTATTTGTAGCATAATAATTCAGGGGCTCATCTGGTGCACAGAGATTCAGGTTCCAGCCACTGTGCTGCCTTACAGCTTATATGTGATGATATTGTGTTTTTAATTTTTTTTTTCTTTTACAGCAGTGTACCATGGAATGTTTTGGTTTTAACTTGAGGTTTTGCTTTTGTTTGGCAAACCTGCAACCAGCTATTCAAATTTACACCAGTCTTGGGTGAGCCCCTTTCTATTTCTTTGTACACCACAGAAAACTAACATGGGATTCCAAATTCCCATCCATCTGTTACTTAAGTGTTACTCCTCATAGGGTTTATGGAAGTTCCCTCCTCCTGCTTTGGTTATCTTCAAATATGCCAAAGCTAGCACTGTCCTGCAATTCTCAGAAAAGCAAAGAAGCAATTTTTTAAATCTTGAAGAATACTGGGGGACAATTTAAAAAATAACATAGGTACACAGAAGAAGAGCCAATAGGGGACATCTGCAGTCTTGTGTTATTTTATACATGAGTTTGGATACGTGAGTTTGGATAACAAAAGTCATCCAGAGTAGCAACATGTTGTGATCTGTCCCCCATGTCCCCCTTAATAAAAAATATTAGAAGGATATCATACTGCTGCATAGGAAACTGGTTTTGCTTGCTCTGGATGCTTTTGTGATAAGTCCTTAGAGACTTCTTTTTCTTTCTTTCTTTAAAGGTGACTTTCCAACAAATAGGAGAGATGATTCCCTTATTTCTGCTCCCCTGAGTAGACCCAAAATTTCAGTTCTCACTTCATTCTACTGGAAGTCTGGTTTTTTATATAGAAATAGTTCTCATTTTATACTTAGCTTGATAGAAGACAGAGCTAATTAGTCTGAAGTACTTAATTCATTACTTGGTTTGTATTAACTCAGTTTAGCCTGTCAAATTTCACATTTTGTGACACTGGTAACACATTTAATGACTATATTTATGCCCAAGTCCAAACTTGATAAATTCTTGCAAAATTTTCATTTACAAAGGAGGAACTGCTTGATTTGCCTTTGTAATGAGACTTCTTCTGCTTTATATTGTGCCTGGTAGTTTCATCCAAAGCTGGGGGTAGAAGAATTTCTCTGACAAGGTGTTTAGTAAAGTTGCTTATTCTCTGTCATCTGCTTAAGTACTTTCTTTTTTCTCCACTGAACTTGGACATTCAAAAAGGAGACATGGCAGTGCCTATGGATTATTGATTTTTCTGCTTCCTTTTTTAAGAACAGAGGTAAAAAATGCCATGGGGAACTGATAGACAAATCATATGCCCTCAAATTCCAGTCCTTTAAACTCATATTTGTGTGTTCAGCTTTCTGTATATGGGAAAAGTCTCTGATTTGATTGAAACTCTCTGAAGCAGAGAGTGGAGCAGATGTGTTTAGCCTCAATTTAGTTGAGACTTTAACAGATTTGAAAGGTAGTTGGGTAACCAAGTCGTGATACTAACACAACTTTCTGGATATATCCAGAGTTTTAAACCCCTGAGGTGATTTACTGCTTTCCGCTTTGTGCCAAGACTCACCTGTCAAAAATGTTTTAAATGAGATTTAATGCAATTATTGTTTCCCCCTCACTGGGTTCTTCCTCTCTCAGTGTGGAATTTGCTTTGCAAGAGTGACAGTTTAGAGTCTGGGACTGCAGCTCATCAATTAGCTTGGACAGATCAAGGGCCACAATCTCATTTTCAGGCCACTGTCACCTGTCCTTCACTCCTTGCACAATCCCACTGCACCTCCCTGCAATTACTTGAGGAGTAATTTACATTAAAGGGCCAGAATTCCACGGATTTGCATAAATGTCTCACCATGTCCATATATATATATGAAAGAGAATAAAAGTGGGGAAAAGCACAGAATGAACAGAAGATCTTTGGTGAAGTGGAGCTTACTGAACATGAATAACTTTTTGATACCCAAGAGAAATATGCAATCAGGACAGATATTCAGGCTAAATGGTTTGCAGCTTTTTGAGTAAGTAGCTCATGTGTCAGTGGAAGTCCATTCAGTCCTGTGCATGCGAGGAGGATCATAAAACATTTGGTTGCTTATCTAAAAGGATAATTTATATGCATTTGCACAGTTACTCTACTTGGAGGATTGTCTAACAAGGTAATTAGAAGGTGGGTGGATTTTATAAGGCGCATAAAGTGCTCAACTTTTTCTTTCAGACCTTGCTTGGGGTCAGAATTATTTTGTTACAGTGTAACATAGGCAAGCATTCTGTTATTGAACACCTCCCCTTTTTCCACAGCCAAATGGCAAATGGAAGTACTCAATGTTATGGAGCCATCCATTACTGGCAATATCTTCTTTTTGGAAGAATAAAATGAGGCTTCATAGAGGAACTTCTGAGGCAGGAGTGTGGTTATACTCTTAATTCCTAGAGGGAAGAAAATATTAATTACAAATAACACTTAAAAGACCTAAATTATTGTTACAGCTTGACACTTCAAAATAGACCACACACTTGAAAGGTAAACGACAGTGGAAGGGGGTGCTTGGTTACCATCCTCAGTGATGAATTTGCTTATGTTTTGTGATATAAACTGATGAAAAAGAGGTAGAAGAGTAAATATTAAAAAGAGAAAATACATTAGAGAACATGGACTACAGTAATAGTTGGCAAGCTTGTAATGTAAATAGATATTGTAGCGTTTTTGTCTGTGCAATAGGGATGACGCATGAACATTCACTATCTAGAATCATCCAAAACACATTTTGCAGTCATGCTAATAGGAATTGTTTCAATTTATCAGCATGACTTCACTAATGTGAACAAAATGTTTAACCTAGTCAAAACAGAATATGCAGTTTTTGCTTTTCAAAATTCACTTGTTAGTAATTCTAAGCAAATGAAGTAGGCATCAGTGAAAAGTAGGTCATAATAGGAAGGTAATTTTACTTTGTTTCCTTTTTTTCACCCCCATATATTGTAGGGTTTTATTAGAATTGTATGTTTTCAAAAGCCTCTTTGAAATTAAGTCTTTCTGACTGGCTTTCATTGAAATAGTAGCACTTCAGAGCTCTATAGCCTTTCCAGTCCTGTTGGGATGGTTATACAGAGTAAATATTATGTGAAAAGCACTTGCAGAAGCCAGTCCAACTGAGAAAAATAGGTTGTTTATTTTAATTTTAGGTACTGTACAGACAAAGTTGAATTATCCTAAAAATCACCACAAATAATTCATCATGTTATTTAGGTGCTTTTTCCCTTGCCATGTCATCAGATCTAATGGTTCTTTCTTAATTTATGACAGAAATCCTGTGGAATAAGGTAAATGTCAACTATAATGATGCTGTTTGTTATGATGAAAACACAGAGAGAAGGAAATTATGTTTAATGCATCAAAGAAAGAAATTTCAAATAGGTTATTTCAGTTACCTTGATTTAATATGTCTTTTGGGGAGAAGGGAAGGAAGGAAAGGTGAGGGATTAGTACCAAAAGTAACAGTGGGAAAACATGCATCATGAAGAATGGTTAGAGACTCCTAGATATGGAAACATATTTTTCTCATCTGTGAAGGGAGAATTATTTCAGAGACTAATAGACATAATAATATCCAATATGTGATGACCAATTGGTGCCTTCTGGAGAATTTTTTGACTCTTCACATAAAAAGTAGTCTTATTCAGGTCTCAAATTTATCAGCCATCTTTTTGTACCTGGCTTTTCATTTGGTTCAGTTAATGCTTTTGGAAAAAAAACCAGCACCAATAATTGTACTGGAGAGAAAATCGTAGGCAAGACATGAGATTTATTTTGTACTGAGAATTTCCTTTTTTGAAAAGTCAGCAGACAGGAAGGACTGCACTCATAGTTCAGATCTTGTGTTACAAGAACTTATCAAATGTTTCTGGGATCCTGGTAAAAAAACATGTGTCATTTTACAGGTAAAAGTAATTTTTCGTTGCATTGCTGCTGCTTTGAAAGAGACCAGAGAATCTTCTAATGTACCAGGAGAGAGTGGATAGATTTGGTGAGGACTTTCCTGTACTGCAAACTTGGGAAATTCAAATTCGGCTTCAGATTTTATTACATAGGATCTTGGGAATATGTTTGCCTTTTTTGTTTCTCTTCTCAACTCTAGTTTTTCTTGTGCAATCAGAATGTACTGTATTGCGGTGAGGATTATTTTGCTATGCTTTTTTGCAGTATCTGCCAAAATGCAATCTTAGTCTTGCTAGTATTCTCAATATAACAGTAACACAACATTAATGATTATTACTAAAAATAGGTGCAATAGAGGAATATGTAGAGCTTTGCAGGTGTCAGCCTAACTACAGTGTTAAATAACCAGCAATGTCTGCACTATTTCTCTTTCACAAATAATTGAGTTCTATTCTTGCTAAACCACCAGATTTAACAGGCTTCCTGCTACCTTTTCCTAACAGGTAGAAGAATCTCATGTGCCAGGTTTTCCCCTGCTGCATCCAGGGGCTCCAAGAGCAGCAGTAATTCTGTTCTCCAATACTGCGCTTTTCCGATTATCTCTTCCACCACTGGCAGCAGGAAAGACTGAGCTGAATCTGGTCTTGCATTATACAAAGCAAACAGCATGTGGCATTTCTGGTTCAGTGATGACTTCCAACTGGCCTTTCTTTTACTGTCACAGTTGAAACTGCCTCCTCGCTTCTCAGCAGCAGTGAAGGCGTGGAAAGAGACCAGTTAAAATGGTTTCCTCTCGGCTGGCTCTTTCACTCCACATACTACCCAGAATAGTCAGAGTCCTCCAGCCATGTGACACTAAAAGGCTGAATGAAGAGCTGCCTGGATCTGAACTGTGACTTCACTGTGCTCTGCCACTGCTCTGCTGTCTGTCATCAAAGCTTTCTTACAGATTCCTCTCCACAGTAACGCGTCGTGTTTTCAAAGACAGCTTCCCAGCCTTCCTGACTCTGTCCACATCTTCTCCAGGGTCTGATTTGGCTTCTCCAAATGGTGGTGGTGGTGGCTTCTAGCCTGTGCCTAGAATGAGCCTGAAGTCATCAATGGGTGTTGGGAGAGGAGCTGGGAGTAAGGTGCACAGACACGGAACAAAAAACACACCCATATCCTTGGCCACTTGCTAGGAGTGCTGTCTCTGCACTCTCACTGCCAGTCACGCCCTATTCAGGTTCTCAAACCTGTCCAAGCACTTGCTGAAAGTCACTCCGCTCCTGCTGCCAACAGAGGATCCACAGGTACAAACTGTACCTGTGTCTGCAGCTGTCAGCATATTCCCTGCTTCTCTTGCTTCCCTTACAGGCTTTACCCTCCATTTGTGATTTGCTTTTCACCCAGCATAAATGTGAGGTGGCTTTGGCAGAGTGCCTTGCATGTCTTTCACCCTTCTATAGCTCTTGAAAGGAAGGAAAAGAAGGGGCAAAGGGATGGTAGCAACGAAGGCCATGACTGTGTTGGGAATAATAGGAGGAGCAATATTAGAAGGGCTGGAATGCCAGCAAGAAAGAAAAGTGAAACTGTGTATTTACCATGTAGAGGTACAGTAAAGCATCTTTGGGAGGCACCAGGAAAGATTTGGAGGACAACTGTGCAAAGTGCTGAATAACAGGGAGTTTGAGTGAGAGTCTGAGACACTGAGGAGGACAGCTAGCTGGGTGATTACAGAGACAGGAAGGATTTTGCATTAGAAGAATTTGGCTTAATACTCTCTGCGCAGGAGCAGCAAAAGAAGGGGAAATTTATTCTCAGGTTTCCCTTTAACATAGATAAGACTGCAAAGATGTTACATATCCATGTATCTGAGAGCATCACATTTGCTCTGGTACCAGTGAAATTAATAACTTGACACCACTTCTGTTTTGTTTTCTCATGGTGGTGGTGTTTTATTCTTTTTCTGTTCAGACCATGCCCAATAAACCTTACGACTCTTAAGCCCTGTGTCCTCCTCTCTCCAGCAGCCTAATAGCTTCTAAGCAAGGTACATCACAGGATGGCTCAGGCAACAGAGGACATCTATAACATGAGTTTAAATGGAGACAAAATAAATCTACCTCAGCAGCAGTCCCTGCTAAATCACTTGATAACACTGGTTGCTCTAAGGGTTGACTTTACTTCATAACCACTTTGAGTTTTGTGTAGTGAGGCTAAAGGATAAAACACAAGCTCTCAATGAAATTCAACCATATTGTAGTTTTTGAAAAAGCAGAAAGATTTGAAATCCTTACTATGTACTGCATCGATGCTCTTTTTTTTTTCCTCAGTTCTCCAGCCCAGCAGAATAACTCTTGATTCTGTTTTAACTCAGTTAACTCTGGTTTTGTGATGCATTCCTTTGTGGTAAGATATTCAAGGCCACATCATGCACACTGTTGAAATGTAGCAAATATTTAATGTTCTGTTTATTTCTATAATGGCCAAATGAAATTGCTTTCTATCTATTTACCTATCTACACGTGCACATACACACACACACACACACTCTTGCAGACATACACACATTCACATATTTAAACTATGCAGAAACTGAATGAAGGATATTGGTAAAAATGTAAAATACTCTGCATTTTTAAAAATGAATGCATTTATCCTCAAATTATTCCATTAAGTAAAGGCAAGAATATCCCCTTTATTCAAGAAGGATGACAGAGGCCCAAGAGTGTAAGCCTCACTCCAAATGTGACAGGACAGATGGAGTCAGTGTCTGGGCCACTACTTAGAATTGGAATGGTCTTATTAACCTGGACCTCTCTCATAATACAGAGAACAACCTAAAAGTTGGCAGTAGGAGAAAGCTTTAATTTAAAGGTTATTTGGCGGTCACTGAAGCAAGTCTATTTCCTAATGGACAGATGTCCACTTAACTAAAGCCCTCCCAGATGACTTCTTGTTTGAAGCTCTGCCAGGTAAAGCAAAGACTGAGTGGATGTGTCAACTCAAGTAACCCCTTGGAGCGAGCAGCCTTCCCCGACAGTCTGGGCACCAGCTCGGTGGCACAGGAACATTTGCTTGTGGCACATGGTCTCTTGGTAGGTCTGTCACTCAGCTGCTGTATATCAGCACTTTTAGAATGCAAGCATTTAGGAAAAAAATACAGCACTGCAAGGTGAGGGATATTTGTCAGTTTGTGTTTTAAAAATGGGCGGAAACTGTTATTTAGATTGAAATGCTGTTGTCAAATGGAACATGTTGCCCTACATAAATTACGGGTTGGAGGCCCCATGGTTGGTTGTTTTAAAGTCATGAAGTACTTATCTGTCCAGCCTCAAGTATACCAAGTTTTAATTCAGGTAGCCCTTCTCAGAGCCTACATGATAATAATTACAAAGAGAGAATTAATATTAGTATTGTTTTTGCCTCATAAATTTCTGCATCATATAAATTAGCATATGATCTGGGACAGGTATCCTTATGGGGAGATCCTGTGCCCATTGAAACTCTACAGGGAGCTGCCTGTGCTGATCTGGTTGCTGGGTCTGCTTGTTATCTTTCTGGAGTTGTAGTATTAAAGATGTTACAGGGTTCTGCATCTCATCTACAATGTTACTCTTTGGGGACAAATCTCAACCTCCAACGTCATCTGAAGAGAGATAAAAAGCCAACAACAAATGTGGAGATTGGCAGAATTACTGGTAATTTTCTCATCAGGAGTATTCATTTTAAAAATGACCACAAAGACCTCAAAGAAGAAGCAGCAAATACAGTGAAAATGACAACAAATTATGTTAAAAATTCCATAAATAGAAACAAATCTTAGCAATAGTAGGTGGAGGTTTTTCTCCCATGTTTAGATGGCATCAATAACAGTTTGGATAACTGTTAAAACTGCATGTGACTGTTGTGTATTTGTGATTAATGATAGTCTCCTGCCACAGATGATCTGTTCTTTTTAATCCCACCTCTTATTGCAATAATATTGAACTATTTTATGAAAGACAGTGGAATCAATAAGAGGTAAGCAAAAGAGATGTTATTCTTCTTGGCCAGTTGACACTGCTGGAATTCACAGAAGGTCACCAAGTTAATTGCTGCTTCATTGGTTTGTTTTTGATTTTTTTTTCCCCTGTATTATTTATTTTGTTTTTTTTAGGTTAACTCAATGTCCACTAAGATTTATACTATGCAAGCTAAGGTGAAAATGTTAACTGACATGGGATGAAGACTTAGTAGAGTCAGGAAGGAATTTCTCCTATTCCCTTTCCTGCTCTGAACCGTGAAGAACAGTCAGATGTGTGTATGCTTCTTGGTATGGTTGTTTTCTCTGAATCAGTAACTTCTGGAGAAAGGTGTTGGAGCAAATGGACTGGTGGACTAACCCAAGGTGGAACTTGATTTCATCTCCTTAAACATTTTTTGAAGTTTAGGCAATACACTTGGACAGAAATAGTCAAAATCTGATGTGCAAAAGATGTGTTCATGTGTGAGAAAAGTAGTACTTCCTATGGAATTTAGGACTGTAATTTTAAGGCTTAGCTGTTCTGTTTATCTGCCAAAACTGAAGGTTGTAAGTGTGCCTGTCTTATCACTATCTGAATTTCTTCAAACACCTGAAGGATCTCCTGGGACTTAGAACTAAACAAATGAGAAGTTGACCTCTGCATGGTCAGAGCTGCTTGTATAGCCAAAGAGACGGCAAAAGGGGCATTATATAATCAAAATTAAGGTTTTAGATGACTGAAAAGCAGGTGAAACTTTTGGTTTTAGCACTCTGTCCTCTGTAGACAGAAGCTCAGGTCCCAGGTTGGCTTGTTTGAGGTAGCAGGGTGTTGTATGTGGGTGTGAGGCAACAAACTTCAGACAGGCCCATTTTCCCCCCACTGCCTCTGTTTTACAAGAACATCCTCTCTTTGCTGCTCCTCCAGGGGCTGCATTAATGTGCAGCACTGTAACAGCTGATCCGTGGAAACGGGCTGGAAACACACTGGAGCCAGGCTACTGGAAAGAAGAGAACCCGTCCCCTGCTTGGTGGAAACCAGGGCTGGTGGCACTTGTGCACAGCGGCCAGCGGTGGAGCTGGAGTGATGCTGATGGAATCAAGGGTGTTTGGGAGGGAAGCTGCAGTGAAGGAACTCTGGCATGGCTGAAACCTGTGGGACTTGAGCTTCCACAGTGCCTGAGGCAGCTGTCACTGAAGACCTGAGCTCGGTGCCTATGGCTTTTTAGGGGCCTGGATGTGCCCATTATTTTTAAGGATATGTTCACAGTATTGGTGACTCGGTTCTGAAATTCTTCTTTCCCCTAGATTTAACTTTTGGCTATTTTTTTTGTATTTGAATAGAAAAGACAACTACTCTTTTTCAATATTTTTATGATACCTTGAGCTAGCCACATAGCATGAGATGTTTTTCACTCTGTTTGAATGAGTGACATGACTTTTTGTTTTTAATGAGTATTAAAGAGAATGGAAGTGAAAATTACTTTATCTCTGTGATGGATGTATATTAAATCAACAATGTGTTCATTATTTAAAGTAATTTTATTTCAATTAGTTTTTTTTTAAATTTACTTAAGTCTCTTTCAAATTTTTACATGGTGTTCTTTACCACTGGAATTGTTATTTTGAGCTCCACTGGAAATTATTTTTTAATTAGTTAGAGGGTATTTGTGAGCGGCAAACTCTTGGCTGCCTCTTGTATTCTTTTATATGTGTCTACAGACTTTTGCAAAAAATTCCATTTAGTGTGGCCAGTTCAGGGTACTATATGCTTTAAAGAGTCAGTAAAGATATCTGGTTCCTAGATAAGACCTCAAATTCTTCATAATATCTAAACTGAGGATTAAAAAGTTATAATTTTCCAAAGGTTTCCATTACATTTCCTATTCTGCCTACTGTGCATTGTACATTATTAAAGAATACTGCTCTGACATGCCCCCCAAAGAAGTGAATTAACATTTCTTGTGAACTCTCTTCTTTTGTGAAAAAGTAATAATGACTCAAGCAGATCTCGAAGTTTCTCAGATTAATTGGAGTTTATTACTTGTAAAATTAATGCCCATTACATTCACTGATATTATGCATAAATTGACATTTGTAGGAAAAAAACACTCTTTTTTACTGTTTGCCCTTATTGATAATACATCTGTGACTTGTACAGATGATAGGGACAAATGCAGCATGTGAGTGGCATAATTTGTGAGACTTTAGGTCACACTGCTCATCTATTGTTCTCTTTCCATACCTTTCCTTTGGTCTCTACAGCGATTCTAGTTGTGATTTGTTTCAGGTCTTAGGAGAGTCCATTCCAACCTGTGAAAAAGCAGGTTGAGCCCTGACTTGTGCTTTGGATTGGGCTTAAAGCATTTTTGGGTGCTACCATTTGTAGAGAAGTTCTCTCCTGCCAAGGTGGACCTAAGCAAAGTCAAAACTGCTTCTGGTGCTTTTTCTTGGTGGTGTTGGCTACTTTGCTTTGGCTTGTTTTCGTTTTTCTTTTGGCACAGTCAATTATCTTGCCATTGGTTTAGTTTAGCTTTTCTCAAAATGCTTATTTCTCCCTCTTGAACTAAATCCTTACATTTTATATGCGTACAACTGTTTTTGCCAACCAGTCCCACAGCTGAAAGAAGACATATGCAAGTCAGGAGAAAGAGGAGAAATTTACAAGTTGGGTATGATGAATTAAGAAGTGTTATAACAAAGAAGATGCCTTCAAAAGAGATTCCTTTTGAAGAAAAAGGGTTGATCAACCTTTTGATCTCTTGACTACCAGGACTTATCAATGGTTTGTGTGAGTTTAGGATATAAACTGCTATGTTATGAGCAATTCTTTGATTTCTCCTCCTTGTCTCTGGTGGGACTAGAAAAATCAAAGTCAGAAAAAAAAGTGCATTAAGACATAAAGTGGGGATTTAGACTGTTTTATAGGAACATACTTAACCTCTCTGTACAATTCTCTGTCTGTGTAATGGGGATAATGTATTTAACTACAGCACGAGAAGTCTGAGGATTAATCGGTTAATGAATTCATAGAACCCTGAGCTTGAAAAGTGTGCTCTAAATGTTTCCCATAGAAATTTCTCCATTACCTAAAGAGAGAAGAAGAAAAAAGCTAATTCACTTCTTTAAAGAGCTGTGCAAAATTCCATCAAGAACATAGATAATTAAAGTAATATTAATAGATTTTTAGGTCTTCATATTCCCCTAGAGGCCAGGTGTCCCTGATTTTTTCTTTCCTTTTCCCCTTCAAGTAATGTCCCTGACTCAGTTGTCAAAGACTGAAAGCAGAAGTGCCCCTCTAGCTTTGAACTTCATCCCCACACTGGAGTTGCAAGGTTAAATAAATGGGGTGTTTTTTTTTTTTAATTATTTTAAACTGAGCATAACACTTCAAAAAGATTTTTTTCTCCCCCCTCCCCCGATGTATTTTTAGCCTGTGTGCACTCTTGCCCATGTCTGTTCCTCAGTCCCAGCTGAAGATTTCAAGGGAGACGAGGGTTCTACATTGTTTCTCCCTTGTATTGCAGATAGGGGGAGGAGGTGGTTATTAGAGAGAAGCGCTCTCACTCGCTCGCTCTCTCTGTTTCTCCCTCTCTGGCTGATAGCACTTATCTCTCGCTCTCTCTCCTTCTCCTAGGTGATCCATTTCTAGGCAACGTGCTGGCTGGTGCTGGAGCTGCCAGCTCTCTCTGCATCCCACCAGCAAAGCAAGATCCAAAAGCAACCTGCAGACCATCATCTGCCTTCCTCTGCCTCGCTCCGGGTACTCCTCCTCCTCTCGCTTCTGCCCTGTCCAACCACCACCTTGCGCGACAGAGACAGCACGCTGGGCTCCATTGGCAGATTTATTTTTTTTTTTTCCTCCAGTTGTGGGAAGCGATTTTTCTGAGCGAAGGGTGGGGGGAAATCTCTGCATTACTATCTGCATTACCTTGAAGTTCACTTTGTTTTTTGGCCTCCGGGGGGGCTTTTCCTGCAGGAATCTGGCTGCCGGGAGCGGGATCGCCTGCTCCCTCGGTCGCCCGCTCCTCCCACCTCGCTGAAGGCGAGCTATTTGCTGCGGGCTCCTGGGGCTTCTCCGGCCAAGAGGGTTTGTGGGTGTCTGCTGGCGTGTGCGTGTCTGCCCGTGTGTGTGTCTGCGTGTCTGTGTCTGTGTGCGAGCGTGTGCGTGGTGTGGGTTGGAAGTTGCCGTGCAGCAGCGGGACCGAGCGGATCCCTGGACCCGGCGGAAGGATGGGGATTGTCTGACCAGCAGAGGCGTCTGCTGCCCGCGGCGGCGCCCGGGCTGGATGGATTTGCTGCCGGCGCTCCCAGCAATTCTGGTGCTGCCCAGGAGCCCCGCGAAGTGACGGGGGCTTTCGCCGAGGAGAGAAGCGCTCGGAGCCCCGGGCTCGCTCCCTGACCAGCCGCGGCTCTGCGCCAGCCATCGGGATTTACACGCTCCTCCGGCTGCGCCTCAAACTCTTGGGCTTCCTGCGCCGCGCTGTCCTCCGCGGCAGCACCGTTTGGCGAAGAGATCTGTTGTTATAAAGCCTGGACCTCCGGAGGAGATGGAAGTTTTCTCCCTCATCCTGGTCGTGTCCGTCTGTTGGACTCGAACCTGGAAAGCGGCGATTGCAGATTCAATCATTCATATCGGTAAGGGGGTGCTGCGCCTGCTGGTGCTGCTGGACACTTTTCCAGCTCTCCTTTGCAACCTTTCCTCTCTTGGAAGCTTTTCCCCCTCCCCCCGTAGCCCCACTGTCTTTTATCGCTTGATCGCTTGCTTTTTTTTTGTTGTTGTTGAGTCCTCTCTTAGAATTGCTTTCCACCAGGACCTCAGGCGTCCTCTTTTTCCCCTACCGCGCTGTGTAAAGGTTTCTTGGCGGCGGGGACTGTGCGTGCTTTAGACCTTGAGGTTTTGATGAGGCGGATGATGGGGGCGCCCAGGGCTCGGGCACTTGCCCGGTTCCTCCCCGCCGCCCCTCGGCTCCAGCCTGCCTTCCGCCTGCCCCGGCTCGCCCTGGGCCGGGGGACGCCCCGCGCCTCCCGGTGTTCCTCACACCAGGGCGACAGCCGCGCGAAGCCCCCACCCCCCGCACTTTTCCTCCCTCCCTCCCCGCCCTCCTCTCCCGCGGCGGAACAGGTGGTTTGGCAACGTGAGCGCTTCCCGTGCCGCGGGCGGGGGGCTCCGGCCGCCGGCACCCCCTGCCCGGCCGCCACCGTCTGCGCCTCCCGGAGCCGCCGCTCCCGGCGAGGACAGCGGCCTCCCTCCCCTCCGCCCCGGGAAGGGCAGGGGGCAGCTCGGGTTGATGCCGGAGCACGGCGCTGCCCGCTCTCCCGCCGCCCGTGCCCCTCGCTCCCCGTTATCCCATCGCTCCCCGTGCCATCTCCGGCACGGCTGCCCTCCCTCCCTCCCTCCCTCTCGGCGGGCGCATCCCTGGGAAGCGCTGCCGAGCGGCGCTCGGTTCCCGCGGCCGGCGAGAGCGGGCGGCCCCCCTGGCCGGCCGGGGGTGCTCGGGGAGGGAGCGGAGCGGAGCTGGGAGAGGAGGGCGCTTCCCCCGGGCCGCTCGCCCATCTGCAGGCACCGCACGCAGGCGGAGCGGGGGCGGCAGGACGGGCGGGCGGGCGCCGCCTGCCCCGGGGAAGGGGCATTTCGGGGCAGGGTCCCGCCGGGGCTTCGGGCACGGTCCTGGGGCGGTGCCGGCCCCGGCTGTGGGGCAGCTGCCGCTCTCCCCGCGGTTGCCTTTATAAATATGTCTGCCGGGGCTTGTCGTGGGGATCCGTAGCGGGTTTCTGTGCAAGGGGAAGCGGGGAGAGCGTTTGGGAAGCGCGGCCGTCGGGAGCTTTCCCGCAGGACCGATTTTGGGGCAGCGGTGCGCCAGCCCTCCGTGTGGCTGTCCCCGAGCCCAGGAGCCAGCGCTGCCCTTAGGAACCGCAACTTTACAGGGGTCAGTCCTTTTGGCTGTGTGAGACTGGAGCAGCAAATACTGCACGGGAGGCATCTCTCTATGCCCTCCTTTTAAAGGGAGAAGGACTTTTTAAATTCTTCCCAGTTGCAGACTCTTAAAGCGACACTAGGAGACAGTTACGTCTTAGGGTTTCTTTCCCGAGAGCTTGTAACAAGCGGTTAAATCCTAGGATTTGGGGGGAAATTTTGACTGTGCCGCATATGAGGAGTTTCTTTGCAATCCTCTGTCGCCCATCCTCCCGGCTGAGGCAGCGCTGCTGGGCGAGCCGTGTGCCTTTGCACTGCCGTCAGGGGAGACGGCAGCTTTTCTCCCCTCGTGTTAACGAAAATTTATTTGATTTATTAGTTTTATTTGATAAATGCAACACATTTTAATTATTTTTTAAATAATGCTGTTAGTGATACATCAACGCAGTGAATCCTCACTGAAAGCAAACAAACCCCAACAACCCAAACTAGCAGAGCCAAAGCAGTTGCTTCTAACACAATTTGTCTTGAGAGACAATTAGTACAGTTGACAAGGGGATTAGCTCTTTTTATAGACCGCTTTATGCTGCCATGAAAATGGCAAGCTGTATAACTGGTACACAGAGCTTTACATCTACTAAAATGAATACTCTGAAAATAAATTACCTGAAATCAGAACTAACAGTAAATGAGTACACAGCTAAATATTCCAAGTTGTACAGCTCACAGATGAAAATTTGGCCCCAAGTAACACCACTGTATTTTGTGACCTGATCTTCTGACCCCTTTTTGCTTTCTTCCACTTGTATGAAATAAATTTATGTGTAAAATATGTAGGCATAAGTAAAAAACTGTATTTATTTAAATGAGTGAGAAAAAGCAGTAGCAGGGTACTCTATGAAGAAATTAACTACAGAAGAACTTACAAAGCCAAAGAAAAAACCAAAATGCTCAGTTCAAGGGAAAAGAAATACTACTAGTGGTAGTTCTGATGCCTTAGGCAACAGACAGAATACATGCATTATCTTTTTTTCATTCTGCAGTGCTAAGATATTCAAGTGGAAAATATTTTCCCATGTTTGAGAGGGGCAGATGGTCATAAGAAATAACATAAGAATAACCTGTGCATACCCTTTTCCTAATAGGGCATACTTTTTTCAATATAATGCACAAACTCTCTTGCTTGCCTATGTTTTATTTTATGTGTTTCCTGTAAAAGGATGCTTTCTGTCTCAAAGTGTTTTATCAGTCCTCTCTTAGACAATGCCAAAAAAATGTTACCATTTAGTGAGTAGACATTAACAACTTGGTGATGTCAGTGGGAGGGATACAGTGACTGGTATCTGTGATAATGCCTTTTCATATTCCTGTCTCCTGTGTACAGATTGTGGTTTTGATCTCTAGAGAAGGTCTGTGCATATGTACATGTGCACATTTAAAAAGAAAGGTTTTCCTGTATCATATTTTAAACATTGGTGGAGCTGCTTATAGCCTGTACGTTTCTGCTGCCCTGCTATTATAAATAGGAACTGGCAGTTCAGAAAGACTACATTAAGCACTCTTGTGAAAATGGTGAAATGAATCGACTCCACTATAATTTTCCTTACCCTTATATAAAAAAGAAAGGGGCAGGGTTACCATGTCAAAACTGTGCAATCCTGTATTATGCTGCTTCTCTCAGCCCATGCATTGATTGAGTAATTTCATCAGTCCCACATTACTTGATTGCTTAGAAGTTTCCTAATGATCTGTATGCTGTAGGAAGAATCTGAAAGTCGTGAGTGGAATGGTAATGATTCTGTGTTTTATGAGGCTATTCAAAAAGTCGCTCTGATTTATGTAGCTCGAAAGCTCCCAAGTCTTTGAGATTAGCCACGCTGCCTGATAGTTCCTTCATACATCAGTTGTCCCACACTCCCCACTCCCTAAACAGGAGTTTGGAACAGTGTTTTAATTAAGCAGGAATTAGGTGGCATTCCTTGTCAACCACACAATTTGCCTATGCTTTGTATCTTCTACTGCTGATAGTCTCGTGCTTTTATATTTTGTACTTTGTGCTCCTTATTTTCCCTTGATAAATTCGCAGTAATGCATCTGTTCATGCTTATGGATTTCCTATTGTGTCTCTAGAAACACATAGGCAGATATATGTGTATTGGGTGCTGCAAAATCACCCAGGGCAGCAGGCACATGGTGTGGTACAAAAGTTTTGCTGAAAAAATACTCTACAGGATTTTTGAAGGCTGATCTAGTTCAGCCTCCCTGACTACCTCAAGTTAGTTTTTATGTTTATCAGTAACTTTAGTCATACACAGTCAACTGTGTATTGCCCTTGGCGTTTTTTATTTTTAATGGAAATTTCATAAATAGATATAGCTATGTATTATATATGCTTCTACATACATCTGGTTTTAATGTATTTATAGATAAAAGTTTTTTTTCCTGAGAGAGAAAATCAGTTCTGCCCTTACCTTACTCCTCTCAGCTTTGTAGGCCAGGACTGCTGCATTCCTTTTATTGCACAAGTTCTCAGCATTGCTGGATCCTGAGTTTTGGCTCACACCTTTAAGCTCTTCTGTACCATGTTAATGATATCAAGGCAATTCCAGCATGGGGTCTATTGCTTGTTTCTTCTCTGGATGTTGGTGGTGACTAAAATGTATTTTTTTCTGTAAAAAGGAAAGGAATTCTTGTTGTTTGGTGGGATGCCTGTCTCATTTCTTCTTGTAAGCTGATGTGCTACAGTGCAGCTGGGGTTGTGTTGTGAATTGGTAATAGGAATTTAATTTGCTGTGCTATTGGTGAAGCCTCATTAGGAGGTATGTAGTGCACGCCACTAACTGTTCATTACAGTACTCTCACATACATTTGTAAAGCACAAGAGAAGCAAGCAAAACAGATTTATTAAAACCAAATAAATCTCTGTGTGCCTGTAGTGTCTGCAGGGGAGCACTCGGGTCCCTGTTGTCCCTGCTCTAGGATGTGAGGAGGTTACTTGCTTATTTTAAACACACCTCTGAGTGAGTCCTGGAACCCGGAGTGCTTGGGCTGAGCAGCCAGGAGCTCTATTAGTAACTCTGTTCCACTTAAATGCTCAGCCTGCGTGACAACCTCCCTGCTTATGTGTGCCTTGTTTCCGAAACACTTTCCCAGGTGCTTGGATTTGTGGCAGCGCTTCAGGCCCTGTGATGTGTGTTAGTTACTCTGTAGCTGAAGAGGGGTGACTCTGCACGCCATAGATTAGGGTTTGCCATCATCCAAAGGTGTGTTTGCCATTAGGTGTCACTGCTTTCTGGAGTGTTTCTTAGTCATCATCAGGGCCTGATCCAGAGTCTGTCATAATCCAGGTGAGTGGCTAAGTTGACTTTGGGAGATTTTAAACTGAGCCTGTGGATTGCTGACTGCAGCAGGCAGCTCCTTTTCATGTTCTTAAATAACTCTTAGTGTTATATCAGGTTCTTTGTCCTTGATAAAGGCAGAGTAAAAAAAAAAAAAAATCAGCCATCCGTTTTCAAGTGGTGCCCTAACAAATGTCTGACATGGCAATCACTGCTGCTGCTCTGTGCTTTCACATGACTACTTATGGATGCACTGAGCCTTTATTCTCACAATGCCATCTCTGAAAAAACACACTGGAGAAAAATCTTTCAAGACTGTGACTACATAAACCTACCAACTAAGGTTCATTTAACTTAATGAACAAAGGCATTAAGTATGGGTCTCTTCTACTCCCTGGCCCTGGAAAGCAAGTGGTATTGGCAAGAGATGACTTCTGGAAGCCATTAGGTTACTCCCTAGATATAGACTTGAACTTACAACATTTTCTTCCATTTGATATATAGCTATCTATAATCTGCCATGACAGCCTGGTTTTGGCTGAAATTTATTGGAGGCTTTTCCCTTTTGAGTTGAGGTTTGTATTTTCACTCTTTGTTACTGCTACTCTACTGCTTGACTTTTTTTTTTCAGCACAGGAAGAAATGGTTTTAAAAACAGTTTATGTGAAAGAGTAGTTATATTTGGCCATCAGTTTCTAATAAATTTTCTGAATTACCTGGTTTATTTATGAGAAGATGGTAACACTCTTTCCACCTACACACAATCCAAACATATATTTATCTTCAGTGTTTAAAAACTTACTAGGCACAGATAGTACTGTTGATGTTTGGACTTACAAGTGACCAATGAGAGAAGGAAATAGTATTCTAATATTTTGAGCAATTATGAGAAAATTATCAAACTTTGAGCACACGTTTTGCACATATATTATGAAACATAGTATGTGCCAAAGATTGACTTCATGTGATACATTAGTAATGAGGCAAATTCAGATACCTTTCTGCATCTGCAAATTCAGTTGTCACTTTCTTTTTTCAGTTAGATTTGAATTCCAGAAGAAGTCAGTTGTTATCTAAGCTGGGGAAATTTTGAAGAAAAACTTGACTTGAGATTCAGTCTTGGCTTGTATGTCAAAGCAGCTGCACACCTGTGCATCCTATGAACTTTAGACTCCAGTTCATGGCTCTGCTCATGCTCAGTCCCATCTATGAGAGCCCAGATAAAGTTTGTGCTACCTACAAGTGCCAGGAGACAAGCATGACTGTCACAGCCCAAGAGCAAAGCACAGCAGGCAGGTTGCTGGCACCCTGACAGAGTGGCTGGGAGCTGCTCATCACAGCTCATGTTTCTTTGATGTGTTCTGTACCCCTGGCTTGCCGTGTAGCCACTGGCTTCCTACAGGGCTTCTTGCACACAGATGCATTTCCTCTCCTTCTCTGGTGCTACATTATCCTCCTGCACCATGTATTAAGTCCATGAGGACGTAGTTGCTGTCCTGTTGCTTGCAGTAGTTACCAAAATGAGCTGTGTTGGTTGGTCTTGGAGTGATGTTGACCGTGGCTTTGACTCATCTAGGCTGGCAGGCTGTATTGGAAAAGGTGCAATACTGAGGGGGTGCAGTGTGGCATGGGGTGTGTGGTAAAGGCATGTTGGGTCAGTTTGATGGAGTGATGGTTAATCCATCCTCAACATCAGGTAAGGAAGGCCTGGGCAAAGCCTTCTGGGTCAGCTTTTAGCTGGTTTGTGCATTTGATGCAGCACGTGGGGAAGAGGAAGTGCTGTTGTCAACCACTACAGATGCAGAATATAATTGTGTGTTATTGTCATGGTAATTTAAACATCTAGACAGAAATGGAAGGAAGAGTGATTGAGGAAAATGTGTCTTTCTTGCTGTATCTTTGTGAATTTCCCAGGAGCACCATCAGGGCAGTTTACTCTGCTATTCTTCTATACAAGTGTCAGGCTTTGGTTTCTGGCTGTTGTTGGCCAAGAAGTTGTGAGAACTGATGGAGTTAAGGGAAAGATTCTCCTGTGCCTGCAACCACTATAATTAATAAAGACTTATGTGACTTGGAGACTCGCAAGTGATCTCTCTAACAGGCAGGACACAGGCTGAAATTGAAGGTTAGTAAATGAAATGTTCTGGTGCTTGGATGCTAGTTCTGAAATCTGGCAAGGGAGCACATTTGATGTTGTGCACTGCTGTAATTTTGTAAGGTTTAGAATTTATGTCCTGGTTTCAGTGATAACATACTTAATTCAGAGAAGGAGGTATTTTGTGTTCCGTATTGTACCACAGAGTGCACTTCAGCTGGAGAGACTTCTTCCTGCTTTGGTGTGGGGCTCACCACAAAAGCTCAAGGCAGGGATATTCTGAGAGCTGTGAGAGAAGCGCTCATAAAAAGTGACCCTTAGGTAAAGAGAAAGGATAATAGAGTAACTACAGCATTTCTGTGCAGCGCTGAAGTTATGGTGGAAGAGGTGGTACAGAGACTATTACTCTACTTTTAGTCAACTGTAAACTGATGGATTTGTAAGAGCAGGGCTAGATGTAAAGTACATTTCCATTATACACATTAGTTGTGGAATGGTGGGGGAGTAGGGTAGAAAAGAAATGATGAAAGGGAAAAAGTTTCTTGAAAGTTGTGCTGGGTTTATCTGACAAGCTCTATACTCAAGAGGAAATTGAAAAAGAAAATGAGTAGAAATGCAAGGAGGGGAAGAAAATAAGATATCAAAGGCAAAAGCCACTAGTTCTGTCTGTTTCTATTTCTTTGGGAGCTGTATAATATTCCTGTAAATGCTATGCTCAGTGGAAAAGTCCTGAACCAGAAAGGAAAAAAAAATGTCAGGAGAAGAATTTAAATGAGGAGTTATATGGGTATTTTAATGTAGTAGATAACACTCTGTGTTGAAATGCTAATTATTCCTAATTGTTATATTTGCTTTACCCATGAATAAAATATCACATATCTAATAAAATATGCAGTGAAAATAACTGTAAAATTCCTCTTGGAGCCTTTCATGCAGATTTAAAGGATTTAATACCTTATTTTTTCATTGCTTTTTAAAACATTAACTTTCTGTAATCAGTTGGATTGCTAAGGCCAATATCCAGTGAACCTAACAGTAATTGCTTGTTTTGCAGAACAATTTTTTGTTAGTCCAACCATATCTTTCTCAGAGGCTTAAATCGAGATGGTGATTTCATTATAATAATTCACTTGCGATAAATCAAAATCAAATAGCACTGCTCCAGTGCTGTGGAAAGGAGCTCCAGATGAGAGCTCTGGAGAGAGCAGAGGATGGCAGAACAGCAGACCTGAATGCCAGGCTTGGATTTGCTATGCCAAATTTTAACCTACACAGATATATCAATTTTGCAAACCCATTTTGAAATAGAGAAATGTAACTTTGCACAGGGTGGGCTTCCCTGCCTTGGGATGCCAACTCCAGACCTGTGTTTGGGACCCAAACCTGATGACAGACTTGCTTTGGTTTTAAAGCACGGAGGAACTCAGTCAAGCTCAGACTCCTGAGCCCTTGGGATGTTTTTGAGATGTCAGTTGTATTTCTCAGGTGCCAGGACTCCACTGCAGAGTTATCTCACAGATTACAGTCAGTGTTAATACTTGCCTGGCTGGGCTGAAGGCACACAGTGGGGGTATCTCTAGACCAAGTATTACCAAGCAAGGATGTTTCTTTTTGTTTATCCTTTGCCTTCTTGCAAAGTCTTTATAGTCTTCAACTTAAACATTTGAGAAACATTAAAAAACCATTTAATGTACTAGAGGGTTGTCAAAGGGAAGAAGACAGTAAAGAAGACACAGTTCTTGCTCAGTGAGGCCACTGTAGAGTAGTGGCAGTGTGTGGCCAGGGCACAGTGTGGGCTTGCATTGTTAAATGCAAGTGAAAGTGATAGCTGTTTAGGTCATATTAAAATGCATTTATTGCTCTCTTTCACTGTTTCTGTTAGTTTCTTTCTCTCTCATATTCACACTTGGCTCATGGCAAGAAGTTGTGATGGTCACTGTGTTTTATGCTCTTAAATATCTGCTTTTAATGTCCAGTAAGGAAAAAGTTAAGCACGCCATAACACAGATATCTATTACTTGAATAAAACTGTTTTTTCTCTGGAAATTTCTCTGGAATTCCACTTACTTGACCTCTTTTGAGGTCAAATACACCTCAAAAAGTTGGTTATAGTTCTTAGAGGTAGTCTTCCTTTGGCTTTCCTCTTTGTGAATAAATATGCTGAAGCAGTATTGAAGTATATCCACTAATGCATTTGCTGTAAATATCTTTAAAACATTACTATTCTGGAGGTGTTCTAGCTCCATGCTACTGGCTGATAGCAAGCACTGGGGTATGTATTGATGTATGCATCTACAATATATAAATACACACTTTTTCATTAATACGAAGGACTATTGAAAATACTTGACTGGATTTTTCTGTAATTTGGGATGGCATTACTTTCCACCCTAGGTAACAACATGAAGATTTGGGAGCCTTTTTGCTTGCAGGCAGGAAGCCACAACGTGAATACAAGGAGTGAAATGCCCCCCCACACTGTGCTGGAAGCTGTACAAATATGAAACAAAAAGTTGGCTGTCAGGAGATTTGAAGCTGAAGTGAAAGAGAGGGCTTGGATCTCTCTGCAGCTCAGTTTGTACACCTGGAGACTCTGTGTCTTTTGAGAGGCAGATTCACTCATTGATGTTTGTGAGTGATCACTTTGGGTACAAAGGGATGAAAGCAGGTGGGAATGTCTACAGGGATGTCCTGTCAGGGCAGGGCTGCATGGCTGATATCAGAAGTTCATGATCTGGGGCTGTGAGGTGAAAGAGCTGACAAGAAATTAAGGGCAGCAATGTGTTTGTAACTATTGCCTACAATATGTTATTTCCAGTAACATTGATAAAATTGGCCAAATAGAAGCAATCATCACCTCATCAGCTGCCACCATGTTCCTCTATGGGTTTACCTAGTACAGGAGTAATGCCCATGCCTACTCTCACTCTAGGTAGGAAGAAAACACCCCTGTTTTGGAAAGTGGAACAATATATGTTGCAAAATTCCCTACTTAGTTTGAAAGAGATATATAAATACAGTCAGCGATTCTGCAGCTATCTGCAGCCTCCTTTGGTAGTCCCGTAAGGTTTTTGTATTGCTGCGGAAATATTAGTGAAATAATCTGGAGAAATTATTATCTAGCTCCTCAAAGTAGCTCTCCTGTTCTGGAATTGGATTGCGTCCTGGAGATACATGAGAAATTTGATACATGAGATACATGCACATTTACCTGGAAAAGTTCTCCCATTTTTGACAGCGTTGTAAAGAGTATAGGGCCTGTGTTAAATGAAAGGGCTGAAGGCAGTGGGCAGGAAAAAAACATGTTCTGTGCCACAGAACTGCTGTGGGGAGTGTTCTAGTGATGCTTTTTATGTGGGAGCTTTGGAAAGTGATTGGAGGGTTGTGTTCAGCAGTGGTGGGAGTTGGCTGGGTGGTCAAGGGATGCAGGAAACATTGCGGGGTTAGCTTGAGTGATGGGCAGTGCAGGATACCTTCAGAAAATAGCAGGAAATGTTATGTGGTTTGGAAACTGAGCTTTATGTTTGGGGCAGGCCTTGTAGGGGAGGTATATGTCTAAGCATGCGAGAAAAGTTGGGAAATCCAGAGGAAGAAAGGACTGGAATGGCACAAATATGACTGAAAAGCTTAATAATACAATGCAAATGGTGCTTTGAGAACAATATAGCTAGAAGATAATATTAAGTTTTAAAGAAACTAAATTACAGATTAGAAAATAGGATTGCTTCTCCCTGTCTAGCCTCTATAGTTGTACCATAAAGCATTTCTTTTGTGTGATAGATCTTAATTT
The DNA here is from genome assembly GCF_028018845.1 of Melospiza georgiana. Lineage (NCBI taxonomy): Eukaryota > Metazoa > Chordata > Aves > Passeriformes > Passerellidae > Melospiza > Melospiza georgiana. Next base: position 23,971,342 of record NC_080434.1, on the reverse strand, counting down.
TTTGGGTTTTTTCGTCCAATAATTGTACCTGGTTACTTGGCAGAGACGTAAGATCCATTTTACCTTTTTATTGTCTTAATACCATTGTACACAGATGCAGACAATGAGTACTGAAGTGTCAGCTTCCACTCCTCTCCTCCCAGGGTAACTCTGAGTGTATTGTACCTTCCTGTGCCTTGACACTCTTAGCATTTTCTTTCATAGGCTGGTCTGTGCCATGCCTCCTTTTAAACCCAGCTTCTGTGGCTGGTGAGTAGGAGGAAGGGACACAGCCACAGCTTCTGCTCCCTGGACTTTTGACCTAATTTAGGGAGGGAGGAAAGGGTAAATAATGCAGCCTGCTTCTGGATGCACAGCCTGCCGTGACTTTCACGGAATGAGGGGGCGAGTGCTAGCTTTCTCCTCATCTCAAATAGCTGCATAGCTTGCTTTCAAAGTTACATCTTTCTTCAGTGAAGCTCCAGAGTGGTGAGTGGATCTCCTTTCACACTTATCTTGTGGCATATGTCCTCATTTGGTCTGGTTTTCTGTCAACATCAAGCTTGTCCAACCCCCATTCAAGGCTGCAAAGGCACAGCCAGTGGCTTGGGTTTCCTATAAATGAGACACATTAAGAATTGGGACAATGGTTTTTCAGGATATTTTTCTATTTGAGAACAATGATCTCTAATAACAGGGAATGATTTATGGAATGGCAAAGTAAATACTTCCTCAGGGAAAGGTAGATAATGATAGCAATGGGAAACTGCTATTGCAGAAAATCATCTTCTCAGGATTTAGTCATTAAAAAAAAAAAAAAAAAGTCTGTTCATTAAAGTACCGTGGGGCTGGAGTTTTTTAGCATTTTTTTAAAGGGATGCATTTCCCCCCCCATTTTTTGTAAGACTGCCAAATGTCCCTGAGGCTAGAATTAATTGGCTCTTTGTATTGTATCAAGTAAGGAGTACGAGTGTTTTCAGAAAATATTAGGTTTACAGACTTCCATAGACAACATGAAAGGGAGAGAGGGGCTAACTTACTATAAACAAGGTCCTTGCATCATTTTGTACCACTAACTTGGAGTAACAAGTAGAATATTGAAATTTCTGGTGTTGGAGCTTTGGAAGCTGTTGGAAACGTCCCCGATGCCCTCATCCCTTCATTGTGACTAATCCTCCCTTCAGAACAAGCGTGTGCCAACTTCTTTTGCTCTCACCTCCAGGCATCTGCAATGAGTAAACAAATGTCTGCTCCTCAGAAGTAACCAGCATTTGGATTTTTTAAAAGAGATTCAGGAGTAGGGGCCATGGAGATGTATTTTGTTGTCGGCATTGCTTTAGTAATACAACAGAGGTTTCTTGTTGCGGTTCATTTCACAAATTCCCCCTGACCATTTTGGATATGGAAGTATTTTATCATTTTTTAATACTGCTATTTTAAAGGCCACTTCTTAAAATTGATGGAAGCCAGAGGATGGCAGCAGTTGTAGATGTAAGCTTTGAAATGGCCCTTTTATGGAAGGGTTTGAGAAGTAAGTCGTGGAGCCGTTGCATTAAAATTCCAAAGTGTTAACTTAAATGTAATAATGCTCTGACAAAGTGCTACTACCATCTGCTAGTGAGAATTAGTAATATTTTAAAATCTCCATAATTCCCAGAAAGAGCAGAGGAGTCATGGCATGAAGAAAAGTCTAACTCTAAATTAGTATTTTAGTTCAGGAAGTCACAATCTCTTTGTGGGGACCACCAACTATTAGAGATTTTGTGTCACACTCTCAGCTCACATAAGGGAGTAAATATTTGTGGTGTATGACTAGAATGGTGCCTGTTTCTAACTGTTTCCAGCTTGGTCCCCAGTTTTGAGGCAGATCCTTTTTGTTTATAACCACTTTCCATTCACATCACAGCAAAAATTCAGTGGTAACTGCAAATACAGTTTGCATGGTAAAATAACAAGGGGATGTACTCCCTTATTACATATCCATATCCTTGTACATGGGTATGTAAAAATCTTCATTCCTTATAATATGACTTCTGTGTACTGGTAGGCAGTTCTTTGTTCAGTGCTCATGGGGGGTTTTGAACACCACCTGAATGCTCAGCCCGTTCTGCAATGTGAAAGTTGGTCTGCACTGAAGAGTATGATCTGTGGCTGAAAATGTTCTCAGTACCAGAACATCTCCGTCCCCAGACTTCTCTCAGCTGAACATGCAGAAGTAACTCAGCTTCTAGTAAGAAGAGGGTCTGACCAGTTTTGAACCTATTCCAAAAGCCAGTGTAACTGGTGTCTGTTAGGAAATGGTTTTTGTATCAGCAATAAAGCTACTTTACTCATAGTAGTAAACAGCCAAATCTTGCACAATATTTAAAGAAGGGAGTACGAAGAGAAAGCTAGAAATGACAAACTACACATAGCTGTTGGATTGTCTAGTTTAGAAAGGATTTTGGAGATCGTATTAAAAGATGCATTTTATAAACATTCAATTTGAGAAGAAAAGGGAAAAAGGGGCCAAGTAGAAGTTTTTCTTGTGTCTTTCTCTCCCCCCTCCTGAAAAGGACTCACTGAATTTTGTTTGCTCAGTCTTGCATGGACTATAATATTCAGCTTGCTCTGCACATGAGTTGATCATATCTCATATACTTTTAGCTGAAATAATCTTCATCAGCATTTCTTGCTGAGGTACAGGTACTGTATGTATGTCCATAGGCCTACTGCTACAATGGCCTTGTGCTCCATGTAGCTAACACAGGCTAAATCCAATTCTTCTCAGTTATAAACCAGTTCTATCCTGTATTATTATTTTGCATTATTTTCTTTTTCCATGCTAGAAGTACAACTGATACTGATTTTTTGTTTGAGGAGTCAAGTCTTTCACTTGTTGCTTTGAGTGTAAAGATCTTCACCTCTTCCAAAATCCCGCTCGGAAACCCACACAGCATTCCTTGTTTTTCATGTAGACAGGCTGATTACCCATAGAGTTAATTGTTTGAGTAACTGTAAGTCCAGGATGAAGGAATGATTTCTTGGCTGTCTGTTACTTAATTCAAACCACTATGTTGTCTTGTACTATCACAGAGTGGTATTTTAGTTTATCTGATGTGAGAGAGAGACCTTCTATTTTGTTAGCAAACATCTGTGTGAGGCAGAGGGAGCAGAGACTGTTTGAGCTGTGAGAATGAGGTCTTACCTCAATAACAATATTCTTGTCATGCTCTTGCTTTTTGCTTAGACAGGTTTTTGTTTCCTTTCATACATTGTGCATACAGAGAAATAAAACCAGATGGATTTTTCACACATTTACAGTGAATAATGGGCTGATGAAATAGAATTGGCCAGTCCACAGCTGTCAGTCGATAAAGCTGCCCCTTGAAGGGATCTCTGTTTATCATGACTGGGTGCTGAGTAATCTCTGCTGGGTCTGTCACGTGGTGACCTGCACAAAAATGAGGCCAGATGCATTTCCACATAATTTTCACTGCTTGTCTCCTTGTATGTAAATGTTTATCTTGCCTCTTAAAACTGTTTCAATACTAAGAAATTCAAAGCACATATGAGCAGGAGCTGAGCTTTATTAAGAAGCAACTCGTGGTGGGGCTAAGGAGGCCAATCTCTACCTCATAAATCTTTTCGTAAGGACTCAAAGCCATTTCTAGCAGCTGTCTTTTTACTGATCCCTCTTATTCCCAGCATCTTGACAAAGAATGAGATTGATTTCACCAAGAGTGAGGAAAGCATTTGTTCCAGCACCAAAGAGTAAAGGGCAAGGCGGGACATAGTTGGTGATTTGGTGCAGGTCTTCATGAATTCTCGCCTCCATTATTGAGTATAAAACTGGTAGAGTGCTGTGCAAGGCACATGTTTGTTGTCTGCTTCTTCTTTTAGAATCATTGGAATTTTCTTTAAACTGTGCAGAGAGGTGTTTTGTGAGATTTAAAATAAAAATTTAGAAGTGCTCAGAAACACAGTCATTACTGCAAAGCCTTCTTGGTAATCTACCTCTGTTTATAAATAAACAAGTGTCTTTTTAAAAGTGTGATTGGCAGAAGGGAGAGTAGCCTGGCTAAAAGTGTTTTGGGTCTAAATGGCACAAAGCTGAGAGTGAGTTCACACAGGAATATCCTGATACAGTTTACTGAGGAATGACTCATGGCAGCTAAACCAGCTCTTAGGTGGGCAGGTGTAAGGTTCTCCTTTCCTTGACCTTCTCACCAAAACACCTTGGATGTGCTCCTGGCCACCCCGACTACCCTGTTTTGTGTATGCAGCTGCCTGCCTATCTCATTCCCAACAGAAATCCCATCCCATCCCATCCCATCCCATCCCATCCCATCCCATCCCATCCCATCCCATCCCATCCCATCCCATCCCATCCCATCCCATCCCATCCCATCCCATCCCATCCCATCCCATCCCATCCCATGATGGGATCATCCTTCCACTTACTTTTCTGCCCCAGAAACTGCTTCCAGAGGACAGTGAAGGCTTTACCTGCATGCCAGCAGTTTCTTGTGCTTGTGGATTGCTGAGGGTTGAAGCCAAGAAAGGGAAGTTCTCTGCCACTTGGCAGGTACTTCTGTCAAGCAGTTGTTCTCACTTCACCATGTCTTGGGCCGTTTCCTCCCGACTGAATTTGACACCAGCAATGACATTTATTTTCACTGTACCTATGTTGCAAAACCCTGTATTTATGGAGATCCATACCTTTGAGATGGAATGACTGTGTGTTTGTGTATTGGCATGCAAGCATATTTATGTTGAGATCTGGCATAATGGTAGGGAGGAACTGGAAGAGTTCCCGAGGCAGCAGCTTTAAGGCAAGTTTGTAGCTAAATGGCAAAATATATTCCCTGGTGCTGTTCATCCCGTACCCATGTTGTGGTGAGAGTACCTGAGAAAATGGGCTAGTTGATGTACTGTCTGTAAAAAGTGCATAGTAAAAAGCAGTCCATGGTGAAGTTTTTGTAATCTTGCTGTTTTGTTTCCCATCAGCTTCATTTACTTGGTCTCAGGCCTCAGGACAATGCTCTTGTATCTATGTTACCAGAAAGGCAAAGAAAAGCTTCAATGATAGTTTTAGCCTGAAACTATTTGGGAAATATTTCTGCTTGTTAGTTCTTATTTTTCCCCATCTGTGCTGACAGATTATATTTATTAGCACAACACACTATTTGGAGCCAAAATACGTAATGAAATCCTTGTTAAAATGCTTATTTATGCTCCTTATAAAATAGGATTTCTAGGTTCTTGCTGGCTACGTGATCTAAGTGGCACTGGTTTGGGGGTGCTAGAGCTAACTTGGCTGGGCACAGTACCTAACTTAGTTATGCTTGGTCATCTGCAATATATAGTTTGTATTGAGCATCTATGTGGAATCAAAAGTGAAGAACAGATAGAGAAGCTCAGGGTTTTATTCCTAAGTGCTAATCATAAATTGTGCAGCCAAGAAGTTTTTGCAATGACACAACAAAGAATTTTTGATGCATTGGTTTTTACGTCATGCAAAACAGTATTTTTGCGGACTACTGGTGCTGCTGACTGACTATGGCCTTGAAATATTCTCAGACTTTAGGTTTTTTCTGTTCTGTAAAGATCTGAAAGAAAGTGTCATTGCCCGATCTCACTGTCTGAACATAGTGTGCATTTGAACATGTTGCTGGGTTCAAATGGAGCTTTAATCTTGCATTAATTATTTTCTTGGTAATAACTCCTACTGGAACGGTCATCAGGATAAAGACTGCTGACTGTGTTCCTTTTCTCATCTCTAACTGGAATGTGGTGAAAGGCTAAGTAGATTTTCAAAATAGTCACTTATGCCGGGCACATAATTCACAGCTGACATTATTTTCATCATCCCCAAGGGCTGTGATGGTGTAGCCCCTAACACAGTCTGAGAGACCTGAGTGTGTGTGCATAGAAACTTTTTTTAGGAGATAAGATGGGGGAAATAGAAGAAAATATTTCCCATATCACATGTTAGGGAAAGCTGCTAGGGCCATTTAAAAGGAAACAAAATGGACTATAACAATCTTATAGATGATTCTTTTAGATAAAAACATCATGGCCTCTGTTGTAGAACTTTTGGAGGAAAAACATGTCTACCATTGGGGCTGAAATTTGTTTTTTGCCTTTGCAGACTTCATCTCTTATGACTTATGAAATCAGTATGAATTGACTTTATTGGACTTTGGATCATATCTTCTATATTTATGTAATTCCTTCTTGTCCTTTTATCCTTTCCTTCTCTCTCCCATGAACTACTTCCTTGCCTTTTTTTATTGCAACTGCATTAGTAGCTGCCAATACTCATAAGCAGCCTTTCAGTAATGCATGTGGAGTGTTTGTGCATGTGTGAATTGAGGGAGGCTGACTAGGGAAATCTTCACATTCAGATTTAAACATAGGTGGGAATCCCACTGACATGCCATTCCTATTGCTCTTAGAATCTTTTGTATTGCTTTAAGTATTTTTGTCTGAAGAGGCAAAACCTTATTTAGAAGCAAGTTAATTTTCAGTGTTTCTGAGACATTGATCACTGCCAGCTACTAAAGACAGAACAAGATGGACTACACTGATGTCTGTTCAGGGCAACCCTTGTATATAATCTATTCCATGCTTTATTCTTATTGTGGCTAACAGGAAAGGAGACAAAAAGCAGTTTTATACTTAAGAAATAAGATTAGAATTTGAGAAAGTTGAGTTCTGTTTTGGACTCTTTGCTGACCTGCAGGAGCACTTACAGTGATTGACACACATGAAGTAACAAAGTGGGATCATCAGGGCTCCTTGTGAGCTAGTGTTGCACCTGTGCAGGTTTTGCCTTGACTCATTGAACCTCTCTTTTCCACGGGGAGAATGAGATCCCCTTACTGAACATGTTTTGCCTTGTCTACCTTGTCTGTGCTCTTCGGGTTGAGCTCTGCCTTGTGCTGCCTTGTATCTGCATGGCCAATGCCAGTGATACCATTTCAGCTGAGAGCTTGGAAGGTTCCTGTACAACTGTTGGTTGTAAAAATGTATTTTTTGCATCAATGACTAGAACAAGCTATTCTATTTTAGGAAGGCAAAATTTGGATGCAAGCGACGAGCTTGTTCTGTGATATGCTTCCAAGATGATTGTGAGTGATGGAGCTGGAGTGTTCGCTCAGTTTTACTGGAGGGTGGAAAGTGCTGATGTGGATTGCTACTGTTACAGCCAGAAACTGGGGCTTTGGGTGTAAGTTAAAAATATAAATGTGTGTTTATGAAAGCAGTCAAGCTCTACGTTGACTAGCTCTAGGTACTTTCAAATGGCACTGTTAGTGCATCTCCCCATGAATAGGAAACGAACTCTTTCTTTTATCACTTATTCTTATCTGCTGTTGCAGGTAAACATGTTATCTAGAGGAATTGTGCTCTTTTGCATTTGCTGCACTACTTTCAATTAGAATCTAAAATATCCAGTTTGAAAACCTAAACCTGAAATCTGTAGATGAATTACCAGAGGATTATGTGTTTGTTTGTTTTTCCTCTCACATACAATACTGCGACATTGTAAATCCGCCCAAGAGCAGACCAACTAAAACAATGTCTTTATTCTACAAGATAAAGCAAGTGTTAGGGCAGAGAAGTACACATCTGTTTTTGAACTAATGTCTATACTCCTGGTGGGCTTTAAAAGCTTCTTCAATTTCACACCTTTTGTTCTTCTTCCTACCAGGGTTTTGAAACACAAAAGTATTTTTGAAAACAACTTTCCCACTGGAAATATTAATCACAGATGATGCAGTGGTTGACAGAAGAGCTTACTACAAGCATTGTGGGGTTTTGAAAGGGGTAATTCCAAATTAGTACCTTTTGAAAGGTACTAAATTGATGTGCAGCCTGCAGAATGTCTACAGCAGGTGTAACAATCCTGGTGATCAGATGGTTTTCTCACCCACTGCTCAAAAAAAGAGGTGAGCCATGTTTCCTCAGAAGAGATTAAAATATTCAGCATTGTTCCACTGAGCAGTCTGCATCCACGATGAGTGTTTTCTCTGCATATCCTTACTTGTGTGCCACCACTTGGTCAGCTTCACCTTTTCTGTGATTCAGAAAACATCCACTGCTGTGTTCTGAAGGAAGTCCTACTGGCCTGCTTTTTGGTGTGGAGTTCCTATGATTTGGTGTTCATCCTCCTCATCTGGCTGTTCTGTTGTGTATGTGTCAGTATTTCCAGTTGTGTCTCTCAAGGGCGGCAAACTCCCCTTAAATTTATTTTCCTATTGGATCTGTATTTGCCTTTTACAGGTGGCTGAGGGGTACAAGTAAAAAGCACATCATATATGTACTCCTTTGTTTTTACACTGAAGTCGGCAGGTTTGCAACATTGTATGCTTCAAATATTTAAAGGGATTAAGTTTGAATAAGCTCTGAAAACTTCACGCATTTCACAGCTTATTTTAAAGTCATTCAGAGTCTTCATCTGCTAGGCTTTTTAAAATAATGAATATTTTTATTTTATTTCATTTCAGGCCAAACTGAATAAAAGCAGGATTTTTTTAAAGTTACCCAGCAATTGTAAGTCTTAAGTGTTAAGAATTCACATTTTAGGAAGATTTGTATTGTTTATTGTACTGACTGGATTAGTAAAGTCCTATTTAAAATATTAACAGGAAGAAATGTTAACACTCACAATAGAACTTCAGCTTTAGAAATATTATCTGAGCAAGCAAGGTCAGATTAGTCGTGCACTTTAGATGTAAGAATATTGCTACGGTTAAAGCACTTGACTTGCACTTGGGAGATTCCTTTGTTTTTTTGCCATTTCTGCTAATTCTGGCATGACATTGGGCAAGTCACTCATCTTGTTTCACTGTGTGAACAGCAGTGAGTGTTTCTGGCTCTGTCACTATCTTCAGAATATTATTTTGCAATTATTAGGACTTACAAGGGAACATTGAAAAGCTGGGGCATCCTGAGCAGATAAGCAGAATCCAGAGCTTCAAAGCAAACAAACAGAAGCCCATGCCTTGAGCTTTTCCATGTCACTCTGAGGCACACTCAGAATGTTCTGTTCCCTCTGAATGATAAGATCTGTAATATGTAGCTAAGGTGGTATTGCCAGATCTTGACAAGGCGATGACAGCATATATATAAAATGTTTTAGTGTGGCAGTGGGAATTCTTCCTAGACTGTTCATACACATATTTACTTACACAGCCACATGCAACTACATACTTTTACTATTTTGTTCCCCCAGCAATATTCAGAGAGAAAAGTTACTTGCGCCAGTACTGAAAATGGACTATGGCTTCATTTCAACAAATGATTAAAAATAATTATTCAAAGAATTTCATGGTTATAGAACCAAGACTGATTAACATACTAACGTAAAAATGAGGCAAGTTAAATGTAAAAAACCAAAATCCAAAAACTTACAATTTTCTTTTTTTTCAAGACAAAGAAATTAAATTGGTGGACATTGGTTATTTTTATAGTTTAATAAAAACTTCTTTGTATGCTCTTTTAAAATTTCAGTTTATGCTGTAGTGTTTACTAAGGATGCCTCAAACCAGCCTGACAGTTGAGTACATTGATTATATCGATATCTGCTATCTAAATTGGTAATGTTAAGGCTGCTGTTATTGTAGAAGATAAAATATTCATTTTGGTTACTAATATTTATTTTTCCTGCATACCAATTATTTTTCCTTCTGTTACAGTATGCATATATAGCTCTTCTATGAGTAATTCTGTGTATGTTTGTATAATCCTACAGTGCTTTCTGAATAGATTAAGGAATTAATTTGCCTTCTAATTTTATTCTTCCATATTCATCATTTGTAACTATGCAGAACAATAATTAAGACAAGAAGGAAGAAGTACCATGCATTGATTGTTTTTTAAATCCATAACTGCCTATTAAAAGGCAGCTATCTACTCTGTTTATCAGTTAAACAGAGTTTGTTTATAGAAGGGGTATATGAGTACACATATGTGATATTAGCAGGTAGGTGGTAATGTCAATATGTAATTTGGCCTCCTGTATGTGAATATTGTTGGGTTTGTGTACCCTAATGACTTAGAATGTTTTGCTGATATTCTGGAACTAGACCTAAGCAATATCTGCAGGGAGAAAGTAATTTGGTTTCTGAACCACACCAGTTCTCAAAACTATTGAGAACACACTGTGTCAACTTTGCCCCTTGACCCTGCTCTAAATGGGGAAAAGGTGTGGTTTTTGCAATGTAAAGGGTTGGAGAAGTACATTCCCTGAATTATGAAGAGGAAGCAAATGAGTTGTCCTAGTCTATATATTTTAGCATTTCAAGCCACTCTGGGGTTACATTGTGAGTTAGGTTAGCTGGTCAGAGTTGTGCTGGAGGAAGATAAATTTTAGCCATTAACACATTACCAATGTGAAAAAGAGAAAGAAACACAATTCTATTAGCAGGGCTGATGGGCCAGTCAAAGTAGCTGGAAACTCATTAGGTGCTGTATTTCCATCAATGTGTACATCTGTAGCAATTGAAAAACGCTTAAGGAGTGGGAGACTTCAGATTATGATGCAGACACTTGTCTTCAGTAGGACATTTGTTTTTGTGCTCAGAAGCATCTCTTAAAATGCTGCAGAGAACTACTCTGCACTTTTCCTAATCCCCCACACCACTGTGCAGCTATCTCACGTCTGTGAAAGGCGAAAGAATTTAAGGATATGAAAAACAGAAAAGAAATGCAATTTGCAGAATTGTTTTCTTGATTTGTGTGTTTTACCATACATGCGATTAGTGTGGGAAGAGAATGATGATTACAAGTAATACATTTATTCATTATGTATTGTCAAAATATGAATATAATTGCATTCTAATATAATTGCATACTTATCTTCAACAGTGTTTGCTGCTTGTGATAGCTTCTGGTCTGCTTGCAGTCAAATGTGAGCAAAATAGGCTTTCACAGTATCTAATTCAGACTTCATGTTCCCTCTACTTCCAACTGCTGGTTTAAAAAACTTCTGCCCTAAGTAATTTGTGCCTTTTTGTTTTCTATCAGGAAAACTTTTTTTGCTGTCTGGAAAGTGATGGCCTTCAAAAGATTTTTCTGAAGCAGGAATAAAGAAAAGCCATAAGGGCTCTGATTATTCTCTCCCTCCTATGTACAGCCCTCTGCAAAATACCACATTGTTTTTAATCACAGGTGCCAGGGCACTGCTGCCTTTTCACTCTCTTGTGATGTTCTCAAGGAGAATTCTTGCTGTTGCAGTACATTGTAGCTAAGGACAGAAGGAGCTAGTTATCTCAATGTGTTCTTAAGCTGAAGAAAGTCTGTGATTCTGATTCTTTCTTCAGAATCATTTCTTGGCTCAGTTAGTTCCTTTGAGGACAACAGCTTTGAGGTAACTTGCTAGAAAATCAGTGAAATTTGAACTTTTGGAAAATGAAGTTAAACTCCTCATGCATATTTCATGAATGCTTCTGTAAAGAAATGGCTTCAGTGTACACAGCAGGTGCCAAATTAAAAACTCTCTTTCTCTTTCTATGTACATGTGCGGTGAGTCATTACCAGATTAGTCACCAAATGGTTACAGTGCTTTAGGATGAAGACACCTGTCCTGGCTGCTCTTCAGAGCTCACTGTCCCTTTAGCCTCCAAGTACCTGACAAACTGGTGTCACCTATCATCCTGTTTCCAGTTGAAACCCTTAACCACTGACCTTGATGCCAGAAGTTGGGGTGGTACCACTGGCAGGTAGGGAAGGAATGTGTGTTCATTCAGCTTGGATCACCAGCTAGGTAAGTTCCCCAGTCTAGCAGAGACCGAATTAAAGACAGCTCTGGTGAATTTAAATGACAAGAAGTCAGTTGAAATATAAATAATAATATTAATTTTCTTGTTAAAAAAATAACGGTAGCTTTTGTAAGCTATTTTCTAACCCAAGAAATTCAGGGGAACTACACAGGAAAGGTCTTAGCTGAATTTACTTGGTGGTGATGAACTTGGTTAGGTTAGTCCTTTCCACTGGTGTCTTATTGATTGAGCTGGGGTTGATCTGATGGCCTAGGAATTAAGTGAGAATATCTGTGATAAAAGAGAAAAGTTTTATTTCATTATGCACATAAAAGTAATGTCGGTTAATTTAAGACAATGAATTTACATTTTCAGTTATCAAAAGTTTCAGAGTTTTTGTTTCTGTTGAGTTGCAACTTGAACTGCAAATATATATTGTACATATCTCAGTCTTTAAGTAAAAAGTAATACATCTCCATCCTGGGGAAGACAAAAAAAATCTAGATTCCACTTCTTCAAGCATCTCCTAACAGTATCTTAGCATCGTTTCTGATGTTCTTTAGAAAGATCTCCTACCTATGCAGATAGACAAACAAAAGTCACTATGATAATATAGACTCTACAGGAAATATACAGATCTTTCTGAAAAATGTAAAATGTTTGTTTTTAGACATGAAGTTTTATCAGTGGGTTTCAGAAAGGCTGTAGATTGTTTCTTTTTAAACAATCCCTTTCTGTGTAATTTTTAAACTGTGTAAGTTTAAAAAATATGATCTCTCTTGTCTCTCAGCTTAATGTTCAGCTGTATTGATTTTGGAGGAGACTGCGGCATGCATACCTATGAAGAACACTTCTCAGAGAACTTCAAAGATTTTCTATTTGCTGACATGCAGATTGAATTTAATGTGATTACAAATTTAAACACAAAACCAAATTAAATACCTTTTCTATAATTATGTATTAGTTTAGATTTTAAAAAGTGCTTTACATGCATCATGTTACTTTTGTCTTTAAACTGCAGGCTCTAGCTTGAGGTGCATTGCAAATGTCATGGATTGATGAACTGGTTGAGGAGAAAGCAAACAGATTCTGCTGAATTAAACAGGAAATTAAATTTACTATGTATGAAAAGCATAAAGTGTATGAAGGCCATTGATTTTTTCAGTCAGCAAGGCTGTGATTTGCTTTGTTTCTGCACAGTGCTGCTTGTTTCCTGGTGGGAAATACACCCCATCTGAGAGGAGGAAAAGTAGAATGCAGCTGTTTATAATTTTGTGCCATGTTTGCTGATGTAAAGTGAAAACTAAATAATCCCAGCAAGCTAAAATTCTTGGCAAAGGAAAGCGTTAGGTGTGGGGAAATGGTATGGAACAAGTCAGGCAACTTTAAATTGCTTTTTGAGAACTTGGCTCGTCAAGGTTTGTGTAGAACTTCTTGCATCTCTGAATTGGTAAACCACAGTCAGTGAATTTCTGTAAGTGGCTGGTGTAAATGAAGCTTCAGTGGCCACATTTGCTGTTGTCACAGTGGTTGCTTAGCCCACAAACATGACCACTCTCCAAAGTGTTATCCCATGCTGTGGGTGAAACTATCTCTCAGAGCCTTCAAAGTGCCTGAGCCATACCCTGCCACTTAAAATGCATGCTGGACCTCACCAGTGCTGTTTTGTGTAAGAAGGACAAGGCTCCCAGTGCTTTTCATATTTGATACTAATGGATGCTGTCACACCACTTTTAAGGATTTTTGACTTGGGTTCATGAGTTCTTCAGTGTAATGACCACATCTTGCACACACGCTCACTTGGGATGGAGAATCCTGTCATCAGCAAGGAGGACCTGTATAATAATGAGGAGTAACAATCACTTGACCCTCTGGTCTTGATCACTGGCCCTTCAGTGCTGCAGAAAAAAGTAGGTAACCCATCAACAGGAGGTGACACTGCCTGTTTGGGCAGTGGGAGCCCCTCTGGCACAGCCACCGGCAGCCTCTTCCCAGCCTGAAGGGTTGGCAAACAAACTCGTATTTATAGCTGGATTCTCAGCAGGCAGTGCAGGTCATCCCATGAGCTGGTGCTCTTTGTCTCATGAGTGGCAGTTTCTTACAGGGTTCTGTGTTTCAGCTTGTCCTGTCAAGGAGAGGATCTTTCAGGGTGGCTGAGTTTGGGCAGCATTCAAGGCCAGAGGTGCATGCTCAAGCATTCACAGGATTCAAAACTGGGGATGAATGCCATGTCACCCGTGTACAATTTTGCATTGTTTTTTATTTTATTGCATATATTTCTCTGTGTGACAACTTGAAACAAGTGTGATTAAAGCTTAAATATTTTGCTGAGCATCCTTTCTCTTTATAAAGGGCTGTTTTGTTCCCACTGGAGCACGATAGTAAACTGCTACTTAGAATTCTCTGTGTTAACGAAGAGCCGGTGGAGGGCTAATTACATGTAATCAATTGGTAGCTAAGGAAATCAAACACTATTATAAAATTTATTTGATGCTGCTTAAAACAAGGCTTTCTGTAGATTAGGAAGTATAAAGCATATAACTTTCCTGCATCACATATTGATTTATATCAAATTAGACTAATGCATATTGATTCATATATTCAACTCTGTTGGTGTGTGACAGTCCCTCCTCTAGCACCTTCTGATTTGGTAGGATTTTCTTGTAATATTAAATGGCCCACAATAAATCCACTTTAGCTGGTCTCCAAAGCCTAGCAGCAGTGCCCCAGGACTTTGCTATAGGGCAGTCTGCAAAACACAAGATAATGATGTTTTATGGATCATGTTTTGTCCTCTGAGTTTGTGAGGGACTCTTGGAACAAGGACACAGTTGCAGATATTTCTAGTATTAGTACCAATAGCTTTAGGAATATTGAGAGGCTCTCAGTATGTAAATGTGTAGGTTTATTGTTTCTGTTGGATAGGAACAAAATAGTCTATATTTGAACTTCAAAACTGGGAGCCATATGGGCTTGTGCAGAAATTATATCACTTACATATTATGAGAGTCAGAATCTTATGCTTTCTAGTGAGTACTCCTGTAGCATCTGCTTAAAAACATATCATCCAACTTTATTTTAGAGCTCTAAATTTTGCCTTAATTAGAAGTGATGTGCATGTCAGTGGACAATAAAATTAATAAAGTTATTTTTAGTAAAAGTGTTTGTAAGACGTAGGCATAGTCTGTAGCTTGATCTTAAAAAGAAATTTCTCTCATAAACCTTATAGGTGCACAATTTTGTTATATTCCATCTCATTTGTGTGGCTGTCATCCATGTGACACAATTCCCTCCTTTTGAATGCTGCACCTTTGACCTTTATTTTTAAGATGCACAAATTAACAGAAACATTAGCTTCCAATCCCCTTATGTTTCTTGCTTGATGATTCATTCTACAATGAAAAAAATTTTTTTTCTACTTCCTCTTCTACAATCACTGAGTTAAGTGAACACTGCACAGGTGAAATCAGTTTGCCCTGCTTGGATACAACCCCTTTCTGGACAAACTCTGCCTGCCTGGCTTTTCTAACATTTGTCAGAGAACTGGTATGTCTCTTTTGTTTCATTAACACTTTTTCATAGTAATTTCTTAATGACATCAGGGACTGGGTAATCATAATTCCACTGCTGTGGAGGTTAGTGTTTATTGTAATACTAGAGTAAATATTTGTTGCTAAACCACTAAAATGTGTTTAATAGATGATCTCATGAGGAAAGAAAGTTTTCCAATCCTATGGAAGAATATATTCAAAACATATTGATTCAAAGTATAGTGATTGTGGGCAGGAACCTGGGTGCAATCTAGACACCCTTCTGTGAGCTTAAAGCAGGAGACCTAGTTGAGATTATTGGTCTGAACTGAAACCAGAGGGTTTCAGAACTGCTACCTTGAGATCTGTGTTGCCTAATGCCTCCAGAGCTTTATAACTTGTATAATTTATCTGAGCCTTATTTCCCTTCCTTTTTTTTTAACCGAATGGCACACGTGCTAACACTGAATCTGCACCTCGAGCCATCAGCAGCTGTCAGGGAGGCTTTCCCTGGCTGTTTGCACAACTTCAGAGACTGGCATGCACAACTCAACCTGAGCAGAAATGGTGAGACATGGGGGTATGATACAGGGCCTCTTTCTCCAGGCTGAGCAGCTCCAACTCTCTCAGCCTGTCCTCATAGGAGAGGTCATAAGGAAGTACTCCAGGAAATCAGAGGGCTCAAGTCCTTGTCTTGGGTTTTGTGTAAGCATTGCATTTACAGAAGCATTTAGGGTGCTGCCAGATATGAAGTTGGGTTTGTTTTGGTTTGTAACCCAGACAGATCAGTTCTCTGCATGTGTTATCAGGATGTTTCAAGGGTTTCATTTGGCTCTGACTGAAATTAGTCATTGAACTTTCCTGCAGTTAGAACACAGAATGGGAAGAGAGCTGGATGATATACATTTTCAAATTTGATTCTGAATTCTCTTTAGATATTTCTGTTATCAGTAGCTTTACCATTCTTAGTTGCATATTACAAATAAGAATAACATATTCACATTCTATAAGCTCAGAAGTACTTGTTTGTTTCTAGTCACCAGTTGTCTTTGTCAGAGTCTCTGTGAATTGCTTATATTGTTTAGTGGAAATGGGAGAATTTTTATTTCTCTTTTTGAAAAGTTTATTTCTGCTTGCTTGTTTGAGGTAAATCTAGCTAGAAGTTAATCTATGAATGAAATGCTTTTCTGAATCACAGAGCCATTTTATAGTATTGAGAGTAATCCAGTCAGCAATTTTTAGGTATTACTTTTATATAGCACATATCTGATAATTTACTCTTGTAGTGTTCCAGATCTGGACTAAGTCTACATAACACTATTAAACCAGCAGCTTGTAGGTACTGGAATTAGCAATACTGTAGCACTTGGACACCTCTTGTCTTTACCAGGGACACACTGTTGCTCCTAAACTGATAACTTGATAAAGAGGAAAGATAACTTGAAATTCTAGAGCCCCTACAGTCTGAGTACAGAACAAGACGACAGCTGGATGTAGGCAGTAGCATTTGGACAGATACTGAGATACTGTGGGACTGGATTAGTCAGCTTTGTAGGCAGTCAACAGAAACATTGCTCTGAGAAGGGAGAGAAGAAGCAGCTGCCTGCTTCTCTCTGCACAAAAAAAAAAAAAAAAAAAAAAACAAACCAAAAAAAAAAACCCAAAACCCAAACTAAGATTAGTTGCTAGTATCACCTGAATTATTGGTGACAAAGAATGAGTAAGTAGGAAAGATGATATCAAAACACTGTCTTCTAATCTTACAGAGAAAATGGAACTATGTGTTTACTTCGGGAACACCTTGTGACTCTTTGTAATCAGTGTTGTAAATATCAATTAAGCACTACTGACGTGGGCATTGCTTCCCTCTGTTGTCTGGACTGTCAGAGGTGAAAGAAGGGCAGTGCTGCAGTGTGCTCTCAACAGCCCTTGGTGTGAACAGAGCTGTTCACATGTGGAGGACTGGACACTTGCACTTTGAAAGATGCTGTTTTTCCCATAGCTTGCCCATTGAAACTCTCAAAAGTAATTTTAAATCTTACATTAATGCTGCTCCTCAAATGCAACTGAAGCAGTTTTATAGTGGTGCTGTGCCCCTGGCTGAATTGCTGTGGAAGGTTATTGTGCTCTTTGGATCTCCTCAGATCTGCCCACCCTCCCACATCCATCTTCCAAGCCTGTGTACATGTGTGTGTGTGTGTGCTTGCTTTTTTTCCTCAAGTTAAGTTTTCCAGAATGTCAGCATCAAATAATAAAGAAAGAGATTATTTTGACAGAAGCTCGGGGAGGCTGTGACTGGAAGGGGCACGTCCTTCACAGTCAAATCACGGAAACTGTACCTTCAAACTGATGTTCTCCTGCAGGCAGGTCAAGAAGAGTGCAGTGCTTTACAACTGAGTGTGATAAATGAGTAAAATAGGGTGAGAGAAGGAATTTAGGAAAAAGAGGTTGTGTGACTATCCAGATATGATTTATTTTTTTTTTTTTAGATCTGATTTAACTATTTCAGTTTCTAAAACATTTGCCAGTAAAAAACCTGGGAAGCTTGTTTATATTTTGGGTTTTTCGAAATTTGATAAACCTAGGTTGGATGGAATATCTGATTTTAAGCAATTTTTTACACTTTGATGAGTCCGTTAGCTTTACACATCTGTTTCTGGGAAAAAGAAAAAAGGATGCTAATACTGCAGTCTGTGTCAATAACCTTTCTTTCAGTACAGCTGCTTGAGTTAAAATGAAACACTGGCAAGGCAAAAGGAGGGTGAAATTAACCTTCTATTCATGATGACTTTGTGTAGAAAGATTGAAAGGACAAGCATGGGAACTACAGATAATGGAGTAGTATGTTTTTTTCATGTTTTTAGGTGTGACAGTCCCTGAAGAGACTGTCAATAAGTAGTACTGAATCATTCATTTGGATATTTTGTCCTACTTGACTGAATTTGACTGCAAGTCCAAGCAAATCAAAAAGCCAATACAGTAGGATCTTGAAAAACAATTGCTTCTGTCCAGCAAGCTGAAACACCTTTTCCTGATTTAATGCCAGTGACATTTCCACAGGCTTCTGGTTCTCTGCAGTGCCAGAATTTCTGGTACTTGTCAAGGCTAAATCTCCCTAGCCTTGGTCAGTTCCCTGAGGCTGATGAGCCTTTCTGACTTGTCACATGGAGACCCTGGAATCTGTAAAGTCGACTCCTTAAACTGAATTCCCCTCCCTGTGGCATTTGCTACCATATTGACTTCTCTTTATTATCAGCTAGTAACCTAACACCAATCTACAAGGCAGGATGAGAATATTACTTTGGCTTTGAAAGAGTTGAGAAGTTTAAAGATGAGAAAAACTGTTCTCATACCTATTTTAAAAGTCTGGATTATGGTGTCTACTCAGCTCAGCAGATTTCTCAGGTGGGAATTCATGTTAGTTTAGGCATACTCCTACTGATCTGTATTACACATGTTCTGGTGCTGTAGAATAAACTTTTCCTTGCCACCAAAAAATTCCTGTACTGTTTGGATTTGTGATATGCAAGTAAGGTCTGAATTCCTTTTTTATATTTTCTTTTCTTTTTTAAAAAAAATAATTAAAAATTCAGACCTTGGTGTACTGTGGAACTGATTGACTGTGTAACTTTGAGAAGTTACACAGTTGTGGTTTTGTACTTTAATTACATCCATTGTACTTTAATTATCTATAGATTTATCCTTCATAAACATTTTTAAGTAAAGGTCATTGTTGTATATTTGCACTGAAAGTAGTACAATTGGCTAACAGAGCATTGGCATAAAGATGTTATTCAAGTAACACTCAAATAACTAAGAAACGAATCAAATTTTATTCTTTTGGTATTTTTGATATTGTTTAATTGAAGCACAAAGATTGACAAAAACCACCAAACAACGAAGAACCTATCTCTGTTATGAATTCTCTGCTTTGTCTCCACTTGGAAGAATAAAGAAGCATTTTGTTTGCATCTCTGAAATACCCAGAAAATTAAGTAAAATCATATCATAAAAATCTGTGTAATCACTATCTAAATCTAAGTATCTAATTAAACAAAACACGTTCTGTTTTAGAATAAATTAGTGTCTCAGGCTGCCTTTGTGGGCAGTGAATCAAAAACGTAAGTCAGTCTGTTCCCTCCTCTTAGCTATTAGCTATAATTTTCTTCCTTACCTTCTGGTTGTCTTCCTCCCCACAAGCTGCTGCTGCAGGTGCAGTTGGGTGATGATTTCTGTTGGAAATGTTACTGAGCACTGCTCTGCTTCTTTTCAGAAAAAGCAAAGGGCCCCACTTGGTTTCAAATGTTTAACTCTGTGATCCTGTCATAGCAGTGTCCTCAACTGCCACAGCAAGTTTGACATCTAAAAGAAAATATTACCAACTTCAAAGCAATCTACACCAAAGTGCTTTCAGTCAGGGCTGATATAAAAGGTAGACTCTGACACCAGAGGGTTCTGGCTTGAACACTGAAAGAGCAGGAATTACACATAGCTCCTTAATTGAAAGAATTGTATGAGGAAGAGAGAAGGTTTTCTAACCTTCTTGCTGATTTATTTTATCCAACTAAAACTTTCTAGTAGGTGTCTGAGCAAACTGGCTGTCTGAACAGGATGACTAGACCTGTGTTTGAGTTGTTTTCTTGCCTTTGTCTTCCCACTGACTCCAAAGGAAAATACTGATGGTTAGTTTTGGGGGTCTATGCCTATGAGACATGTTCTGTGGGATACTTGGAAGAGACAGGATCCACCTTAAAAAGCATCTCTGCCAGGAGAGATGGCCTGCTTGGTAAGGGGGCTCACTTTAGGGCCATGCTCCTGAGCAGCCAGTTCTGAGTGGTCCTGCTCAAGCAGAGGGTTGTCTCCCAACCTCACAACTCCATGAACTTCATTAGCCTGTAATTCAAATTATTCTTTTAGAAATTAGCAACTTTTTAAGAACATGACTAAGATGTTTAGTTCTTGTAGATCAATGAAAATCAACTGATAATTGTGGGATATTTTAGGACTGACTGATGTGTATGCATACAGAATATTTCCATTCCACAGAAGATATAGAACAGTCTGAAAACCTGGGCTGGAAACTGATGTGACTGTTGTTTCTCTGGATTGCTACAGGCTTTCTAAACCAATTGGTTTGGTGGGTTTTGAGAGGTTTTGGGGTTGATTTTTTTGAGTGTGTATCACTTTTATCTCTTTATCTCTCTCCTTCCTTCCTTTTTTTTTTCCCCTCTTTTGCATGTGCTTCATAATATTTCAGTACTAGAAAGATGCTGCAAGGAGATTCAGTAGACAACCTCGGGAAACTACTTTGGTTTTCACAAAGAGCTGTCCATGTATATGATAACCAATTTTTCTCAGAAGGCATTTAAAGAAGTGTGGAAAACCACTGTATTTTGATGAAGTCAAAATTTGAGAGAAATGCAAACATGAAAAGATGGTACAGGGACTGAATAGACTGGTTGAATGTGAGGAAAAAGGCACATAGGAGAACAGAATAGTGTAGTGATGCAGAGGAGCATAATGAAGAAATTTAATTTCCACTGTACAATGGAGGGGTCAGGTAAGAGCCACACAATTAGAATGAAGAAGGTCGTGTCTGTCAGTGCAAGAGTTTGTGTGGAGGAAGATGACTGCACACAAAATAAGTGTGCTTTCTTCTCGATAAACAAAGTTAACAGGAACTTCCTAAAGGCATCATGTAGGAAGCAGCTGGCTTTTAAAATTTCTTTTAAACCCTGTCTGCATCACATGTGCCTCGAACTTCTGTTCCTCCAAGCAGTAGATCTGCCTTTCCTGAAGGAGCAGCAGGATTTGAACCTCAATCTGTCAAATGCAGATAGACCCATTAGTCATTTATTTTGTGTGGTGACTCACTAGGTGACCGAGTCTTACCTTTTCATGCTCATCTTGCACAGCAAATTAAAACTGAGTCTGTTACCCAGAAGCAAAATGAGACTGAAAGCTACTGACAGGCTTTCTTTTCAATTAAGCCTTAAGGTCCGTCAGCTGACTTCAATCCTGCCTTTCTGAAGGCAGATTTGAAGATGCAAATCTGGAATGTTTCTTCTTTAATAGCTGTACACCAGAGCTGTAGTAAGCTTTCATGTTGAAAAAATTAGATTTTTTTTGTGTACCTGTTGAAATACTCTGTCGCTCTGCCACAGAAATGTTTGAATTACTGTGCACCACACTTCACTCACTGATAACACTCTTAATTAGAATAGCCATAGTACTGGGATATCTCTCTAAGGCCACCTTAATGATAGGGAGGTGCAATGACTGCTGCTTGATCAGGGTAGAATTAGGCTATGTTCTGCTCAGTGGCACAGCAGCTCCCTGGTGCTCTGTTCCTGAATGTTGTTTAACCAGGTGATAAATAAGTGTGAAATTCCAAATCCTGATCCCTTTTAGTGCAGCAGATTAAAAAGGAAAGCAAACACATTGTGGTAAATCTTGTTGGTTTTGAAATTCTAATTTGTTTAAAGTTTTATCTTATTTGTCCATCCAGGCCTCCTTCCTCTACCGGGAGTGAAAAAAAATTAATTTATTTGTTTTATATTCAGTCATGTTCCTTATGTGATTTGAGGGATGACATTAGAACATGGCTTTTCAAGGATTCCTTCAATATTTTGTTGAACTTTGAATTTCTTGTGACCAGTTAAGAAAGTCTTTGGGGACATGGCTCACCATAGCATAGGAGAATGTATTTTGTGCTTCAGCTGTTCTTTCCAGCTCTCAACAGATGGGTTAAAGCTGCAGCTCAGATGCAGATAACATGATATTGCAAGTAGAGTAGATTTAAATCTACTAAATATCTTTAAAACAGTGGTCCTTGTCCCCACTCCTCTCCATTCTTATCTCTAATCTAAACAAGTAGGAAATCTCAAACATCTCAGAGAATGGGACTTAAGTCTCAAAAATCAGAGCATTCATGGTGCTTGTGTGTCAGAGCTGGCAGGGAGCTGGTGTGCAGGGATCTTGCTCATGGCTTCCAGGGTTACTCATCTCTCTGCTTAGCTGTGTGTGTGTTTAAGATATGCATTGCTAGGAGATGCCTGTGATAGACACTGAGATTAGTGTATGTTTTATTAAATGAAATCTGAAATTGTATTAACATCAATATTCTGAATTAATATTGATTAATTTGGGTCCTAGTCCTGATCAGGAGTCACTGGGCACTGCTGCAGTGGGAGTAGGAGTGTTGTTGGGTAGAACCAGGAAGCACTGAAAAATGGAATTTTAGAAAAGCTTTCAGCTGGAGTTTCTTTTGTATGTTATTTGAACTTTCTCACACATCTGGAGTGAAAATTGCTGCATAGAACATTTCTGTGAGAGCCTTCAGCTTTGTTGTACATTAAGGAGAAACCCCAAATCATTAAGTGTGGATGTAATGACTACTTTGTTAGGGAGTAACACTTTAAAGTGTTAAAACCTTTTATCTAATAGAAGGAAATTTTGCTTCTTAGAAGTATCAGGAACACTCTTGTAGGCCTGGCTTTGCCCCTAAGCAGATGCTGCATAAGCTTTAAGGGAAATTGCATTTATTCAGATGATCACAAGAGTTCAAATTGTTTTCTAAGGTAAATTCAATGCATAAGTAAAAAATTCCAGTGCTGTACAAACAGCACATGACTTACTGCTTTTACAGGAATATTTGATGTAAGCAGTCCTGTCAAACAGATAAAAAATTATCCAATAATGTGAAAAACTAATAGGCCTTGACTGTAACTTGAAAAAAATGCTGATCCTGATAAGGATCTAAATAGTTCATGATTCAGTTGAATCAGCAGTGAATGATTTTGTGCATCTTTGTCTCCATGCCAAATCAAAGGGATGAATTTTTGAAAGTGAAGGAATTGGATTTACATCTGACTTAGATTCCAGCTTATTTTGTATTTGAGCAGTCAGATGGAGATTTCTCCTAAGCTGATTCATGTTTGGGTTGCTCAACTAAGGACATTCTGCTTTTTGGGAACACTAAACCGCTGCCTTTTTGATTTGGGCAGAATTAATTCCTTCCATCTGACTTTAAGCTGACTTTAATATTCTATTTAGTTCTTAAGCCAGATAAGTTTTTATTTACTGACAAACTGTCATGAAATAGTAATTGTACCAATATTTGAGTACTAATATGGTGAACTGACTGTAATACAAGAAGAAAATAAATTTAGCAGTGAAGTCAAAATTTTCTGCTCGAAGTCCAGAAATTGCACTGAATAGCCTCAGGAAGAGTGGATATGATGCTGGCCTTGATAGTTAGCCAAACTGACAGCAGTAGAAAGAGGAATCAGGTAGTATTAAGCTGAATAAACCCTCTCCAACACCGTTAAAACTATCACTTCATTGTTTCACAGAGCCATAATCTTTGTTTACTTCATTCCTGTTAATGTGTATTGGGTTGTAACAGGCCAATGAATACGAACCTTTTTAAGGATATTTGCAAATCTGAGGAAAGCATTTTGTATTGCTACTTTAAGTAGAACAAATAGTGTAACTGGGGCCATGTTGGTGGAAGTCATCCCCAAATCTCCTATTGACTTTAAATGTGTGTGGCCCACTCTAGTAAGTCTGCAAGACAGGAACTGCACTTGAGGTGTAGCTTGTGTGTAGAGGTCATACCACTTACTCATCTGTGTGAGTGGAATATGTAGAATATGTACATCCACATGCATAACACCAGGTATGTCATACAGCTTCAAAAGTCAGGCATTCACTGTGCTAAACCAATTTTCTCCTAGTGTACCTGTACTAGTAGTCTATATTATTTTTATTCTTTTGCTTTATACATCTTCCACCTCACAGTGCATTGGATATACCAGATGGGTTCCCTCTGTGAGCAGCTTTGATACTTTGCTTTTACCTTGATGTTGCATGTGTGTCTCTAGATCTTATTTACTGCACTCCATTTAAAACCTTTTGAAGTCGCAGTGACTCACGAGCTTCACCATGGCACTCACTGCCGTAGTATCTGGGTGCATCCCAAGTAGTAATGAATTTATTCTCACAACAGTGGCTTCTGTTGCCTTCCCTCACTGCTGCAAGTGCTTAGCACTGCTGCAAGTCAGACCCCAGGGTCTCCAGGCAGGCGACCAGAAAATGAGAGCATGCAATCGTTGACTATCTGTGAAAACTCACTGTGCTTTTTTCTCAGATGGGATTCATAGGTGATTGCTGACAGCAGAGTGTTGGCAAGACTGGGGATTCTTTGGTTGCATTCCAGGCTCTGGTGTAGAATATACTTAATTTACTCCAAATTATCCTGTGTTTGATTCCACTGCTTTCTTTTTCTTGTTCCAGGCTCTTTCTCTTTACTTACTGAGACCTTGTTTTTGCTTCTTGTTCTTCTTTCCTCCCCTGCCCCCCTTCTTGCTGTTCTTTTCTCGCTGTTCTATGTATCCAAATCTTGACATTGTCTCTCTCCTATTCCTTTGCCCCATTACACCACCACCCCAGCTTCTCAACAGTCCTAGGTTTAGTTCAGAACTTTATTGTTTTCCTTGATATAAATTTTATTTCTTCCTTGTAGCTCCCCCTTCTCAGGTTTCACACAAAGCAAATACAGATTTCTGCTGTCCATATTTTCTACATTCTTATATCCTAACAGTCATATTCCTGTTGGTCCCAGTCCCCATACAAATTGTAATATCAGTCCTGCTATCTCTGCTTCTATTGAACACCAAGTTTCTTTGCAGAGCCATTCTGGATGACTTTCCCAAGCATCTTTACCATTTCCCTTCAACCTGCTGCTGCCGGTATCCTTCTTTAGTCCCTTTTCATACCCACCTATGAGTGGCACTCATTTCACCCTCTCTCATTTCCCCTTGTTCTCTCTCAGCCCTCCTGATGTCTTTCTTGCCTCCCTTTTGTCTTGTCATGGAGGCTCCTTTGCTGTGCTCTTGTCCTCATCCAATAAATCTGGGAAAGATACTGGAGAATCGAGTGTCTGCCCTCTGCTCCAGCCTAGGCTGACTTGAGCTGTATCTTCAGGAATAGCCCTGGTCAGTCTCAGGCTTGAACCCAGCAGTACAGTCTAGGTAGTGAATTCAGATCAGAAAAGACTTTGTGAATAGAGGTGAGGATGCATAAGAACCTTCTTGTGTCAGGGACCTGTGAAGGTGACTGTGGCACGTCACTGAAATGAACCCTGAGGGGACTGGGATACTGGAATGGCAACATGAGGAACATTGATTCTTCTTCAACACTAGTTTAATTGCTTTTTTAAAAAAGATAAATTAGACCTAGACAGATACTCACTAGAGGAAAAAAAAAAAAGTGTTCAGGTGTTTGTAACAAGGATAAAAATTTATAATTGTCATGTTAGAACACCTTATATGAGTGAAAAATTGACACTATAACATACAGATTCCCCTCTGCCCCCTCCCCTTTTCTTTTTTTCTTTTTTCTTTTTTTTTTCCCCTAACAGCTAAAGGCAAATGAGACATACTTGAATCAGGTAATCAACTTCTAGATGAATGCTCTTGTGTCACGGCACTTCAAGTTGGCATATCATTGTTTTGTATATGGGCAGCCACCCAGCTTCTGTGTGTGCACAGGGAGTTTTTCATTTGTGCTTACCCATAAAAATAGGTTCTCAGTGTTTCAGTTGATATAAACTAGTATACGGAAAGATGAAATGTTCTTTATTCCTTTTCTGTTGAATAATCACAGCAATTTTGTACTAGTTAAAAAGAGGGAGAGCCAAAATTGTTTTAAATATACATTCCATACAGACTGAATTTTAGGGATATAGTTTTATTTTTTTAATGATGTTAGAGAGTATAAAGAGAAGTGGAAAACTAGGGCTGGAATGGGTCTCAAGAGGTAATATTCTTGCCCCAAGTAAATTTATGTGTATCGTTCCGAGCAGATATCTGTCTTGCCTGTTCTAATTACAGACTTTCCACATCCTCGGCAGGCAATTTGTCACAGTCTGTTACTCTTGTCCCTGTTTGAAAGTTTCCATTATGTTTAATATGCATTGTTCTTGCTGCGAGTGGAATCCATTAATGAACATGGAAAACAGACTATTCCCATCTTCTTTGCTAGCAGTCTTTTATGTACCTGTGGATTACCATCCTGCATCTCCTCTAGCTTATCTTAGCCTGTCTTCAGTGCTGCTACACGTTATTTTGCTAATCACTGAGATCTCAAATGAGAGAATTTTATACTTAAGTAGTCTTTGTTGGGGCATATCTGAAATTCTGAAAAGGCAGATACTCGATCCAGACAGACAGATGGGTAGATTTAAAAGGTTGAAAAAACTCCTCCTCCTTGTTTACCTGAAAAAAAATTTCTCTGCTATATTTCTTTGAGGAACCTGTGAACTATTTTCACACCAAACTTTTTGTCCTTAATAGACTTTTCCGCTGTGTGGAAACATCTCATGGGTGCAGACATCTCACGCTCTTCTAGAGCGTCCACGCTGAGGATCACAGTGTAATTCTCATTTATTCCCTGAGTTTGTTGCATTAATCTGAGTATATGATCAGGTGTCTTTAGATTTGTTCTTCTGTTGAGGTTTTGGTGGGGTTTTTTTTGGGATTTTTTTGGGGGCTTTTTTGGTTGGTTTTTTGTTTTTGTTTTGAGACTATATACATTGTCTCCTGTGCTATGGGAACGAAGCAAATTTGCATAGACTATTCTTTTTTTTAATGCAAGGCACATGGAAAAAATGACAGTTGAAGAGGAATTGAAGTAGACTGGAGAAGTTCTCTGTAGAGAGCCAAGATTTGCTTAATATGCACAGGGTCAAAAAAATTTAATAATTTCTGCTTGTTTTCTGGCATCCCCACTTGATATACATGGTACCTTACCTGAGGGATGGTTGTAGCATTAATCACATCACTGGAAATTTCATACAGATATAGAGTGGGTTCTAAGATATTGTTTTCTTATTAGACAGGTAAATTAATTGACTCCTGGACAGTTTTACCTTTAATTGCTTCCCCTCTGTTCTTTGTGTATAATATGGGACTACCTTGTTTTACAGAAGAGTTATGAAGCTAGATTAATTACGTTTTTTTAAAAGAGGAGCACAGTAAGATAATGGAATAAGAGAACTATTGAAGGCCCATGAGGAAAGTGATAATTCTGTATTCAGCACAGAGTTTGGATCGTGTCCAGTAAATACACTGTGGGATTACAGTCTGGGTGGTGAATGTGGAAACAAGAGAGGAATAATGATCAATTGAGTACTCTCCATGCCCTGCTTTGAACAGAAGAGTTGTCCTGTAGAGATACAGCATTTGAATATAAATAGATAATATGCCATATGCATACAAGGATGCCAGCGAGAGTTTGTTTAGACAAGCTTATTTCTGGAATCTTCCAATATCTGAGGTATTGAATTTGCAAATACTGTGCTCATTAAGAGTTTTAGGGGAGTGGCTGTAAACTTCATGATCTCTGGATTTTATAGGAAGCCTAGCTTTAATTTGGTCTATTTCTATAAAAAGCATACTTTGGATTTTCTGTATTGAAAAGAAGTACAGGGATAATAACAAGGTAGTAATGAAAGGGTGGTTGTGCATGTGGAGCAATAGTGTGCTCTGTAATGAATGAAATACATGTCTATAGGAGATAAACAAATGAACTATGTCAGGCAATAATTAGGAATCCCTGTTGCATTTCTAGGTCTAAATTTGATATAATAAGACAATAAGTGCTTGATCAATGGATGTGGCATACCACAATAGGTCAGAGAAGATACACAAGAGGAATTTGTTATTTCAGCCCACCATGATTGCACCTCCCATGTCAATTGGGTATTAGCTGTCAAGTCAAACTAAACTTTTAGACACCATAAATGACTTTCGACTAAGGAAGCTGATTGGAGAATCAATGGAGGGGCAGTTTATTGACAGAGTGTTATGAAAGTACATTCTGTAACCATGTGCTTAAATTCAGCATGCTGTCAGGAACAACAGAAGTCAGGAGAACCACTACAGAAATGCTTAATTCCACAAATGGGGAGTTTTAGAAAAAAGAAGGATGCTTGTTAAAAAAAAACCTGAAAGAGGCAACTAAAAAGTCATTCTAACAGATGACATGGATATTGTTTCAAGCTATTGTATTGGAAGCCAAAAAGTAATATTGCATTAAAACATTGTAGGGTGATCAAGTTTGAATAAATACTGAGATTAGAGAAATTTTCAAATATGCAAGTGTTCTTCACAAAATTGAATCCCTATTTAAATCTCAAAAATAAAAAAAAGAAGGTAGAATCTGCTAGGTTAAATGAAAAAAACTCAAACCATGTAAGACAGAGAAAACATGATAGAGGAAGAACGTCTAAAGACTTTTCTCAGATTCTTGGAGTCTGGGGTGTCTGTCATGTAGCCAGTCCATAAGGCCTGTGGAAGATCACAGTATAAGATGAAGCACAGTATTCATGAAAAAATAAGATTTGTTGCAGTAACAATGCGAATGCAAAATTAACTGGGCAGATTCTCAGAAGTTGATTAGAGAATGTAGCTCAACAGGAGAGATAGCAGAGTAAATGGACAAAATAAACAGTAGATATCAGTTAAAAATATAGAACCCAGTGGCATTTGCCCAAGAGGCCAAGAGGACCATCAAGGTTGAACTAGTTAAACTGACTTGTATTTATCGTGTTGCCTTATGCTTCCTTGGTACCAAAGAGTTGGAGAAAGATTAATGTGATGCCAAGCTAGAGAATGATTTCTTGAGAGTATCCAGGGAACTACTGACCACCGAGCCTGCATTCACCAAACTGGTAGGAACAGTGGCAGGGAATAGTCACTGGACAGATAAATACATATGAAATCTTGGGGAAGACTCAACATGGCTTAGTTAGTTGTTCCTCACAGTTAGAATTCTCTTGAGGAGGTAGAATAGTCCTGTCAAAAGAATCTTCTTAGGTTTCCAGAAAGTATTTGAAAAGAATTCTCTCTAAGAAACTACAAGAAAACTATCTAGCCACCAGATTTTGAGAGGTACTCAATGTGGAGAAGGATCTGTAAAATAAATTTAAAAAAAAATCCACACAAACAAAACACAAAACAGTAGGGTCAGAGTTAGGGTGGAGTCATGGGATTTTGCACTGGGGTCTGAATTTTCTGGAAAAAGGGATTTATAGTGGCTAATAATGAAATTCTTGTGAGATTGCCAAACTAGGCAAGATGAAGAAGGATGAAATTCTAAGTGCAGCAAAAAAGCAGATGATGAAATTCAGTCTACTTAAATGCGAAGAAGTACAAATGACGGTAAAAAAAATATTCCAGCTGCAGTCATACACAATGATGGTGAACCAATTAAGTCCTGCTTTTTAAGAATGAGACGCAAGGGCTGCAATGACAATTCCTAGGCCATTAAAAATTATTGCGAAAAGAGAGGAAATGCCCTAGAAACATTTTTTATGGCTTTATATGCATTCATACTATGTCCACATATTGAAATCTGTCTACTAATATATTAGTGTTTATCAAGATAAAAAAATGAAGGACAAAATTTTTTAGAAAATTACTTTATCCTAAGCAGCAATTAAATAATCAAGGACGCTTCAGATTAGAAAATGAAGATATGACTAAAATTCATATGACAAAATCAAGAAATCATTGTTAGGTTTAGGGAGAATTAACAGAGAAATATTATTTATAGTTTCTTTCTGTACAAGAACAATGGCACATCGGGGAAGTTAGCAGAAAGCAGTCTCAAAATGAACAAGAGAAGATATTCCTCAGAAGACACAGTTATGATAAGCAAAACTGTGCCACTGGGTATTAGGAATGCTGAGTGGTTTTTCTGGACCTAGAAAAACTAGTGCACAAAAGCAGAGAAAGAGATTTCAAAAGGCTGTTAAACATAAATATATTACCACTGATTGAGAAAGCTCCTGAGCAGCAAATCTCTGGATGTAAGGAGCTTTAGAATGATGGCAAAAGAATGGAAAAGTAGAGACAAAGCATAGCTTCACGTGTTGAAGCAGAGCTGAAGAGCAAGTGTGAGCGCACTATATGAGAAAGAGTGAAGACAGGGAGGAAGAGGAGTGAGCACAGCTGGTAGAAACTGCAGGTGGCTGGAAGGTCAAAACAGGGAGTTTGACCCCAGTGTTGAATAGCACTCATGCCATTTTGGAAAGGAGTGACAAAAAATCCCCAAGAGAATGACGAAGGAAGGAAGCTGAAAATTGAGATGTTTTGTGTGCATAGCTGTATTCCTTTTTCGGATTGAATGTTAGCCTATCGATTGGAAATGTTAGATTGAATATTTTTAGAGTACAGGAATTCTATTTGCCATATGTTTGTATGCTGTTGTGCTCATATAAGTTAATAGAAGAAAGTTTGAGAATCAGACCTGTATTGAGATGTAAATTCAAGTAAAGTGAAAGTCTCGTAAGTCCATAAATGTTTTCTCACTTGTATGATAATAAAATAGGAATTATCAACTAGGATAGTAAATTGGCAGAGGCCATACTGTACTTTAATCCCTGGTCTTGTAACAGACCTCTCTAAAGCCAGCAGTGTATACATTATTTTAGTTTTATTTTGTTTTGTTCTCCTATTCATTAGTTCTTTCTGTTTTCAGACCACAGTCAGTTTAGCTTGTTATCATAGTGAGGGTCAAATGATACATCAAAGTCCTCCAGGTGTCCAAGCAAAAGGAAACAAAAATGTATGTCTCTGTTCTTCACTGCTGCATGCTCAATTTTAAAAAAAAATCCTTAGTGGATGAAATTATATTTTAATCTTTCCAAAGACTTTATTACAGAGAGACTCAAGAAGGGCCACTGAGGTAAATGACAATATTTTACAGTAGGGTGAGATGTAAAATTAAGGCAAATAAACACTGCTTTCAAAGGAGTGCTAATACTAAGCTCAAAGACATAGCTATTTAAAGAAACAGGGAAAAGAACATTTTTCTTACTAAATAACTTTTCATCTAAATCACTGGTTAATCCTTAATACAGTTATTTCCAATGTTTAGTCAATTCACACATGCAAAATACTTCACAATTATGTATTGCATAGTAATCAGCAATTATCCAGTAAAATATCAGTCCCATGAATGCTGCTAATTCACGATGATTGCTTTCCAACATAAGCTACTGAAAGACCTTGTGGGGTAGTTTTGCTAGATTTATTTGTCTCTTTTAGATTTAAAAGAGAATTACCTTCCCTTTCAAAGCTGATTCCTTTGATTGCTAGTATGCATAGTTTCATTTCCAGCCTAATACTCTATGCAGAATGCATTGCATCTGACTCCTGAGTATTTTGTTATTTATTTATCCCACTGCAGTGGAAGCTGGCTCAGAATGAAAATCCTGTATTATCTGTTGGACAGGTATTAAAGACCAAGTGTGAAACTACGAAGCCACAAGGTTTACATGATGATTAGTGCTTTTTTTTTCCTACTGCAATTAGCTTAGTCTCAATCTTACTAATTGGATTACGTGTGAAAATGCAAGCCACCCTGGGGTCTCAGGGTTTGAATGAGGAATAACCATTTTGAAATAGTTTTTCACACGAAAGGGAATTGTGTCAGAGGCTTAGGTCTTATCTGTCACTGAAATGGGCTGTGATAGTGCTTTTGGGTCAAGTTGGTAGTGTTGCCTAGTAGTTGGTAGTTATGTCTGTGTAAGTGCCTGCAGCTTTTCCAGGACCTGGGGAGCTCAGAATTTGTTTTCTTTGAGATATGCAAAACCATCTCTGTAGTCTTTTTTCACTGGTTGTCTGTTCTTTGATTCTCAGCTGGCATGTGATAAGGAGGTTATCTGCTCCTTTTTAAGGAATATGATCAGGAGAATTCTCCTGTTGACTTTAAGGTGTCTTGGAAGTTGTCAATGGAAGCTGGTACTGTGTTACCTGGTTTGCAAGTGAGTAATTTCGGTGTCATACAGAACCTCTCACAACATCACTGGGGGACTGTTACTTCCTCAGATAGACCTTCATAACAGTCCTGGTTTTTAGGTCTGGTTTTGTGGCCAAACAGGGTGAGTTATTTGATTTGACTTGGGTGTACTTAGAGGGAGCCTACGTCTTGCCTGACTGGGTTTTCTTACATTACATTTTTAAATGCATTCTGATTCAAAGCAGAATGCTCTTTTTCTACAGATGGAGCCTTTTCTGTCTGTCATATTTATTTGTAGTTTTCCCATTTTCTGTGTAACTACCTCTCACTGTGTTCTGAGGTTTTTCACTGGGCTTGCAGTGTTATCATTCATTTCATATCATGCTTTTGTTATCATTCATTTCTAGAAACCTTTTTATTTATAGTTCTGTGAAATGCTTAAAGTATTTATCTGCATCAGTTTTATCTGTCTGGCATAGTCTGTCTGTCTAGGAGACTTATCAGTGGTGAAAGAACATTGCCTAAGAGCAGTTATCAGTGATAATGGGACTTTTGCAGAAAAGGAAGGGAAGGTATATTTTACAATACACTGCAGAGATATTCAGGAGTATGTTTGTATTTGTGATTCTGTGGTCTGATGCAATTTTTATTGAAATAGTGACTTCAGATGGATAGTATTTGGTTTCAGTTATAAAGGATTTGTCAGGGAATAGCAAACCAAGTTGCATTTTAGTTGGAATTGTAAGATTTCGCAGAGACTCATCTGCCATTTCTAGTACGTGCTGAAATGCCATTTAAATCACTCTGAGTCTTGGATGCATGAAGAATAATCTGGTAGCTTCCTCCAAGTTAGACTTTATCTCTTTTATTTTAAGCAATTTGTTGCTGTGAACTGTCAGTGGGTAAAGGTAGAGGCACATTTTACATCCCCACACCTGTTTGAAGAATGAACACCATCTGCCCAGGATTGCTAAGAATTGACTAATCTGGTGTTTTATTGCTCTGAATCATTGAGAGGAAATTCTACCAGACGTGCTCGCAGGCTGCCATCTTCATTCCATGAATACTAACAAAACATTAAAAAGTGCTGATACAGGAAAATGGAGTAATTTATAGCCCTCTGGATTAATAGTTTCACTTAAGGAGTAATGAGAAAAAATAGTGTTAACAATATTTCTTCATGCCTTCTGTACCTAACTATGCAGGGTTCCTTCCCCTCAGCCCAGATCCCACTGACCTGAAATCCATTTGGTTTGCCAGGAGAAAGCTCAATGAGCTCAACAAATCACAGATTCTGGGAGGGCAGTATTATTTTACAGAATAGTTTGAAGTGATGTTACTGTTGAACAGATCTTACTGGGTAAGACGAATATTTAATTTTAGCCCTTTATTAGGTGTGTGTTGAGGGACCTCGTGGCAGTCTTTGTTACTGGTGCAACAAGAAAAATGCCCTTCAAGCCCACATTAAGACAAGTGATTTCCATATAAATTGGTACTGTATGAAATAACCAAAGCACTGGAAGCATTCTTTTACACTGCACCAAATTCTACTACTAGATAAGGAACTTCTAACCAGGAGGGACATGAGAGCCTGTATTTTAGATCTGTATTTTACAAGGGAATTTGTTGGTGGGCCTTTTCCTTTTTTCCAGGTCCTATGATTCTTTTTCTTTCAGCTATAAGTCACACAGAAATAGTTTCTTCTACATCAGTTGATAGATCTTTCCTCAGGCACATCTGATGCATAGAAGGTTCCACTTTGATTTCAGCCCATTTGATTTTTTTTCCATTTCATAAACACAAGTATGCATACAAACATACACATTAAAATGGGATTTGTGCACACACGTTCCAGTATCAAGTGACAGCTTAATGAAGACTTCTGTGAAGATGCTCATAAGTTCCTAAATGTATCTACCTTTTGTACATGCCAAATGTTAGACAATAATAAGTTTAGGTATTCTTATTTACATAAGGACAAAGAGAGTTTCAACAGTGAAAACAGGGTATTTTTGTATGAGAATGGTAAAGTATGACAAGTAACAAGAAGCACTTCACCATTACTTCCACTGGATATCTCAAGTTATTTGGAGATCAATAGACACCAGGCTAAAAAAAGACTAAAAAAACCTAATTGCACTTGCTTCATAGTTAAGCTTTCAGCTGTGCATAGAGTAATAAAAGCATTTTTGCTGTATTTTATTCATCACCACTTCTTAAGGAAGACCCAAAATTGAAAAATTCATAGCTATTTTCTATAATAAGATGTGGTTTCAATAAAAATTGACATAATTACCATTTGCATGTAGTAATTGAAATAAATTTGCTTATGTAAATCAGAATACTTCTTAGCATGTAAGCTACTTTTAATAGCCATGTAATTTTATGAAGTGCTTTATTCCTTTAAACCAGATCTTATTTTCCAATTTGCATACGCCTTACATTCAAATTACTTGTGTTCTTCATATCTTACTAATGTTTTACTTAGTTTTAGTTGCTAAACGTCTTTTCAAATACTTTGAATAGGAGAGTTACATTGCCTTTCACACTTCTGGAAAACATGTATTTATTTTAAGAGCCTCTGCATGAGAAAGAGACTTCTGTTGAGCCATGGTTTGAAAGCAGATTAAATAGCAAACCCCAGACTACTCCTCCTCTTCACTTCTCATGGAGTCCATGCTGTAGTCCATGCATCTGCTCACTCCAGTGGCCCTTCAAATTGCACAAAGGAAGATGTTTCAAATAAAGAACTTGCTTCTTTGTTTTCAGTGTCTTCCATAGCCACGTGGCTGTGTGCAAGGCAGGGCTCTAAAACTGCTGCACCCATCTTCTTGGTGCTTAGTTTTCTTTTTGCTTGTGAATATTTAATGTTACCAATATAGTCACCTAGCACAATTGTTTGTCGATGGAGTTTGCTTCTTACTAGTGGAAGGAGAAACTGGGAGGAGACCTTTGCTGAAGAGGAACTTTGAATATTTATTTCATCATTACCAGTCCCTTGTTATTGCTTTCTTTCTCAATTCCGTTTTTTTTATGGTGTTGTTTGACGTTTTTGGCAGCTCTGTTAATTAAGCAGAAGTTATCCCTGATTAATGTACTGTAAGCTGCTTCTGAAGTGCTATAAATAATGTGGTGATTAATTGCTGTATCCCAATGCAGTCATCCCTTCACATACTTCACAGATGGATTGTTTTGGTGAAATGATGTCCCATTCTCATACAGATTAGAGACATTGATTGCAGCAAAACTTATCACTCGGTTTCTCTGTTTTCTTCCAAGTAATTTATGTCTTTTGATCACTAAGACAATCAGTATAGAGAAGCTATTTTTAAATTACAAATGTAATATACTTGTGAATTCCATACAAGATCATACAATCCAGTTGAAAGAGAATAACAGAATATCTTCATTCTGGAGTGTTCAACTTTTTTCAGCTCTAAAAAGAAAATTTAGTAACCATACACAAAGGAAATACACTCTTTGGAGGATAAAGATTTTAACTCAGTTGGCAAAATGACTGGTTTTTTTTCATGTTTTCTTCTTGCATGTAAGACAGAAAATATGCAGACAGAATGTGATTTTTGTTTAGAAGTTGGTAATGTCCAATTTGTGTCAAAGCAAAGGCTGAGTGTAGTGAACCAAAAATCTTATATTAACATTTCTGAATAAATAATCTTTATTTGAGATTCTGATTTTAAAGTTACTAACTGAAGGGAAACTAGTAGTGCTAAAATCAGCAAAGCTTTTTAGAATATGTCCCTTTCAGAAATTTCCCTGTACTGTAGCAGCAGAATGCTCTTCTTGCTTTTCAGATATGCTCAACTATCTGGCTTCTATTAACCTTGATGGAAAGCCAATTGCCTCCTCTCACATCTGTGAATAGAGTATTTTAAATTGTGTGTGTATACATGCATGCATGCAAAAGAAATCTGTGGGAAAGGGGTGACTCTTGGCACTATAAGCAGAGCCCTGGCTTGAAATCAAAGATCTAATGGGACAGTTGGATGTTTTCATTCAGAAACCAAATGAGAGTAGCAGGGAGGGACAGTTTTATGGTGACAGCTGTGTATTGGCCATGGAGGCCAGCCTGTCTGCTCCAAAGGCCACTGGATCACACCCTGGCTATGCTTCAAGGACTGCAGCAGTGGAACAATGTGGTTCAGGAATTTTGTGTTGTTAGTCTGTGTGAGAAAAGGGGTTTGACCAGATAGGATCTCACCAAAGGGCAAGTCTGTGGGTTATTATGGAGGAGGTGTAAGCATGTAAGGTGTAAGGATCTAAAGATGACTGCTTTTTATAGGAAAGTTCTTGTGTCAAATGCTTTGAATATCACCTTGCAATTGATGTTATTTCAAACTTCTCAGCGAGGGCTGGGTCATGAGCAGCTTGTAGTAATATATTAAAATCAAACTTGCTTTATGACCCCACTCAATAAATCTTTGTTTAGGAATAATTTAGGATTATTGTATTAGTTTATTGTATAAGCATTAGGATTATCCCATCATTTTAGAGAAGACATTTTTGGACACACTTAATCTCCTAACCTCAATTTCCTCCTCAGTTTTTCTGAAAACCCAGATGATAAATCTAAGTGCCATTGCTATTAAGGGCTTTGCTTATTAAGCAAGAAATAATATCATCCCTGGTCCAGACTGGGCTGCTTTGTTTCTGCATGGCCTTTATGATGACAGTGGGTTTCTTTGCAGATATGAAGAAATAGCTGGCAGTCTCAGCCCACTGCCTTTAAGCATCATGTTTAAGAAGTATAGTTTGTTTTAGCTCATTAATAAAGATATCTTAAGTCTAACATAAAAACTGTATTGATCTTTTTCTCTTGCTCTCAAAAAAAAATCCAAACCAAAAATCAACTTCAAAACCCCCCTTCTTATGAAATAGAAACAGTGTAAAAGATGATTGTCTCTCAGTTTGGAGACTGTCTTCACAGTCCAAATTTCTAGCATAATGTTCCCTTTCAGTAAGGGAAGAAGCAAATATTTCTGTAATGTCATAAGTGATTCAAAGAGTAGAGAAAAATGGACTGCTGGCATGCCCTTATTTATAAGTGGTGATGTTTATTTCTTTGCCATATTGGTATTGTGTTTGCATTGATGTGCAAAATGCACTGCTTGGAAATGGAGAAGTTACATCTTCCTGCATTTGCTAGCACAAAACACAGGCAAACTAGGGAATTCTTGGTTTAATGACTTATAGATAAATTTAGGTGCTGTGGCATTTGAAATACACACAATTATTATTGATACTTCAAACCAATCTATTATTATCTTAGTCTCATTTTGTTAACATGCTTTTTGTTAGACTGAAGGATAGATAAACTAATTCCCATTGTAGTCAGCATGAGCTGGAAATGAGCCCAGTCCTGCAAAGACTCACATGTTATGCTTATGTTGAAATATGTAAGAAGCTCAGGTATTTACAGAGAAATCTGCACATGTGTAGAAAATAATGCTCATACATTTAATAATGCTTATACTCTTTACTGAGTGGAAAATTAGGACAAAGATGTTTTGGGTGGTGTTTGTGTGCTGAACTCAACTTTTCACTTCATGTAGATTTGAGAAAGTGTTGGTAGTACTTTCCCAAACATTCTTCCTCCCTTTGAACAGAAATTAAAACAGAGACAGTAAATGCATGATTATGTTGAGGAAGAATGTAAGAATAAAATATTCCATCAGGTATTTCCTGAACTGATACCACCCATGCACCCACTCTTTGTGCATTTTAGAATTTGCCCTACATTTGAAAGTACTCTCATGCAATATTTATTGTACATGTTTATAGTGGACTGAAGTATTTCTGTTCATATCATGCAAACAGATAACCCTGAGAGAACTGTGAAGAAAATACTTAAAGAAGAAACATGTATGTTATAGCATATTTATTTATGTGCTTTTGTAAGCCTCAGGACTATCTTCCCATGCTTTTTACATGCACCATTTAGATCAATAATTTATGAAAACATCTAATAGAGCATACACTCAAACTGCAGACAGAGCTGCTAATAAGAAGGGCAGTATATTTGCAAACAGGCATTGTGCTCAACCAACAAATCTTCCTGTCCTCACAGATGCCCTGCTCTTTCTGATAGGAATTAAAAATCAGCTTAATAGGAGTTAAACTGACTGGTACTTCCCCCCAGTCATCTGTTGCTATTGAACGTTTTTCCAATTAGTGCTTTCCTTGTGACCACAGGACAAAATGCCATGGCTTTGACAGCCTGTATGTGAGAAAGCAGAGAAAAATTCTGAGTCTTTAGGAGAGTGCTTCCCTTCCTCTGAGAGAGATCTATTGTCAGATACAGCCTAGAAGTGAGCCTTAGAAATTCTAGTCTAAAACTACTTCAGTCATTTTGCAAGCTCTCTGTCTCACAAATAATGTCATATGCTACCAATAGTTTGAGAGAACTGAAATGTGGAAAACTTACTAAGATGATGTTCTTTGGCTGAGGACAAAAGCCATTGGAGCCATTACTAAACTAAGGGTATAAAATGTCACATTTAGCAGGTAGGGAGATAACTGATTAACTATGAAGAATGTCTCAGTGATTTGTAAGATTGTATCAAGGAGAGCAGGGCATGTGAGGACTTGCAGTGCATTATATATAATTTCTGTACTGAAATGTAGAAAAAGAAGTTATGTGAATGCAGCTGATCGCTGCTAACTGTGAAATAACATAGCCAAGGCTAAATGTCTGAGTAGAGAAAAATGCCTTTGAGTGCAGTTCTGGTAATCCTTGAAGAAAAGATGTTGGCCCATAATGTGAGTGCCATTATGAAATGCACAAAATTACTCTACTGCAGGAGGCAGGCTGTGCATAGAAACAACTTGTCTTGTGGGGTGTTACACCTTAGCAAGAGGTATTGTTTCAGTGCACCTATACTGGATGTTATGGGGTAATAAAAATGTGATATTTTGAGGATGTCCTCTTGGAGTTGCCAGTAGAACTCTGTCCCAAGAGAAGTCTGTCTACAAGAAATAGAAGAAGCTGATTTAATTTCAGTTTTTTTCTTTGTTGTTGTGCTTTTCTTCTTGTTGTGTGGGATTTTTTGCTGTTGTTGTTTGGTTTTTTTTTTTGTTTGTTTTTTTTTTTTTTTTGGTGGTAATTCAGCTAGTATTTGGTGTTCTTAGCTTTACTACACCATGTTGATGTGTACCTTGTACTTTTCCTTGGAAGATCAGGGTTAAACTACTCCCATTGAAGGGACTCAGATCCTTCCTCTTATAGGCATAATTATATGGAATAATTTGTCTTCTGCCATCTTGGGAAGCCAGAATGCAAGTCTATTACACTTTTTGATTAACTGTTAGAAAAATCTAGTTGTTTTAAGGGAATTGGGGTAGTATATTTCAAGCCATAATGTACATTTTCCTAAAAGCTAGGGTGCATCAAATCTTTCTTTCCCAAGTGTCCTAATTTGTGGTCTCAATGCAGTGGATATGCTGTCATATTTTCCTAATTTTTTTTAAAATAGTCATGTAGGAAGAAGTGTAGTAAACTCACCTTTCTGAAATTTAGAATTCAAGGTCAAATTAATTTTCAAGTATAGCATGGAAATAAAGTTTTATTGAAACAGGTTTTATAAAGGCGACACCTATTACAGTGTCCTTTTTAAAGTGAAAGAATGTAAATTACATATTTCTGAGGGAATAAAAGTCATGGCCAAACTGCATTTCCTGGAATAGGAACAAAAGGGTTCTCTCTCAGATGGGAATTTATATTTTGCAGTACACTGTCGGAGAGTTTTGAAACTTGATACTCAGTCTCAAGTGATATTTAATATTTACTTTCACACAGTGTTTTTTACCTACTGGGCAGGTTGGTAGAGCCTACAGAAAAAACAAAATCCAGTGCAAGTTGCTAATACATGTAGAATCATTCTGTGGTGGTGCAAGAAATTTATTTTCCTCAGTCAGCAAAGAAAATAGACATAAAACTGGAATTGAGTGCTTTTAAGCATCTGGTGAAAAGAGCTAAATTCTGTATATTATTTTTACTTTTTACTTCTACTCCCCAGACGTTCCTGTGGTATTTCTAAGAAATGAAGAATCAAATCATAGTCACCTAACTCTAGGTTTTGAGTATCTAACTTGAATCATTGTTCTTCTGAACTAAGTGGGATCATATGTTTAAAACTAGTCATGTGATTACGTACTTTGCAATGGAGTGATCTTCATTTGCAAGAGCACTAAAGTCTTCTGACCTTTAAAAGCCAAAGTTCATATCATCATGTGTGTCTGTTACCTAATAGAATTTACCACTGCTGCAAATGTGGGGTTTTCAAATTTACATAGGAGATCTGTCATCTGAAATTCATTTTCTATCTGTACGGGGCAGTATATGAGGAGAAAAAGGTGTCAGCAGTCCTCCTGACTCGAGTATTGCAGTCCATGAGAATTTGCCTTTCTGTGCCTGCAGCACACAGGCTTCACATCCCGTTTCTCTCTGGGGTGGGTTGGATGCTGCCAGGTGCCCACCCAGGCACTGCCTCACTCCCTTTTCTCACCAGAGAGTTCTTCTCACAGGAAGAGGACAAGATGAGAAAGCTCCTGGGTCAAGAAACAGGGAGATTGCTGACCTGTTGTGTCCTGAGCAGAGCAGACATGGTCTGGAGAAAATTTATTGTAGTGTTCTGCCAATTAAAAACAGAGTAGGACGATAAGAAGCAAAACCAAACCCACTTTCTCCTTTTCCCTGCCTCTCCTTGCTTCTTCCTTGGCTCAATTTTACTCCTTCATCCCCAGCTTCTCTTATCAACTGGACAGTGCCCAGCTCCTTCTGCCAGGAATTTATCATCCTTTGAGGGTTCTCTTAGGTCCTCGTGAAATGCTCCTTTCTTCTAAGAATTCATGTACAGTGGAAAACAAAATCAAATCTTTTAAGAGCATGATTTGACAACAGTGAAAGTGCTTTCCTAATTTTGGAAGGGGAAGAATATAATTAAATTGTGTCTCTTGGGTGTCACTGGCTTATTGGAATAATGGAAGCTACAGCACAGAGGAGGCATCACCAGTGAATTGACCAAAACGGTGATAATCATGCATGAGTGTTTGGGGTAACTAGTAAGATTTCTATGTTCAAAACAATAGATAGTTGGTGAAGCTGTACTTTTATTCTAGGGTGATGAAAAGACAGTGAAGTTTTCCGCCAACCCTTCTTGCCTGCTCAGCCTAGAAAAGACTGAGGTCAGATATACTATGTTAATGTTTATTGACAGAAAAAACCCAACCGGGGTTTTTTTACAACACTGCTTTATGGCCAGCAGATTAATAGCTGTAGTTAGATGTTGTCAATAGGACACAAATTCTGAAACTAAATGCCTAAATGCAAGAGACTGTACTGGTTCTGGGAAAAAACACAAAACAACCAAGTTTATATTTTGCTAACTTTACCTAGAATTATTAATGAAACAAAATTGTTATTACTTTAAGTGGCCTAACCCCTAAGTAACCAGCAGCAAGTGAATTTTTAATTGTTAGCTTTAGAAATTGACTTTTCCCCTTCCACTTAAAGCATAGGCAGTGTTGACTAAAAACTATTAATATTCAATATTTTTCCTTCAATAACTGCAGATATCAAACTAATATTATTGCTAGTATTCCAGAGTTATGGCCTGATATTTTCACTTTGGGTAGTGCTTAAGAAGGATTTATTATGAGAGATAGCAAGACTTTATCCCCAACTTTGTACATTTTTACCTAGAATGGACAGAAGTTCCTGTAGGCAGAGTATGGTAAGGTATAGGTCAGGATATTGCTTGAAGTCCCAGTCTTAGGTAGAGGGGCTGAAGGGTAACAGGAACCAAGATGATACTTTTGACCAGATGCACAGGGGACAATGGAAAAGCACATGCAAAAAAGTGTTGGCAATCTAAAATGCATGTAAAGTTGTTAACCCTCTCCCATCATCATCAGAGACCTCAAGCATGTTTACTCCAAGACCATATTAATTTGTTTGTGATATTGTGCAGTAGATTAATGGCTCCATTTTTTATGCTGTGCTATAAAAAAAATAATTAGTATTACTGTGCAAAATAGCCCTGTAAAAGGAACCAGTCTTTTGGTGATCATTATTCTCCTTGATGTAAAGCAGAATATAAATAACATAAATTTTATATACACACATTTATGTACATATTCTATATGAATCTTTATGCTGATCAGAACTCATAGGCATTTCATGTTTAAAGTTAATATATATACTAAATGCACTTTAGTCATGTATTTGCAAACATTAATAGAGGACGTGGGACTTATGAGAGAATAATATCTGAAGAAATATGGTTGTTATCAGGATGAGTATTATACAGAATTGACTTTTTTTTTTCCTTCATTTACAGAAAAAAATTGGTTGGTAGAAAAAAAATTCCAGACAATTAAAGTAGTTTGTAAAAGTTGAAGGATAAATGACCAAAAGCATGTTCTGAAATTTTCGGGATATGAGACTGTTTTCATAGTTATGACTTGATTCAAAATGTTGGATGCTATGTTACAATATTTTGTTTCCCACTCTAGTGAGCATATAAAGTTGGTGACCAAAAGTTTGAATTCTTTCTATGGCTTTTAGTTATGGCTTTCTGCCTTTTTTTTGTTTTGTTTTGTTTTTTTTTTTGTTTAACTGGATGCTCTTCCCTACAATGAGGAGAGACAAACAGGTGAAACACAACATAGCAATTTTTGAAAGATTTTTTTGTCTGTTGAGACAAATGTTCAGCCAGGTTTTCTAGTACCTGTGACACTACTGCCAGGTAGTGTAGGCTGGTAAGTACAGGGTTTACGTAAATTTACTTACACAGTTCAGGCTGTGGGATGTCTTTGGCTACAGTATCAGCGAAAATATCAAAAAAATTAGTATTTCCCAAGGACACTATTTCTTTATCAGAGTTTAGCTGCAGTTTATAATTTCCATCACTTAGACACATGCACTCAATATATTTAATATCCATGATGCTATGTAGGGTTGCCCAACTTCAATGTAGAGTTGTGTGGTTTTAATAGAAAAATGCTTCTCTGTGCCTCCTTCTCATTCACTGGAGCTATTTGTTTTGGTTTTTTTTTGTTTATGAACTTTTTTACAAGGCACTGTTAGCATAATGAGGAAAAGGTCATGCATTAATAGTAGTACATTCTTTGAAATTAATTCTTTTTCACCTAGTAGAGGTGAAAAAAGAGGCTTTAGAGAAAGGTTTGGTTTTTTGCGTGGACCAAGGCAACATTGCACTGTAAGTTTAATCATACTTTACAATGTCTAAACTCCAATTTCAGAGGCAAAATTACCTCAGATATTATTACAATATAATTCAATTCAAGAAGCTGATCATCTGGTTAGAAAAAAAAGTGTTAGGACTTGAGAAGGACAGAATGTACTTTAGGTGTTGAAATTCTCATAAATAAGCTGTTTCTTGCATGATGCTAGTTTCATACAGAAACTAACAGAATGCGATCTGTGATGATCATGTATTAATAATGAAGATTAAACAGATGTTCTGCAAAATGGATTTCATGTGAAATGTTAAATTTGTTTAAGGAAAGAAAACAGGGTTAGATCCTCCTATAAATCATAGCTCCACAGAGAACAATAATGTGGATGCTGAAAAATAATTCTGTATCCATGAAGGTAGTTTGGGCATAGAGCAGAATAGCACTAACATCTGCTGATCAAAATGTAACATTATTTAATACAATTGAATGTATTTTTACATTATGAAGTTGTGAATTATTTAGGTTTTTGCCTTTTTATTCTTTTATGTGCAGTTGTCTTTACTTCTAATTAATTTTTTTAGGCATGGTTGGAAAGAACAATCAGGCAAGGTACTTCTGAAGTCAAGGCTATTTGTAATTTCAAAGTAATTGTTCAACATTTGATGCTGGCTTGTTTTCTCTCGCTTATTCCTTTTTAGAATTTGCCAGACTCTACAGTTCAGATATCTCCAGTTCTCACAGTGTGACTCTTACAGATTGTGCTGACAAATCCTTTTCTTTCTGGTTCTAAAGACAGCTTGGAAGTCTTTGGTTTGGCCCCAGTTAATGAAAAGTTGAATTTTTTAATGGTACATTTAGACTGAAAATGTCTATTTCCACCTCTCTTAAGTGCCTTTTGTGCTTAGATCTGGAAATGGTTTTAATCTGCATAGCTTAACATCATTGCCACTGGATTGTCCTGTAGCTGTTACCGACTCCCATTTATTAGTTGTTGGAAACAAATGCAATTCCTGTAATAACTGAATAAAGAAAGCCCTACAGCTCCTTCCAGCCTATCTCAGTATAATAATTTTGGCTGAAATACAAGATAAATTAGTGCTGATTGAATTTAATTATCGCTGTAGAAGATCCAGTCTGCAAGGGCAGAATGACTGTGCAGGGGAGCCATAGTATCACCACTATGCCTGGCTTTATGGGGATATTTTATGAATCGTGTATAAAACTGCAAGTATA
Source organism: Melospiza georgiana (assembly GCF_028018845.1). Taxonomy (NCBI): domain Eukaryota; kingdom Metazoa; phylum Chordata; class Aves; order Passeriformes; family Passerellidae; genus Melospiza; species Melospiza georgiana. Next base: position 23,926,827 of record NC_080434.1, on the reverse strand, counting down.
GTTACAGTAATGGAGATGGCCATGACCTAAAATAAATTTGGATTTATTGTGTTAGGTGGGAAAGAGGAAATTTTACTAAAAGTACCCCAATGAGTCAAAGCACTGCTTAATTGTTTACTGGGTGGAATTCTGCAGATGCATGTAGAGTGCTATTTTTGCTGTGTCCCCACTCAGCAACTGTATAGGATATGCATGAAATATATAACATTCACCTGCTTAGAGTATTATGGAGATTGTTTCCACTGTATAATGAATGAAAAGTACTGCTTTTCATGATAGAATGTGATAGATTTTTTGCTCCTGAAGAGAAATGGTATCAATTCTGTACAAATTATTTCAGTACAGTTTATAAACTTAAATGCTTTAAACATAGTCATTTAATCATGATGGTGTTACAGCAGAGGATTTTGAATGTAGCCTTCTTAAACTTGGGGGCTGGGGAGCCAATAATGCATGCACTGGAGTGCATTCCTCTCTGCTCTTTTCACACAGCCTTGAATTTAGGAGTGGGATGACATTATGTCATTATGCTCTGGTTAATTGTAAACATCCCAGCAGCAGAAGCAAAAGAGCAGGCTTCTGTGGTTTTGCTATGAAATACAGTATAATTGAAAGCATTATTTAAATGAAGATACTTCAGATTGCTTGTTGTCACTGAAGTCCAGATATCCAGAGAGGTTGCCTTCAGTACAGGCACAGACTTGGAAGTGGAGGAGAGTTAAAGTAGGGGGTAGAGTGTGTCTGTCAGAAGGAAAGAAGTCAACAGATGTAACAATGAAAAAAACCAAACAAAAAAACCTCTTGAGATATATCAGTGGTTAACAGTTTTAAAAGTAGGCTTTAACTAGATGCACTTGAGACCTTCTGTATGGCTTTGTGAAAAATTCTCAGGCTAAACCAGTGGAATCACACGCCCACACTGCCACCCACAAGGTTTATTTTTAGCTTGCTTCTCTGTCACCTTCTCTGTATCTTGGGTAGTATGCATTAAACTTTCCCCTATTGTACTGGAGATTTCTTCAAACCTTGCAACTCTGTATCGTGTTTTAGTGTTGTGTGGTTTTTACTTATGTTTTTGGTAAATAGAATTTAACAAATGTTTCCTGTCTGCACAAACCCCTCAGTTGTTATGAAACATGCACAGTAAGTAACTGTATTTCCCCTAGGTGTATTCCCTTTAGTCTGAGATCCATATATTCATGATTGCTTTTTGTGATCTCGTCACAATTGTTTGGTTCCCCAGTGGTTGCAGGATTAGAGAGTAAATTTAAATGCCACTTCAAATAAGCGGTTGTTTATCATCCCATTAGTTTATGTGCATTGCCTTTTTCTTTTCTTTTGAAGAACAAGAGCAATTCTATATAAACAGAACATTAGAATCCCGGTGGAAGAATGACTTGGATTCTGGTGGACTGAATCATTTTAAGTGCACGGATCAGCAATAGGGCAGTGGTATTTTATGCCAGGAGAGTCCTGTCAGTGGAATCTGTCTAAGCAAAGATGTATGTTAACTTGTAAGTAGCTGCAAACTTTTTTACAGAAACTGTCTCTTCATAACTTTTATCTGCTAACAGTATTGTCTCCTTGAAGCACCAGAATAGTACTGATCTAATGGGCTATATAACATGTTGAGGTAAAGAAGATGCTTTGTATGGATTGAATTCTGTGATCATCAGATGAGCTGATAATTTCAGTTTTCTTCCTGTTGTGATTCTTCTTCCCCAAAATAAACATACAGATTAGCTCAAATGCAAGAGGGTGTCATTCATAGCCATTCCAAAAGTGCACAGAGGAAATGCATTCTAAGTGATGGTCCATGTTTTCAGGGCCAGACTGCTCTCTACCAGCGCTGCATTAAAAGGCAGTTGTGGCCAGCTGTGCTGTTTGTGACCCATTTGTGTTACAAATCATTGGTGAGCTGCACTCTCACTCTTAGATCTGCAGTAAAATTCCCCCTTCCTGATGGCTGCCCGGGCCCTGGCTGCCCATCCATAGAGAAGCTCTTGTAAGCATTCTGTCCCACCCTATAAAATTAACAGGCAGTGTTAAACCCTTTGGCTCCTTAACAGAGAATGCCTATGTCTACACTCCCTTAGCAAAGGCACTGCTAAACAAACCACACTGTCCTCATCCTCAAAATGTTACAAATTGCCCCGGATCACGAGTAACTGCGTTGTGCATCTGAGCACGCCTTGAGTTCTTTGAGAGTACTGTAATTGGATTAGCAAAACTCAGGCTTGATTAATTAATCACTGTAATCAGGTTACTAAACAATTCACCATCATTTTGATAACTCAGCTCTGAGGGAATGACTAATGGCTTCTTAGGAAGGATTAAAGAACAGCTGACCCTGCTTTGGGCAGGAGATTGGAGCAGGTGATCTGCTGAGATCCCTTTGAACTTGAATTATTCTATGATTTTATGAAAAATTATTAGCAGAGCAGATCTTCACATGGCATGGTTGAGAAGACTTCCATAGAAACAACAAGCTCAGGTCATTTCACACTTACCCTGAATTTTTTATGCCACTAATGACTTTTAAATTTTTTTTTAACAAGCAACTTTTCATTGTCATCCTGCTAAAAATGCCTTTCACTTGGGGTCTTAATTTATCCTATAAATATTAGTTGTTTTTCAAGATTCTTTGTAATATTGCAAAGTACCATAGACTCCAGTTATAATAAGCTTGGAAGACAATTCAGGAGTTTTAAACTTCAGCTCCAGCTATAATCAGTTAACTACACTCAACACCTATCATACTGATTTTCTCTGCATCAGGATATGCGTGCTGCTCACCACATTTTGTGTAAATAAACATATTTATTCAAAATTAGATGTATATTCATTAAAAAAAAAGGAGTTTATGCCTCAGACAGAGCAACTGTTTCAAATGTGAAAACTACATAACTCTGTCACACACTGTGACATTCAGTGTAGTACTTCCTGATGTGTAACATTGGCATACATGAAAGATCTGGGGAAAAAAAATGTGCAGGAGAAGAGCAATGACATACTCCTTACATTCTGCTTGTGCTAGTTTTGTATTTTCTGTCTCAAAATATTTCAGGCCTAAAAATATTTTGATGTTTGAAACACACAATGTGTCACAAGAACAGCCTAAGGAAGAAGATTCAAAGGCAAAGACAGAAGGATCATTCTTTGTTTGTCCTTTGTATTTATCAGCATCTTTGCCTTGTTCTGTCTGCCAGCAAGTTATGGGTAAAATAGAGTCAAGGTGAAATGAAGTTTTTGTGAGGCCAGCTGTCATCCAAACCAGGATCATCTTCTGTAAATTATTATGAGACTTAGATATCCTATTGTAATACCTTGTTAGGAGCAGCTGAGCCATCCAAATGGCTTTTATGTTACTGTCTAACAGCTCACAGTTCAACCTTAATTTTTGACCCTTTGAGTCTGAAAAAGCTAAAGTTTACTGACTGTGGGAAATGCATCAGGGATTTCCTAGTCTGGTAGTAATTTGTTAACTTGATTCTTAATGAAATTTACTTTCAGCTGTTACTTTCATCCACTTTGAATCCACACTGTGGCTGACTCCCAGAGCAGATGCAGAGTTGCCTTTGTCCTCATCCATTCTATACAGTGAAAACTGCAGAGTTTTTCCCCAAGGGATGTGCACATCCCTTTATCATATTGTTTATTCCTAAACATCTTTGAGTGGGTTTTTTGTTTGGTTTTGTGCAGAGTAACTGACGTGAAGCAAGTCTGTGTTGCAGTCCAATAAAGTTTTGGTGTTGAAGCAAGAGGGCAAGGGCAGGTGTTACCTGCTGTTAACGTCGGGTTATTAAAATTATTAGAGAGATGTCTCTGCCCAAATTAAGGAGCAGGCACAACAATATGCTGAAGTCAATAGTATGGATTTTTATTTAACAGCCAGTGTGAGGGAGAGCTAGAAAGAAATAGGAAAAGAGAGGAGGAGAGAGAAAAGAGAGTGACAGAGAGATTAAGTAGAAAAGATATCATCACTCAATGGATCCTGATGGCATTTTGTTGGTCCTCTTCTTCTGGTCTTCTCAGTGCTGAGGACCTCATTGTTATCCAAGTGCCAGTTGCAGTCTGGAGCCAGTGAAGGAAGCTGAGGAAACACAGAGCCCACTGGGTTTCATGTTCACTCAGGTTCAGGTGGGAATGCCCAGGTACCTCCCTGGGGCAGGGAGTGTTACGCTGGATGATGGAACACTTCTCATCTCCTGCTGTGGAAGGGCCTCAGTCCCTGAAGTCTCTGGTGCCAGGAGTGTGGCTGCCAGACTGGCTCCTGGGTGGTCAGACGGGAAAGGCTCCTTCACACCACCTGTGCATGAAGGGGGTCGAATGAGGTGGAATCTTTCTCATCCTGCATGTGGGAAATAGAGTCTGAAGCAAAACTGCCTGAGAGCAAGGGGGTTGACTTATTTGTAAAAAACAGTTTGTGAGTGTGAGTAATCAGACAACCATGACTCAGGAGAACTCAGATTTTCAGTCATGATTTAAAATCTGAGCTTCCTAATATACTGAAACCCCAATGAGATTCCCAAGCTCAGCTGAATGTGTCTTGAAAATTTAAATGGGTAAATGTGTAGGAGAGAAATAGATGGTCTTTTTGACCCAGTGAAAAAAAAAATCTAAAAAATCAGGCTCTTTTCTGAAAATGTTAGAGAAGAGAAAGTAATAGGACATTTTCTTATTTCCATTTGCCAATACTGCACATAGAGTAGGAGAAAAAACTAGGGAATGGGAAGAAAAAGCAACAACACATTTTTCTTCCCATATAAAGCTTGAAGAATATTTTTCTGTCACACCTTATTATATAAAAAGTTAAACATGACCCTTTTTTCCTGATTTGTCTTTAAAAAAACACACAGTGCAAACAATGAGATTAGCTTCTATTAAGAAAAACTTAGATTTTAATAGCTTACTTAAAACACTGTATTACTCTTTAAATATCCTCTTGCTATTTAAAAGAAAATACAGTGTCACTAGAAGCATTGCCTTGTGCTTTTCTCACAGCATCTCCAAAAATCCTGCTGCTTTAATCAATCCTATTTCACTAACTTCTTTATAGTACATTGTTGGGTCTTGCTGCTTAGAAACATCTGAGGAGAAAAAACATTTAAAAATAGTAAAAATAATGCTTTTGGATGTTTCCTGCCCTCTTGCTTACTAAAGCTAAAAGCAATGTGAGAATATGTGGTATACTTGAAAGATGGTCGGTTTTTTTTGTTTGGTTTTTTTTTTTTTTTTCATTTTCCTCTTCCGTTTTATTTGGTTTTTAGTAGTTAGTAAAGACTATTTAGTAGTAATAGAAAATGGTCTCACCTGAAATATGAAATATAATGAAATATTCTCTACAAGAGTTACACATTTTTCCTGTAATAACATTTTTCTTAGTTCTAAATATTGTTTCATATATCATATTTGTTGTCATTTAAGTCTTGGAAAGTTAACTTGTACATTTATTTCTATGGTGAAAGTGCTGAGACATAAAGAGATATAAATCTCCTAGATGTTTTCTGGTCTGTGAGGGGATGGGAAAGAAGAAGTAGAAATGTGGAAAACGTAATTTACATTGTACATAGAAGTATGCATTTTTTAAAGTGTTTATATTCCCTTCCTAGGGAATTAATTATGTCTGTTCCATTGAGGACGCTCGTCAACTTAAAGCTCTTTAAGTTTTATAGTCAAGTAATTAACAAGAGACTTGGATGCTGTCATCTCTGTTAACAGTTTTCTGATGGATGCTACTTAGTGTAAAACCACCTTGTGCCACTCCTCCCTGTTCACTGCTGCAGGGATTTGCCCACCTTGCAATCAAAGCCAGGAGCGCAGCTGGCTCCTCGAACAGCAGAGCAGCATTTGTGGCAATGTGGACATTGTACATAACTGGTAACAGCACAGCAGTTGAGCTTCATTTTCCCTGAGGGATGGCAGGGGGAAGAAAGGGCTCTCTGAGTCCCTCTGTGCTCTGACTTACTTCGGGAGCAAAAGCTCCTTTACAAAGTGGGTACAGCTGTGTCAAGGGGAGATGGTGGAAGCACCTCAGCTAATGGCTCACACCTGGCTTTGATTCGGGGGGGAGGAGCCTTTGGGATAAAGTTTGGGGAGTTTTTGTGGTGACTTCTCAGTGAGGACACAGTTTCTGCTGGTGTAGAAGGGAGGAAGGACTAATGTGGATCCTTCTCTGAGTCAGCTCACCTCTGGGAGTGTTGTCACAACTTATTTATGGTAAGTGAGTTTTATTCCCAGATGCTATTTATTTCATTGTCTGAGGGATGAGTTCTTTGGTGAAGACTGCAAATGGAGCCAAGCCTTGGGGACAAAAAGAAAGCAGTTGGTTTTTCTTCCAAGTCTTGGTTCAGCATGTAACCCCATTTTTTCCCTAGTAAAAGATTTTATACTACCCACATTATGTACATACAAGTGAAAATGGAAGCTACCACTACCAAAAGTGCTGGCTGTTGTATTAGCATGTATCAAGCAGGTGCTTGACACCATTGTACATGTTTAGTGGAGTTATTTTGGTCGCTCCAAAGGGTTTCTTTAAACGAGTTTTTGATATGCAGCTTACTGACCTCTTTGTTGTAAGATGTGAGCTTAGTTCCTGGATAGATTTAACACAGTTTCATCCTTAGTTGTATTATTATTTATGAAGGCAAAATAAGTCCTAGTGGAACAGGAGCTGTTGATTTATGCCAAGGCCATGTAAAGCACTCCAGCCATTGCTCCATAATCTGTGTGACTAAAATGCTCTTTTGATGGAATCCGAACACTTTGTGAATGGCACAAGTGGTGTTTAAGGAGTATGGAGGTGCTTTCACAAAAGATATATTTGCCCTTGGCAATTTGAAATGGTATTTAAGCCAAGCAATTTTGGTTTTTCCTGCTATTATTTCCTTTGCCTTCTCGGCCTCTGCCAGACACATTGTTTAGATGCCAAATCTGCCATTTGTGCCCATCCTCTGACTGTATAATTTACCTCAGCAGTATAATTAAAATCACTACCTAGATTACAGCTGAATTAAGTTCTTACCCAAGGCTCTTTGTGTCAGCCTGGCTTTTTCTCTTTTTTTTTTTTTTTTTTTTTTTTTTAAGTGCCCTCAAAAGAGACCTCTTGTGTTTTGGTCTAGGTATTCAAATTGAGTCCACCAATTTTGACTGCATTTTTGTATTTCCCAAGAATTTTTAAAGTTAAGAATGACTTCTTCATTACTCTTTATATAAACCACAGCTACCTAAATGAGCCAGTTTGGTACTATTTTCAATCCCAGATAAGTTGTATTATCCAGACTTGGTCTTATGACTTGCACAGACAAGTAGAGCGATGCTAGGAAAGTGCTTTGGAGTTAAACCAGTGCCCTTTTGGTCTAACTTTTCTGTTTTGTTATGTGGTGATGAGCCCCTAGTACACTAGGTGATCCTTTTAAATCATGTGTGAAAATGCTGCCTTTTTTCCTACAGGGTATTTGAGAAGCCAAGTACCAAATACCTGTTCCCAGAGCTGTTCAGTGAGAGTAATGGCTCAGCTTAATGAGACATTTTAGTTGCAAGAATTGTTGGCCTGAAATTCAATTCTGTTTTCCTGCAACATGTCCTCAGGAAACTCTTGGCTCAAAACTGCAGTTTTATATGCAAAATTTGCAAAATCAAGAAATTTGCCAACAGAGATCCAGTTGGATTAAGAAGAGAGTTAAACTAAATTAATGTGCAGTGAGGTTGATTTTACTTGATGATACCTTGCATGTAGCATCTATTGTCTTATAAGAATGAAAAATCTGTTCTAGCTGGGACTTTGAAATACCTTTTTCAGAACTAAATTGTAGTTTTGCCTATATTTGCTTCAGTCTCTTGGGGTTTTTTTTGTTAACATATCTTTATCTTTTGTTCTTTTCACTGCTCTGTGCAGAAGAAAGTCACAATTACATGTCTATCAGGTTTTTATTAGAATGATTTTTCTGTTTAATCAATGCAATTTTGCTTTTGGTAATGATGCTGAGCTTTTGATTGCCTTTTGATAAAGCTTACTGGAAATCAGTTTGCTTCATTGCTTCCCAGCAGAAGACCAGGAAATAAATACTGTGCTAAAAAACCAAAAAGATGGTTCTCACAGTCACTGCAAGAGGTCTTTGCTCTTTGGGGAAAATTTACCCTGAGTAGAGCCCCAGCTTAGAAAATAAGAGGTCCTAACTAATATATAAGCAAACTCATTGTTCTGGAATGAAAGGGAGACTTCTGGTCTCATTTTTACCTCTTTTTGCATCTAATTCAGCAGTGTTTTAGCAACTAGCTAATTGTAAGGGCATGAACAGCCCAATTGATTTTTAATCAAAGCCTTAAACTATAGGGCAATGAGCTTGGCCTTTTATTTCTTTTGAGGAAAGGAACATTGGTGTTTGGGCCAGCAAAAGAATTATATTTATTTTCTAAGGAATTCTGAGCATATCTATTTATTCCAGGAGAATATTGATGAGAATTACATTTGTTGCTTTGGAGCAGGAGTTGCTACCAGAGAGTAATTTTTGGTGTTAGAAATGGTAACATGTTGTGGAAGTGATTCAGGGAGTAATGATTGTTAGTATACATTTACTTAATTCCTTTTCACCAAGCCAACTCAATGCTATCGTGACATCTCTTAGCTACCACACTTCAGTCTCCTTTTAATGCAAGGTTTATGCCAGGTAAATGCCATCTTTTGATTTCTGATGGGATAGTTTTCAGCAAGTGTCTGAAAGGATGTGTTTGAATTTTGGGTTTCTTTGGAGGTGTTTTATTGTAGTTTTGTATGTTTGTTTTGGTGGGGTATTTTTTTCCCCCTTTGGGATGTGGTGATCCCTTGGATGATTTCTTGAAAAATAAGCCTTCCAGGAGAGCAGGAACAAGGAGTTTATTTTAAGTCAATAAGAATATCATGTCATGTAAGGCAGTACATTTGTGTATTGGTGGAGGGGTATGTTCCGTGCTTTGCTGCAGGCAAGCCAGTGTCAGGACAAGGCATTCAGTTATACTTCTGTGAACTATGCTGTTTTGGTGATGAATTACTGGCTGCATATGGAATATTTTTTCTTTGTTTGCCTTTGTGGGAATTCATGTATATCTAATGTATAACTAACCTTAAAGCATGGGCAAAAAAGTCCCATGCCAAATTATTTTTGTATGTTTCAGGCATAACTCATGTCAGTGATAATTAAAGTTTGAGAGCAACCTTAGGTTTTTGCACCTGAAAAATGAGAGTTATGCTGTCTTCCTGCAGAATATCCACATATGTGCTCTGGGCAATTCTTGAATGTAGTGTTTGCTTCTGTAGTATAGCAAGCAGCTCTAGGAAAATCACTGCTGTAGCAGCTGGAGCTAAATGTTCAGCTAAATGCTTTTAGATAAAATGAGCATTTCAAAATTTGCTTCCTGTCTTGTCATTCCTGTGATCCTTCCTGTCTCCCATAAGAAATAAGTGACACAGTTTGGGGTGAAATAACTCTATTTAAATGAATTGTTTTTCTTTAGAATAAGTGCTGTTTTATTGGACTTTCAAGTAGGAGATATATTGGTGTGTTAGACTGTTTATTTCCTGAGACTGACCAAGCCATGGAGCCATGTGAGAGTTAGCAGGTTATTTAAACCACTGCTTGTATTTGCTGATGATTCAGATGTTTCTGTTCTTCATACAACATTAATGATGCTTTTTGCTCAATTGCCTCTCCAAACTAAATAATGCTAGAGAAATGAGCAACTTTCTTCTCCTAATTTGATGTTACCATAGTCAAATACATTAGTCCTCAAATCAGTTGTTCAGACATTTGAAAAGGCAGCTTCATTAGCAATACAAGGGTTATATAAATAATCACACAGAAATGATTTTCTTGCTGTTCTATCTAAGGAGTTTCTTTGTGTTTATGACTTAGAGTTGCAGAGTCACTCAGGTTGGAAGAGATCTCAGGAGGTATTTAGCCTGCTCAAGGCAGAGCCAGCATTAAGTTAAGACCATTGCTGTGTGAAGCTGTCAAGTCTCTGAGGATGGAGATTCCACAACCTCTCTGGATTCTGAAGCTTGGTTATCCTCATGGTGAAACCTCCCCTGCCCACTCCCCTTCATCCAGTTCCAAGCACCTATTTATGGAAGGGTGGGTGTGTCTCAACCTTCCACTGTGCACCACCATGAATAACCTGGCTCTGTTTGTTCAGCAGCCTCCCTGTAGTACTGGGGCTCTGCTGCTGAGCCCCCTGGAGCCTTCTTTTCTTCAAGGCTGAACAAATCCTATATTCTCAAATCCTGCTTTCCCCAGCCCCTGACCATCCTGGATGCCTTCCAGTGCATTCACTTGAGTTCCCTGCAGTTTTTCCTGTCACACCCCACTAGGCTATTGGCCTTGATTTATTCAGAGTCCCATGCTGGCTCATCTTTAGCCAAACATCCACAAGAGCCCCTGTATCCTTGTCCACCGAACTCCTAACCAGGTGCTCCAGGCCTAGTGGTACTGGTGGAAAAGGTCAGTCCCTGCAGGGCTTGATTAAGCATTGCTGAATTGTGGGGTTCCTCATGCTGTATTTATCTAGGTAACAATAGTACATTGTTTAATTAATTTGTACTTTGTGGTACAGTCACTTGCTATCCAATTTGACAAAAGAAAAACATCATAATAAAGTGGACTAGAAGTCTTAAGTTGTTATGCAATTCTTTGTCTGCTTGGGACAGGATTACAATGCTATTGTATGATGGTGCTAAGATGTACCACACATATACTTTCTTTAAATTTCACACAGTATTATGCATTAACTGTAAAAGTATTTGTATTTTTTTTACAAAATTAAATTTGTTAAGTATTATCACTAGGAGGAGAGAGAAAAATGTTTTAACACTTAAGACATTCACTTGCAAATTAAGAGGCTTGTACCTTGTCACAGATTCCTTTATCTACCTTTAACAAAGATTATGCTTATATTCCTCACTTTTATTTTTTCTTTCTTCCAATCAAGCTGCAGGGCATGACATTTCTCCTGCCATCTCTAATGAACAAGTAGTTGAGCTATGGCATCTTCTTGCTTTGTAACTGATTAGACTGTGGAGCCTTGATTCCAGATTTGATATTTATTAAATTGGCTTGCAATTTGAGGTATAAGGTAACACAGAAAAATAAGTAATGGCATTGACTGAGATGAAAGAACACACCCTTATTCAAGTGAAGGCTATAATGAGATATAGAAAAGGAACAGAAAAATGAGCATTTTCTTTTTCTAGTTGGCACTGTGGGACACCATTAAGCAACATGTGGAAAATATAACAGTCACTGTCAATAAAAACTTCTCTTTTTGTAGAGCCTTGTGCTCTTTTGTGGTGAGTGCCATTTTAAATCAGGTTCTACAAATTACAGTTTTATTCAAATTTCCACTTGATCTCAGTAATCATTAGCATAACCAATTGTTTTTTGTTCCATTTCAGAGAATGTTGGAGGTGGTTTTTAATAGCTGTTTTGATGACTGTCTCTTGGAGTGCTAGATTTTTGCACAGAAATGTGGCCAGGTTTCCTTGCACACTTGGAAATCTTAGCGCTTCTGTCTTTAACCACTCTGTCTTCTTTCCTTTTGTCTTTATTGGAGACAGCACAAACATGGAACAGTGTACTTGGGATGGATTCTGTCTATTGTTAGACTTCAAGTTGCTGATCTACCTTGCAAATCATGACCAGTGAGTCCTGTTTATTCACCTTTTAGTGGTGGCAAAGGTTGTAGCAGTATCCATTCAGGAATGGATCAGTTCACACAGAACTTGATCCAGGCATTATTCTCCCTTCAACTCCAGGGTTGAGCTATTCAGCCTGGAGCTCCTCGATGGGACAGCAGGAGGATGCTGTGAAAGGAAGATCCATCTGCATGTTTGAGACTATTCAAAAGGACCAGAGGGGGAGTATGTGAGAAAGACTGAACTGAGTGGGTGTTTTTTAGACAGCAGGGTCTAAGTGTTCCACATAAGTGGCAATATCATCCTGCAGGCATCAATGCTTGCGGAACTGCTCACTGCTAATATGTACAACTCTCTGAAGGTGGGAAAGAGTCACTCAGAAAATGAGTGCAACTCTTTTTGAAAGAGAATCTTATCTGTAATGACTGTAGTGCTTGGTTTTCTTACTGTATCCTGATTTCCGATTATTTGTTCCTGTATGATCTAAAATTATTTTGGGGTTTTTTATCATTTTATTGGGTTATTTTATTTTTAAACACACTCAGGAGGGGAAGAGATGCTTTCAGAGGGACTTGTAAAAGATTATGGCTTGAATCAATTTTGAGGTCAGAAGCCTTAGAACGATCTCACAATTGCCATCACCTAACTGTAAGCTAGTATCTCTAAATTGACTTTGGTTTACTGGGTAGTCTTTTTCTGAGAGCTGTAAAGTGTTGAGTAAGTGAGGAGGCTGTGTTGTTCACTCTCCCAACACTGTATTGATTCAGCAGTATTTCCCTATTTATGCAGTGGGCAATTTCAGTTCATTATCCATAACAAGCTTGTGTTTATGCTCTTCCTAGTTAGATATTTTTGTACATATTGGCATCTATAAATTAAATGCTCTATTTTTGACAGACTGGAAAATGTGTGTAATTTCTCAGCACTTTTGTCCCCTATTCCTCTTCCTCTGACTCTGCAGAATTGTTTTTTTTTTTTTAAGCAAGTAGTCTTTTTTGTCGTGAAAAGAGAGACAAATAGCAATAGCCATTGCAGCAATAAACCAAGTATAGTTCATTTCATTATGTTTACTTGGGAAGGGAGAAATGCTGTATCTGTTCCATTCCAGGTGGGAATTCCAATTCTGGGAGCATAAAGCTAAAAATACCAGTCCTTGATACACTCTTTTCTATATTGCACGATTCCCCACCCCCTGTATTCCAGGGATTGTCCCCCTTATAGGACGTTTAAATTATTGTATATTCCCTTGTATGCATGTTGTACTTAATTAACCTAATGCTTAGAATCAATTTCTAGCTTGTAGAAGAATCAGCTGTTTTCTCAGACAAAATGGCCGAACAGTGTCACTGTTGACAGTAAAAAAAGCCCAAGAGCAGCCAAATGACTCAAAGCCAAATTTGCCTTTTAAAGTCCAACAAAGTACTTTGCGTCCAAGGTAAAACCAGCTGATGCAGTCTTCTCTTAGCACTTGCTGTTTCTCTTTAGATGTAAATAGGAGTGATTGATGAGCATAATATATTTCCCTACTGAGATGAAAAAGGGGTAGCATCTTAATTCTCCTAACATCAGGACCTTAAAATGGTATTTAGTATTTTTGTTATGTGTGGAAATATAGGGAGGATTTTACAAGGTATACTAAGAAAATGAAGAGCATGCAAAATTGACAAGCAAAAAAAGATCAAGCAAGGTTTTTAGACCATTAATCCTATAGGCATTGATTTTGTGATATTCCTTTTCTAAGGTCTAGCTAGATGTCTGGAAATAGAAGGCTGTAAAGAACAGCTTCTCAAGTCCCTAAGTTTTTTCATTTATTTCAAAATATTCAGAGAGTCGTGGTTGGGTTTTGAAGGTGCCTCTGGAGGTCACCTAGTCCAACTTTCTGCTCAAGCAGGACCACCTGGAGCTGATTGCTCAGGTTCATGTCCTGTTCTGTCTTGAGTATCACCAAGCAGACTTCACTATGTCTCTGGGCAGCCTGTCCCCAGAGATTTCAACCACCCTCACCGTGAATAAGTGTTTTCTTATGTTTAAGTGAGGGCTTTCATTTTTTAATTTATGCACATTGCTTGTGGTCCTTTTTCTGAGCAGAGGGGAAGGCTCTTAACTCCCTTGACCTTTTGGTAGTGTTGTGCATAATGCAGCTGAGAACCCTTGGCTTCAAGAGCACAGTGCTGGCTCGTGTTCATCTTCATGTTCACCCAGGGCTCCTGAGTCTTTCTCCTTGAGTTCTTGCACATTTCATGGGCTCTTCCTGTACACCAGCCTTGCACAGCCCCATGTTTGTGAACTGGGCAGAGAGCAGCATTGCAGTGAAGAGGCCCAGATCCAGGCAGGAACTGGGTGTACTCAGCCCTGCAGGATGTACTTGACAATTAGCATGATTGGGTCCTTAGGGAAGGTCTGGCTTACCAAACAAAAAAAAGCCTCAATGGGCTACTGGTAGTGCTTGCTGCCTGATTTTCTTTATTATGTTCTGTTCTGAATTATTTTTTAAATGTTTTTTTTTTTTATTGCATAATTCCTCTTTCAATACTGTATGTAACTTCCACAAGTGTTTCTAAATTCTGCTTACAAAATATCTCTAAACTTCATACTAAGAAGAGGCTGTGTATGTACTCTAAGCTGAGTATTTTATGGGAAGTGCAGTAGAATATTAAAGCTTTCAAGCATCAGTAAGAGTTTGGTGCAGTTACTACTTTGCAGAATGCAATTATTCTCAGGATTACATCTTGGAAAGAGTAATTAACCTAAACAATTTCTTCTACACTTTTCCCCTTAACCAAGATCTACATAAATCATTTGAGAGAAGTTAACTTTAACTAAATTTAATGTGAAGTTCGAGTATTTTTTACTCAATCACAGCAAGTTCTTTTTTAAGTCTAGTTGAATTTTGCTCTGGGTTACTCAAGCACCTCGTGCCACACGGTAGCAGGGAGTGACTGTGCAAGATCTGTGACTGTGCCTGCTGTTACCCCTGCAGAGGCAGTGCTAGCCTCTGTCAGGAGTAAGAGGGCACCATTTGCTACTGCTCTTTGTCTTTAAACTATACTTTATTTAAAATTTTGCATGTATTTTAGTTCTTGAATCCCAGGGATAGCACATTCAGTGTCTGAGTCCATTAAAAAAAAGGGTAAGGAATCTCCTTTCCTGCATTACTATAAATAAGCTTTCCTTCATCTTTGACTGAGTTAGTGTTATTTCTGAGACCAATTTTGGCATTTAGCCAGAATTTGATATGGAGTTGAGTCATCTGACATTGATCCTTTCAGGCCAGAATTTTAATATCTATGTGATTGTGACAGTGATTGTAACTACTGAAGTAGAAAATTTTGGGGAATTGGGCAAGCAGATTAAATATTATAACCTGAAATTTTGATAAAGGTTCAAATACTATACTGCCTTCCGTTCTTTAGTATTCTTGCATTGTAGCTGGCAAGAGGGAAGAAAGGAAAACAAATATGTTCTTACTCACATGGCATTAATTGAAATTCAAGCATATGGTGTTATATGCTGACATCTTGCTGAAAGTTCAGGTTTACTTACTTCTGTAAATGAAAATACTGGTATGAAAGGTAACTGTAAAACTAGGACTTCATAAATAGTTCTAGCCAAAAATATGGCACAGATAAAAGGTTGCTTCTGATACTAAATTTTACAAGATTGTGTTCTGACTGTGGGTGGTATATTTAGTGTTTTGGTAAATTACATTTCCATTAGTAAAGTACAGAAAACACAGAACATAACACTATCTTGATCATAAATCAAGAGAAGAGTATGATTAAATACAAGTGCTTAAAAATTGCCATGCAACTATTTACTTTTTGACTACTTTATGGTTTTATATTTGACTTACTACTGGATTATATTACTGTAATGGTCAGTATTAAGAGGTTGGAGGATATTGTCTGTTTGCATAAATCTGCAGCTTGATTACAGGAAGATGATCTGTGTGTTTCTAATACAGGGCTACTGCTTTCTAGGATTAGCTTTTTATTTCTTTCTCTAAAAGACCTGATATTCTTTGTGTATTTCCATTTAATTTTTATTAGTTGTATGGCTATATCTGGGCATCTCATCCACTGAGATGGTGCAGCTTGATTAATTTTTCCATTTCCCATTTTACTGCGCGTTTATGGTGCTATTGTCAACCCCCATTATGCCAGTCTGACAAACCACTCTTCCTCCTAAAGAGCCAGTCTATAGCTTTAACTTGGGCCATAAATATGTACACAGCTGTGCAGATTTTAGTTTAAGCCTTCATAAAGCACAATCACAGCTGCAGAAGAGGTAAGAGCTGAAATATATACATGGGGGATGAAAAAGATATTGGTGAGACTGAATACCTTATTTTCAACCCATCAGTTATTCTTTTCAATGTTTTAGCTGTTTGTCTCTTTTATTCCTTTAATTGATGTCTTGGAGGCATGGTGACAATATAGTAAATCAATGCTTTTGTGTGAGAAGGATTTTTTCTCCCTACATGGAATTTTATGATTTTGTGGATCTAACAGACTGTTAGGTGGATTTAAACAGACTGTTAAGTCTGACGATTAGAAGATATGTAGGTAAATTAGACACAAGTACAAAATGAAGATGGTTACGAATGTGCTGATGATCATAATTGTGAAAATAAAGGGAAGTGACCATGACTTGGACAGTTAAATGACAAAAATAATTCAACACTTTATTTTCAATATCACCTGTTCATATTCTCTTTGGATGCATTATTTTGCATTTTGGTTTGCTGTATTGGCTGCAGATTGTTCTTCAAAGGTCTCCTTGTGTAGGTCATGACAGAATGAAAGTGATGAATGAGACAGATGGAGAATGAAAGGTGAAAATAAAGCAATGAATGTGAATCTCTGCTCAGCAGCATGTTAATGCAGATGTTTATTTAGAAAGTAAATAAGACCTAAAAATTATTGCAGGTGAAGAATTTTTCTGTAATATATATAACTTATCAAATGGTCTTTAAATTATTTCAATAACTGTTGGGAGTGTGTTTTGAATAATTCAATAAATCATTATAAACCTGATTGCCAAAATACAAAGAAACCTGTAATAATTTTAGGAGAATCTTTTCCATATTAGTTTGAATTTATCTCATATAATAATGTGAAAAATAAAACCTATGAAGCATCAGTTATATCTATATTATTATAGCACATGAAGATGTGAAGTTCTGCATGTTCAGTTTTAGCAGATTGTTGGAATGTATCATTAGACAGTAATAGTCAGCTTTCAAAGTGCTACTGGTATGTTCCTGCTGACTAACAGGCTAACAGAGTGTGTAATGATTCATGTGGGAAAGGATAAACCTACATTTTAATATGCAAGAAATTCTAATTTAAAAGAGCTTGCACAAGTTGTCAAAACCCCCACAATGAAGAGTTAACAGTTCCTACTCATCTGCAATGCAGTCTATTCTAAAGATTTCATTGAAGAAGGAAGCTACAGATGGCAAATTCTGGTAACTGTGAAATAAGTTTCCTCAGGGGCACTTGGAAACCTTATAGTTTTTGGGTTTTTTTCAGTGAAAGTGATGGTCAGTGTCAACAAAATGCAGTTTGGTGGGTTTTTTTCCTTTCTCTATCCTTTTGCTCTTTGCTTATGGAATTTTTTTTTGGGCTATGGGCTGTTGTTTGATGGGGTTTTTTTCCAACTACCACGTCCAATAGACTTGGATCCTTTCCTTGATAAAGTTATCATTGTACAGCTGGTAATGTTTCAATGGGAAAAGATTTTTCCCAATGGCTTACTGAAGCTTCCCAGATCTAGGGCAAAAGAAAAAGGGTTGTATATTAAAGCCTGATATTTTTATTGGATGAGTTTTGCCATTTATTCTTTCTGCAATTGGAGCACTTTTATTTCCCGATAGTTTCTTGTTTGAGTCTGGAGTTTTACCTGTACAGAAACTGTGATGTGCTGAAGTAGAAGTACTGCTTCCTAGTGTAGTAGTAAGGCAACAGGACTGTGTGTAGTAATAGGGTGTTCGGGTAAATCTCTGAGGACTTTGAGACCTTGATCTATGAATCACCCTGTCTCTGGATCTAGTGCCAGAAGGCATTTAAGATCAATTGCTACTGGTTTAACATGAAAAGGGATCACGGACTTGCAGATCTGCTACTCTGGAACAGGTTTTGCTGCTGTGGAGTGGCTGTCAGGGTGTACAACAGCCAGCTGTAGGAACTCTTGGGGTTTGTGCAGGGCTCCTGCTTGGGGATGCCTCTGGGTCTGAGGTGCAGCACTCCCTTTTCATAGTTGAGAATATTTGACTGATCTATTATTCATACTGCTTCTCCAATTTACTGGGTTCTTTCCCCTCTGAGCCCCCTTTTGAGGGCATTGTGCTGCACACAGAAAGTATTTGAGAAGAGGGAACAAGAGATCTGACTGGTCCTCCCGTGCTTGATGGAGCATGGCACCTTTGCTATTGCAGGGCCTGAAGGTAACAGGACCATCTTTTTGTGATCATGCTGAATATTTCTCTTGGAGTTAGCATTTGATGATGAAGGATTTCCTTATGTAGATTAGAAAAAAGCAACTTGTGGATTGTGTTTGGAGCTTGGATGTAGCAGGAATCTGAACATAAACGGGCAAGCAGAGATTGAGAACATCAATGTGAAGGGATAGAATGTAAGAAAATAAGAGAATAGTGCAGAAGGCAGTCTCACCCCTGAGGAGTTGCAGCTGTACTGATCACCAAAGATTAAGAACAGCCCTGCCCTTAACAGGCCACAGCTGTGTCCAATAAGGATGAGTGCTACAAAAGAGTGGGTTAGCTGGGTGAGGAGAGTTGGAGTTTGTTGGCTGGGCTGTGAAGAGATGGCATTTGTTGGCTGTGCTGTGAAGGAGTCAGTGCTGGGAGGAGATGTCCATGAGAAATCACTGAGAAGGTATGGAAGATTTACAATAAGATGACAACACATCAATGCATAGGAATTCTTATATCTTGCAGGGCATGATGATTCAGTGACAAATATAGATAGCCCAAAGTCAACAGGGTTTCATTAAAAACTTAAATGCACTTAAATGAAGCCCTGTAACTCATAAAAGGCTAAACCCAATGTTGCATCAGTGATGAAGAGGTGTTTGAAATCTCTTCATCTCATGTGTTGAAGTTGTGAGGTATTTACTCTGATAGTAATACAGACAGGCAACTGGTAAGTATGTGGAGTCTAATAATAGTTTAAAAGAAAAATTACGTTCAGATTATATTTGTACACATCATTTTGTAATGGAGAAGAAATGAGAAATCTGAAAGGAGTGAAATAATACAAATCCACATAAGTGAAACTGACAATTTAGAAATTGTCTTCAATATATATTAGCCCTTGATTTAATACATAATTAGAAGTATATTGCCATGAATTTCTTTGGTCACAGTTTCCAACTGAAACAAGCAAAGTTTTGGAGAGACTAGGTTCTATTACACAATGAAATTTTATATTAACTACTATAATATTAGTTGCAATGGAAAGAATAATCGAGAGATTACTGTAGGTTGCTTGGATCTACAATCCATTATCATCTTCCTAAGTCTTAAATTTTGGAGAATATATATATTTCAGTTATAATTTTTAATGTAATTAGTAGGCATTTCATTTCAGTTTTTCCCTGTGAATACATTAACTTTCTATAACTTTTTCTTGAATCATTTCAAATTTCTCACTGCCTGAAAGCTCTGTGGATTTCAAAGTCAGTTGACAAATGACTGAGAGAAGGGTTCTTGTAGCTTTTTTAAATGGCCTGTCAGAAGAAAGGGCCAAACATCATGGGGCACTGGGTCTTTGTGCAGTTCCTAGAGCAGACACATAGTCCAAGTTTAACATTTGACAACCTTGTTTAAGTGAGTTCTGTAAGGTGTTTTCCACAGGTGAGACAGATTTCAGTTTAGTTCACTAATACTAGTTAATGTTTGCACAGTTGGAATTGTAGTATAACCTTGCCAAAGAACAAGTCTGAAGTCTGAATGAGATTGTGAAACCTTGCCAAAGAACAAGTCTGGAGTCTGACTTGTGCTTTCCTAAGAGCTGCTTTAGGTATGTCTAGTATGTGTCAGTATTTCAGAGAAGTTCTACAGACAATGCCAAGAGGGAAAAAATTCCTTTTATTTGCATGTAGAGGATAAAATTATATGTTTTTTTAATATCTTAGAAGCTCCTGACTTTTCAAACAAAGCATACAACACTTCTTATTCATGTAGAAAGCTTTCCATGTTTGCTTTAGGTATCATCACAATGTTCATGTTTAGAAGAAATGACTTGATAGATGTGTGTGTAAAATCCAGAAGTGCATGCGCTACATAGTGTATGTTAAAAGAAAATGCCATTCAAGGGACTGCAGTGGTGTGTGGTGCAAAGTGTCATTAGCAAAACTCATATTTATTAACTCTCATTGTCATTTTGCAGATTTCTATTTAACTAGTAAGCCATCATGGTAGTTCTGTCATGAGAGTAACCTAACATAAATATCTGGAGTTTAGTGACTCAGAGGAGTGACCTTGCTGCTCTCTATTGTTGTGTTTTTAATATCAACTTTATTGATACAATTACATGAGGGATGGATATGCTTTCCTACAAGGTATTCTTTGTTGAAGCAGAGAATCCCTGAGCAGTGAGTAACCTTGAAGTCATTCTTACAGTCTCCTCAACGATCTGTCCCTGGAGCTTAGGAAACAGACTGAGCTGCTGTGGTTAACCCCATGGAGGGAATTTGTCCGTGTTCATTATTTGGAGGTTTTTTTTTAAATGGGGAAAGGCCTTTTTTGCTGTTGTCTATTCCTCCTCATCAGGAATAGACAATGTTCTGTGACTCGGTTGTTGATGGTGACTGCTTTTCCTGTTCTGCCTGTAGAAGATTCAAGAATGGTTCACTGTTTAGTCTCTCAGCTCACCAGTTATTTCATAGGGCACCCCTCAGTATTACTGATGTTTATATGAAGCAACCCTTTGATTGGTATGATAAATGAGTCTGGGAAGAGTGGCTTGTAATAATTTTCAGGTTATTTTTTCAAGAAGATGGGTGGAAATACACCAAATAAAAATTATTTCAAATTTTTTGTGGATGGTTTCATAAAGGTGGGTTCACTTTAAAATGACAATTGAATGAGTCTTAGTACTTTCTCTTTTACATTGAGTGTTTCTGATAATTAATTTTTTAAAAATCTTTTCCGTTATATCTAGCTGTCATAGTCAAAATCTTTTTTTCTTCCCTACCAGCTAAATGGCACTGAATAGAGACCTTGTGAATGTTTTGAATGTATCAGCAAATTTTGCTGCTGTTTGCCAACAGCTCTAATCCATTTTCTTGCTCTAGTGGATCACCTTTGGGGTGGGGCATTGGAAATTTTTCTTGTGATGACTCATCCCAAATTTCCCTTTGAAAACCTCCAAGGAATCTCACATTCTCTTGCTCTTGGGGTGTTTGAACTCTTACAGCTGTGCAAAAGAATGAAACGAATCTCTAAAGGAAGCTGATGAAATGAAGCAGAAGGGAGCAATAGGTGGCTCTTTCCACCTATTCTATGTGTAGGCTGAGACTGGGGTTCAACATGTGCTCCAATTTGTCTTTTCTGCTACCTCTGTTCTGCCAGCTTGTTATTTTGTGGTTGGGAGTTACAAATTAGTACATCCTGTATGGAGTCAAAGATGTTCTCTTCCAATAGTGCAAGAAGGAATTGCTTTGTTCAGAAATAGAATTATGATCATGGCTTAAATAAATGTCCTTTTTTCACTTTGAAAATCTACCTTGCAAATCTATTAGAAAATTTCCGTCCGTCTGTCAGAAAACAAAAGATGTGTAGAGATGGGTACTTTGTATTTAAATGCTTACTTAATAAACTTAAATGCATCATATTTTAAATAAACACAGTAAACTTCCTCTATTCCTATTGGAAGAATCAGCATTCACTATCTTTTCCAAGTAATTAAAGGAGATTTTATATACCTACAAGTTAGGGTTTTCAGGAGTGTGTTTATTGTCCTTTTTTAAAAAAATATTCCTCTTTTTTTCCTCCAGTTAGTCTTGATCTGAACCTGTGCTCTCTTCACCTGCTAGGTTGCTTTTTCTCTCCAGTGAGGGCCCTTGTTATGCTTGGAAGTCTACAGGGTGACACTTCTATTCCAGTCTTTGGCACTGTGTGTGTGTGGCAACAGCAGAGAGAAAATTTCCATGTTATTTTCATGGCAGGCATCTGACACTAGAACTGAGTCACACTTTTAAGCAGGTTAGCTTCTTTTCAGAGATAATTTAAATACAAACCTTGAATCTAGTTCTGTCAATTTTTGGTAGGGGAAAAAAAGAAATCCAATGAGTTATGAAGCTGTATTTAGAGAAAAAGATTAAAAGATAATTTCCCCCTAATAAAACCTTTTGTATTGTAATCCTAGTACATGTAGAATATCCAGCCTAAAATGAAAAAAGAACCTCTTCTAGGAAAAATTTTAGAAATAAATCAATTCTAAGTGTACAGAAGAGACAGCAGTTTTACTTAGGGAAATACAGCATTCATATTTTAGTAGACAAAAACCCTCAAATATTTTCAAAATAGATTTCAATAGGAAACCTTTTACTCAGAGTCAAAACAAAGCACTGAAATGTTGGGATATTCCGTGAAAAGCAATTTTCTATCAAAGCTGTTGCTGGATTCTTGCTTCAGCCTCTCCACTGATGGTTAGGAATGGGAGTTCATCCTGTTATAAATAGGAGGGATGAGAGAGTGACTATGATTATTGGCCTACCCTGCTTTTAAAGGTTTTGCAGGTTCTTTTATGATAACACTGACTTTTCTGGATGCGTACATGACTGTGAGGCCAACACACACTCTGTCCAGTTGTGTGGTATGAATAGCTCCTTTTTGATTTTGATGTTCTTTTAAAAGCCATCAGGTCTCTCAGTTCATGGTTCTCTTGAATGTATGTTGATGTGTGAATGAAAACCTTGGCTTCCATTAACTGCCATATTTAAAAAAAATAAAATTCACATAGCACTCAGCCCTGTGACTTAAAGAAATGAAGCACCATGCAAAAGTAGAATTATCTGTTACTGAAAAAAACTGAAAATATGGCAGCAGCATCCAACTCCTAGTAGGCAGAAACCTTTTCATTCACACATATACTATCACAACTCTTGAAGAATTGTGCTTCTCTTAGAAAATCTATATATACAAGGTGCTATTTTTTAACAGCCTAAAATGTGTCGTTATATATGATTCAAGATACTTT
This sequence comes from Melospiza georgiana, assembly GCF_028018845.1. Classification (NCBI taxonomy): domain Eukaryota; kingdom Metazoa; phylum Chordata; class Aves; order Passeriformes; family Passerellidae; genus Melospiza; species Melospiza georgiana. Next base: position 23,903,937 of record NC_080434.1, on the reverse strand, counting down.
TTGGTGAGTTTTTAATAGTGTGACCTGTTTACTTGCTTGTACTTTGTATCCAGTGAAAATGGGATGATTCACTCCTTTTAAAAAATAAAAACCAAATGAAAGATGCATTTATTTCCATCCTGTGGGGAGCTACAGAGCCATAAAGCCATGTCCATTTCATGTAAGGCAAAAGTATCAAGGAAATTGCTAGTCCAGTATATGGAACTTTATTCTACATTAGCAGAGTACTTTTTGATCCAATGGCAAATCAGATTTTAAGTAACATCTCAAAGGTAAAGCTTCATTAAAATAGGAGGATTAAACCATCAAAAGTTCTTCCAAATTACATCAGGCTCTGTGACACTTTGGTTAACTGGCTCAAATTCATGTTAGAGGCTAGCTTTCTGTCCTTCATCCTGTAGCTATATTGAAATCAGAGTCATATTTTGGAAACAGTAGGACTGTGTTTCATTCCTGTGTCTCAGAAAGGATGAACACAAATTACTCTTCTTGGCTTTAGCCTTCATTTATTCAAGACTTTGAAGGTGTGTTTGGACAGTGTGTTGGAGCAGGGTGGCAGAAGACAGTTAAGATTACTGTCAATGTACCTGTAGAAAGAGAGGAAAAATCCAGGCCTTTCAAGTTTTGGTTAGGATTTGTTTGGTTAGTTTAAAAAACTAGCAAGGTTTGATGGTTACTTACTTATTGCTCACTATTCTGGGATGTGTTGAGACGTCAGCATTATGGTATGATAAATTTGTTCTAAAAAGTTATATTAACTGGCATATCACTGCTGTGGTTATTTACAAAATCATGGTGGAGCATTTCTTATTTTACCAATGGGCTTGTCAGTCTCACTGGGGGAAGGATAGGTTTGTGTTTTGTTTCTTGTGAAAATCATGTCAGTGTTATGTGTGCATAATATATTATTGTGGTTTTGAAATACAGTTCTGAACGTGTTACTACAAAGGTGTAGAAGTCTTTGCTTCTTCATTTTTGGTAAAAAACTCCTTGATAGTGCTTTACAAACACGTTTGATTTTCAGCAATTTTAAATGCAACAAAATATTTTATCACTTTTTTTTTTTCCTTGTGAAAATTCACGTTATGCACATGTGGGGAAAAAACTGATGACCCCCAAGCTATTGTCTGTACAAATGCTGTTGAAGGTACTGCTAAAAAACTCACCAAAAACCATGGGAAAAGCAGCTGGTTAAAGCCTGTGTGAAAATTTGGAGTACTAGAGTTTTTGCTTTGAATAGTGATGTTTGCTTCATCATGTTACCTTAATGTTCATTAGTGTTACCTTCAGAATAAGGTAATATTCAAGGTGATGATGTGAACAGAGGCCATGTCCTTGTGGCCTCCCTCCTGATTTTGGCCAAAATGCCATGGGAAGTGCAATACTGTGTTTTCCTGCATTGAGGGGGTACTTCTTACTCTGCTTCACTGGAAACTGCAGAAGAGACTGCTCCAAAGTGACTTTCCTAGTACCTGAGATAGCTAGGAATGCATGTGATGGTACACACACACGTTACTGGAGTATTTTAGCACTTTTGTACGTGTGTTTTTCCAGCTGTGTATCCAGGGATACTGGCTTGTGTGTGTGCAGTCTTTCATCTGTGGATATCTCAGTGATGTTTATATTTGCAGGACAGGTACAAGACTTCAAGTGTTGCACATTAGCTACATTTGAAGAAGGGCCAAAGTACCAAGAAATGAGATAATGATGAGTGCTGAAGAAATAGTATAGGAGATACATTATATAGAGAGAGTAAGGTTCCATGATATTATCTAATATCTGTCAGGCATTTTGGGGTTTATGACATCTCAATAGAACTGAAAGTGTGTGGCCAAAGACAGAAAGCATGTTTTTCTGGGTAGATGTGTATCTGTATGAAAGAACTGGTATTTATGAACCATCTCTATTAATAAGTAGACTATAGTAAAATGCTGTGTTTAAAAAGGCTAATCTTATAAAACCCTCTATCTTTAGGCTGTTGATTGCTTCTTTTATACGTGGGTGGAGAGAATTCCTCTTTCTTTAGCTGAAAGTAATGCAGGGCCCTTGTGGTGGTGATGGGATTTGGTTGGATTGGGATGTTTTTTGTTTGAAGTTTTTGCTTCAGACGGAATAACCTGCATAAATACACTACTTGGAATGGCTTCTAAAATTATCTTTGTTTAACCTTGCAGGAGAGCAGCTTGCCTTTGCAATGCAAACTGAGTTATTTTTCTCCTGTCTGCAACTCTTGCCTCTTTCATGACCCAAAACGAATGCCAATGAAACTTTCATGAGTGACAACTGTTCCTCAATGGAGGATGCAGTAGGGCTTTGGTTTTAAATAGGAATTTAAATATCAACTTTTAAGGACTCACTGCTTTTTCTATATATTGTTATTTTTTATTTTAAGAAGTATTTTAAATTATAAATGTAATCAGTGAAATAATGAACTGTAATCTCTGAGAAATTAGGATAGAATAAACCCAGCTGCATAGCAAAAGAAAAAAGTAGGGTTCTTTGAGAAAGTGGTGTGGCAAGGGATCTTTTCCTGCTGAAAAGATGAACAATGTAATAAAGAGCCAGGTAGAACATAAAAAGATCAGCTGCCAAGATCTAAAATAAAAAGGTGATAATTTTAATGGAGTTTGGACAGAACTTCAAGTTTGAAAAATGCATTAATCATTTGCAGATGTGCAGAGATTATGGGGATTTAAAAAGCAAGATGAGCTGGTGTAAAATCAAAGGAAAAGATCCTTGCAAAATACAAAGTGAGCTACTATGTTTAAGGAATATGAAATTACCATTGTTGTATTTGTAAATTTAAAGATGCAGCCCAACAGCAAGTGTCATTTGGGAAAAAAATATCTGCATGTGTTAGATTAGAGGTCGACTGGGGAAGCCAATCGACTGTGTTAAGGGAAAAGTAGATTCATGGAGATCTAGTTTTGCCACTTAAAGTGAAAGGTCTTGGTCAGCTGTAGTGTCTTTTCCTCAAGGAAATGGTACTGGGGCTACTTAGAGAAAAATAAGTATGTGAAATATTTAAGATGAAAAAAACAAGCAAGATATGTGCAAAAGGTCAAGATATTGAGAACTGTGTTTAGAGATGGAGAATAAGAAAGGTTGCCCTTGACTAAGGGTGAAACCAGGAGATGGAAAAATATTTTGGGGCAATAGTAGATCTTCTGTTTTCTTCTGGAATTTTGAATTTTGGGTAAATCTCACAAGATCTGAAAGTAAGAGACATATGAAATGTTGTATTGCAGAAGTCAACATAGACTTCCTTTCCACCCTCAAATTTGGATGTATTCTTCCCTGTTCTTTTATGGTGGAAGGTACTTAGAGCCTAAATTGATTCAGGAAGAATTTACACGTGGATGATGCAAGTGTTCATGCACATGCATGTATTGTGTCTGGTGAGATATTGATTGTAAATACATGGGGGTGTTGCGTGTGTAGGTGTTTCTTGATTTTTTGTGGTTTTTTCTTTTTTTTTTAAATCAGTCTATTTGAGGGAAGCTTAACACCTTCGTATGAAATATGGAAGCCTCCGTAAAAAATGCCACCACTTCTAAAATCCCTCCATATCTCTGTGGGACCACAGACAGTGGTAGGCCAAAAGGACTTTGCAATTCATGCAGTGCTGCTACACCACCAGAGTTCAATTTGGTCATCTCTGTCCAAAGCTTCTCTTTCCATTTTAGGGTCAGCTCTTGTCACCTTGCATCTAACAGTGCTTATGGTGTCGTTGGCTTTTCCACTAAAACTGTCTCTCACTTTAAAGGGGCTGGGGGTGTTAAAAGGGATTCCTGGCCATGCACATGGGGTCATTGTGTCTTAGGTTTGCATCAGTCTTGATAGCAATCCTCAGGCTGCAGTTATGAAAGTGGATTTAGCAAGCAAGCTCATGTGGTGCTTGCTGCCAGCTGAGTTTTCTGAGGTACCAATGAGTTATTTTTTGAGTAAAAGCCATCCAGAAAACAATCATTTCATCTATCCAGTATATTTTTGTTACACATTGAATCCTAAATCTCATTGTCATGCCATCTGTCAGAAATCTTTGCAATATTGGGCTGAAAGAATAAGCTTTTCAGTAGGTAATGGAAATTCAGTTCTTTCACACAGGAAATGCAGTTGAATGGAAGTTGGAAAATAACTGGAAAATTTTTCTCCTAGTACCAAATGTCCTGGCTATACACATTGAAGCTTTCAGTGTTTCACTTTGTTATAGTTCTGAGAGAAAGCAATTTCTGGGGGGTCTGAAGCAGATTTAAGAATATAATGATGCTCTTTTATTGCAAAGGATACCTTAAAGTGTAGTATTTTTTATGTGGTTAAAAATGAATTGTTCTGGAGCTCAAGACTTTTCCTATCTCCCCAGATTACTTATGTCTAGTACTGAAAGAATTACTGGCTTCAGCATCAGTGCAACCTAACAAGGAGAAACCGTGTCATTGTTTTTGATGTACATTTAAAAGAAAAACCAAACACCAAAAAGCTTGGTTACATTTTCTGAGAATTGTTTTGGTGAGGAGAAACTGTTGATGAAAGCAGATATCTGATAATATCCCAGTTAAGAATAACAGATGTATTAAGTCCAGTTTCTCTGTGCATTAGTGAAGTTGCCTCTGATCATTAATGAAATGTTTGATTAAATCCTCTCCTATGAGGAAAGGCTGGGAGAATTGGGGGTGTTCAGAGTGAAGGAGAGAAGGTTTTGGGAAGACCTCCCAGTAGCCTTCCAGTACTTGTAGGGAGTCTATAAGAAAGATGGGAACAAACTTTTTATCAGGGCCTGCTGTGATGGAAGAAGCAGTAATGGTTTTAAACAGAGAAGTAATTTAGGTTGGATATAAGAAAAGTTTTTTGCAATGAGGATGGTATAACACTGGAGCAGGTTGCTCAGAGAGTAGGTGGATGCCCCATGCCTGGAAGCAGTCAAGGTCAAGTTGGGCAGGACTCTGAGCAACCTGATTTAATTGAAGATTTCCCTGCTCTTTCCAGGATGATTGGACCAGTTGGCCTTTAAAGGTCCCTTCTAACCAAAACTGTTCTATGCAATCAAATCAAGGGGAGATTCTTTGCTATTATCAGCTGGCGTTTTCCAGCAAATTTTTATCTTTACGTGTGCCAACAATCCCTTACAGATGTTTGCATAATTTTTTTCTGTTGCTTCTTCATTTATTTCCCTTTCTTTATCTTCAGTGATCCATTTCTTTCTCATGTGTGTTCCCCTAAATTTCATGTGTTGGATCTCTTGGCAGTTTTACATTTGTCTGAAGTGTGTGGTACCAGTTGTCTGGCTCTGCAGAACTGCTAGGTGTGTTAGAGTCTGAGTCGTTTGAGCTCTACACAGTTCTCCTGCATTTCTTCCCATTGAGGATATTAGTTCTGTTTTAAGTCAGGTGAAATTTACATTTGTTATGATACACATTCTTAGGTTTTGGTTCTCTGAAGTCTTTCAGTCCTTATTTGTGCTGGATACACTTTCTGGGTACACTACTTGGGTTATGCCACAGTGTCAGTGGAACTTTATAATTTCCTGTAAGGAATTGGAAATATTTGCAGTAATAGGGAGCAGCATCTCCCCTGCATGTTCTTTCTTTCACTCACTGACTTGAATTCTACTCCAGCTGAAAAAGGTGCATGATATTAACACACAAAGCTTGAATACCAATGGGTTACTCCATCTGCACAATGTGCACATAAGGTGTGACAAGAAATGAGTCATGCATACAAATATGTAATTGTCCCACACAGGTGGTGGTGCACATTTATGCTTGCCTGCTTCCCTCTCCTTAAATGGTGAATTTCCTGGGGGGAAAAAAGCATTTTGTTAATTTGATGGCTATACTGACAAACTAACTGTTGTCATATTTTATGGAGCTGTTTGCAGTGAAGGATTAGGTATTTTGCTGATGGTTTGTCAGGTACTTAAAAGACTGATGGCTACATGCAGTGAGGTGTGTAAAGGATTCATATTGGCAACAAAAGCAGCAAAACAGAGAATGAGGAGTTTCATGTTTGTTCTTTTTATGTAACATTAATTTTGGCCATGAACATCTACTCAGGATTCCCTGCAGCTGCAGTGCTCGCTGAGGAATAAATAAAAGCAGCATGAGGCAAAGTTGGTATTCTTCCTCTCCACCTGGCTATTCCTATTCTGTGTGTTTGTTTTGCTGCAGAAACAATGATTTTTGTCAGGAGAGAGTGGAATGGATTGGGGTTTTAAACTTCTCAGCTCTCCCTGTTATATTCTTGTTTGGTTATCCTGTGTTATGACCCTGGTCTGTGGCAGGAACTGTTACAGCTTGTGTTGCTAGAGTTCACCCTTAATACTGACTTGGTCTAAAGGACTGAAAAATAAATGTTGAATCAGAATTTTCGTTCCTTCACCCCCCTACTACCAGCCATTTCTCTGGCAAAGGCCAAGTGACCTGTGTATGTTTTGGTTTAGTTTTTTTTTTTTAATCAATCTTCTAGAGTATTCTCGGTTTATGCATTTAAGAATGTGGACTTAAAGCTGTTTTATAAGGAAAACCACAGAACAGAGGATGATGATTTACTGAAATTTCTCTATTAAAAACACAATGGGATGTGTACAGAGTAAAATCTGAGAATGTATGATTGATATTTGTTTTAAGAATTGACTATTAAAATAAGAAGGTAGTTAGGATGCTGAAGCCTTTTATTTATCTTCATTCAATAGTAAGTGATCTATGCCATGGAGATGAAGAAAAGCAATCGAATGAGAGTGAGTTGCAGCCTGTTGGGAGAACACCTGAAAACAGATGTATGTGCTTTTAGAGGGGCTGCACTCCTTGCATTCCTCTTGGGGTTTTTTGTTGTTCACCTCTTTATGATGTGGAACCTATGCATTCAGTTCTCTTATTAGGGAGCACCCCTCAAAAATAAGAAAGACTTTTTCCAAGCACACTTCACATGATGCTGTATTAGTCAAATGCTGCAGTATGACAGTAAAGTTTGTAAAAATGACAAATAATTATAAGAAAACAATTTTGCATTTGGGAAAGAAGATAAGCAAGAATTTTTGTTCTGTTTTTTTTTTTTTTAATCCTAAATTGGTTAAAGTTATTTCTTTTTGAGTTATAGACTATAATTTCTGAGGCTTGCAGACTATAATTTCTAGCATCCTGCTGCATGAGGTTTCAGATATTTTTAAAAATTACTTTGTATGTGCTATAGAACACCTAAAATCACTTTGCTTATATAAAAATATATGAACTCCAGTACTGTCTTTATGCTCCTGAATTTGATCTTCTCTACTATTTAATAAAACTTACAGGACGAGTTACATTGTTTTGAAAGCTTTTTCCCATTGTGGATAGATCTGGATACATTTATTGCCAAAGTGAAAATATTGCATGCAGATATTTAATCTGTGGGTTTGTAACTACTGCCTCCTCTTGGATATCTTTCATCAAAGCACAGAGATTTCAAAGCAATTTTCAAGCCAGTGCAATTCCTGTAAGACTCTCAAGTTTATCACTGTGATCTGCAGGCAGGGCCCAAACTGCCTCAAGAGCTTGCTCTAGAACCTCATCCCCTGGTGTTAATAGTAATACAGACAGAAAGGCTTGTTTAGCAGGCTTATTTTTATGCTCCTGAAATCTAGCAATATTAGCCATGGAGGAAAAATGGCGCATGGAAGTTCTGGTAAGAAGCCAATTTTTTTTTCTTGGCTTTGTGCTTCACACAAAAGGTAAGGAGCTGAAAGAGAGAACCCTTGCCATTTTACATTAAAGTTTCTTTCCTTTGATGGAAGTGCTACTGGTGGCATAATTCCTGTATCATGCATTGATATTGGTATGTTTAGCTGCTTCTGAATGCTGGACTAATGGAAGTGTGTTACAGTGAAAGCTGAGATCTAGGAAAAGGGAGGAAGAAGGTCTTTCTAGGAAAGGATCTGGAAGCAGTTTGGTCTTTGAGACCGGGCTAAGAAAATGGTGGTGGTTCAGAAAGGGCTTGGGGGCTGACTTTGTACTGTAGGATGGATCATTCCATGTGAGAACTGAGGATTTTTCAAGCAGTGAAAAGACAGATTCTGTATATTCAGAGTTATGTAGAATGTCAGAAAGCTATCAGTGTACCTTTGGTGTAAAATTGGCAGTGTAATGGTTGCATCTTGTCGTGGTAATTCCAAGTAGTAAGCTTGGGGTTTCCTTTGCATATTGCCCACATGGGAGAGGAAGATGGCATAAAATTAGCTTTACCCCAGCCCAGAACAGCACAGTTACAAATGTGGCTCAGCCAGGAGAGTTCTGACAGCCAGCTGAAAGAGCAAGTTGTGTGTTTAAGCCTAAGGGAACTTAAATCTCAGTCTTTCTGTGGATGATCTGGAAGAGCAACAGCAGCAAAACAGCTTGCCATCTTGGCAGTGAGAGAACTTGACACATGAGTTGAAAAGCTCCTACTGTAGGAAGAACAGTTAAAGGTTCTTAGACATCAATATTGTACTTGACTCAGTGCTTTAAGGTTTTTTTTAGCAGTAATTGATTGTGTCATCTGCATGTACAGGATTCCTAGCGTGGGAGGCAGTAATTCTCTCACAACCAGAGGGAGGAGAGAGCTGGTTTTCCTCAAATTGTAAGATATTTACCACAAGTGTATTCAAAGTATGGTTTAGTCACATTATTGAAGCCACTTCATAGAAGATTATTTTAAGCCAGCTGTAAGTACTCTATTGTGTGAGACCTACTAAAAGTGAGTGAAAGCCACTCAGCTTTCAGCTCTCAGGCCAGTCCTACAGTTGTGGTGGGATTTCAAATAATTGCCTAAGTCTGCAGTTATGCTGCCATTGGCTCTCATGCCTTGATTGCTCCATTCAAGTTTCTGTGGTGGAATTGAAATATTTATTTCTGATAGTTGTTTTCCAAAGCTGGCATGTGTTTGATCAGAGTTGCCTCTCTGATATCAAAGTGGCCAGAAGAGGCAAGAAGGAAGTACAGTGACTTGACGACTCTCTGCCCAGGTGCTTTTTAGTAAGAATTTGTAGCTTTGTGCCACAGCTGAGTGAGCACCAATACTGGAGAAGTGCTAAATCTTATCAAACATTTTAATGGTTTCCAGACCAAAAGCTGTGAAAGCAATCTTCTAAGGTAATGAAGAATGCTTTCTACTAGATACTGAGTGTAATTTTCTTCTGTTCAACCTTCCATTGTGGGAAGTGTCAGCCTTTCTCAGTGTTCCATTTAGCCTTGTCAAGTCCACAGTCACAAAACTCTAAAAATTAGGGGGATCAATATTTTTAGTCATCTTTTGCAGCTATAGAACTTCAAGATTGAGTGAAGTTAAGGTATCCAGCACAATAATGGCTCCCAAAATTTTTTCTAAAGCCTAATCTCAGCAGAGAAAAATCCAATCAGCCCTGTCATCCTTGGTAGTTTATTTTCTATAATGAAAGTCCTGCCAGTTTGAGACAAGCCCAAGTAGATGAGCTGAAGGCACTTCCTGCCTATACAAATTGGCACGAAGTGACCAAGTAGTTGTTGCACAGTGAGTGAATATGTTAATTCTACCCTGGGGATGTTGTGATGGCTCTGTCTCGATGCACATGCCCAGTTTTTCTTTAGTGGCTGGCTTTTGGTGTACTTGCTAAGCTACTCAAGAAAAAAAATACAGGAAGAAAAACAACTCTCAAATTTTGAGGTAGGTGTTTTGGTGCAGTGCTTGTAGCTGTCACCAAGGCTTTTACACAGTTAAACTAATTTGATTTTTTTGTTATTGCTGTGAATTTTTCTGTACATTTTTTCATTACATGAAGTGTAAGAGTTTCACATTGCTTAGATGTCATTAGTTTGCATTGGCAATGTTCAAGTACATTGCCAACAACAGTTTATTTTTCTCCTTATTTTGCAGAAAAGAAAAGTTACATGGTAAATTGGTGGTATTTCCTTGAATAAGCACTGGGGATCTGTCGACATATCAAATGTAACTGAGTCTGCAATTACGGATAAAACATAGGTACACTTACTTCACAACCTCTTTGTAGTTGTGTGGAGACAACTAAAAGGGCAGGTAAAACCCTGGAATATATTTATTGCACTTGTTACAGTGTAGATCTGCAGTTCTTTGGTGCATGCTGCAGACTCCTAGTTTCAGTGACCTCAGGACTCATTCTAGACATCTGCCTAAGTCTAATTCTGGGGAAGATGTTTGCTTTAGTTTTTTTAGTGATTCTGTACTTAGGGTGATTTTCTTTACAGTGTAAATCTATATTTTGTGACAGGAACACAATAGATTAATTGTCAACAGAATTGGTGTGACTTACTTTTTAAAATAAAGTCCTAGGAAAATAAGAATAAAGCAAAGAGAGGGCTAAATAAATTTTCATATTTAATTTTAGTTTTTGTTTTGGTTTCTAAGCGCATTTTCTACTTTGTGGCTGAAAGAGAATGGGTGTTTATGAACATGTGCACCTTTGTGAATGTGTCCATGTCAATCAGATAAATGTAAATATAAATTGAAGACTTTTTATTGCTTGATGTATGCCTTTAGGCAAATCCTGCTGCCTAAGGGATAGGTAAAAATGCTATCTGAATAAGTGATTTGTGCAACTCACAAGAGCTCAGAAGTGCTAAGTATAGCTGCTGTGTAGGATAACAGTTTAGAAAATAATTAAGCCCTTTCTCAGATAATATATTTGATTCTTATCTTGCACTTAAGTGAGACAAAATCGTGCTTTATTTCTGTTAATGCATACTGGCATCCAGGCTGCAAAGTACAGGGAAGAAGAGTGAGGCCTGAAGTATCTATCTCATATACAGCTGTAGGCAATTAGCTAATTCAGTTGACTCCAAGAGGGTTAAAAGATTTTATTTCCCACTAATATTATAGAAGGTAGCAGGCAGTGTAGCTAGCATCCAAGATTTAGGCACATTTGATATATGTACGTGGGAGGCTTTTCTGAACAGTCTCGTAAAACACAATGCCATTGCTATTCCTCTTGCAATATTTGGATTCTCCTTTCAATATGCAGATCATTAGTAAACTGTGAGGCAATCAAGTAATCAGAGCCCAATTAAATGGCTCATTCCATTCCTGGGCTCAGAGAGAGTAGTGCATGTGTGAAAGTCTGGCTGTTAAATGGAGCCTGAACAACAGTGAGTGAAATCTTTCTGAAAAATGCAAGGTGCTGAAAAAGAGAGATGTGTGAGCTGACCATGAAAAAACAAGTGCAAGCTTGTTTAATGTTTAAGTTTGCTTTTTTTTTCATGCAAATATAATCACAAAAAAACCAGTCTGTCATTTCAGTAGTAGATTTAGGACTTCCTATTGTGTGTGAAGAGATCAAAAGAGTAATGAAATTTAGAAATATGCAGTCATCCACGGTTGATAAGGCTGACTTCTGCCTTGTACTTTTTTTATTAGACCTGTGTATTACATTTCCTCCTCCGACTTGCAGACCTTTCCAGTCTACATCTGAATATGTACTTGAGTATTAATCTGTGTGCCAATTAATAATCAGATTGAGAATGTTATGCCTCATGCCAAAAAGGAGAAAGGGATCCTGAAAGAAGTAACCATTGACTCAGGTCTTTGGGTCAAGATTGATTTTTGTACTGTGATTAGGAAGCAGTTTTTGCAAGAATGACAAGCCTGAGATGGAGGTGGATTGCTTTCGTTTAGAAGAGCTCAAGTGTAGTGCAGTTAGGGTTGAGACCAAGAGATAATTCAAGAACAAAAGATGGAAATATATCTGTCTACCTGATACCTCTGTAGGTAAAAATGACTGCAGAGCTAAAAATGAAGCAATCACCTTAAAGACTTGACTAAGAGTATGAATTCTGGAGCTTAGACATTGTCCAAGAGAAGGCAAGAGAATTGTTTTGTCCATAATCAACTCTCTATGGAAGGGTTAGGTTGGAATAGATCATCTTTGAAAAGAAATTTTCCCAACAACTTTGCTAGCATGACAGACAGTTCTTTGAAGCCAATAAATTTTTATTCCAAAGAAGGGACTAACAGTGCTAGTCATCAGCTTATTTTCTTTAATTGTATTGAATTTTATATTTCTCTCTAAAGGATTGTAAAAGAAATCTGTCAAATATTAGCAACTCCACCTAATTTTCCAAGCAAACAGCTTAACCTCCCCTACAATTAAAATTATTAAACCCCACCAAGTTATGTGAAGACCTAGAAAGTTAGAAGCCAAAACAATACTTCAGCATCTATTTGGCTTAGCAGAAGGATGTTAAGATGGTCAGAGGTGAGACACGTGCCCCCAGAGAGTTTTAGCAACTTCTCAGTAGTTTTTTGTAATACTGGACATCCTTTCAGCACCACTCTGCTTTTTGCCAAGGTAATTTTGAATGTTTACCTGAGTACTGAAGAGCTTTACAATATGATTAATGTCTCATATTAATGCCTGCTTTTTTCCCCCTTTTGTTTTTTCAGTTCTTTTATTTTTTCTTGTTTAAAGCACATTCTTCTTTTCTTTTGAGAATAGTACTATATGCCAGAAATCATACATAGCTTTTTAATCATAACCCTTGCCTTTAAACAGAGTTAAATTTCCTTAACATCCCAAGTAGCCATCAAGTGTAGTAACTTATCCTGAGGTCTCTGTGCCCTTCCTGATGTGACTCCTTATGTTTCTATCTAGTGACCTTGGTGTTGTGACCATACCTGAAGCTGTATCTTTGGCATGATAGTGAATTTCTAATCAGATAATTTTTTATTCATGCACAAGTGCTGTCTTATAGTATACATAAAACCCAATAATAGCAGCAGGGGAGAATTATTGTTATGCTTAAAAAGCAAATCTTTGATATGAAATTGGCTCCTAAGTGTTCAGTGGTGCTTGGATGGACATCCTGCTCATTTTAAAGAGGTAGTAAGAGGCATTAAGATTCTCAATGGAGGTTGCTAATTAAAAAAGTATCAGTAGAACAAGCAATGAAACTGTGGAACTATGTCTTAGTATTTCTTGTAGTATGGACCTGTGGTCAGATTTTCATAAAATACCGGGCTGTAAAATAGAAAGGACATGACATTGAGCCAAAAGTGGTAATGACTTCTTAAGAGTCAAGCAACTCTTGCTATTACTCTTACTATTACAACTCTTACAACTCTTACGTGGAATCACTGCTCAGCTTTTTAAAGTATTTGTCTCTAGAGAGTGTTTAAGATCCAAATGATACAGAAGTATCCTTCTGTTTCAGGACCTCAAAAGTAAAATTAGTGGATAAATTGATCGATCTATTTTCATGAATCATTAACGTTAAAAAAATGAAGTGAAATGTAGAAAATCTGATTCTCTGTTTTCTAAGCATTTCAAAAAGTCTTATAAATCTTCCTATTAAGTAATTTCTAACCAAATGGGAGAGTGTTGGACACAATTTTCCAGCATCATCTGGAAATAAGTGGGCTTTAGGTTAGGATCAAGTATGGCTTTAGAACTTGCTACAATATTTTATGACTGAATTGGTCAGTCTCTGTGCCTCCTTCCTACAAATTTTTCAAGTTGCACCATATAGTTAAAAAAAAACCAACCTTTCCCCTTCCTCTCTTGGGTACAATCAGCCTCAGCTGTGGGAAATCTGGAACTGGGCAGTGGATTCAGTCAGAACTCAGAACCATTTAAGAAAAGCTCAGTGAATGGGTAAAATGGGGTGTGTGGGTGCCAGTGGAACATTGGAGGGGAGGATGAGGCACCCATTTCCTGTAAGGGGTGGCAGGGTGGCCCGAGCTTTTCTGTTGCTTTGAAGACAGAAGAGGAAATTATAGAAGAGTATGGTTAGTAAAAGTGGTTGTAGCAATTGTTTTATTTAAAGAAAAGCTGGAAAATACTCTCACCACAACTTTTTCATGTAATTAAATAGGATTTATATGATTCATCAATGATGGTGTTAGAGTTAAACCACAAGGGTGTTTTCTGTAGTTCTTTTCTCATCATTAGTAATTAGAGTGATATTTGCCTGTCAATATAAATCATCTCCTCACTAATTAGCACTCTGGTGTGATTTGCTAACTGAGGCTCAAGAAATAGAGCTGTGTGTGACTAATCCCAAAGTGCAGCTTTGCTCAGAAAGCAGGCCTGCATCAGAGTTTAATCTGGTGGCAGAAGAAACAGGTTAGTTCAGAAAGAAAATGGTTTTAAGGCTAAGACTCCAAATGTTGAGTCTAATCTAATGGAAATCAAAGGCCAAGCTGTACTGATTTTGAGTTCTTTGGAAATCAGTGGAGTGCTTAGAAATCTTAACTTAGATATTAGCAATTTTTTGTTTTACCAACAATTGACTGTAGTAATGAGGTTCCAATAGAAATATCTGCTTTGTGTGCATTATGTGAATATGCACATTCATGGGATTCCAGAGGTATCAGAAAGAGCAATGATCTGTTTGTCTTCTGGTTTGAACCTTCCCTGAGAGACAGAAATTTCAGTGTCTTAGATTTTCAATTCAGTTTATGACAAGCCTATGCTGCTTCCTCTGTTGAAAACTGTTTGTAACCCAGCTCTTTCCCTGCCTGGAGTTTCAGAGTAAACAGTCTTCTTCAGGGATGACTTCTCTGAGGTTTGGGCTGCACATTATTTGTTATCTAGTTGAATATGCTGCTGTGTTGTATGTTGCTCTGTTCTCTGGTGACAGGGCTTGGTAATGAACCCTTGACGACAGCAGGGGGAAAAACAGCGGAGATAAACAAATTTCAAAAATTGTACCTAAACTATGAATTTTTCAGCCCGTTAATTGTTCAGATCTTAGTCTCTTACCCTTTGGGAACAAGTGCTTTCACTTATTATCCAATTGTCACAAAGCATTCTGGCTACTGATGTGTCTGAGTGCTCAGCAAAGCCTGTGAGGCCCAGGTGCCAGACTAAAGAGAGAGCAAGGGAGGGAGCCAACTCTGTTGGATTGTCTGGTTGTGGGATCTTGGTTTTGTATCTCACATCACAATCTCTGCCCATGATACTGCATTCCTGCTTCTGCAGGAGACAAATGTGACTTAAAAATTTGTAAGGAATAGGTATTGTAAAATTAAAAAGCTTCTAAGCAGCAACAATTAGCCTTTTTCTGCACAAAGTTCCACCATGCCCATAAGGCTATGGACCAAAAAAGAAATTAGTAATTGGTGTTAACGGTGTTGTTAAGGAGGGCTCTCAAAATGAGATGTCTAATGCGATGTTGACTGGAACACAGCAGAGTGATGAATTTAAGTTGTCCTGTAGAAGTGTTGAACCCTTGTTTCTGTTCTTTCACTTAGAGCAAGATGGGAAGAATTTTTGCAATGCAAATGGAAAAGGTAATGCAGCATTTTGGGCAAAAAGGAGTCATTTCCTTGAACAGTGGCCAAATTGCTCAGAGTGTACTAATGGAACTGGGTAATAAATGAATACAAAATTACTTGTGCTGCAAACAAAGCAGGAAATAAATTCCTATGAAATTATTTCAGTAAATTGTTCATCACAAATGCTTTCTTCCACTTCCATATTGTTTATATTTTACATAGAGCTATGTGATTCCCAAATTTCAGTATTTTATTTAACAAATCTTTTTGCATTTTCTGAAAGCAAAAGAGATGAACATAAAACAGTTGATTCTGAGTTGTCAAAATAGTTATATTTAGCCAATGGAGAAATAATTTTTGCTTAGCTAACTTTGCAAAATGGTTGATGAGCACTTAAGTGTGATTTTCTTCGTGGAGCAATTGGATTTGAGACCTGGAATTTCAAGATAAGGGAAGTAAAAGCCTTTGGAAGTTGTTTGGTGTCCAGACTGTTTATGGTGTCTGTAGGAATTAAATGTAATTTGTTTTATGGATTATTGTGTTGAACTTTGCCTTCTCATCAAGGATAGTAGAAGGTACAATGATAATAAAGACTATAACACACAAGTTAATATTCATGGACAGATACCTAAGCGTAACTCAGAGCATTTTTATACAGTGTGTGAAACACTATATCACTTGCCAGTAGCAACTGTAGTAAAATACTTCCCCTTGTAACGCCCACTTTTCACACATCTGCAGTTTTCCTTAAAATTCCCTTTCTAATATAAAATTTTTGGAAGATTACCTTTTCGGTCATTACCCAAACAAAATAAAATGTGGGAAATACTTTCCTTTTTTTTCTTTTTTTTTTTTTTTTTAATAGAAACATGAGAAAATTATCAATTGATTTGTATTATTACTAATTGAAGGTATTTGATTTTTCCAGTATGAATCTTAGATATGATAATTGGAAGCCTCGAATGGTCATATGGGAATTAAATTATCTCTTTTCTTTGAAAAAGCTTCATGGTACTGAGAACATTATTATATGACTTGTGTGGGAGCTTTTTCATCTTTCATCAGATAAAATGATGAAGTGTTAGTCTTGGATGTTTTAAGGGCTCTCTAAAGCTTTTGTAAATATGCTGTAAGTATTTGAGTTGTATGAATAAATTTATTTCTAGGGGATTTTCCCTGGGAGTGATTTTGGGGTAAGGGAGGCAGGGTATAAATCACTCTGGCTCTGGAGTACATTGTAGTTATTGTCAGACTTGTGCTCCTGGTCGTTTCTGTCAGTGTCCAGCAAATGAATGTTTCAGCATGACTCTGTGTCCTCAACCCTAAAAGACTTTATATTGTGAAACCATAATTAGTAGGATTGGAAAGGACCTGAGGAGGTCAGGAACTCATCCCTCCTGAATTCTAACACAAAATGTGTTGACAGTTCTGTGTTAGGTAGATGAAGCAAGATGTTAATAAATAAATACAAATAAAAAGATGATGTGAGGGGAATTCAATTTGAATATTCTTCAAAACCAATGAAAACCCCTTCATGTTTTCCTCAGAAATGAGGAAAACCAGAAATATTTTCCTTCATACATTGGCTCTTTTTTCCTTCTCCGAGATGAATCTTGTTTTTCAAGAATCTGTGTGCTTCAGGTGCATAACAGTGTTAAGTACAAATTGGGGCAGGTATCAGAGAGGCTTTATTCACTCTGGTCCTGGTGAGAGAACAGTGGGGCAGCATCTCCCCCCACTGTGTCCCTTGTCATCTTCTGAGTGCTTGCAGAGGCTCAGGCTGCAAAAAAGAGAGGGAGGTGGAGGGAAAACACACTTTTCCATCTTTAGGCCAGGTGTCCATCCCTGGGAGGCATGGGTTGGAGTGGTGTGCGAGCTGCCATGGTTCAGGGGAGCAATCAGACAGTAAATAATGTGACGCTGTGGAGGCTGTAAGAGTGACCCACCTTGTGTTAGTCTGGCTCCTGAGTGGGGAATTGGAGACCATCTCACTCTGCTAGCTTTTAGTTTAAAAAGATGTTCTTGCAGTGAAATACATTCTTAGCCAGACCTCTCAATTACCAAAAATTAATTTTATTGCCAAAATGTCTTTCCTTTCAATCTCTGCTCACAGATCAGGTTTTTTAGGTTTTATTTTCCTCAGTGGTGTACTGATTTACTGTGTGTTTGGGTTTGTTTGTTTGTTTTCAGTTTTTTTCCTCATTTGTTTTTCCCTTTTTTGAACACACTCCTGCAGCTTCCTTGAGAGTATCACACAGATTAAAAGAATTAACTGATGTCTTTTATGGGCTAAACACCACTCTGCACATCCCAGTGTGATGTTTATCTTTCCCTGTTAAAGCATAAGTGTTTACTTACATTGAGTTTGTGACCATTATAATATGTAAATTGTCTTCTGTGAGAAAATATTACCTAACTTGTCATTCTTCATCTTCTGTTATGGAAAATATGCTGCACCAATGGGACAGTAGTGTTTTAGGGATTCATAAGTTTATAATTATGGTAAACAATTAAGAGCTCATATGGCACTTGTGCTTTCAAGAATAGAGGCTTGCTTTCCTGTGTGTTTTTCTCTGCTTTTATCATAGGAAATTACACTGTTTTTGTAGTGAACCCCATCCCAGCCCTCAACATATTTTACAAACATTAATGAGGAAACCTCAGCACTCAATTTTTACGTAGAGGTTCTAGGCCCTTAGGGGAAATGGTTTATTTATTATGAGTACAAACAGGTCAAACAATTTCCTGTATGTTGTCTGGCATTAGTCAGTGATCTATAAAGTTTAGCATCATTTTTATTCCCAGTGAAGCTAATGAGATTAGTCATAGAAAACAGTCTTTCTTAGCTGAAATTATCATACCTCAGTGAGGGCTTGTCTAGCACGTGAAATCCAGCTGCAGACGCTGGTGTGATTATCATCTTGCTGCTGTTAATTACAGTAGTCATTAGCAATGTCTGGTTTTCAGAAGCCACCTTCTGATTTTCTTGGATTATTAAAGAAAATAAGGTATTAACAAATTAAAAAATCAATTTTCTCAAAAATGGTCCTTGAAGGTAATTTTTTGGGGTTTTTTTGAGAACTGTGGGAGACGTTGTGTTTCTGTTATGGTTGTTTGCATCATTAGATTTCGTTCATGCTGAACTGAGGTTTCTACTGTTCAAGTAGTGCAAAAAGCAGTAGATATTGAAACTGTGTTAATTTTTACTTTTTTTTGTTAATTGCTTTGTGCATCAATTCTAGCCAAAATAATGGAAAATTTTGCATTTGTGTCAGCGGTGTAACTATAGACTTTCTGCAGTCGGTTGAGAATGGTCTATTTGGTCTATTTGACAAAGAGACTGAAATCTTCTACATGTCATCTTGGGGGTCACTACGGCATTTCTCCAAATGCATTTTTTTATCAACATAACAGCAATTGTGCAGTGAAAGGGAACAGTGAACTGAAACAATAGATTACATTTTAATAATGCTTGGCCCTAAATGCACCAGAGATGTTTCTTGCTCAGTGAAGTGTGGCACTCTGATGGCCACACAGTCTTTTCTTTGATTTAGAGAGCTGTGGCACTGACATAGTAGGACTGTCATTTGAGTACTTGGAATGAAACTTCTGGAGATGTAAATCCAACAAGACATAAGTGATAGCAAAAGCCTACCTTATTAGACTGCTTGCACTTACTTATAATCAAGTTTTCCCATGAGGTGGATTTTAACTTTCTCTGTTTTCTTTATGTAGTGTTTCATTCAGGCTTGTTCATGTTGAAAAGTTTTATTTTACTTTTGCTATTTAATGGCATAAATCCTGCATGTGTTCTCTGTTTCTTCTTACACTAAATCCAGTTCAAGTAGCTGGGGAGGGTGATGCCCTGTGCTATTCACAGTCTAGGCAAGTTTAGGAAAAAAACCATTCAAGACGTGACTGGAAAGACGATATTGTTCCCTAGTCCACCTCAGCCCATGAGTGCAGTCATGTAATTCTCTAAGTTGCTCATTATTATCCACTTGCTGAAATAGTTGAACAGTGAAATGCAGTGCTAAGAAATATTTGAAAATGTGTTATACATTTGAATTTTGACAATGCCCTTTTACATGCAGCTAATAATGCACAGGTTATTTCTGAAAGGCACAACTCTGTCCACAGTGTAATATAAAAAATGTTTGCTTCTAGATAATTGCCTTTTTCATATACTATGTGCTGTGACAAAATTACTCAAATGAGTACTTATTGCGAAATACCAAATATCATAGATTTCCTAGTCTTTGGAATTATTTGGTAATTTGCCAAGATTTTTGAAATTGCCAAAGGTGCTTCATGTTATATTTATTCATTGATCTCCTATGTGGGACACTGTTGAAGTGAGATATAGCAAGGTTGAGTTACTTTTGTGCATTTGCAGTTGGGGCCCTAAACCAGTTTTTTCAGCTAATATCCAAAAACCAGTAGAGTAGTAATACCATTTTTGTGTATTAGCTGAAGAGTTTGTTTCCTCTTTGTGGATTTTTGGAAATTGTAATGATAAATTATCCTTCCTGCTTCTGAACACTGTTTGTTTTGTAGTATTCTGAAGATTAGGTGTAGAAAACAGACTTTCTAAACTGAAAAACTTCTGTCTGAGGAATGGTCGAGGTGATGTATTCATAGAATTTTCCAGTATGTTGTGTGCTTGGAGGTTTCCCTGCATTTTATAGTTAGAAGTTATGCAGCTTACCCCCAAAAGTTTTTCCTCTATTTCCTTAAATTTGTGGAATTTAGGTTGTCTGTTCATAAATAGTGTGAAAGCTGATTTCTCTCAAAAGCTGACTCCATATCAAACCCTTTTAGGGAATTGTTTTTGAAAGTAAAGACTTTTAAAGAACAAATAGAAACTTAGCATAATAGGTTTGTAGAAGAGAGAATAGCTGACATGTACAGCCAATATCACAATACCTGATTTGCTGACAGAATCACTGCTAAAACACCTTAAAACAAATTTCACTGTCTGTATTTCTTGCAAAGGTGGTCTGCTGAGATGGAGAAAATAACCAAGGGAATAAAAATTTTATAATGATTCTTACATCTAGTGAGAATAGAGCTCAGTCTGAAAGGAGAAGATAATTAGAATGAAACTCTTCTGAAAACACCTTAAAAACATAATATTGGAAAATATCACTTGGTCCAGTGACTATCATCTTTCTGACTGTAAGTGAAGGAATCATGGCAGAAGATTGAGTGCGGATCAAAAAGCAGGTTTCTGTCAAGTAATAAAATAATTAGTTAGAAGAAGTTATTTAATGGGTAGAGGTCTTGACAGCAGTTTTTTAAAGAGACAGTATCTAAACCACAACACCATTATTTTGATACAAGATATGGATATGAAGTGCAATAAGGAAATATGTAGTTTTGTCAGGGATTCCTCAAATCAGAAAACAATTGTACTCTAAGTGGCAATTGCACTGTCTTGGCAATGGCATGCATCAATGGGTGGCACAAACATACAGAGACAAAACAAAAAAGATGGATTAAGTTCCAGTGAATAAAAGGCACTAAAAGGCCATAAAAATGTCCTGTTCATCATATCAGGTGTGAAAAAGAAAACAAAGAAAAACAATAATTTTTTTCTTGAGGAAAGGAAAGTAATTAATAGTTCATATTAAGCTAAAGGTCTGTTTTCTTTTGTGTTCCATGTCTTTTAAAAAGAAAGTTCCTTATGGCAATTGAACATAATATAGTCAAGAGTAGAATGAGCACATAGACCAGAACAGGAAAAGCATGAATCAGAGAATATTTACCCCATCTTGGTGTATTTAAGTCATTTGTGTCTGATGAGGTTTACCTACAATCCCCCAGGAACTAACTGGATCAATGGCTCAGAAACTGGCAGTGTTTATCTTTGAGCGGTCATAGAGAGTGGGTTGGCCCCAGAGGGCTGAAGAAGGGCAAACATAGTAATTAATCTTTCAAAAGAGGAAAAGCAAGCATGACTGATAGTACAGTTTCTCTTTCCTTACTCCAAGAGTTGAGAGGAAGCTAGAGAAAAGTTGCAAACAACCAGCTCTTAAGAACCTAAAGAACAAGAATAAGCCAATATGAGTTCCCAAATAAAAAAGTCAAACCAATGTGACTTCCTTGTGTGTAGGGAAATTTTCTAGCATGTGTGGTATAGTGAGTTCTTTAGTAGCCTTGCAAATGACTGTTGAAAAAGGAAATAGTAAATAATGTAAATGCCAGATCATTATATGATACTTCTGCCTTATTGGTAACTATCTAGAGTATTCACCGATAGTTCTCTGTGATTCTGTTAAGAAACAGGAATCGCAGTCTTAAAGATTGTAAAATTATTTGTGAAAAATATTCTGAGCATATCCAAGATGAACTCCTTATAAATTTTTAAAATATATCAGTTCTGCAGTTTTTAAGGTTGTGACT
Source organism: Melospiza georgiana (assembly GCF_028018845.1). Taxonomy (NCBI): domain Eukaryota; kingdom Metazoa; phylum Chordata; class Aves; order Passeriformes; family Passerellidae; genus Melospiza; species Melospiza georgiana. The sequence goes on along the minus strand of NC_080434.1, from coordinate 23,882,301 downwards.
CTAGAGCGAGACAAGCTGTTAGGGAGGTTTTTTGGACAAGTTATAAAGAACAAGTAGGTTTTGGTAGTATTTTAGTATAATCACTTTTCCACTACAGAAATAACATATCTTTTGGTAAATTGTTTCAGTTTGGCATCTGTCCCAGTAATCAGCTCCTGAAAGGGTTATGTGAAATGTGATAAGCTTTGTTTTACAACAGCCTTCATTCATGTATGTGATCACTCAATCAGGCCTCGTCTCCTGTTCTCTCTCCAGCTCTTATATTCTGTCCTGCAGTTAACTACTTCACATTCTGGATACTTCACTTCTTGTAGTAAGTTTTGGCTGTGTTTGGGGCTGTGGCAACCTTTTGCAGTAGTTGGTCATAGACCAATGCTGGCTGTCGTTCCTGTTGTGGATGTCTCTTTCTTTGCTAAGTTATTTATGTACAGATTGTTGCTGTAAAGATAACTGGTTTTTTTGGGTTTTTTTTGCTAATGTTTATCAGTGTTGCAAGAGAAATATTATCCACTTGGCAGAACATTTCTCAAGCATTCTTATAGGTTTGACAGTTCCAAAGAAGACTGGTACTGAGATTGGCAGTCACTGTGCAACGAAGACTGACCTCAGGAGGCTAAAACCCCCGTAGCTATTTTTAAAGTTTTCAGAAGCTGCTTTTTCACTGAGAAAATGCCGCCTGTATGTTTGTTTAAATGGATTTTCCAGTAGGAATAAATCTTTAAAGCTTTCTAATGACAGTGGGGGCTTTCTCCTTTGGGAGGCAGAATTCAAGATAGCTTTTGTTGGAAAGCCCATTTTGAAGATTAGGAGCGTTCATTTCATAAGTCAAAACAAGGCTCTTGCAATTTAAGTGACCATAGGGAATTTCTTCTTCCTGTGCTTTTGCTCTTAGCCAGGAGAGCACCCAGAACTGTTGGATAAATGAGTAGGGAATCTGGATTACTAGTCAGGATTCACTGATGTGACTAAGTTGAGTTTTGAAATTTTATTTTCAGTTTTACTTTAACACCTATTGCTATTAACTCAACCAGAATGATTAAAAAATATATTGAAATTTAAAAATCAGATGTCTTATGGCTCCTCTACCACAGGTGATAACTCTAGTACCAATAACTGGTGGATCAACAGCAAAGGTGTGTTTTCAGATCCTGATTCCATTGACATTAATGGAAGTCTTGCTATGGAGTATTTGTTAAGAGAAGGAAAAAAAATCATTTTTTGCTTTCAGAAATTAGTAATGCTGGTCTTATGAAAGTATGGACCATAGTTTTGTGTGAGTTAGGTCAGGGAAAATGAAAAGCAGAGTAGAATCCTCTTTGGGCTCTGAAGGCTCTGAATGACTCTTAGGAGTTGGCAGCATTTGAAATATTTTTGACCAGGTCTTGCATGATTTCTTTTGGTACGGTATTTACATATAAAAGTGTCTCTATTTTGCTTAGGGACAATTGGGATCATAATTTTCGCATGACTTCTGCACATATTCCAGCACTCATCTGAAGCTTTAGTTGCTTCCATATGCAACAGGCATGTGCTCTTAAATAAGCTTCATGGACTTGTGAATGGCTGAGGAGTCACACTTCAGGATGATCCTGGCTTGTATTACAAACATGGAACCGGCAGGAATGCTTTGTTTGCCATCTGTTTTCTTTCCTGGTTGTCTTATAGCCCCAAAGCTTGTATGATTCCAATACTGAAGAATCCTTATTGCTTCCTCAGGAACTTTTTCCAATTTCTAGTTGCTAGTTGTTCTAGTTCTTCAATTTCTAGTTCTAGTTGTTCAATTTCTAGTGAACACTTTTCATTGTTCACTGTGGTTTTGGTTTCTATGCTCAGCCTTAAAAGCCCCACAATTAATGACTCTTCATCCATCTTTCCATTTAAAAATGAGCAGGTAACTTCTGCTTCTTTTTTTGAGAGGTTAGGACTGTCATTTAATGACATCTGGGACTGACACTTGTACATGGCTTTATATTTTTAATTGCAGATGATTATCTGGGGTAGCTTCTGATACTGTCCAGTCAACCAGTTTGAAGTAAATGAAATCTATTTATAATTGTCCCACATTTCTTGTAGAAGTACCACAATATGCTGCGTTTTTCAGGGAATGAGGTTAATTGTTCCAGCCCTGACTTGACAATTTTGATTCTCTTCCATGATAGTAATTACACTATATTTTTTAAATCATCTCTACTTTTTAAGACAAAAGGAATAGTGAAAAAGTAGACAACAAAATAAAGGGATGTATAATTTATTTACCAAACTTGAGACTCTTACTGAGTTACCTGAAAGGATTTACAAGTGGGTACTTATAAACTGACAGAACAAGAAGGTATTGAGAGCAATAAAATATTTAAAGAATTAACACTGAGGGAAAATAACTGACAACCTGAATTAGAACTATTGCTTTCTTCTTCACCGCCTTTGGTTACCTGGCCCTTCAATTTGAAGTGACACTGGTGATGGCTGCTTGATGCTGCTTGAGTTCTACCTTGCTCTGTGGAAGAGGTGTCTCCTCCTACTGTATTAATTTAGCATGCTTCACTAAGAGACAAGCTGCCAGGCTTTACTTAATTTACTTTGGTTCTCCTTCAGAGAGTTCGTATTCTTTGCATTTTAAGTTCCCTTGATAATAGGATGTTTCCAGCTTCAAGTTGCATGGCACCTTTCCACGCTGTTTTGTGCCAGCACAATTCTGCATTCTGAGTTGCTCAGTCAAGGCTGCAACATCCTGATATTATTGCTACAAAAAAATAAGATAAAGTAGAAAACTTGGGTTGTAGGTAATGGAAGTGCTTTAAGGGATTGACATTACCCATGTCGCTCGTATTATTGATTGACATTACCCACATTGATCAGTTATTGATTATAGAGAGAGGCTGGAGCTAGATGATATTTTAGTGTCCTTCCAGCCTAAACCATTCCATGGTTCTATGATCATTTGCCTTTGGGGATCACAGTTTTGGGCACTAGAATATAAAAAAAACCCATTAAGTTATTAGAGTCAAAAGGAAGACCATAAGGACTGTGAAGGGTTGTCCAGGCAAGTATAATTTATTTCATCCTCAGGACAGGGTCATCTGGTGTTTTTTCCTGCAATCAGTATTGCAGCTAATCTATTTCTTTTTCATTTCTGGTGATTCTTTAAGTTAAAGCTGCATAAAATGTACATAAAATGAACTGATTTGCAATTTTAATGCATCATGTGAAGTGTGCCCAACTTTATGCTATTATGCTTAGGGTTAAGTGCATTTTCAAGAGAGAAAACTAAAATATCTGAGATAAGGCAAACATAAAGAAAGGGAAAAATTTCAAATAATGGCTGCTGATCCATAGTCTGTCATCCAAACTGAATAGATATTTTCAGTCTCATGAATATATTCTTTGTAACTCTTAAATAGTACTAAATCAGTCATGAAGATTATAAATTGAGAAAGTGAAATGCACTAATGCAGTATTTTAAATTTTCATACCCTTTTGAGTACTTATGTGACCTTTACAAGATAATATAAGCTTATTAGGTTGAGTATCCACAATTCAACGCTCAGCTCAACCTCCAGGACTAATGAGAGAAAGAGGAAGTGAAATTTGGATGCAATTAACTGTTAACTTGGCATTTGTGTGCTCCCTTATGCATTCAGATATAGCTAGTTGACTTTTGTAGAAGCACAGTCACGTCTATGGAGTTTCTAGTCGAGCACCTTGAAGCTTTTTTTCTGCAGATGAAATGGTTATGGATTGGAGGAGACTTGATCATTAGAGGATAACCTGGTATTGCCCCGAACTTTCCTGTTCTCGTTCACAAAGCAAGGAAAAAAAGACCCCTGTGTTTTTAAATCAAGGGAAATGACCTGTAGTTCACTTGTGAAGCTCTACTGATGGAAAAGAGGTTTTGATTTTAATATGAATCACCATCTAGGTTATGAACCAATATCTGTGAATCATGCAAGTCCTTAAGATCTGTGATTAAGTTTATCCTGTTGCTGGGATTGTGGAAGCTTATAGAAATAGCAAAGTGACAGGTTAACAATCACTCTAACTTTTTCAAGAGCAGTTGATCAATCTAATATCACAGTGTCTGCAAAATGAATTGTACTACTTAGCTTTATGCATTGTGAGAAGTTATTTGTTATCATTGGGTCTTTAATGTTTACATACTCTCAATTTTACTTGTTGCTATGATATTCACTGTCTGATGCTTCAAATTGTGTCAAGCCTTTGTGAGTGGTTTACTGAGGTTTCACATGTGTGGTTCATTAATTGTTTCTGTTTCTCTTCTTAGCCAAGATCATAACTAAAAAGTAATATACATAGAGTATGTCCAGGTTTTCTAGATGTGTACAGAGACAATGACTGTGACTGTCTCAGCTTATCTGGGATGGGTGCATTTATATAACTTTGTTAGTTGGTATTCTCTTCACATTTTATGTCCATTTAAATATTAGAACTTGAATGCAATTAAAAATCTAAATAGTGGACCTCTTAGTGTGGTGACAAAACAAATGTGGAGTTTGTGTTTTGTACCATGCAAAGATAAAAATGTAGCTATGGACCAGCACAAATAGCAGAGTATTGCTGGAAGTTAAAAGCTGGTGATGATGAATGTGACCTGCCATGTGGTATTACTGAACTCCTGAGAGAATAAAATGCTACTCAATATCTCTGGTTGCCTTCTGTTTTCTTGAGCAATGCAGTGTGCTCTGAGGAGGGCATAGCCTAATATTTGCCATCCTGGACAATGTTTAGTGGAGAGGACTCTAGCAGTGCTAACTAAGAACATCTCTATCACTGGTAGACCCCATAAACTCAGCTGTGTGTTTATCTTCTCATTTTTCAGCTTCAAGTTTTCAATACTAGAAGACTTGAAGGTTTTCCAACTTCATTTTATTAGAATGATGATCATATGTAAATATCTTTATTACATTGTGCACAGAATAATATTCTTTTTGCAGTGCAGATCATTCTACAAAGAGAAAGCAAGTCCAAGTTTTGGCCCAAAATCTGGTTTAGTTGAGTCATGCAAGGTGTTGTGAACAAACTGTCATTAAATTTACTTGCAAGTTAAGGGCAGCAGAAGAAATACATAGAAATACATCTAGAGATTATAAATAGGCTACAAATACTTTACAGTTCACCATCATGGTTTCTCCCTTCTTCTACATGCTACAGTCCTTTCAGAGCAAAGATACTTGAGCATGTGGGTGATTGCAATTTAGTGTTTATTGCTCAGAGGATGGTTGGCTTGCAGATACTGTGCTTTGTCTTCACTAATAATAATGAAAAGCTTCTGGTTGCTAGGTATTTGCTAGATATGTTTAATAATGCTGGGATTTTCTGGTCATTTGTTGGCGGGTTTGGGGTAGGTCTTTTTATGTGATGGATTTTAGAAGCTAGTGATACATCTGGCCTGCAGAGCTCATAGGTTTCAAGTGAGACTTAGATGTTTCAATTATTTTTTTCTGATATGTTACATTCTGGCCATGTAGACAGCCATTTGCAAAAGGAAGGGAGCCTTGTGTAGGGAAAGGAGAAAAAGATGTTTTCAGACTCCTTCTTTGAATAGGCATCATAAAAATTTTAGAGGTGAACCATCACATAGAGAAATCTGTCAGAGTTAAGATACAGCTGTATAGGACAAGAATCTTGGCTTAAACTTGAGAGCTATTTTCAATCCCTAGGGAAATCAGTTTATTTTCTTCTGTATTTCAATGGTACCCCTTGGGTTGCATTTCTTAAAAGCACATTGTCTAAAGAAGTTGTTTCTTAATGCAAACACAATGATGATAAAATAGGCTGAGGCTCTTTAAAGCAATAATAATATATAAGATATACTAGGCATTCTCATTGGTTTTTCTCATTGTCTATCTAAGTTTTCTTTAGGTATTTTTTCTGATTGCTTTCCAGGTGTTCTCAAATGGCCAGAGGCCTGAAAAATACTGTTTTGTGCTCAGGTTGAAAACTAGTCCTCACTGTTACCAAATTGTTTGCTCATTTCCTAAGAAATGCAGAAACCAGCAGAAACTGCAATTAAAAGTATAAAGTGAAATAAATTACTAGATCTGGGGATTTATAAGAGCATGTTGAGGGAGAAACAGCAAGTCAAAAAAGGCCCTTTGATGCAGTTGTACACTAAATCTCAGGAGCTAGTTCTGTTTGAGCAAACCACACTGAAGCAAATGCTCACTATTTGGGCAATTTACATCTAGTACAGCTCACAGTAAATGGTTTAGGACTTGTATGAAATACGGAATAAAATGTACCTATTTAAAATCTAAAGGGAATCATTATAGCTAAGCTAATGATCAATGTTTATTGCTATATTGCTTATTAATGTTAGATTTATTCAAATTAAGTTTTGTTGATGGTCTTCTCAGATAATTTTTAGGAAGCTCCATATGAAAGTGTTCATAAAATTTTAATCCACATGTAAAGAAATAAGTGCATATAAATATTAGTGCAAATTTGAGCAACTGTTGAGAAACTTGTCTGAAGGAGAGATATGTTGAGTCGCAGATATTTCTGTGTTTTCAGGCGGAGTTATATCCATTTCTTCCCTTAGGAAGTTTATCTTCTACCCATCAAATTCTCACGTTCTATCCTTCTGCTCTTTGTTGATGAAGCATTAGGAATGGTTGGGTTCTCATTTTAGAATGGAAGATTTGTTAGTGCTTGAAAAATTTATCTGTTTTGTTTTTCTGTCTCCAGTCTCATTCTCTGGAGTTGCTTCAGTCCCTTCAGTGGTGTAAGTGTTTTTCATAGGATGACCACTTAAGATGCTCCAGCCTTTCAGATTCTGTGCTATTACATAATTTGGTGCAAATTAGCTGACAACTTCTTGGTTTAATGTAATTTTCATTCAGAGCTGCTTTGGCCTGAGTGTTGAAACAACAGAGATGTCTAAGCTAATTTGTGTAGGAGAAAATCTCTTTCATGCTTCAGGCCCTTCAAGCATATCCTGGACAAGGCCTCAAAACTCAAAGCAAGTGCTGTGTCTTTTTGATCCTGTGATTGTCTATTGCATTGTAGGCAAAACCAATCAGTCAAGCCTGCTCCATGGGTGAAGGTCTGTTGGAATAATTGACTGATCTGTAGCTTGGCTCTTGATTGTCCTTCTCACATATCCAGCCTCGCTGCACTCAGATAAAGATTTTGGTTATCATTATACTAACATGTATGTGTGTGTGTGTGTGTGTGTATATACATACACACACATAGTATGTTAATTCCAGCTTAAGGTCTGTAAAATTAAAAAATGAAAAGAGAGCTTATATGAAACTTGGGACAACAAAACAACAAAAACAGTTCCTTTCTACCTCTACCCTGTGCCATTGTACTTTCAGAACAGAAAAACAGACCAAGTCAAATATGAGCTTTCCAGCATGATAAATATAGGCAACGTGGTGTCTGGGATAGGTTTCCAAAGCCCCTTATGAAATATGGACTGATCAGTTTCTGCAGGTATTTACTGCTCTGAGATCTTTCCCTCTAATTCAAATAGAGGAATGAAGGAAATATGGAAAGCAAATACAGTGAGAGCCATGGGATGGGGGAAGAAAAACTTGACAAAGTCCTTCCAGAAGATAATTTGTTCTATTTTCTTTTTCGTGTCTGAGGGGATTTGAGTTTCTCAAAGTTATCTTGGTTTCCCTCAAGCAACCAGATTGTAGTGCATTCTTTTAGTTTCATTGTTGCCTGTAGCCATCTTGTTTTAATGAGCAGTCTGAAATCTTTGGGATGAGTTGGACTGTTAGCTCCTAGCAGCTTATCAAGTCTAGAACTGAGCTGTCAAAGTGTTTTAAAGACAGCTCTGAAAGATGAAATACAACTGTGGGAGGGAGCAGTTAAAAGCAGTTCCCTGCTGCTTTCTTGCAGCGATTTGGTTTTTCTTTTTCATTATTTTTTGTTTTAATAATAGAAGTAACTAAGAATTAAATGGAACAAGAGGTAATCATGAGGTTTTGCTAAGTGTGATTCAACTAAGTTGCTGCAGTATCTTTTTTGTGGTCTGAAATACAGGTGGGTTGAAGAGTTCAGATTCACATTTACCTACAGTGTGTTTGACTGTTGACTCTGAATTTAATTTCTGACAGCACTAAATGCCTTAATGGAATACAGACGTAAGAGCAGAGACTACTTGCTTTTAACAGCTCATCCTGGGAGGCACACAAGCCCAGAGTGATGCATGTAGTAAAACACTTAAAGGCTGAGCCTGTTTTGTTTCCTGCCATTCTTTCCAAGGGAAAGGAAAAGTCTGTTACCATGCACTCCTGTGTCCTCAGGGCTGCACTGTCCTGTGATGGCATCAAGCATGATCTCAATCCAAAGACTAGTGATAAAAATGGTTTGGGGAAAAAATCAGAAGGGTGAGACTGAAAGATCTAAAAATAACTTGAAATGCAAGGAAGGGAATGTAGAATTACTATACCATATTCTTTCGGTTTTGATACTTCTTATTGCGAGCCTAGCTGGTGTAGATTTTTTTTTTTTTTTTTTTTTTGCCATTTTTATCAGTTCTTTTGCTGGAGATCTTCCCAAAGCTCATATCTCCTTTGGCCATTAATCACAAGGATTTCCTTCCAACTATTCTGTCTGAGTTAAATGTGTTCACCAAACCAGAATATTTAAAAAAGAAGCAAAACACAAGTAACTTTCTTGCTTATTAAATAATATATTGCTACTTCATAGTTCTAAAGGCATAATTCTTACAAGATTTGCAATGCTTACAATGACTTTGAGTTGTCAATGGGGAAAAACTATTACGGTCTTTTTTTTGAGGCCTATGTGTTTCCTGAGACACGAATTATTGACTTGCTTTAAAATATAGAAAGGTGTAAATAAAATTAATTATGTTTTTATTATTTATATTATTATTTATAGTTTTTTTACTATTTCCCTATTTCTGTGTATCAGACATCCACATAAAAATCAAGTGGGCATATATTTTCCAAGCAATTTTTTCAGTTTGCAGGTACCATTGGTAGTAGACATGCACTAAGCATGGCCCTCAGAGTTCTTAAGCATAGGGCAGACAAGAATCAGATTTTTGTTGTTTTTGCTCATGGAAAACTTTCTTATTTTAATATTTATTGTCAGTCCAAATTGTAAGGAAATAGTAAGGGACAGGGAAAAGCATTTTGAAGTAACCAGTAGAGAATATTGTGCTCTCTTGAGATGTTAAAGATCAAGTTTCATAATCAGGTCTTTAGCTCTGTCTTAGGCAGAATTTTAGTCCTAGTCTTCAGAAGTTTTCTTGACTGATTGTTGTTCAAACAAAGGCATTGAATCTGAAGAACTGGCACTGTTTGGGGAAAACAAGTTCTTTGAAATACTTTGACACAGCAGGGGAATGTTATTGATACAACTAAGCAAATCAGAGCAGATGATATTTGTGTGTCGCTGATTCTCATGTCAAGATTTAAATGCAGGGTACTGTTGCTGTCAGGTGCTCTTAACAGATTAAATCTGGTTTCAATTTCAAAGCATTTGTTGGGTTTCCAGGCTGAAATGCAGCCAGTGTCATTAAAAATCATTGAGCACTTGGGTTTTTTTTGGCTTGCAGGGAAGCAGAGTGCTTCACTGTCAGACTCTGGCTGTTGTGTCAGCTCCCTGCTGGCCTCTTGTCATGAAGGAGCACCTGGGGAATTGAGGTGGGCACATGGCTACTGTAAAACCTTCTGGCAGAAGCCAGGCTCCCCTCAATCGTGTCAGTGGGACTGCTGGAGGAGGTATTAATGCTGATCAGATCTGGATCCAGACAAGCTGAAGTTTGTGTCTCAGGTGTGGGAGCTGCAGATGTCCTTGTCTGTCCCTGTGTGAGGTGCTCTGTGTGTTGAGGGACCCATTCAGTGTGGGGAGCTCGGGTGCAGCCTCAGCTCTGGGGGACAGGAGCCTGAGCCCCAGGCAAGAGGCAGAAGTGCAGAACAGAGGAACCTGGGACCCATGATCCATCCAGGGGATTGGACACTCTGGAACACAGCAGGAGCTGATCATTCCAGACTGCTGCCTTTACACTGTGAGGGTATAAAAGCCTGGAGGCTCCTTTGTTCGGGGACCCTCCTTTGTTTGGGGTCAAGCTGGAGGCACCAACTTGAGCTGTCATTCTGTTGTTCAGTCATGATAGAATACCAAATTATTTGAAGGGTCTGAATGTCTGAGACTGTGCTCTGGGAAACCTGGGATCAAGTCAAGAAGGAAACCTGGTGTCAGTGTGGGGTATGTAACTGTGAAGGGGTCTGGGTCCCATCTCAGGTGGTGCAAGAGTGGCTCCAGGAGGGTCAGATGGGGAAATTTCCTTAACACTGCCAGCTGCAGGAGCTTCACATCAGCCCTGGAATGGTTACAGGCTTTCTTTTTCAAATGTTTGTCATGGTCTTCCAGAAAACTTTGTGGTTTTCTGTCTATTTTTCCAAGAGAATAACAGATTATCTACCAACTGTGTTGGCATAAGAAAGAAATGAGCTTCCGGACACAGATCTATGAAGATGTTATTTTATCTCTTCTGTTAGTATTTTTTGAGAAGTATCAGAAACAATCTTAGAGTTTTTCTCAACCTAAAATTTAGCCTGTCAGTGTGGCCATACTGAAAATGAGTAGGAAAGAACAAAAATTCACAAAAAACCTCAAGTCAGTGCATAAGAGAAAAAAATCCAAACCCTGTACAAAAGCAAAGCAAGGTGTATCAGTATAGAAAGCACAAGAGTCTTGTTTGTTTCACACTGACTCTTTGAACTACTCCTTGAAGAAAGGTTTAACAACTGTCGCTGTCATTTGAGTCAGTTTGCTGACATTTTGCTGAAGGAGCCAAGAAAATAGATCTCAGTAATAACTCTGACTTTTATTTCCTTCTGTGATAGTACAAGGGGTATCGCCACCTGTTGTTTAAGGTTTTGGCCCTCACCAACAGCACTTTTTTTCCTTTTTGAAAGGTGTGAATTTTTTATTTGTTGCTGTTATTATAATGTACTGGTGCCCAACCATGCTAATGATTCTTCAGAAATAAGCAAGTTGCCTCACCAGCCAAGTTCAGGGCACTATATAATAGGGGTTTTTTTCCCCACAATGGTCTTCCTTATATCCATGAAAATTGTTGACATCAAGCAGCCAGCTAAATTAGGAAATCTATTTTGAGCTTTGCAATTCTAATTATGACAGGGGCAAGCATTATAATTTGGATTGGGATGCAAGTATAAGGGCCATGACTTATCTCTGGACTGTAGAAAAAAACCATTTCTCTATTCCTGGTCTCCATGGACAGCTCTGGTCTTTTATCACTCCAATGCTACAAGGAGTTCCAGCAGTTCTTTTATTACTCTGTTGTTATTTTGCACAATCTCTCAGAAAACAGCCACAGGGTGACATTTTTATCATATTCATGCAGAATTAATGCAGATGTATAGAAGAATTTTTATGCCAAGAAGAGCCAAGTTCTAAATTTTTATTATTCATTTTGGAGCATTTATTTCTGGTTAGGAAGTAACATTTAGACATCAAGACCAAATTTTCCTTACTTTTCAGGGGACAGATGTTTGTCTTGCTGCCGGAGACACTAAGCTGTAGTTTTGAGCTTTGCAGGCTAGAATTCATTGCAGTAATGTTAACTGCTAGTTAGACATGCTAATTACAAAACCACATAAGTTTAGATAGGATACAGGCCTCTTTGCTTTAGAGGTTCTTTGGTTTACGTTAAATACAGGCTATTTGTTATGATCCCATTTACGACACCAAATAATGTTAGGGTCTGATTATTAAAACATGCCTCTACCTTCATTATGGTACAAATTGAGACGATGGGCTAAAGTCAGTAGTATGGATTTTATTTAACGGTAAATGTGAATGTTAAATGTGAATGTTGGGGTGGAGGACAGTAGCGGGGAAGGGAGGAAGAGCTAAGTTAGGTAGAAAGACGGTCACCACCACATGGGTGCCTGCAGTGTCCTGCTGGCCCTTCTGGTCCCAGTGAGGGTCCCAGTGGGTTCCTCTGGAGGTACCACTTGGATCCAGTCATGCCCCCAGGTGTCTGTGTGGTTCTGTGTGCCTTTCCCACAACTTGGGACAGAATGTCTGGAAGGATTTGCTTCCTTTCCCAGTTTCAGAGATGGCCATAGTGAGAGTTGTTGCCCAGAAAGTTTATCCAAATCTGCCTCACCAGGCCTGGCATCTTCCTGTTGTTGCTGTGCACATTTTTCCCACAGTGGAATTTTTTCTGGTGTGCTAATTCCAAACCTTTTACCCCTGTGTAGGCCTGTTTGTTTTTCTTTTTCAGTGTGGTAAGATGCCAACATTCTGCCATTGACTTTCCAGAGAAGCATATGTAGGAGTGTTTCCAGGCGTATTTCCACCGCAACCTGGATAACCCAGTCATAGCCATTCATAAATTGTTTTTTATATGTTAAGATGAGGATTTACACATTGATCTCTGCTGTGAACAAAACCACATCCTCATTACATTTTTAACTGAATTCTCTAAACCCTTTACTTTAAGAATTTTCTAGAAACTTGCTTTTTTTTTATTGGTACTGAGGTGCTCTTGGAGTGCTAATTATATTTGAGTGAATCCTGCAGTTTTCCCCTCCTGGAGTTTGCATGCATTCTGCAATGAAGAAAGGGACATTAGCTGAGTTTTGGGCTGGTGTTTTGTGTTTGGTAGTAACAGGTGGTTGCTTTACTCCTGTCTGAATTAGATTCTAATGGGGAAAACTAATGATGCAACTGCACAGTTAACTTCAAAATAAAGGCTTTTTCTTATTTTGCTGATAAAACCTGTGGGAGAAAATGGAAGTGCTTGATTTTTGCATGCTCAAATCTGTAGAAAAACCTCTTACTGGGTGAGCTGCCCTTAAATGCTGTAGTTTGGTGAATGTCTGGATATGAAATGTAGATCTTCTGGCTGCACTTTTGTTTGTTTATGGTTTTTTGTTGTTGTTGGTTTGTTTTGTGTTTTTTGGTTTATTTTCTTCTTTTAAATGGAAGCTGAAATACTGTGTAGTCAGAGTTCATAATGAGGTATTCAGTTTATTGTAAGTGGGTGACAGTAATGTGATATTTTAGAACTGTTTTGTAGGAAAAGATAGCCTTAACAAGTTTTGTTGTTGAAGAACGGCAGAATCTGATTGTATATTATTTTCAGTTTACAGTTTATTATACAGAACAAGTTTAAGCATCTGAATTCCAAGAATAAATTTTTTGCACCATAATAATTGACATCAATTTGGTTTGCAACTTTATTTGGATTAAAGTAAACAATATACTCTAGCTGATTCCCCAAGTTATAATTTAAGATCCTGGAGTACTTATCATAGTAGACTAATTCTGACTATATTTTCATTTTTTCTACTGCTAAAATTGGAGTGGAAGATTATATAGTCTGAGAAAATTACCTTCTATAAAGCTTGTGAAAAAAAGATAGATTCTTCACTGTGGCAAAGCTTGTCCTATCTTGGATGTACATTATGCAGTCTGCTGGACTGGTGAAAGTAGCAATATCTAAGCATTCACCATTTCTCATTCTTGGGGTTGAATGATTGATTCCTTGTGCTCAGTTGCTTTTGTGTGGTTTTTTTTTTTCTTTTAAATCCAACTCACATTTTAAGTTTATTGTGACATTAACTTATGATACATAATTCTTTCTTTGTCCCTTTAAAAAAGGTGTTTATAAGCACTGGTGAAAAGTAGTACTTTAAAGGGATGTTGACAAAACCTTGTCATTTTCAAAAAGATCAATTTCACAGTGGTTTCAGAGACTGCATCTGATTATGGGTCACCATGCCAATTTTGTTATGTTCTTACAAATGTAATTTAATGTATTTTATCTCTTGCTGCGTTGTTTAAAATAGTAATATACCAAAGAAAATGAAAGCTGCCTTCCTAATTCAAAACAGAGGTGTAGCAATTTCTGCATAAGGATCTATATCCATGATTCAGGAGATAGGTATAAAATGGAAGGTATAAAAGCATAACTGTATCTAAAAATAATGATAGAAGAAAAAAAATGAGGTGATGTAGTGTGTGGAACATCATCTTGTTTAAACTGAAGAAAATCTGCTCAACACAGTGTGTTTGTAAGTTAGTGACTGTGACTAAATTTTAATACATCTTCAAACTGGAGAAATGTTCCATGAACTGGACATGTGAAAAGAGGCCCTTAGTCTGGAAACATGAACCTTTATTTCTTGAGCTAGAAGGCAAGCCCAGTAATTTAGACTCTACAGTCTCAGAATCCCCAAATATCTTTAGGATTTACTGACTAGACAATGGTATGCCATGTCAGTTGAAGTTTTACTTGTGTGACTTAATGCACCTTGCAAATCTCAGTCTCATTATTTTCCATATAAGGGGAAATAGTTTTAAAGCAAGAGCAGAAATAGATTTTAACCCAGAGCAATTCACCATCTGAGTCATTTGAGGCTTGGTAAACTACAGTCCACATAGGATTGGATTTCATTTAAAGTAAAGAAAAAACCCCTAAAATATCAGAGTTCATGTTTTCTACAGAATCCAGCTTACTGCAAGATGGTTCAGTTTTGATAAGAAACTGATGCTGATGAGAACCACATAGAAGCCAAAAAGGATTCCAGCAGAAACCCTCCCCCACTTTAGAACAGGTACCATCAGAAACTTGCCAGTTTATTGCTAATACTTTTGACAACTGGTTTGAGTGATTTCAGAGTGTATTATCTACAAACATCCAAACTGACCTCCAGCCAATTTCTTTCATTTATCTATTTCTCTTATCTGTGAGCCCTTTCCTGGAACTGGTGGGTGTCTGCATCTGTATCCTTGACCTCTCATTCTTCTGAGCAGAGAAACTTTGCTCTCAGTTCCTTGAAACCACTCTGTGAGCTACTGATGCAGAGAACAGAATGTGCAGTCATGAAACTGTGTTTCTTTGGCAAGAAACAAGTTCCCCAAAGATGCCACTGTGCTCTACTTTTGATTTTCAATAACGTTATTAACCCAGGGTCCTCTAAGAGCTGCCAATTTGTTTCAGGTCTTCTGTCTTTCCTCTTTCTATGTGACAAAGTTTTAAGTAAGAGATACATGAAGTGGTCTTAATATTGCCACACTTACTCTGGACAATGATGATAAAAACAAAAGCCTAAAACAATCTAACATGCTGGAGGTATTCCCCAGAATCTGTCTTGGAAGACCTGACTTAGGGGAATGAAAGCAGCAGTGAGCTTGCACTTCTGTGGAACAGAAATGCATCTCTGCGTTTTGTCTGCAAACATAGATAAGGTAAATCAAAGCAAGAGGAGAGTGAAAAGCAAGCCTAAATCAAATGAAAGAGATTAAGTTTTGTAATTTAGTCCTTACTAAGGACTAAATAGACAGCTGTGTAGAAAAACAGTTTCTGAAGCGTATACTCTGCAAGAAATCTTTCACACTAGAATTACTTAGGTTGATCTCTGCTCTCTTGGATGTGCCAGCTCAGAGGAGCCTCTGACAAAGACACTGATTAGCATGCAGTATTGATCTGATGGTTAGAGGTGCTGAGTACCCAGGATCTCACACAGGAAAGGTGAATTGAGCACATCTCAAATGGCTTCGAAAAACTGCCTGTGTGCAAGTGTATGCCTCACTTGAGAAATCAGAGCAATACTGCTTTTAGTAAGACCATGTACATGTTATCCTTTCCTATTAGGAACTAAAAATCTTTTCACCCCTGTCACACATGGGGCAGAGCAAGGGAAGAGTTTCATGTTCCAAGAATGAGAGGGTTTTGGAAAACAACTGTAAATATGTTTATGGGGGAAGGTGTTTTGTGAGGAAAAATGCAAGAAGTTTCTAGATGCTGTGGTGCAATGGTTCAGAGGTTATTTGGTATCAAATGAGAATTTGAGTGCTCCAAGATTTTTGCCTGATTTCATTTGGGTTAATCTGGCTTGGAAGGGGTATATTCTGACTTGGTACCCTGTACTGAGGCTATAGGCTGACTGACCTGCTGTTTATTCACACTTGTGTTAGCACACTATCAGAAAACCATAAGACCTTAGGTTCTTGATTACAAAAGTTAATCATGCTCAGCTTTCCACAGAATTGGCAGCTATTGAGTTAGAGAGGGATCTAAAAGCTTGTCTTCAAAAGCAAGTTGACTTATGTAAGCTCAGTGATACATCTAGGGTTTTGCAACATAATCATGTGTTCACAAATGAGTGGAGGTGGAATTTGCACAACCCAGCTTGTCCAAGGTGATGGCATAAATTCTATTGGAGCAGTGTGCTCTGAGGTGAACAGAAAGATTTCAGTTTTTAATCTTTTCTGTATGCTGGAGGAGTAAGGACATGGTAAAGATCTATCCTGTTGTGACTTCTGTAGAATACAGAGAATGAGCCTTCATAAACTTGGGCTGAAAAAATTCCCGCTTGGAATCAATGTTTGTAAAGCAGTGCTAGAATGCTGCCTCTTGGTAGGCAGAAATAACTGTGAGCACTAACCTTTAATGGATTGAGCAAAGTACACAAGTACGTTTCAAATGACAGCAAGAGAATGTTGTCTGGGGTCTGAAAGCCTTTCAGAAGGTTGTGAAATGGTGCCTGATGGGCAGGCTTCAGTGGTACATGAGCGCTTTGGGCAATTTGGTCATCAGCTGCTTGCGATGTGCTGTTCTTTGCCGGGTTAGTGTCATTAATGTCTGACACATCAGGGGGAATTACACTGACTGATCTGCAGTAACAGCCTGATTCAATGCCCAGGGAAGCTAATGGGAGTCTTTACACAGGCATAAGTTGATTTTTAGTTTCCAGATGCTCTTCACTGCATATTGTAATTGCCTATTGTATTGTTCTCAGAAAAATGACATTCTGACATAATGGTGTGTCTGTGAAATGATAGAAGTTCTTGCTGTTGCAGTTGGGACTGTTTGATTTCTGTCTTGCTGCAGTACTTTTATTTAAATTAAAGCAGACTGAGTTTAATGATCCAGAATGCTTCATTTAAATCCTTCTAGAATAAGTAAAAACTTCTACTGCACATTAAGTCTTTTATATAAAATCTTCACAACTAATTTAATTATTAATACCTCATACTGAATTAACTGAAGTAACCCATAACATCAGATTAGTAGTGCTGCTGGATGTCATAACAGTAATTATTACAGGTAAGAATCTTCTCCTGATAAAAACGCACATTTACAATCACTGGAGGTTCATACATGGAGCAAGTCTAGCCTAGTGCATTTCTAAAGAAGAAAACTGGTAACTGTGCTGCTAAAGCTTTTCTGATTTTAGCAATTGAATGGTAAGAGTAAACAAATGCACCAGAAAATAATCCAAGGTGAGGTTTCCTGACTTGCTGAATTCACACTTTGATAGATTATTTTGCATTCCCTTGGAATGTGGACATCATCTCATTTAATGGTGTTCTTTGAGTGGCTAGAAAAGTCTGAGGTCAAAATAAATTCTACCTTAGTGCTCCAGTGGTAATGGGTGGCCCATGCTGCTGTAGTATCAAAAGATTGCACAGTTCTTCATGTACTTCATCTTAATACAATTTATTTGACTTAAAATTGACTGTTTTCAGAAGACTTGGTTTTTTTTCTTTCAAAAATGAGAGCCAAAATATAATTGACCTAAAAATAGCCTATAAATAACCTATTCTAGTCTTATTTCCATTTTCAAGTAGCCAATCCTAATTCAATTATATTAACTAAAATCTGATTTAGGTTTTTGAATTGAGTTGATTTATAGAGTTTTCTCTTAATATTTGCACTCCTGTCTTGTGATACCCATTTATTTCTCCATTTTCTTAGGCTGCAAGAAGTTGAATGTAGGAGGAGCCCAGCAATTCGGGTTTGGCATGGAAAATAAATAGGTAGACAATTCTATAGGTAATTATACAGGTGGAAACCAGGAAACTGAAGTCCCAATTTCTTTTTAAATGTCTCTCTTTTAAAGAAGTAAATCTAGAGGTGTAACTGAGAGTGAATGTTTTTGGGATGGAAAGTGGAAAACCTAGAGCAATGATTCGACTTATTTTGCTACTTTTTTCTGTTTTGGTTTTAAGCATTGTATTTAAATTCAAAATGCCTTATAGGTATGATTGAAAAACATATTTCTGAGAGATTGCAAGGGAATGCAAAATCTTAGCTGATTAAGTTAGGAATATATAAGAGAGAGTGTGGTAAATGGAGCAGAGAAAAAAAATTGGAGCTAAGGCTGAAAGGGAAAGCTAGGAGTTGAGAAGAGAGAATGCAAAGGAGGATTCTGTTCAACAGGCACTGGTGAGCAGCACACTGAAAAAAGGATTAAAGAAGAAATTAAGGAGACTTTTTAAGAGGATCCACACTCGATTGTGTTGCAGTCTGATGTCACATAACAAGTTTCCTTCAGAGATGTTTCCCCAAGGATAAAAACTGGGGCATTTTGTAATCAGTCCTATTACCCAGCTAGCAAGTTAATGTTGAAGCACATGGGTGTGAAAACTTGCTGAGGGGAAGTTGTTCTTTTGTTTCCTAACTCTGCAGATGATATAACCCAGGATATTGAGGGTCTTTGGATCAATAAATGTTTAAAAGTGTATGTGAGGTTGTTATTTGTTTTGTTTTGGCTTTTTTGAAATCATTTTCCCTGGGCCAGGATCAGTACAGAATACACTGTCCAGTCTTTAATACTACTCAAGCTACTTGTTGAAGAACTCGGCCTTGGCTAGCCATTTTATTCTTCCCTTATTCATATATTTCTGGAGTTTGAAGTAAAATGGGATTAAAATAACCTTGCAAATCTATCCTACTCTAGTAGTGTCATCAGAAAAAGCATAAGATTGAGAAGCAGGAGTAAAGTTTAAAAATCTCTTAATTTGTAATATCCCTGATCAGCAGGGATAGCCTGTTACGTTCTGTAACCTTATATGACCATCACCTTTCCTCCCTCCTCTTTGGAAGAGCAATGTTTATTCAATTTCTGTCTGTCACTTTTAAGAGATCTTGCAACTTAGAAAATATTTTTTGTTCTTGCAGTTGCCCAAGCTTTCCCAAAACAGATTGATAGGCCTCTGTTTCTGTGTTGTTTTTTTCTTTTGATCCCGCTCTTCCTAGCATCATTTATTTCCTGTTTGATTCTCTGTCATTGCAGTAACCTATTTCATCTTTCCTGAAGCTTCAGGGTTAAAAAGAGTGATGTGATCCAGCTTGTGTGATGGATAAAAAAATAACTATCACAGTCTTTCCTATTTTGTCTAGCATGGTGACTTTCTGCCATCCTTTTCTTTGACAGCCTCTCCCTGCAGGTTGTAGTTTCAGTCTTCCTTTGAATGCATGTAGGCCAGAACCCTGGAAACTTATCTTTTTATCATCATTTGATTTCGTTCATAGTGCCTGTGTATAAACATCTCTTCAGGCAGGTTCTCTTCTTGGCCACAGGGAAGGCAAGAGATGACATTCCCCATCCTGACAAATGTGTTGCTTTCCCTAAGGGGAAACCTGAGAGCAAACACTTTACAGTGTGCCTACATTTTATTATTGCTCTTTAAACTCAAGGCTGGTTGCCAGGTTAATGTCTTCTGAAAATTAAATAAAACCAAGGCTTCCTTCTGGCTTGCTGTTGACTTTTAAGGTCTTGCAAGTCACTGTCCTTGCTCCCTAAATTCTGTGATAGAATCTAAATTAGGCTTCATGACTTTTTGAAGGATCTTTCAACCATATTTTTGTTCCCTACTGATAAACCTTTTCCCTATCTGGAAAGGTTCCAGACTGCAGTGAAGTCCTAGACAATGGGGTTTTTTTTTTTAAGAAATGTATCTGTTTGTGGCACTGCAGGTAAAATATGTTCCTAGAGGATAGCACCTTTTAAAAAAAATAATTTCTACTCATAATTTGGAAATCGCTTTTCAAAGACAGAGAAAACAGTTTTCATTTGCATTTAATAAATTTAATTTCTTTCAAAATGATTTTATTTTGTATTAAAGAGATGTGTTTATTGGAAAAACAAAGTAGACAAACTGCAGTTTTTCATTAAGTAGAATAGAAATGGCCTCAAATTTCTGCAGTGCATTCAGAGTTTGCCCATGTTTGAGTCCCAACTTGTGTTTTCCCTTGTTGATGTTTCTAACTCACCTGAGCTCTTTCTGCCCACACAGGGCTGATTCGGGCTGAGTTATGGATCAGATGTTTGGTCAAGCTGCTAGTCTTGGTAAAAGCCATTCCTACTTCCCAATGGGTTATTATTGGTGGCCTTTTAGAGAAAAAAAAAATTAAGTAAATGTGCGTGTGTTTCTTTAAAAGCCCGACTCTGGCAGATGCAGCATGGTTTGCAGCACATTCTTCTTGAATCAAATAGGATGAGTATAACTTGCCAACAACAGCAACAAAGGATGGTGGTGGGGGGAGGCGGAGGGAGAAACAGAAAATGTGTTGACAGTGGATCTGATGGACACAGCCCAAAACAATAGGATGCATGTTTAGCATGACTGGCTCTATTCATTCTCCTGTCAGTGCTTGACGTGCCAGCCTCTTAAAGGCAGCAAAGCTGCAGGAAGTGCCACTTCCTCACATAATATATAGAGAAATTTCCTTGACACTATATTCTTCAGCTGCAAATGCATGGGTCTTGATGGGTGTTTGATTAGTGAGTAGCTCTAAAAATCTGGTGACTTAATAGTTGTGATGCTGAAGAATAATATGCATGCCTGAGAAAGGCCAGTTATATAAATCCTTGTGTCTGTTGACTGGGCAAGCTTTTCTCTGGTGCTACCCAGCACAGTATTCGAGCCTGCTGAAATGCATAGGAAAAACATTGCATCCCTAAATGCTGTTTTTCTGGTTCAGATAACCTTAGTACATTGAGTCCTAAGGTGGCATGTGATCAGCTGCCATTCAAGAACATATTTACCTTGCTGCTGACATGCAGCCTTCTGATACATTTTCCTTTAATTATGATCTCAGGCCACTGTTTGATGAGCTTCCAAGCCCTTTAATATGGCAAGAGGGATGGCTTGAAAATTGCATATAAAAAGGGACCTCCCAGTTACTCTATATTTGCAGTACTTCAACACTTGACTTTCACAGTAGCATTCTGTTGCAAAATGACTGGCCACTTCAGGTTGTCTGGATAATGCCTCCAACCTCACTACAGATCCATGCTGTTTTTTTAAAACCTCACCTGCGTTTTCTAGAGCAGCTCTTTTCACGCTGATGTCTTGTTGGTAGAATTTGCAAGAAAATAAATTCACTAGATATTCAAATAATAATATATTCAGGTCATTTATAATGTAACTGAAACTGAAGGACATCTGAGGATACTTGAAGGGTGATGGGTTAGGGCTATGGGTCTGTATCTTCTCATGAGTTGTTGCTCCCTGGACTAAGAGCTGATCTCAGCATTGGTTCACCATGGCTGATTAAAACCTTTCTGTCCATTTGATTTCCATGCCCTACCAGCACTGAGTTCTCAGTACTTGGTGAGAATCTGTTTTTGAATGTTTTTTTTTTTTTTTTTTTTTTTTTTTCTTTTTGGAAGAGATGTGCTTGAGCTGTGCAGAAATATTGAGCATTGAAAATCTGTTGAAGAATGCAGGGCAAGTGTCAAGCTCTTCCTGAAACCCACAGAGTTTTTCAGTTTTCTCAGGAAATGTGTCACAAATAATCTTTCTGAAAATTAGTTCTACTTTCTCAAAGAAGCAGCTGATTATATCCCTGCCCAGACTGTTTCAGTGCATAAAGAGTCTAAGTAGTGAAAGGCAGGTTAGCTCTCTTCAGCCCTTCTCATGACTGCTTTTCAGCTTGCTGCTTTCAAAAAAACCCAAAATGCTTTACAGGCTCTTATTTTATTGATATAGATTTGTTTTGGTGTTTGTTTTTTTTTTTTTTTTTTTTTAACAGATAGTATTTTCACTATCTGAAGGTAATCTGGTACTTAGATGGTTTGCAGTAGAGCCAACACCAAGGCATTCAGACTTGGTCCTTCTCCCCTTTTACCTTCAGAAGTTGATACCAACTTCTTTGATATGCTTGCTAAAACCTGATCATAGTATTTCATAGTGAAAAGGCTTTGAAAGCAGCCAAGGAGATACTTCAAAAGCATATTTATTTATTTATTACTTAGAGTAGAGTTGCAAATTGCAATTGATTCTTCAAATACTTTGGAAACAGAACTGCAAAATGCTGGTGCTCTTGATGAAAGATGCATGGATAGCAATTTATTGCTGCTTTCTTAGGAAAAAATAATCTGATGGGAGTTCATTAGAAAATAGTTTCCTTTTTGCATTTAAGCAGTGATTTATGTCTGCTTAATCATTATTTGACGATCTTACTGTATATCATTTCCCCCAATTCCTAATGTGAGTTCAAGGATTTATTTTCTGGAATTCTCTCTAACTCTTCTGCATATTTCTGAGAATAAAGTAATCTAATATAAATGGAACATGTGAAAAAAAAGAGGCAAGTAATATGCAAATCTGTATTTGTAATATGGTAAACTCTTCTGCAGTCATATGGAAGAAGAAGCTGGAAGATTTTATTTGTGGAAACTTAGGTGTCAATCTTAAGGTTTTATTATGACTCACTAACATAAGTGTTTACTTTAAAAAGCAGAAGCAACTCCACAAGGCTTTTTGAGATGTGCTGCTTTTTTCCTTTGGAATCTTTGTCCTCTGGGTCTATAACCATCTCTGAAAAATGAAGCTTGAGATGTAGATTCATACATAATGGACTATATATGCTACCACTGAAGAATTGTAATGGAATAGTTAGTCTTCGTTAGTCTTGTCATCCTTATACATTCTAGGATAGAGCTTATAAAGCCCAAATGAATTCTACCTGAACAATTTTTATTACACTTTAAGAAGGCTCTGCCTTGGCTTACTATATGTGATGTGCCATTTCTCTTTGGGAAACCATGTTCTTTTGCTTATTCACTTCCTTTTAGAGAGTGTGTATGCATGAGATGATAATTCTACACAGTGTTCCCCTTCTGTGAGCTTGTTATATGCATTTTCATTTTTTAATCAAAGGTTCCATGAATTTCATCTAATGCAGGATGGCTTATTGCAGACTGAAAATATAGCAATGTGACCTTTTAGAGTGATGTTTTTAGTTACCTTACCCCTTACCTGCATAGCGAGGAAAGGGGACTTGCACCTTTTATGAAATAGTATGGAAGGATTTTTTTTTAAAGTAACTAGAGAAGTGAAGTAAGTCATGCATCTTCAAGCTTGAGTAACAGTCATCTTCCCCATTTTCTGTATATATTCAGAAAGAGATAAGATAAGCAGAAATAGAAAGTACAGTCTTCTGAGAACAGGTAATTATTCCCAAGCCAGTTTATGTAAGGTGGAATAGCTTTTTGTAGCAAACAGGTCCAGAGGTTACCCAGGCACCAGACTTGTACCTGCTACTGGGGCTCAGATCCCCAACACAGAAGTGACTGCATGTGTGTGTTTTATTTGTTTGTTCTGAGATAAACAAAGAGGAAAGCTGAAACTTCAGCCAGAATATATCAGCCTTGTGTAAGCATAGCTGGTGACAAAGATGTGCTTTCAAACCTGGCTCTTCCCTGAGCTGAGGGAAGCAGAGAAGTAAAGTATGGAAGTCCTTTGGGATGTACAGCCCTGAATCTTCTACAGGAGACAGAGGTGTGAACTCCCTTACTTAGGAAACACAGTGGAATGAGGTTAATAATGGCATAAGGAATAATAATAGATTAAAAAGGAATGCTCCTGATATTTTCTCTTGTGTTCTAGGACATTCTCAAAGAGCTTGGTAAAAGGTGCTGGACGTGTCTGCTCATTTTTATTCCTTCTCAGGAGTTTAAACCATATCCTATGAACGTGTTCCAGCCACGACTGCAGCATCCTGGTACTTTGAATTACTTTCTGGACAGTAAAAACAGCTTTACCAGTGCTATAAATACATCTGCTGCAAAGTTTATGTATATAAATCCCATGAAAGTGAAGGAGGGATGAGAAGGGAAATGTGAGTAGGGTAATGTCGGATGTAAATTTTACCTTATGCTTCAAGAAATCTTTTTTTGGTGTTCTATTTCTAAAAGAGGAAAATTGTGTTATCTGTATGTGGGGGGAAAAAAGAGGAAAAAAATTAGTAAAGTGGAAATGCTTATGTATGAGTGCTAAGATGCTTTGCAAGGCTTATTTTTCTTCAACCTGTAAAGGAACCGTGAGGAGATGTTTCACTGGGATGACTAGAGGCAAAAAGGGTAATACTGAAAGAAAATCCTCTAAGATCCCAGAATCAGGGAAATACCTCTTGGTTGCCCTGTCAAGCTGATGAATAATACTTTTTCTTTGTAAAATATTAAATGGTTTGGAGGTTTGAATTTTTTCCCCTCAAGGAAAAGAAGTTGAATTTTGTTCCTGAAACTGTGGATTGCTACCTACAATTTGATTTTAGAGTTGCATAAGTGAATACAGAGTTGCATTACATTTTGAACAGAGAATAGATAGGGAAGAGGAGATCTGGATGTGAATACTTGCTGTGGTCCCATTTCTTCAACTACTTTTACCCTGTATTAAGGGCCAGTTAAGTATACACGCTCTGTTGTTATACAACATGTACATAATTCTTAAATCCTGGGCACTGCAGTTGTCCTCTTTCTCAGAAATTTTATCTTACATTAGCTCCTCTTTATTATAAAGAGTAAATTATTGTACAGTGGTGATCTAGCATGGAAAATCATGACCTCAGTCAAGTTGTACTTGCTTTTAAAAATGAAGGATTAGGAGTCATGCCTGTAGCTGAGATCTAATTCCTAGAAATGCCTTTTCCATTACCATTAAATACAGAATATTTAGATACCCTCTTCTTGCTTGGAAAGAGGCCAACAAGAGAGAGAGAGGGTTTTAAAAAGATCTTCTAAGAAACAAGTTTTGTTTCGCACAGTCTGCTGGGGAATCCCTATATCAGTGCTTAATTTTGCAGGGTCCTCTGGTTAGGAATTTGAGTACCAGGAATTATGGGTGCAAAAGCATTTATATTAGGTAGAATTCTGGTGTAGTCTTTTGGAGTAATTTGACAAATTAATTACACATTTTCCCAGATAAAATGTGCCACAATATACTCTAAGTATTCTGTAGTAATTGGTAATAATACAGTAGTAACTAATTAAAATGGTCCTCTGATAATTAAGTGATATGTTAATAATGAGATTCAAAACCTGTAGACAAATTTTTAAGCTTTATGTGTAGTCATGTGACAGACCTGTAGGCAAAGTCTGTGTGAGCAAAGTTTCTTCATCTTTTTCCAAATCATAAAAGGACTTGATTAAGACAGAAGTGACTGGAAAATCTAACTAAATATATCTACTGAAGTATTTAAATGCCAAGGAGAGCAGAATTTAGATTCTAGGCTTGAATGTAACATGTCCTTTTGGTTTGTAAAATAATTTCCTAATTTGCTTTAATGTTCATATTACAGTGACTGCTGGGGTTGTTTTCTCAAAGTTGCCAAGTAAATCATAAAAGATATTTTTTCTTAAACTAGTGAGCTGGGAAAATTGCTGATAGTAAAAGTCATTACAGGAAGAGTGGGGAGGTTATTCTTCTTTCCTGGGTCTGTCTGTTTATTACTTAGGTACTTATCACCGGTGACAGAAAAAAAGATGTGCATTTTTTCAAGGTACTGTTCTGCTGACTAGGGGAAAACAAAACCTAGATCTTGATTCCCAGAAAGATAGTAGATGGAATTATTTCAGATTATATTAATGTTTTATTGAAGAGAGATTTTTTTTTTTTTTTTAGTTATGGTGGAAATTTTCTTGTTCCCTTTTTACCCTTTTGCAAATGCAACTGACAGAACCAGCGGACACAGTCGGGACACAGTCTTAAGCTGCACCAAGGGAAATATGGGTTGGATATCAGGAAAAAGTTTTTTTACTGAAGGAGTGATAAAGTATGGAATGGTCTGCCTGGGGAGATGGTGGAGTCACCATCCCTGGATGTGTTTAAAAGAAGACTGCATGTGGCACTTGGTGCCACAGTTTAGTTGAGATGTTGGGGCTGGGTTGGACTCGATCAGCTTTAAGGTCTCTTCCAACCTAGTCATTCTGTGATAAATAATAAAATTTTCTCAAAATGATCTGTTTCCTACAACTGGCTGCTGTCAAAATTCTTCTCTCTCTTTGGCTGGCTCCTCATGAACTTATATTGATCAGTAGAGATGATGCAGCAACAACAACAAGTTAGATACCTCCACAAGTGTCACTTCTGGGATTTTTTTATTCATGTTCCAAGTCTCTAAAGTGTATGTTCAAATTTAAATATGGTTAATGACACAATTTTTTCTTGTGGGTTTTTTTTTTTGGGGGGGGGGAGGTTCTTTATTATTTAATCTTCTGTTTTCTTTTCCCACTTTCTGGTTTGCATTTTTTTCCTGATTTAAAATAGGTCTTAAAATTTAAAAGAAAACCTTTGCCTAAGTTACTCAACTTCAAATCTGTTCAAGTTAAAATGATTTTGAAGACATTAAACACCTTTTCGTCACCTTAAGTTTAGAGCCACTGTCATGGTTTAGGCCTGGCAAAGCCAGAGCCCCCATGAAACTACACTTTCCCTGGTGTCTGCTGTGAGATGTGACCAGGAATAAGGAAAGCAGGCTCCAGCTTAAACATAAAGAAAAATTTATTAACTAAACTACACAAACAATTGCTAAACTACACACAAAAGAAAAAAGGAAAACACAAGGAAAATGAAAACCTCACAAAAACACTCTCCTCCTCCTTCCCCCTAAATTCCCAATACAATACATCTTCCAAAATCAGCAGTTCTGGGTCCAACACCACCCTTTAGAATGCTCAACTTTCAGCTCCTCAAGGGGAGAGGGAGTCCTTCTGTGTGTCGTGGTGGCCTTTTCCATCCTTGTTCCGGTGCTCTCACCACCGAACAGGGATCAGGGCTGCTTCCAGGGCTGTCTTTTTAAGGATGCTTTGTCCAGTTCCAGAAAAGCACAGTATCTCACCTTCTCACCTTTGGGACATCTGTCCCCCCCATATTTTATATGCCCCCTGGGGCCGAGGGGTACCCACACTGAATCTTCTTTGGCACTGGGACATTTCTCCCCCTGGACTCAGTCTCTGTATCACACAGAAACATGGCTCTGTCCATGGCTACACGAAAGAGTCCAGCATAAAATGCCACTCCATCTTCTCCATTCTTTCAACATCTGTCACACTCTCTCTCTCTCTGGTCCAGACCTTCATCACTCATCTAGGAAGGGTTAATGTTCTGTAAGGTTTTCATTGTCCAAAAAAGGGTTAAAAACTCCTTCAGGCGGCTGGACTCCTGGCTGCACCCCCCCATCTCCTCAGCGGGGCTGCCTGCTGCCAGCACATGTTTACTGAATTTCAAGGTAACGGCACACAAAACACAGGCTGCACTCTCTCTCTCTGTCTGTCTGTCTGTCTCCAAGGGGCGGGGGGGGGGGGGGGGGGGGGGGAATGGCTGCCCGATGTCTCTTGGGGCTCCTCCACCCTTCCATCCTCCAAGGCCTCCTCACTCCCATCTCTGTCCAGGCCCAGGCCTACCGCATGGCTGCCCCTCCCCTGCCCAGCAGCAGCAGCTGGACGGGGGAAGGGAGATCCGACCTCCTTCCCTCAAATTCCCAAGAGAGCCTCCCATGGCCGAAGCTCTGCTTTTAACCCCTGGGTGTTCTTGGAGGTGTGTCCAAACCCCACTGGCTACACCAGGTGCCAATATCAAAATCCAAGCACCCATTGGTTTGACCACAGCATCCCAAAATTCCCACTTCTTCCAGGTCAAACCACCACAGCCACTTCAGTTTAAAAAAAACATTAAAAATCCAAACCAAGAACACAAACCAAAACCCACAACCTCTCCTCTTCAAACTCTCCTTCCAAAAAAAACAAACCGAAAAAAACCCTAAATCTCTTTTCCAATGAAATTTTTGATCAAGTGGGAACTATAATAATAGCATACTTACTGTTATTTTAATATCAGTGTTCCAAGATTATATGTGTTAAGTGACAGAAATAAAGATAGGTACTTTGAATAATCAGGTTTTTATTAGATTCTTCTAATTTTGACAGGCAACTAATTATGGAGTGTCTGAACAAGTCACTCCACATCTGCTTAATATTACTTAATCTCTAAAATGGGAGAGTAATTATTCACTTGCATATGTCTTTTTATAAGTTGTTCTTGACAGGTGATAACTTAAACCAAACATATAGTTCTAGGTCTCATTTTAAAAAAATCTAATGCCAGGGCTAGTTTCTGAAAAGTATTTGTGATCTTGGGCAGATTAACGTTTATTCCAGCTGTGGACCTGGAGGCTGACATTGGAGAAGCCAATGGAAGGAGCACCTGTTCTTCATTTTTCAGAGTCTGTCTTAAAATCAGAAATTTTGTCTTGTTTAAAAAAAAAAGTGCACACTTTTATAGCACCCTGAAAACTTCTCTTTAGCAGAACTCAAGCTTTTAGTTGACTTGCAGTGAGGCTTTGGGAAATGCAAATTCAAAGGCATTTCATAAGACAGTGAACTTTCAAAGAGCTTTGTATTTCTGAAGAATTGTAGTATTATTAAAACAATGGGCGAATTAAATTGCAGCAGGGAGTTGAAGAAATTTATAGCAGGACTTTTTGGTCGTATTCTAATGTGTCTCATGTGGGATGACATTAACCTTTTCTTACTCTCCACTTCTTATTTTGACTGTTTTAAAATGGAAACATCATTACAATAATTTATTGGGTGAAATTTTTGAAATGAAAATTTTGTCAGCTTGTCTGAGAGATATTTTCTGAGAATCTATTTTTTATACACACATACAAATGATGGGTTGAGAAAGTAGAAAATATTCTCTCAGACTTGAATAAGAAGTAAAAAGATGATATGACACCATCTTCTGTAGGGAGCAACAAAGAATTTAAGGATTCAATGTCCTTGATCATGAAGGCACTTGGAGCCTATAGTCCTGAATATTTAACGAGAGAATTTCAGAGTCACGTGGGCTGTCCTTTTGCTGAAAGGATAAAATTAAAAAAAAAAGTTATCTTTAAGGGGAGTAACACTAGTTCAGGAAAATCTGTACTGAGAAGTAAGAACCATGTTTTTAGAAATAGAGTATTTGTACCATTCTTTGGGAAGTGGCTCTTTCTTGGGGCAATTTTGGATGTGGTTTTTGTGTTGAAATTGGAAACAGATTGCTTCCAGATTTGTTATTCTTCGTGAAATAAGAGTGAAAGAAGTTACATATGTTAATTTTCATCTGTAATGTAAATTGCCCTCTACAAGACATTCCTGTCCTGTCTTGAAAGAAAATGGACTAATTTGTTTGGTTGATCCCATTTCCATTCAAATACAATGTTTGTGTGTAAATTTGCTGAATGTCTCTCCTCCAGGAGAATGGAAAAGCTGTTTAAGAAAAGGATTATTTTCATAGTCCGCCTTTACATATTAAGTAGGGCTCATAAAACAGTTTCTCATTACTGCTTTCTTCCCTGTGTTATTTAATTCTTAACCATGGCATTCATATCACTGCATATTGTATTGGATAGGTTTTTATAAGCAATATATTCAAAGGTCATCTGTCTGTACTTCACTGTGATAGCAGAGAAGTTGTGCATGCTCCATCATTGATCATCTTCAAGGTTGACTTGGATGGGGTTGACCACTTAATGTGGTCAGGTTAAGTGTCCCTGCCCATGGTCTTTAAAGGTCCTTTCCAACCCAAACAGTTCTGTGAGTCTGTGGCATGATGACTCAGCACCTTTGTCTTATTTTTTAGAGGCAATAGGAGGCTGAATTTATACATTGTGTGGTACTCAAGAAATAGTCTCTTATTCCTGTAAATACCCTCCCAATGGCAATCTTTAGTGTCAACGCCTGTATCTGTGTTGTAAGCCAGGTTTCTGTACTCCTTGAAATGATTAAACTGTTTGCAGCAAAAGGCTTGTGAAATAGGAAGGGAAGAACAGAGAAATGCCCTCCAGAAAAACTTCACGTGCCAATCTTTGCACTTTCACGTCTGTGTGTGTGTACACAGGCATATGTTTGTGTTCTAGCAACATCTCCAGCATATTGGGAATCTCATTCTTCTCCTCTAAGTTCAGCTGCTACAGGAGTGAGGTGCTGCAGCTGCCTCATGTCATAAAGAAATGGTTTGGCAGCAGTTTTCTCTCCATCTCTACCCAGGAGTCTGCATCATTTGATTAATTAAAGCAATAGCTTCTTTCAAAAATCACAAAGCAGAATTGTAGGCACACACAGTCTGTGGTGATTGGGGTGGGGCTGTGTCCAGCCTCATCCCCATGGGTGCAGCTGTGAGCAGCAGGTGAGCAGCACTGACAGCAATGAGCCATGGGGTGCCCAGGGGCACTGACCCATCACCAAAGGGAACAGAGGGCACACAGGGGCATGGCATCAACAGGAGGGTATAAAAGGCTGGGCTGAAGGACCAGAAGGGCAGATACCTGAAGCCTTCTGCAGTTGTCTGGTGTTACTCTGTGTGGGCTGAAGCCTTCTGGCATTGTATGGTGATTACTCTGTGTGTTGTGGCCATCTCAGCTGTGACATGTGCTGTGACACAGAATTACACACACAGGCAGAGCAGCAAGTATGAGAGTGGAAGACAGGTAATGACAAATGCTTAACAACTATTTAGGAGTTTTATTTTTTAGGATGCAGTCATCCTTGTGGACAGTTTGTGATGTGTTCTCCCATTAACAGGTAGGGGCTAAGAAAAATGATGAAATAGTTCAGTGAATCAGTGCTTTGCTCTGGTTCTAAACCAGCAATTAAACATGCCTTGAAAATACATTATAAAGTTACCTTCTAATATTCTTTTTTCAAGAATGTGGATACTATTCAGTAAATTTATGATCATCACATTAACTTCCTATATGGGGTATTAATATTATGGGAAGTCTATCTACCAAACCAGATGCTTTTCACAGCTAGACCCTAACTTGATAGTTATGGATATGACAGAAAACATGAAAAGCTTCTCATTATTATCAGCTCATTTGCTGCATAATGAATGTGAAGATATTATCACTGTAGTTAATCACCATATCAAGTTTAGAGTGGAATAGTGCACAGAAGATATCTTAATTCTTATGCTGTGAAAGGTATATTGTGTATAAAATTTATTGTTTATATGATGATGAAATTGTGCCCTGCTGCATTTAGAAAAGTAGTTAGCAGTCTCCAATGCTCCAACAGGTGCTTATGCAGCACTTTTCCATCTGCAGGAACAAATTCTTTGTGGCTCTGCAATTTGTGCAATTAGCTCTTAAAAAGAAAAACTAGGTGTGTGTCAATTGTTGTTTCTTTGATATAGTAGTTTTTACGCTCCTTTTCTACTTGAGGACCCCTTAAGTTAATGAGAATGTCGAGCAATTGAGAAGGGACTTGATTACTTACCTGGAGATTTTCTACAATTGCTTTTTAAGATGCCATTGATTTTATGTTGCATAGGAAAAGATGCATCAAAATAGATGGCTCATGGTGTGATTTTTGGGGCTGGCCTGTGCTAGGCTAGGAGCTGAACTTTGATCCTTGTGGATCCCCTCTAATTCATTATATCCCATGAAGTGCATTTCTTGGTAGGACCACAATGTTTTGCCTTCCTCTCCCTCTGTATTCCTCTTTTTTATACTTGGTAGCCAACAATAACACATCAGAAAAAGGAACTGGCAAATGACAGCTGCTTTTTAAATAAGATTAACAAGATTCAGCAGATGATTTTGACAAATTGTACCATTTGCTACATTAAATGTAAGTGTAAAATGATGGTTTAGAACTTGAGAACAATTAGAAATATCTGTCAGGATGAGCTTAAAATAATTCAATGGGGATTGGAAGGAGTTCGTGCCTGTGCATATGTGCCTGACAGTGTAAATAAGGAGGAGAAGATCTTAGAGTATGTTCTTTCCAAATGTGAACATAATTCCCAATGACACTGATGTGTATCGACAACATTGTTATAGAATTAAACAGAAAAAAAAATCCTATATGCATTCTGGTATTGGAATAATTTTCAATATTTCCTGAGCTTCACAGGTCTGTAGTACCTATTGTGTGCAGATGAACTGACCTCAGACCACCTTCAATCATGTTAAAATTAAATTAAGGAATTGCAAAGACAATTGATTCTATACCTTCAGGCTTGTGTCCCACCTTACTTAGAAATTCAGTATCACCTTATAATTTATAGGTTTGACATACAATATTTGGAGCATTGGGTCTCACTGCATGTGAATATGTTCAGAAATGCCTAAAAAGTGGAGTCTTCATTCAATTTGTCAACCTGTCAAGATACCATTCTTCCAAAGCTTGGTTGGTATATTCCAGAGATAACAAAAAGGAGAAGGTGTAATAAAGTGCACACCCTCCTGAAGTCAAATAACTTAAAGCAAATAACAGTTTTCAAAGCCAAGCAGAACAGTCTCAGTTGTTTTACTGGAGATTGGGACATGAAAAACAACCATGTTTTGGCAGAAGAATGGAGAGATTTTTCTGTTATTTAGGTGATAGCTGCGCTTTTCTGACTTTCTGTGTATTTCAAGCAGACTTTGCCTGTAGCAATTTGCCAGATGTAGACACCTGTAAAATTCCTCATTCAACTCTGTTTCAAATATTTCAAGTTAGAAAATGAAAACAATAAAGGGAAGGAGTTGCTTTATCACTTCTGTGATATTCCAGTCATGTTGCTGATCTGAGAATGGCTAAAGTGCTTATAAAAGGAGCAGAAATTGACTGTGTGGGTTTCTTTCCCCACATATTCTGATTAGGTGTGGGCCTTGTATCTAATAATTTTGCTGCTGGCTTTTTTTTTTTTTTTTTTTTTTTTTTTCCATTACATTGAAAATGGATACAGTTGTTGTTATTGAAGGAGTTCTTTCTGGAGGCAGCAGGGATCTGTGTGCAGGCATATGTAGTGTATGGTCTCTCAGGGAAACAGGCATTGCTCATGGTCTGGGAAAATATCCTTTCTTCTCTATCAGAAGCAGACTTTTATAAAAGTCTCTTAAAAAAATGACAGTAGGCCTGATGCTTCTCTTAGTTGGTCAATCTTGTGTCAGTGGTAATCAAGAAACTGTTTGGGAAGTTTTTCTGGTCTCATCTGTGCTGCAAAAAGTAGCAAGTAGAGCTTCCGTATGTATGTGTAGATTTAAGGTGATTGTTTTAATTTTCTTTTATATGTCTGCTGATAAATAGTGAAAAGTATTTTCTAATGTATTGTTCCATGTCTTTATTGCGCTTGTTAAAATAATAGATATGTAAAGTAGAAAGGCAAATCTTGCCTTTACAGTTTGGTGGGCATGGAGACATTATGTTCTTTACAGAAGGAGATGGCGCAGGTGCTTCTCAGCCTACCCTGCTGTCTCTTTTAACATCATCATGGGAGCTGTGAAAGTCTTGAAAAATTAAAATGAACAAACAAGTAGTGTTTTCAAAAATTTCAGCTTGACCTAGATGCACTGTGGTGCTGAGATCCCAGCGGTGCGGGGCAGGGGGGCTCTGGGGAGCAAACACACGGGGCTGGTGGTTCCAGGTGCGGGGATTGGCTGTGCCCTGAGCTGGAGCCCCACGCTGGCCCGGGCGAGGCAGCCTGGTCCCCACGGGCTCGGTGCCCTGTGCTGCCGCAGCCTGATGTGCAGGGTGCCTCAGGACACATCTGCTGGCAGCTCCCTCCTGGTACGGGAGGTGGAGGAGTTCAGCTGCCTTCATGCTGCAGTGACAAAATGAATCTCGCTGTGCTGTTTCCTAAACTTCATCAACTTGAAAGACAAAGGCAAAGCGTGCTGTTTTCCCTTCATTGACAAAAATCAAGGTGTGATCGCACGTACTCGGCTGCCTGTTGGTCAATAGAGAAGCTTAACAGCAGCTCTAAATGTGTCACAGTGAAATTTAGGGTCCAATTGTATGAGTGCATGCTGAATACCATAATGGGAGCTGAAAGCACAAGACAAGGTCTCTGTGTGTGACTTCCTAAATTCCCACATTACTGCAGCCCCTCTCTGGAACTGCTGCAGTTCCTCTTGTTGTTGTTGACAATTATACCATTATAATTGGCCTACTAAAGCTGCATGCATATATTCTGTAAATTAGACATGATAGAATGCAATATACCCAAGCATTTGCCACTACAGTTAAAAAATTATTAAATTTGACACAAATCGTGCCAACCAGATAGTCACCTGACCTAGAAATAACATGAGATTTGGTTCTACAGTGTGTCTGAGGATGTCAAATACCAGAATTAGGCCTCTAGAAATGAATGTTTCCCAACCTTATTTGATACCGGGGAGCTGGATCTGTGGAAATGAGCTCATAGATCTGAAGGACATTTCAGATGAGCTTTGCCATGAAAAGTCAAAACTCTCAGCTTCCAGTTCTGAGCATTAATAGCACGGCTATCCTTCTCCCAGCAGCAGTGTTAACTTTCTCATTCAGAATAATAATTCAATAGCAGCAGTTGAGAAAATGCAGTAAAATTGGATTCAGACACTGGAAAAAATTGGCAATATCAGTGGCACAAAGAATTGTCATAGAATCGGGAGCTGCTGAGAACATGAGATAGTTGCTCAAAAAGTTTCTATGTAGACGTTACCAGTTTCTTCCTTTTCTCTGCAAAAATTCCTGGAATGAACTAGTAAATTACTGGGCAAAGCATATATGGCTTTTATTGGTGAGGGCACTGTGTGCAATGTTAGAAGGTGAAAATCAAACGCGCGGAAACTGAACTGTGACCTCAATTCACAATGGCATTTAATCCATGTGCTCTTTGAAATAAGGTACTTAATTTTCTGAGACTAATATGGGGTACTGAAATCCAGAAATGTCATACTTTCATACGTAATATAATTTTAGCACTCAAGAACACTTCAAGCCCTGGACTTTGTCCTTTCTTAGTTGGTAGATGAACAATGGTTTGAATCTCTTGCTTCATCCTTGAAATAATGACGCATTTCTCTCACATTTTTGTTTTCTGGACTGATCCCCCAAGACTGCTCAAACTACTGTAGAAATAGCTGATAATATCTAGTCTGCATTAATTTTTTTTGGTGTTTATGGGTCAGTGGGACAAGGGATCTTTGAAAAGCCATTCTAATGATGTTATCAGTGTCTGAACTTAATGTGATTTGGTCTATATTAAGTAAAAATGACAGATTTCTGGTGGCATGGCTGAGTGCAAATGAGATAGTTAAATGCAAAGAATTTGCCTGCTAAACCACCCAACATAATTGATGTGCTGAGGATTTTTAAAAAGCCAGGGAAGAATGTTTGTGCTGTCCTCATCCAGATTCTGAAATAGAGCTGGACGTAATGACATGCCAATAAAACAGGAGGGGGAAACTGGTGCACAGTGGTTGCTGTGTCAGCATGTTGGCTCCCGATGCAATCATGGGAGCGCTCCTTGAGCACAGTTAGAAATGACATGTTCAGTGTGAGGCCTCTTCCAGCTGAGATGAGCAGTGGGGCTGCAAGAGAAAAGAACAACATTACTTTTGTCTAGTTTTGAAGATTTTCTCCCTTTGTAAATAGTGTTGTTGCATTATTTTTCTAGAGTGAGTGCCTTACAATATCTATAGAAATAATTTTGTTCTCCTCCTGAGCTGTTATTACTTTCTGTAACAATTTTTCTTATAGCCAAAAGGGTTCATGTACTCCAAGTAAGTTTGTGGTCATACCAGTTCTCTCATTTCCAGCTCTAAATGGAGAAATGAGACAGCATGTAGGTCTCACTAGGGACGTAATTTATAAGTCTGATAACCTTTATTTGTTCATTTGTGTTGCTTGGCTTGACTTAATGACAGTATTTTGAAAAATACACATAAAAACTTCAGGCCTTGGCAAGCAAATATCACATTTCATATGTAAGGTTTAAGTTAAAGTTAACCTTAAGTTAAGGGTTGCATATTGAGTTAGAGGTAAAAAATTTTATGTACTTCTTTCACATCAGAAAGATCAATCCTGTAAACTAGAAGATCATTCCTGAAATGACAGTGAAAGGAGAATCTTCCAGCACTGTCCAAACAATCCCTTCCATTTTTTCATTGAAATGGCTTTTCTTTTAAAAAACAAGCAAAAGTAATATCTTTCCACCCCCATCTGTAATATAGACAGATATATAGACACATGAAGAACAGCTGAAACAGGGACGTAAAATTATGTGTATATGGGAATAGTAACAATTTTTAAATTATTCAGGGGTTTTGTGGCTTGACTGTGTTTTCTTTTTAGGTTTTCAATTTTATATAACAACTGAAATTAAATTTTGAGAATCAATTAAGTAATAAAATGTCTCTTATTGCTATTTGAAAGTGTAATGCATGTGCTGCTGTGCACTGCCATCTCCTGAAAGGAACACTGCAATCTTTATTATATCTTAAAAGGCTTTCTGTGTAGGGAAGTTAGATACTTTAATGAATAAGGCCTGAGTTTCTAAAGGAAAAGAATTGAATTCATGCTTGGATGCTCTGACACGAACTTTGTTTAGAACTTTTTTTTGGCAATTCAACTGTATATCTATGTGTTTTACTTATGGAGATACTCCTACATTAGAACATGTGTGATGTTGTTTCTGTGAGGTAGTTTCTTTAAAATGTCAGATACAGTGTCTGTTATAGGGGAAATTTTGAAATTTCTGAAATATGGAACCAAAAAATTTCTGAAATATGGAGCCATAAAAACATAAGCAGAGGTCAGAGCAAAAGTGGAGGTGTTGTACTCAAGTGAGAAAGAGCAGCATTTGTGAAAACAGCGTGGAGTGTGATCTAACCCAGTCCCTTATACATTTGGGTGGTGCCAGAGGTATGGCTTCTTGCAGGCTGAGAAACTGGAAAAAAGAATAGGAGTTTATTAGGAATACTTGTGTGTGTGAAAAGAAGAACAAGACTGTAAAGAAGGTTTACCTGTGGAGAACCTGGATGGATTCACCAGTTCATGATTATCTTGGCAGCAGCCCTCAGTTGCCCAGTGGAAGGGCAAAGGTGCCGAAGGGCCTTTTTATCATGACACATAGAAAAGAAACCTAGTTACCTGGGACTTTGCTGCATCCTCTACTCAATAAATGACCTGGGTGTTTTCGGGGACCAAGCCAGGCTTAAGATGGTATTTCCCATCTGTTGAGTAAGAGTCTCTACTCCACAGTGTTGGCTGGAAGATCTTTGTTTTGCCACGCTGTTCTGCAACACAGTCAACATCTGCCTTGTGTGTGCATGAAATCTGTCTATGTTCACTTTACAGTATAGCATTTGTGGCAGAGTTACTCTCCAGGGATGGAATTTGACTAATTACTATAATTATTTTCTAATTCTTTTTCCCCCCTTAATTTTACCCTTGTTACTAAGTAGCCATGTAGAATCATTCCTTCGAGTATTTGCAGGGCTGTGTCATTATTATCAGTATGCATGTAAACCCCAAGTGAAGCCTGTGTGGGTTTGGTTTCAGTTCCATGAGGCAAGAAACATGTTTGAAGATGTGTCTTGGACACTTTTTTGTCCCCTTTAAATGCTGCATGTATCTACAAATAGCTTTTTTTGTGGAGAAGACAGGGTTTGTAACATTTTGCATACCGAGCCTGTTTTTGGCCTTGTGTAGCTTTGCTTTATGGAGTTAAATAAAACTAGGGAAATTGGAATGGGGGCAAGGGGAAAAATGGATGTTTTCAACTGAGATTTGCACAGAGATGACAGGTGAATGAGGTGGAGAGGTAAAGAACAGCTGTTCCAGATGGTAGGAGCTTCAGGAGGGAAAATGCTGGAGTCAAAGCGGTCAGACTGTAGGAAGAGATGATGCTCATGAAGGATGAGTGGTGCTGGCAGCGAGATGAGTGTCAGAGGTCAGTGGGAAAAACACAGCAAACACTGTGTATGAAGTTTATTTGTCTTCAAGTAGCCATTTCCTCTAAATGAATAGTTTTCACTTCTTTCCAGTTCTGATTGCAGGTGCTTACCTGCAGCCTTCAGTGATCAGCATTTTCTCTTGTCTTTGTTTGCCTTGACACATTTGCTGCCTTAGCTGAGTTCTGTACTGACAACAGACACTCAAGAATAAATAAATACAGTTTTCAAAAGTCTGGTTTTAAAGCAGCCCTTCTGCCTCTCTAATCTACTGCCTGAGATTGAAAGCTTTAAAGATGCTTGAAAATCTAATAGCCTTGATTTTAGGGTTTCAAACAATATAGCATTTGTCATAGGACTTTTTGAGCCATCTCTGGACAAATAGTTAATACAAAAAGAAAGCGTAAAATGATAGGAAACAAGTGATGCAAAAAGTGATGCATTAGTTTAAAGAAGAAAAAAGTTTAAAACCTCTGGATTAGTTTTAGAGTTCTTTTTCAATATACCTGAAGAATTGGCTAAATGAGAGTTGGGCACTCTGACTCTGTGAGCTCCTCTTGAGTTTGTTGGTTGCCTGTTTATA
Organism: Melospiza georgiana; assembly: GCF_028018845.1. Taxonomy (NCBI): domain Eukaryota; kingdom Metazoa; phylum Chordata; class Aves; order Passeriformes; family Passerellidae; genus Melospiza; species Melospiza georgiana. The sequence continues at coordinate 23,843,971 of NC_080434.1, read as the reverse complement.
GTGTTCTGCTGAAATGTTTTTGAAGAAATAGGCAGAACATTCACTTTCTGTGAGATTTATATAGACAGTACTTATTTTAATTAAGCATTTAAATTTAAATTTAACTTATTGACTTCAAGAGTTTGACAATTGGCTGGAATTGTTGTTTTGCAAATCCTAGAGGTATTACACTTGAAATAATTTATATTGGCTCCTGACCTGTCTATTGATTGTGGGTGTCAATTCTACCTCCTTTTCCCAATGGTGCTACCTTTTTAGGCTTCTTTTCTTTGTTTGAACTTGCTATTTTTTAATCATCAGTAGACATCATGTTAAATGTAGATCCTAGCCCACTGCAGTCATTCAATATATTAAGTGGCACCTTTGGAAGAAACTCAATTCTCATTTCAGAGCCATGTTCTTATGCAGATCATTTGCTTTGTGCCTAGCTAGTTTTCCCCAATATTTCTGACTGGCATCAATGCTTCCCTTCAATGTATGTCTTAAATGATGTCAGAATTCAAAAAAATTCTGTTTATTGTGAAACAGCTTCTGGGCTCTGTATAGAGAGAATCTTCTTTTAAAGATGAGGAAGAGATGATGTTCTAGCAAAGAAATGCCTTCAGTGCTTATGATTAATGCTTTGGGATGCTGCAGATGAAAGGTGCGATGTGATTTTTGTTCTTCCTTTCCTCCACAGGGGCAATTTTTGATGAATCTGCCAAAAAAGATGAGGAAGTTTTTCGAATGGCAGTAGCTGATCTCAACCAGAATGACGAAATCTTACAAACAGAGAAAATCACATGTTCAGTGACATTTGTGGATGGCAACAATCCTTTCCAGGCAGTTCAAGAAGGTAGGACAGCTAAAAAGATTTCCTCTTGTTGTTTCTGCTGTGACATGCAAAATATTACCTTGATAGTCTCCTATCCTTATGGGAATTTGTTGTTTTTGTTGGCTTCTTTTTATACAAAATATCAAATAGTGTATTTAATTTTGCTGCTTTGGTTTCGGTTGGTCCTAGTGACTTATAGCTATCAAGTCAGCTTTTATCCATTTTCTGTGTGTAGGTTGTTGAAATGTGATGAAGAAGTCAGACACACTTTGCCTACTCCTTTCCCCTTTTCCAGACTGTTTGGAAGTTACTGTCAAAATAATGACTACTTACTACTACTTTTTGGTTTAATTTTGGGCAACTAATGGCAACTTGTTGGGAAGCAAAGGTTGTTGCATGGATAACCTTTTCATCCCACCCACTTGAGAAGGTTACCTGTTTTAAGGAGGGGAGTTAACCTGAAGATTCAGAAAGTTGCCTGTGCCCAGTACATGATGCTGTTCCCAGCCTGTCCTTTGTGTCATCCCACAATTACTGGACAAGGGGTGACGACATTGCTTTGGTCTCCTGTGATAGTGGCAGGATGATAAGAGAAAATAATATTTGAAATCCCTTTGAGCTGGATTAGTAAATCACTGGTGTGACTGAGCAGTTCTCTGGAAAGACCGCTGGGACAAGTCTTCAGAAATATGGATTCAAATTTGGGGTTTAAGCATTTGTTATTTCTTTGCTGTTCTGGAACAGTAACTTCTCTCTGAGATGCCAAAGTTATTTATTTCAGTTATATTACTAAACTTTTCTTAACAACAAAACTAAATTTTGATGATTTTCTAGCTCTGTATAGACACTTGAGATTTAAGGGAAATATGCAATTAGTTGTTCCAATATTCGTGAAATCAGAGGTTTGGGATCAATGGATTATTGTCAAGGCAATGCTAATGAAAAAGTCTTTAATATTTATTTTGGTTTTTTTTACCAATGACATTCTTAATTTTTGAGAATTTAGTGATTTAATATTTTTTTGTGCTGTTAAATTTTGCAAGTAGCTAGATCTGTGTAATGAGAAGCATTGCAGTCTCTGCTTGGTATGGCTGAAGCACTAAAAGACATGATTTTGGGAGTATTCCAATTAGAATCAATTTTGTCTCTTTCAATCTGAAAAGGATAACACAGAAACTGGAACTACTGGATACTTTTAGAATTCAGAGGGGAAAATGACTTAACTCAGCCTTTTTAAGATGCGTTCTACATTGTTGGTATTTGAGCTTTTTTTTAAAATCTGGGATGGCTAATGCTAGCTGATGCTCTGTGCTTAGCATTAATTAACTCTGAAACTTAGTTATCTATTTCCTGTATCATTGTGGTGGAGTAGTTACAAACTTTATACAAAATTATGTTTTAATTATCTTATTTGTGACTTGGAGAAACTAGGAATGCCTAGTAAAGTAGAACTATCAAAGGAGTTAATAATCCAATATTTCAATATTCAATTATTATTGAATGCAAAAGTTGTGTTTGTTGTTGTTGAAAGTATAGTCAACATTTGAAATGTGGATGGAGGAAATTTGACATAAATTTCGTTACCATCTGGTGGAGGAGTGAAAGGTCTGCTATGATATTGATGAGTTCAATATTTTCCAGTAAAAACTCTTTCTTGTAAATGCATGGTCAAATACAGCTACATGTCTAAGAAATAGCATATTCCCTATTTTTAAGGGCCCTGATTTTGTTTGGAATAATCCAAGTGAAGAAAAAAGGTGTTAATCTTTTGCATGTATGTATTGATGACATTTTGCTTGTTGAAATATTATACCAGAGTCAATGTGTTTGGTTTTAACTGAGCACAGGCAGCAGCTCCAGTGTAATGATTTGATTACTTTGCATAGTGTCTTGCCTTTCCCCTTTTCTCTGTATTTCTATATCACTCATTCCTTGCTCTTAATTGTATTTTTTATAAATGTTAGTAGCAGGGAAGGGGACCGCTCTAACTTTTGCCACATATTGGTAAAAGTGGCATATTTACATGGTTAATAACTGGGACAAATGCTTAGCAGAAAGGCACTGTACTAAGCATCAGGAAAAATGTTCATTTAAACAATCAGGCCATTCTGGTCTTTTATTTATAAAAGAAATACTAGAACAAGACTAAATCTCACATTTTTCAGTGTGTGACATTTGACATTGTCAAGCTTGCCTTTTTCATGCAAGCATGTCCCTTTCCTTGGAATCATAACACCCCTGAGTCTGAGGTCTGTGGCCTCTCCTATCAAGCACAGCCTAAATGTTCAAAAAATACACTATTAATTTAATTTACTATTTGCTTGTTTTAATTATTTTATTTAAACTGCTTGAAGTTTGCTTTGTTTTAGGCCGCAATATCTGGAGTTTTTTAAAGTTTTGAGATTTTTCTCATTGTATAAACTACAGAAGAGCCTTTAAAATCCCCAACTTTTAATGCTTGGTAAAATGCTTATTTAAAGCATTAGATTAATAATAATAGCTTAAAATTGGTCTAAATTTGTCTTTCAACTGCCCTTTTCAGTCAATAGAGAAGGATAAAGAATTTGCCTAGGACTGTGAATTTCAGAAATCCAACAAGTCATGAGCAAAGATGTGATAAGACATTAGGTACAGAGTTATTTTCGTAATGATGCAGTAATGGACAACCTGCATAAAATCTCTTATTTAACTTTATTATTGAGATTGGCAAGTAACTCCCAAACAATGTAAACAGAAATACTCAGGCACTTCATAATGATTTGGTATGTAAAGATAAATAATTTGAGAGGATTGCCAGCTGTGCAGTACTGTGTTCTTCCCTCTGAATCTGTTTTTATAAATTATTACAGTGCCCTTAAATGTCTTCCACTTGTACCTTAGGGCGTCTCTTTAACAGCTCTGATTTGGGGGGATGATACTATGGCAAAGCTGAGTGGTTTTACCCTAGAAGACCTGTGAATGACATGCCCCATAATATCACTGGAAGTGCCCTCAGGGATCATTTATGTTCTAGTGCACAGAAACAGGAGGGGAAGTTCTTTAAGTTAGGAAAATTAGTCTTCCCTTCTGTTGGCCACAGAAAGGGCCAGCAGCAAGTGTGCTTCATCCCATGCCCTTGTGGAAGCTGCAGCCCAGTCACTGAGATTTGCCACAGTGACGCCTGTGGAAATGTCCAACGTGGCAAGTTGCTTCTCTCTTTCTTTCCTTCTTTCTTCAATAAAAAATGCTTCACAATATTTATGGCACTCTTCTTTCCGGTATCTCAAAATATTTGTGTGCTTGTGTGATTGAGAGAGGGAGAATATTGTGATTTGGCTTTTTTGTGCTGTGCCCACGTCGGGTACCACAAAGAAAAAGCAGAAACTTAAGTTTTCTTTGTATATAGACATTAAAAAAAGTAGGGATAGTCAGGTACTGTATGGCAGCTAGGCAGTGATTTGGCACTATGAAACAAGGAATTATGACCCAGATCCATACTGGTGCTAATAATATATATTAGTATAATCTTTACTTCCTTTCCTGTGAGACTCCAATTTACAGCAGTATTTAAATAGGGGTGGGACAGGCCTTCAAAAGGGCTTGAGTTCTACATATACTTAAACTGTAGGTTTTTTTTTTTAATATAAAAGACATACATACTTCTCTATTTCTTTTCAGTGAACACTTTTTTCTTTCACTGGGAAATTTGGTTGAAATGAATACAACACCTATTTTCTTTTTTGTCAGAAAATCACTCTATTTTCTTATCTTTCTCTTAATTTTATTATGCTGGTGCTTACTTGAATACACTAATAATTAAAGCTTTAATTTTATGGTTCAGAGCCTGCTGTTTCCTCTATTCCTTAATTTATCATTAGTAGTACAACCATACAGTAGCTGAATGGCTGATGGAAAATGTGTGATGGCCTTTGCATTTTTGTGGGAAGGGAAGGGTATTGGCTTTGGTAGCTTGGACCAGATGCAATACTTTGGCTTGTGCTGATACATGTCCTTGAGCAGCACATTTCCTCAGCCTTCGTGCTGCCATTTCCACTTGCACACCAAGAGTTATGGAGCAAACTCTGCAGGAGTTTGCAGGGCTTGAGGCATCCACAGCATCTGGAAAGTAGTCAGAGCTCAGCCAAAGATGCGTGTTGTCCTTGGAGATCCATTGGCAATGTTTTAACCTCATGGCCAACATGTTATTTTCTTGTAGAGCTGGTGGTTTTTTTTAAATCTTACTCCTTTCTCTTAACTCTTTTTTTATCTTCTTTTGACGATATCATGTTTTACTTATCCTGAATTGTAATTCTATAATAATCCAATGTTCTATAGGTTACCTATAACACATGACAAATAGGTTTGACTGAAGCCGTTTGAAATTAACTTTGTTGAACACATTTTCCTATTGCAATCACATATGTGTGAGGCTTATTTTTCCTTTTTTTCTTCTAACCCAACCTTTTTGTCATTCAGGGTAGTCACCAGAGTATGCTTACAGACACCAACTCAAGCCTTCGTAATGGCTTTTGAAAGCTTATTGTGATCAGTGAAGTAAATAAGGCAGTGAGTCATAACTAAATGGGATTCAGCTGTAGAGCAACAGAGGTTTGTAGGGCAGCAATATGTATGAAGGTCACATGTAGGATTTTATTCAAGCAAAGTTTTATGGTCAGAAATTACAACCTGATGGATACATCTGCTTTGGCCTTTGGGACTTGATGAGTGTAATAAGATTCTCCTTTCCCATTTCTCTGATCACTGTAAAAATCTGTTAAATACACAGATTTCATGGACTGCTAAACTTTCTTTCACTTTGTCACTTCTTTTTTGATATTTCTCAGCCTTCCTTGTGCTGTTTATTAACCAGTACATGTTTGATTTGAGATTAAGCCTTTACAGGGTTCAACTTCTTCACTGCCCCTCTATTTCATTTCCGATATGCTTTGTTATTTCCTGATAGAATGAATTTTGATGTGAAAAGATATACTGAGGAGGAAGAAAACATCAAGGAGGATCTGAGCTAGAAAAACTCAAGGAAGAAGAGGAGAAGCATTTCAATAATGATATAAAACTCCTTTGTAAAATCAGAAACGGTCAGAAGTGTTTGCAATTGCAAATTGCTTTTATCATGAGCACTTCAGATAATACGATAGGAGATTTTTTGAATTACCTGTCCTCTGTGCTTTCTCATAATGTACCAGAAGTTGCAGCACTTCTCTTTGTTCAAGAGGTGTTGGGTCAGGAGCCTTCTCCCTTAGTTCTCGTTTAAGTCTTCCTAACCCCACAAAATCAGATCTGTAATCTGCATAAATGGACCATGGGAGTCCAAGTGCTCATAGCTTAAGAAACAAGATCTTGATGCACTGGTTTATAACAGCCTGACAGTTGGGAAGGCAGTTGGTTGCATGGGAAAAATATTAGGTGGGAGTGAGCACTGATGGAAGTAGAAAAGGGACATGTAGTGGAGGTTTTGTTTAGGATGAGTAGGATGCACATTTAACACATTTTCAGCAACTATTTCACAGATCTTGTGACCTTCCTTTGCCTGGAAGTAATCTACTCAGAACATACTGGAGGCTGTAAAAAGGAGGTCGGATTTATTCTCAAAAAGACCTCACAGTGGTACAGCTGATGCAGTAATTGCAAGACTTCCATCACTTTGCAGCCTCTGGGTTTTGAGCCCCAATGTTTTCTAGTTGCAAATTCTTTCTGTAATAATGTTTTCCTCTATTGTAAGACTGCTTCCATTATCTTTGTTTTCAGTTTGAAAGCAAACTCTGGCAGCTGTAGACTGCACTAGACTTTCAGATACTAGAAGATTAAAATCATTTCTGCTCAGCTCAAAAAATGCCCCCAAATCCACATAAAAAAAAAAGAGAAATTAAAAAAACTCAGCCTGTCAGGAATGACTTTTTTCAGGCTAGTTTAAACAAAGTGAGCAAATAAGCTATAGATATTGTGGTGATTGAAGAGCCTTCTCTGCAGTAGGCTTTCCAAATTTCTGAGCCGAAGAGGGGAAGCAAGAGCCTTATTCCAGGCTGGCACGAGATCCTGGCATCCTTTAGGTGCTGTTACCCACTTTGTCTCCCAGAGCACCTAAACCCTGCTGGATGCACACTTTAGGAATGCTGCATGTTTGTTGTGGTTTAAGGAAAGAATGCTAGTGTTTCTATGGAAACCACTTTTCTTCAGGTGGGCAGGAGACCTGGTAACATCCCTGGTTACACTTGGCTGCACTGCAGCATTCAAATCCAACTCTGTGACTGAAGGTGTTGGTGTGAGGTGTTTGTGAAGCACCAAGGACTTTGGTGCTTTAGAGTTTGCATTAGCCACCACTACCTCTCAGGAGTGTTTCCCTCCACCTTCCCCTGCTTTCCCATGACTTGAAAACAGCAGGAGTGATTTTCCTAACACTGATGCCATTTGCCATTTTCAGTTGCCAAAGTTTGGCTCGACTTAATTTTTATGGCAGATTTTGACATTTTTTTATCAGAGCTTCCACTTTCAAGTGACAGGCAGGAATTTTAATAGGCTTGAAAGAATTTATTTCCCAGACTGTTGCTTGAAAAGCATGTGACTGTGAGACTATTAACCTGTAACCCTTTTTAAAAAGGTGGATCAAATAAATTAATAAATAGCCCCTCGACAAGTGTAATGCCTTTTGATGGTGAGGTGTAGAGCGATTTTATCACATTACTGTAGGAGAAGCTGGACAGGCTGCTGTTCTGCCGTACTTACACTTTAAATCTAGATGGGATCATTTCTGATTTTGCAATAGACATGTTTCCACTTGCAGTTCACAAGTGCCCAAAATGTGTTTTCATACATTAAGCACGGAGCTTCAGTCTGCGGTGTTAATGTACTCTGACACACTGCTAGGGGTTTACTTTTAAGAGAGCTATGCAGATTGTGATGTGATTAAACAATATCAGTAGTATGTTTAAACGTTTAAAGCCACTGTGCCTGGAGGTTTTTGGGGTATTTTAACAAACAGAGGCATAGAGACAAAGTAAATGAGAGATGCTTCATCTTCCTCGATGCCAATTATTTAACTAGCACCCTGAGCTATCAGTCCCCTAAAGTAATCTCCTTAAATAAGCAACGGACACACTATCTGGATTTCCTTCTCATCTTTTTTGTGAAGCAATGTCCACTAAAATCACTGGAGCAGTCAATCATCTCTGTCCAAACAGACATGTATATTCCCAGACAGGCCTCACAGCCTGCAAGCTTGCAGCAGGTTGTGGCTACTACTGAGCAACGAACTGCTACATTCAGCTCCTTTCTGCTGTACAGAGTCCTCCTGAGTCCTCTCATAATCTTAACTGGAGATTTTGCTTTTATTTCTCCTGGCTAAATTCTATGAATTAAGTGAAAGTCATCTGGTCCTTGTTTCACCATACAAATAGGGATCCAATTCCTTACAGATTCATATTTGCTGCATCTCTGTATTTCAGTGCTTGTCTAAAAGTCAATAGAGTTAATTAATTTCAATTAATTTCTTAATTTAATTCTCCCCTTTGAGCCTTCCTTGCACTTCTTAATTCTCTTCTCAAAAATTTTTTATTTCATCTGCAAGCTGATTTTGTTATAGCCTGTTAGTTCTTTGTCACTGTATACTTAGTAAGTAGACCAGTCTGCATTTGAGGCAATTGGGTATTTGCGTGCTTCAAATAATTTTAAACGTACTCCTCTCTCTCTCTCTCTCTCTCTCTCTCTCTCTGTATAACCAGAGACAAAGTGTACTTTATGGAGGACAGTGGTGTTTTAAAATCTAATTTTGGTAATGAGGAAATGAGCCATGACAACTCTGGAGGTGAAGCCTGAAGTGAATTATGGAGGTCATTCTCTTAGATGGGAAAATTAATTATATTTTAGCTTGGTTCCCTGTTACTTAGACTCTTTGTATGGTGTACTACCAAGTAATTTTGACTAAATATCAATTAATGAAAAATTACCTGGGCAAAACAGTGCAGTTATAAGGACAGATGTAGAAACTAGGAACAGTTTTATTAAAACACTAATCATATTGGAAAACCATAACCTAACCTTTTGTTATTCTTTTGAAAGAATGGCTGCTGTGGGATTTTAATGCTCATTTGTTTTGGGTATCATTGGACCTTTAGCTCCTGTGATTACAGGCTCTTCTGAAACTTGTTTTTCTCCTTAAAATCCCATCTTTTCAAGTTCTTTATTGTGTAGTCTGAAAGAACATTGAAGTGAACCAAGCCACTCTGAAGGATTCCACACTAAGTGCAGCACTTGCAGAGGGCAGATGAAACAGGTAGTGTTGATGGTAGTTAAAAAACATTTACTCTGAGCCTGGAATAGAAATGGGAGTCTTGCAGAGCCTTTCGTGTTCTGTTGACACACGAATGGGAGTTTGGGCTCGGAATCTTTATGTAAGGGTATAAAGAATTAAGGCATGGGGCTTAACTTGATGTGGAAATTAAGCACCTGCTTAAAGGCTTTCCTGAGCAGGGATATACTTAAGCAATCCCAAATCAGTGACTTAATTTTCTTTGGCTGCTGGTATTCGTTATTTTGTTTACTTTAAGGGCATATTTTCTCCAGAAACTTGTAGATCTTTGCAGCATTTTCACATCCTGCACCTCTGGTTGTCCAAATGTGCCAGGTGGCTGTAGCTCCTCTGGTATTGGTAAGAGCATAAAATATGGCTGCAGGTCATGGCTGTGCCTTGTGACATCTGGAAAAAAGTTTGAAATGACAATGAATCTTCCAGAGTGCCAGGCCACAAAGCACAGCTAAATAAGTAAAAGCCTGCAGAAATTTGTCTTCTGACACTACATTTCACAACAAGAGCGTTATGATGTACAGGGCTTGATCGTCAGAGTAGCAGAGAGCTGTACTCAGAAATTGCAGTTTCATGTTACAGGTAAACAATTTATGTTCCTCCCATCCCTTTGTGACCTGGTGCAGGAGAGGAAGCCAGCAAGGAGCTACTTTGTTTTTCAGAAATATTATGTGTCTTTAGTAGCAAGCTGTGGCTCAGCAGCAAGCCCTGAGATAGCCAGCCCTTGCCAAGGGCACGGAGGGGAGCACAAACTCCCTGTTCCAGGTGCAGCCAGATGTTGGAGCAGCTTGCTCTGATGCTGGGTGCCAGGAGCTGAAAGTAAATGATCGTGAGTTGTCAAATACAGAAAAAACCAGCTGCCCTAGGAGGAGAGGCTTTTGCACTTCTGAAATGCCATTTCAGTGAAAAAGGGCATGAGAACTTTGTTTCCTGAAGAGAGAAGGTGAATGTTTTGAGAAAATCAAATCCGTTCAGACTTACAAGGAGGTTAAAAAAAAAGTGCCAATGTTGTAGCAGTTAACATTCTCTCTAATGGGTGCAGTCTGAAGAGTGAGGTGATGTAAAATAGGGCCCTGTCAAGACATTTGTAAAAAGGCTCATTAGTTTTATTTAAAACATGAAATCTGAGTTTCTTCCTGAGGTCCTAGCTATTCCTAATTTTCTGATAGAAAGGAAAAGGAGATAAATTGGTACAGATGAAGGCATAATGTAACTTTGATTAGGCTAGCTTGCCTTTAAATGTGTTTTTCCTTCTTAATTTGGCACTGGTGGATCAAATGCTGAGCCAAAATTGTATTCTTCTGTGTGCTGAACTGGTTGAATTCCACATAACATGGAGTAGAAACTGCCTACTGTGGTGAGAGCAGGAAAGAGTCTAGAGATAGCTATATAACATGGGAGCAAGCAGTATCTAGCTCAGTTGGGTTAGCAAAACACAGTGACCTTGATTTAGAATAGAAATAACTGAGTGTAAAACATGCCTCTGAAAGCACTATCTTAAGAAAATGTTTAAGTCATGTTCTTTGATGTCTTAGTTTACTTGGCATTAAAATATGTATTGTTCTATCTCATCTTTATATTAAGAAAACCCCAAACAAACAGTCAAAAATCAAGAAAAAAAAACTGTGGAGAAAAATATTTTCCTTTATTTGGGAAAGGATAGGCTTTTCTTTGTACTCTTTTTTAGTTACAACTACTTTCTTACTACATAAAATATACCTTCCAATAACATATAACAGTATTATATTGAGTTACTAGGAATTCTGCAGTTGGGATCTTTTTTTCATTGAATTTCATTATTTGGAGGATTAACTTTTTGAAAGGTCAGCATCCAGGAAAGCTCCATGCATAGTTATTGAGTGGCTCTCTAAGTCCCACTCAAGTAATGATTTTTTTTAAGCATAAAACATAGTTCTTTTTCAGTATTTCTCTATTGTGGAGAATTTACCTTACATTTTGTTTCTTTTTCTTTGCATAGTACTCATGCCTGAAACTCTATTATTGAAATTTATTGTGATTTTTTTTTTTTGTCATAAGGAAGAACACATGGTCATAATTGATGCAAAGTACTACTTAAACCTGCTGTCAGCTGAGCCTTTAGATCAGTAAGACTTTTTTGAATTTGGCTCTGAATCATCACAGACAAACTTGCATAAAAACTAATTTGACAGGTTATGATGTGCTCCATGGAATCAAAATTCTCAGGAGTTTGTTTCTGCATGGGGAAAGCAGCTGTGGACATAACAAATGGGGCTGGCTATGGCTTGTCTCAGTTACTCCTTTCAATAAACTTAGTGAGAAAAGCAATGTGTTTTAACATACTTGTTTTTGGCAAGTTCTGTAATCCTGAGATTCCTTGGACTTTGAGCATAAGTAGTATCAAAACTCCAAAATGTACTTTGTAAACATATTTGGCCTTGCCAAGATCACATCTCAAGATTTTCTAAGTTCAACTTTTGTGTCGAGTCTTGACGCTAGGTTGCCAGTTGACATATATTTCTTCTCTTTGTGTGATCTTTATTTTTTGCTGCTCAGACATTCATTTCATGTGCAGTCTAACTTGACAAGAAAGTTAGAAGTTTCTGTGTATTTGCAGATGTTCCTTTTGGAAGCTCCAGGGGGTGTGGGTGGTCAATATGCAGGGTCACCTTCTATTCCTAGCCAGAACAGACTCTGGAGTGGCACAGATGGCAACTGGAGCCTCCTTTGGCAACTGCTGATGCTCCAGCTCTGACATGAGCTACGCTTCCAAGAAGAGTTTTGTAATTTCTTCTTTGTGTAACACAATGTCAGTTGCTGCTACAGTTGGGATGGCTTTGAAAGACATTATTCCTTGGTCAAACCTATCAATAAGTTCATGTTCTGTGATGTTTGTAAGGAGTGCACCTTGAAAAACAACCCTTTCAAAGTGGGAATGGGCAGCTGAAAGCAGCAGCTTCCAAAAGCATGAGAAAGCTACAGTCCTTCCTGCACTCGTAATATTAAGGGCATTCTTAAAACTAGTTACACATCAGTGTATTGGTTTTTAAACTTCAAGTTATTTTCTGGAACTTCCACCTCAGTAGTATTTTTTTTTTGTTATTTGGAATTTTGAAATCTGTTTTCCTGTGTGTGCTCTGTGTCTTCAGCTTGTGCACTTTGTGCCTTTATAGACTCTATTTTGGGACTGCAAAAGGTGTTCTTGAAGAAAAACTTTTTGTGAACAAACTTGTATTCACCTCTTGCATTAATGGGAAGGGAGTTTCAGGAGAAAGGCTTAACTTTTCTTCCTATCACTGGCAGTATATAGTGACTTGCAAGTTTGTCCCCTTTTGTTTTTCATATCCAATAATGTTTAATGCAGGGACCAACTCATGTAGAACCCTCCTCATTGTCTATTCATTGGCTTCAGGAATTGGACTTGATAATCCTTGTGGATCCCTTCCAACTTGGAATATTCTGTGATTCTTTATCTGAACTGGAGAAGTAATTTATTTTGCAACATGAAAGAAAAAGTGATTTCCAAAGTATCTGTGGATGAGTGATTTCCTTTGATAATGAAAAGCAGAATTTTGAGTAGTTTTCCTTCATGGGAATTCTTGTGTTGTTGAACTATGGCACCTTCCTCCATAAACAGCTTCTAGAGAAGTTCTTGAGCTTTTCCTTAAAGGATGACATCTTCCATTCTTCTCCCCTTGCTTAGTTTGTTCTTGCTGATTTTTTCTGGAGGTTATTGCTTGCATCTGCAAGTATTTGTATCTGGCCATTTTTAATATGATGATATAAGAATTGAGAATGAAAGTACTTGTCTTTATCCAGCTTTATGAATATGAAAAATTCTTCACTCTAAATTACCTCTGAAAATCTGTATAGCTACTAATGCTTGGAAGGGTTAGGCTGAGCAAATCTTTCTGATAATTTGAGTGTGATCGGTTGTGTGCAAGCTGGAAAATACTACATGGAAAAAAATCCATAGGCTCAACAGTGTGTCTGTTACAGTGATTTTTATTCAAAGTCAAGGCTTAGAAGATAGAAACAAAATAGCATTAATAAAACTAGGTTACTGTAGTGTTTTCTGTGTGAAATTTCCTTGCTGCTGAGATCTTGGTGGGTGTCACTTCTAAGCAGAGATAATTTCAAACTTAAGCTAGATTCTTCACATTGCAAAAGGGTGTGTGGTATTAGTAAAGGTAGTTGAAATATGCAAAAATATGTAAGAAAGGTCAAAAACCAACAGAAACTGTGTAGGAAATGAGAGAAACTGGTATTGTATGTTTTTAGATAAGGTTTCTTTCTCACAAATTGACAAGCTCTGGAGTTGGCCACTGATGTGTAGGGAGATAGTGAGGGGTGGTAAAAAGTGAAGAATATGGAAGCAATGTTTCAAGATTTGTTCATGCCTTTCCAAACATGACTGATGAACATGTTAGAATGCTGTGGTGCTAAGATTAGAGATTTTGATAAACTGACCAAAGGAGAAATGCAAAAAGTTCATGATGACTTTTTCAATGCTTTTTCTGGAAGATGCAGAAGCCAAGTAAACAAAAATGTAGGTGTTTATTGTCTGTATCACAGTAAAAATGGCTTGAAGACCACCTGCTCTGCACCCTCCTCAGATTTTGAATGGTTCTGGTGGTATGGAGCCACTTGGGAAGCAATACAGGTTTCATTGCAATCTCACATTACTTATATAAGAGGACTTGAACATTTTTGAGGAACAAACATCCCAGCTTGAAGCAAAAGATCTTTTAATGCATTTTTTGGTGAGATGTCTGCATCTCAGGAGATCTCTACTTTTCACTCAGCTGCAGGATTACAGAGTGAATGTGAGTTCTCTTATCTAGAAAATTGTTACTTTCTTCAGCTTTTTAAATTGCTCTGTTTCTTGAGGTGAATTAGGAGGGCTATTTTGGTTTCAAAAGATAAGTGTAAGTCTTTACAATCATACTAAAGTTCAGACATGATAGACTTGGAGAAGTTTAGAAGTTTTTGGGGTGACTGTCTGTGTTTAGTGGAGGGGTTAACAGACTTTTTGGGTAAGTCAAAAGGAGCTTAGTACTGAAAAATTATCTCCTGGAGAGAGCTGTGTTCCATAAAGGATACAGAAAAGCTGGATAAAGAAACAGCTTAGATTTGGGGTTTTTTTGTATGCAAGAATCTTTCTTTTTGGAGTCTGGAGAAGAAAGAATTGCAGTCTCTGAGGGCCTCACTTGTGACGCACAGAAGAACTTATGCAAAATTAACCACACTTAGTTTAACTGTAAATATTTATCAAGCAAGAGTAAATTATATCATCCCAAGGTCTAAAAATATATTTGTTTATCTGGCTCTTTTGTAAAAGGAAATGAAAAAAAACTTTTATAGAAACATGAAATGCACCTGCTTGTCATGAGTTGAAAAGTTTTTCATCTAATGCACCTAATTCAGGATCTCTTTTTTTTTTTTCCTCTTATCTCTCAATTTCTATTAAGTACTCTCAAATGCTATTACAAGAGTTGAAAAGTTAACTCCCATGGGGTTGGGTTGTATTCTTTCAATTGATGTATAGATCACAGAAAGAGATATGAAGGGTTTAAACTTGATTCTCTAGGTCTCACTTTCAAAATAGAAATTGAGTAGAAATCCATGCCTGTAACCTTTATTGGACTTTGCAGAAAGTCTCAACAATGATATTGCAAGAAAGGGACAGATTTGAATAATTCAGATAATCTGAAGATCTGTCTTCAAATCAGCCATGTCTATAAATTCTTGATATTTATAACCAGCAGCACATTAATGGAAAAAATGTACCATAGTTAGAAAAAAAATAGGTTTCGGTAGAGATGTGTCTGGAGACATATGGAATATTAACTGATGATAAAATTGTTGTTTCCAAGGCTACAAGAGTATACAAGATGTTGTCTTCAAATGCATCAGTAATTTTTTCTGTTAAACCTACCAATGTAGCAGCAACTTAGGCATTTGAAATGGATATTTCCCAAAGCATTACCTGGCATAAAAATCACTTGGCAGATGTGTCTGACATGCAGAGTCATTACATCTGGCAGCTGGAATATATATCTGGATAGAATAGATTGCCATTTTGGAAATATCAAACTTTTGGAAAAGTAAAATATGATTCTCTGATTTTGTGTTATACTTGGATGATAAACTTTGAAATGTTTACCTTCTTCTGGTAGCTTGTCTGTAAAATCTTTGAGAGGCCACAGTCTGATTTTTTCAGAAATCATTTCTTTATCTACAGGTTCAAATAATTAAATAGTATAATTTCATATTTCAGCTCTCACTATCGAAGTACATGGAACATAAATATTTAAATAGCCTGCTTTCCGAGGTTTACCTTTGCTCTTTCCAGGCTGCCTCTTGAAATAGTTGAATCAGTTTTTGTCTCTCTGATGACTGTGTTCTGGACATCACTAAATTTGGAAGGAGCGCATGATCCTTGGCTGGGTTCCCTATGGCAGAGCTCCTCATTCCCAATCTGCAGGGCTCTAGTCATATGGACAAGTAGCAAGATATTTACAATGGGCCAAAGGGGGTTGAAGGTTACTTTGTACCCAGAGAAATTTGTGTTAAGCTAGGATATGAGTTAAAATAGGAATAACTATGTCTGATCTAATCTTAAGAATTGCTATTTGGGAACAAATTTCTAAGCAGGTAGAGCCGAGGCTGTTGAAATTTCAGGCTGCCTGAGATGAAGTTTCACCATAATGTTAGGAGAACATAGAAAAGAATCCTTCAATGCTCAGGACATGATGCTTTAATTTTCTTGTTACTTATTGTTTTCATGTAGTTTGGAGAAGATGGGAGAATAGGGTTAGGAGGGAACAGAAGAAAATTTCATAGTGCTCGTTAACATGGAATTTTCCTTTCTTTTGGTTTAGTGTTTTACTTGGTTCTCTTCCTGTACAATGTGAGGGTTTGTTCAGCATTTAGTTTCCTGCAGAATAAGTAACTCAGATTTCATTCCAGACAAACTGTCTTGTGAGCTTACCTGGCAGCTGTTCTATGCTTAGCTGTCATTTCATGCAATCTTGCCTCTCCAGGTAAATAGCAGTTTATACAAAGACTTAGTTGAAATTTTCCAAAATGTATTCTAAAATATGTTTTTCCCCATAAGTGTGCCTGCACTTTAGCTCAGCCTTTCACAGTTTCTCAGAATCACTGGTAGCAATTATAACCTGTTCTCTGAGTCTATAATTTTTCATTATTCTCTCAGTGTGGTTGAAAGTTCTGGGAGAGTCCTGTAGTTATCAGGTCACTCTGCTTCACTATTGCAGAAGTAACACTTTTAGTGTTGCAGAACAATCACCACTATTTCAATCTTTATTTTTAAAATTAGTACCAGCATATTAGCAATTATTTCCTTGGCTTACTTTTAGGATTCTTGAATTATGCTCAGTTAGTTTCACTGATTGGGAAGCATTTGTCCTTGGTGAATGAGATTGTTTCCAGAAAATGATAGAAGTGTATTCTGAACTTAGATCCTTTTAGGAATGGTAGTGCTCCTGTTTTACCCACTGTCTCTTTTTGTGCCAGCCAGAGCCCAGCCTTCCTCTCTGACTTAGAGCATCAGTGGTGGGGCTGTTCTGAATGGCTGTCCCCATGGTGTGATGAGGATCCCTCAGAACAAGCAAGGCTATGATAACAAAAGCAGGTATCCAAGTAGAAGAAAGACATTTTCCCCCAACTGAGAGAATACCACTTGCCATTGGAAAGTTTTGGAAGCTCCTGTAAGCTCCTGTGAGTGCCTTTCATGTTAATTTGTGTTTTTGAAGGATTGGAGAATCTAGGGATAGGGTGGAGGAGAGATTTCAGAGGATGATAATTGCTGTCACTGGAAGGGGATTGCATGTAAGCAGCAAGAATTAAACATCCCTGAGCATCATGCATCTGTTTTGCTGCTTTCACCCACTTCCTCTGGCATCATGTTCTGGTTGTTTTCAATAGCTGTATAAACAAATTAGATCTGTTTATTCCAACTAAAACTCTGAATACAGGGTAGCCAAGCCTAAGTTTATTGCCTGATTCACCTTTTGCTCCTTGCTCTGCATTATCGTAAGAGGGCAAGAGAGCTTCATGTTTTATTCAGTTAATAGAATGTATATTTAATTTGCATTTTTAGTGTTTTCAAAGGTGAAAGATAACAACTTGAGCAGTGCTGAATGTGGTAATTTAATTGGCTGTAGGGTAATAATAGGATTCTTGGAAATGGCTTCATTGGGAAATCTTGCAGGGCCTTAAACAAGTGCACCAGTCAGAAGCTCACCTGTGCTGAACTGCCACACACCCACAAACCAGCAGGGAGTTACAGCTGTGTTGCCTCTTCATTTAATTTCAAAGGTTTGCAGGAGGAGAAACAAAACCTAAAGGGATGAATAGAGGCTACCAAGGCATAGTTAACGCTGCTGAATGCTTTCCTTAATTTCTCTGCCCCTGGGAATGGTAGGGGTTGTAATTTTCCCTGTGTACCTTTTCAGTGGAGGAACAAAAAATGGCCTGTATTAAAAGGCAGTGTATAAATTTTGTGACAGTGAAATTTATCTGTCCTAATTCAATGTCTGCCTGCAGGATCTGGGCTTCTAAGACAGCAGTTTTTACATGTGTGGGTTGTGTGTTGCAGAAGATACCACAAAAGATGAGACAGGAATACTCCACAATTTTTGATGGCTAGTGTATGCTTTTTGCAACATCATTCCCAACTTAGAGGACAATTCTCTCAAGCACAAGGATCTGCAACCTCTAAGTGAGATGCAAGGTGATAATAATTTCAACCAGTTAGTAAATATACAAAATTTTCTATCCAAGTACAAACTCAGGAAGAAACATGTCTTTGATCAATTGAAGGTTGGTCCAGAGCAGTTATTTATCTGTAGTGTGTAATCGTACATTTCATGTTTGGTGGAGCTATCATTACCAAAATAGAGTTCACTTAAAAAACAATGCCAGGTACTGTTTTTACTTTGTTTCTTCCCTATGTCTGAGTGTTGGCTTTTTTATGCTACTTGTAACAATGGTGGTAGATGTAAGACTGTTTTCTTAAAATTCTGTGTGTCAGCAAAGCTGGTGTCCTTGTACTGAGTTGCCCACACAGAACCTGTATATTCTTTCCTCTTCAAGGAAGGCCTGTTTCTACATCTTCATTCCAATTCATAGTTTGACTAGCACCTAATATTCATCTTATATGGTTTTCTTCATATCTCTAAAGTTTCTAACTTTTTAAAAATTCTGTTGAAGTGGTCCTGACAGGCAAGATTTTCTTGGTGTGAAGTTACAGCATGGATGTGAAAATAGTCAAAGTGTCTAAACCATTATTTTTGACCTTAACCCTAAGTAGATTAAGTTCCTTAAGATTCCTCCCCTGCCTGTTCTTACAGTGGTACATGTTGTTTATTATTTTTGTCCTTCTGTTGTACTTTTTACCTTTTGGAAGCCAGAATTATGAATATACTCATTATTACTTACCTGGAGTTGATGGAGATGTTCTGTATAATATGCAGGAGCTTGACTTTTTTTTTCATTAACCTTCTCCTTTTTAGACAGGTTTTAGTGTCCTTAACTCTGTAATTTTCTTGGCGTAAGAATCACAAAAATAGAGGTAGTTTTGTTGTGACTCACCAGATCAAATATCCTTGCACCTCTTACCTCCCTCTTGTAAGATACCCACATAGAATTGGCCAGTGGATGGTTTCATTTAAAACACTGATTTAAAACTACATCACAATGGTTTCAACAGCATCAAGCTGGAGTGTTGGTAACCAGTTTAATCCTGTATGAATTATTATTTAGATAAAGGTTATTAATTACCAGCTGCTGTTCAGTCAATGGCAACATGCCAAGAAAGCACTCAGAGGCCTCCCTCTTCACCTGTCTGTTGTAGGGAGTTGAGTATTTGGCTTTAGAGCAGAAACATTCAAAGGAGTTTTTCTGCCAGGCTTTTAAATTCTTTCAATTAGTCTTTCTATTAATAAGATTCTGATTTTCAGCATCACTTTTAAAGTCCAGATGAAGGTAGAGGGGGGAGGAGTTAAAATTGGGATTTCTTTTAGGGCTGCTGTATCATGGCACTTCCTAGCAATCATTAACATTATTACTGTAGGTACATTAGTAATAAACTCCAGTAAAAGTTGTCTCTAGTTGTGGCTGTGGCTGTTTTCCTAAGTCACTGGTCTCTTTTGAAACTTACTTAATCTTTTATTGCCTGTTATAATTTCTGCCCATTAGGTTTTTTTTCTTTCTTTCAGGAATATTTGTATTTGCAAGGTGTTACCACACAGTGTAATGTTTTTTTTTTTTTTTTCTACTAACAAATTACCAAGGCCTGCTGCAAATTGCATTATTACAGCCTATGCAGTGCAATTACCTGTTTAAAAATAGGAAGAGAAAAACCAAGGGAGAGCAAATTTATTTCTGACTGTTATGCTATTTGACATTTTTAATTTTTTATGTGATGAACTAGTGCTTTCAGATGAAGAGCAGTCAGTGTCTAATTCTGTGTAAATTGTAATGCAGGATTCTGAAGGAATAGCAGGATGCTTCACCAAGTAACTTCAAAACAAAAGTGATAACATCCTCCAGCAAATCCTGTACAGCAAGGGGAGCCCTGGGAAGAGCATCTGTGGGCTAAATCAGCAAAAGAAGCAATTGTGGTAAATTTACTCCAGGGTTGACAGCCACAGTGCTGCTTTAAATGTCCCTTTCTTTTAATTTTAATGTACAAGAGCCCTGAAGGATACCATGCAGACATAGTTAAACCCTTGAGCAAAGGGGTTTTTGTATTTATAATTAAAAAATAACTCCAAGTCTGAAGCTTTGGTTTATAAAATGGCATTAGTGGATGTCATAAACATGTTTAAAATAGGCAGCAGAGTCCTACATGGGGTTATTCAAAGGCAGCCACTGTTAGGCTCTTTCCTCTGTGATACAGGTTTTTTTCTTGTGGGGTTACACTGCTCAGTTCTAACCACATAACTCTGTGATAAATTGTCTAGGTAGAAATACAGTTTTACAGGAGATTTTATCATTTGGAAACGTTTTTATAACTAAATTCTGTAAGGTCTCAAGCAAGAACCCTGCAAGCAAGAAACTTTATTAAAAACCCCCAAAACTATAGCAGCTAGAGAGACCATATCTTTGAAGCCATCCAGATAATCTTGGCACAGAATAATTTCTTGTATTTTTTGTTGCATATTTTATTTATGGGTTTTTGTTCAAGATATGAGCATGTGTTTACACTGCATGATGTATATAAATAAAATGTGAGATAACAGCCAGCAGGAAGCTTAGCAAACACTTTGCAATGGTATGTATATAAGGACATGATATAGCTATATAGTGTACATCAGTAGTGCTTTAGGTCATTTCTCCAGCTTTTTACTTTGCCTGTGTTAATAGACCAAATTGGCAAATGACAGTGTCAGGCTGGAGAGGGGAGGAAATGGCATTCAGCTTGTTGGCTTTGATGCACAGTAAGTGCCAGCAGGTTGGCTCCAACGGGATGCAGTTCATAGTTTCTTCTTGTGGTTGTAGGTTTTGTCCCATTGATTCTTGCAGTTCATGACAGTGTGATTTTGTATCTGGGAAATTACAGAAATGTCCAAAACTCTTGTTCACCTATTTTGGACTAGTTCAACAAATTTACAGGTATGAGATGAGATCTTCCAATCTGAGGAGTAGTTCTGCAGTGCTTTAGCTGTAGATCCATATAACAGATAAGCCCCAAAGCCCTGGGGAAGAACTGAACCCAAAGCATGAGATGTATGACAACTTTCTGTGAGTGACTGACATTCAGGTTATCAGTAAATGTAACTGCAGGCAACTTTGTGTTACCTCATTCTCCCAGTCCCACAGTTTTAGACGAGGGGGACATATTTTATGACACCTTCTTGCCTCATGCTACTCCTGCGTGGAAGGAGCTGCTGTTTGCTTTCATCTCATCACTTCATTCATTGCTCTGTCTGGTTGTAGGAAGACTTTACATTCAGCTTGGTACACACGTACCTGGCAGCACAGGGTACTTAGGTATCTGAAGGTACAAAGAGTTGCTGGAAACAGAAAATGGCCCCAATATTCTCCCTACAAGGACAGAGAAGGGGAGAAAAGAACTATGATGTAGGTTTTTTTGCAGGCAAGTGGAAGGAATGGAGTCATTGGCATCCAAATAACTCGATTCCAGCAATGAAAGTAAAAGGAGATATATAATTGCAACTCATAAAAAATTCTTAATAATACTTCTATCTCCACTTTCAAAACATACAAATAATGTGTCTTTGCTAAGGTGGAACTGTCCAATGCCCTGACATAGGTTCATGTCATGCTGCTAAAATTGGCACGACTGGGAAGGAGATAAACTTTTTACTGCATCAAACCAATGTGTTGCTACGTCAAGAACTCCTTCCAAAGAAAGCATTGTAGAGATAATGTCTCGGCTCTACAGACATTCAGGAGCAGATGTGCTCCTGAATGTGCTCCTGGAGAATTGCCAGAAAACACCTGTATTTGCTGCACATAGCTTCCTGTACTTGTTCCCAAACTTCTCTTTGGGATTCTTGAGCAGAACTTTCAGTTCCAAGTCCCCATGAGCTGCTGTATGGCTCCATGGTTTTTTCCTCCAAACTCTGCTTTTTATTGCCTGCTTTGGGCTTTTATTTGTTGACTCAGTGAATTCTATTTGACCACTTTCCACATTCTTCATTTCTCTCTTCCTATCTCTCACTCTGGAATAAAAGAGCAAAAGCCAATTTAGTTGAAAGGATAACCTGAGATCACCTTGTCCAACACCATTTGTGATTAGATAGAACAAGAATTTTGCTTCCTGAAAGCTCTAAAGAATCATTGTATATTATCAAATAGTATCTTTAATTTAATCTACAGGTTACAGGATATGGACTTTAAAAAATTAATCTCAGAACAGTTTGGAGGGGGCTTTTTGCTGGTTTGTTTTTTGGTTTTTTTTTTTCTTGTTGTTTGGTTTTCTTACTGTATGAGGTGTAGGTTGTGTTTGAGCTCCCATTTGGTAAGACAAGCTGTTGAGGGAGAAGTAGATCATGAGGGCTTTACTGATGCATAAAACCAGTTTTCTTCCTTTTTTGCTTGCAATATAATAATCCAAGGGGAATTATTAATGGTTCCAGGAGAAAGATACTTCTGGGTTAGTAACAGGGATGTGAAATTGCAAAATGTTTTTGCCTGACTTATGGTCAATTCTCATGTTGCATCCACTACTGTCCTGCTCCACTAATAGCATTTTGGGAAATGCCACAAAAGTGGTATTATTAAAAGGATCATCCAATTCTACTCATCCTACCTTGACTTGTTTGTCAATGTGCATGTGCTTATTCTCATTGTCTGTTTTTTTGTTAAGACGATCATCCTTTTTCTCTCATAATCATTATAAGTGGAAACAATGAGCCTTTGTATCTGCACTGATAAGTTTTTGTGGTGATTTTATAAGTCTGCAACCATCCATTCTGGACTGCAGGGATTTCTTAATTAAGCACAGGCTTAGGCTTATGTTTTATATTTCTTGTCAGAGCCAGCATCAAGCACTGTTACAGGCATGTAGAACAATTGAGGCTTAATTGTGGGATGAGATAAGCATGTATAAAGTCCAATTTCTATTGTTATTGATCTTGTATATATTCCAGTGAGATAATTCATGTTTACATACAGATGAGTGGGTCAATTGGAGAGCAATTTAAACCTTCAGAGGCATCAGATCTTGCTGGAGGAGCTGACAGACTACAGACATAAACCATTCCACAGTTTTAGGATGGTAATAAGAAAGCCTTTGTTAATGGACCTACTGGATTTCTCCTTTATTGGCTATTGTCATCAGTCTGGAAGCATGAATACAGATAATGCATGATGCCAGACTTCAGTGAACCAAGCTTATAGCAGTACTTAGAGTAGAGTGGTAAAACATATTCACTCCCACTTTGGTGTGTGACTCAAAATCCTTTTGTGAAATGTCTATTTTGTATTTTTTTTAATTTTTTTTGTTATTTTATCTACTGAGGAGTGGCTGTGTTTCTAAAATGTAATGAGGACTCACAGCACTGCTAAATAACATTCTGGCAGTGTTATATTTCAAGCAAAATAACGTAGGGCACAGTGCTCTGATGGATATGGATTTCACAGTTACAGGGATTCTGAAGGCAAAAGCTTTTATTTTTATTGTGCTCTTAGACTTGGCAGCTTTTAGCGTTATGCCTATTAGCTTTTATAGATGTCATACATTTTTATGTTAATGGTGCAGCTTTGACTATACTGAGAAACTCAACTTCTGCTCATCAAAGTAGTGTACAAGCAAAATTATGACACTTCAAAATGATTAAAAAGCTGCTTTTATTGTTATATGTCAATTTATTGCTTGTATGTTTTTACGGTAAAAAGAGATTTTTTTTTTTTTCCCTGTGTATCAGGATGCACAGAACTTCACACCTGTTTAGTACAAGGATTTAGACTTAATTTCATTTTTGTAGGTTTTGGCACTGGAAATTTTAATGTTGTTGAGGCTTGTGCCAGATTCAACGGTGAGGTAGCAGAAAAGCACCTGTGTTTCTAGGGAGCTTTTTTCCATTAGTGGGTACTCTGGCAGTTCAGTGCCTTTGCAAAGTTTCACACCCAAGGGGTATAAAATCTGGCTTTCTGTCACTCTTTAGAGCTAGAGGCAAGTATCTGATTTCATACAAAACCTGTTGTGATTCCTTCTAGGCAAACACCATTTGTAGTATGGGGTGATGTATCCCAGAAATAGTGGAGAGGCAAACCTGTTTAGAGATCTTCCAACACCATGGAATAGCCAGTGAAGCATGCAGAGATAGAATTGTTCTTGCATTGCTCTTCTGATATGGAGAGGCTGGACACTGCGCTTTGGTTTGGGCAAATAGAGGGGCTTTTGGATTTTACTTGATGTGTTTTCCCCCAGAGTGAAAGGCGATACACACAAATTTTGTTTATGATTTCTTGATTTGTGTGAAAAGATGTTACCATTATTTGCATCCTTTTTTTTTTTCAATGATTTGATAAGTTCCATATCCAACCTCATTGTTATGAGAACTTCCTCAGCAAGAAACATGTTTTCCCTGGATTCAGAAAATTACAGCGTGACGTGCAATGCATTTCAAAATTTAGCTGTAACATTATTGTTGTAGTATTTCCTTTCAGTTTAATGGTTTGAGAGTACAAAATTATATGCTCAGAGAGCCAGTGTTTTTTATGGACTATTTCCTGTTTTACTTTGCCCATTTAACTTCAGATGGAGGCAAAACAGGGAGGAAGTAGTCCACCTCTATTCATTCTGTGGCCTTGGCCCAGTCACTAAAGTGTCATTTTCTTAAGGTAGAGAAAGTAAAATAGTGTCAGCAGAAATAGTTTCTTAGCTTTTACAAACTATTGGTAATTGCTGAATATGGTGAGGTTAATACTCAGAAGCTTATTTTCCTCTTGAGTTGCACGGTGAATTAATCTGTCAATAGACTTAAGACAAATTACGATTCTTAGCATGTGTGTTTGAATCTGGACTAACTACTAGTTAAACTTGGGAGAAAATTCACTGCTACTTTAAATGTTGGTTTCTCACTTGATCACATAGTGTTCCTTTCTTGGAAGAAGGGTATAAATTTGCTTTGTTGGGGTTTGTTAAGTGTTTTCTTCCCACAAACCAGTGAAACAGTTGCCGTTGCTCCTTTTTATCAGTTTATCAAAATATTTTTGGATGCAAAAAATAATAATTTACCATCAATTCATATGAACCTTTCATACCATTGTGGAAATAATTCACTTTGAAAATTCTAACCAAGCATACAATAAATAGCAGCATTGTCTGCATCCCAGCTAGAGTTGGCTTTATTCCAGGATAAGAGATTGTGCTCATTTGAGCAGCGTGCAAGTTTGGAAATTCAGATTTTTATGATTGTGCTGCATAACCCAAATTCAAACCAAAAATCTTTTAGATGCCATGCATATGTCTCTGACCATGCACTGACTGCATTTACCTATTTGTATCTCCCCATAATAAAACAAGGGAACTTGAGAATTATTTACATGAGATTGCTGGAGCAAGTCAGATTAAAAAGAAATCAATGACCCTCTGAAACCTTTCAACGTTCAATTATTTGCAAAAGCTGCATGGAGAATGTTATTAGATTAAAGGAACAGTATTTTTTGATCCAGTTGGCGCAATTTGCGAAGGACTGTACACAGGTGATAATTGGGAGAAAATCATCCTCTGTTCAGCCAAGGTGGATGTATCAAAGATGAGAAACACATTCAGTGGAAAAACATCTGCTGTATCTGCCAAGTAGGATTTAATATTTATCTGAAGTCATTTCTGTCTGTGACTTCGAAAAGGAAAACAATAATATTGTTATGAACACTGATGGGACACGAGAGACAGCGTGAGCACTCTGAGCCCAAAGGCTAAGTCAAAATAATTCAGTAAATTCAGTTTACCTTTGGTAATACATTCAATAAAATATTTGAGTGCAGTTAGGCAAAAGCAAAATAGAATTGATATATAAAAATGACAATAGGAATGAACACTCTTTGGCAAAGGTAGACAAAAGCCTGTAGCATAGATATGGGAGGCCTGAGATAAAAAAGAGTCCCTCTTTTGACATATCTATGTTGTATGGGGTATATTAGTCGGTGAGTTTCTCTTGGTTTTGAACTAAGGCCATGTAATTTATTCCTGGAATTACTGCAGTAATATTAATCTCAATTAAAACTAATCTCTCCTCTTTGGGTGTAATGAAAAATGTGACCTTTTCAAGAAAGTGCTTTAAAATGTTAAGAATTTTTGTATTATCTTTGTGTGCCATTATTATTTTTTCTTGCCTGTTTTCTTTAGGAAATAATGATAAAGGAAAAAATTTACTATTTCAAACAGGAAAATCCTTAACAGTTTTCAGCCACACTAAGGAAAGTAAAATCTGCATCGT
The DNA here is from genome assembly GCF_028018845.1 of Melospiza georgiana. Taxonomy (NCBI): domain Eukaryota; kingdom Metazoa; phylum Chordata; class Aves; order Passeriformes; family Passerellidae; genus Melospiza; species Melospiza georgiana. Next base: position 23,817,939 of record NC_080434.1, on the reverse strand, counting down.
GATTCTGATACCTCTGCTGCAATGTAAAATATATCTGTTGTACTATACCAAATAGGTATCTCTAATAGGTAACTTTATCATTAAGTCTCAGTCCAGTAATTCATTAATGTTCCTAATTTCTGTTAATATTTTATGAGCATATTGGAATGAGAGTTAGGCCTTTGAAAATCAATGGCATAGCTTCTTATGAGATAGGTTTACATAAATTATACATACTCTGTTGAAAATTATATTTTTAATGTAATATACTGACAAATCAAATATGGTACATTTTTATATGTGCCATGTAAAAAAGTGGAGAATTTCTGTTTCTTCTTTTTTTTTCCTGTGGTGTCCATATCACTTCTGTTATAATTTCTATTAACTATGTTGTTATGGCTGGGGGAATAAGAAAGGTATGGTATTAAAAAAATCATTTAGGACAATACAAATATTGTGTAGACTGTCAGATGTATTGCTAACTAAGTTGTCACAGTGAAGGAAATTACTGAATGGGAAAAGCAAAGGCTCATTAAATCCAGTTAAATGGTAATTTTGCTTCCTTCTTTCTCTCTCAAAGAAACCACAGTTTGTTTAAAAGGGAAAAGCCCAATCTGGTATAAAAGCCAACAAGGTAAAAGCACTGTCTTTGTCTTCTCTGTATCTCGTCGATTCTCACTACCTGTGCTGTTTGCCAGTCTGCACATGGACTTGAGATTAGTTTGCTCTGCAACCAGCAAAGCAACCAAGACCTTTGCTATCCAATAAACTAGTAAAGTGACTTATTTATCTCTCCAATTTAGTAGGATATTATTTGAATATGCTTGCCACTAGAAAGATGTAAGGAACAATTGGAGGCTGCTGTAGTAGCTGTGGGATGATGACCAAAGTGACAGGCAAGATCTGAGGTTTCCTGTCTGTGGTCTACCCTGTGTGCCCTCTGGGTTATCTTTGCAGATGGAGATCTGCACAGCTGATGTCAAGAGAAGGTGACTTGGCTGAAGGATGAGGTCCTGTGGAGATGGGATGGTCTTGCCTTGGCTTTGATGAACAGCAAAGAGCAAAACAAAGTCATGTGACTGGAACTTTGAAGGCAACCATGGCTGAAAGAGTAGCTTTTGCTTGCTTTGGTGTCACTTATATTAGAAGTATTGTTGCTCTATATGTGGCAATAAGCTTAATGAAGCACATGGTACCAGATATCTGACTCAACTGTCTGCCTAGATCTTGGTGTACAACATTACATAGGAGGAGAAGCATAAGGTTGGGCTGTATGTAGAAAGGGGTAGAAGTTTTAGCTCATTAGGAGGAAGACCCTAAAGACTGTGGAGACAGTTGACAGGCTACTCTTCTCTTCCTCCTCCCAAACATGGACACCTTCTTTGTATGCTTCTTCATAGATTACTGTTATTACCTGGGTTAACACAATATTATTGTTATTGTTAGAGCTCTATCACAGCTGGTGCATTTAGCAATGGCAGTTCCAACATTTTTTTTCTGTTGCTTCAATTAATTGCACTATTAGTCAATCTGTGATCTCAAGGCTCTTAGTAAACATGACCTATAAGGTTGGCTTGGTTAATCTCACTATTTGTGGATCTCTGATCACACAAGTTCTTATTGAATGCGACCAGATCTGTAGTGTTGAAATGAAAATCTGCCCTATTTATGAATCTGTGCCCATGGAAGCTGCCATTGAACATGACCAGACTTACAGAACTGAAAATCCCTCTAAACTCTGGGGACAACTTGAAATGCAAGGGGTTTATTTTCTGTAAAGTTTCTTAGTCCTAACAGATATATATCCTATAAATATATATGTAAATAAAACACCTTTATATCCCTGTCAAGTATACAATGGATGGAAATCTTAGCTCCAGGTTTTCAGATGAGAAAACAATGGGTACTGACCATTTATTTTTCTAAGTTCCCAGCTCCTGCAGCTCTATGTAAAATGAATCTCTTACTGAAGGGTAAATTTCTAGCTGCTTTTTCCTCCCAGCACCATGCAGCAAAATACTTCTGTTTATAATGCATATGCTGTTTGTATAATGGCCATTTTGGTTCAAACATGCAGGATAGTCTGCACATGCATATACTTATAAAGGATGCAAGGTTGAGGGTAGAGAGGAACTAAGAAAATTTGAATTTAGTTGCAGAAAGAAATGATCAATGTTAGTTCAGGGTTCTTTAGACATTTTCATGCTGAGCCCTTGAAGACCCTACCATACTTTGGATTTTCCCACAAAAGCAAACTTGGCAATCACAATCTTCTGTGTGGGAAGCACTTCAAGCCTTCTTTTCCAGGTGGTGAATTTGATAATGGAATAGGTGGTTGTATTTTTTGTTTTGTTTCCTTTTTAAAATTGATTGTAGATTCCACTGATTGAAAACACTTTCTAAATAATTGGAAATGTTTTTGTTTTAATGCAGTATTTAATATTCTGGTTTTGTCCACATACACAGACTTTCTAGCTTCTTCAACACTACTCAGCCCAAGCGTTCCTTACAGTCTGAGCTGAAGCCCTATTAGGTCTAGCACCAAAGCCTGTTTGCAGGAGATTTGTAAATGATGTTCGTATTTGCTGCCTCTGGCATGAGAAGGCAGTCAATATCAAGCTGGTATTTTTGCATTTATAGGTATTGAGAAATTTACCCAGGTTTTTGGACAGAACTTGAAGAGTTCTGGTCCCACTCAGGGCTTCTGGTAGTGCTTTGCCCAGATTGCATTTCTGTGCACTCTTGCATGCCCTTCCCAGAGTGCAGGGTTTTCTCCTACTGCCCTGGCATCACAACATGCTTTATTGTCCTGTTCTTCTGTGCCTTGCATCCTTCAGGTGACAGGAGTTATTGCATTTGTTTTTCCCCTTCTTTCCACCAAGTGGAAGTCTGTAATTATCAGTATGCAAAGGGCATACTGATACTGAAAATTTTGAGGATGAAGATCAACAAAACTTCTGAGAACTGCCTGGTACTGGTTAATATTGCTCACTGAGCTCTGTCCCATCACTGTTGTTTGAATTTGTTATTTTAAAGCTGACTGTTCCATTGTAGGCAGACCTCAGAGATTCAGCTTCTTAGTTCCTACATGCCAGCATTAAAGACTTTTGACTGAAGAGACTTAAAATAGCTTATTTGACCAGATGCTTCCAGAATGAAAGGAGAAAAACCTACTGACCTGCACGTCAAGCAGAGGATAGTGCTAGGATACTTGTAGATAAGCCCTGCAATTATGGTTCAAGATAGGGTGCTAAGTAAATTAAGCAAGCTACAAGGAGGAGGAAATAATACTCCCAGGTGCCTTTCTGTTGTGCTAGCCAGAAGGAGATTTCAGTCACCAGATTTAGAAATTGACAGAAATATCCTATCTCATGTCTGTAAAGCAGGATATTTCAGAATTTGTTTTCTGATGAAATCATCTTTCCCGTCCTATGTTGCAATTTGTACACTTAGCCAGTTCTGTATCAGGGAAGTAAACTGATGTAGGAGTAATATTTCTACAAAATATAGTGGACTTTGTCTCCATTCTTTACAGTTTTGCACAACTTGTGCTTGGAATATGGTGCTGAAAAATGATCTGCTCGTTGGGCAAATGCTGATTGCATATGTCAGCAATATGGAAGTGGTGACACAAGGAGAAATGATACAAAGTGCTTGTCCAGATGCCCATCCCAGCTTCCTGACAAATGGGTGTAAAGGGTCTCTCAGCCTACTTTTGTGTGTCAGGCTAGCTTTTGCTCCTGATAAATTGACCTTTTTGACTGTTTTTGTAATTTTTTTTCACACTTGCATTAACAGATTGCTTAGGAAAATTTTTTATCACATATGAGACCCATGTTGAGCAGAGAACAAGAACTGTGGACAAATCTGGTTGGCTCATATTTATAAACTAATTTGACTACATCTGGGTTGCTGCTGTGTTATCACTGGCAGCAAAGGGATAGGCTGTTCATCCAATTTTAAAGCAGCAATGAAGGCAGCTAACGCTGGATAGTAAATCTGAATGTCCTTTGATGTTCCAGCTCCCTTAAATATGCCATTCCTGTGACTTGTCCCAATACAGCTAATGGTATTTTTTTCCAGGTGTGAGAAATCAAAATTGGCTTTCTGTTTAGAAGAGAAGGTATATTTTTATTCACTTGTTAGGTGATATCATGGAGAGATCTCAGTCTAGTAGGTGAAATGGGGAGGGTATAATACTCATGTGTTGCCATGAGTTTAATGAGTAATTCTGCTTTCAAATTTGTCTGTGTGGTGACAGGATTTTGTCAGGAAGACAGGCAAATCACTTTTTGGAATATAGTCTGAAAATTATAAAAAAATTCAGAGCAATTGCATTTTAGATGTAATGTGCCTGAAAATGAGGATGAACTGTCCTTAGGAAAGCTTGAAGCAAGCATAACCTTTTTATTGCAGTGTCTTTTGTTTTTCCTGTGGTCAACTTGTGGCCAATAGATAGCAGTCTGAAAACAGGTTTGTTATCTTAGAAACTTTATTTTACTGTACTTTGTAGTTTATGGCTTATTTCTGTGAACCACAATTCTTGGAGCATTTTGGGTAACGGAATGAGCAGGAGAATTTCGTTTCAGTATCAATAATTATTTCTAGTGACAGATTTGAAGTAGTCCAAAAGAGCATGGCAGTAGGAATTGAGATTACGGTGAAATAGGGGAGTAAATCTGTGCGCTGTGTCCTTCCCAGATCAAGGCCAGTCGATTAACACAGCAGTGCTGAAACCTTTTTGGACAAATGTCAGCAAATCAGGCTACAGGGCTTGTTCTGCCTGTAGTCTAAATGGGTAATAACTCCCAAGTGCCTTGAAGCCAGACAGCTTTTCAATCCCCAATCTGAATTACTGCTGCAGTTTTAACCTGGTTATGTGAATAAATCATTCTAAAAAAATACAAGTAAGAGGATATTGAACAGCCTAAGTATTTATGGCCTGTGGTTACACTGGTCCCGGACACAGGGCAAGAAAACCAATTTCCAGGGGTGGCCTACTTCATACATCACTAGTCAAGTATGCTAAAGTGCTGATGGTGAGGAACACCTAACTATGCATGATTAGACTGTCGTGGCAGGACATATTATTTCCTTTTATGTTCCTTCGCTTGAAATTTAGAGGACACGTCATTCTTCAGCTGAAGGGATCAGAGGTCAGGAAGTTTCAATCTCATCCTTCTCACATCACAACCTTAATTTCATTTTTCTCCCCCAAATACTATTTAGATCTATGATTAGATACCATGGTGGGAGGCACTAAAATGTCTAACTCTTTGGCTTGTCATCTGTCTGTCTCAACAAACTAAATAGAAACTATGAACTAAAAGTGAGAAATAACTAAATAAGGCCGGGACATTATGGACATGTGTCCTCTTTTTCTCTGATGGATGTCAAGCAGACAAGGACAAAGGGGAGTGATTCACTTGACTATCCAGGTGTGCACTATCTTGCAGAGGTGTGATGGTGGCACAAACCAGGAAGTTTTTAAAACGTGAAAAATGTTAAAAAGCTGCAAAAATAAGATTACATCCCTATGCCTTTGGCCAGCAGCTGTGAAATTGAATCTGTGTTGCAATTTGAAGCTCTAATGGCATCTTCTCAGGCCTGTTGCTGATGGAAGTTGCATCATTGACCTTAAGCAGATGAGTAAACTCCTCAGAGAAAAAGTTTTGCCAAGACTCAACATGGGTTCTTTAATCATGGTGATTGACCTGCAGGTAAGAATTATAAACTGTTTTGAGCTGAGCACAATACTTATATACACTGTTGGGTTTTTTCTCCTCTTGCAGTGTCTAAGTAGGAATAAACGATAGCTTGATTATCAGCAAAGTCACCTTGGTCAGAATTTCAAAGTTCTACATTTTTAGAATTCAAGCCTTGCAACTTTGTCATAAAATCTATCAGTTGATTTGTTAAAAAGTTATATTTAATATTCTCTTCCAGAATGGACCAAAACAGTGTGTTGCATGCTTGTACAGTCATTAAAATTGTGAAGAAGGGATGTAAAATACCCTTAAACTTGGTGACAGTTGCTTTGTGCAAGTCTAAATAAATGCAGAAACTGCCAGGTAACAAATAAGTAAGTCTAGCAGTCTTCATTCCTCAGGTGTATTTGAGGTGGTGGTTATTAGCTGAGGAAGGGGTTTTCGGTTGTCTCTCCAGGACTCGTCAGGCCTGGATGTAGTGGGACTGAAATGATGATGTTTAATGTAAAAGAAAGGTTTCACCTTCCTCCTCCCCTCCATCCCAACCTGGCCTGCTTCCCTGAATGATCTCCACTGATCGCTTGCTCGCTTCGCAAGCCGGTTGAGTTCACCAGTTTAGGAGAAAAGAGACCCAGCCAAAAGGAAGCAAGTCTCCTGCTCAGTGGAAACATGGCTGGGACTGGGAGGCCAGGAGACTGGGCTTTGGTGACTGTGTTTCCATAAGCAGCAGCTTGTTGTGCCAGCTCTCTTGTGGAAAATTGTGCTCAGAGCAGTTTCAGGAATCACAGCTTCAGCGCTCCCTGGTTAGGGTGCTCAGCAGAGGCCTTCCTGCTGCCAGGGAAGTCTAAGCTTACAGAAAGAGCCACTAAAAATGGCTTTTCTTAGCTTTTAAAAAACTAATTTCATAAAGTCTCCATATTATGCTGAGAGTTACTAAGCTCTCCATGTGAATGCAGTCCTATGAAATATTTCTGACCTAGGGAATTGTATATTTAGTGAGTATTGATTTCCTGCTTCTAGGGATAGGAAGTTGAGGTTTTCCTTGCATGTGCATAGTGAATATCTACAGCACAGCTGATTCTTAAAACTACCTTGTACTTTAAGTCTTTATACTTGAAAAAAAATAATACTGTGTACATGTGTGAAGACTTTTTCTGTAACAGTATGGTGGTGTACAATGGGATGTGTTACAGAGCTTATGCTTTATTTTCACTTATCTGTTAAAGGTTTGGTGAAGACAGAAATTGTCATCATCCATTTAGTAGAATCTTCCTTGTTCTCTTGTGCTTTGCAGTAATGGACATAGGGAAAACAAAACCAGCCTGTAATACAAGCACTTCTTTTTATATACAGTTATACCTGCAGTTCCACAAAGAAAAATAAACAAAACCTATCTTTCAAGGAGTATAATAGAGACTACAAAAAAAAACAATTGTCCAAAACCACTGAGGATGTTCTTCCTAGTGGAGTTCCTTAAAGCCTCAGTCACTGTCTTAGTGGTTTGAGCCATTAGCCTTGTCCAGTCTGGCAAAAGACTCCTGTTTAAGACTTGAAAAATGTGGTTTCTCCATGATTTTTAAGACTCACTTAAGGAAAACCTAATTTGAATGCATTTTTGTGTAATTGTAAATTATTCATTTTAGCAAATTTGTAATCTTCTTTTCTCTGCATGAGAGTCATCTTTCTTTTCCCTTTTTGCACACAGCTGAAGTCTCCTTTTCTTCTCCCTCATCTCTCTTGAGTTATTACTGAAAACGTAGGAGCATAATGGTGCTTTGCCACTGCCCTCTGAGACCTAGAGCTGCATAATAGAAAACAAGGTCATGCCACAAATACATGAATTCCATTTCAATTTGTGAATATATGTACAAATAATAGGAATTATTTGAAATTAGATCAAGTTCTATGAAAGAAGGGTAGAACACAATTTTTCGCAAGCAGAAGATGAATCAAAATCCTGAAGTTCTTTTTGCACTTTATTCAGTAATCCCAGACTAAATAGTGATGGAGAAATACAGAGAGGTGGCCACTGGCACAACTGTATAAACAATTTTATTTTCAGTATTCCCACATATGAAGCTAAGCAAGCAATTCAGATAATTGTGGGCATAAATGAACTTTGCTGAACTTCTTCAGACAAACTCTGTATCTTCTTTTCCTTATTCACCAGTTCTGACATGTGACTTTGCTAGCATATTAGTAGGTTTCTAATGAATGACAGTAATGGTGTGTGAAGAGTGCAACTTTAAATTGCTATGCTTAATTATAGCTATTTTTCCCACTCTGCTCCCCTGCAAAATTATTTCCTTTTTTATTTAATAGCCAGTGATCAAATGATTTAATGAAATGATCTGTGGAGAGTTCCTACTGAAAGCAGATTTGACACCTCTGATAATTCAAGAGGTTTTGGCTCATTTCTTAGGAGAAATGGCTTTAAAGAGTCTCTAGAGCTTTAACATTAAGTTCTGCCTATAATTTACCTGTTGGATGGTGTTTTTAAGAAGGAAGTATCTTCAAAATTGAATTAGTTGCTATTCAAAGCTTAGTATTCAAATGAGTAAATGAAATTGCCGCTGAAGGTCCACAGTGGTCTCAAGCAATGTCTCATGATAGGTTTGAGCTACCCTTAGATTGAGCTATAAAATGTGACATTGGTTACTAGGCTTCAGGAAATGCTGTCTTCATCCATGAGATCTTATTAAAATCCATGGACCCTTTTAGTGTCTGGATTAGCTGCCACTGCTCTGGGTAAATATATTTGAAAGAAAAAGGAGGGAAATGTCTGTTCTCTAAATACCTCTTCTGAGTAAATTGGATATAGAAAATTGAGGTAGGAATGTGCTGTTTCTCCTGCAAATGAACGTTTCACTTGCCTGAAGGGCACAATGTGAAGGCTAGTGTCTCCTGCTCTGAGAATGTGTGGCATGATATCAATAGAAGGGGAATAAGTTTGTATTCTTTTAAATTCTATCTTCATAATTTTAAAAAATACTAAATGCAGACAAGGGTGAGAAGTTTGGGTTGGGAAGGAGAGGAACATAGGATAGCAGGGGAATAGGAATTGCCTTTTGTGGGTTAGAATAGAGCTGGAAGGCAAGAACAAAAAATGACCTGCTGATTTGTTTGTCCTATTGCCATATTATGCCATATTATGATAAAAATAAGATATGCAAAAGATGGAAGTTTATGCAGAAGTTTTGTAGCAGACAACAGCATCTTTTTAGTGCACATACGAGCTTGTGAATTAGCAGAACCTCTCTGAGGGCAGAGGTACTGGCAAAAGCTGTGTAAGATGCTCTCTTTATCCTTTCCAGTCCATTAGTGCAACAATGTAATGAAGTTTAAGTGAGGTGGTTTGTTATGAAGGCAGCTCAGCCCTGCCGCTAACCCAGAGCACAGAGGAGGTCATGCTCTGCAGTGTCAAAGGAAATCAGTGCTAATGGAATAACTTAATTAAAATTAATTGGGTATGGTTCTGTCTCTTAAATGTAAGATTGATGTAGGTTATTTTCAGCTGCTTCTTTGCTTAAGGTCAAACTGGGTTTACTTAGGATATCCCATGTTGTTTTCTTATCTTATTCACATAAAAGTTGGAGTAGAGTGAAATGGTTCAAAAATTTGTAGAGCTCAGGGTTGGGAAAGACATAGCCAACCATCCTAGTCTGTTCTGCTGCTAGACCTCCTTAGACTCTATAAATTCCCTCACTCCTCAGCATCTATGTTAATTGATGTCACAATAAGAATTGTGTCTAGGAGAGCAAGAAAGAATTGCATGTGACAGGACATGCTGCGTGTTGCGCATCATCTGAATGGAAAATCTGGCCTTTCCTCAGTCAGTGACATTTTCAGCACGGTCTCAGCGTGGATGTGGGAGCTGCGGACCATGCCCTATAAAACTGTAGTTTCTATCTTGTTCCATGCCACTGGCGAATGTATGTCCATGGAAGATAAGAACAGGTATCCTGTCATGTCTCCTGTGCATCAGTAGTTTAGGTGCTTGCCTATGTTTTGTACCATGCTTCAGTAAAGCCTACAGAATGTGCATTTTCTTGTCTGATACACTATCTACTATTTTTTTATGTACCAGAAGGTAACATTTGAAAGTGTAAATATTTGTGGATGGAAAAGAAAACAGGAAAGGTAACAAATACAATTTTCTATATTCTTGTTGTTGAAAATGGAATATAATGTTGATTCATGTTGTTATCCTATTTTTGCTGTAATGCATTTCAGGGAAGATCAAATTACCTTTATTCATGTCACTGTCACCACTACTCCGGAGCAGTACCTGAGTATACCGCAGCCTGCATAATCAGACACAAAATATCTAGTTTTATTGCATAGCTGACACTTTTTGAAGCAGAAAAGTGAAAAACAATGACAAAATCACAACATTCTGCAGGACCTTGCTTGCCTATTCTTGTGCAAAGAGCTTGTGCCTTAAAGGACTGTAAATTAGATGGCAGAAAATTGTGTGGGTTGCAACTCAGGTTAAATGCCTCCAACTATTAAAAAACATGCCACTACACTCAAATATGAATTTCCTCAAAAAAAAAAGAATTTATCTTCTCCTCCCCATATGCAAAACATATGCTCAGTGTTTCTTCCCTCCACTATTTAACTAAACACAGGGAAAACTGAACTTGCACATATATTTTTCTACTGCCTCCTTTCTTCCTGCTGATTTCTGGTATGATTATGGTTTTTGTGAGATTACTGGGAGTATTGAATGAGCTCTTAACTTTTGAGAGAGGTCAGTGATTAAAATACCTGATTTTCTGTATACATGTAGCCACTCTCATAGGTGCTATAAACATGCTTAGTTTTCAGTATGGTATTTCCCCTGTTAGATGAAATACTTTTTGCCAGCATTTTGCAGAATGAGCAAGAGCTAAATAATTTTTTTTCTTAGGCAACTCCTGTAAGCTGCTAGAGATATCCCTTAGTTTTCCGCTGAAACACCAATGAATCATTAGCACCACAGGAGAGAATTGTAATGAGTTCTGATTAATCTGTAATACACCACCACTCTTACATCCTTTGTTAATGGAATTTTTGATTAGATTAATATTTGAATTATCAGAGGTTTCATCAGTTCCTTCTGTAAAAGCTGTGCATGGAAGTGATGTTACCTGCTGGGGAGTATTTAGTTGGCAGAAACTGTAGGGGAGCAGTCTCCTCTGGACATCTCAGTCCAGAGCCTTCAGGAATTTGTCCCTTCTTGTAATGGTTTTCCTCAGATTCTATCACAGGTATATCAATATAGTGACCAGACACTACTACAGAGATGTCTTCCCTACTTTGTCTTTTCTCAGACTGGTGCTTGGATTTTTATTCCTTTTCCAGCAGGTATTTTCAGCTGCTTGGCAGGTTGACTGAAGGGGGATTAGATGGGAAGTGGCTGTCTGGACTGGGAACTCTGCAGCACAATTTCAGTTTCCCTTCTAGAAGGCAGGCAGAGGTAAAAGGCCGAAGCTTCCTTCAAAAACTGCCATGGATCTGGCTGGAAGATGGATGGATGGGTGTAGCCAGCATCTAAATGATGCACCAATTAGTCTTGTAGAGAAATTCTAAAACACATCACATCTAAAGTAGTTCTACATGTGTTTATACATATCCTCTCCTTTTATTGAAAAGCCCTTCCATTAGCAGGAAAAAAAAAAAAAAAAAAAGCTGTACTTACCAAAGAACTATTTGATATATTTTGTGGACCGGTATACTCACCAAATAGTGAAGAATATTTACCAAATATTTCCGTTATTTTCTTGAAGCACAAATAAATTTTGAGAGAATACCTCTCTATAAACACAAATTTCATCCAAGTGCTTGATAAACTAGAACGGTTTTTTAATTACGCAAAATAAGCTGCTACTACTGCTGAAATTATGGGAGAGATCAAGCACTGCCTGCAGGAAAGATCCAGGGAGTTCTACATAATAACAATAAGTCATCAAGGAAACTAGAACTGAGCAGAATAGGAGAAGTGTCCTAGAAATTAAAACTTACTGTACACAAAACGCCTTTTTACAGAAGTAGCTCTCCAGTGGGCATGCATAATAAATTTTACAAGCGTGACTGCAATTTCTGCATGCAAGAGTTGTGACTTTAGGAGGCCTCCTGGCAGAGTTGTGGTATTCATGGAAGACAGGATGCAAGCAGCAGTGCAAGTTTTTATGTTGGAAATAAAGCTTCCCAGTCTTCAAATGAGAGCTCATGGGTTCATATTTCGTGATTGGAAATATTTGCTGTTCTGTAGGTGTGATGAGACTGAGTCATCTCTCTCTTCTGTGTGGATTTGCCTAAACTCTCCTCTGTAGCAAATTCTCCCAAAAGACAAAAACCCCTTTAAATCCAAAAGCCAGACTAATTTTGAGTATATATTATAGCAGTTAATATTTTGAAGCAGAAACAAACCCGCTCTAAATAGGATTCATGTAAACAGAAGCTGATATCAAAAGTTTGCAAATTTTACTATGTCTGCCTTCGCTCCACTTGTACTCTTTCCATTCCTTCTCTGGTACAACCACAGCCTTTCCTTCAAGGTTATTTTTCTACCCAGTGATTCTGTGGCTAGAGAACAATGTTTATGTTCCCCTCCAGAGAAAGGTTTTTGTCCATCACTTCCAAGGCCCAAGCGCCTCTCGCTTCTCTCAGCCATTTCTGCTCTCCAGACTTGCATTCTTTCTGTACTCTTCCCTTCCCAGTCCTCCTTCTTCCTTCCCTCTCTTCACTCTTCTTGCATCTCAGCCTCAAGGAAATCCTCTCCCCAGAAGCCTCACCATGACCCAATATGCAGAAGCAGGACAAAGCAATAAAAAATTTGCGCCTAACATGCATCCCCACTACTGTGCTCTCTTACAACATAACTTACACAATACAGATGTGTTGCACAGTAAAAGAAAAAGGTAAAGGTAAAGTAGATGGTGGTCATTACAGCAAGACCTTGCGGGTTTGCAGAAAACTACAAATAAATTAGGAAATCAGCAGAATCTAGAAATGTTGGACATGCTATGGAGCCTGAATAACGTGCAGAAGATAAAAAGGTACACAGCTTTTATTGAGTAACCACTGCTTCATGATTATATTAAGGTTGATGGCAAAGCTTTCCCTCATTTCATTAGAACTGGACTTGGCCTTAGTTGCTTTTACTTAAAACACTCCAAGGAATAAAAAGAATAATCAGAGTTGCAGTGAAAAGAATAGATCACTGGATGCAAAAGAGAAAATGTCAATAAAGTGGAAATGTCTTTACCGTTATGATGTATGGTCTTCTGAATCTCAGGCTAGGTAGTGTGCATGGTTTTGGCTGTTTTTGTAGCCACTTGTTATATTAGCAAGTAGAAAAGCAAGACTACAAATTAGCAATGCTTGGGTCATTGCAGATAAGAAAAATAGATTTTATGGAAACAAGTGCAAAAATGAAATTTTAGTTGAGGGATAAATGACTGAGAGATAACTGATTTTTTTTTTCCCCCTACATGTATTATTGCACACTGTAAAATAAATGAATTATGACTTGTTCTATTTGCAGGGAAGATCAGGAATTGTATTTCATGCTTGGTGCTGGAGGCAGTAGAGGCTTGAGCTGGATATGCGATGAATTTTCTTTCCTTGTAGTTCTTAAACCACAGAAGAATTTGTTGTATAATGCTCAGGCACCCATTCACACATGACTAGCAAAGAAGGATTTTTGAAGAAGATGCCTTTCCTCTGTTTTCTTGATGAAAAGTGGAAAGAAAAGTAGTCTCACTTCCTTCTGCTGTATTTTGCTTACTTTCATCTTCATATCGGAGCTATTGTTTTGTATGGCTCTGGTTTTTCTTGGCAGTTTTATGTGTACTGTGAGGTTTCAGAGCTGACATTTGAGGGTTCAAACATGTTCAAATGTAATTTGGTAATGCTAAAAGAAGCAAAAACAATTTAGAGAATTTATTAAACACAACAACGTGACTGTCCCAGGGGATTTTTTGCTGGCAGTTGTAGTAGTAGTGGCAGGTAGTTAGGAAGAGAATAGATGAGTGCTTTGGTTTGTCCTCTCACCTTCCTGCTTACAGCAATTTCTGTATGGTTTGGAGGCCTGGGTGGGCTCCCATGTAGTTAACTGATCTGTTTTTGCTTGCACTTATGCTTTCATATGTAATCTGAAGAAAAAAGATATTTTTTTGTATACTTGATTTCTAATATTTTTTTTCATCTCATTTTCTCTGCAAGAAAAAAGCTCACTATTAGATGGAAGTACAAACAACTGCACTCTACTTATCATGTCTGTGCAAAAAAAATACGCAAATCTTTTTCCTTCATGTAACTTCATAGTTACATGAAGGAAAAGGGATCAGAAATTCAGCTGTGAATTGACATCAAGTTGAAAAATTAGGGATCAGTTTGGAAATCCACATGGATATACTTTGGAGTTAAAACTGATGTCTTAGGACATACAGAGGTACTAATTATGGGCTGAGCAGACTGATGTTATACCCAAGACGTGGGTATACAAAATAGATCTTTGGTCTTGTATAGACAGTCCTATTTTAATTTTTTCTTGTTTTGTCTCACTTAAAACACAGTTGTGGAAGTGGACTGTTGGTGCTACTGTAGAAAGCTATGCTCAGTTAATTAGTGCTATTCTTGTATGGTGCCTGGCTTTAAAATAAGCATAATTTGTGTAAAAAATTTTCTTTCATGTATTGTGATGTTACTCTTTTATAAGTTTACATACTTTTAACTTTCAGCTTCAGGTTTATTTTGAGCTTTTAATCTTCTTCACTAGCATGGGAAGGCCAGTAAATCTTCACACCACTTTATTAAAACAACAGAATAATGAAGCTCCTTACATGGGTAGCACTGGCAATCATATCCAATAAGGAAAGCACAGGGAAGAACTAATGGCCAGGCTAGAAACATAATTGATTAATTTCTCTGGACTTTTAATTAGAAATGTATCAATTTTAGAGTCCAATTTGCCTCACAGAAATGAATCATTTCTCTCAAGTTGACTTTCATATGTTTTTTCTCCTCTAAGGGGTCACACCTTAGTTATGTTCTGTAATGCAGTCTAGTTTTCCATACATTTTTTTCACCCCATACTCTACGTGGAAGGCTGTTGTCCACATTTTATGTGTTTTTGTTTGTTTGTTCCCAAACCTGTATATAGAACTTTTTCAGGAAGAATTAGCCTTCAAGCCTTTAGATGTATGGACACAACCTTCCACTCACTGCACCAGTGCTGGTTACCACTGTTCCCAAATGCTCAAACATGGATGGAACATGTCCTATTTTTTTTTGCCTGTTCTGGAGACTCCTGTTTCCAGGCTTTTGTCTCCTCACCAGTTTTTTTGGGGGGATAAATTGTATTTTCCTCTTTCTTGTTTGCCATGCAGAGATATGCAACAATTTTACAAAAGCTGAAGAACCAAAACTGCTGTGATTTATGCAAATAGCTTCTGGATTTTGTCATTTAGCTGAGATGGGACACTTGGTGCTCGTCCAAGTGTCACATCCAAACAATCAGACCTATGGCTTTGTCTGACATGCAGAGACTGTGCTTTCTTTGGTGTTTGCCTTTGGGTTGTGCATTGGGTGTCAGCATCTTGTAGTTTTGTTTTGTCTTTCTTTTTCACCATTCTAGTCAAGATTTCATTAGTAATACATTAAATTAATTTTCCCCAAGTAATGCCTTCTCTACCTGTGATGGTAATTGGGTAAATCACCTCTCTCTCTGTCTCAGCCCCTATACTTTTCCATCACACTTTCTCTTCCTGTCTTGTTGGGTAGGGGGTGTGAGAGAGTGCCTAGATTGGCACTGCCAGCCAGCCTTGCTGAAATCCACCACAGGGTTGTAAAAGTAGTTATTTTCCTAATTGGGAGGCTTACTTTGTGAGTGAGAAGTAAAAGGTGTGGGGGGAAATATGCAGTGATCCTGAGGGAATGCCTCTTCCCTTCCAACTCATCTCTTGCAACAGATGTCTTGCAGACTTCCTTGACATGTGGTAGGGTCTGAATTTGCTTTGTGATAGGAGAGGAGTCAGTGAACCTTCATTTCCTAATAAAGTAGTATGGAAATTCCAACTATTTTCTCTGAATATCAGCTGTGAAAATGGTAATTACAGCCACAAAGTAGCACAAACTTCAGCAGAAAACCTGTAGGGTACTATTAAACTGAAGTCTCTTAAGAAGCAGCTGAAGTTTGGGGGATTTTAAGAACATCTGGATACAGATCAATCTGTTTAGTAATATAGGGTATTCTTCTATTCACCTGTTCCTGAATTCCTCCAAGACTTTTCTTATGTTCCAAACCAGCTACAACAGTGCAGTGCTAGAGAGAGATTAATATCAGTTGCTTTGGCCGTCATTCTCTTCTTCTAAAATAAAGAGGAAAGTGGGAGAGAGGAAAAAACAGTTCTCTGACAACTACATAGCTTCAGATTTGTGCTTATTCTAGTTGGATATTTTAGAGGTAAACAATTAGTAAGGGCAGAAGCTTTTGCTGTCCAGCACTACTGATACGTCTCAAAGCAAGAAAGAGTGAATGCTGCAGGATTCTGATGCAAACATTGTGCCCTAAACATGAATTATGTCCCTTTATTTCCTTTCCCTGATCACCCCAACCCCCAGTTGCAATGGGCTGGGTTAAATCTTATCTTCCAAACTGTGGAAGTACATTTGACATGTCTGTAGTTCTGTATGTTAAGTGCCTTTGAATTTATTTCTGGCTTGAGTGCTTGAACGAATTAGAATTTTAACCCTCCTCCTTTTTCTGTATTGTGTGAAGTTCTTCTTTGTTTTAGAAGCTGAGTTGCTCATGAAGGTATGTTTTTCAAACACCTATCTTCATTTTACTTTCTAATTACACGACAAAGATGGAGTTATTAATGCTGCAATAAACCAGCTGACTGACTTTGCTGGAGGGTACTCTCTTTCTGCTTAACTTCCAGCATTTATCAAACCCTAAACTGTTAAAAATTAAATTGGGCCCTTAGAGATAGCACTTCCGTACCAGTGTTGTGTTGCATCTGACACCATCATCCAGGGGTTATATTGAGTATTACTTGATTGGCATAAGCAAAAATCAAACTAAAAATTAGATCTCATTTCTTAAACATGAGATTTTATCTTTGCTTATAGGCATTGCTTTTGCTTCTCATTACAGATTAAAATTACAGTGAGATGCATCAGTATTCTGTACAAATGTTGCCTAATATTGTCAACTGTCAGGTCTAACAGATATTAAAGACAATTCCTGGCCCATGTTGCCTTGACAACACATGTTGGTTTTTGTCTTTTTTTTGTCAATTCAGATTTTTGACTTCATGGAATTTAATTACACTACCTTTAATAAAGCTACCTTTATCTTTCTTTTCTTCTGAAAAGAAACCATTCAGGGGATGCCTCTGAAACTTGAAATAAATTCAAGTAAAACTATTAGGAAGTGGGTGCTATAACAGGCTTTTTTATATTACTTGCTGAAAATTGAATTTATCTTACCCTCTTGTCATTTGTTCTGCTTTGAGGTTTCAGTGTGCTGGACTGTAAAGTCATCAAGACCAATTGACTCCAGTTGTTTTTCCCCCCATATCCACCAATCATTTCTCTAGATTCAGTCCAGGAATTTGTAAGAAGTCATTATTTCCATCTAACCAAGAACCTTTCCTCAAGAAGCTATCTCTTAACTAAAGATCTGTGCTTTTTGGAAAGCACCAAGCTTAACATTAATGTTTCCAGTGCTGCAGAGCTGATGTCAAGCCATGATAAGGTGCTTCAGTGGTTCATTGCCTCCAGTGTTAAAAATAACCTCCTTATTTTCTGACTGTATTAATCTTAATTCTGGTTTTGGCCATTCATTTGTGATTCTTCCATTATCAAATTTTTCTGCTTCATGTATTTCTTAAAGGCTGTCATCAAGTCACTCCTTCATGTTCCTTTAGATCAGCAAAACAGATTGATGCTCCTTTTCATGGCATGCTTTCCTGGTTTCTTAGGCTCCCATTTGATGCTGCCTTTTAAAACTTCTTCATTCTTCAACAATTTTGCTCAAGTATGAAGAGCCAGGCAGGACCCACTGGTCCAAAGGCCCTTTGATTCAGTGGCAGATGAAAGATACTTGGACTCCTAAGGCTACGCAGTATTTTTTATCTATACACATACAAGTGCTTTTTTTTAACTGACACCATTGCAGAGTGTTGGTCAGGCTCCTCTAAGCAGGTGCTGTGAGCTGTAGATCCCCATCTTCAGACACTGTTCCTTTGAAGAGACTCACCACTCAGTAAATCTAATATTTCCCTCACTCCTAGGAGCATGAGTGTCATAGTCTACATGGAAATGTAAGAAGAATGAGAGGGGGAGAATAAAGGCAGATGGTTGAGTTCAGAGCTGTCATTACAAAATTTAATTACATCCCAATTTTGCAGTAGAAGTGGAGAAGAAAAATCAAATGGTGGTGTTTGTTTTGACTCTTATCTATACAGATTATTTTCCTCTAATTTGCTTTAAATTCTGGGTTTACTGTCACTCAAAGTCACTCTTTATTTATTGGTCTGCTGCTCAGTAAAAGGGTAGCAAAAGTGACAAATCATCAATCAAGCTGAAGTATAAGTGATCTTTTAATAGGGTTTTGTTTTCAAAATAGATGGCTATTGAATGACAAAGCAAATGACTTCTCTATGCAGCAACTTTGTTGCTGTTTATTTCTAGCAATTTCCATGCTGAGGGAAATTGAGACTTTCCCCTCTGATGAAACTCAGCTGACTTCCTGCTGTTGTAGCACAGAATCATATTTGTGACTGCATTTGTGCCTCTAAATAACTTATTTTGATATTTAATATCAAAATATTTCATTTTGCCGTTTTCATGGATCTACCTTTGACGTGAAGATTTTCATCAAGAAGACTTTTCTTTAGTTCTATTCAGAGAGCAAAGGGGAAAGTATGATTGTGGTGGCATAGTCAATTATTGCCACTTAGAATAGGAATACACGCACATTTTTGGCTTCAAGAACCAGATATAAAATAGTGAAAAAAATTTGTTTCTTTGCCTGTGTTCATCTGTGTTTTAAGAAATAACCTAGCTGTGCTATTCACATAACTTCAGCAGGTTGTAGGGTTTCTGTATTTTGATTTGTAAGGAGGAAGGGCGTAGATTTTTTTTTTTTTGGGTAGTTAATTTTTTTGGTGTTTTTTGCTTGGTTCTGTTGAGGAGGGTTGTTTTTCCCTTTCTTTTGGGGAAAGGGAAGACGGGGGCATTTATTCTTTTTTTTTTTTTTTTTTTTTTTTTTTTTAATCTTTTATGTTGGTAGCCAATAAATGTGCTCTTGATAGTACCAAACATCCCCGGTCAGAAGAAAGCTGTCCTGATCTGTGCTGTTTAACTGCCTTTGCCTATGATTGGGCCATCTGCCCTTTTTTATTAGTATTTTTCAAGGAAAAATGCAGTAGTTGGGACTAAAAACAAGGAGGAGAAGGGAGAAACAACAAAGTTGAGCATAACAAAATCAAAATAAGACCATAATTTAAAATCATTTGACAGTTTCAAAATATTGCTTATTGGTCTCAATAAATAAATTATATCAGTTTTCTGCAAGTGCCACTCCATTTGGCCATAATTTCTTAACTAATAGCTGTTATGAATCATAGAGAAAATTTAATCTTGAAGAGAGATTTATTGAAGAAAGAGGCAGAGTGCGTAGACGAGAAAGGAACACAAATAACAAACCAACCAAACAAGCCAGCAATAACTTGTGTATTACAAAACTGCCTTAGAAAGTTGGTTTAGTTTTTTTTCCCTCTCAGACTGCATCCTTTACTCACTATGCCAGATTAATTTGGACAGCAAGGATGAGACATCTGCCACTGCAAACTCTGTCTCAGCATAGGGGAAGCTGCCTTTGACTCAACAGACCACAGAGATTCTGCAGGACAGGGGACAGCTTGTTGCATTCATGTGCAAGGAACTATTTATATTCAGGCCTGCCTGGTTTAGTCCTAAACTTCTCCTTTGAAATTGTAAAAAGGAAATAGCAATTATAAAGTGCACATGTCTTAGAAAAGCCTTATGCTTGTACTTTACAAATGTAAGCTTGGTAATTCATCTTCTTCCTGACATATGTATGAATTATATGCATAGCTTGGAAAGTATTGTGACAGTTTTGAAGCCATGTTTAAGATACATTTGAAAGCACAGATCGTGTCTGAACTCTGAAAGATTAGGAGCCATTTTTGGTTTGCAAGGAATATATTCACATAAAACCTCTACCAGTGAAACTGGAAACCAGTTCCATTAGCCCAGTGTAGATTTAAGAGTGAACTTGAGCTTTCAAACTTAGAGGTAGCACACTCTTCTGAACTGGGATTCTGGAGAAGTCGTAAAATAATACAGATTTTACTGAGTTTTGTACCACAGAAACACCTGGGCCTCAAATTAGCTTTCTGGGATAAATCTGTAGAAAGATTGCTGTCAGATTCAGTCAGCCTGTTTTGAATATCTCAAGAGGTTTTGGGCAAAAAGAATTGGTAATATTCTTACTTCCTGCTCTCATCCCTTTCTCCAAAGGCACTATTTGACTTTGCAGCAAAGGACTCTTCAAGTCCTGGAGCTCGGGCTGAGTGTGACATCTTTTTGTTGCTGGTGGCAGAGTGATGACACCCAGGTGGCAAAGGGCTACAAAAACCATTCCAGGGTTACTTCTTTGTCCTGATCCTCCTCTGCCTTCCAGCAGGTGTTGCACTTCTTTTCAAAGTGCATTAGCCAGTGATTTTAAAATAATGGGGAAAAGCAGGAAGAGGAAAAGCAGTGGACCCATGTTTTTCCCATAAATTTAGGCTTAGCATCTTGCACTGTTGGATAATTTATCACTTCTAATATCTGTTTTTATAGCAGTGAATGTTTCTCTTTGGTACTCAAATACTGAGAAAGCATCCAGTATGTCAAAAAGGGTAGTCTTCAGTTTGTATAAAAGAGTGAATATCTGCACCTTTCTGCATAATTGGGATCATGCAAAAAGTAGGCTGAATATCCTCATGGGAGACAGCAAAACACTGATAGAACCATCAAGGAAAAATCCTAGGAGTAGTCAGAGCTACAGCCTTTTCATCAGCAGTGAGCATTTCTGAACATGGTTCTGCATACGCCTTTTCACTGTGTGTAGCTCGAGTAATAAATATTCACATTTATGCCACTTCTCAAAACATCATATGAGAACTTTCAGCCAAGAAATTTCATAAACAGAAGCAAAGAGGGAGTCTCGAGCTGCCAGAATATAAAAAAGGAGCGGAATACATTTCAGTGTACATTTGTAAAGAAATGCAATGAGTGTTATGTGAGAAAGTAGAACATCATGGCACTGCACTCCATATTCACACATGCTAAAGGCAAACTGTGCCTGGCCACACAGTTCCACACCTAAAGGCTCCTGGCTTTGCCAGCAACCTCCTCAACTGTTCCAGAGTCCACTTACAGACTTGTAACAGCTTGGGAAATCCTCAGGGCCTCGACACAGGCTGGGGAAAAACAATATTGTACAGTGGCAGTGCTTCCCCTGCCTCTCCACATTGGTTTCTTTCTCTTCCTGTATAAGGTACCAGCTTCCTTTTAGGATAAGCTTAGTAGAGAGACCCATATTTTTTTGCCTTTTTTTTTTAAGGTTATTAACTCCATTATGAAAATTAGCTAGGTGAATGGAAACAAGCTACCTACAAGTTTGGTAAACAAAACAGGCATTGTTCTTTACAAGGCTTTAGTTTTGATATCCCCACTAAATCCTGGCCAAAAGAAAAAAAACTTACAAGTTGTTATGTTGTGCTATTTTAATGTGAGACCTATTTTAGCAATTAGTTTGTGCTTATTTTTGTGCTGTAGAACATCTTGTAACAGGAAAGACTCCTTTCATTTTTTCAGAGAACTCAATCTCTCTCCTAGTATTAAGAAAATCACCTTGCTCAGCAACTTTTTGGCCTATCAATAGCATGTACTTTGTCCTGGTTGGGAAATGCATCAGATTGCCATTCAAAAATCTGTTTAACAGTTTGCCCCCATACATAGGTTGTGCAGGCTGTATTTTATTTGATTTTGCCACATCTTTTTTAGCAGGGGAGCCAAACCTTGCCAAAATCTTGACTTTAGGTGAAGCCTAATTTTGAATAATAAGTCACGTAAACAGAACTAGAATAGATTTTTGATATCTTTCATGGGTCCTCTAGGTAATAATAGTAACTGTCCTGTCAAGATGCTTGATTATTTCTATAAATTGTTCTGTATATTCCATGCTTCCAGTGTGGTATAATTTAGAAAGTTGCCATTTAAATCCACATATCTTACTGTGATATTAAGTGTATTTAAACCCCATAAAATGCCTTCTAATTTATTTTTCATTTAGTCTATTTAATAAAATAGCAATAAAGTTCTTTCAAGTGAAGGTTATGGAAGGAAAATTGCTTCTACTTTTAAAATATACTCCTCAATTTGCTGTGCCGTTTATTGCACTGCAGAAGTCATTTACCCTCTGGAACATTCACTTAGAATAAAATTATTGCCTAATTTCTTTAAAAAACACTGGA
This sequence comes from Melospiza georgiana, assembly GCF_028018845.1. NCBI lineage: Eukaryota > Metazoa > Chordata > Aves > Passeriformes > Passerellidae > Melospiza > Melospiza georgiana. Next base: position 23,795,708 of record NC_080434.1, on the reverse strand, counting down.
GATTGGTCATGTTCTTCATAACTTTAAATGCAATTTTGTACATTGTTAATGCTTCATGGTTATGCCTAGCAGTAAATCCAAAATTTAATTTATCCTTGGTATTGTTTTCAATTTGCTCTCTGAAAGCTTTGTCTTCTTCCAAAGTCTTCGGAGAGGTAATAAAGAATGACAAAACTGTTATAATGTTGATCCCTAAGTTATCTTACAGTGTTTTATGTTCCACTGCTCTTGCTCTCAGGTTTGTTCTTATTACAGGAGAAAACATTTTTAATATAGCCTATATTGTTTTTGAAGATGTATGGGCAAGGCAAACTTGGTTCAGCAGTGCTGCTGGGAGATCATTAATTTCTGATGTTCCCAAATATTTTGAAGACATCTAGGAAGAAACATTACAATAGCTTTAAAACTCTTGAATTTAGTTGAAGTCCAAGTATCATTTCCGTGTTGAGGAACTTCTGTTCTCTTTTCTTCTTTCACCTCTGTGTGCAAGCCTTTCCTTCAGCCTGTACTGTGTACAGAGAATGAATGTATGTTGTACCAATGACATCTTAGTATTTAATTTCCATACTTCACTGATTTTCATATAAAATATTCTCAATTGACAGGTAACAATATGTGTTTCCTACACTATCAGCCCTAAATGTACCTCTGGGAACTCTAAATCCAGTGGTGCTGCAGCTTTGATGATGTTGCTGTGGTGAAATTATATTTTTCATTGTACCTTTGCAATTTTGCTTTTTTCAGTCAATACAAGTATGCAACTTGTTGCAACTGATGATTTAGTACACAAGAGCAGACCTAAAATCAGTTTGCCTTTGTTGCCCTGCAAACTATGGCTTGGGTTTTTGCATCCTTTTGGAGCAGTTCTGTTGCTGTCTGGTTGAGTGTTACACTTCACGCAGTATTTTATGGATAAATGCCCCAAACAATGCCCTTCCCCATGCACTGTGAAGAGATGCTTCCAAAAGGAGTTCAGTTCAGGGATGCAAGAGAATATGAAAATTACCCTTTTTGGACTTTTAGCCTGGGTTTAAGGTTTTAGTCACTGACCTCTTGCTGTTGGCTTTGGTCAGTTCTTTTCCTGAATTACTGAGATTTATGCCTTAGGCTCTTAGTTTTTTTCAGATATATCTGCTTAGTTTTAAAGACTTTGATCTTGGTCCAGCAAGGTTCAGTGGTGTGGAGCTTGAGTGACTTCAGCACTCTGAGCTGCTCTGGGACTCCTAAAGATTCTGTTCCACCCAAGAAATGCCTACCTTCTTTTTCAAGATAGTGAATAAATCCATTTGTCTCCAATCTGAAGTAAGGTTGGTTCTTTCAACAATATTAAATGCCAGGGATAATAGTAATTTTTATTATTCATTTATGTGAATTGAAAGTACTAAGTGAGTTTCATTTGGCAAAGTTATTGATCTTCCTTGTAGTTGTCCTGTTATTTATTTACCTTGCATCTAAATTCTCTGCCCTTCATTGAGTGACTCCTAAATATCTTTTTTCAACACAATATTCTGCCAGACATTAAAGCAAATAAAACTTTGAAGAAACAGTTGGTCTAATATTGGAAATCACAGTGGCCCTAACAAATTAATTGGGTAGAAATAAAAATCTAAAATAAAAATTTAAAAAATAATAATAAATAAAAAATGAATATTCACACATGCTACCTGGCATTGAGATCATGTGATTTTTCTTCTCCTGTATATAGCCAGGTGTGTTGTTGGAGGTTGTGTGGTTTGTATGTGAGGGAGGGTGGTCCTGTGGTGAAATGTAACTGCAAAGCTTTTTGGTCAGACTTGATAAACAAAGAAATTGCCTTGTCCCTTTCCTTTGAGAGGTCTTTGTTGAGAAGGCACAAATATCTCATAAGAAATGGAAAAATACTAGGCCTGAAGTGAAAAGGAAGGAGCAATAACTGGTTGCAAAGATATAAACATGGGTGAAATAACAGTCTAGACTCTCATGTGTTGCTTGTGGTTGACCATAAACCTCTTTCTGTGTAAGGAATATTTGTAATGCAAAGCCTTTCTTCCTGTTCATATTCTGATGAAATATTTTATTAAAGTTTTTTCAGAAGCCACTTGTGATTTTCAAATTTTTTCCAAAGAATTGAGCACATTGTGAAAGTCACTGCTTTAGTCCTCTGATAAAGTTAGCTTTGAAAATGTCTTTCAGTAATGAAAAAAGAAGGATCTTCTTGTGTGGGAAGCTAACCGAAGTGTTGTAGCAAATGTATGTCTAATTACTTCTGATGGTAAGACAAATGCCTATATTCAAGTCTTTAGAATGTCTTCTTGCACTTAGGTACAGACAGAAACACCTACAAATCTGTTTTCAGAACAACAGTGTGGCTTCTGCTGGAGTTTGTGAAGAACGCTCTGGTTTAAATATTTCTTCCAGTTCCAAAAATAACATTTTTTGCACTTTGGCGACACTGCTTATTCTGTTGTTCCTAAATTATTTATGAACTTTGCAAAATACCTTTCACTTTGTTTGTGGTGCCACTACAAGCTCCACAAGTGGGCTCAGATTTAATTTAATGAGAATTTCCTGTATGTACAGAACAGCGTGGGTGTGTGTTTAGAGAGGCACAAAATTGTGTGGGTTTTAAAGCATGATTTGTTCTTTTTGTGTTTGAAAATTAGTGTTTAATTCCCAAGCTCCTAACTTTTTTTTACTAGGCATTAGGAGCACTTTTGGTATATATTGCATGAACATTTGATTTCATATGGCTTGTGAAAAAAGGTTTCTTTTAAACTCACATAAAGGGAAATGAGGCATTATCTGGAGTCAGAACTGTAGACAGATAAGAGTATAGAATGGCTCTTGCTCCCTTCCCCTTGTGAATGTATTAATTCCACCTGTCTACCATTTTTCCATCTTATCCCTCTCCCTTTCCAGTCCATTGTTACATACAGTGTAATCTCCATATAGATCTTGAAAGAAGAAAGGGTTGGGTTAAGCTAACCTTTGCCTTACTGATCCAAAAGGCATCACAGGAAACCTATTCTCTTCTCCTTCTCTCTTTTCCTTTTTTGTTTTTTCTTTGTTTTGCTTAGTGTTTTGTGTAGATGAAGCCCAAAGTGTAAGAAGAACTGTCTGTGGGGATGCCATTTGTTTTTATTAGTTTTGTTTTTTATTATTAATTTATTCAGCTGCTAAGATGTGTTATCTAGCTACCTCAGGTCTCCTGGGTTTTAGGAGGTATTTATGACTGTTTGTTTGACAAATTGCGTTTATGGTTTTCTCCTCTCAAGCTTGCTTGGATTCACAGAATTAATGCCATCTTTTCCTGAGGATCAGACAGGGGCAGTGCTTTTGGAGGCAAGGATAACAATCCCTGAGAGTAGCTTCATATCACACAGAAGTGATTGGTGCTCTTGAGTCTCTCATCAAGAAACCATGATAAGGATGCTGTACGCTGTTTTCTTCCGCTTGAGAAAGAGCTTGGGGATATTGTGGTGTTCAGAAAACATGAAGGAAGTGTATCTAAGTTAAAGTAGGTGTGGGTAGGAACTGCTTTGCACACCTCTAGTCCCTGTGAAGTGGACTGCAAGAGGAAACTGCCCTCCTTGGTCAGTAATAGTCCAGCTTGTGGTTGAGGTATCAGTAGGCTCTATAGCAGCTTCCTTCTTTGAAAGGTGTTTTTTTAAGAAACAATTAACACCTTGATAGCAGTGTTGGTTGTTTCTTCGTTTCCTTTTTAACTGTGGTGTTATTCTGCAGGAAATGTTTAATTTTCACCTGCCATTGGTTGTCATTTCAAAGGGGTTAAAGCAGAGCTCTTCATCTCCTCTCCACTACTGCCAGGTACAGCATTCCTAGTAGCTGTGGGGAGCATCGTCTCTTTGCTGTTTTTTGGCCTATAACCTTGAGCTCATCTCAGTTTTAATTACCTTTATATCTCAGCATCTGCTTCCTTCTTACCTGATTGTGTTTTTACATGAGAACTCTTAACATGCACCTTTTGTTAGACCTGTGCAAATGTGAAAGTCACCACATTTTGCATTCTGATATTCTATTTTCTATTCTTGGCAGGTGACATATTTTCTAATCTCCATCTACTCACATCTGCTGCCCAAATATTTTTCATAACCTGCGGCTTGGAACATTTTGCTTGCTCTCAGATAACCTCCCTTTCTCTATCACATCAGAATCAAGTGCTCATTTTTTCTGTCAGTGATGCTGGAGCCTTTCCCAACCTGCGCGTTGTTTGTGTGCCATCACGGCGTTGTGTCCTCTCTGAGACGGGCAGTGACACAAGGATTTTGTCACTCACATGTTGGCATGCTACTTTTTTTATTCTACGCTTCGTTGTGTTACCTTGGGGAGCACTTGCACTGACACACAAACCCATTCACCACCTTTTTTTAAAACAGGGATTTGTAATTCCTTGTTTCTGTAGGAGAAGGCTGGAAGCAGTCAGGTGTGCCTGTCGTCCCGACTGCCCAGCTTCTCGCCACTCCTTGTCTCATGGCGTGTGTTTGGGCTGAAAGGTCTTCAGGGCAGAGGCTGTCCTTTCCATTCTGTGTTTGCAGTCTGATAGGGGCTCAGGAAAGGCTCTCACCTTCTACAAGAGGATTTAAAAGAAGCTAAAAATGCAGGAATTATGTATATTGGAAATGACCAGTTGACAACTCTGTAGCTAAATAACAGCTGCTTTAAGAGACGAGTTGGTTAACCCATGAGAATGGGATAATTTTCCTCTTTGTCTTTTATCATTCTCACACACTGCCATCGCTTTTCAATTTTTTTTTCTATATCTACTAAGTTAATGTTTTAGTTACTTTATTGAAATATACATTTACAAGCTGAACCTTTTTGTAGAGAAGGAAAGAAAAGAATGAAGAAAAACAACCAACTTGTTGTTATACATTTCTATAATTTGAGGTGAACCCGAGAAAGTGAATTCTGAAAGTGAAGGTCAAAACTATTGCAAAGCTTAGAAATTGTTATAAAGGAATCTTCACATGATTGTATTGAACTACTGAAATCATGAAAAAACTTAGATTTCTGTGAAATATAACTTAAGAAAGCCATGTGTCTTTTGAAAATTTGTTTGTTTATACAGAAGAAATATTTTGTGTAAAGCTCAATGTTCAGACTAATTTGATAAAATATTTTACTTGTACTAATATCCACTCAGAATGGAAGAAAGCAGGCTGTAATTCAGGCAAATTAAATTTGCCTTCCAAATGTAAATATCAACCCAATGGAGCTTCCACAGCTTTTTGCTTTCCAGCCTTTCGAAGCGAGACCTCTCCTTGGCAGCCTGGAGCCTCAGGAGCCAGGCAGTGATGATACAGTTCTCTGCCTTAGAGAGCTTCATCTGTGAGCTGCTTTTCTACCTTCCTGAGTCTTTCTCTTTTGCAGTGCTAGTTTTTTGTGATCCTTCCAGTTTTTCAAGTTCCAGTATTTTACTGCAGCATTACTGCTTTCCCCTCTTTTTGGGAGCAGAGCTGCAGTGATATTTACAGCCTATGAAATATAATGTCACTTTTCAGGCCTCTGCAGCTGGTTTTTGATTTATGTTTTGGAGGTTTTTTTGGTTTCTTTGTTGTGGTTATTTTGGTGAGAGTGTTTTGGGGTTTTTTTGCTTGTGTTTGGTTTTTGTTATTTAACTTCTGTTGTTTTTAAATGCCCTCTCTGCTCTTCTCTGCTGGAGATGTGACTTGTTCCATAAAGCAACTGGCCTGTTGGAGATGTGATCCTGTTTGCAACAATGGCTAACACTTGATGTGTCAGAGGTAAACATGGCAGGAAAACATACAACTTGTCTTGCTGAAGGTCTGAAGCTATTTCAAGAGGAAGAATACCTTTGTGACCTCTGTGGTGAAATCCTAACACCCAAGAGTGTGACCTTGCCTCTTCACTCCAGCTTTCTTGCTTTAAATGGAAAAAAAGGGTTGTTTTTTTTTTAAATACATGTTGCCAACTGTAAACTAATGATATAAAATTGTCTGCAGAAAGCCAATTGAAAGGGAAGTAAATCTTACCTTGGTTTACTCATAAAGCAAATTATAGTATTGCATCATGGTGATTCATCTTTATATTTCCTATACCAGTGACATAGACATCTTCAACATATTGAAGTGATTGTGTTACTGTGCTTGCATTATTATTTTTGGTAGTATGAAGTAGTTGCATTTCTATTTCAGGCCTAGTAGCAGCAGTAGATAATAAGAAAATCTAGCTGTTGTTATCCTTGTAGTAAGCAGGTGTGGCTCTGTAATTAATCCCTTGTACAGTACTTAAGCTTCTCTGCCACACACAGAGAAAAGAACATTTCCGGATATAGTATTTCCATTTAAATTATAGTTGGGAAAACATGTGGGAGAACTAGTTTTCTAAATTATTATCCATTTTCACCCTCATCCTTTCCTTCAGTTACAGTGATAGTAGTATAAAAATAATTAAATAGGAATTGTTTGTGCTATTTGCTGGCATCTATTCTTTAAAGCAACCTGTCCATAGCTGTGCTCCAGGTGAGGAACTGTTGTATATTGAGAGCCAAACTTGGCTGTCCCTGTGCAATGCAGGGAACCTGCTGTTTTCTCTTTTCCCCCCTTAGCACTAGGGCTGAGTAGCAGAATGGACTTCACTTGAGAGCTGTGTTTGTGAGACCTAGTACTGCCACATCCCCGACATCACGTTTTTGTGTATTCCTTCCATCTTCCTAAAATACTTCTTTAAGTTCACATTTTGCTATTGCAACAGTAAAAGTAGAACTTTAATATAGGGCAAAAGATACGGCTTGCTATTTCTGAGGTCTTTATTAGTTAGTGAAGGCTCAAGTGGGTGTGCATGAAGCTCACTCTCTTTGAAATTTACTTTTTTGTAATACATTACAGTGTTTAGGTGTTAAGTATGAAGCAGAGACTGTGGCTCAGACTGTTTTAGAGTCCCTTGGGATGCATTTAAGAAATAGGAGACAAGGAGTAACCAGGTTTTCCAGATGTTTCCAGGTTGCAGAAATGAGGATTTGATCAAAAGCAGTACTGAGAATAAAAGGTTGTGAAGCGGAATTCTGAACAAGTGCAAAGATGCACTTGTGTATTTACTGATGTGTTGCATAAGTAAAATTTTAGCCCTTTTTGCCAGTCAAAAAAAATATTCCAAGTGTTTCTGGAAAAGTCAATCACTTTGGCCAAGGAGGAGTGGGAGGGACCAGGGCATATTTCATTTAGGTGTGTGATGTTTGACAGTGTTGTCCTTTTAGGAAAAAAAAATGTGGAAACTGTGCTGTTGGTCTTTGCCATTAAATGCTTCAGTGACAAGCAGCTTCCCCTGTGAGGTGCAGTTCTCAGATTCTCAGTTCTGGGAGTGCCCCTAGAATAATTCACCCTTCTTCTCTTTAGTCACTGTTAGCCCTACTTGCTGTATTTAGAGCACAAAAGCTTTCCTGTATATTTGGATGGAAGAGGATGGAGGATCAAGCATGGGAGGCTGGATTTTCAGATGTGTACTTAACCTGGAAGCGGTTTCTTGGAAAAATCAATGAGCGTTGGGCTGCTAGGTTGTGTAGATATTTTTTGTAAATCCCAGTAAACCATGGAAGGCTTTGTAAAAATTAAAGGGTCTTAGAGTCACTTAATGAATCACAAGGAAGGAGGAAACAGAAACGCTCTCTTGGAGTATGCAATCTGCTTTTTCTTGCATGCAAACACTTAACTTCAGTGTGTGACCAAATTCACCCATTGCTGAGCTCATGCAGTGTTTGATCCTATGATGCAAGCTGCAGTAGTTAGTTTTATCAGAATAGAGGAGTGATAAACATGGAATATTCCAGAGTCCTTAAGACTTGCTACATGCTATGGTCTTCTGCTCTGTTGATAGTTATCTATTTGTAGAGAATCATTTTACCCTATTAACTCTGGAAAGATAATTGCAAGAATCATAATTCTTCCCCACGAAGAACTTTCTGGGGCTGAAATACCTGTAAGAAAAAACCCAAACAAACCACCGAACCAGGAAAAAATTTAAAACTTACATGAAATGATGCTGTAAATTCTTTAATATTAATTTTATTTTCATCTGAAAAAAAGGCTCATTGCCTCTGCAAAATTACATACAGTTTCATAATGCTTTTTCCTGTTCTATTGGAGAGTTGGCAAGGGATGGAGAACGCTGCATGATTTTTAAAAATTGCAATGCAATGCAAAGCTTGACCCAAATTTTCCACACAGTGGAAGGTTTGAACAAAATCATGTCAAAGGAGAGACAGTGTGGATTTGAAAGAACAGTATTGATGGAAAGAGCAAGCAGCTCTTCCTTTTGGTAGAGAAAAGACTGTGGTCTTCATAGCTTAAAAGACAAGCATAATGCTGACAACTCCTCAATTTCCACCACATCCCCTGCTATCACTGCTTTCCCTTCTCCATTCTTATACAACCTAAACTCAGTATGGAATAGAACCCTAAATAAGTTCTCCATTTATTTCCCTTATCCTCACTCCTGTTTTTTTTTTTTTTTTCAATGCCACTAGATTAAAAGCCAAACAAACAGAGAAACAAAACAAAGAAGAGAGGGATTAGAGAAATGAGTAATGAAATTGAAAATTTATAAATTAAATGAAGCCCTGGTAATGAATAGTACAAGTGCATTTGGGTAAGAGTAAGGAAAAAAAATTGCTTTTAAATAACAACCAAAATTCTAAGTGTTTAATTTTTCTTTTCCTCCTGGATTTTACACTGATTTCCTTGTAAGACCAGTTCTGCTCTTTTTCACCCTAGTTGTTCTTCTTTGAGAGCTTCTTGCCATCAGTAAATAGTGTAGCTAGCACAAACAACATGAGGTAGCATGTATAGCAGTTTTTCCACAATGCTCTGGCATTTAATCTGGAGATTTTCTAAATAAATAATAAAAAAATTTATAAGGTATACTGGTCCTACTGTAGAAACCTTGATGACAATTATGGGAAACCAAATACCATGGAGTTTACAGGCAGAAGAGGAATTTGATTCCTTATGGAAGGGATTCATTAATTTGTTTTCCAGCCTAAGCGATGTCAGTTTCCATTTGATTGGAAATAATGCTTGCAGTTCAAAGATCACCTCTGAGCTCTGGTTATAATATGTTAATGACATAAAAATCATCCAGATCTAAATCATTTGAGAGATTGCATTTTCTGATCTGTGGTACACTCTGCTACTGTCAAGTAATAAAAACATAAATCAGCTGCAGCTTTTCATCCTGCATGCATTTGTGCGCAGCACATCCACTATTTTGACAGACAGCAGCTAATGGATCAGAGAAGACCTCAGAAGACTTTTAAATATCAACGTAAATCTGATCTGGTTTGCTTTCATAGTTTGCCATTATTTTAAATGAAATAAAATTAGGTTGTGTCATGAGCATCATATTCACAGCAAAGATCAATACATACGCTTGGTTTGTGACATTTTGATTTGGGGAAAAGGTTTCCTTTAGCTACTGCACATCAAATCCTAAGGACACGTACGTGGGTTTGGTGTATCACACCAAGCAGCTGCTTATGCTCTCTAGGAAGAGGTGTAAAAGAGAAGCACTGGAGGATTGTAGAGTACCTATTAATGGAGTCATACTGTGTGAATGTTTTATAGGCAGAAATCTGGATATAGCTGTCAGCTGTGTGTATGGCACCTTTTCCAAACACAAAGTGGGAAGATGTTTATTCTCTTTATCAGGGGTTCTGGGCACAATAGCTGCATCCTCTATTTGTTATGGATCCAGGCTGGTCTTATGCACATCTCACCTTCATCAGTTGCAGCCTATTCTGAACAACCAGGCCAGATCCAACAGCTTTAGGAAGAATGTGATTATTGATTGCTTTTTAAAGTTAGGACCTGAGTATATTTCAAGGCTGGAGCTGATGGCAGCCATCAGCCCCCTGTCTGTGTTCATATAAACAGCAGACATGCTAGGAGGATTATGAGATTAATGTTTCTACCATGTGCTCTCTAATTCTTTAGTATTTATTTAAAACGTGCTAAGCGGTGTTTATTTTATGGTTGAGCAGTTCTAGCATTGCACTGCAAGTTGTGTCTGTTGTTGGCTATTTAACCCCAACCATCATGGAAAGTAGAGACTGTCATACCTGTCAGAAAAGCACAACAGCAAACATGGGGCTGAGCACCAAACCCTTTTTATTGCTGTTGTTGTTATCACTGCAAAGTCAGTGTCAGGGGCCTTGATTAACGCAGGGCAGGAGATAAGCTTTTGTGAACTGATGCTGGGAAATTCAGAATAATGCCTTCTCTGGCTATTGCTTATTCCACTACAGCACACTGCTTGCCTGTTGTGTTTTCACGTTGCCCATTTTCCACTGATTGGTTTTTAAAGTGACAGAACATGTTCCTTTCATATCACAAAGAGCTTATATGTGTGCACAGAGATTATGCAGTGAAAAGAAGGTTCTCCTATGAAAACAGTTGAATGCTGTACATGTGTGGTTTTCCCTTTGATTAGAAATCAGTTCTTGAGGAGCTGGTTATATGCACAGTACAATTCCAAGATAGATTCTTTCTCTGCACAGGGATGCTAACATGTATCAGACAGGGGGACAAATAGTGTTTTCTAAGATAAGGCGAGCATTTATCAGCACAAGCGATAGCTGTGAGTTCTTTTCCCTCTCAGTTATTGAAAGTCTTCATGGTATAAGTATTAATAAAGAATGGTTTGTAAAATAGGGAGGAAATAAACATGGCTCTACTTATTCAATGGGAATGTGCAATTTCTGCATGATATATTAAAAAGTAGTGAAAAGCAGCCCAAAATCTAAAAAAATTACATGTCTCGTGCCATTTTGGCACAAGTGCCATACTACTGGACGTCTTTATACTAGACTTGATGTGGTTTTCAAATCCTTAAATACAAAAGCTTATGTTGTCACCATGTGTGTGTTCTTTTGTCTCTATTTTTAACTTTTCAGGTTGTTGATACCAGTGAGACCTTGTTGTCAACTGCTGACCAAGCTGCTGCTCGTGCTGGTCAGGAACACCCTCTCAGCTTCCTTGTATTCTTCTCAAACCTGTTGCATTTTTTACAAGGACTTTCTAGGATTTCTCCAGTCTCCAGGCTAGACCCGCTTTATTATTTTGTGATTTGTGTAGTGGGCTTGCTTTGTGTTCATTTGAGATTAGAGATGTGTCCCAGATCAATTAGTTTTATGTTTAGGTTATTTAAGCAAGTAGATGGTTGTTTGTGTCAATCTGAAATGTGCATCTCCTTTTTGTCAGACAGTCTGCACAGAAAGTATCTAATTCTTGCAGTTCAAATTCCCAATAACATTTGAAATAAGTTAGGAGAAAAATAAATGTTGCTTCTAAGAACGGGAAGGTTTGTCAAAACAAAGCTGTCTGTAGTAAAACTCCGGCAAGTTTTAGTAATGTTAAGACTTTGCATCAAAAATAAAGGCCAAAAAGTATGGGTACAGAAAGCTAGGATGTGTATTTCCACTATGCCTGATTCAAACCCTCATTTTGAATATGTCTGAATATGTTCCTGATTTGTCTTCTTGAAAATCCTCTCATTTGTAAGTGTGTCACGTTGTATTAGTAATTAACTACTCATTAGGTCTGGTGTTTGGGCCTTGCTGTCCTGTGCTGCAGTTGAGAGACATCATTTAACATTTCATTATTTGGGATAATGCCAGGCAGAGGGAGAAAATCCATCTGTGCAGCAGCACAGCACCTAGGCCACTGTCCTCTGCTGAAGATCTAACTTCAATCTACAGCCTAATTTGGCAGCCCAAATTGGCTGTTCAGGACCTTGGCTTGGGGTTTCCCAGGTGAGCATGGGATGATCAGCACTTCTGTTTAGTGGTATGGCTTCTCTCTTTTCACTTTGTTCATGAAAAGGTCTTAATGCATGCATGAGAACTTCTGCAACCTTTCATGCTAAGCAGTGGAGATTGTCATAGAACAGGAGTAGTGGGACTTGGCTTGTCATCCTAAAATGTGAGGTCTCATTCATGAGCAGAGAGGTTTTGCACTGAAAAACTGCTTCTGTCTGCATACAAACAGTAAGAGTTGCAAAGGTCAAGGTCTTTGAAACAAATAATTCAAAGGAACAAAAAGCCTATACGATAAATAGAAGATATATAATCTCTTTTATAGATCTATATAACAGAGGACCAAAGAAACAGTTCCTAACACTTCTGGAGTGGAATAGGAAATAAAGCCCATTGTACCTTTCTTGAACCTCTCACAGTGCTTAGTAGAAGGGACATAATTTCCTTTCTGACTTTGTCAGAAAATTCAGCTGCATAGCAAAGTGAGGGATTATTTATAAAAATCTTCAATTATGTGAACAGTTCTTTGTAGCTCTCCTTTATCTCTCTAGTTCTATTATTAGTAGAAACTGCAAAATGTGATTTCCTACTTTTAAAAGGAGTAGTCTTGAAATATTATGTACAGTTCCTTGGAAGAAAGCTGGAAGCCCTTCCTTTTGTAGAGATCAAATGTGCTCAGGGATGGGTGATCCATTTCAGCCCTGATCACACATACATATACACACTTGAATTGTGCATATGCCTTGTTATTAGTACTATCTAAAAAACCCCAGACAACAGCCATCACTGGGATCTAGCTAAATATTATCAGTAACTCTGTGAGTGCTGGTGGCCATAGATAGAGGTCCTGAATGATGCATCACTTACCTTGAGCCTCACTGCTACTAAAAATATGGGCAATAGTGCTTGGCAGTCATTGAAAGAATCTCAGCAATTTTTAATTTTTTTCTGTGTAGGCTGGGCTTTCTCCCTCACATAAATTGCACAGGAGAACTTGTTACATGTGAAGGTGTTACTGAGGTGCAATGTAAAAAGGCAACTGCTTATTCATATTCCATAGGGTGCCAGAAAGCTGCCTGTTTCTCATTAAGCAATTTTGTAACTTAGCTTTCTATATGAAACAAAAGATATTTGCAAGTTTCTGAAATGGCAAATGTTCTTTCCTTCTTCTGTGCCTCACTGAACTACAAGTTTGCAGTCAAAACTGATTAGGGAAACTGAAGAGAACTAAGTAAATATGTCTCAGTGTACATTTGCAGAGAAAACAAACCAAAGGGGCAAATAAGAAATGAAAAAGAAGTAGAAGTGAGATTTTTTTTAATGTCATTGGAATATTCATGCATGCCGAATCTCCAATATTTTGCTTTTCATATTTCAGTTAGCTATATGTTGCTTTATTTTATTTTTATGTTCCATGTTAAAAACCTGACACATTCAGAAAAGGGTCATACCCTCTTCCCATACTGAGAATGGAGATTCTTGAAATGACCCAGTGTTAAATGCTCATGCTGCTGTGAAGGTCTGAAGTTAAGTGTGTTGTAGGTTGATTTGGTTTTCCCAAGGTCACACCAGACCAGTGGAATCAAAGGACATGTTTTTCACATTTCAGTTTTGCAAAAAGAAGTAAATAAGTCACAGCCTGCATCCTCCCATTGATAAAAAGCTAATAGAATTCAAGCAAGTTTGAATATCAGTTAATTAAAATATAAAAAGGAAAGGAATTATGAAATGTTAATAGCCTAGTGAAGTAAAAATTGGAGCATATGTCCTCAGAATTAATAAAACCCAAAATTTTGAGAATTATTCTTTATGTACCAAGTTAAGCCTTTAAATCGTATGAATTTGAGTTTCTTAGCGTTGCTCAAAGATGTACTAATCCTGGTAAAAATAATCTTCCTGTTATTATTATATTTTTATACACTTCTGCATCACTAGAAACACTTTTCACCCCCAGAAGGAAAATCAACAAATTTAGTATTTGAATGGCCAATTATATGAAAGAGGATAAGCAGAATTTCTCTATGCAACTTGTAGTGAAAGAATGCTCAATATTTACAGTGTAACTTTAAATTTTTGTGGTGGAGGAATTTTCATACCTAAAGTATTATAGTATTATTCAACATTTTATAATAGAAATTATTTATAATAAAGAAAAGCTTTAATGTTTAATGGGAAAATTAATTCCCGTATTAGTTCTTCTTGGTGTTTTTTTTTAGGTGGAGGTAATTACATATATAGAATTGGTAATTATATATATATATATATATATATATATATATATATATATATAATGTTCTGTATATTGTGGCACACCTAAAAATTAAGCAGATCTTGAGGTCGTAATTTGTTGAATAGAGAAATTTTAGAAGATCCTGGCGGCAGAACAAAGGATGTACATGACGGTTTGCTGAGGAGTCCTAGCGATGGACTCTTCCTCTTGGCCTTCCTCCTTTCCAGTCTGACCTGTGTGTTGCTGTGGTTTTGCTCGGTTCTTGCTGGGACACCTTTTTATCTGACCCCTCTTTATCCGAGCGCGTTGTAGCGCAGCCTGAGCTCCGAGCAGCCCCCAAGCTGTGTGAATGTGGCAAGCACAGCCCTTACCCTGCCCTGCAATTCCCTCTGAACAGAGAATTTCCTCAGGCTCAGGCACTGCTTACAGCACTCCTGCTTTGGCCAGCTGGGAGTGCACACGAGGCAAGCGTGTGCCTGCCTGAAAAATACTGATTTTCTGTGTGGCGGTGTCACGTTGCTGGGTCACTGTAAATTTGCTCCCTTGTCTTTAGTTTTATGCTGAGTGATTGTGGGTTTGCTGGCACAGAGCCTGCCTGCACATCATGAACTCTTGCTCAAAGTGTTTCCAACTTGCCTTCAGTGTGTGTGGGATGTATCTTTGTGTTTGAAGACCTTTGCCATTCCTAACTCTTGTAATCTCTTGGGGGTTTTAAACTTACTCAACTGTGCTGTTGAAAAATTATCTTATTTCTTGAGAAATGTTTTTAAGTGTTGCTGGAAGGTAAATTTTCATAGTATCAGAACAGTTTCACAGTATTGTGAGATATTTTTGGTCTAGCCTGGAAAATATTGCTAAAAAAAATCCAGTTCTAATGGTGGTCATTGGGTGAGCTAATTTCTTCTGCACTATGTGTCTGGTACATCAGTTGTGCCTAATTTCAGGCATCTAACTATTTAACATTGAGACCTACATTCCCTTGATTATGATCTGCTTGCAGGTAAGCCCCATAGTGTTTTTACATGATTTTTTAAACTACCATAATAAGCATTTTAATCTTTCAATCAGCCTTAAGAGCTATTGTGCGCATATTCATCTGCATCTTTCTGTTGGAAAGATTGCTTCAGTTTTCAAATGCCAAATGAGCATATCATTGTGGTAATTTGCAACTGTGTCATGGTGTAAATGTTTAAGATGGAACACAGTATTAAACTCTTTGTATATAGTATTAGATAATTTGCCTAAGTGATCTACAATGTGTATTTCAGCAATAAAATTTTGAAATTAAATAGCAACTAGGTGCAACACTCTGTGTTAAGTAGTAATTATGTAGTATCTTAAAAATCTATAATCCTATACTGAAGAGGTTGTGGGAGCTGCAGGTTTCGAGGAGTTCTGCAGAGTGACAGTGGGGGAAGTTTAAACAGTCGGTATTCATCCTGCTATGTAGTTATCCTGGTAGGGAATCAAACTGTTCCAGTGAGCCAGTGAAGATTTACTGCCTGATAACCTGATGACATTGTTAAGGAACCACCGAATTCATCAAGTCCCAGATCACCTCTTGTGA
This sequence comes from Melospiza georgiana, assembly GCF_028018845.1. NCBI lineage: Eukaryota > Metazoa > Chordata > Aves > Passeriformes > Passerellidae > Melospiza > Melospiza georgiana. The sequence continues at coordinate 23,780,144 of NC_080434.1, read as the reverse complement.
CTGCTTGCACTTTTCCTGTGGGTTTTATGAAAAGAAGACAAAGGGGTATCATTTATTCCAAGTACTCCATTTTACCTTTTCTTTCTGAGAGATTGTTTAGGATAGGATTTAAAGAAAACAAAAACCAACAAAACACATGGTCTTGAGGTTTCATAGGAGAGGTCAAAACCAATGGCCTGGGTTTCTAGTACTGGGGGAAAGGAGGGGCTGGCAGGGTGTATTTATCATCTGTAACAGGTGATAAACCCTTTTGAACATCTGGACATTTACTCAGATGATTGTTTTGACATGTTTAGGTGTTAGATCATTAACACTGAGATTAGTAATATGATCTCTGCCACTCTAATATGAGATGTATCCCAAATGTTAGTCAATGCATCCATGTAGCATGGTAGTAAAAAGGAATAAATTATCTCCAGTTTGCAGGCTCAGGGTAAATATTGAATATAACTACATTCCCAAATCTGCCAAAGATACTAAAGAATGTAGCTGTGATTCACCTAAAATTAAAGAAATAGAAAATATTTGACAAGCCTGGGAATTGGCAACCCACAGCATGTGGGTTTTGAGGAAGACCTTACCTCTGTCGTCTTCAATTCATCTTGATAATTATGAAAGCATCGTGTCATCCCACAGAAGACTCAATGCTTTTCATCTAGAGGTATCAGAGGGTATTTAACATTGCTAATGTGAATTCAAATTCATGTAAATTACTTCAGGAGTGTGGCACATTTCTACCCAAACACTTCTTATTTCACCGCGTACTTGGCATTTAGTTAGTCTTCGGAGGATGATGCATACTAAAGCATGCCTGACATAATATGAAAACAGCAGTATTTTGTGGAAGTGATACAGGAATAATCCATAGATAATAGTACCCTGCTGACAGTGATACATAACAGCCACTTGCTTTTCTTCTGGTGAAGTCAATGCATGCTAAACACCTTCATTTCATACTGCTAAAAACTCAAAAGGCCCCATGATTATTTTAGTCCCTTTTTTCTTGTTTTCCATATACTTCTGGCTGGTAAATAGTATGTTAACCTCATTCAGAGGATTCCCCAGTCCCTATCCAAAAGAGGAAGCAAGGATGTAATCAGCTCTGGCCTCATTAAAATCTTTCTAATGTAATCTGTTGTTCTCAAAAAGCTTAGCCTTAGATCTACCAAATGTATTTTAATTATGTTTTAGATGGATTGTGTCTGGAGCTATGCAGTTGCTGAAGCAAATTAATCCATTACATCAGCTAGTTTGAATTCTTTGTATTAGAATATTTACAAAATACTTACAGAGTAGCTAAAGAGACTCAATACAGCTTTTTCAGCAGCAGTTTCTTATATTTCATCTTTTTTTCCCCAACCTATGCATGGATTCTATTAAAAAAAGGAAAAAAGTGTGTACTTCAGTGTGATGCATATTTCTGCTCACAAAAAAGAGATTAGGAATGATATTAACACAGGTGCATTCATTAGTGAAGCTATAATAATTTATCTAATTCTAGCTAAAATCTTCATCACCCTTACTGGAATTGCTACAATTAAGAATTTATTATTGAAAGCATGCAATAAACAGTAGATATAGTTAATCACATACAATGATAATCTGAAATAGAAAAATAACTTTTTAGTTAAAGTGTGCTATCCTGAAAAATTTGATTTTCCATGGCAAATGATCCCATTTTGTTTAATAAATGCGCAGCAACCTGGGAAGTCAGTGTGTTGACCAGTTCATTAATCATTTTTTACATCTTGCTAAATAGAGTTTTTTGTCTTCAAAGTACCACTAATTACTTCAATTAACTTTGAAGTGTATCTTTTCTTTCTCTGACTGTGCCTGTAATTTTGAACCCAAGAGGGTTTTCTAGTCTTTAGATGTGTTTATTTCATTTCAAGATAAAATTCAACTGCGAACCTCTTTAACTGCCTCTATCCTGAGAGGAAATGTGGGGCCTGGTCACAACTTTTCCTTCTTCCTCCGTGTGGTCTCTTTGGCTGAACGGGAACGTGGAAACCTTGTGGACCTGTTGAAGGTTGGGGTTTTATCCTGGGGGTATTTGTGAGGAATGATGATAAGCACATAGAGATTTTAAAAGCAAAATTATTTAAGTAGGTTGGCATTGAAGAGAGTTGAATATTCTACACTCTGTACTTGAAAGTCAATCCTATTATTCTGTCAGCTAAGTATGTATTCAGGAGCTCATCCACAGGGTATCTTTTTTGGGGTTTTTTTTTCGGAAGTGACAGTGTAAGTTTCCCAAGAAGGCTGAAATCCTGATCTCCATCATATTTTTTCCTCTCAATCAATTATGATACTCAGATGTTCTAACAGAAATGTCATCTAGGAAAATGCAGGGAAAGTTGTCTTGGAAAAGGGAGGAGGAAGAGAATAAGAGGAAGAGTAACACTCTAGAGAAATGATGAATGGAGGAAACATTTCACATTTTTATCACTTTTGTTAATACCTTAAATCTCTGTCTTTGTGTTTATTTTTGATTATTTTTGGCGTGAGGATGTTTTCTGACAGTAGGGATGCTGTAGGAATCCCAGAATGGAGTGCAAGGACTGCTCAAGACGCTGTTAAGATGCATCTCAGAGGGGCAGCCACCTCACTCTGTGTGTGCTCAAAGATTGCCTTGTTAGTTAGCCAGGGAGGTCTGGGGGAAGAGTTTTTTCCCCAAGTGGAGCTCAGTTAGGAGCCCTGGTTTCCTGGGACACTGCAAGTGGGGTTGAAGGCTCAGCAGTTGGGCATTTAAGTTTCTTTGGCCTGTGCTCAGGGCAGCTTAGCACAGTGGCACTGCACTGGCAGAAAGCTCAGCTGCAGAAGCAGCATCATGCTGCTTTGCTTTTGTTTTTTTCCAGTGTTCAAGTGCCCCCCAGGAGATCCTCTATGTGGGATAAACATTTGTTTTCCATGGATTTCATATTCCTTGGACTTGCATAGCTCGACCTTTCTGTGTTAGCTCAGACTGCTCTTGGAGCCTGTGCTTGTGAGAGCTCCCAGTAATACCATGTGAGGTGAAAGGTTTCTTGAAAACTGCAATCCTCAGCTGGTGTTTTTTTATACTTAAACAAACATAGGTCTCAAAAATTCTACATTGTTTGCTCCTTTCTTACTTGTTCATTCACTTCGTGGTGGAAAAAAAAAAACCAAAACACCTCTTGTTTACAGAATAGATAACTCTGGGTCATTTTTCACTGATACTATATTTTCTTAGCTACAAAAGGAGTCAAGAAAGCTGATTGTTTTCCTGGTAACACATAGGTAAGGTTTTAATGCAGGCTTAAGTTTAAGAGACAGAAGAATCTCATAGCCCCATCCCCAAACATCTGCCCATGCCTGAAGTCTTCTACAGTGTGGGTATTTCAGTTCTGGTTATGACAGTTTTTGTTGTGTTCAAAGTTTTTCTCTGCTTTCACAGTTAATGACAAAAACTACAGTTATGGGTTGCAAAAGAAAGTTTATGAGCTACATCAGCTCCATTGCAAGTTAACTTTTCTGCTCCCAAATACTTTTATGGTTATACTGCTCTTAGCCTTGCTATTGCTCTACTATGAAGTCAGAAAACGAGCAAATACATAAATTATAACAGTTAATAAAATCTTACTCAGTCTGACAAATGTAGCTCAAGTTTCATCTTTAAGGTTAATGTTTAAGTTGTATTCATTTCTTGCATTGATTCTTTCCAACCCGCTCAGCTTTTGCTTTGACATTCACATTTGAAACTAAACCCCATTTTTGAACTACCAAGTCTTACAAGGTTTGGCATTAAAGGCAAATGTTATTTTCTATCAGTGATGTTGTATACAACCTTTATATTGCTAAATTAGGGAGAAGTTTAAAGTTTGTGATGAAAACATGAAATTGATGGTGTTGAAATTGCTGGTTCTTTCTTAGATGCATCTTTTTTGATATATAAATTTAGAAGCTGTTTCTGTGTCATGTGTAACTTTGCTGGGCTTTATATGCTGTTGATGATTTAAAGGGAACACAATTTTCTGATAAGCATTAGCAATGTCATCAGTGCAATTCTGTTGCATTGCAAGACAGCGGTTTATTGCAATAAATTCAAATTTATTGGAAGTTAGTGAAATTGTTTGAGTATAAATTTCCCTTAGCATTTTTAACATTCTTTCAGCTATTTGTTTCTCTGAAAAATGCAGGAGAAGGCTCACAGGGGATCATGTACAGTCCTTGTCTGTATATTATGAAGCTTTATTTTTTTTTAATTCAAAATGTTTTGCCTTCCGGCTGCTGAATATTTTTGTTGACCGGTTTTGTCAGCTGAAGATTGATCTAATATCTTCTCAAAACTGAGAATATGAAACCCAATAGTTAGGTATTTTAAAATGGATGGGAAGAAAACAAAAGACGTTCAATATAGGCACTGAATAAACATTTACATATCTGCTATGGAAACATTTTTCCAGTGAGGTCTTTAAACTGAGCTGACATCTGCAAATTCAATAGGTGATTGTAACTATAATCAAGTTTTGAAAAACGGTATATTTTTTTCTTACACAGAAATGTGTCCTATGTTTATTACTATGTTTGAGAAAGGGAACACTTGAACTCTCACCTCCAGGAAAAGAAACTTATTGGTAACACAGCTCCTTAAAATCAGGCCTGAATAGCAAGCTCCTTTCTAATGCTGCCAGTATTGAAAATAGTCACTGATTTGATTCTTAGATTGTTATTACAATTTGCTTGTCCTTGCTTTGATTGTGGAGGGGAAATATGAAATATTTTGCCTTTGAGCTTTACCAACATACAGAAGACCACTTTCCTCTTGAGTTCAGACACAAGTGCATTGTGTGTGCTGTCACTGTCAATCCTTATGGCTTCTGGTGCCCTCTGCTTTAAGTCTCTGACTTAGAGGGAGATGTGTTCCGTCAGTGTGTTCAGGAGCTACAGACAACTTTAATGATATTGAATGACTAACATAACTCTTTATTGGCCCAGTGATAGGGAGGAACTGTGGTGATGCCTTTTGCTTTTTTTTTTTTTAATAAATGGATGGTGTATCCTCTGGAACCGATAGTTGCCAAAACAAATTATATTGTATTTTTTTTTCCTCTTGCATTTTTAAAAAGTTTCTGCCTTAGAAATTTTCCTAAAGGAAAATTGAAGATGGTTTTACAAAGTCTAGAATTCAAAAGGACAAAGGAGGATGGTAATCTGATAGGTATTCAGGCCCATTGGATTTGCTGAAAAGGGAGCATCGTACAGAATTGCTGTTTTAAAAGTAATGACACAGAAGAGTGATTGAAGATGTTAAAAAATAAATTAGACTTACATAGAAGCTAATATGTAGTCTAAATTTGTTTCCATGATGGTGAAATAATTCTGCAACTAAATATTTTGATATAATTGGTGTGTATAATTTATGTAAATTTCCCTTAAAATAATGCATTCAGTTATTTTTATTATTTCTACCATTTTGGAATAGCCACAGAAGTAGTTAAGTTTTTCCTTAACTGAGATTGTAAAGTTCACTATCTAAAGTAAAGCTATTCCCAGGTAATTTTCCAGCTAAGCAGTTCCAACTTTTTCAAATATGAATGATCCTCACCCTAATAAATTTATGTTCATGGAAAGATTAGTTGGTGTAGCCTTGTTCAGAGCACCAGTAGCTGAGGATAAACTGATTTCAAGTATGAAAAAGTATTCTGTGGAATTCCTCTAGACTGAACAATGTTCTTGGGTTCTTCAAAATCTCTTATAAAACAAACAAAATTAATATAATGTATAAATTGCGTCCCAGTTGCTCTGATGTGTCACCAGACTCTCATCTGTGCAGGTACGTTTTCTTCTGTCAAAGTTTAATATAAGATAATTTTAATATAAAATAATTTATTTAAAATACTGTTAGTGACAATAACTTGTTTTGGTAACTGTTAGCATGAAAAACTCTATTGACTGATATATGTATGCCTGTGTGCTCTCCCTTTTGATCTTTCTTGATGTTGAAGAGCTAGCATGGGTGCTTGCAGTGTTTCTGTTTAATTTTTTTAATTAAGTTTACAAAGCTAGATGTAAGCATTGAAGAGTCTCAATGGAATTAAATATTAAAGCACCCTGAAGCTACTTTTAGTGCTGCAAAATGGGAAAATGGAGATAACAAAGGAAAAACACGCTTAACATGTAAATGTACATTTGTAAGTAATAGAATTTGGCCAGGAACTACTGCGTAGGGGGTTTTTTTGTTTGGTTGGGTTTTTTTGTTTTGTTTTGGTTTTGTTTTGGTTTTTTTTTGTGTGGTTTTTTTTTTTTTTTTTTTTTTTGCCTCACCTGTAGTATTTAAGGTAGTAAGATTGTACCAAGGGATATTATATTTTTACAGTGGTGCTATACCATAGGAAACAGGAAAATGTCTAAGTCAGCAGATGATTGTGTGCTAAATGCTAAACTGCCATTGGTGATTGTGTGCTGAATTTCTGGAGATTTCTTGAGTGGGGTGCACGATGTTGGTAACAGTTGGTCAAACTGCATTTGTTATTTATTTGGAGCTGACTACATCTGCTCTATTGTCATTACTATCCTCCAGTTACATGCATGCAGCCAGATTCAGTGGGAATTCTGGCTTGCTTTTCCTATTTAATCTAAGCCAGGGATGCATGATCTTCCTATCCCTGCTCTGCTACTGAGCCTGTGGTTTTGTTGTTGGACTTGAAAGGCATTTGATCACAAGCCCAGTTACCACCAATAACAAATCTGAATAACCATGAGGAAGCATTTCTTCTCCAGATATCATGCTCCTGACATCCCCCATGCATCATGAAAGAATTATCTTCCTTCTGATTCTGTGATATTGGAAAGCTTCATTACTGTCCTTTCTACATCTCTGCTCTCTGTCAAAGTTTCAACATTCCAGAATCATGGGAAACTCTGGAGACATTTTGTTGAAACTCTACCACACTTTTCAAATTAAGAACTATTATAATCTGCTGTTTCTTCCATTTGTTGTTCACATTCTTGCTGGTATTCAGAAAAGAAATTTTAAAATAAAAAATGAGTTTTATTATTAGACACTGTAACTCACTGTGAAGAATGCTGTGATAACAAAAGCAGGCAGCGAATGCAATATTGAGAATTTTATGTCAATATTCAGTACCAGAATTTCAGGTTGAATTCTCTGTTGGCTATACACAATGGTCAGATGAATTTTAAGAAGAAAATAAGTAACAGAAGGGACAAAAATTGACTGTTGTGTGGAGCTGCTAGTTCAGTTTATATCTGTGAATTAATTTTCAAAGCAGCTGGGTAAATTCTGGTCTCACTTATTCTTTAGTCACTTCACACACTAATTTCTAAGAATCATATCTGAGGTAATGACTTTCAGTATAGAGTTTTCTCTGTACACTTCTAGATCTTACTTGTAGCTCTTGATTGCTTGTGCATTAGTCATTGCCATTTTTAATATTCTTAGACATTGAAATAAGTAAAATCAAAGACAAATATCCTGGATACAGCAACAAAGAACACTGTTATAAATCTTAATTACTTTTCTTTTACATTTGTCTTCAACAAATTATTCAGACAGAAATAGGACCAAACAGTATTGATGCTGGTTTCTGTTGAGACTGAGTTAATTTTAGCAGTAAAATGAATTTTTCTATCCTTGAGAAGACAGCTTTGTGATTCTTCTTGATATGCATCATTTCCACTGAACACAATCAGAGCCAAAATCCTCAATTTTTCTGTCTTGTTCCAGAGAGAGTAAGAATTAAATGCTTAACTTCTAAGGTGTTGAATATGAGACCCATTCTAAAAGAAGTGTTTGGAGTTCTCTCATAAACTACCCAAACAAAACCGCCTCCCTTATATACTCCTTTCCTTCTTGTATTTTTGTTTTAAAAGAAATCTGCACATATTTGGTTGGAGTCTTATCTAGCATGTAGTGAGGAGCAGAAAACCAAGAGGCAATTCTGATTTCAGGCGTATTCATTGCACCTGAACTTCTCTCTGCAAGTTTCAAACTTCACTGACTCAGTGCTGATTTGATTCAGTCTCTTGTGAGGGCCTTCAGGAAAGTAGTTTTGTCTTTAAATTCTTTCAGTAACAAAAGGCATATTCCAAGACAGCAGTTTTTATGACAATGCAATGTAATGATACCCCCATGAAAGAGCTTATTTGCATCTGTGCTTGGCATTGCAAAATGCAAGGTGTGTTATGCATTCATTTTAACATTGATTAGTGAAAAAGGAACTGAACAAAAACCTGACCTTCCTAATTAATCATCCCACGTGATCATAAATCTGTTTTGGTATTGCTACCTTTTTAATAAGGTGCCCTTATAAAGAGTACAGCAGTACAACTCTCATGCATTTCTGAATGCAACTTGAAATGTTTAAATAGTGACCTAACTTAAAATATGTATTGATCCTGTTTTATGCTTTCCTAATTCTAATCTGTGGCAGTAGACACTGAAGCATCATAAGGACATCAATGGCTTTCTAAGCAACCAAGAATTGGAGATTTTGCCTAGAAACTCTCAGCACTCTCAGGGTTCTCCCACTTAGGTGATGTGTAGACCTGCAAACCTGACCTGACATCTCCTTACCTGCTGAGATATTAATGTTAAGCAGAAATTAACGTGGGCCAACCCTTCAGTGCTAACCTTGTGTTGTGATCTGATGCCTTCTGACATCCAGAGTCACTTTAGAGTCTCAGAAACCTGGATATGGAAAGGCATTAAAAATGCACTCTCTTTTCCTCTCATCATCACTTTCCTGGGGTTTTTAACGTCAGGATCTCAGTATTTTGTTGCTGACTGCATTTTTCTTGTCCCTGCTTTTAAAACCTCTGTAGCTGGTGGGTTGAGCAGATGTCCACCCAGCCACCCTCTCACTCCCCTTTCTTGGTGGAAGTGTAGGACAAAATAAGATGGAAGAATTTATGGGTTGAGATTAAAACAAGAAGTCTACTTACCAGTTACTGTGACAGAAAAACAGACTCACCTTTGCATAAAAAAAAAAACAAAAACAAAACAAAAAAACCCAAACAAACAAACAAACAAAAAAAAAAACTTAAAAGGCCCATAGAAAGGCTATCTAGCTTTTATTCTCATTTGCTTTTTCAATTTGAATGCATTAAATGTTCCACTGGCCTAAAACAATTTCTGACATAGCTTGGAATAGTACTTTCTACTAAAAATCTCTCCTGTTTTCTTGCCTTTTCTGCTTTTAAACTCATCTATTGCTAGTATTATATTGGATGAGTGTTTCAAGAAGTACTAATTTGAAAGTTAGAGATATCCAAAGCTCTGGATATAAATTCAAATTATCATGATAGTTCAATTTCAAAGAGATAATTAGGTAATCCTTATCTCATATATCTTTAGTCTAACATATTTTCTGCAAGTCAGTGTGTGAGGAAAGTAAATGGTCATTTTGGCTTCAGTAGAAAGATATGACTGGATACAATTTTTCATGATCATATGATAAGGTTGTCAGGATCTCATACAGTATCCTTCCTCTGAATTCCTCCCACAAGGTTTGGTTCAGGATTTTCACCTTTACTCTCTCTGTGTCAAGTGGTCAAGCTTATCTTCTTCCTATGCATCCAACTGTATTTTACATTCTCAACAGCAGACACTGTGTCAATGGCTTTGCTTTGCTTTGCCCAGTTTACCCATTGATTTGCTTTTCATGTTGAAATGGACTTTGTCATCTCGTGGGCTGTGTAAGCTTTCTTGACTTGAAATCTATCCTTCCAGCTTGTTATTTTTGACTGTAGCTTGGTGTTTCTACCCCCCAAGTACCCTTCATCTTCTTAAACCATTGAATTTTCAGCATTAATGTTTGATAGCTGTGACCTCAAGATTGATTAAGTCCAGTTGACTTCACCTCTCTGAATATGGGAGCAGATTTTCAGCTTGTGTTAAAAAAAAAAAAAAAAGATGCTAACCAGGACCTGACTTTGCTTTGTTGTAACTCTTTTGCCACAAATGGGAATAATTTCAATTAAAAAGAAAACCTAGATGTATTAAGAGACACATATTGCTATTTTTCACTTAGTATGGCATTATGTGTAAAACTTCATTTTGAAAATATAAAAGCATGGAGGGGAAACCCATTCTCTTTATTTTTCTGTAGAAGTAATAGATAGCTTGGAAGCTTGTATGCAATACTTTTGTTGTCCTGCCTACCCAGCCAGTGCAATTTCTCTTTCTCCCCAGAAATGAACAAGCAAACAAACCCTGATCAAACAGATTACTAAACGTGAGAAGTCGGTGCTGAATTATTCTGTATCTCAAGTAATTGCTTCCAGGTGTCATCTCAGTTCTGTGAGAGTTGTCAGTTGTTTGATAGTATTTTGAGAATGTCTCTGTCATGCCTATTGATTTTCTTTCTTTCAGCTGTACCACATGAAATATCAGAAGTCTTTTGCTATTGTGATAAAAAAGTCACTTATTTTTTATTTTTTTATCTGTGTGTCCATGCAATATAAGCCACGTGCAGCCTTAGGACCGTCAGTATATAAAATAAAAAAATTATACTGAGGTACACATAGTTACCATATATTGACATGATTTGAACCTGTAATATTTTCCGGTGCACAAAATGTGTGAAGTTGGTTTTATTTTTTGAACTCTGAACAGAATAAGAAACTATTTACAGATACTTCAGGAAGTAAATGGGGTTAGAAGGGTTACTAAATTATTTTATTGTCACTTGGGAGAGATCTCCAAAAGGAAAGATCAAAGCTGTCTATTGAAATATTTTCAAATAGCAGGATTCAAATGGTTTTAAATACATACTATCATTTTCTAAGCAGTTGTTGTGTGTTGTATATATGAAAACCCGTTTCTGATACCATCTACAATTGTTTTTCCCCCTAAAGAAAGAAAAAGGAAAACTTTCAATATAAATCTCTATGTAATGTTAAAGCCCCACTTGGCTTAGAGTGAATACTATAAATTAAATATAGTGGTAATCAGCCTCAGCATTTAGCATGTGGTATGGAAATCTGTGATTTCCATTGATTGCAGAGAAATTATGCATATGCCATTTACTCAATATGCAAGCAGAGCAAAACTCATTTTACCACTGGCATTGGTGTATTTTGCAGTTAGGGTATATCTTTAATCCCAGGTGGGCACAGGGCAGTTCACAACTCCTGAGCCTGGTGCAGCAGCAGTAACCAAATGCATGCTGAATTTGAAGCACAGAAATAGCTTCTGTAATTATGGCTGAAGGATTGCCCTGGATTTAGTTGTGTTGAGCAGCTGTATGCAGCCAGTGCTCGGTGTCTTGTGTGGACCACTCATCTCATGGACACCCAGCTGCTGTCAGTACTTCTGTTTCTTTGTAAACTGATTGAAGTTAAACACTCTCCTTAAAAACTTGTGTCTCAGAATGAGGATGTTTCAGCAATAGCTGTCTTTGATTTTTCATGAGTTGTGTTTCCTCTTGTGAAGCTGAAGAATTGGCTTCATGGCTGTCTTCACCAAGATCTTACTCAACTCATTTAATGAAAGAAACACATTTATATTTACAACGTATGTCTTTTTTTAAATTAATAGTAGTGTGAGGGAGAAATGTGTCTTTTGAGCTCTTCTAACATAATTTAGCATGTTGACTTTGGGTTGCTACCGTATTGTTCATTCCTGGCGGAATTACATTCCTTCACAGCAAGTTAAGTAATTGTGCTGCATTGTTGCTCTCAGAAGTTTAATTTTTAAGAAACAGTTTAGTTGCAAATCTATCACTTTCATTCAGGTGTTATTTAATAGCTGATAGAAAAGCTTCTGCACTGACCCATGTTTTCCGTTTCTTTCAAAATACATTTTCCTTTTACAGGTAATAATAACTGTTAACTCAGCAGGTGGACCACTCTAAGGTCTAAAGCAAGTGCATCTTGAAATAAGGCTAACAAAATGTGAATCTTTAAATAAGGCAACAAAGTAAATGGAGCTAAGCATTAGCTGTAGCAAAATGTAAAGGAATGTCACAATAATTGTCGCTGCAACCACTTAAAAAATCCTCTAGACAGCTGAAGGGCTTGGGAAGCAAGTACAAATTAGGAGAAAATCAAAAAATAAGATACTAAAACCCCAAAAAAGCTCTTGTCAAGAATAAACTTTACAAAATGTGATAGCTTAAATATGCATAGTGCCTTACAACCCCCCCAAATCCAAACTGCCTTGCAGACTAAGGATAAATAGACATCTGTATGTGAGAAGTGGCAGCTGGGATACATTTAGGTAGAAGAAATAAATTTTTTTCTGCAAGCCTGAAAACTAAGCAGAATGTAGTATTTTGCCATTTCCCATACATGAACTCCACACAGTCCAAACAGCATGAGTTTGGAGTTAAATATACAGTTGAAGGATTTTTCTACTCAAATATTAGTTAATCATAAGAGCATAAAGTGATTAAATATATCCTGTCTTTTTTGTGCTATGGAGACATGTAAGCTTGAAATCAAACTTTAAAAATGAAGTATTGAAATTTAATTGAAAATTTCTCTTCCTTGAATTAGTGTTAATTCATTTGACTTTGATATAAACTTAATTTCCACTTTTGAATGTTAATGACATGTAATGAAAAGTTAAATACAGGCATGTACCTTGTAGAAAGAAAAATCAGGAGAAAAAGTCATTTAGCTAATTAAAATACTGTGGAAATTTAGAGCAGGTTTAATCTTCATTCTATGCATTTCTTCTAATGCTGTTCTTAGTTACATTATGTTATCAAAGGACTCTTAGAAATCTGTTGAAAAGAGAAGGATTTAGTCACTTTTGGCTTTTTACTCTTTGCACCTGTCTGATACCTTAAAAAAATTCGACAGGATAGAGATTACACTCTTCTCCAAAGGACTGCTGAGTTTTTTTAACACTTGTATGTGTGGATCATTACGCTCAAAATTATGATTAGGAGCTGCATTTGGGAACTTGGATACTGGACAGATCTATTGAAGAGCATTTCAAGCTTACTAGGATTAGGATGGTGGTTAACATCTGAAGGATGCTTGGGTTCTCACGTTCACCTCCAGACTTTAATAAAAGCAAGGGTTAGGGCTGGTTTGAGAGAACTGCTGCTGAGGATCTCTGGTTATTAGCTTTCTTTAGGCTTACGGAGCTAAAATTATTTTTGGTCCCAGGTGAAATAGTACTGATGAAACAGTACTTTGAGTGTGTGCTTTTGTAAAATTAAGATGCCTTTAGCTGTGATGAAAACTAGGATTGGGCTGCGGTTGGGAGTAGATTCCATAAATCAGGGTATAAGAACTGTTTCTGGGCCAGTGCCCCAGTTTTTGAACAAGTGCTGGTGTGAGGAAGAGCAAGAGCTGACTTCTGCTTTCACTATGCAAAGCAGGGGGCGTTGCTCTGTTTCAAGTTACCAGTTATAAAACCTACAGGACTACTGCTGCTACTTGTGTTGACTGGTTAAAGCTAGAAGTCAGATTAGATTTTGTTAAAGAGGACTGAAAAACTCACTTTATTACAGGTTTTTGAAGTGTCTCATGGAATAACATGTAACAGGCAATGGCAAAAACCACCGCTCTTAATTTTCGTGAGTTTTGGTTCACTACCATTTTATTAAGTTTGAATCAGGGCTTGACATTGCCTATATGTCTGTATATATAATGAGCAAAGGTGATCGAAGCAAAGGCAAAAGTCTCAGCTGAGAATTCTTTTAGGCCAAATAGTTGGAGGAAAACTCCAATGCATGAATTTGTTCTTTGCAGAGCCTTAGTAGCAAATGTGGTGGGATTTTTTTTTTTTTTCCCACTGAAACATGTCAGTACAGTTGCCAAACCTTTGATCACTCTTCACTGTGATAATTTCTGGGCTCATGGAGCTCCTACACAGATGGTAAAATAGGCTGATGTAGTATGTCTTGGAATGACAACATTTCTCATGCTAGACAGAAGCATGGCATGCCTCTGTGAGGGATATCTGCCTTGCTATCACTAGCTTTGGTTGACAGGGCTTGCTTTGGATTTTTTTTCTTCTCTGGGAGGTGGTGTGCACCTAGGAAGGCAAAACACAGGCCAGCATTAGATGAAGGGGGATGATTTAAACAGAGACGTCGTAAGTTACAAACAGGGCATCTGCCTTTCTTGGCAAGAGAACTGAGAACCTGGAATGAGAATGTTTGGGAACGATGGGGATTCATTTCAGAACAAGGTCAGAAACATAAAAGCAAATTACATGGGCCGGTCTGAACATTATTTTTCATTAAAAATCAGCACTCAGGCTTACTGTTAGATGCATTATTATGACCATATGTTAGGACTAAAGCAAAACAAAATGCATTTGGAAGATGCCATTGATCTTTAATGAGTATGCTGTCTGTGATTTAATGAAGCATACAGCTTGACCAGTTCATGAAGTGGAAGGGATTTTCATTAGGGACATGTTGGCATGGCAAATGCTTGGTACGTTTTAGCCTTCATGTTGTCATTTTTACAGTATGGTTTGCTGCAGCATTGAAGAACATTTGACCTTCATAATGCAGCAAAAAGACAACTGGAAGTTGAAAAGCATTTCCAGTGAATTGATTCACTTTGTCAGCATTATTGGTTTTGATAAAAATGTTAAAATTATTTTAATTAAGGTGGGGTTTTTGTTTGTTTTGATGTTTTGTTTTGTTTTTTTTTTTTTTTTTTTGTAAGAATGAGATGCCACTGCTCATCTTGTGTGTAGAAGAATAGTATAATGTCTCCTTGGTATAAGCTTTTTAAAAAATTCTTCTGGAATAAAGAGTATCAAAATGCATATGCAGTCTGGAAGTGAATATTTCAGGTTTATCAAGTTTCTGAAAGGTTATCAGGTTTTTTTTTTGATAAAGTAATGGCATTGATTTCAGGAAATTCAATTTCCAGGATTTCTGGGGGCATCACAAAACTCATTGAGATAAAGAAATATTCATACATAAATGCTGCAGAATCTGACACTTTGTCTATTGTGATATTTTTTAAGTCTCCAAGTGTAGAAGACTACCTGTGCATGATATTTGTCCTTGATATCTCTAAATCTTTGACTTCCAAAAGTGCTGGGCTGTGCTCAGGGGGAGGTATCACTTTTCTGACATCTTACATCTTTTCGCATCCCAGTTAATGCACTGAGTAAATGGACCTTATGTATTTTTCTAAATTTTTGCTTTGTCTTATGTTTTTAATAATCTATAAGCAGGGAATTCACATTGAAACTGACATAGAGAGCTAAGATTACATTCAAGTGCAGAAGTGGTAAACCTTTTTTGTTTCACAGGGCCCAGAAATGCCTGAGACATCCTAGATCTTTGCCAGTGTGATGTTTTTAAGAGCTTACCTATATATCCACACACATGCACACGTAGACGTGCTTTTCTATTATCCCCTGCATAATTTAATTACTTTGTGAATATTACATTTTAAGATTTGTATGGTGTGTTTAATTTAATTCTCTTATTAATTGTGAACCTCTATACACAGCTTTGTCAGACAACAGCCAAGTTTTTCTTAAGTGAATGCCCAAAGACTGACAATTATGAACAGAGATGAAAAAAAAAGAAAGAAATCAGAACTCATTTTTAAGACAGAACTGTCATTAATTTTTTGGCATTATATATTGCAGCAGAATTCATTCCTTTACATTGGTAGATATGAAAAATGAATTGAAAGTACTGTAGAATATATTTTCAGTTTGCATAAAATATAAGCACTGAAAGACAACCAAGCCTAATTTCTGTTTTCAAAACCATGAAGTCTTTTAATAAGTGTGTAAGACAAACTTGAAAATGGAATTTAAACCCCTAAACCATTGGAAGCTGTTCTTAGCCTTACAATACCTTCAAGCAAAGGGACTATTCACGTGTGTCAAGTTAGGCATACACATAATTCTTTTGCTGAATCAAGACCTAAATTTGTCACTTTAAATAGCACTGGCCTATTTTACATGCACAGATTAAAATGACTCTCCATTTGAACTTTTCCACAGCAGAACCTCTTAGCAGTTCCTTGTGGTTCAGGTGGATAAATGACCTCAAAGTAGTCTCCTATGAAAAGTAGGAAGATTGAAGAAAATAGAACAGATGAGAGAAAAGAAAGAGAACTGCAAAAGGAAGGTCAACATTTAAATATCATTACTGTGGTAATAAAATTGTATATTTGAAAACATTATTTTCTTTCAAAAAAAAGGAAAAATTTAAAAATTAAAGATTTGACTTTGTTGTAGATGATCTCCATCTCCTGTTGACATTTTCATCTCTTCTCACTCTATTACAAAGAAATCCACAGTAAAATCATAATGTACTCTTGTAAATTGTACATACAGATGTTAACATGAATCCTTTAAATATTTTTATGTTGAAAGACAGGTTACATTTTTTGTGTCCTATTTGCCTTGTTGCTTTAAACACTTGCACATGTTAATCTTCAGTTTGCTCAGCTGTCACCTAAATACCCAAGCTGTGTAGGCACACACAGTCTGTGGTGATTGGGGTGGGGCTGTGTCCAGCCTCATCCCCATGGGTGCAGCTGTGAGCAGCAGGTGAGCAGCACTGACAGCGATGAGCCATGGAGTGCCCAGGGGCACTGACCCATCACCAAAGGGAACAGAGGGCACACAGGGGCATGGCATCAACAGGAGGGGTATAAAAGGCTGGGCTGAAGCACCAGAAAGAAAGATAGTTTCAGCCTTCTGATGTTACGTTACTCTATATGAGGAGTTGCCTGAAGCCTTCTGATGTGGTATGGTGTTACTCTGTATGCTTAATGCTGAATGCTTAAAGCCTTCTGAAATTGTATGGGGGTGCTCTGTGTGTTGTGGCTCTCTCAACTGTGATGTATGCTGTGACAAAGCTGTGTTACCTGACTTAAGAACAGCTTCAGAGCCAACAACTTAGGGATTGGATTGCCAATATGTGTGGATGTGCCTTGTATTGCTCTAACTATTAATCACTGAAAGATAGAAAAAGTAATTGTAGCACAAGTAACCATTAAGAACATTCAAGTAAATGTGTCTGGAGGACATGGAGATTATAACACCATTCTGTTGGGGAGGAAAGCTGTTGATTTTCATGGTGGACCTTGGCAAAACTCCTGTAAGGAGGCCAAGTGTTCTCCACTGCCTTGCTGTACTTACATCAGAACTTGTGAGGGTATGATGGTGAAGTGAGCTCAGCTTTATGGCACAGTTTTAGAGCACTCAGCTTCAGAAGCTTTGAAGTAAATAGGTCTTTAGTCTGCCTTTTCAAGTGCTTTTTAGTGGTTCCAACTTCAAAAAAGCTTGAGGTTACTGCAAAACTCCTAGAAATACCTGCACAGAGGACGCTTCCCTTTGCATATTGAATGCAGCGAGGCCAGTTCATTCCATTACCTTTTGTCCAGAGTGATCCAGATGAGATCCAGGGAGACCCGTCTTGACTTGATGTGGCTTGGTCACTGTTTTCTTTTCTGCAGTTTGGCAGGGGTGCAGGAAGACATTTCCTCCTGTAGCACAGAGCCTCTGTGTACATTTCCTGTGTAGCTACTTAATGAGTAACTCATAATGCAGCTCAATGATCTCAGAGATCTTTGCCAACCTAATTGATTGTGTGTTTGTGATTTGCATCAGCTGCTGATGTGTTACGCTGCCCTTATGTTACTGTGCATTCTCTAAGCTGATAAAAGCTGGAGAGAGGAACACCAGGATTTCCTTGGGTCCCCATCCTTGTGTGTGTAGGTGCCTCTCTTTTGGTGGATTTTTGTGGTAATGAGTTATTTTCAGCCGTATTCCAGATAGAGCTGTTGTCTTTATATAAACCAATGCTGACTCTTAGTTTCTGCCTGGATGTTACCCTGCTGCTGAAATCTACTAAAAACGATGATGATGACATTTCACAGCTTACCTTTACTTTTCACACATTTTGAGATTGAGAAAGGAAAGAGCTTGAGAGCCACTTACCATTGTTATGGCTGTAAGATTTTCATATAATGGAAGTTATCCCACTGTTTAGAATGAAAAATATTCATAAAACAATTTGTAGATCTATTGAAATAACTGTCAAGTAGAATGTAGGTACATTTGAAATGCTCAGTGGTTCTGTGTAATTTGGGTTATAATTCTGGTTATCAGTACACACTAAAAGCAACTTAAACTTGCAGCTGCAGTTCTCTACAGCTGTTGGTCATCTGCTCTGTACAGCTTGCTCTGCTCCACCCCCAAGCCTCAGACTAGTTCTCTGACCAGCAATTTGCACACTGTCCATTTTTTGTTGCATGATGAATAACTGAACCTTGTTTCATCTACTATTAAACAGCTGCAGTTTTATTTCTTAATACATATTTAACTTTTGAAACACTTGAAGCGTTGAAAATAAAACTCTGTACAAGACCATAGTTCTGACTAGCTCATCTGAACAGACCATGATGAATAGACAGTATTGTGTTTTTCTCATTGTAGTGTTATTACTGTGCTCAAGTTTTACACAAATAAAAAGGTAAGTCCTGCTCCAAGGAGTTTGTGATCTTATTTATTAGCTGTACTAAATTTTAGTAATAGAGCGGCAAGTGGTGCATTTGGAAATTAAGAACTAACTTGAGATATACAGCTGTAGCTGCCTTACCCAAACTTTATAGAGCCAGTCATGCAAAGAAAGTGAACTCATAAATAATATAATTAATTACTCCACACAACATTTACCTTGAAGCTCTTTTTTCTTTTAATTGCTTTTTTTTTAAGTTATCCCATGGCTTAAAGGACCATGATATAAACTAGTATACCTTTCTGCAGAAGAATTTAAGAAATTTTAATTTTAATAATGCCATTGTGAATTATGGAGTATTTAAAAACTTTCCCCCCTTGCATTGCATCTGAAACTGGATAATGGAATTTAAAAGGATGTCTTGACTTTATCAGTTTTACTCTTACAGTGAAAACTATTTTCATTGTCTTGCAGCAGTGAGAGAAAAGCTTGGTAGTGTATTCCCTTCCTTAGAGAAAAACTCATGCAAACTAAATAAATACATTAAATTATTGGGCAAAGGTTTTCTGTCTTTGGCTCATGCACAAACTGTTGCTATTTGCAGAAAAGAACAAACTGACAGTTTTACAGTAAACACAGTAGAAGTTTTGCCAATAAAGCTTATCACTACTCTATAAAATGATGGAGCCATTAGATTTCTGTCTCATCACCACAATACCAAAAAATAACTATTTTAGTCTAACATATCATTCTTAGAATGAATCAGCATGATATTTTTGAGATTGTATTGTGATTGTTTTGCCAAGAGGGAAGTCTAACGCTTTGTTTGATTTTGGATACAAGATATTTGTTTCCTGTGAGTTCTGAGTTAATATCACAAATCAGCAGAGTCAACCTGAATGTTGCTGACGCTGTCAGAAGAATCCAAACCCTATACATTTCTCTTGAAGAGATGCCTGAAATTTTTCTTTTTTTTTTGGCCTTTGTCTCTCCATGTTTAGGAAACAAAGCACCACTTTTTGTGGTGGTGTTTATCTGTTGTTTTTTAGTTATTCTCCTTCTGTGGTTCCCCCCCACCCCAATATCTGCTGATCTAATACTTTTTTGTGTCAACACTATTCTTTAACAGAGCCACTTTTTAGTAGCTTATGCTCAGGAATGTGTAAGCATGCTTAAAGTTCTGTTAAAAATGTCATTATGGAAGATATAGAATTAACATTTTAAGCAAAAGTTAAATTTAGTAATAAAAACCTCTGCTGTTGTTGGGTCAGTGGAGCATGTGTATGTCCAAGAAATCATGTGCTCCACGCCCTCAGGGAAGCATTGGAAGAGGCAGCTGTTTCATACACACTCAAGATTATTGTCCCTTCTTTCCCATGAACTGCTGCCAGCCAAATGGCTCTTTGAAGCTAAGGGATGGCAGCAAGTGAAGCTCTGTTGCATGCTTCTCACCCATGAAATAACAGCAAATTTGGTATGTAGAATTGTATTTAAAGCATATTCTTGATAGCAGCTCACACCACAGCAGTACAGCAAAGCTTCCTAATAAACCAAAATGTCAATGTAAGACACAGAAGTGTTTTTGTCCTTTTGTCCAAAGGGCCATCCCCAGTAAATCTTCTTATAAATCTCTGTGACACTTGAAGCAGGTGCTGAGAATTATTGGCATTGTGTGGGTGGGAAGAGAGTGAGGCAGGGAGGAGCCTGAGTGATTTATTTACCTGGCATCTCACAGCACGGAGCATCTTGGTCACACACATTTTGGGAAGTTGTGCTTGCTGCTTTCCAGTGGAATAAACAGCACCTCTGACTTTGAAGGAAATCGGACGAGCATGATATTGGCAAAAATTCTGATACTGAGGAGAATGAGAATGGGAAAATGGAAACCATGTATATTACAGTATATGGTTTACTAAAGTTTTAAAGAAACATGATAGAAATCAAATAAGAAATACTAGTCAAGTATGTTCTCCTTCCCAGCATACATTGTTTGTAAAGTGGGTTTGCAAGGTCAGTGCTAAAGTAAAATCACAAAATAAACAGGAAGTGACCTCTGTCAGCTTTTATCAAAAGTTCACCTTAAGAAACTTATGCACTTTGATGTTCTTAAGAGGTTATAATATAGTCAGTAATAAATGTCTCTTTTCTGGTTTTTATTAGCCAGAGGGCCACATGAGGTTGTTCAATCAGAATGTGACAAGTTCATCTGAGAACAAAGACAAACAAGCAAAACAAAGCTTGTCTTGTTGGCAGCATTCCATGGAAGGGGTAACCATGAAACTGTAGTTATGGGTTCTCATATAGAACTCATGCATTGTGTACAGTACCTCTCTCCAGAGCCAGTGAAAGCATGGAGAGACATTGGTGGAAAAGATTAAATTATATGCTGCAAGGAATGAAAGTCCTCCATAGGAAGCAAAGTCTAGAGTAGACAATGATAATCTACTTGCCTGTGTTAAAGGATGCATTTTAATCTTCAAAGATTAGTTTGTAACCTACAGTCTGGTTCTCAATGACTCTTTCAGCCTAGTTTTCCTATGTCCCCTGTGCATTTTGAGCTGCTTTTCATTTCTTTCTTGGTATTGTTAAATTGGTAGACAGCACTGTTGTTTAGTATTTTCATTTTAAACAAGGTATTTTTAAATGTCTACAAGGGCTGAAACATCACATATCCTGGAAGTAAAAGCATATTAAGGACAGCAAGCTTCTCATTTTGCTCATTCCCTATCCTTTTATATGGGAAATTACACAGCCCTTTCAAAAGCAGCCTATTCTCAGCACCAGATCAAATTAAAAGTGTCAACACAGTTTGGATGATTTCAGTTTCTATTTTTGATCTGCCCAGCCTCACATTGTAGGTTCATGGCTACAGGCTGGCAGATCCATGGTTCCAAATTCCAGCATTTCTGTATGGATTTTTTGTTTTCCCCCCCCAATATTCTGTGAAGTGAATTTCTTCTCCATACAGTAGGAACTTCAGTAACCCAGTAAGGCTTTTGCTTAGCCAAGTTGAAGCCTATGTGCTGCAAAGCAGATGTTGATACTTTATTTGCTCAGGCTCATCTTTGCCTTAGTATAACAACATCTTTGTCCTACCATGACAACAGCTGTGAGGGGACTATGTCCCTTCATCAATTCAAGTTAAGGTTTTCTGTTAAATTTATCATGCAGTGTAGTTGTCTAAGCCCTCCAAACATGAATGGAAAGGTATACATTACAACTGTAATTTTTCTTGTTTTAAATCATGTGAACTCAAGACCTTCACAGATTCCTTTTTCTTTTCATTGAACCAAAAAAAGGCACCTGTGTGGCTTAGATTTAAACAACTAACTCTTAGCAATCTAACTATTTTTTTTTAATCCCTTTAAAACATTCACCAAAGTGTTTGTTTGGTTCCCCTTCTTCCCTCAGTAATGGCTACTTTGACATGATGCCCTTCTCTGGAATGCCAGGGGCTGGCTGGAGCAAAGACCGTATTGCATCTGCCACCTCAGCAGTTTTGAGGAGACAAATGCTATACAAAGACAATTTTTCTGTGGTTTAATTCTTACCGGACTTTTGACTCTATTGCCTTGAACTCCTTTCTTTATCCCTCTCCTCTAAAAAAGTAGGGATCATGTATGTGTGCAAAACCAGCAATGTTTTTGCTGCTTGATAACATTCCCAAGGGCATTTTTTCAATCTCAGGTTTTATCCTTCTGAGACTTCTGAATCTTGAAAAAATGATCAGAGATCTCATGGGAAAAAACTTTTTGAAAACTACTTATAATCACAAATGTAGCAGGAAAGTAGCAAGTTCTTCAATCATGATTATAATTTTCTCTCTTCAAATTTTAATTCACTTGGAGAAATCAGGCAAGGGGAAAAAATCAGCCTCTAAAGCTAAATTGCTTAAGTTTGAGAAAAATCATTGATTGATGATTTGTGTTATGCCGCACTTTAACTGAACCACTCTCCACGTCACATATGTAATCACACCAAATTTTGCATTTTAAACTTTTCCTACATTAAAACAATAGAATAAATGCATTTTTTACTCTCGCTCTTTGTGTATTATATGAGAGCTAGGAGCTAGTTAGCTCTCTTAAATGCCATTGAGTTCAGTTTATCAGCTCAATTTTTGGATGTTTACACTTTTTAATTGGAGGTCAGCTCCCCATTGTACTTAATGTTACAGACTACACAGTCTACAGCAAGTTTATATTTAAAACCCTAGCAAATTATGACCTTGGTGAAATTATTTACCATGCTTTTTTGTCTTCTGGTCATTTATTTTGCCTCCATAGGAATCAGAAAATAAACAAGGATACTGCATTTGTATTTGGACTGTATTGCATTACTGTTCAGCCCACAGAGTTTAGTTAAGAGAGAGGTTATCATTTATCCAAAGCAAGAACATATTTCCTTTCAAACATCTATCTATAGTACTCATAAAATGTAGCTATAATGGATAGCCAAGTTACTTCACTTTCATACTTCTCTTCCTGATCTTCCAAGTTAATCTCACATATCTGCATTGGCTTCAAAAGTATTTATAAATTGGTTTGGAATGTAATATGGGTATCAGATGATATTTTTTATTAAGCAAGTATGCTTATGGGAAGTTTGCTTCCAAGAAAGATAAGTTGGAGAACATTTGTACTAAATATTTTACAAATTATTTTGCACATATCTGAGTCCAGCTGTGTGTCCAGCACTGTCCTGATTCCCAGGTATTTTCAGTGTAACAATATTTCTGATAAGAATGAGTGGTTGTTGTTTTTCAGATGGAGTGCTCACTGGTTATCAGTTTGTGGCTTATGCTATTTTAGATAATTTATAAACAATAACCTTACTAGCCTAAGGAGTTCCACAAAATGTTATCTGCGAGTTTAGCAGATGTTTTACTAGCAAAACTAGCAAAAGTGTGATAAGGGTAAGAAGGATGAGACTGCCATTCCTGCTCCTCTACATGTACTGCTATAAATCAAGAATATGCTTTTTTTAAAAATTATTTTGCTCTTTTTAAGAGGAAGGATTTGACATACAGCAATGTTTAAAAAAAAGTGAGTATTTGGTTGACTAATTTAACTTACACTAATTAAGCCTCAGTTCCGCCCATCCAAAATAATATCCCACTGCTGATTTTTTGCCTACTATTATTTTATTGTGGTGAAATAATTCCTTGTGCTGAGAGTGGTACTGATAGCACCTCAGAGCTGATGCTTCTTACCCTCTTGTATGTTTATGATGTTACTTTTCATGACAGCAATAGTCTAATGATGGGTGGACTTCCCTGTGGGACAGGATTTATAGACATATAAATAAAATGAAGCTTGCACTAGAAAAACTGTATTCCATTTGGCAGGCAAATTTGTCTTTCCCATAACTTCAGTGCTTCCTTGACAAAGAATTTGTTAGGGAGATTTATTTTTCTTCTGGAGCAGATCAGATTTATGCTCACAAATGTATGGCCATACAGCCTAATGACTAACATGTACCTTTAGGGGTGGTGCAGATTGCTGGTAGAGAAGTTTTGCCATTAGGTTATCTCACTTTGCCAGATTCAGCATTTTTGTAAACATGTCCAGTGATAAAACACTCCCAGGCTGCAGTGAAGTTCGCTGATGTCTCTAGTAAATAGTTCAAATCAGACTTATTCATAGAGTTTCTCCAAGAGTAATTCTTTGTCTTGATTCTTAAAGTGCTTTAGGGCCCAGCAAGAAATATGGGATCCTATTCAGAAGAGTATTCAGCCATCAGCAGTCTAAATATAGTGTCATGGGGAAAAAGCTTAGGTAAATACTACCGGGAAGTCTGAGACTGAATGGTTTTTTTTTCATGAACTGATTATCACAAGGTTTTATGCATTCAGCTCATGCTCATTTTAATAGTGTCATGAAGTTTTTACTGTTTCTACATCACTGCTTGAAGGTCAATAAAAAGATCTGATAAAAGATGACTTTTACTTACCTTTATCTTCAGACAGATTATGTAAATGTGACATTAAGATGTCTTGTCATATAATATCCAAATATTCAACCCCTATTACTTAATAGTCTTTGTGTTGGAAGCTTTTTAGTTTGTTCATTTTGAAATTTCTTTTTTATGGTGGTCAGTCCACCAGCAGACAAAAAATATTTTTGAGGCAAAATATTCTTTCTTTAGCAGCAGCAATGAAAAAGCTCTGTTGAAAAGACTGTGTTAGCAAATCATATTATAGAAAAATATTAAGTGGCAAGCTATGTAATATATATCAGATTTTAGAAAAAGAAATGTTTCAGAAGACAAAGAGTAGTGTCATAATTGAAAACCACTGAAATGAAAAAATACACATGTTTATGTTATAGACTGAGCAGCAAGGAAAGGAGAAATTCTTAGCTCTTTGACTCTTGCAGACCTACTAGAGTGAAATAAATCAATCCTATTAGAGACAGAAAAGCATTAAATTAACGCCGCTGGGACCAGAGTTTTCCTTGTGTGTTGTTTCCCTGGACCTGTGCTTTCCTCTCTGCCCTTTCATCCTGCCAAGATTTTGCTCTGTCCCCTGGTAGGTACATTAAGGGATGTGACACAAGCAAGAGAAAAACAGTATGTTCATAGGTTATCTGTGTTCTTTTCTGCTGTTTCCTACCAGGCACTTTCAGTGGCAAAGCACAGGAACCCCGTTTTGGCTATTACTGACACGAGGTTAAAGTGTCGCATGCTGTTCAATTGGCTAATATGCAATTAATGTATCTCAGGCAGATGCAATTTGACATGAATTGCACAGTTCTGAAAGACTTTGCTGCCTTTCCTTATAGCAAATTGAAATTAAAATCCACTTAAATTTGTAAGTCAGTTTATTTTTAAAATCCTCTAATATAAGTAATAGTCTTTAACTTCTACTTTTCCAGATGCCCCTGCTGCCCCTGGATGCAGTCTAAGGATGCCTGCCGCTTATTCAGGCAGTTTGTGCTGCATTAAAATATTTTCTTTTGAAAGAGTGACTTCTAACCTAGACAACTAAAGAAAAAAACTTGTTTTTACTAGTGTAAATATTGAGAGAGTTATTCTGGACAGGTATTTTTTTTTGCTTTCATAATTTATTCTATATCATAAAAAAGCTGTTAGCCAGTGCCTGTAGTGTTACTCAGTGGTTTTTCTAATTTAGAGCAGATGTAGTACCTAAAGCTATACTTTTATCTCCTTTTAAGAATCACATAGATTATCAGTTTTATTTTCTTAGACTTATAAAGTCTCTATACCAAACTTGGAGTGCATCCTATATACCGATTTATAGAATGAAATTGTATAGGTTCTGCACAAATATCCTGCAGTTACCGGGAGGATACTTAGCCTGTCTGTTATCCACTGATACTATCAGTCTTTCCTGATAATGCTGCACATGTCAAACTTGCATGTTATTGCCTTAGAATATCAGTGTCTATATGACAGAATGCAGTGTAATTGTTATAAGTTAGTCACTCTATGTTCATTCTTGCTTTGGGATCCCTGAAGGAGACTGAATGTTGAGTAGGACCATAATTCTGTATGTTCCCTCTTGGTTACACTGGTTGAAATTTTGTTGGAACACAGGAGGAAGCAGACAGAAACATCTGCTCTGTAGTGTATTACCTGTGTAATGTGCATGTAGTGCACGCTTGGCACAAATGTAGCGTATCCTCTGATGACAATACAAAGATACACTCAAATCTTGGTGCAAACTGGCAGGGCTGTGGCATTAAATATTTCTAGTCTCTAGATGAGCAAGCAGCTTGTATCAATGGAGAGGAGGTAGAGCACCAGAAAACACACATGAACTTGGATAGCTAATGGCTATCCAAGTATGTGTCATTTTACCAAAAATGAGCTGTAATACAGTGAGAAGTCAAAGCAAGACATGCTAGATACTACACTTGAACCCTACAGGTAAAGATGCCGGAATGATATTTAGCTGGAATGCTTTTGTCCCTAAATTTCTTCAACTTCTGAGAGCAGAAAAACATAATTATCACCATATTTTTCAGAGCTGCTAAAGCTTCCATCTGGAAAAATTCCTTGAAACAGTCTTTTTCATTCAGACTGTATCTGGAATACTGGTAAGCGAACAGAAATTTGGGGAAAGAGCTATAATAGCTGAAAATTAGGTTGTTTTATTGATTTAATTTGAATGGCTCAAAAATAGTAGTAAAAAAATGGATGCATTTAGAGCATATAACCTAAGGTAGCTTGTCAGGACCTCTTGCATTCTCCATCATTATCAGGAATGCCATTAAAATATCTGCTTAGTGTTCAGGAACCATAAAAAAAACTAGGCAACATTAAGAAAGGAATACAGAATAATGCTGAAAATGATATAAGGCTGTCACATACATTACTGGTGTGATTTTTTTGCAACAGAATGTTCACTTTTTCTGTCTCGTGTCTTATAACAAGCCTATGTCATGTAGGGTAAGCCTGTAAGGGTCACAGATGATAGGTAGTAGAATTGCTTCTTATTTTTCTCTTAGCACACATCACAGCTCATTAAAAGACGTTATTATGACTTTTTCCCCTTGACTGGAAACTTTGGGGAATCAAATGCATTAATATTTAGCATCAAAATCCTAATTTTTAAGAAGGAAGCATTGCAAGGAAATATTATTTGGATCCCAGAAAACGTGGACCTTACTAAATTGACAGTCAGTAGTGAGCATGAGCTACATAAACTCTTACTTTAACTTGGTCTTTCACTTCAGGTATCATCTCACTTCCAAGTTAAATGAACACTTAAAATGTGAATCTGGACAGCTTCTTTTATCTCCCTGTTTCCCATAATTTTAATAGTATTAATGCTAATTCTTTATCTGTGCTCATGTCTGTTCTTACTTCTGTTAAGGCATTTTAAACATCTCAATAAGGACTAAGCAACTTCAGATTGTATGTTGTTATAATTAAATATATCAAATAGTCTTGTCAGAGGCCATGGCAGTGACATTATTATTGGAGTAGAGAAGTACTGTTTTCTTCTTCTAAAGCAACATTTCATTTAACACATTTCAAAAGTTTCAGAACTTTAAACCTCCAGTATGTCAGCCATTGGTTTGCACTTGAGGAAATCATAAACACTGTGACAGTGCTATATCTTCTGTAAGTCCACCCTTGGGGCAAATTACCGTGACTTCCACACAGCTACCTTAGGAATTAATTGGATCCATAATATTCTGAGCTTCAAAAAGATTTAACATCTCTTTGCTCTCTGCTAGCTTTGGGAAATGTCCTGTGTTGTGAGATCCCACGTTTCATTTAGTTTTACCAGTTCCTGAGGGAACTGGCTTTTTAATTACATTTCTGGCTAAGAGGACACGGACAGGATGGAATGAGATGAATGGTATTTCCTGGAAAATCAATGGGCTAATTAGACAGAAAAAGCAAAGCTCCATTTTGCTTTTGCTTGAAAGTCAAACCTAACTTTCCTTACAAGATATGACTCTTGCTTGTAGACATGGCTCCTTCCTTCAGTTATGAATGACATTAATCAAGATGTTATGAGACATGGCAAAAGAACTCAAAGGTCAGTGAAAGAAGACATACCATTTCTGAGTTTTGACATCACTCATGGGTTCAGTTATGGTTCTATTGTGACTTCTCTTTCTGCTTCCTGGATGAGTCAAAATAATTTTCTAATTTTGCAGAATAATAATAGAATATTCAAATAAGTAAATAGTTTTTTTTCCACAGTGTGGAAAGCTTTAGAGGTTTTCTTTTCCTTCTTTTAAATCCATTTTTAGAAAATTTAGATTTTTTTTTTATTCTTTTGTCAGTTAATGTCATTGTAGAAGAAGTGTCTGCCTGATTGTAGTCCTTCTTTGGATAAAGTCTCTCATTTCTTTGAGTTTCTTCTGAGCAAGTGTCAATATTGATTATGTGTAAAGATCCCTTTTACTAATATCTAGTTCATGTGATTTATGAGGCAAGCGTCACTGAGTATTAAATGTATTTTTATTGGAAGTTTCACGGTAAAGCTCATCATGATTTCCCTAACTTGTCGCCAGTTTGCATAGATTTATTACCTCTTCACTTTCCTGTTTGAAAATTTTCCACTCAGTTAATCCAAAGGTGCATGCTAAGTTGCTGAAGCTGGAGTTTTTAAGGACTTTTTCTTTCTTTATCTAAATTAATAGAAAATAAACTAAAATATAATAAGGAGAAAATCCCAGACTGAATTCTTGGGTCAAACATGTTTGAAGCTGTTGGACATCTTATTTTCCCTTCTAATTACTTCTATAATGGTAGGTTCTCAGCTTTCAAGACTCTTACATGCCAGCTGAGCTGCTGTTGGGATCATTTTGACTATGCTAGTAGGACTAAGTGTGAAATAGGGAGCAGAAGTTTCCTTATTGGGTTCTTCCTCCTATACTTCACCCAGGCAAGGCCCTCTTGCAACTATCCTTCTTTGAAAGCAGTACCTTTGTTCAATATATGTTGTGCATCCTCCATAGTTTGTCCATCTAGGAAAACTAGTTTATTCATCTGTTAGTGAATTTGGACCCTCTAACCCAGAATTAGCTGTGGCAGTGTTTTGGGTCTTGGGCTTGTAGTCTAGAATTCCGTAGCCACCCTCTCCGTGCCTGTTGTGTTACAACACATGATGAGAATTCTGGTGTTCAACAGAGTGTGTAGGAGGGAAGGAAGCAGTGAATTTTTAAAGAAAGAAAGAAAAAAAGGAAAGTCTGAGGCATCAGCAGCCCAAATCAACACATCAGCTGTGGGGTTTCTTTTTTCCTGTTTTGGGAGCCATGAACGGATTTTCTCTTGTCTAGGTTTCAGTTTTTCCTTATTTAAGCGTGTTACTGTAATCTTTTGCAGCAGGCAGAGGAATGTTGTTAAGTTTAATTGAATTTAGAGAACAGCTTTGTAATCCTCCTGTGACATTCGCTAAAGGAACATCTTCTATCGCTCTTTATTTTCCAAGTGTTTTTATGTAGTTAATGTGGAAGAAGGTAAACAAATAACATGTAGAAAAAGGGAAAATGGTCAGAAAATGTGGAAAATTATGCAGAGAATGGTGAGAAAGAAATTAGTGAAATTAATGAGACTGGGAGAATGGCTTGCAAAGGAATTATAACAAGGGTAAAAATCTGCATCTGAGGATTCTTTTGTGTTTCTTTTATGCAGTATTTTGGTCATATCTCTTAATATATTCCTAGTATACATATTCTGCTATGCTAGAAATACAGCTAAATTTTGAGCACAACTGCATTATATGTAATCTTATATGTGTCATTTCTGAAGCTCTTTCATAGTAAATTTAAAACTTTATTTCTGCTTTTCTCAAGGTTTGATTTCCTAATTTTGTTACTTTTCATTGTTTGGAATAATTTCCTTCATCATTCCTTTCAGAAACCCAGTAACATTTTTGTTATCAAGTGTGTTTTGTGTTGAAAACTCGCACAATTAATTCCTGAGTCTCTTTGAGTGACGATCACTTCCATGTATTTTTATTTCTTCTTTCTTTTTTGTTTGGGTGAGTTTTGTATGATATAGTTTGGTTTATAAATTGATATTTTCAGCTTTTTAAGGACACAGATGTTAGGAGACATGATTTGCACTGTTTTTTATATAGTTCTGTCAGAAATCTCTCCTCAAAGAGTTCTTCTATCTCTGTTGACTTGAGGCTATTATTTTTAACAATAAGCGTTTTGAAAAGTCAGAAATTGGCTACATGCTTGTTTCTAATCCCATAGAATGTTAGTCATAGTTCTGTATCTGAATGCTTTTTGAGACTGCATTAATGAGTGTTGCAGAGGTGTGAAGATCCACAGCATGTGGTTATCTCAAATGTTAGTGCTGTTTGTTTTCAGGCCAGTAAATGGAATGAGTTTTGAGGTTTTGCCCACGGGAATCAACTTGTTTGACTTTATACTTAAGGAGGAAAAAGTTCTGCTGGTTTTGTAGCTGTTTATTTTCTGATGATCTCATGTTTTCTATTCTTGACAGGTCTAAAGTAATTTACTCCTAAATTCTAGTTTGGGCTTGTAGACAGGAGAATTTATCATAAATGGAATGAAAGTGTGTGGTTTTGAGTGAGCATCTAGACTGAAGCTGTGAGGTTCTTGGGATTTGTTGGTCATCCAGGATGTATTAGTCCAGTCCTTGTGTGGCTGAGCATGGACTAGATCAGTAAGGGTACTGCAGACCTCAGCACATGTTCAAAGAGTTCTTTCTAATCATTAAACTGTTTCATGCATTTCTCAACAGGACACATGCACATGGCGGACTGGAAAGGGCATTGGGGAAGGGTGACAGCTATAGAGAAAGCAAAAATTCAGCAGTGAAATGAGGTTAGAGTGTGAATACTAAGAGTTTTTTTCCCAAGAGTGGGCTCTCAGAGTGAATAAACTTGACAGGTTTAAGTTTTTTATTAAATTCTAATTGAAATACTCTGCTGTCAAAACGAAGAGAAGTTGACAAGAGAAATCAGGGAGAGTCTTAGGAAGCAAAAATTACATAAGTGAACTGTGAAGTTGCATTTGCAAAGAGGACAGGGCCCGCAGTAATAGCAGGTACTCTGAAGTCTTGACTCTGACCCTTTTAACAAACATCAGGGGATGTTTAAAGAGTGCCGGAGCTTTGAAGGTCACGCAATCATGACAGGCGTGTCAAAATATTGAGAAATGGTGTAAAATGTGATAAACACTTCTCCATGGTGGCTTTTTTCACTGGTCATGGGGGAGAGAACAGCTATGGCATGAAACACTGTTAGCAAGTTCCATACTAACGTGCTGGAGGATGTGTACTTAAATTCGTGCCATACCAGTGATTGGCATGTTATCTGTGCTTTTGGCACTCGTGTAGAAGGGCCCTACTTTATTAGATGCGCAGTGAGAGGTATGGTTGCCATGGGAACTGCCACTCTACATGTTGTATGTGCTTATTATTAATGTTACGCTTGTATTGAGTTTTTAACACAGGCTTTTCCTTCTAATTGGACTGGCTGTATGTACTCTTTTGCTGCTAAAAAACAGCTCAGAACAAATGAGTGTTTTCATTATTAGATGTTTATCAGACTCAGAAACACAACAAAAATTGCTTTCTATCAAGGTCAGGTGAGAGAGGAGAGCCTTTCTCTGGCATTAATTTTACAAGAAAGGAATGGTAGTTTGCAGTTAACGCATCAAGATAGTGCTTATGTACTTTGGTAAACCTCACTGGATACTCAGTAGGTTAAATTTAAATACGATGCATCCATAGGCTGTCATGAGAAAACATGGAAGCATGATTTTATTAGAGAGCTTAGATAACATTTGTTTTTTTGAGCTTATTTTCAGAAGCTTTTGGGTAGACCTTAAACAGAAAAATCAATTTCAAGTAAATGGATTATAATATTGAATATTCAGGGCAACCTTAGAGACTTAAGAGGAGAATGGTCCAAAGACTGGCAATTTTGTATTAATGGGATGATAATGACAATTATGAATTAGTTATTCTAAACAAACAGTAATCTTTTGTAGAAACTGTTCTGGTAAGGGTCTAAAATGTAATTTATTTGGCTTACTGAGAGCAATCTGAAAATTCATCGTTGTTGTGGGAATGTATTCCTTAAATTGATACAGTCAAGTTTTTTGACTTAACTTTTATTGTTTATAAATAATTAAAAACTTCCTCCTGCTTTTTCAAAGGATTATCTTCCTAACTATTCTATGTGTTTGTGTCTTTTAAAGTAATTTAGCTAGTCAAGGTCAAGTGCTTGACCTTGATCAAGTGCTTTGACCTTGTTAGCTGGCATGGAAGTTCTAGAGAAGGAATAAAATAAAGTAACTTTGGGTAGACAGCACACACTTTTGTCTAAATATATAAGTAACTAAAAAAAATTTTGGAATTTATTGTGAATTTTCAACAGTGTTTCTCAATAATTAAGGACAATTTTAGCACCTTCTGTTGTAGGTTTTCATGAGACTTTGTTCCTGTGGTACATTCGTTGGGGGTTATTTTTTTTATTGGAGGTTTACACTCAAAGAATTAAATTCCTGTTAGCAGAAGTGAGCAGCAGTTAATTACTCAGAACATAATATTTTCCAGCAGGGGGTAGTTTAGCTATAGATCTAAACTTTCCACAGCAACTTGTTTCAGTAGCACAGACTCGCTCAACAAAGAGCCAAATGACAGAAGTAATGAGCTCTTAACAAGTCTGTTAAAAGAGCTAAGATGGAGAGTCACTCAGACTTCTTGGAAAGCCAACTTTTGAAAGTTTCTTTGACAGTACAGGGTAGTGACAAGTTCCCCTGTGCTTGGAAGGAGCCTGTTAGTCAGCTGTCCCTGAATGCGTTCTAATGATTTCAAAAGTGGGAAGTAAGATATCGTTTAATTCCTGATAACTGGAGAGCAAGTGAACTGGCTCTCTTGAAGTTGATTAGAATATATTTTGATCCTATTTAGCTTGAGCTTTTTTCTGCTCAGTCGCTTCCAAGTCAAGATTTCCTTTAGGAGCTCTGGTAGACATTAGTATGAGAAATGCTATTTGCATGAATCCTGAGTTGTCATGCCTGAAGAGGGGAAAAGTCAAGCTGTAAGAGGGTGTGGTGATGCGGTTTTCAGAATAAAGCTAACTTTTTTTTCTCCCTCACCTGTTTAAGCTGCTAGCTTGGGTTTAAAAAGCCTTGGAAACCTGTTGCCACTGGAACAGAGTTGGGCAGTGTTTAATGTATAAAGGATACATGGATCACGAACTGAAATGACACACACAAGGTGTCAGACTTGTAAAATGAGATCATAATTATTTTCTGTGAGAGGTTATCTTTTTTAGAAAAATAAGTCTCTCTAATCTGAACCTGAAATACATGAGATGTCAATAGAATTGCACACCTGGCTGAGCTCAGTGCACTCTGCCATTCCAAGGCTTAGTAAATTTTCTTTAAGAAATATTGGAGTGATATTATGAAGTGATAAAAAAATCAATGAAGCAATGATTTCACAGTCAGATGGAGTGCTTTGTTGTTAAATTATTTTTTTCACCTGGGGTTGCAAGGGCTAAAAAAAGATGGAAGGGATTGCTGAGTGACTTGATGGAGATTTACTTGCTGTGTTATTCCAGTGAAGGCTAAAATGAATCTGCAAAAGATGTTTTTGACTATAGGAGGATACCGGCAATTATTCACTCTGCCGCTCATCATTGATTCAATTCCAAAGCCTATTGACTGTATTGGTGGGGCTGAGCTACCTTCTCATCTTGATATTCTGCATTTATACAGTGCACTTAAAGTGGTTTGCTTGGTTGCTTTTTTTTTCCCAAACAATCAGCAGAAATAGGCAATGTGTTCACTATTGAGAGCTTCTGCCTGAATTGTTGGCATTTGGTTCCTGGCAAGATAAAATACGAGATGCAGGTTTAAAGTAAGAGTTGGGTCTGTTCCCAGAGCTTCTAGTGAGATGGTTAAAACTGAGCTGAAAATTAGACAAAAATTCCTGGTTTTCCCTGTCATTTGTGTGATTTTCTGCTAACTGTGACACTCATAAAATTATGAACGTGTCATTAAAATGCCTGTAATAAAAATTTTCAGAAATGGAACATTGTCGGCGCAATTGCCTTTTACAAAATGAGAGAAAATTAACACTATTAAGGGCTTTGTCATGTAAATAATTGTAAATGTGTAAAAATGAAACATGTTGACATCATTGCAGAAACAAGGGAAAAGCTGTTTAAGTCTGAGTAACTGTAAAATTAAAAAGGAAAGTTATTTTGTTTTCAGTTATGTCATCAGTAGAAAATAAAAAAAGTCCTTAAAATCTAGCTCCCCAGTAAGTAACTGCTATGAAAGTCTAGTATGTCAACAATTTACACTCAGTAGAAAAATGTCTTTGAGAAGGAAGTGGTGATTTTGGGCTGCCATAGGTAGTAGCTGGTTGCATATTGGCTGTTGCTGACCCTGTTTCAGAGTCCTGTAAGTCTTCCCCAGAGATAAGGTCAGAGATGAGCATGGATGATACAGTCACAAATCTGAATTCTCTTTATTTCTCTTTCTCTCTCTGTGTTCTCATTGTTCGTTGATGTTTCCAGCTGTGTGAGCCTCAGGAATCACATAGAAGTGGAGTGATCAGTGTTGAGATAGGCCTGTTAACAGGAACAAAAAAAATATTTCCTGTCTTGTGCTACTTTCTTCAAATAGGAAATGATGACTTTAGGAGAAGTTAAAGGTTAATGGGGGAACAAGCCCAACAGAACTTTACAAGATTGTGCTTGAAAAACAGCCAGCCTTGAAACTGTGCAGTAATAGCTTTTCCAGTCTTTGCCAATCCTTGTGAAGTACTGTATTGGGTAAAAGACAGGAATAAATTTTCTTTGCAAATTGACCTGGGTTTTGTCCTGTAAAAGTGGTGAGGTACAATATGCAAACTTATTGTTTTAACCTAGTGTGGGCTTAAATATGTAATGAGGTACCAGAGTTTGCAGTAACACAGGTGAATTATTTTCTTTTACTTGGATCATGTTCTAGTGACATGATGGCTTAAAAATTATACCAGTTTGTAAAAAAAAAAAAAAAAATTCAGTAGCTTTCACTTCTTTCTTACAGAAATTTTAGTTCCTTTGTGTTACGTGTGGTATCTATGCAGTATTATAGTCTCCAACTTGAAAGTTATCAACTGCATCTGTAAAATGCATAATTGTGAAGACATGTCTTGCAGTTGTTTTCATCTGCTTGCAACTCAGAAATCATTGTTATCCTTTTCAGCAACTGAAGTCTTGCCTACTAAAGAGTTTTTTATGACTAAAGAACAGCTAAACAAGTATTACTTGTCAGTTGTATTTTAGTGCTTCTCATGATCATGCAAATGAAATTACCTAAATAAGCCGAATTTAAATCACTTTCTGTCTTACTGTAAGATGCAAAGCCTGACTTTCTCTTCTCAAAATATATGGGATAATAGCAAGGGGAGGTTGACTGGCTGGTTTTGCCACTTGGGAGGTTTTAGGCGATAACTTACCAAAACTAATTTAGGCTTCAGTGTTTCTGAATTTCCAGAGCAACAAAAAGCAAGATGATATTTCCTCCTTTGTTTTCATAAACCATATGGAAGTAAGATCCAGATAGCCCCTACTCTCTGAGAAGCTGTGACCCCCACAGTCAATTGAAAGTGTACTTTGGTGTGTGATTTGGAGATCTTTGCCATAGAATGATGGCCAGCAAGGCTTCACATTTCCATCCTTCTGTAGCTAGGGTAATAAATTTGAGTTATGAAAAACCTCTCTGGACTATTTTAAAAATTGAAATAGTAATTGTTGGTTTGTGAGTAGAGCTGTGATATATAATTTTAATTCACTCATGCGATGGTCACAGAGAGAATCAGAGCAAAATGACAGGCATTTTGGGAAATAATTACATATATTTTTAAAATGTTTTTCCGAAAGAGCTGCTAGTACGATAAAAAAATGAAATCTCTCATGTTATTGAACAAGTATTATGATAGAGGCTAAAATAAATAAATTGCTGCTGAGATTTGGGAAAACTCATGAGCATATATTGAACATAACAGCAATCTCATCAGTTATGTATTAAGGAGCACAGACAGGGTAGCTTTCCAAAAGGTAGGTTGTTATTCTAAATCTCTGAAGTGTTTCTGTTGTTTTTGTCAGTGTAAGTTTTTCAAAGACCAGTTAGTCTTACAGAAGAAAAATATTTCTCCTTGCTTTTAAGCTGTGAGTTTCAAGTTGAAAATAAAGATTAATTTCTGTCTGGAAAGCCAAATTTCTGTCTCTTGTTGTATTTACATCCTTTCTTAACTGATTATTGATTCTGAAAGAATCCTGAGATGTATCTTGATGTTGTAGACTTTGTAATTTCTTAGAACTGCCAGAAGTAGCTTTGTACTTGAACTTCAGATTGACTTCTACTAAAGTAATTACACATCTCAAGCTGTGTATCTTGCAGTGGGTAAACTCATTTAACTTTGCATCAGAGAACCTGTGTGTACAGTTAAGAAACATGATGAAAAAGGTTATTCCTGATTTCTGAAAACATTCAAAAAGCTGATGAAGAAGTAGGATAAGCTAGTTCAAAAATATGTAATTTATTTTTTCTGATAGTATGTATTTATTTTCTAGCTTTGGATTTGTTTTCTGCATTTCAGTCTTCAGATCATTCTGATTTTAATTGTAGAAAATAACAGCCTGTATTTTGTGGTGATACTACATGAAATACTTCACAGAATTGCAGGATAATCTGAGTTGGAAGGGACCCGCAAGGATCCTTGGGTCCAGCTCTTAAGTGAATGCCCCATAAGGGATCAAATCCACAACATTATCAATGCCTTGTTCTAAACAACTGAACAAAAACTCCCAAGATACAAGGATATTAAAGCACAGAATTAGATTTGCTTTGTCTAAGTGGAACCAAATTATACTGTCTACATGTTGTTAAGAGCTGGGATTTATCATACAGCATGTGAGGTGCCCTGAGGGCTTTGGTATGCAATGGTAACTGGGTTTGCAGGGCAAAAGGGCAGTGGAATGCTAAAGATTAAATAACAACAGAAGAGAAATATGATTTCTAACAAATCTAAACAGATGCTCCAAAGATTTAACCAATTTTCAACAAAGGATGTGGTCATAAGGAAGGGCAAAAAATGCTCATCCAAAATCCTTATGTTTAACTCTCTTGCTAACATCTGGGTTTAGTAAGCACTAGAAAATGTATCTGAGATGACTTTTTCAGTGATAAGCAATCAGAGTAAGGTGACAAATAACATTGTAAGCTCTGACATTATACTGAAATTGCTGAAGGGCAAAAGTCTTCCAGGATTGGTGAGGAGAGTATCAGTCCTTTGTGGCACATTGTTTGAGCAAGGAAATTTCGTAACTTAATACATGTAGAAATTTGAAGCTCAAGTACATATGCAATACATATCAGCCTAGATAGTGTTTAGATATTTTAATTGCTGGGTGGGTTTTTAGTTTGTTTTGTAGTGTGTTGCGTTGGTTGATTTGTTTTGGGGATTATTTTCTCTCCAGTGCAACACTTGAGATATTTTTATTTCTGGCTTGGGCTGGATGCAAACACTTGTACCAAAATGACAATTTTACTCCTGTGGTATTGATTTCTCTATTACTGTAACCCACTCTGCCTAAGTCTGCCCTGGAAGTTCTTTCTGAACTACCCCATTCAGCTGTGAGTCTTCCAGGGACCCAAGGTCTTGCTCAAACACAGCCCAGCTCCATAACTTCGGGTCAGATGTCTGAGAAAATTGTCAAGTTATAAGAAAAAGCTGTGGGAGAGCCTGTAAGAAAAATAATCAGAAAAAGGAGCAAAATTACAGGCAGAGACAGAATTTTAGAGACAAGGATTGTTAAGACCTCACAGAACAGAAAGAAGAATCGATGTGGGAAAGTTTTAAGAAAATAAACTAAAGAAACAGGAGAGGTTGGTTGGAGGTCAGCAGATGTAGCTGTGAGCCAACCTGATTTTTTTTATCCTTCAATATGAAAGCTTAAAGTCAGGGTTTCAGCAGATGCTCAGGAAAAGCATTGCTTTTTTGTTTGGTTTATTTCCTTGTCTTATTTAATTTTGTTTTGCATTTTGATTTCACTTTCTTTTTTGCTGAAAATTCACCTTTGCTGAAAAAATACTTTAAAAATACGTATCATTGGAAATGACATTTTCTGCTTTGAAAGATATAGCCTAGTATTTATGTTCAATCCTCCCTTATTATGTTTTGGGGTAATAGATTCCTTCATGTTCTTCTTCACTCAGCCCCTTTTTCTTTCTTCCTCTCTGTCTAGTGCAATGTCCTCATTGAAATTAAATCTTATGCAGTAATAAACCTTTTCAAGAAATCACTGCTGAAATGTGCATGACATTTAAAAAAATTGAATTTATTGAGAAGAATAATCCAGTCAAAAGAGTGAGATAATGACTGGCATCAATTTATATGGAAACCAATATTTTATTTACAGCATGGTATATTAAAATACTCCGTGAGCAACATAAAGTGAATGCTCTGGGACTGATTGTTATTTTAAAAGGCTGAAATTAGTTTACACAATTAATTTTATTAGTATGAAGAATGATGTTATTTGAAATGAGCAGATGGTTGGGCTTCTTCTAAAGCACTAACAGAAATATTTTGTTTGGTCTATAAATTCAACATTTTTTTTGAAGTATCACTTATTGATGCAGCTCAGAAAGAGAAAAAATAAGGTAGAAACTAGGCAATTAAACATGGTCTTTGTCAAACTGGAAACAAACGCAGAGAAGAATTAATAAAATAGGAAAATATCACTGGGAATTCAGGGAAAATACATAGGGTCAAGAGCAGAAGTTTTATCTTTTGTTTTTGAAAAACAGTTAACACCATTGTAATATTCATCTAACAGCTTTGAAACTGAATCATGGTGAAACAGTAACATTGTTTGACAAAAAATAATATTAAAGCCTTCTCAGAGTAGGATTGAAAAGACCAAGGTGAGGAAAGAAAAATGGGGGAAAAGATGTGGTTATAAAGTTAGTGAGTGCTTGTGAGAGCTGCAGATGGAGAGAAGGGCACTGAACAATGCAATAAATGCTGTAGGGCAGTAATGCTCCTTCTTTTGAGTCCTATGTCAAAGCCTGTTGGACTTGTATAGTCTTAGTCTAGTGCTGTGTTCATTGCATGTGTAGGATATCTTTAAAGGAGAATTTATGCTTCTGTTAGCAGAATTCATTCCGTGACTGAATGCAGATCTGTTGTACTCAGGACTTGAAAAATGCAGGTTGTTGAAGGGGTTGCATAT
Organism: Melospiza georgiana; assembly: GCF_028018845.1. NCBI lineage: Eukaryota > Metazoa > Chordata > Aves > Passeriformes > Passerellidae > Melospiza > Melospiza georgiana. The sequence goes on along the minus strand of NC_080434.1, from coordinate 23,741,045 downwards.
TAATATAAAAAACTAGAAAGAGCAGTGAACTAGAGGAATAGGTCACATGCAAAAATAAAGGGCTTTTCCTTGATTTGAGTTAAAAGTAGTGCTTGTGGTGGGAATCCAGTGAAGAGTACATGTACTTAGAGTGAAGACAAGAAGTAAGCAAACTGATAGACCTGAGAATAAACAACACAAAACCCCAATTAAAAAAATCCTGCTCGAATGTTGGACTTTCAAGTAACCCTGCTTTGTTTTACACTTATGACAGAACCAAGGCTTCATTTATGTGCAGTGCAGAAATTTTAAAGGCAAGGTTTTCAGCAAAGGGCCTGAAGAATTAATGTTTAAGACCTATTTTTCAGTATGAAATCATTGATCCTATTTCAGTTTTGTGGGTTATTTTTAATGAAGCACTTCTGCCAGAAGCAATATATATGTCTCTAAGCTTTCTGCTTGTATTTTTTTCAGAACATGAGCATTTAGAAGTGGTTGGGCAGACTCTGGGCCATCTATATTCTTCTTGCTTGCTTGCATCTTTCACATAACATTCATCTGGGAACCTTCAAAGAGTGCACAGTGTGCCTATAGGAATAGGAAAATGCTTAGATAATTGAGTCCTCATGCTGGAACTGATAAGCAACTTAGAATGAAATTACTCTAATAACTTAATATAAAGATTTGTGGCTGTTTGTTTGCAGCCTCATCAGTCTGTGAAGTACAACAATGCGCAGCTTAAAATGGTCTCAGATTGGATCTGATAGTTTGATAGACAAATTGGAGCAGTGGAAACCTTTGTGCTGCTATGGTTTAGGAGGGCAAAGAAAAAAGGACCTGAAACAATTGTGTTTTTTACTCTTCTACTTTGAACTTCTATTGGTCTCTATATTTTTATTCAATTGAGTAAGTGTCAGCTAAGGATTCTGTCAATGGGCTTACAGCAGTGATTCATACAGTCTCCCTCACTAAAAGAAATGAATTCACTTTAAAAGATAAAGTGGTTGAGGTGATTTTTGCAGTAGTTGATATATGTGTTTGTGTGTGTGGTGTTGTGTTTAGGTGTATGTATAGCTGGTTACAGACTTGATAGAGTAATAGAGGACCTCCTAGGTAATTAACTTGGTGCAGAACTCCTTTAGGTATGCAAGCAGATGAAGGGAGATTGCCTCGAACATTTCTGAAAAGGTTTATACCGGACAAAGTTAAGTGCATGGAGAGGTTGAGATTCTCAGTGCTAATTTAAGGAAAACCTAGAGACTTCCTGATGGAAATGACTGTGGATTGGCTTAGACACACAGAGAGGGATGGCACAGACACAGATGTTAAGGCTGTAGCTTTATTTTTACAACATGATTAACATACCTGTATTTGAGAGTAGTTTGCATTTGGTACCCAGATATAAAGTGACCAACCAAGATGATGAAGGTATTAAAAAAATCCTTTGGGGCAGGGGGTTGTGGGTGTGTGATGTGGGCGGGAAGCATCATAGGGGAACAAGGAAATGCATGCAGCTGAGTTTGAGGTGGCATTCTCCTCCTTTCTGAGGTCATGATTTGCCAGTTTGGGTTCTTTAATGTGTTTTCTTACTTATGGGCCAAGACCCAGACGGTTGTTTCTGGGTCTGCTAATTGCAGGAGCTAATAAGTGAAGCTCCCCTGTGAGGCCTTTTGAAAGTTTGCTAAAGCTGTGATGTAGCAGAGGAACAACTGTTCTGGGCAACTTCTTTTTTTTTTTCCTGGTGCTGTGGAGGAGTATGTGCTTAGCTCTTGTCCATCAGGAGAGGTAAAACTTGCTAGTCTCTGCTGTATTAAAGGACCATGTGCTTGGACATAGGTGTCTCTTATTCTGTTAAAGCTGAACAAAGGCACTGCTGTTTACTTTTTGGCAACTTGGTAGCTCAGGTGAGTTCAGACTTTTGTATTCTTGTGCACCAGCATGCAATCATCTTTCTGATTCGTGTTCTGGTGACGGTGGCATTAGTGAGTCGTCTTTCTGCCTGGCCAAATCTTTCACTAATGGGAAATCTTTTAACAAGAAAAGTTTCTAGGCAGAATCTGGGCAAGGCCCTGAGACTGTTATTTTTATATATATTGCTATTTGAGACCAGACACATAATTGCTGAGAGCATCATGGAAAGTACCATGGCCTCTGAGTGATCATTAGCAGCAGAGTTTGGACTGAATTCAGCACTTCCCAGCTGGCCATAGACAAGAAATGGAATTACTGGAGTAACTTACTTAAGCAAAAATATCAATTTGTCTTTGCTTTTTGTGGATATGTAAAATAGTTGCATGAGCACAGTTAGAGCCAGAAATGCAAGTTTTAACTACACTGTAGCTGAGCCTGTGTTTCATGTTAAAATATTAAAAAAGCTTCAGTGAGACGCCCTGTACTTATGATCAACAATAGATATTTACTGGAAGGTTTAAATACATTGCCCATGCCAGTATTTGAATTATTTGAGTTTCTAGTATAGCCTAATGTAATTTGACACTGGTAGGTCTGGAGACATTTTAAATACATAAATACATATGCATGAAAACCTGCTCATGTGATTGTTGTATTCAGTGCAATGTGCTTTGGGTGATCAATCATTAATAACACTAATAGTAACAAGAGAAGAGGTTATGCCCTTCTTGACTTTCTTGGATTGCAATAGCACCTATGGGATTATACCATGCACCTCTGAAATGGGTATCAAAATTGATGCTTACTTTGGAGCCTGTGCTGTTAGTATTTACACCATGCTTGCTGCTTCTGGGCCTTACAGACAGTACTTGTGTTGGGCCTGGAAGGATCCTCTTTGACTCTCTTTGGGTTTGGACAATGTCCCATCTTTGAAACTATTGGTTATTCCCGATGGCTGGAGGTCACAAAAACAGCAAAGATTTATTCAGGCAAGTCTCAGATGGATTTGCCCTCTGGGCTCATGCCCCTGACAGAATCTGTGTGAGTGTGTTGGGAGCTTGACAGCTGGGCCGGATGCGGAGGACCACCAGGCCTCTATCTCTATAGCTATCACTTATATTACGTGTGCCTTCTAGTAGGTCAGTAAATCTTTGGCAGACACCATCTATACTTGTTTAAACATGGTTAAGACTTTGTATTCTCTGGTATATGCTCCTTTACCCTTGATCTTTTAAAGACAAAGGCTTTGTGTGACCCAAAGTACTGTGCTACAGAGCCCAGACTGTATTTCAATAAATGTTGTAGACCCTACTGTAGAGACTGGTAAAAGTCTTGGATGAAAAATCAGGCAAAATAAAGTGGAAGGGAAAGAAATCAGTGATAATGAATGTGGGAGGAAGAAAATTATTTAAACTATGTTTTGTATAAAGCTAATTGAGATTGAGTACTTGCAGCTGTATTCATGTGTGTGCCTTCTTTCTCGTATGAGAAGATAGTAAATTTTCAATATATTGGATGTGAAAATTCGTGGCAGGTACGTTTTTTTTCTACAGAATAATATGATACATTGAGCTATTTGCAAAAGATGGGATGAAATAATAGGTGATTAATTGTCATCTCAAATTCAGCCTCAGATTTTGATGTAATCTTCTGATTTGCATACATGGACATTTTGAAACTTGTCCACTTTCCTAGGTTACAAACACAGCATTACCACTGCCCCTTTTGTATTTTTTTTCTTCTACTTTTTGTAAGACGAAATTTGACCACTTTCACCTTTGTAAGTTGGAACAGCTTCTTGTGCAGCTATTTTCCTTCCCATCAGGATTTGATCCAAGTCCTTGAAACTGATGCCCTCACTGAAGAGTCAGCTAAACTGTCTGGTCACTGTTGTACTTGCACACAGCTGTGTGCAATGTGGATGTGTGATACAGGTTTTTTAGCAAAAGTTAGGATGTCATGGAAATACCTGAAGCACTGGTGTGACTGGGAGACCACAATGGATGGCTGTAAGCTGTGTTGCAAAGACAGGGAAAAAGAGGAGGAGTTTTTGTTGTGTTCTTTGTAAAAGGAGAATCCTGAATGTGTGGAAGTGAGCTATGATAATTCTAGCCCTATGGAATTGCCTTTGGGTCAAGATCAGAGGGATTGTATCCAAGGGGAGTATGGAGTATGGTTCAGTCTCTGACATCCAAACCAAGACTATAATATCAACAAAGTGATGTTTGAGTCACCTTGTCAAGTTTTGTGTCAATGCAATCTGGTTCTTAGGGGTGACCTAACCCAATGAGACATTTGTTGGAAGAACAGTGCAGCAGCTCCCACATCATCCATCAAGTTTCTGGAATGTGTAGAGGACTGTTTTCTCACACAAATGTTAGATGTGTCGACCAGAAATGTGATACTGCTGGAGCTGTTAAAAACCAAGAAAAGCTGCTGTAATATCTCAGTTAATGATAGCCTTGGCTGCAGTGATCACAATATTGCGGAGTTTGGGATCCTGCTGAGCATACTGAAGGCTAGTGCTAAGGAACAGGTTTTAGATTTTTAGAAGCTCATCTGGGAGGGATTCCCTGGGAAGCTTCCATAGAGGATAAAGGAGCTAATGTGTGGTGGGAGTTTTTCTCAGTAATATCTCCTTGGAAGCACAGAAACCTTTCATCCCTTTTAAAGGTAGGGAATTAGGTGAAGCAGGACCCCCTTGGCTTCACTGTGACCTTCCATGTGTGCTGAAAACACAGGGAAGTGTACCAGAGAGGGGAAAGCAGACAATACGCCTTGAGATCTACAAGGGCACTCCCAGGACATACAGAGATGCAGTTAGAAAACAAAAAGCTGACTTCAAATTGAAATTAGCCAGAGATGTCAACAACCACAATGAAGGGTACTTCAGGTATATAAACGCCAAGCAGAAAGAGGAGGGAAAGGCTCTTGGTGTTAAACAGCAGAGAAGTCATCCATGAGACTGAAAAGGCAAAAGTTCTCAACACTTTCTCCAGCTCTCTCCTTGCCTGAACTTTTGGGCCCCAGGCCCTGGGAACAGAGCCCCAGGCTGATGGGCACACAGAGCCATTGTCAGAGGAAGAAGTGTTTGTGTGTGGTCTGTGACAGCTGCTTGGCCTCCTGACATTGTCCCCCTGAGGGTGTTGAGAGCTGCCTGAAGCTGCTCTTCATGATCTCTGAGTTGTAGATACTGGGAGATGTCCCAGAAGATGGGGAGAAGGCTATCCACCCCCATCTGCAGGAAGGGGTTAAAGAAGGATTCAGGAAATTTTAGGCGCATCAATCTTAGTTCAGTCTCCAGGAAAATTATGGAACACATCCTCCAAGGGGCCATCACAAGTCAGATGAAGCAGGTAACTGGCAAGAGCCAGCATGGATTCACCAAGGGCAAATCATGCTTGACAGACATGATCACCCTTCATGACAAAATTGTTTGGTCAATGTGGGCTGAGCAGTCAACATTGTCTACCTGGATTTCTCCAAGGCTTTTGATATGGCTCCCCAAAGCCCTGTCCTGGGGAAGCCAATGTGTCAAGGATCTGGACAAGTGGTCCCTGTGGTAAGTGGGGAATTGACTGACAGGCTGCACCCAGAGGGTGGTGGTGAAGAGCTCTTCAAATGAGCAACCTGTCACAGTTGGGGTCCCATGGGGATTGATTTTGGACCCAACACCTGTTTGATATCTTCTTAAGTGAGCTGTAAGATGGGATCAAGTGTACCCTGGCAGAGTTTGCTGATGGTGGAAAGCTGAGGGGGAAACTGGACACTTGAGAAGGGAGAGCCACCCTGCAGGAAGACCTAGATAGGCTGAAAGAGTGGGCTCATGAGAAGTTTGATATGTGGTCTTGTTCTGGGAAAACTTAATACATGAAAACAGGAATCTCAGCAGACTGAGGAGAAGCTCTGTGGAAAGGGACCTCTTGGCCCCTGGTGGATGATGATCTCAGTGAGAGTGGGCAGTGTGCTGCTGCAGCAAAGAAAGTCACCAGCATGCTGGGTGACATCAACAAAGGCATCATCAGCTGATGAAGAAATCACTGTTGTCACACTCCACTGAGCTTATTATGCCTTGAATACTGAGTTCATTTTTGGTCCCTGCTATGCAAAAAAAGTTGTGGACAGGTTGGAGAGGGTCCAGAGAAGGGACACAGATGATCAAACGACTAGGAAGCCTTGCCATATGAAGAAAGACTGAAAGAGCTTGATTAGTTGAGCTTTGAGAAAAGAAGATTATGGGGAAATACAAGGGAACTACTGTGTTCCAGTATTTCCAGGATGGCTACTAAGGAGATGGAGACTCCCTTCTTACACGGAGTCAGATGGAAAAGATGAGGTGTAATGCATACAATTTACTCCTGGGAAGGTGACAATTGAGCACAAGGGGAAAATTTTTCACAATTAGAGCAATCAGCCAGTGGAATAATCTCCCCAGAGAAGTGGGGGATTCTCCAACATTGGACATGTTTGATATTCAGCTGGAGAGGGTCCTAGCCCATTCTATGATTCTATGTAGCAGGTCTTTACTGCAGCTGTGAGGAGACATGTGAAATGTTTCTGTCTGTTTTCTTTTTCTTTTTTTTTTTTTTTTTGTAAGTGGGTGGCTATCATTAAGTTGTTCTAACATGGCTTGAAGCCTCTATTAGGAAATAAAGTTTCACTTCTGGATTTGCTTTATGAGAAACACTACAAGGAGTAATGGTTTGGAAACGTAAGCCTGAAAACAGCCAGAGGCTGTGAGTGGCTTCTCCTGCAGTGCACAAACTGCTGCTGCAAAGGGGGAATGTCACTGAGGCTGGGTTAGTTTAATTTGAAAATGGGCTAAGGAGGAATCGAAATATTGAGTATGATTGAGAAAATCCATGTACAAAAGCAGAAGTAAAATCCTACAAGTTAAAACAACATCAGCAAAAAACCTCTTAAGCCTTAATGCCTTAGACTGTCTATTCAGGAATAATTTCAGTGTGTGATGCTAATGATGCAATTCCATATCAGCACTGTACAGATAGGTACAACTGAACTTGATAGCAGAGTAGCAAATCTATCACAGGAGACCTCTCATTTTTACATCAGTACATTTTAATGAAAATCAAACATCTGGACCTAGGGTGTCCAAGTCCTAGGAGGTGATCTTAGCCTTTATCTCACCTCTGGGACAGCAGTTCTCTTTTCCCTGGGTGTTTGTCCTTATTCTGAAAATTCTGTATGGCTCAGTCTTACTCCCTATCACTTCTTAGAAAAAGCTCCTCTCTGCTTTTATTGTGTCTTGTCTTTCCTTGACATTGCTTAGATCCTGAAGTATTTCTGAAGATCCAGTTTCTGTTCAACTGAGAACTTTTGAAGTAAGCACATGTATATTTAGAATTTAATGATGCTTCTTTGAAGAACTGTTCTTACGCTCTTTGAAAAGCTTTAATGAGTTTCCTTAGTTTGATTTAGAAACATAAAACAGCTCAGTGTTATTGTAAAGATCCAGGTATGTTTCATAATACATCTTATGGAAATGTCTGATGCTGCAAGGGGGAAAAAAAAGGTAGTCTGAGTTTCAGACTTTGCTTCTGGGTTGTGTTTGTTAGTGAACTGGCAGACAAAAAACAAACTAAGAACTAAAACTGGAGCTGCATGCCACCATTTTGTTTGATAAAGTTTAAAGATTTGCTCTAATCAGATGCACACAGATTAGTCTTGATATAGGAAATCATCATTGATTTAACATCACTCAGCACTTATTAAAAATGGGATCTGTCACTCAATTAATGCAATTAATTAAATGAAACCATTTCTAGAAATTACCTTGGCGAGGGGGAATCTTATTTCTGATGTTTTTTCTCAGACAAAAGTGAAAGGCTTGGAACTGATCATGAAGATATGAACACAGTGAAGAAAACCTAGCTGTCTTTCATCAAGAGTTCCTAGGTATATGTGTTAGGAAGTATTTGCTGTATTGTCCTTTACCTTCCCATTCCACTGTGCATTAGGTCTCCATAGAGAGTAAAAGCACTTCACACATGCCAGTGGCAGCAAGGGCAACGTGCCAGAATTGGGTACTGTGGTGCAAATCAAAAAGCATTCTATTAATATCACTGGGGGTTTTTTTCTAGAAAGCTAACTGAAGTGATGCACTTTTCAGATAGCGCCTTTAGGAACTTGGCATCATTTAGTGAATTGCCTGGCGTGGTGTTTGCACATGACTGGATGTGCTTTGGAAGTGAACTAAGAATCGGAATGAGAAAATAAAACTGAGCTGCTGTTTAGTTCCTCTCTAGGCAATTTGATTGCAAAATGCTGTACCCAACGCATTTTTAGTAAGAGTATTTGTGCTTTGGTTCTTCTGTTTTCAAGAACTTCTCCTCCATCTTCATCTGATATTAGCAGAAAATGTTGCCCCTAATTACAGAAATACTTCTGACTGACATTAATAATAAAAATATTGATCAGTTTATTTCAAAATCACACACAATTCTTGCTAAATATCAACTGGTTTTTATAAGTATCTTATCTGAAACTCTCCCTAGTGTGAGAATTTGTTGAAAACTATTTACTTTCCATAATTCATCCCTGTCACATTTTTTTTCTTTTGGAGATAGAGAGCTGTGGTAGCTTTTCCTGCTTTGTGGTGCATTTGGACAAGTTACAGTCCTTTTTTTCTTGCTCTTCTCTCTAGCTGGGGAAGGATGGCTATAGCTAGGAAAATTAGAGGCACTAGTTAGCCTCTGGTTGTGTTCAGTGTAGATTGTCTGAGTTTTTTACCTCATTTCAGAGGTAATTCTCTAAGAATCCTTAGAAGAAAAAAAGGACTTATGAGGAGATAATGTGATACACATTAATGTCCCTATTATATACACCTATTAATATAAGAAATTGTCCTATGTGGAAAAGCCTCAGAAGTATTACCTACATTATATATTCATGTGTTTTTTAACCTGAGTAATACATGAGAACATTTGGGTTATCAGTGAATTGCCCAGTTCCGTTTTAGTGTTTTCTACATGAATGTTGTTTCTTTGTTAGAAGAACAAGCCAGTTAAACTAGTTTTGTTGGTCTGAAGAAACTATTCAGGGAAAGCAGAAGGTTGATGCCATCTCTTCAAAACTGAACTTGTGCCTTCAGAAGTAATATATTGAGGGAACTAAAAGCTATTTCAGAATGTAAGAAAATATATATTTCTAAGTATCTCTTCCTCCAGTGGATTTGGAGGCATTTGCCTTCATTACTTTCAATACTAAGCTTACAGGAGATTTCCTCCTCTTATTTTTCTCCCAGGAGTGCTCAGCTCTCCAATTCAGAGGTGATGGGTGATTAGTACATTTATATATTGAAGGTGAGTTATCTGATAATACAAGGGTCTGACCCTTGGCACTTTTTCTCCACTGAAAAAGCATCCACCAGGATTTTGAGATCACTCTCATAGTAACTAAATAAGATCTGTAACTCTGTGTGGTTACATTAGTGCATGTATGCATTCTCAGACCTATTTGTGAGCAACAGCGATCGCTTTGGGGCAAGGAAAATATTCTGTATTCTGTGTGGGAAAGGCATGAAGTGTGTGAGTGTGTTCCCAGTTAAGCATGTATTTGCCAGTTCTAGCTGGTAACTCAAGTGCATAACATCTGCAAAATTGCTTTTCACTCAAGATCTCTGTCCAACAGTTAGTCATGTGCCTGCAAAAATATCTCACTCCTAGCTTTGTGGAGTAAGTTTGCCATGCTTGTTCCCAAACCACATACCAAAGTGGAGTCCCTCTTTCTCCTGAGGATAGGGTCTTGGAAAATTTTTTATTGCCTTTTTTTTTTTTTTTTTTTTTTCACTTTATCACATTTTTAAGGTGATTTTCTAGTAAAAAAAACCCAAACGTTGCCTGCTGCTTTTGAGCCAATAGAGTGTTCATGACAGCTGAAGTATCTGTCTCTCATTTGGGAACAGGGACATTTAGGATTGTCAGTTTTGTTTTCTGTCTCAAAATTATTGAGTTGAGTAATGGTGGAGGAAAAGGTGCCAAAAAAAAAAATCCATTAAAGGGCAAGCAAGGAAAAGTTGCAATAAAACAACATTAGGTATTTAACTTAATGCCATAGAGAGTAGCAACTAGTGAACTGTACATTTTATTCAGTTGTAAACACTTTGGAGGGGTTTCTCTTGAGTGTTTTGTTCATCTAGTGAGATATGTCGCAGGGAGAAAAAGAATTTTAAAAAATTCAGAAACCAGAATTGCTGTCTGTGAGTTTACATTTGCCTGTAGCTAATTTGGAAGCAAGAACAAAGATATATGCAAGTAAATTTTGTGTTTTATAATGGGGAGTTACTGAGGGCAAATATGTGAATAGTTAGGCATCAGCTAACACCTGAGAGAGTTTGCAAACCTAGATACATCATGGATTAAAAAACTATTATTAATTTGTATATGTTTTATCAATTTAATTGCTATCAAGTGCTCTGATAAGGTTGGTGCTGAGGCAGTTCTGAAGAAGAGCAAGGAGTGACAGGAAGTGGAGAAGATCAAGGATAGGAGAGATGGAAATCTGAGGGGAGAGGATCATCCAGCCAAAGTAGGAGCGAAAGTATGGGGCCCTGATAGAAAGGGAAAACTGTCCCTGTAGGGTTCATTGTGGAGCAGAGGCTGTGGTGTGGAGAAACACACAATGATCTTGAGAGAGAGTAGGGAAACTGGGAGCCACAGAGCTGAATTTGGGATCTTAGTCTTATAATCATTTACGTTGGAAAAGACTCTTTAGATCCCTGAGCCCAAATATTAACCCAGCTCTTCCAAGCCCACCATTAAACTGTGTCCCCAAGTGCCACATCTCCTTGTCTTCTGAATAGCTCCAGGGATGGTAACCCCCACCACTTCCCTGGGAAGCCTTTTTCAGTGCTTGGTAATGCTTTCAAGTGAAGAAATTTTTCCCAATACCCAGTCTGAGACTGCCCCTGCCCTGGGTAAACTTGAGGCCATTTCTTGTCATCCTTGTCACTTGTTACCTGGAAGAAGAGATCAGCCCCACCTCACTCCAGCCTCTGTTCAGCTAGTTGCAGAAAGCTGTAAGACCTCCCCTCAGCCTCCCTAGACCTAAGTATCCAGAACGTGTTTCAACTGCCTCCTGAAAGGTATTTTGCTCTCTATTTAAGTGTTGTTATTATTATTGAAACTTCTGAAGTTCTATGGGGAGAGGGGAGAGAGCTGGCAGGAAAAATCAGACTATTTAGATCCAGAGCATGCTGGCATGCTGACCTCAGGGTACCACGCAGCAGGACAGTATGTAAAGGGGAAAACTGCCTTTTTGCTTCCACAAAAGGCAGGGGAAGGAGGGAGGTATTATCTTCACAGTGAGGTCAAAACCTGCTCTGTTGGTACAGAGTCTGGCTAAGGCTCTAAGCAGGCTTGATCACAGCAGGGGGAGGCACTTGAGCATTTTCTGTGTATAATGGTCAGAGCAGATTGCCCTGAATTATTCCACCCTGATGATGTGTATCTCCAGGCTTGCAGCATTCCTGTTTCCATCCCCTTGTATGCAAACCTAGGCCAGCAGCTTCCAATGCTGGCAAGTCTTCATCTGTCGAATGTGATCATAACCCAGAGACTCAGACTTTGTTACATGCTAGCACCCCAAAAGCAGGAATCCTTCCTTTGTGGTGTCTGATGGTCTGCTTGGAAAAATTCAGGAGTTTGGAAGCACCTTGGAGTGATCCCAGGGTGATAGGCTCACTGTAATTTCAGGCACATGGAGCTCCTTTCCTGACTGTTTCCAGTGAATTGCAATACAGGATTTTGGATGCAATTCCTGGCTGTTAGAGGCTGTGGCCAGCTTGACACCAAAACACAGGCCAGCTTTTTCTCCTGGCATTGAAGTTTGTAGCCTGGCCACAGGTGCCAGGCTTTATGAAACTCCACAATATCCCTCTCCATATGGAGTCAAAATGTTACAGACTTCCAGCAAGGTGGGGTCACTCTGCAGATGCTTTGATTGATGCTGCTACTCTTGGACGAAGAAATAATGAAATGTGGAAAAGAATAATCATTATCCATAGAGTGATAGTTTGGAAAATGTGCTGCCTGTGGGACTGGCCATCTCTTTTCAACCACAAGCCTTTAAATTGTGAACCAGTTTCTAAGTTGGAATTTTGGATCCTGAAGCATTCACAGACATTTTGAGACATTTCTCTGAAATGGGTGAGACATCTCTACCCTGTCAGTCTTGGATGAGTGAACTTTTTTGGTCTTGAACATTCAAGACCAAGCCCTGACCATCAGAGGTGCTGTATCAGTTTAGTTGCTCTTGACCCTCTGAACAGAAAGTGCTTTGATCAGATCTCTTGATTAATGTTCAGGTGCAAAAGTTAACAAAATATCATACAGGAAATCACTTACGACTGCTTTTCTCAGTTAAACTGCCAGTGGATTAATTTCCCTAGCTTGCCCTTCTGGAATAGATGAGAACAGTCCTAATCAAAGCTTTTGTCAGGTTGACGTCAATAAATTTGATTTCCTTCTTCCCCATCAAGAACAGCAACATTGTTCTCCTTTCTGCAGAGTCATTAAACAGAAAGGAATTTTCATCCTTCTCTTGACTATGAAAAACAGAGGTAGGGGAGACCCAGATGCTCTGCAGAACTAGCAGAAGCTAGACACCAATTATATTTCTCTAAGTAATCAGCAGAGAACTAATTTATCCTTCTTAAATGGAGACCCATATGCTCGTTGATTTTAGCCATACTGTAAAATCTGTTTTTCCATGCTCTGTGTTGGGGAGTAAAAAAGATGAGTGAATAAATGTGTTTGGCAATATTAAACCTTTTATTGTATGAGCAGGAAAGCATTTGTGATTGCTGAAGCTGTCAGGGTTTACTGCAATGAACTGAAACATTGAGGCAGAATGATCTGTGACCCAGCAATTGTATAGATCTCTTATCAACTAGTACAGATGCTCTTGGCAGGTTTAGGGTCAGCATATTTGGCTATTGCTGTATTAGGATGCTGCTGAGTCACATAGAGGCATTGTTCCTTTCCTTGTTGTTAAATCTTCTTCCAGTCATTGATGGCTTGAAATTATATATGAAAGCTGAAGGACAAGGCTTAGATAAGTCTATATCCTGGAAAAAGCATATTTCCTTTAATTTTTTTTTATAATGTGAAAAAATTCTGTAGTGCGTGGATTGATGTACTGGTAAGAAAATGTACCAAATCTTCACTTTGTGAAAGGATGCATGTTATTCAGAGATATACTGCTGTAGTTTGAGAAAGTAAGTATTCTAGAAAAGCAAGGATGTCTGGGTTTTGAAGGAAAGGGTTTCAGGAAATACTTCAAGATGAAGGGGATAAGTGTGGTGGACTTGTGGTCCTAAATGCTATGGAGAATTGCCTCTCCTCAAAGGTGTTTGCATTTTAGGACTACAGAGTGCTGAAGAATAGGCAAAATTTAAATATGTTTTTGCAAGACTGAAGATTTTTGGGAAGGCAGAAATGTCTTGATGATTACTTTCTTATTATACTATCTGTCATGATAAACTTAACTGTTACCTGCCTATATTTGTGGAAGCATAAAGAGAATTTTGCAATATGTTTCAATCAATTATGTTTCTGTTCCACATGTCAATAACATCTGCACATTCATAATTTATGCTAATTCAAGTGTCTGAGGACAAAGCTGGTCTTTGTAGTTATAAACATCTTGGAATTTATTAACTGGCATGACTGTCATAAAGCACTATTTGACTGGAATTTATTAAATCATGAACAAATGTTTAATACCTCAGAGGGGACTGTCAAAGGTGAATGCTATTATCTAACCATGTCTAGACTACTTGTCAGGCTAGCAGAGGAACTGGCAAGTCCGCTATTTTTAGTTAAGATGAAAATAATTTACTTGAACTAGAAACTGAAGTTTTTGTTATCTAAAAATACCAGGTAATAAGCATATGTTTTATCTTTGAGTATGATCTCTTTTTATCATACTTGGAATTTATTGGAGTTGTGAGCTTTTAGTACTCCCTCTACCTTTAATGAGAGATGCTATGAGAGTGACAGTGCATTGCCACTGTGAAGTACTGAATGTTTCAGCTATTAGGATATATTTATTGGTAGTTCGTTCAGTGTGTTCTTGGTGTCCTTTTCTAAATGACTGTGGTCAAGTCACAAAGTTTGCTGAACTCATAATTAGTGTGTCCTTTGATCCTGGTGACCTTTGGATCATGCTGTAAGCATTTCATATTTCCCTGTAATTTGATTTTTCTTTCTTGAAGTGCTCTGGGATCTTAAATGTGTCCTCGCTTAAAATGTCCTTGGACTCTCATTCTTTGCTTTGAAAAAGTGTTTATGCATCAGAGCATTATGTAAATGCAACAGATATTTACAAGGTTAGTTACTAAGGCAGTTGATTGCAGTGAGGGTTTGGTGTAAACATCTGTTTCCTATATGATTTTTTTTTCATTATATTGACAAAACAAATATTAAAAATTTCTGATGATTTCTTACACTGAAGTAAATTAGAGCCTTCAAAATTCAACTATGAAATGAGGAAGATTTTGTTTGAGCAAACAGCAGAATTATTCCTAATTAGTGTTCATGTCAGGTTTACTACTTTGAATGTGTGGAAAAGTTGAATACCTGTCTATACCTAGCAAGATGTCACATTCACTGAAATTCTGTACTAATTAGCACACAATGTACAATAGAGAGATTATGGGACCACTGCATATTTTTCTACTAGAAAGTATGTTTGTGTCACAGTTCAATCCAACTGAATTCCACTCTTGAACAGGACTTAAGGGAACACAGGGTGGGGTTGTCAGATTTGTGTTACGTTTGGAACTTTACTTCGTCTGTGGGTCTGTACATTGGATTTCCAGTGATGTTTTTGTGTCCACTGTGGTAAAAGCAGAAATCTCTACATCTAACTACAGCTTCAGGTGGGTTATGATGAGGCTTCCTAGGAGGCATAGCTTTTGCACAGCCATTTTTCTACAGCTGCTGACAGCGAACTCAACCAGGACTGCACATGGGAAATAGGAGTCAGGAATGCATCAGCTCCCTGACGCTTCTGCCTTCCCACTTGGTTTGCAATACCAGCATTTTCCAGCACCTGCCTTCTAAACAATACCTTTGTATTTAACTCCTATTCCTTGTGGTGTCCAGATTTGTGATAGGCGTGTGGAGTGACTGATCTAGTCTCTAATTAAAACAAGATCATGGCAAACTGCTAAGCCCATCCTGCAGCCCATTTCTGCCTTCAGCTTTCAAGAATGCAGTGGGTCTTTTATATTGGTATTTCTAATTGTGCCTGTCACTGTTTTGAGCATCCAAGGAGTCAGGTCCAAAACTCGGGAGGAAAAGGCAATCATTAAAATGTCAATAAGATCTACCAAGCTTTGGTAGCACTTACCGAAGTCTGCTTATCATTCCTTAATACTTTGAGCTACATCTAGTGCTGTATTATTCATTGTCATTGTGCACCTTCCCACTAGAGTAGCAATGAATTTGTTCCCATGCCTTTGCCTGCTATGTTGAATTCACTGAATTCAGACTCTGTGTTCTGATAAGAGATGTGCTTTGGAGCTGCAAAACAGGCTTTGGCTGTTGTTTCCAAGCCTGGCATCTGTGTGATTGACTCTGTCGTCCTCTCTGACCCCTGGTCCAGCCCCACTGCTCAGAGCTGTGGCAGCTGTGGAGCTGTCCAAAGGGGCTAGCAAAGGGTTAGATGGCTGCTGGGTCATTATGCAGATGCAGCTGTCAAGAGTTTAGCTCCCTGTTTGATGTCTGGGAAAATACAGAAAAACAGCAGTCAGATTTTTTTTTTTTTTTTTTTTTTTTTTTTACAATCTCTCCACAGACCACACTCCTGTAGTGCTTTTAAAACACTGCCCATAGGTGGTTTCTTGCAACATCAAAATAAGCTCTCATACCCTGGCACCTGAGCCAGTGTGTCCTGGTGGTGCTGTTACTTACACTTGATATATGTGTATCAGTGACTTATGAGGCATTATAGAACTATTGGGTGTAAGGTAAAGACAGAAAAAAGGCTTTCTTTTTCCTCCAGATAAAAGCATTACATTTATTTTCTTATTCTTGGGACAAATTAATCCAAGCCAGTGAGATGGTATTTCATCTTATTAACAGAACTGGGTCTGCACCCAACTTTAGAACATTGCAGTCTGTAGTCAGACGGGACTTTGCTTGTCTCTTTCCTTGCCACTTTTGTAAGAGTGTTTGTAACCCCTAACCAGCTGTCACCAGGGTTTGCACATCAAGAGGGTTGATTCCTTTCTGCTCTGGTACCAGTGGGTGTCAAGTGCTGGCACTCTGCTGGGCCCTGCAGTTCATGCTCTTCTTCCATTAAGATCTGGAGTCTTCTGTGGTGGGAGAAGAGGTTTTTGAGAGATAACCCCTGCAAAATAGCAGTGCAGCTCAGCCTGAAGCCTCTCAGTGATACTGTCCCTGCTATCTGGGATTTTAAATCCAGAAATATTAAGGGATGAATTGAGCTGTTCCCCAGTAAAATATCTGAGAAGCCTCGGGCAAAATTACAGGTACATAAGGATGTAAGATCAGGATAGCTTTGATGGTGTGATGTTTGTGATGACTGATCTGTCTTGTGCTGGCAGCCAGCTCTAGTAGCTACACCTCAAGCCTCAGTGCCAGTTTACTTTGGTGGCAGGTGATAGTAAATAATGAGTATTACCTGATGGCAGGTGCTTCTTTGTCTTGAGTTTCTTACAAATAACTTAAAGCAGATATTGATGCCCCTTCATTGAGTCACACCTCACTTAGAGTTAGGCTCACTGCTGTGTATTTACACTGCAAATTACAGGGTGATGGATGAGCTATTTGATGTGACACAGCACCAGTAAGCTTCCTTCCCAGTAGCAGTGTGTCTGTATTGGCTCCAGAACCTGCTGCAGCCTGAAATGTTGCTGAGTGTAGGAGTAGAGGGATCAAAAATCCTGCTGTGCATGGCAGAGCCACTGCAGGAGGGAGCCCTCAGGAGAAGTTGCTCTGTGTTTACTGAGATGTATGAATGATCACAGAAGTGAGGAATGTGTTGCTTCTCATCAAAAAGTTTCTGTTTAAAAGTAAAACAATAAAATTTGGCATGCTGTCAGAACCTGATTTCATGATGGCAATATTATAATAATGTTGACTTTTAATTAAATGAAGTTGACATATTTTAAGTCTGCAGATTAACCATCTGTTGCGGCATTAATGAATATCCTTCATGGCATCAGATCAGGACCCATGTTTTGTTATGTTTTTCCTTTTTTTTTTTTTTTTTTAATTTCCCCAGATAGCTCTCTGCAACATATATTTGTTGATTAAAGCATGAAATATTGGCCAGAATCAATTTGGATTAGGCATTTACCCGCTGCTGGGAAGTGAACTTTGTGCCCAGGATTGGTATTTCTGTGCTGCTTCTAGGTTAAAATGTTTCCAAGCAAGAATTTTTGTTAATTGTCTTTTGTTCTTCCCCGTGCCAAATGCATTCCTTTCAACTGCACCTTCTTATTCATGGCTTCTGAGGAACCCTGTTATAACATACTCATCTCTTGCATAGATAATCAGGCTTGGAAACTTTTCTGGGTTTTTTAATGAAAGTGCAGTGTTTCAAATGACTGTGTGAACTTAAGTAAAAACATCTCCATGTGTGTATTTTGTATATTGCATTTCTATCTTCAACACCAGATGTATTATGCATAAAATAAATATTGCTTTGTAAAAATGACTTCTGCAAGCAGGAGCTTAACAACATGCTTAGTTCCATAATGACAAGGTAGCTGTAAAGATGACATTATGCCATAATTTGCAGCTGCATCTTCTTTTGCTTTAGGTGTTAATACTGCTTATTACTGATAAGAATTTTCTGTTTACAAAATGAATTAATTTTACTGTAACCTATTCTTGATGAGCATTATTTGTCCTCTATCACCCTTGTGTAGGGAATTGTTTGGAGATTGAATGGGCTTCCTGACTTATTTTCAGACTGTCATTTCTTCTTTTACTGTTTTCATTATCATCGAGATCCTTTTGTGCACATCAATTAAGATGTCTGTCTTCCTTTGAATGCTGGAGATGTAACCTTCTGTTTTGTTTCTCATGAGAGAGAGCTTAAAATAATGGCAACGGCCAAACTGTGTTTTGTTGAGCGTTTCACTCTTGTGACTGCAGCGATGGAGGGACAAGTCTTCTGTGATTAGCGGGTAAAACACGAGTGACTTCTTAGGTCAGACTCCAAACGTTGTTCCTGTGAGGAAAGCAGGCCATGTCGAGCACAAGTGAAACAAAAAAAGTATCTTATTGTATTTTGCACTGTGTTTTTTCCAGCCCTGTGTTGCCGACCTTGTGTTATCCTCAGAACAAATGGTTTGGCCAATTAGAGTTGCACTGTTTGGTTTTGGTTTTTAATTTTCTCCTAACTTGAGGCAGTGTGGCAACTGACAGAAGCACATGGATAGCCTGATAGACATCATGAGTTATTTCGTTCCAAAAGGTCTGCAGGTTCTTTTAGGGTCTCAGAAAGACAATGAGACTTGAGGCTGTTTGAGTTTATCGTATAAAGAATAGAAATACAAAAGGTGGCAGCAATCTTATCTCTCTTGCGATATCAGAGATGTAGTAGGAAAAGTGAGACTAAGTTTAAGCCCTTCTGGTGCTGAGAACTTTGGCTCCATCAAAAAATCCCTTTAAGTTGATCGTACTATGCAGATCCTGTCCATGATGTGGTTTGCCAGCATTGTGGTCTTTGGGCATTTTGTTGGAATTTCTGGAAAGTAAAGAAACATGTTCATCTTTTCTGCTGTCAGGTAGGGTAAGGTGTTACGTGTGCTGCTTGATCTAGAGGAAAGACAGGATGGGTAGATTGTGCAAGACACCACCTTAGATCACATGTGGACTAGATGGGAATTATGTACAGCTTCCTCTATTGCAAATTCATCAGCTGAGTTTGCTCAGCAGCCACTGAGATGTGCTGAGGGCTGCCCATTCCTGTGTCCTGCACAGGACCATGTTAGATGCAGACAAGGCATATGCTCAGGTTATACAGCTCTTACTTCTGCTCCCGTATGGGTCTCTCACCAAGGCTTGTGATCATTCCCTCCCTAGGCTTTGCCTGAAATTGCTGTCCCCTCATTCCATTTTCTGCATCAGCCCACCGCAAATTCCTCACTGGTTTGTGGAATGGTCAGATACAGCTATGATGCCCTGGTGCAGCCATTGGTGTGGTATTGTCTTTGCCAGTGAAAGCCTCGTGGTGTAGCCCAGGTATTCCCTTACTGAGTGAAGAATCTGAGGGGTAAGGAGTTTTGACAGATGTCCTGTTTTAGCAAAGCCACCTCCTCTGTAGCAAGGGTCGCAGTCTGGCTCCTAGAACAAGGGACAGAGAGAGGTAGAGCTCTGTGCTTGAACTCCCTTGGGACTGCCCCTGATGTTCTGATCATTTAAAATCTTGAAAAGTCAGATGCTGTCTGAGTCAAGATAGATATCTGGCAAAATAATGAGGAAGAAAAGACAACCATGTCTAGGGCTTTTAAAATTCACAGTGCCATTTAATGTTAATTTTCCATTTTAAAAAGCAGCCTTTGAAAATATCTTCTGTATATCTGCAGGGATATGGCATGGTATCTTCCATTAATTAGATTAATTAGAACGTTTAATAATGTTCTACTGCAAACAGGACTCACTAGTTAGCTACTGGTTTTACTCTAACATTTGAAGAAAAAAAAGCCCTCTTGAGTGTAGAGCAAAACTATTAGACAATTGGGTTTTTTTAAAAAGAAAAAAGCTTTCCACTTTTGTTAGGATAAACATTGTTAGGGTTTGACATACACATTTTTCATGCCTAATAACTGATTGATATCATTCATCAGTATAATTTGAATCACTGTTATCCTGAAGGGAATTGCCTGATTAAAAATATTTATCTCTCAAGAAGATGAAAGAATGCCAACGTATAAAAGATTAGCAAGTCAAATTTTCTAAATTCAATGCAAAACAAGAAAGTAAAAGGTTTTCTTCTTCTCTTGCAGCAGCAGAGTGTAAGGAGCTAGCCTCCCCCTCAGTGTTTTCCCCATCTTGGAAGGAAGGGGCTTAAGCTTACTTGGTGAGCACTTCTTAAGATCTTCCCAGTAAACAAGCTGTCCGTAGTGATCAATCCAAATGCCAGCTCAGCTGTGAAAGGGCCTGTGCCTCAGCTACAATTAACAACTTGAGATAGAAATCAAATTAATATTCTTATTGTAGGCCTTTCCTCTCATTGTTGCCACCTACTCAGACACATTTTGGCAATTCCTCTGGAAGCAGAGACTTCACCCTGTGTCTGTCTGTCACTCTCTCAAATTCCCTGCCTTTAGCTCTTGAATATCAGCTCATTTCAACAGACTGCCAGCTGTATCAGAGAGCTGCTCTGTAGCTGCTGTCTCTTTGCGTGCAGTTTAACCCAGGCTGGTGCTGTGTGGTTTGACAACCTGAAGCTGTGGGAAAGATCTGTGAAAATTAATTGGGCTTCCACCAAGAAGGCAAGGTCAGGCTTCAGAGCCCTGGTCCTTTGGTGCTGGGCTGAGCAGGCTGCTGAAGGTCAGGGCTGTGGCGGCAGCAGCAGCACAAGCCAGCGCCACTCTGTCCCAGCCATGCTGTATCTCAGGTGCCAAGGTGAGGGTAGGCTGCAGCAACCTGTGGAGGCAAAACAATGGAGGTTGCCAGGGAAACCTGGGTTCTTGACTCCGAGTGAACAAGGAATATGAAATATCGACATAAATATTGTTATGCTTCATTTCCTAAGGATGTAAACTCAAAATAAATAAAAAAAGTTGTCAAGCTTTATTGTTTTTATCTGCTCTGGAAATTCTGCTAATTCTAGCGTGATGAAATCTTGTCAACAGAGCTTATATTCAAGTGTTGTGTACTTTTTGTTTTGCAAACATGGGAGCCTGCAGAGGAGAGTATGCGGTTTATGATTAAAATCCTAGAATCATATAGGTTGGAAAAGACCTTTAAAATCCTAGTCCAGCCCAGTACTGCCAATTCCACCTCTGAACCATGTCCATAAGCACAAGATACATAATTTTTTAAATATCTCCAGGATTAGTGAAGATATTTTAAATATCTCCACCACTTCCCTGGGTAGCCTGTTCCAATGCTTGATAGCCCTTTTGGTGAGGCAAGTTTTTCTTAGCATCCAATCTAAACTCACCCTGGGGCAATTTGAAGCCATTTGCTCTTGTTTTATTCCTTGTTAAATGGGAGAAGAGACTGACACTCAGATCATTACAGCCTCCTCTCAGGCAGTTGTAGAGTGATGAGGTTCCCCCGAGCTTCCTTTTCTCCACACCAAGCTCCTTCAGCTGGTCCTCTTAAGACTTGTGCTTCAGACCCTTCCCCAGCTCTGCTGCCCTTTCCTGGCCACGCTCCAGCACATCAATTGTCATGAGGAGCCCCAAAAATGAGCACAACACTCGAGGTGTGGCCTCATCAATGACCAAGAGGTCAGGGGTCCAATCGCTGCCCACGTCCTGCTGGCCACACTATTCCTGATCCAGGCTAGGGTTCCATTGTCCTTCTTGGCCACCTAGGCACACGCTGGCTCTTGTTCAGCCACTGTCAAGCACTCTGGTCCTTTTCCACTGGGCCACTCTCCACCCACTCTACCCAGCCTGTGGGTGCTTCTGGGGTTGTTGTGGCCTAAGTGCAGGACCCAGAATTTTGTCTTATTGAAGCTCATATGATTGGCCTTGGTTTATCAATCCAGCCTGTCCAAATCCCTCTGCAGAGCTTTGCTACCTTCCAGCAGATCAACACTGCCGTTCAGAAGTGTGTCAGGGGTTCCAAAATGGAAATGTTAAGACTCCGCATGCAGCACTTCTTTTGTTACCTTCTTTCTAGCTTGTGCTGATTAGTGCTGAGTTTGTAATTTATGATTTGGTAGAAAGAGAATATTGGAAGGTGATAATATGTAGTGAAAATTCACTGGCTGGAAGAAATGTTATGGTGAATAAACACAACAAAAGTTGATCCAAAAAGGTTACATTAAAATATGTCGAAGTAGTATCTAGCACTATGAAGGCGTGTTGGTTTGGCATCATCTTGCATTTAAAATATACAACATTGCTTCCTTGTGAACCGAAAGTAATTTGTTCCTGTGTGTCACTTTTTTCTCTAAAGTGTCGGGTTTTGTTTTGCTTTAACAAAAAACTTCAAGGTTGAACTGCAGACTTCTAATCTTCTGGTCAGAAAGCCAAACACATTAAGAGGAAATAATATGAAGTGCTGCAGAATCCAGTGTACATAACTGGATGCAAAATGTGCTCCTATGCTTGTATTGTCTCCTCGTCTGGGCTTGTTTTGCCTAGAAGCTCCCTTTTCTAGTAACTGGAGCAAGAGAAAAAGAGTGGTAGGAGTATGTTAGCATGAAGTGAAACCCTAGGAAACAACCCCATGTTGTGAGGAAGTTTCTGTTTCATCTGGGAAAGAGCTGTGTCTTCATTGACAAGAGGATAGTCTTTGCGTGTACTGCACTGGACTGTGGTACGTGCAGAGACAGTTACAGTTTGATTGCATGCAGGTCTGGCCTCCATTTCTCATGTTCTACATTTGTCATTTGGGATGGAATCTCATCATAAAAGGAAAAAGTATTGTGGGAAGTTGTTGCTGTAACATTTTGACAGACAGAAGGGATTTAGATAAATCCTTCATGTAGCTAAGCAGAGATACCTAAAGGTGATACAGAACTACATTTTTAAGTGCGGATACCTGTGAGTAAAGTTCAGGGTCTTATTTTAAAATGTGGGATTGGAATAAAATTTTAAATGCTAGATAAATGAAGACAAGCTAGCAGTAGAGGGGGCACAGCTGTAGCAACACTCTGCTAGAGCAAATCTAATATACTTGGGTGTACTGAGATAGTTTTGCCCTGTTCTCTTTGGTGAACTGTAGACATGCATGAAATGGATCATCAAAGTCTGTCACAAATGTGAGCATTGAGCTAAAACTAAATATATTTATAGTTTAAAAAACCTCTCTAGTACTAAACCATGGTAAATAAAGGAGACTGAGAATTATGTCATGGAAATGTGTGGCACAGTGGCCCTGTGGCACAGGCTACTGGGGTTGGCAGATGAGCACAGCACTTCCATTTCTCTTACCCAGAGGAAAAAAATATAATTTGAAATGCTGCAGATGGAATTGTTAAGCTAGGGATCTGTTGCCACAATATTTAAATCAGGGGAAGTCTTGTTCCCAATACATCTATGATTCCCTTTTCCTCCAGAGATAATCATCTTAACATAGCTGATACCACACTAGAGTATCAGTCTAATCGACTGTTATTTTTTTAAATTTTATTGTCCACTTTGGAAAGTGGACAATAGGAAAGGAATCAAAGTTCAGGTCTTGACTTCTAATTTTAGAAAGGCTCTAAAATAGCTTTCCTTTACATGCCTTTTGGTCTATATGTTTGTAGCAAATTAGACAGATATCAAATGCAAACTCATAATCACACGTAGCATGTATTGTTTGCCTCTTACTGAAATTCTTCAGAAGGAAGTACATCTTTGTACTTGATGGGGGTTTTTCAGTATTGCCTGTGACAAATATGGACCTCTGTGGTCAGAATTGCAGTCTGTCATATTCCCTCTCAGTATGTGACTTTAGCTGAGCACAAGCTGTTCAAAAGTTAGAAGAGCATAATGAGAAATACTTGCAGCCACAGAAATGGACATGATTTGAATTTAATTTTAAATATGCATAAACTGTATTTTTATAGCATTACAGTGTTTCTTACCCACATGGGCTTCCCTTCCACAGTGTGTCCAAGTCAAAGGATTTCCTTTTCCACATGACATACCATATGCCAAAACTTCCTTTGAATTCTTGCTTAGAACTTCAAAAGCAATCACTATTCCTAACAATGGCAGCTCTTTGATTAGTAGCTGAGCTTAATAGGAACTGAGTTTGATTGATTTTCTTGTGTTAAGTATGTCAGAATCATGCTTTGGTTAATATAACTAAGATTTATGAAATTTTGTTTTAGTTTGCTACAATTTACAGTTTATCATTCCGAATGCATCCTTCGAATGCAAAACATAAATAAAAACTGACAGTTGTTCACGCAGAACATCTTCTGAAACTGTCACTTGGTGAAAACCATTATCAGTGGAAATTTAGGTTGTTGAGTTTTTCATATTAGTTTCTTGATGCTATTTAAAATAGCCTGCAAATGTAATTATTTCAACATAAATGGCATAAAAATGACCATGGTTCTCTTTCTGGAGTAAGTTCTTTACAGAAGCATTCAAAAAATACCTGAGATGAGGGAAGTATTTATGGTATTTCTTGCTGCTGATGGCTCATTAAGAAATGCTTCGCCATCTCTTACAAATCTGTGTTCCTTTTACATTGGTATTTGCCCACTGTCTTGTGGACTCTAAGCCCCTGTTACCTGCAACAGACTCTTCAGCCTGTTGCAGGTAAAGGCAAGGGAACACAAAGCTCTATTTTCCTCAACCTGAGAGCTGTGGTTTTAAAAAAATATTAGTCTGAAACATCCTGAACATCAATCACAGAATGGGAGTAGATGCTTTCTTGAAAAAGTTATCATTGCCCAGATCTTGTGTCTTCTTCCACACTGGTTTGCACTGTTCCTGCCGATTGGAGCAGCAGGGCAGCTGGCACAGCTTTCTGCCCTGGGAGTGTGCTGAAGGGAGGAAAATCCCTTGGTGGCATAATGCCAGGAGAGCTGTCTTATTTCACTCCTCTTTGCAGCCTGCAATATGAAATAGGTGTCCGATGACACCTTGGGGAACAGGGAGAGGGGAAAAAAAATGTCTAGAGTAAATCCTCATGTCCAGCAAGGCTTTGTTTACTTTGCTGCATTTGAGCACAATTTGGAGCAGCCTTAGGGTGGCTGGTAGTTGTGATTTGATTATGAAAGGAAAAGGGGAAGGTCAAGGTATAGCCACTAGTGCATCAACAGGGCAAGGATAAGCCGTACTGTGAAACATTCCTCTTGAATTTATTGACTGTTACTATAGAAAGACAGCATGCACAAACTGTAAAGACAAAACAAAACCCCTTAGAGTTCAGTTACACAGTTAAAAAAAAGAAAATTCCATACCTATTCCTCAGCCCAGATAGGGGTTGTGGCTAATTTCAGAAATAATTCTATAATTCTTAAAGAGGACCATGTGAGAACAGGAAACCAGTGTGATTTTTATTATCAAAAAGCTGATTTGTCAAGTGTAGAACAACAATGGACAGAGATTTTCCATAATCTCATAGGAACCCTGTTGCTGAGCTCTTTAGAATATTTTTATTTTCAAAGCAGAAGGATATTGAAGAGTATTGAAAAGCTAGATTTCAAAACAGCTTCAGAAACAAAGGGTCAAGAGAGGAGCCAGCAGATCTGTTGAAATTTAGTTGCCAAGGCAACTGTTACAAACTTATGAAACTTGACAGAAGTCTTTCTATAAAGTATATGGATTCATATAAGCACAAATCGTGTCAGAAAATATGAATGTTAGGATTTCAAAAAACCCAGATATTACAAAAAATAGCTGATAGCAAAATGAAAATTGCCTTCTGTTTCTAATACATTGCATTTTTCTACATAGTTTGATGGTAAATTAGTTTTTCCTGAGAAGTCACACATGATTTTCTCAGAGGTCTTAGAGAGAGAGGAAATTGTTTGCTGTTCAGTGCATGTATTTGTACTTTTAATCATCCCCAATGTATAGCTGAATGTTGTATTTAGTGTACTTCATTGCAACTTCTCTGTAAATACTCTGCATCATCATCAAGTGTTGTAATGGGAATTTTGTATTAGAGTGCTATGGTCTTGAAGTGCTGCATAAACTTTAATGAATTTATCATAACCATACCCAAAGGAAAGTTGCTGCTTTATCTCTTTTTCACAAATACACAATTGACTCTTCAGGAGATTATGACCAAAACTGTCAAGCAAACATTTGTTTGAAGAGGCATGATCTGAATTTTCAGAGGTACCAAGATTTTACGGCAGCCTAGAAAGCCTCTTCAGTCAAATACTGTTTGACTGCTTAGTGCTTCTGTCAATCTGGCCTCAGGTGTTGCCCACTGAGCATGCAGGAAATGAGAAAGACACAATTAGTAGCCATCTGTGAAATGTTTGCCCAGCATCACTGTGGAGCCTGATGGCAGAGATGGGGTTGGAATCCAATTCTCCGGAGTAGCGTTCGGTTGTCTTGCCATTCAGACATTCATTTCTCTTCTGTGTCCAGCTCCATTTATTAACTCCTTGCAGCATTGGCACAAATGAGGCATGGACAGCCACCTTCATTGCTCAGCCCTGATTCACTTGTGTCATGTGGCCCCACACTACACACTGAATGAAGCATTCATCCCACAGGAGGGGAATAAAAATGCCTTTATGAAATTAAAAACTGATAGTGCAGAGAGAACTGGAGACAGGCTTTTTGCCTAGGATTTGAGGAGTACTTGGCATTACATTCTTAATATTCTTTCAGTGCAGGTCTTTTCATTGTGAAATACTTTGTTTTATATATGGCAGGTTGTTAATAGTTATGGTGACTTCAAGTGCAATATCATATTTGTTGCCCGGGCTGGGGTTTGTCTAGATGAGTTGTTTTATTAGATAGCAGATGGTTTGGAAATTGTTTGCTGTGACAGGCATGAATAGAATTGGAATTCTCTGTTCCCAGACCTAAAGCAGCAAGCTAGGGAAAGAGGAGAGCAAAACTCCCATGTTTCCTATTTGAACTGAAAAATGCATATATATGTCTATTTCTGAGGGAAATGAGGTTCACTGCACTGATCATAGATCCTTAAGCAACTCTGATGCATTCCAGTATGAGTTTCCCTAGTACACCCTTAGTGCCAGTATGGGCAGTGACCTTCTTTAACATTCTTTGAACTTTTCTGATCTTCTCAACCCTTCTGTTCTTTTCTCTGCTCTTCTTTTACTTCTGCCCATCTCTTCTTCTATTTCTTTTCTGCCTTTCTTCGCTTCCTTTTCTTTTTCACGCTTCTTTGCCCATTTTCCCCTTTGCTCTTCTCTGCTGCTCTCTCCCCCACTCCACTCTTTTTATTTTTTTGTTTTACTTTCTCTCATCTTTCCTGCCCTTCATTGTCCCCTTTCCACTGCTTTTCCTTTTGTTCCATTGGTTGCTGCCTGTTGATCTCCACACACAGATCTCAGTCTTTTTCTGCCCTTCTGTCATTCTTCACCTTCTTCAACCCCTCTATCCTGTTCTTCCCTGTGTGACAGAACCCTAACTAGAGGCCAGACACTCAATTCCCTTTCCCTTCTCTTCTGCTCTTCTCTGCCTTTCTCTGCCCCTCCCCACACCTTTCTTCCCCTTTTCACCTGCCTGTGGCATCAGGATATCTGGAGTTATCACTGTTTAATTGCAGTGCTATTCTCTAGAATGAGTAAATGTATTTTTTTTTTTATGCTTGAGGCTAACTGTTGATGATAGCTGAACATCACATTAAGCAACATCTTCTTAACACACTTGATAGGATCTTTCTGCATTTAAAATGGGTTAAAGGTGAAAATTATGCCATCAGCTTTCATCTGCAACAGATCAAAGGAAGGAGCAGAAAGTTCCCCTAAAGACATAATTGTGATCAATAATATTAAATACCTTACAGGGAAGTCCTCCATACTGTAAACTTCATACTTGGACTGTAACTATTTGAGCCTAAAAGCACAGTTCTATCTCACATTTTTCATAGAATATATCCTGTGTCTAACTGGAAAAAATGGGGGAGGAAAACCCTAAAGGTAAGAGATTTCATGTGCACTGAAGTACAAATAGCTGTTCCATGTAATACGAATTGTCTATTGAACTGAAGTGTTTTACCTTTTTGTCTCATAATTCCTGAGGGCATTTGCCATTTCAAATGGTAGACAAGTAGAGTAATAGCATAAAGCTCTCTTGGGAAAAAAGTAGTATTGATTCACTCTTGTTTGCAATTAATATAATGATGGGGGTTTCATCCTATGTTAAAAAGGTCTGTAGTTAATTAATGAATTAAATCCTGTGCACAAATGTGGACATTGAGTTGCTGATGACCTAGAGGGACCCAGGAGCTGGTGCTGGTGAGTAAAAACAGCAAAAGAACTGCAGCTTGTTTGCTAAATCTTCAATACTGCTTCAAACCTTAGAAACCATGTCACACCAGCAAAATGACCTGAAGTTTTGATGTTATCGAACCTGAATTAATCTAAGTCAATCAAAGCACTTCTGGGTAGTGTAGTGTACAGAATAACTGTGTTTACTGCTGCTCATCTATGTAAAGCTTCTATGGGATTTCATGAACTCAACAAGGTTTAGCTGTGACTTTTGGTATTGACATTGGCACTGCTGGAAATAATGTGAGGTGTTCTCGTCCTATTTATGTTATGCTGTAATAAGGCTTTAAAGTACTGTGCTATTTGTGCTGTTGTGTTTATGGTGAAAGGTTGAGCAAAAGTACTGAGCAGACCATTTTAAACTCTTTGGCACTTTTCCAAGAAAGGGTAAATTAAATTTAATGTCTTTTACAAATTCCAGTATGGGAGTTTCTGGAAATTTTGATATGACTTGTGCAGAACACCTGTGTTCAGATATTTCTTTTAAACTTTATTTGGAATTAACCAAGGAATTTTTATAAAAAAAATCCTAAAACTATTTTGATGCTAAAATCATTTTGACAAATCTCAAGAAAAACTGACCTGAATTAATGTTTTACTTTGGAACCAAATAAAAGTAGTTTCTTATGTTTTGAGAGTTGAGGATATTTTTGAGCTTAGATTAATTAAAACAAATCATCAGTCTCAATAAATGCATGCAGTGCTTGGGTAGATCAATTTCTTCTGTAGTTCCCATTCATTTTGTATGAACACTACTATTTTGTTACAAAGAGTACTTTCATCACTTATCACAGAAGTGACTAATTCAATGTGTTAGAAAGCAGGTCATTAGAAAATGGTTTGAAGTTCAATGCTTATGGTACAGAAAAAGTAAGGGTTATACATTTGCCAGCTGTAGATTAACAGTGTATTGTAAGTTCTATAGGATAACTGAAATTTTTAGGGGCACACAGGAGCTGAAAAATGCCCATTTTCCGTCTTTACTACATTGTCATCTTACAACATTTATTGACTAAGTCTTTGGATACCGAGGAACCGTTTAAAAAAAAAAACCATGTAGCTGATGAACTCTGTTGTTATCGGACATTAGAGCTCATGATCACCCTCTTGGGAAAATGTGCAAGGAAAATCCCTTTGACTCTTCCTGCTGTGCAATTGCTGTGTTATGAAATGGTACAAAAGCAGCTATGGAGTCCTATCACTCATTACCATCCACCAGCCTTGAAAGCTTGTTTGCTATAACCTCAGGCATCCTTGGGCATGGCTGTGCTGCACTGATGGGATTCCATTTCCCTGATTTCCCTAGCTGTGCCAGTGGGGTGCCCCATCTGGCAGGTGTGGGTGAAACTCCAGGAGCACCCACCCTGCCAAGCATGTGCAGGCAGTTTGGATGGCTCCCACCTCCCAGGGACACACTTGGCGTGACCCAATTCTGCCAGCACACCTCTCCAAAGGACACATGGCATGGCCCATCCATCCTCCACTGCTAGGATGATTCCATGCATGGCATGCTGCTTTGGAGGGGGTGCTCTGCTCAAAGCTCAGTGGGATCTACACCTTCCTTTCAATACCGAAACCTACCATATTGCAAGCAGTTGTAATGGAGCTATCCACAAAGCCGCGTGGAAGGTGAAGGAGGTCTGTTCTGAAGTAATAACAACAGTTCAGGGAAGTAATCGTCTTGAAGAGAAGATCCAGGAGGATTTTGCCAAAGAGGCTGCAGTTTGAAATGTGGAATATGCACATATTTGGGAGGAGGAGAGGAAGCATACCAGACTTAAGGAGTGGAGATATGTGCTGCAACAGAGTGGTCAAACACCTTGCATATCTGCAGAATTCCAAACTTCCCTTAACCCTAGGTCCTTAGAATGTCTTAGAAAAGTCCTGTGGATAGTGGAAACCCTTATTCTCAGCAGAGTGTGCCTCAGTCTATCTGTGGACCAGCAGCTGCCAAACTATCTTTACCAGCTCTTCCAGAGTTGTAAGGAAGCTGGAAGGAATTCCCAGTGAGCTACAAGGGTTCAGCTTGTCTTCCACCTTGAATGTTGAGGGAAGGTCTGTGTCAATAGTCTGTGTTAGGGAGCTCACCTGCTTTAAGGAATTAGGAGCAGCATGCCAGAGAATCAGTTTTTGGATCACCCTGTGTTATGAATGAGTTGAATCCAGGTGAGGCATCCTGCAGGATGGAGTTAAGAGGCAATATCTCTGCAACACTCTTGCTTCAATCTCACATAAGTGATTGTGTTTTTCAGACTGGCATATGCTTTAAAAAAGATTTTTAAAAACCGTATTGGTGACTTGCTTAAGAAGTAACAACCTTCAAAAATCTTTTTTCTTGAAGAATAACATTGCATATCGAGAACAAGGGTTTATGTTGACCTTGTTATCTTCTTTCACTGTAGTGCTGGATGAGACTGCAAAAAAAAAAAAAAAAATTGTCTCCTTATTATGTGCTCCTTGCCTGTTGTGACTCAGAGTGGGCTTTGGTTTGAAAATAGGTGGAGAGCTGCATTCCAGACTGGAAATGCTTCAGAGAACCTCTCAGACTGTCTAGGGTACAAAAGGAGACAGTACTATAGGTATAACAAGATTGTCATGCCCTTCTGGAGCAGTAGCTGGAGGTTGAGATATTTGAGCATCCGGGACACAAAACCATGAGTGTGTAGCTATCAGTAGTTAGGACTGGGAGATCAGCCATCATCTCCTCTTCCACCACCACTTACTCCTCCCACTGTCTGTCCTGCACACTCTGAATTGCTGAATCTGAGTTCAGCTGTGTGATCATGGCTTGCCGTGATGCTGTACATATCTAAGCAGAGATGATTAATCAGATAAAGAACATGTTCCAAGTGCACAGCTCATATTTTGGAATGGAATGTGTAGTGACTCATAATTTGGCTGGCAAGACTGAAAGAGACAAGGAGGAGAGCTGAGTAACTTAATTTTTGTTTGACATCATTAAATGATCTTTCAGACTATCTTTGTTACTGAGGAATGCTTTATTTTTTTCTTCCTTTAAGGGTCAAGACAGGCCTAGTTTGTACTTCTATTCCTTTTCTGAGTTATTTATCTTTCCCTGGAAATAACCTCTAGTATAGAAGTCAACCTGAGAAGATCTTGAGGGGTCTCTTTCTGTGACAAAATTCTCTCTTTAGAATAGTACCAATTTGTACTTGCCACAATAAGGAAAAAAAAGTTGTTTGTGTAATTTGACAGTTCTCTGAGTAAAATATCCCAGTGTTACTGCAAATGGACTAACCTTTTTATAAATATTCTCTATCGTGTTTGTTTTTCCATTTGTTGTCTTAGTGGATGGGTGAATCTATGAAGTGCTGCTTGACTGTAGGACTTCTTTGGAGGTCAAGTACTGCCTTTGCAAAAGACCAGGGCTGCTTGCTTGCACTTAAAAAGACCTTTTTTTGTGCTTGACTAGGAAGTGTTTCCATGGTTTATAACACGTTTTCTGTTGTTACTGCCCTGTGTGAAACACTGGTGGCCCCCGATGGGACTTTGCAACAGCAGGAGCTTCCTGCATAGACTTGGCATGGCAGTCAGGACTATAAAAGCCTGAGTTTGGGAGCTGCCAGCAGGATTTGTCTTGCCACATGCTAAAGCAGGAGCTGCAGAACACCATAGAATTCAAATACCTATGCTCTTTGGCCCAGCAGCTGAACAGCTGGTATTTTATGTTTGCATATTTTTCCCCAGAACTCAGCACGTCTCTGCCTCAGGCAGCAGAGATGCCCAAAGCACTGTACACGGGCCCTGTGGCAAGTGAGTACATGGGCAGGGCTCCAGCTGTGCTCCTGCTCTCCCATTCCTCCTCCAGAACCTTCGTCATGGCTCTGGACTAGCAGTGTGATGAGTGGGAGAAGTCTGGGGAAGGTGTTTGCACCTCCTAGGAAGCCCAGCAAAGGCAGTCTTGTGTTAGAAAAGAATAATGGCTCTCACACAGGCACACCTGGGCCAAGGCACTGCAAGGTGTGCTGTGCTTTTAGCAGAGATTATTTTTAGGCTGGTTAAAAAGTAATTCAGAAGAAAAGTGCTCTTCATGTGTTGTATTTGTAATCTATGAGAAGGAAGGGCCTTTTAGTAGCTCAGGCAGGGAAGTCCAGCAAAGGCTGAAAGAGTTTTTCAGTAGCTGGTGCACCCCTTAAGCCCCTTGCAGTAAAGAGGCTGCTGGGTGAGGTTTCCCTGGTTATTCTGGCCATCAGGAGAGGCCTGACAATCGTAGGAATGCATGTCTTTATGTGCATCCTGTCCTGTATGGGGTGGAGCAGGTGAAGTTCTGAGGCATGACCATATTGTGTAAATAACTTGCCTGCCTGATAGTGTGGTGCATGAATCCTCCTGTTAGCAGGAAGGGTCTGGGGATCAAAGTGGAGTAAAAGTGTCTTCTCTTTATGGCCCTAGTCCATAGACCATGTTATCTTTTCATATAGGAATCTGTTCCCACCTGTTTTTTACCACACATCAAAAAGGTCTTTTGGTGAAGCAACTATGTTTTTGTAGTCTTGTGTTCCATACCTACATGGGCTACTTTTCAAATCTACTTCTTTACCAGGAAAGAAAAACGCAAGTGAATATAGTGTGTTTAATATTTACCTAGATTAGAGATTCCAACAGTTTGCAAATGTGAATCATTGAAAACTTGCATAGGTGAGATACAGAATATTTCTAGGATGTTCCAGTAGGGAGAATCTGTACAATCTAACCCATTTGCCAGTGTAATATCTTCTCTATACAGCCAAAGTTGATTAAGTAAGTTTGTCAAGATTTGGTTGACTTCCTGTGTCAATAGACATCTTAAAAATTGAATTCTAAATGGGGAAATATTACCGATTTCATTGGAAAGGATGCCTTTACACAGCTTTGCTAGCCTCGATTTTTAGCTTGTAGAATCATTAGGTATATAGTCATCTCTATTTCCACTGCTTGCATTTTAGCCTGAATAAGGAACAAAAAATAAAATGAAACCAAACACTGATGTGTTGCAGATTGCCACTGTCTTGGTACGTAGAGTGCTTTGAGATTGCAGAAGGGTTAGGGAAAGATACCTGAACAATTAATTGCTTCTGTTGCAGACAGAAAGTCATCACAAATTCAGAGAACTTTTGATGGCTTTACAGTTTATTTTTTGATCCTAAAGGAAGTTATGTTTTATATACTTGTATGAATGGACATGTTAAATGTCAGTGTCTTAGTGGCCCTGCTTTGTAGCAATGGTCTGAAAGAAAATATAAGCCCTCTCATAATTAAGTGATAGAAAGAAAGGCAAAAGCTCTTTGGTTAAGACTGATGTTGGAGACGAAGTTTTACAAATTCTCTTTTTTGTGTCATATCTATGTATGATGGCCAAATGTGGCAATCTCCTTGTGGTACCTCTTCTGCCGTATGCTAGTTATGTTACTTTTCAACGTCTAATCAAGAAAAAGTCTTTCTTCATCCTGAGCAACTTATATTTAATTAAAAATTCATTTGATTATTTATAACATAAATTAATGTGCTTATATTTTAAGTAAGTTTGTGTATTATATTTTTTAAATGCGCTGCACTTTGCACTAGCTGTGTTAGCTAAGGAAGCAAAGGCCTCTAGGATGTGTTAAGAGATGGAAGTATTTGTTTATCAGGCCTGTAAAAATATATAACTGCACTTTTTATTATATTATTATACAAGCAGTGTGAGCTATAGCATATGAAGAAAGGCATGTACAAGCTCTCAGGAAGATTTACTTGAGCATTATTAGTGAAGCAGTGAGTGATCTGGAGTTTTGTCATCTTAAGGGTTTTTCCTATTACTGTAAAACTGGTTTATGTGGGGTGTCAGAAAAGAGTAGACTACCAAGTGCTAGAGCTTTTTTTATAGCTTGTGATGTACAAGGGGATGTTGATGGACTGAGAATTTGTACCCTCAGACTTGTAATGATGTGATAATGTTTTCTTTACAATTCTTTAATCTTGGCCAATTTCTCCAATTAAATAGGTAGTTAGGACTACTTTTTTCCTGACATTTAGTAGCATATAATATTATCTTAAAATTGGCTAATAGAACTTAAGCTGTCAAATGTTATGTTTATTACCTCTATATTATCAACTCTCAAGTCTTTATCTATTTATTTATTTTTCATAGGGGAAATATAATGTAGACTCTATGAGTACAGATGTTTTCCATATAAAGAGTTGTAGGATGTAGATGTTGTGTACTGGAACACACGTTTGTGTTTCCAGCTTGAGCAGAGATGTGCATCAGTAAGTCTGTACCAGAAAATAAGTGCTGAAGTAAATACTCCAGCAGAGATCAAGAGGAACTAAAGCCACATTAAGCAAACAAATTGGCAAGTAGGAAATGTTAATTGTGCCCCATCACAATAAGAATGTACCTCATCAGCTTCTCAATGTATGTGGGCTCAAAGACTTGCCATGCAACTGTGTTCCTTCATGCTGCTGGTCTGTATGCCCCGGGCTTTTAAAGATCATTGTTTGCTTTCCATTCTTGTATATTAGAGTGCTTGTGTCAGTTCTTTAAATGCTGAGCAAAGGTGTCTTCATATTAGTTGCGTCAGACGGACTTTTCTTCATATCCCCTAGCATGCTCATTTCTTTCTCTTAAACATTTGAGGTTGATGTTCCCTACATTAGTTCTCTATACTTGCTGTGATTTCTTTCTACCCTTGATGTCTCTTTCTTTTTGCATCTGATTTTGTGCCTCAGATTTCTGGTTTGTACATCAGCCTCATACTATTATATTATGCTTGAGTATTTGTAGTCTGGGTTCTGATCTGCTTCATTCTCATGGTTCATGTTAGTAGAAAACTCAATGACAACATAGCTAAGGTGGCACCCGTAGCTGATTTCTCCTTTGTCCCTCAGACTCTTGAGAAGATCAGTGTTCTGATCCTATGTTTAGTTAAAAGCTGTCCCTGCAAGCTGAGTCACTCACCCACGTGGTGGTGTGTGAACCTGGCACTGTGACCTGGCTCGCTTACAGCTGGGACCAGTTTCTCTGTGTCTGACTCTGCAGCATCCCCAGCCCCAGCTGGCAGCAGCATCATTGCTCTGGGGGCAGCAGGGTGGCAGGGGGGCTCTGGCTTCCCTACTGGGATGGGATGTGGGCACACACAATGCTGCAGCGAGGAAGGATGAGAAGGTCCCCAGTGTGGAGCCCATAAGAATTACGAGATGAGCCCATAGCTGCTGTCCCAGGCAGAGCACATCCTGTTTCCTTCTTCTTGGAGCTTAACTGTCAGTTTGAGCAAAAACAGTATTAATATTCATTCTGAAATGTGAAATTCATGATAAATTATCTGTTGGTACATTTTTTTTTACACTGGGAGGGATATTCAGAAAATAATGCTTTTTTGAGAAATAATTGTGTTGTCCAGAATGCAAATTATAGTAGATCCTTGTTTTTTTCTGTTGTGCTCAGCTCACTGTGTCTTGATGTACTACAACAGCTTCCTGTACCCAAGGTGGTGTAGCAAGCTCATGACTTGCTGTGCTAAAATGAATGAATAAATACAAATCATAACTATTGGGCTAGTTCCTTTCTTATACAGAACTTCAAAAACAATCACTTGCTGATACAAGCTGTGGTTTGTTCTATATTCACTGTTGGTTCTCTCTCTAGTAATTCACCATTTCTTCTCTGATAGACTGCATGTAATATTTAGATAAAAAAAGTAGGAGGGAAAAGTTTTAAATAATTAACAGATGTTCTCTTTGTTATTCCATAGTGAATTCTAGTAGTAATCATTATTTCTGGATTTTTTTTTTAAGGAATTTAGAAGAATTGATAGAAACTTCTTGCCGTTTATTCAATGCAGTGGGTTGGAAGCTTTGGTCTATCTAACAGGCAAAAAATCCCACCAAACAAGTGTCAGCATCACTGTTTGAGTAATGCAGTAATGGAAGTCACAGGTCCTGAGCTGGTTTGGTTTTTTTGTCTGTTTTCTATGTGGCCATTGCTGTGATATCAAAATAAAATATTAGTTAGTACAGATATTTTAGTAAAGAGGGAAAATTACTTTTTAATTTTATTAAAATGTTACAGCAGTGTGTTTTAAATTTTGGAGTCTGACAGATTAACACCATTAGATTAATACCTGGTTACAGTAATTGGATATTGGTAACAGTGTTGTTAGCAGAGAGATCCTATTAACTTGTTTACGGAGCTGCCTTACATGGCTAATCCAATTTGGAGCTTAGCATTAATTATAGCAACACAGAGATGAATGGATATTGGATATTGGGTGCAGCACCTTCCTGCAGGAAAGGCAGTTCTGGTGGCATTATACTGGCCTAGTTGCATGGATAGCTGAGAAACATCTGAGTTTGATAAGAGCATCCCCAGAGAGCTGGCCTTGGGTGATCCTTGTTCCTGGAGATCAGGATTGTCTGTGCTTCTGGAAAGGTTCGTGTTCCACAAGGGTGTCCTTTTTCCTGGCCACAGGGTAAAAGAAGGGGTGGTTATAATCTACACCTGTGAGAATGCAATGCAGGGGTTTGTTTGCACTATTTCATTTTGTGTTTGCATAGAGTGTGCTCTGGGTGTTCAGCTGTGTATATGGGCAGAAATGCCTGCTGGCTCACAACAGTGGCTTGCCATTGGCAGCTGTGAATCTAATTGTTCAGCTGGATTAGAGGACAGGAGCAAGGAAAAAAACACCTCAGTCTGTCATACATGAAACTTGCCTACAGAATTTGGTTGACCTTCTAAGATTGCTAAACTGGTTGACATAAGTGAAATCACTACTTTTATTTTTTGGGGATAAAAATAAGATTCTTTTTTCTTGCTTAGTCATTTTTTTGAGAGAGCCATTTTTTAGGTGAAAATTTGCAGCAAACTGATTATTTATTGAAATGTTTCGCTCATTTTATGTGAGGTAAAATTTCAAAATATTGCAATATTCTTTTTTATCCTGTAATTTTAGATGATCAGAAATGTGGTAGGAATTAAAACTGTTTTTTCATGTTCTCTGTGGTTTTCAGCAAGGAAAAGAATATTAGCAAAATGCTAAATTTAGGGATTTCTGTAGCAGAATTTACCAGCTCATGGGATGGTAGAGCTCTTCATATGGTAGAGCAATGCACTTACATCATACACATGAAGTTGATAGTCAAGTGAAGTGCTGGTGTTACAACCTTTCTATTTTCTCCTTTTTTTTTTGCCTACTCCCCAAATTTGAGCTTTCATTTGAGTCTTCCAAAAAAATGTTTCTGTTGAAACCAAGAGCTCTGTTTCTTTTCCTGCAGCATTCCTTTATATTTAGTATTTCAGAGCTGACAGAATTGGGTATTCATGGAAAACGTACATAGGATTCACCAGGCAAGGAATTTAAATTTCACAAGGTAAAATTATAACACTTTTGAAGTCAGTGACAAAACTCACTTCAACTATAGCAGGACCTAGATTTTATCCTCCATTTTTTAGACAAAAATAAGCATTTCAGTCATGAGATTGCCCACTTTGGATTTTACAGTGAAGAAAAACCTGACAAACAAAGAAATAATGGTTGCTCCAGAAAAAAGAGTACACAGTTAGATAAAATTGAATTAAAAACTGTGTTGTATATCCCTACCTGCTTGCCAAGGTCATAGTATGCTTTCAGCTTCTAGACTGGTACTGATATATTACACATCTGTCCAGATCTATGCCACCTACTTAACATTGCAAAATGTAAAAGGCAGGGCAAAAATGGTGCCATCATGTCCTCTATCTGTAGTGCTAATGTGGAATGACCAGAGTGTTGGAATTAAAATCAGTTTCCCTCCTTCTATAATCAGAAAAGGTAGTTTAATTACTTTATGTAAATGTTGAATAAAACAGAAATGCAGGTTTTAGTCAAAGTGACTCAGAACATGTGCTTTCCTTCTCTTTTTTTTTTTCCACTTCTTCCTCCAAGACTGTTTAGTAAATGGAACAGACTATCAAGTATGCATGCACATTTCAACCCACCCATGCCAAGCTCTCAAAGTGTGGAAGCACAGGCACAGTTTAATTAAATTTATTCAAGAAATCCCCAGACTAAAAAAATAAAAAGATAAATATACAACACTAATTAGACTGTTCTTCTCTCCATTAATATCAGTGGAAGGGTGTGTTTATGGACATGGGAAGACACCCCCTGCCACTGTAATAATGATCCATTTGTATTCAGGACTCACAATGATGTTTCAGCTGATTAATCTCTTCAAATGTCCTTTTTGGAGGGCTGAAATGTTTGTCAGAAGTCTTCAAAGTCTGAATGACTCTGATTTGCAATCCTCATAAAACTTCAGTTTATTAAATTGAACCTGTCAATATTACTTAGTTCATGCTCTCCGTTTTAGACTTTTCTGTGAACTGGAGAAATAATGTGATTTAAAAGGAGATTGCAATGTCTGATTTAGTGGTGTGGGCAAGTTGATCTCTACCCAGGACAGAGGCAGCAAATAGCAATATTTCCCTGTGGGCTCCCTCTCAGGTAACTGGGGAAGCTTGTTTGATGCCAGACTTCCTGTGAAGTCCTAACCACAGCTCAGAGATTCTCAAGTCTTTTACTGGTATGCATCCATACCTAGGTCTAAATGCCATTATTTCTCCTAACTTCCCATTATATCCCTAATGCAAATTTTGTGAAAGTTCTGGAATCAATCCTTCTTCATTTTGAATGTCATGAGAAAAGTGTCCATCTAAACAGAACAGTCATTGGAACACTTCATTCTAAGTTGTGTTGCTGACAATATATCATCATCCTTTCAGAGGCAGTGTCTAGTCCTATAACCAATGTCAATAAACCACATTTTCAGAGGAAAACATTAAAAAACTGAGTTACCAGTTCAAATATTTTGGCATGCTCCTTGTTATGCCCAAGAAAAAGGTGCTTGTCCTGTGTGTAGGTGAAATGAAGCACAGGGAAGAAGTAATTTTGCAGGAAGTCAGCGTTGCAGAAATTTCCTAATAATGATGGGAATTTGTACTAGCACTCGGATGCTGGAGTTCCCTTGTAATCCAGTTGAATTCCAGTTGGACTTAACAACTATGTTGTAGCTGCATTCCTATGCTGGGCCTACTATGAGGAAAATTAGGGTTTGACCATAAATTTGTCACTTGGGGCTGTTCAGTGCTGTGAATAAACTTAGTGGTTTTCTAAAGGAAGGCTTACAGCCCTCTAAAACACAAAATATGATCTCACTGTCCTTTAGCTTGGAAAGGCAGAAGAACAAATCTTTTTTAAGGCTCCAAAAAGTCTTTAAAAAACCCATGCACCCCCATCCCCCAACACTCAAAATAAATCAAGACTCTTTCATAAGAGGAAGGGTCATATAAAAATACATCTCCACTGTTCTAATGGGACAATTATTTCAAACCAGGACTTGTTGCAGAAATCCTGGATGCTTCTGAGAAATTGATTATCCCTGATTTTAGGGAGGTAAATAGCTTCCCCTTTAGCTGATCTAGAGATTGGCAGGCTTTTTGTCTCTCTCCTCTTTAGTCTGGATCTAATGCTGGAGCTTCTGTTATGCCAATGGGCTTCTTTATGGTAGTGGTCAGTCTCAAATTATGTTAAAGGAGTTGAGTGGTGTTTGGCTCCAGTTTCTCTTTAGTTTTGGTGATCATCACATAGATAAAATACCAGAGCAAACTTTGCTATCACCTTGGATTAAAGGTTATACCTAATGGACGTAATGTGCTAAGGTCACAAGATGCCTTGCAAATGTGTTCAGTAATTATGGGCAGCAGAAGAACTACAGCAAAAGGGCTGTTTAGTTTTCAATTTGCAAAATTTAGCCAAGTTTTATTTAATAAATATTAAGAGGTAGTGAGGAAGGTGTCTGGCATTGGGGCATCTGCTTTAGGTTTATATCTTTCTTTCAGCTCCTAGGAGGGGGAACGGATGGATTCATTCCCTTGTTGGTCAGTCACATCCATTCTTTCAGGATTCAGGTGATTCTCTAGGGATTTTGCCCCACAGATGTGGTTAATAGGCTATTTCTATGTGGTAGAAGTTACAATAAAATCTGTGCTGTTTCAGAAGGCTTCCTATAAAGATTGTCCTCAACTAGAAATGCTTTTCTGTGTGCTAGGAATAGATGTGAAAAGATGGAAATAATTATTTAAAAGGAGCAAATAAAAGAGAGTAGCTATACCATTCTTATTTGTATTTTGCCATTGTTTTTTAAACTGTTTGGGGTTTTTTATATTTTCTGTTCTTTTGTTCAAATATCTGTAGTTTTTGGGAAAGAGAGAGCTCTTTTGTTTTGCCATCACACACTGTTTTAGCATTGCTGTGGTCTTGCTCCAAAATGGTGGATTCTGGGATAATAGTGGCAACAAATAAAAACAATGCTGAGTGTTGGTCCAGATGTTTATCCTGAGGTTAAAATCATATCAACAATGCAACCAGACATGATTTGTTTTGTCTTCTTCCTCCTAAAGCAATGTCATATTATGACAAGTCAGGATGGTGAGCAAAGGATGTTCTTAGCTACTCTCTTAACCCGTTCAGCAGCCTTCTCATCCCTACAGCTTCATCTTACAGACTGGGATCATGCTTTGTTTCATAAGCCATCTCATGAATCTGAAATGAAAGCCTTTACCAGGGAGTCTTCATATCTGAATTCATGAGATGTAGCAGATTTGGGTTTGGTTTCTTTTTTCCCTTGAGGTATTGGAAGCATTCATTAGAAAGCTTGTTGTAGAGCTCTGTAGCTCATTTCATATACAAACTTTGGGGGTTTAGATGAAGAAAGAAAAATCCCCCCAAACTATCATTGCCCATTTACAAAACACAGCTGATTTGAAATGTTTGTCCAGAGACAAACATGGCTGGCAGCTAGATGAGGCTTAATTACTTTTCCTGCAGTTCACTGGCTGTTTGTATTTTGCAAGGAAAATACCATTCCTCCTTGTATAAACCATCAGGAGAGCAGAATGCAGTTGCAGTGCTGCTTTGCTTCTCCACCCCTTCCACTGCCCTGGGAAGTGGGTGCTACACAGAAAATCATCTTCCTGCTTGCACGGAGATCCCACTCCTGGGAGGTGCTGATGCCCTCCTGGCTGGTGCTGAGTGGTACCAACATCCACGTGACAGCAGTTTGCTGAGCCTTGCTGGCACAACGCCGTTCTTGAGACACCTGGTGCCATCTCCTGCAGGAGAGGTCTAAGATGCACAAGGGATGAAATCCTTTCTCACTAATTTTAGAAGTGGCATATTTTTTTCTCATGTTTCTGCTTTGTAGGCCGTAGGTTATGAGGGTGAAAACAAGTGAAGTGTTTAAAAGAGCACCTAGCTGTCAGAACAGTATCTTCCCTACAAAAATATCCTTGGTTTACTCTCATATGCAAATGACAGGTTTAGCAGGCCTCCCACCTGCTAAAATAATCAGTTTTAAAACAGAAGTGAATAAAAATGGTACTCTATTGCAATATTGAAACAGCTTTTTCTGCTTTTGCCCATTATATCTTGTTAAATACTCAGAATGATCTGAAATATATTTAAGCAGACAAGACGCAGCCACTCCTACAGTGTTCTGAGAAATACAAGCGCTGTAATTTGGTATTACACCCTATGCATCTTGAAGTAGGGACTATTTAAAAATTGCAACCCCACATTTATCATGATTTTATGTTTTCTTGATGTACACTTTGTCTTGCATTAGTAAAGTAGGTCCTGTAGCAGGAAACACTTAAATGCATGTTTTTTCTTTTCATTAGAGGGATTAAATAAAGAAAGGAAAAAGATTGGTAAAGCATTAATACTGCAAAGTAATGCCTGAAAAACTTACCAAAATTATTTCTGTGTAGAATTAAATAATTTATGTTTTAAAAAACCAGTTTCCAATTCAGGTTTAAAGAAAAGCACAAATCCCTAACCTCTAGGAAGTTATCACTGTTATTTATATAGTTCCAATGAAATTGTAGAGCTTTAGCACTGCTATAGACTGGA
The DNA here is from genome assembly GCF_028018845.1 of Melospiza georgiana. Taxonomy (NCBI): domain Eukaryota; kingdom Metazoa; phylum Chordata; class Aves; order Passeriformes; family Passerellidae; genus Melospiza; species Melospiza georgiana. Next base: position 23,699,121 of record NC_080434.1, on the reverse strand, counting down.
CAATAAATAATTTTTTTCCAGTTGCTTTGGACCTCAAAGGACAGTCTGGTTTGCAGGTGACAAATAAGAGGGAGACATGTTAGATGGGTCATAGCTGAATTCACCTGTTGTTAAGACAAGTATAAAAATCAACAATTCTTTCAAGTCTTGTGAAACAGTACTACACATGCTGCTTCCTTGTCACTTACTGAGTTTTCTTTGCTGTTTGATATTCTCTATGTTAGCTTGAAGATAAACATCATCTAGGTCTGGACTAAAGTACCTGCCACTGTGAGAAAAGCAGTTTCTCAAAGAGCTAAGTCTAGTTCCCACATGTTCTTATTTCAACTACTGTCAACCATTGCTTGAAGTGTTGTGTCCAGCAGCTGGATGATGATCATCAGTTTGGGCCTTAAGGTTCTGTGCTTTCACCTTTCGGATGAATTCATAGGCAATTGAATTTCCTTAAGGAATCTTGCCCCAGATTCTCTTTTTGGCTTAACATGTCTCCTGTATGAAGAGGGGAAAAGATATCAGAATAGAGAACAGACCAGACAAAGGGTTTCAGGCAGTGCTCCACACCGGCTTGTATGGGTTTTTTGTGGAGCTTTAGCACTGGTGTTAGAGGTTGGTTTTGCTCCCCAGGGGAATGTGGGATTGCTGCAGCAGGAATGGGTGTTGGCTGGAGGCTGGCCTGTGTCCCTCAAACAGCCCCGTGCCTCTCTCCTTTCAATTCCCTGAATCCCACTGGGACTATGAAGCTTGTAGTGCAGGATTGTATCATCAGGTCTGTATCCCATGCAGGAATGCTCTCCCCAGGGCTGAGTTCTCTGGGCTTTTTATTCCTGGGCGGGAGGGGATAGAGGGATAGTGGTGGATGCTGAGCAACACGTTGTATCAGAAAGTGCAGCGCTCCAAATGAGTGGAAAACAAGCTCTAGTGCTAGAGCTGAGCTTTTTTTGTGTTTCATCTGCCTAGGCTCATAGATTAAACAAGGGCTACTATGGCCTGAGTAAATATCCAGCACAATTGTCATTTCATGATAAACACTGATGTTATTTTGGATGCATGGAAATCCTTTTCTTAAACACATTTTCTTTAAGGTTTTGGTGTTTTAAAATTTTGCCATCAGTTGTAAACATCTCATTTGATCAAGTCTTGGAAATCTAGACTTCTTGCAATGTCTCCCAAAAGAAAATTGATGGGATAGAGGGGTGGCTTATTTTCAGTTCTTTTTGGCTATCCATGTATTTGTTATTGTCAGAAGAAATGGAAAGTATCCAGCTGTGTGTGTGTGTGATTTCCAGATTAGCTTTTGCCCTCACAGTAACATCTGTAACCCTGGACTGCAGGCTGTATGTCACCAATTCCCCGCTTTTCACAGCTGGCCATATGCAACAGGCGTGTTTGTAAGAAAGCTTTTCCCTCAGCTGGCTGCGTTCCCTGATGCAGAAGGCAGGACAGGAAAACATCAAGAGGTCACCAAAGCACAAAACGGTCGCTTGAGTTGGACACCCATGGCCAGCCCTAAGAAGGGAATTGTGGGTTTGGATCTGTGATAGGAAGCTCTTTAATCAGTAGCACTCTTATATCCTTGGTCAGCATAAGTGGGATCCAAAAGCTGGATCCTTTGACTTAGTTTCTTAGTTTAGATAGACTGCAAACTGGAATGAAGGTGGCAGAAATTTTTTAATAAACAGTGTTTATTTACAAGGCTGTTTTCAATTTTAGAAAACCCAGTAAGATAAAATCTCATATTAATTATATTTTTTTATGTTGGAAAAAGTCCCATTTATTAGCTGTTCTAGTAACTGAAATGTGGTATTCAGTTTCAAGCAAGGAGAAATATTTATTTTTTTCCTTTTCTTGCCTTTTTTCCTCACCACAGCAATAGATGAAAAAAAAGAACTCCAGACTGACCTAGAATCACTCACATGAAATGGTTTAAAGTATTTTTCACTTATGCCATCAAAACAAATAAATGTATTTGTTCATCTCTAGCTAGTTCCATGTTTCCCAATGAGTCCTTGGATACCTTTGTATAAGCTTTGACTTTTGTGCTTCAGTGTTCCCACTGAGAAGAAATAGAACAGTTTGTTGTTTATCACATGGGATGGTTTGGAGTCAGTTATGCTGGAAGAATATTTTAAAGACAAATGAACTGTTCAGCTGGGAAACGACTGCTAAAAGGAAGACCTTGAGAATATGCTGACTTAACTTCTCCCTTTTGCGCCTTGTGCACTTCCTTCTATGTCATAGGATTGTTTCTTTCAATGTTAAGAATAAATATAAATTTTAGTTTATTTTTTTAATATAGATAGATTTTAAAATTACCCTGCAAAGCACAATGTTGAATGTTGAAGAGCAGGGAGAAGAGGAGCTGGGAGGCTTATGACTTTTGTCTCTACTCCTTAGTCTTTCTTTGTAATCAGTGGTAAATAGCTAAATCTCAAGACTTGAAGTTTCTGAATGTTAAAATGGGGATAAACTTCTCACACTTCACGGGAGGTAACAAATGGAATTTATTTAAATGTCCAAACTGTTTTGAAATTCCTATAAATTACGCGTTATAAAATTCCAAAACTTTCTTTCTTGACAGAAATTTAAATATGAAAGTAGCATTAAAATTTAGCTCTCTTTTTCCTTTATTAAGAGAAGCATTTCCTGCAGACATCTTATTCATCCTTCCTATTCCTGCGTTGCACTGGAGCGCTTCCAGATCTGCAAAACATTTCTCATGAGAAAGAAATTGGTGAAGCTGTTACCTGGTTTGAGTTGGTTGGCATATTGTTAGAAGTTTAGGTGATGCTTCACTTAGAGACAGCAAAATGCACTGAGACCTCCTGACCTCCTGTAATATTTCATTTATTTTCCCCTTTCTATTTTGCATTTCAAATATCAGCACACCAATTTGGCAGAGAGTGTTTAATTGATGTACAAACAGTTTAAGGTTTCTTCTGTTTAATTTTACTTTTATTCTTTCAGCTTAAAAAAGTAGTTTGTAGGGAAATAGATGACCTTATAAAATTTTGTAGAGTAAATTCATGATTATATAGTCACTGATAAAGTGATCTTGGGACATGCAGGGGTTTTTCTGGTGTAATGCAGAGTTTGAAATCAAGTTTCACTCATTTGTCTGTGATCCTAAGGAATGGTACAGCCTTGCTTCAGGGGAGTGTTTTTACTTGATTTTATCACTTTTTTAGGAGACACAAACAGCATACCTTGCAGCTAGGGCAGTCATGCTGTGAAAGTGGGTGACTGTAGCCCAGTAGATAAAGCCTTGTCTCCAGAAAGAGGGCAGCTGGTCTCTCATTGCTTCTGCTCTCCACAGAGATGGGGTGAATGGCATGAACCCTGGGTTCTTCCTTATCTTCATTAATCAAGTCCCCTTTTTCCTTCTTTCTGTCCCTTTGAACTTTTCAGTGCTTCCAAGGCACTTGTTCCACATCAAAAGAAAATGCACTGTGGGACCAGTTTAGTCTTTTTATTGACCAACAGTGAGTAAACAGATGGTTTGAACTACTTCTGTTAGGGAAAAGTTTTAGCCTGCAATCCTTCACATGCTACCAGTAGGTTGTTATTGCAAAGTTGCAACCTTGTTTTTGTCCTACTGTATTTGTGCTGCTCAACTTTGCTCTTAATTAACTTTTGGGAGCTTGTGTCAGGTGTATGCTGAGCTACTCATGGGAAGTGCAGTGGCAAATAATTTATGAATCTTAATTGGCCTTATGCAGTAACAGCACCATCCAATTCAGGGAAGCCAGTGTGGAAGTGCCTACAGTCCTGTGCGATAACAAAATGTCTTGTAATGCAGTATGATTTTGTAATAAATTAGAGCACTTTTAGATGCTTCTGGGCAGAAGTTTTCTTATAAACCTGTGTGTAAGACTTAGCAAGACAACTGAAATCTGAGTGGATCTTCTGTACATAGATCTTTAGTCATTCTGTATGAGGAAATATTACATCTGCATGCTCATACCAGCTGTGGGTGTGCACTCTGAGAAAGCAGCATCACAGGCACCCATGCAAGCATTAGGTTGGTGGCTCCTAAAATCAGCTGCTCAATCTCAAACATAGTTAGGATGAAGAATTTGGCCCTCATAGGGTGTACCACCCTCACAGGGAGTGGTACATGAAAAAAAATTGAAGCAACAAAGTGAATTTTGATTTAAGGTTGTGGATTGATAGAGGCTCATTTGCAGCTCATCATGAGTTTTGTGTGATCTGCACTAGTCTTTGATTATGAGTTAAGCACTGAATATGATACAGACAAAAACACCTTTATCCTAACGTAGCCAGGTGTGCCTCATGCAAAAATGCTGCATTTTCAACCATACGGTAATTCACATTAGTCTTAAAACGCATAATTATAAAAATGCTGGAAATTAAACATTTAAAAATAATTGGAAAATATCACAGTAAAACAGGTTTTAAAACTAAAGATGAGTTCCTATCACTTACAGGCTATGATGAAAAGGAAATACTGTGTACTGTTTGAGATCAACTGTTCCATTAAAAATGCTAAAGCCTACTTCACACCATGTAATAAAACATCTCAAACTGCAAACTTGTTAGTAGTATACCTGCTTCAAGCAAAAACAGTTTTATCTGCTGAAAAAACATGGCAGATATTGTGAAGTGGGGATAGATGTCTGTGCCTTCTTACTTTGGGTAACTTGTCAGTCTGGGAGCTCTCTTTTCCAAGTAATAAAATCCTTTCCTAACCAGTATTTTTGATAGTCTTTTAGCACCTTAGGGCCTTTAAATCTTGCTAGATCATCTTGACTGAAGCAAGCATGAATGTTTCGCAGCTGGATGTGTAAGCATCTGGTCCATCCTCAAGTACTTGGAAAAAAAATGTTGTGGGACATTTCTTTTTGAGCAGAGCACCTGCCTTCACTTGAGTTTGTGCATTTGAAGAGTCAGCAATGGCAAGCTTTCTTTTTTGAGAATCTCAGTTTATCAAAGGAAATAAAAGACTTTCACTGTGGGAAGGAGGTTTCCTGCTGCTTTCCCCTAAAAATGCACTTTATGACTTCTGTAGCTTCAATGAGAAACAGCTACAAGAATGCTGGCAACTGAGTGAGTGGTAAATATGAACCTGAACATGAACTATAATCTGAAGAAAGTTTCAGTGATATCTTAAATATGCGGTAGCTCACTGTTCTCCACTGTTTACCCTTCTTATGTTTTTATAGGTATTCTCAAAATCCTATTTTTGTTAGATGTTTTTATCACACCTATCGGTAATTTTGGCTCTAAATCACTTGTCAATAGGAAACCTTCATCTCTAAAATTATCAGCAAAGTCTGTCTAGTAAAAGTAGAGAACCCAACATACAGGTTTCCTTTTTATTTTGCAAAAGCATGTATGTTGTTGTAGGTATATGACATCAAGTGAGAGTTTTAACTTGATTCCATGCAAATTTTCTTATCAGTCCTTTCTGATGTGCTAGAATTTTGGTATAGTTCAAATTGTTTGTATAGCCTTCATTGCCAGTAGATAATATTCTTGTCTACATGGGCAGGCAGTGTGGGCTGTAATGGGATTAATATGGACTTTCCATTGTAAAATAATTGTTAATTCTCTGTATGGGTGCACAAAGCAGAAAGAAACTCCACCAGGTTAAGCCAACGTGCTCATGTATCAAACCCTGTGGTCTTCACCTGCCTGACTCTTTCTAGTGTTCATTTACATAATTAAGTCAGAGCAAAATATGACTTTCACTCACAATCAGTTTGAACATTAATTGTACATGAATGCACTCTTCTAATTATTTCTTTTGTGACTGGAGAGATTAGCTTGTAAGGCATAAATGAAGAGTGATTAGAAAATTAAACAAAATGGGGCATATGCTGGTGAAGGGAAATTGTAAAATAGGCATTTCTCTTGCCAAGCTTTGCTCTTCTTTGGTTCATGAGGTTAATGACTGTATGTTAGAGATTTGCTTCAGGTTACCAAATTACAGACAAAAGTCTTGAGTGAAAGAAGGGTCAGAAAAGGAATCCTCTTAAAGCATAAATGCTCTTTTATTTCAATCAATGCCAGAGGAGACATCTTGCTTGGTGGTTGGAATATATTATCCTTTTCAAAAGGCCAGTTGAAAGAGATTCAATAGGTAAGCTAATTTTAAATCAAAAGCTGTGTGATAATACATTAATCTCTCCTTGTCTGACACTATCCACCCAAGGGACAGTAAAATACACAGGCTTGGGCTGACCCAATATAAGAATGTGATCTAGCTGCCTGGGTTGAAAGGAGGGAGAATACCAGTGTGTGCCCAAGGGCAAGATCATCAGGGAGAGCTGTGAAGAAATCGAAGTTTTGAGCCTCTATTATAAGTCCCATAAAGCAGTAACAGATGTATTTCAAAGAAAGATGCAGTTAAAAGGAGCACCGTGACTATGCATGCCTTCATGGATGTTTCTAAAATCAGACTGCCTCAGACAGTGCTTTCCTTATTGATTGAAATCAATTTCTTGGTGCCCACTTTTTTCCTTCTGGCCCTTGGTAAGAGAAAGGGTGTGTACCATGTGAGATACTCATGGTCATCCCCGTTGTACCATTGGGAGCTGGTCTTGAAAGCAAGTTGCTTGTTGTTTCTCTCTTTTTAGGCAAATCTGACTCACAAAGTTTCAATATTTGTGGACCACGTTATGCCCTGTTTGCCTTCTCTGGACACAGCCTGCACTGTCTGTGTCTCAAACACAACCAGTGTCTGCCAGTTAAATAAAACACACCGTGTAAAAGCATCTTGTCTCTCAAAACTGATCAATCCAGTTGGCTTAAAAGTTAAGAAGCCAAATGAAAACCATGCAGGTCTGCTGAAGTTTCACCTCTGGTACAGTGATGGTTCTCACTGGCTTCACTTGAATCCACAACCCACAGAAGAGTCTTAGAGTAAAAAGGGATGTAGGAGGTAAAAGGGATGCGAAATGTGTGTTATTTTAAAACATATACTATTCCCTTCTTGCTTCCTGAAAATAACATGGATTTTTCTCCTAAATTTTAGCTGAATTTTAGATTACCCATATGAGGAAAGCACTTGAATGTTTTTGATCTTGCCTTTCTAGCATCCAGATGGAGAGGTGGGAAGGGCAGCTGTGAAGAGAAGGTTAATGCACTGCTGTTGCTCTGAAGGGAGGATCAAGGACATGTTTGGGAAGTGGAAGGCAGATGAATTATGAAATTCTACATCTGCTTCATTTTGTTAAATTACAGTTTGTATCTGGCATTGGACACATTGTTTCTCTTTCCTTGTCAGTTATTCCTTAAGTGGAAATGAATATGTAGGTGGGGGTGTGTCAGGAGGTGTGTCCGGTAAATAAGAAATTTCTTTTTAGACATTTCTTTCTATATTGTTTTAAAAATGGCAGCTCTCTTGTTTTCTACCCAGTCAGAGGTGATTATCTCTGCAGATCAAGCTCAGCCACATTTGAAAAGCAGAATAGTAATCCCCAATTTAATGTTGGCTTTGCAAAACATGCAGTGTGTTTGTGACTCAGTAGTGTTACATCTCGAATCTCCAACACAGCTTTTCTTCTAAGGACCTGACTTACCTTTCTATGAAAGCTGAAACAATGAAGCCATTACAGAAATGGATCACCTATGAAACAGTTTCCAGAAAACAACCTCTAAGGAAAATTGCTAGCACAAGCAGTGCTAATGCAATCAACTGGATTGTTTTAACTTTTGAAAACATATTATCTCTTATTATGCCTTCACCACACTGGATGTTGTTTCTGCATCTCTTCACATAATATAAAAACAAGAAACCCTTTATTCCATAAAGCAGTTGTTAGTCTTGTTGTCTTATTTTGAGCCATAATTAGTAGTCATAATCAAGTGTTTAATTAAGGCATATGCCCTGCTTCTTAATGGCATCTGGCAAGAACCATGATGAAATCTTGGCCAAGGTGCTAGACTTTTCTGAAGATATATAGCATGTAAAATGCAGCGCTATTATATGGCATTAATCAAAATGTCACCAGTTCCTGAAATGGGCTTCTGTCAGGGAGCATATATTGGTGCTCTGGCTGATAATGGCCTCGCTAATTTACGACAGACTACCTTGTCTGTAATAATAAAAAATCTTCTCTTTCTGCTCTTTTGATATTTTCCCATTGATGCATGTCATTTTTTGAACAGGATAAAACAGTTCTGTCATAACATATAATATCTCTGTTCTGTAAATGCAGAGTATGTTATTATATAGAAGGAAAATGTTATACTGTGCTGTGTAGGCAAGATAATATAAATGGCTTAGTATGGTATTTATTCTTGGGTAAGAGAATCATTCATCCATTCAGCTCTTCCCCTCCTTCATTTTGCAAGAGGCTTTTTGGAGAAAAATATATAAGGTGTAGTTCATTTTAAACCGAGTTTCTGACTTCAGGAGTGTAGAAGGTTTAATTTCAGGTCAATAAATTGATCTATTGCTAAAATCACCATTTTGCATATCCCAAATAACAGATTACAGTAATGGCTTCTTGGCAATGAATCTCTTGTGAAGGAATTATTCATGTAAATCCTTAAGCTAACTTGTTCTCGGTTTAGAATTATCCACTTTGTGTTTGGGCCCTTTTTTATCAGCGAAACAATTGCAAGAAACCCTTTGAATTGTCTGTTTCTGAAACTAATTTATTAGGTGTAAGCGCAAAGTATTTAATAGAGGTTTTTTCCTAGTAGGCTCTACTGTTTGTAATAAGAAATTTCTTTGTAGATTTTAAGAAACAGGGTGTAGTAATTTTGCAAAGTCAATAACTAGACAGTGCACAATATATGGAAATTCCCATTTATATACTCACACTGTGTGTATTTGTACCATGCAAGTAGAAAAATTTCCATCCCTGTTGAACACTGCAAGATGGTTAGAAGAGGTTAAGATATAAACCATTAATGTGTTTCATCCATTTTAAAGAGAAGGCAAAGGGTAATCCCTGAGAATCCTTGCCCAAAAACCTTGTGTTGCTTTTGAAGGCTGTTTCAGCAGTGGGTAGAGTGCTGTGGAATACACTGCTGTTGCTTCCTGGGAAAAGGAATGTAGACCAGCTCAGAAATTTCTGCTCAAACACTTTGCTTTCTGTTCTTGGGTTGAAAAAGTCCCTGAAGTACACCAGCCACTTCTGGCCAACTTCTGGTCTCATTTTAGGCGGTCAAAAATATTCCTCTTAATTCTGAAAAATGAAGGCAAGAAGTATTTTGGTGTTGAATACTCCTGAACACAGATGTGTTGTGCTTCACTACAGGTTTCACAGTAGGTGAAAAATTCAAGGACCCATAACTATTTTGAATGAATAACTGAAATTCAGGGCAATTTTTCTGTCTGCCTGCCTCTCTGTTACGTTTCCTACCAGTGTGGTATTACAAAGCTGTTTCCAAGTCATTAGAAATTTTAGGATCCCATCTAATAAACTTATCTAAAGAGGTCAGGTTTTCAGAAATTTTCTTCTGTTCAGAGCTCTTTAAAATAATCCTAGAAGCTTTGGGAAAGTGTCCCTTTGAAATAGCAAATACCAACATTTTTTGTGTATTATGTTGGACCTTAGACACATATCTCAAATTATTACATTGCAAGCATCTTTTTTTACTTTAATAGTGCTTTCATTTCTAACTCCAAAGTTGGAAAGGGCCTTGACATAGTGATCCAGTAAATCTCATGCCTGTGGCAGGTGGAAGTCAGTAGAGCACCATGGTCACTTAGCCTGTAATGTCCCATTAGTTTATTGGTATTAATAATGCATATTTGAATTCAAGAGCAATTTGTAAACTCTTCAAATTCTAGTGGTACTGCATTGCTTGTTCTTGTGTGATGGAAATTCTCTTCTGAGCCTGAAAAAAATCCTTTCTGAAAAAAGGTCCAATGAAACTGATATATTTCTGATAGGGAAGGCGTAAAGGGGTTGTTTTATTGAGCCTTTTCTGCTGTAAAATGACATTGACAAATATTAAACTTGTTGCAATTAGAAGTTCTGGTAGATTACCTCTGCCAGAGTAAAGGTGGTATTCCTACAATGCTTCTTGCATCTTTTTTCTTTTTTATTCCAAAAGTGGGGCTTACTCCAGTCTTAGGTGTTTTAGTGATTGCTTTGAGGTGTGTATCTGTATGTATGCGTGTGTGTGTATATATATATGCATGTACATCTATATATAGACAAAAAGTAATCCTTTTTTTTTCATCTTTATGTATATATATATATATATGTATATATTCATCTTTTTGCTGTTGGTACCTAAGGGACAGGCACCCACAAATATGCATTGTCTTTATAGTATGTTGCGTATGGCCAGCAAGAGATAATATTTTCATGAGTCCCTGAAGGTATCAGCATGAGGGGAAAAAAAATATTTTCTATAGCTGCTGCAGAAAGTGCTTCATGCTACCATTTCTAGTAATACACAGAGATACACATATATTTATTTATAGTCATAAGTTGAGTGAAATTCCACCACAAGAGTGCAGGAAATGTAATCCTGGAAATATTATTCACATCTGGCAGACAGAGACTCTCCCAAAGCTGGGTAGTTCAAGAGACTACTGAGCATTCTTACTGTCCAAACTAAAACTCCCTGATCTCCTGTTATCATTGTAAGAACTATCCTCATTAGCATTTTTGGTGCATACCAAATTTCAATATGAAAACTTAAAGTGCCTGGGCATTTGTGGAATATTCTTCTTTAACATGAAAATTCTCATCTAATAATGCTATATAAATGGAAGATTTTTACTGCTCATGAAAGAAAATCGTTTAGAAGACTTGAGTATAAAAACCAGCAGAATAAATTTAAATTTTTTTAATTACCATGTAGAAGGCATAATGAAAGGAATTTGTTGTAAACGCTGTAGATTTCAAAGACAGCATTCTTTTCCAGTTAGCTGTTTCTAAAATTTGTTTAATATTCCATCAAATTTTACTGGCAAAAGAAATTGGCAATACTGAGTAATGTCAGTGTTAAGAAGCTCCTGGAAGGTGAGCATGGAACTGACTTCACTCAGAGCAGTGGAGGAGAGGCTTGGAGAGAGCTTTAGGGAGCCTGGGGGACGGAATGTTACTGCTGGGAAAGGAGCCCTGACACACTGAGCAGTGCTTGATTTTTAGTGCCTATTGGGCTTGACTGCTGTTCAGGCTTTGCTTTAGACTGGCCAGGGCATTGGATGGTGGTGCATGTGGGCAGTTCAGGGAAAAGGCATCAGGATGATCTTTCCTGTGAGTATTCAATCATGAAATTTCATTCCTTCCTCTACTTTGAAATCTTGATTTATTTTCACCATGCTGCACCTTCTAGCTCTTTATTCAGTGTGCTGCATGGATCACTTTTTTCCTTGGCAGGTGCACAGTTAACCTCACTTGCAGCCAAACAGCAAACACGAGCCAACAGATTTCCTTTCCTCACTGATTTCCCAAGAGTCGGCTCTTGGTTCATGCAGGAGGAGTAAGGAGAGCATCTCTGCTGCCTCTCCCAGACGTGGTATTTCATTATGAAGCCATAAGCATGAACATTGCATAGTCTTGGGCAAACTACAGGGAGTAGGTGGGTGCCTTTCCAGGAGGCTGCTGTAGACTCTGCCATTTGAGAGTGCCTCACATGGTGGGACCTGCAGCAGGACAAGGGTTGACACCGTTTTTGATGTCTTTGTGTTGGTGATATTTTCACACTTGTACGGTCAACCTGAAGACTTCAGACCATTTGTTGTTCAGCTTGTAGTGCCAAACATGAGATCTGCCCATCTCCAGGATAGGGTATGCTGAGTGCTGTTTGTGATGCAGTTTTTGGAAATTTAGATAAAAGATGTGCACATCCTTTATTGGATTTGTTCCCTCATTCCCAAAGGAAGCAATGCATAGCCCTGCAGTTTGTTTTGCTTTCTCTTTGCTGTATCCTGCAGCTACTGATGAATGTTCAGCTCATTGCTGGTTGAAAGAATGTGGAAAAAAATTGCCTTAACACAAAATGCACTGATTCACAGTGCAAGAATAAAATGCACAATAAAAAAGCACTGAAACTTTGTTTTTCTCTGCAGGTAAGGATTATGTACAGAAGGAAGGACTCAGATGAGTGATTAGAAGAAGAGATTAGTGGTAAACACAAACAAGTTACATGAAAGCTCTTCAGAAAGGAGTATGTAGAGGTTTCATAACAGGAGTGGGTTGTGGTGTTTTATCTCTGGGTGAGCAGATGCCCAAAGGCAAATGAAGAGATCAAATCTGTGGTCACTTTAGAAGGAATGGAAGATGAAGGGCTGACTTGCAGTCCTTTTACTTTAAAATATTCAAACCCATTTTTTTAAAGAACAATATCAGTGGGAGAAACCAGGAGTACCTAAGCAAGCCTATGAAACAGGCGGTTACAGTGGGAGCTACAGCTTCAGCTCTGTCCAATCAAAAGGGAAGAACCTTTGTTATTCTGTTCAAGCCCAAGTTTGTTGTCCAACAAACTATTGGTGGTGAGAAACAGCACTGACCAATTTCATCTGTAACAGATTTTATACTAAACCTCAGACACTGAAATGTGAATATGCCTTCAGTTGGCAGCTAATTTGAGAAGTGAAGGGTTTTTTGATGAATTACCTAAGTGAGGAAAAGCACACATTTTCATTAAATTCTGGAGTCTTCAGTGAAGGAGTAGACACTCTTAGCTAATGCAGTGTCCCCTCTTGTCCAGGGTATGAAGTTAGGTACTAATCAAACTAATCCTCTGTGGTTTTATCCCTTGATAAGGAAGCAGATCTGTGTATTTCACCATTCTTTAAATTTGATTTTGAGGACTTCACTGGGACTTACACACAGAAAGATGCAGCTCAGCTGTCTTTTTTTTAAAGAACCAGATGTCCTCTGTCCACCCACTTTGAACTGCTTTGATATGACTTGTGTGCAGTGGTTAAATTATTCCAGTCTTGAGACCTCAGAAGGTTACGTAATACAACAAAGTTTTGAAGGAGTCTCCTTTTTAAACTGGCATTTTGAGGGTAATATTTCTTCCTAGCTTTTAGCTAAGCAGTAGTGATGCAATTCTAGTTATTCTCTAAAAGTATTGTTTTATTTAAGCAAAAATAGGTATTGTTAAACATTGGAATAATAGAAGATTAGTCACTTCTTCCTTGGCTGTGCGTGCCTTGTGCTGGATTGTTTTGAACCTTGCTTTGTAGATCATTCCAAGACAATGGAATACCTTCATGCCAGTAAAGATCATCTGGTGTTGTCTTTTCTGCATAGGACATGTAAAGTTTGACAGGACCTCTGTATGTGGATCTATAGTGGACTATTAAAAAGATTGAAATATGGTCTAGAAGTGACAGGAACAGGTTGAGAATTGAAAAATCTCTTTTCTTCTGCTGGCTGTTCCTGTGGCTGGACAATTTACTTACTGTCTCATTGCCTTATTTCCATTACATGTAAAATAACTTTATTAGTGCTGTTGCAACAAGACTCACGATTAAGGTTATTCCTGTGCCAGTTGTTTCTCTCTGCATAGAGAAACAGTTTGCTGTTCAATACCCAGCATTAGAGCAGCTTTTCGCCTGCAGTTAAACATGGTACCACATACAAAACCAGGGGTGGCATTCTCTGTGCAGAAATTGCTGGCCTGCTCAGGGTAGGGCAGTGTATTTGCCTATGGCACTGCATTAAAAGGAAAATGTTGGATGGGATGTACAGGATGTTAAGAAGGATATAAACATCTTCCTCTCTCCTCCAGATCAGTGGATATGGCATTTCATTTCCAGAGAAAGGCATTTGTACTTTCAGTGGGTACTAGTAGGTGTAAAGCTTAGATGAGCTCAGGGGATTTACAAAGACTGAATATTTGTTTGGCCCCATATTTTCTTCTGCCTAATCCTAATTAAATGTAAGGCAGTGGTTTGATTCTTTTTCCTCACTGAATACTGACTGATGCTGCAGAACCTGCCTCTGATTTTATTGCTGCTGGCTTTTTCTGCCAGCAACTCTTTTCCAGATAAATGTAGAGAATTTTTATTGACAGCTTATTTTAACAGATCTTAAGATGAAGGATGTTTCTGTTGCAGAGGTAGAGAGCAGCTGTGAGATGGGTTTTAGTGGCTATGATCCAATTTATCTAAGTTGTCTCTCTTGCTGTGATTCATCAAGTACTATAAAAAGTAGTTGTGAAATGGGCAGGGGAAAAACCCCAACGAACCTGTTTCTGAGGCAAAAGGCACTTTATGCCATGGTGTCATGTATTAAAGCAGCCCAAAAAGAGCAGACTCACCCTGGCAGTATTGGTTCTCTTCTAGGTCAAGCTGTAGGTGGTGAATTTCCTCTCAAAACCAGCAGATGCATTGCTGCATTGAGCTCAGGTGTGGATTTTGGAAAAGATTTGTTGTCTTACCACCAAAGAAATCTTTCGGAGCACTTGTCATATCGAGGTAGTGGTGGCTTCACGTGTGTGCTGTATTTTTCTGCCCAGAAAATGTCCCAGCACAAGTTTGGGCCAGGTGCCCCATTTTGCGCAGAGCCTGAGCACTGCCAGAGGGATCAGATCACCAGGTGTGTCTGACAGGACGGGCTGGGCTCTGCCTGCCTGCCTTTTACCTTGCCCTCAGCTGAAAGGGAGATGTCATTTAAAGCCACCTAGAGAAGAATCATGCATTTCCACGACTCCTCATAGAGAGAGGGGCAGAAATAAAGTATTTTGGAAGCTCCAGACTTTGTGAGTATGTGTGTTTTGAAGGTGTTGTGGTGTTACAGACAATAAACAGAAGAGGAAAAGCAGAAAAGTAACAGCAGTTTGACGTACAGGTGCATGTGCAAAATTTTATGTAAATTTTATCTAAAGGTGTGATTGTTGTATCATGCCTATTTAATTTCTCAGGGATGGGTGAATTCCATATGGCTGGATGCTGCCAATGTTTGTGAACTGTGCATATTGCCTAATTACTTATTTCCCAGTGAGTTGAAAACCTGTAATTTAATATTTCCAAAGGATACAACCCAAGGCCTGTTGGCTTTGTGGAAGAATATGAACTTATGTGGGCTTCACTGCAATATCTAGAGAGTTAAATCTGGTATTTGCTTTCTAGTTGGAGAATGTTGCTCTACTGAGGGGAAAATCCCAGATTAATGTTTAAATTAAAGGTGTTTGCAATAGAAGTAAGATGGACTACTTGAAATAACTTATTTCTAATATCTGCAGAGTTTTTAATACTTCAAAAGTTAGAGCTCTCCTTGTTATTTCACTTAATATTGGTTTGTTCATCTCCAAGTTTGAGTCTTTCTTAAATTTTTCAACAATGCATCTTTCATTATTTTAGTTATTTTGGGTGTTTTCTTATCATCCATTATTAGCTATGATTTTACTTATTTTTCAAGTAAAGACTGTTCACCCAGAGATGGTACACTGTTTAAAGGTGCTTTGCTGCATTTGATCCTTTCAGGTTTTTGTGGGCAAGCTAAAGCAGATAACAGGGAATTTACTCAAATTATGAAATCATAGTAATGGATTCTTATTAGTAACATGTAGGATATAATATACTGAGGACACAGAGTGGTATTAAGAGCCACTTTTATTTGTTGCTTGTAAATTATGAAGCTCTTTCCTCTTTGGAGGCAGAAATTCTTCATAAGTTAGGTAAGGTGGGACCTGACTTAGTGACTTTGAAAGATTTGTAAACTGGGGAAAGTAGTAATTGTCCTTTTTACATATTTGGAGAGATGACCCCCGAATTTGCAAGGTTTGTGAAGAAGTTGCTTAAGCATTGCTGTATGACTGATTAATTCTCCAATTAATAACATTCATACTGAAATGGCTTCTTATATTAGTAATGGCACCAAATGACCTTGACATATTTATGCATAAAACAACTTTCTATATATAGCAGTGATATTAAGCAGTTTTTGCAATTTTCAATTAAATAGCTTAAAGAGGCTTTAACCATTACTGACTGTTTAAGCATCAAAGATATTCGAAAGAATATTTTTCCACTTTGAGTAATTATGCTTGAGTTTACATGTAAAGACAGCTTGTGACAGAGTAGGCTTTAATTAACATATTCCTAGAATTCTCTGAACTGGACTTTAAATAAAGTTTTACCATGGGGGGGGGGGGGGGGGGGGAATAGATGTTTCTGTTTCTAGCTTTTGTTGGGTCTTGAACAGTCTTGTATGATCTATTGATTTCTGTAATTGTCACTGAGAAAAATGTGTCATCTGAAAGTTTTCTGTATGTACAGAAAATGCATAGAAAGGTATTTTTCTGGTGTATGGAAACAAAAATTTTTTATGCACCCATACTTGGGAGAAAAGTGCAATAAAATAGATATCCTTTTAAGTGTATTTTGAAATTTGGTAGGAGTATAGACAAGTTGTAATACGTAATACTGCAAAGCATTCATTATAAGAACAGTTTTTCTGTTGGTGCTGGTGTTAGTACCCTATGTGACAAAATGCATGATGTAGGTATTAACAGCAGAATCTGGAACTAAGCAAGTGGAAAACATTAAGAGAAGAAAAAACCTTACAAGGTAGCACTTACTGGAGGGATAAATTGACAGTACTTTTATTCTTTCATACTTCAATTTTGTTAGAAAGAAAAGTGCAGCTACAGTATATCTAAGTATATCATAAATGGTTACATGTCAATGTGAAAGCTTTTCTTTTTCCTCTGGAGTAGGGATTTAAGTCACTCACAATATTCCTTCCACTCACTTGACTATGAAGTACTGTAATTCCTCAAAATCAGATCCACAGTTCAGCCTGACTCCTGGAAAGAGAACTGCACTGCTTATTAAATTAGTCTTCCATTCAGGGAGGTTATCCACATGGTTACAGGTTCTCTTTAGGTGCCCTCAGAGGATTCAATTCATGAGCTCAGCTTGCTTGGTTGGGATGACAGAGCTCTGCCATTCTGACTGATAAAAACATAGCATTTTTTAACACTCTGAAGTGTTGGTTTACTTTTGTTTTGAATGAATCTTTAATGGAGATGAAGCAGGGAGAAATGACAATTTCCTCCTGGTGCTGGCCATCGTTTTGGAGAACTCAGAGATTCTGATCAATGTCAAACTTCCTGTTTCAGCATCCATCCCTGAAGGATCTGAAATGAGTTACTTCAGAATATATATTAGACTCTCTGTTCCATCAAACATGCTCAGACTTACTCTCATAAGTCCAAGATTTTTCATCAAATTCTACAAAGTACCCAGTCTTCTGTTAGGTGAACTCTCAGGGTATGAACAGATTATTTTCTGGTTAGGGGATTAGGAATTTACCAGTAGTAGTTTTTGTTTGTCTGCTTGTTTAGTTATAGGAGTGTAAGACTTTTCAGATAAGCTGCAGTTCCGGCTTTCACATGTAAACTTTTTTAATTATTCTTCTCTTAAGTAAATTTTTCTTAATCCCCTTTTTCTTTTCTATATTCTTCATGTATCCTTTCATGGTAGTAGAAACCTTATGATTTTTTCCTCTGGTTTTGATCTTAAAATTTCATTATATTTAATGCATTATTTGGACTGGTTTCATAAAAGTGAAAAATAATGCCTGGATCATTAATAGAGTCTTTCCCTCTCACCATTTTGGGAATGGGTTTTGGGTTTTTTGGGGCTTCTTTTTAATTAAATGATATACCCATTCATTCATAGTAACCTTAAAAGGCTGCATGGACAGAATGGAATAATTTTAATACTACTGATAAGACATGCAGAAATAAATGCAAATGACAGGTAATCCTTTAAAAAAGACTGGTAAAACCAAGAAAATCTTTCCTTCTCTGTGGTGTCTCAAAATACAAGATAGTAGAATGATGGTATGGTATTGGTAAATAGACCCTCAACTGGGAGATGTAAAAAGACATGAGTTGGGGTTTTGGGTATCTTTCAAAAGCATGATTCTCTTCCTCCATTTCCCATCAGAAATTTTAAAGAAAAATAAGTGGTTGCTAATCAAAATGCTCAAAGAATTAAGTAGAATTTGTGTATTATTTTTACTGTACAAAAACCTATTTTAGGTTTAAAAATAATTGCTACTTTATATTACCTTGTTATTATTTCCCATACTTTCGTGCCTCTGAGAATATGAGAATACATAAATTTAACTCCTGTCACACGATGGAATTTCAGTCTGTATGTCTGCTTACAGCATTGCAAGGGATGAGAATACATTATTTTCTAGTACAGGGTGGCATTGTCACAGGAAGAAGCATCATTAATATTCACGTGGGTAAATAATTGCGATAAATTTTTTTGCTAGGATTCAAATGCCTGTTTGTTGTATCACTGTAATGTTTGACCATGGCAAATGCAGTGCTGTGCTAAGAGGTTTCCTGTATTACCAGAGGAGGAGGCATAAACATCACACACCTACTCTGTGGCTGCAGTCACACATTCCCACAGAACATGCATTGACAACCCATGCACAGGCAGAGAATGAAGGCAGAGGGACTAAAACAAAAAAATGTGGTTATTGTTTTGGTAGCTTTTCTAATTCTTCTCTGCTGAGTTCCTCAGAAAGTCAAACATCTTCTGAGATTAAGCTCTAGGTTTGGTTTAACTCTTAAGCATGTGGTGGGAAGAGGGGAGCAATTCAAATGATTGATGTACTGGATGAATAGCTAAATATGCATGTGCCATATTCTCATATTCTGATTCTGTTTCAATTATATTCAGGGTTCTTTCACCTGAGTTATCAGGAGCTCTGGGCCAATGTAACAAGGAACTGTTACCTCTTCTCTCCAAGAAACTGCTTTGTCAAACCAGGAAAGCAAGTTGTCTGTTTTGTCTTAGAATTGCAACTGCTTGCCCACATAATTTTTGTTTTCACTTCTCTGGTCACTGACATGATCTTTGTTCACAGAAAAAGTAACAGAGTGGCTGATCTGTAAATAAGCAGTTAACATCCTTCCTTCTCACACTGGGAGGAAATATCTGATAATGGATAGATTTCCTCTTAAATAATCATCCTTGTCCCTTGCTGGTTCATGGTGATTGGACATCTCTGTGTGCTGAGTTTTTGTCCCCTTCATTTCCCTAGGAACTAGTTCATAAAGGACTTTGAAGACCAGCAGAGCAACTCTGGGTTTGGGCAGTTGACTTTCTAGAATATGATCATGATGGTTATGTTCAATCAGAGGAAAGATCAATGTTGTGATTCTTCTTCCAATTTGATTTTCTCCTCTTGAGTGAATGTAGATGTTAGTTTCTTTTGTTTCTTTTTACCCTCAGAAATGATGCTTTTAATACATAATTGTGTATCATCTGCCTCTAAAACCTTGGAGGACAATTTAGGTCCCTGTAGCCCTGTGATTTTGGCAGTTACTGAGAGCATATTGGTTAATAGGAAATGATTGGAGTGGATTTCCCTCAGTGTGACAAGCTGCTTTGCCATGCACTTGTATGAAAGGGAAAGTTTGGTAGGAAGTGCAATGAAATAGAGGTAGAACGGTGCAAACAGGTTAACTATAACATAATTTTTACCAAATATTGCCCACTAGTTGTAAGGACACTTGTTTTGCCATTGAGATGCATAAGAATGCAGTTTATGTGCAGATGGGTGAGTGGGAAAATTGGGACTGTGAGAACAAAGCTCCCCTTCTGTAAAACATCTTGTTGATTATTATGCAGATATTCTAATCTGAGGACATAGAGAGGTTGCTTTAGCCATGATGAAATGAGGGAAAAAGAAAAGATTTCTCTGTGCTGAGTGTTTAATTCTTCTGTTGCCTTTGGCCCTTGTTATGAAAAATACAAAATGCTTGGCATATTTTTATTTGCCATTAAAACAGCATGTACCTAAGGTTAAGTGTGCAATTAAGTCTCCTCTAATAAATGTGCCCTTTGTCAACACATCCTTTTACTCCCTGGAATCTAATGTAAGCCTGTATTTTCCAAAAAAAAAGTAATAAATGGCCTTTAACAGTTCAATAAATGAAATACTGCTGTATTCAAAGCCATTAAACACAGTGTATTCAGAGAATTATCAGCTTTGTGGCTGTTTAGACCCTCAAAAGCACAAGCCGTTACTAGAAATTCTGTGTTGCTCATGGTCTTTCTGCAAGACAAATGTACAAGGGAGATAATGGGTTGGATCACCTGCTTTCAGGAAGGCCAGGAATCAGATTCCCTGCTGAGATGAAAGATTGAGAAGTACATACTTATTTGCACAAGCAGCAGTGCCAAGCTCTGCAGGCTCTCTCTGGTACAGTTTCTCTCCATCTCTAACCTGTTTGTAATGCAGCTTTTACTGAGGTTACCAGGTCTTGCAATGAAGATCCACCTTGATTTTACGTCATTCCATCTCCAATGTTGTTAAACTGTCATCTGTGATTTTGACCTGCTGGATATTTCCTGTCTAATTTGCTCCCGGGGTTGTGTTTTGTGACTCAGGATCTGCTCTTTTGCTCCAGTTTGCAGCTGGATGAGACACCATATAATGACACCAGAATTTGAATTCATTATGTGCTCTGTGGGGTCCCTGACACCCGAAACATGTTGTGGGCAAGACTTGGTGTTCCTGTGGTTTCCTGATGCTAAAGACCAAGTACTACTTTTTTACCTCTGGTTTAATATTTTATTTAGTGTCTGTATGTTTTAACCACAACCATTTGCAGCTTGTTATTTATGAGTGTTGCATGTGTCATTTGATAGTGACATGTCCCACGGTACTGTATGTCAAATTTCTTCTTTTATTGTGCATTCCAAAGTTAATTTTCCTGTATCTTTTAAGCTATTTCCTTGGAACACCTCTGGAAGAGTCTTACTAAAAATTAGTCAGAATCTCTTTTTGAAGTTTTGGCTTGTACTTTGTTTTAGTTGGGTACCAGAGAAAGTGAAATGCAAATGGGAGTTTCTGGAATCACTGGCAATGATGTGAATTGGTCTTAAACAGAAGTTGCACATACATGTAAGTTCAACTGCTTTTAATGCTGATATTAAGGGTCAATATCTAGGTTACCCTCTTGGTAGAACACTGCAATGAAATGAATTGCACAAGAGACAAGGGCATCTTAGTTGTTTCATGAAAAGTAGAAAGTCTTTGAGCAAAAGCATGTAAGGTTAGTGTAGCTGGTACCATTCCTGAACACTAATTATAGATAATTAGTCCCTTGAATATTTGGCTTTGAGGTAGTTAACGAAAAGGTCCTGTTGTTTTGCAAGGCAGATAAAGAGTCTGGAGCAAATTTGACATGTCCTCACAGACTCTGAGAGCAGTGGAAAGGTCATGTTCTGATTACTAATCCAAACAGCAACCCTTGCAGGCAAAGGGTCTAGACTCTGACTTGGTTCTTCTGAAAAAATTCATCTTCTGAGCTGATGCCACGTGACTGGAGATAGCAGAGCACTAGATCTTAAAGATAGATAAGACCACACTGTGCTCTTGCATGAGGTTATGATTCCCTAGCTGCACTCAATTCATTATAGCCCGGAGAAGGGAAAGCACTGTGACAGAGCATGGCATCTTTCTAAACAACTGCATCAGTAGAAACCCCCTGCAGAATTTTAAGTCATTCATCATTTTCCCACCCTCATCCCTTCTTGCTGTGCTGATAAAATACTTTGCATCCATTATTAAAGCACATCTTTCTGTATTAGAATAGCCCTGCAGCCAAAGCTGTTCTCTGCTTTGTTATGTGAGGCCAGAAACTTCTAATTTAATGTGTTTTCTGACAGTCTGACGTTGTTAGACTGCCCTTGGCAACTAACTTTCTTGTTTCTATTGTTTTCATGAATCAAAAATGTGCTAGTTAAAATGAGGTGGCATATTTGTGTTTGGTTTGCATAAAATTGAATGGAAAGACTTAGCACAAGCTTTGTTGAAAGAAAACACAAACCTGTAGTAATGGATGCCCAAACCAAACTACCCAGTGTTACTTCTAACCCAATGTGAGTTCCAGACTTGGTAAAATGCCCTGGCATGTTGATTGTGGTATAGAACAGCACCCTCAAGATGTCTCACCTTACCTCGTTTTCTCTTTAGACTGGGTGCTATTTAAAGTGAGCACAATGCACAAGATTTATTTAGGCTTTGTGTGAATCTAAACAGAGTGGGCTGTAATGTGTGACCATCTGTCTAAAGGAGAAATAAAATTACATTACAGTTGTTGTATCATTTTTAAGTCTTATTGGAGGCTTCTGATGTGAAACAATGTAGTAGAATAGCATCTAAAGGAATAAATTGAAAGGGAAGGAGTATGAGCAAGGTCCTCAAGAACGAACTCAGAATTTTCTCATGTAAAAGACTTGTTTACATAAAGACTTTTCTTGTTTCTGAGACAGCAAGGACAAGGTTGGGGGGTAAATCTTGTAATATTGCTGAATTCTTCCCTGGAATATGATCTTTGCCTTGGACAGCAGGTGTTGTATCCCATTTACGTGATACTCTTACAGGATTCACAGGCATTGAAGGAATGACTTTGGGATCTCTGCTTTGGCATGGCTTTTAGCTTCCTTCTGTGGGACCAGTTAAAGGCTCATAACAACCCACGAGTCCAAGCTTTTTCTATAGACCTGATGCTGGCAGAGCTGCTTGCCCTGGTATGATGGATGTGCTTTGTTGGTGTAGGGTCACTCCAGCACGCCTGGCTTTTGTCAAGTGTCAGGAAATCCTTTCACTGCTGGAAGACCTGAGAATTAATGCAGTACAATTAAGTTTGTATACACCCATTTGGAAATGTTTCCTTTTATACTCAGAATGAAGGAGCATGAGAGGTTTAGGAGTATGGATGCTTTTCAAAGGAGGTTTTGGAGGGCAGGGAGAGGGAAATTACTTGGTTGAAGTGTTGCAAGATAAATACCAGTGCCTTTTGGGTGTGAACATGAAAGGATTTAAAGCAGCTGGCTATTTCAGTCAAGGAAAAGAACCAATGAAAGAAAACAAGCCTACCTACCAGTAAATGCTCAATGCTCATTCAGTAACAAATTTCCAAATCTTTTGTTGCCACGCTGGCATAAAGGGTCTGTCCTGCTGCCCTAAGTGTGTTGGGGATTCATAGAGCTAATTCCCATAACACCAAGAGGAATTTTGCATGTAAATCTTTCACAAGAAGATTTTATATGTATTTGAATGAGCTGTTTATCTTAGCAGCAATCTACAGACTTGAATTTTCCTTAGCATTGTCTGACAGACCATGACGAAACACTTAATGGTGACACAATGGCTCCTTCACAGCTGTTAAAGTCTATTGTGGTGTGTGGCCTAATGGGGGAATGTTTCAATCTATTGATGCTCCACTCAGAGTAATGTGGATTATTGACAGGCTGCACTTGCTGCAAACTAAACATTGAGCATCTTCAAGTGTTCTGCAAGCTGCAACTCTATATTGCTCATATGGTATATGAAATTTAGTATAGCAGCTACTGACAGACAGCAGACAAAAATCTTGTTGATACTTGTCCAGTGGGTGCTCTTAGACACCAATAATCTCAAAGTGTGATCCTGTAAAGCTGTGTTTTGTCGTGGAGGTCTGCCAAAGATAAGTGCTGTCCTGAATCCGAGTGCTGGGCTAAAACAAATGTCAGTTTTACTTAGATGCTAAAGGTCCTTGAATGTGCTATGCTGTGGAAATATGTTTCCTCTTGGTGATAATTTTATCCCTTTCCAAACTAATGTCAGGCATCTGTGCTTTTGTGTACTGGAAGGCCTCTTCAGTGAATTATAGTTATCTTTACATGTGAAGATAATTAAAGATTCACTTAGCCTAAAATGAACTGGAGGCCATCCTTGAGATCTGCCATTCATTCAGGGAAATAGCAAGTTCCACCAACTATACAATTTGTTCTGGACACAGAACAAAATGTAACTAGTGGAAACCATTGATACTTCTAGTTATCATTACTAGCTTTCAACTTTGCATATTTAAATATAAATTTAAATTACATATCTTCATATAGAAAGAAAAGTATTAAGAATGCTATGATAAAAGAATGACTTTGAGTGTCCCAGAGCCCCAAGTAACAATACTAAAGGGAGCCTGATACTTGAGGAAGTTTGAGAATATGGCAGAAGAAGCCCTGGGATACTCTTTTTCTCGTGGTCTGTGTTTCACAAGTCTGTTGATAAGTTATTGGAGAAATCTTAAAGAATTCTTAAAGAAGACCAGGACCTCTTACCCCATGTTTGCCATTTTAGTGTGGAAATTTTTGTCTCCCATAGCGCTGGGAGAGGTTTTCAAAGGTCTCCAGGAAGGATCCAGGCAGCTGAGCTCTTGGAGTATTCCAATATGATGGAATTAAGACATAAAAGCACAAGCTGCATGGCCATCTAGTTGTGGTGTAATTAATATCCAGTATCAAATGTCTTTGGTAAATGATTAAACAGCTCAGTGAAGAGGCAAGTGTGTCTTTCTGGTGTGTATTTTCAGATTTGAATAATTCAATAATGTTGACATGAAAAATAAAGAACCACAGTTTGTATGTCTCACACAGGTTTGGAAACTCTGATGTGCAGCAGCTTTCCAAAGAACCATGTTAGAAATTGAGAAGCTTATTTCAAAGCTTAGGCTGCCAGCTGAATCTGCAGTAGGCAGAAATTTCACAGGGACAGCTTGTCTTGCAAAGTATCCTGCTGCTGTTTCTTTTTTCCAGTGATGGAAATAACCGAGACTAGATTTCCCTCTGTGCTGCACCCCACCACAGCCCATATTTGAGCTTCAGATAGAAACATATTCAGAAGAATATGCAAAGGAGGACCAGAATTATGTATTCTCTTAGGGTAATCAGACTTACATGCCTAGTAAGAAAGAATGTGCACATGGTGCATGTAAACAAATGCTGTTATAAGCGAGCCTGCAGCATCAGGGATTTTTCCTAGCACTCAGAAATGAATTGCTGCAAACAATCAGAAGTGGTTGTGTTCAGAGTCAACTACATAGAGTGAGATATACCTACTTTATGCTGAACAGTATGCATGGAAATGCAAAGTCATTTAGGTAGCAAAAACCTTTAATATCACCCAGTCCAAACATCGATATATGCTCAATACATGAAACAGAGAAATAGAGATAGTGTCCAGCTCTCTGGAGTTCAGTCTGGGCCTTTCCCACCTCGGAGATCCTTGCTGTGTCACACTTATCCCACTCCCAGCATATGTCTTTGCTAAGAGTTTCCCTTCTCCCTGCCAGGGCTGTGCCTTTTGAAAACATCATCTTTCCCTGCTCACTGGGCACACATGAGCCTGGAGGTTGGTAATATTCATCAGCCTTTCCTCCTCTCCAGGATCACAGCTAGCCTGAGTCAGCACAAATATTTGCTAAGTTAATTAGACTTTTTCTTTAATCTCAGAGTAATTTGAAGTAAGGTTTGGCTTTATTCTTGTAATATTTAAACACATGCATGGGTTCCTGCTTCTTTCTTCCAGTTCCTAGTTTTGCCATTGTGAAGTCATCTGGTAAAAACATGATCCTTCATTCAATTATTTGCTTATTTTATTTGATCCTCTTACAGATTTATGTATGAACTGTGTTATATTTTTGGAA
Source organism: Melospiza georgiana (assembly GCF_028018845.1). Lineage (NCBI taxonomy): Eukaryota > Metazoa > Chordata > Aves > Passeriformes > Passerellidae > Melospiza > Melospiza georgiana. The sequence continues at coordinate 23,673,720 of NC_080434.1, read as the reverse complement.
TGACTAAGTAGCTTTGTCTACCTGAGCCAGTGTAGGTTGATTCCCATAGAGCTACTCTGTAGCAGACAAATAGTTATTTGAAATTGTGCATAAATCTTTCACAGTTCCTGTTTCATTTTGGTGGCATCTTCACTGAGCTGATCAATAACAAAGTCTGTAATTTCTCTAGTGCTTCTTTACAGTGTTGCAATGTTGTCAAAATCACAAAAGAACATCATTTGTCAATTTGTGTCACTCCCAGCGTAGGGGATTAGAAAATTGAGATCTCTGTCAAAATGATTTCCAGATCATCTCCCAAAGATTACCTCCTCAATTTTTTTTTTTAAGTTTACGTTTTCCAACATTTTTATCTGAGTGATTGAAAGAGGAGCATATTTTTTCCTTGTCTCCTTAGAGACCTTGAAATTGAGATGCCGTATAGTTTAACTCACAACATAAACAAAATTAATGAAAAAATAGAGTATGTCCCTGCTCAGCTCATGGCTCATAATTCTACTCAGTTCTGTGATAGTCTGACAAATGCAAGATTATGGGGATTTTTTCCACCTTTTAAGATACTTTTATTATAATAGAATTATTATTGAGTTCATTTATTGGGGGTAGGTTGATTCAGATATAAGCAGAAATGTAACAATAACCAAGTATGTGAGAAAATGAAAACGTTACCAGAAAAAGTCAGCTTTGTCACTCCTAGATTTCCGTTTCCATCTTATGTTTTCCAACCTCACCCAACTTCTTTGTGGGGGAAAAAATCCTCTGGATCTGAAGTTCTGTCTTGCTCCCAGCTGCTTTAGTTCACAGCCCAGTTAAAGTCTCAGCTGAATGGCTGACTTATGTTTTCCATACGTGAGGCTTAACATGGAACAGTTTTTCCTCTGTTTAATCAGTGCCCTAAATTGGTCCAAAGTAAAAGTCAAAGGTAACCAAAAAGTCTTCTGAGCAGATCAGATTAAAAAAACCCAGAACTTTATATTATGTGATCAAAGTTTCAGATAAAGTCTTTTGTCTTTTTATTTGGATAAAGTATTTTGTGCCCCTGCCATCATGTGTATTCTCTTCCCTGCTCCCACCCCTTCATTCTGTCCTTTGAGGTGAACTTCTTCCCTGGAGGGTTAATTAATTTGCTGACACTGTGCAAGAGAGGAGACCCTCCATCAGACAAACAGCAGTCTTTCTGGAGCCATGACAGTACTCCAATTTGCTATCATATTCATGGCAAATTACAGGATTGCTTCCATGTAACTGTAAAAAAAACCCACTTATTTTGCTTGAATAGTTATTTACAAGGGGGTTTATTAAGTGAATGATAAGTAGTAACATTTTTTTCCTAGCTGGGATTTATCTTTAAAGTATCGTGTGTGCTTAGCATCCCTATGTTATCATTACTGGTAAGATTGCATTGCTTCCTTTCTCTTGAGATATGCCAGTATTTTTGTAATGAAACTTGATACAAAAGCTGACTCATGGCAGCACAGAAGTTGTTCTCTCCTAAACTAATGCTCAGACTTTGGCAACTTTACTCATTTCTTTCCTCTGCCACTTCAAACTTTAATGAGGAAAAAAGATACAGACTCTTGAGCAAGAGTTTTTCCTCTCTTGTGATGTCTGGTTTCTAAAATATTGCCAAGATTGAAAGACTCTTAAGAGATAATCTGAGTCAATATTAGCATAATAACCATCTGTAAGGTTGTCAAGGAAGGCCTGGAATTTATGACTTAGTACCGAATATGTTAGAATATTTCTTAACAGGAAAAGAAATAATATGAACATTAAGCTGCATAGCCTAACACTGATACATATATACATAAATATATATATATATTTTTAATAAAATATTTTGTATATATAAAAATATTTTTCTTGACAAGTGGTAGGTACTGTTTCCCTTTAGCAGTATATTCAGACCAATGAACATTTGTTTTCTCACTTATGAAAATGTATCAAGAAATTTTAGACGTATGTAGTCATAACCAAAGGAGAAAGATTGATGGCCATACTGGAAACACTGTAATTTTAACTTTTCATTTTAGAAGTAGAAACACTTGATGTGAGCAATTTTCAAAGTGCTGAGAGGAATGTCATGTCCTAACATTTAGAAGAATTTGTTGATGATCTGTAACTCCCAGTTCTCTCTTGAAAATCCATCTCCTCATGCTGTACAAGTAGAAATACTCACATGAGCATGTATAAGTGAAAAAAGTGATTGATTTCAATCTGTACTTACTACAGTACATTACCTTTATGAAGACAACCAGAATACACTCTTCTGCAATATTCTCAGCTTGCAACATAAATTAGTGTTGTATTTGAATAATCAGAGAGCTGGGAATCAACTTCCATTGCAACTTTTGGCGGATCAGCTCGCCCAGAGCTCTGGCAATGTGTGTGTGACATTGCATGAAACTATTTGAGGAACTTGCTTTTTAAAAATCTGTTATGTTTGGAAGATTCTTGTAAAATGGTTATGGGAAACAATAGCTTTACTTTTGGATTAAAAAGAAATATTCTTGGTTTTTTTATATTACTGCATTAGCTAAGATAACTTCATGTTAGAAATAGAGTAAAAGTAATTTTGTTTCATAAAAATTAATAATTAGTTTTGCTTTTTATTCTTTCAAAACCTATTTCACAGATTGAAAAAATAGGTTTGAATCAATGGCTAGATGTGTCTGCTGTAAAATATGTGCAAATCTGCTGAAATTAGTAGATTTACACCAATTAAGTATAATTATATAAATATTCTTGCTGCTTTTAGCAGTCATTTGCTACTTATAAAGCAAATTGTTATTGTAATGGAAAATGTTTGCATCTAGTGTTTATCATTGTTGTACACTTTTGTGATTAACAGGATTTCTAATGTGGCAGTATGGAAGCCTGAGTTCTTAATCTTGCTTTCCTCTAAATTTTCCTAAGTTCTTAGTTGACAGAGGGTCTTGATTTGGAAAGGAAAATTATTAAAAATAATCTGCAGACTTTGGTAACATATTATTGCCTTCAGAACCAAGTAAATCTTCAAGCTGAAGCTTGTGATTTAGAGGTATCTTTTAATATGAGTATGGAAATCATCTAGATAAAGCAGCATTAAAATATCAGTGTTTTTCTACAGAATACCATGTCACTGTTTACCTAAGCATGTCTAGCATCTGCTTGAAATAGCTGAGATTGTGATGAGAAACTGGAGTTGTTGGAGCCAAGTTGAGCAAGGGAAAAACGTGAGAGTGGGGGAAGGTGATGTAGCTTTGTTTTGGTTTTGGTTGGTTTTTTTTTTGTCTCATCATTTAAATTATTTTAACTGGCAATGCATTAAATTACTTTTCTTTATGTTCCTTGTGGTTTGGGCGTGATCATAAGTGGTAAGTGATCTTCATGGCTTTTTGTCAGTTCATAATCTTGTTTTTGTCTTTTTTTTTGCCCTACTTTTTTGAGGAGGAGGAGAGAGGCAGTGACTGGGTGGGCAACTGGCAGCTGTCTCAAGTTAACCCATCATATGCAAAGAAAATGACAACTGGACATCAAATCAAACATAGATATAACAATAAACAAACAGATCTTTCTACAGAGGGCAATGACATTTGATCTCCCTCAAGCTCAGCAGTGTTAAGACTACCCAAGTTTGTCTTTTTTATTTCTTCATGTTTTATCTTTAAATTGATAAGAATAAGTTGTCTTTCAAACTGCAAAGTCCATTTAAACCACAGGCTATGCTAAGACGATATATTTGGTAATAATTCAGCAGTTTAGCTTTGGCTGTTGTTGCATTTTTCTACATTTTTTGTCCTTTTGGACTAAAATGGAAGATACTGGAAAATACTGAGTTTTATCTCTTAGCAGTTATAAGTTTTGAGATATTATTTACCTGTAAATGCATATGGCATAGGAATTCTGAGCCCAGTTCTCTAGGTGTCTGTTCCTTTTTGGTTTTGTATGATTGAACAAATGAAAGTGACCATCTTCAATACATGGTCAAGCAATTAGAATTTAGCAGTAAGAAATACTACTTCAGTACAGTGCTTAAATTGAAATGTTATGTCTCAAATTATACAGTTTAAGGACTTAAGCTGTTTTTGCAAAAGCTTGCTTGATATTAGCTTTCAGGTTTATGAAATGCTGAGACACCAATGTGCTTTTTTTTCACACATTAAAGAGAAAAAATGGCTTGCTTGAAATTTTCCTTTAGTTGCCAAATTCTGTAGAATGTCTGTTTGCTTTTGGTTTGGTTTTTTTGGGGGTTTTATTTTTTGTTTTGTTTTGTTTGATTTAGTGCATTTGTTTGTCTTGTTAATTACTTGGTTTAATTCTAGATGTGCCTGAAACATTTTTTTTTTCAGTCTGTATGAGTTTACAGTATTGACTTTCCCCTCAACTCCTTGTGACCCTGGCATGCCAGTGGGCCAGATTCCTAAAGTGGAGATGAATTCAATTTTTCATGCTTTATAAAAGCAGCTGAGTTGTGCACAGTCCACTTAGTAGTTTCATATATTTTGTTAGCCAGAGGAAATTTCTTGCTACAAACAGTGTAGTTATCCACATTTGTCTTCCCCTGAACTTGATGTCACTTATTATGGTTTAGGATCCAGCTGGAGTGTTTTGGACAGGGTAAAGATAATATTGGTTATTATCCATCTGCACAGATAGGTCTCTGTAAACAAACAGAAGCAATGCTAACAGTGTGGGATGCCTAAAGAAGTTCATGATCTTTCTGGATCAGCTAGCAAAGAATGGTTGCTTAAAACTATCATGAGCAGGCAGTAAGTACGTAGAAAAGCAAGCTATATCTTGGGTGCCTGAGACCTCTTTCTCCTTCCTGAAGCTGATTAAATAATGTAAATGCCTGCATACATACATAATAAGCATCTGCGTGGTCGGACTGCCAGAAACAAACACATTTATCTTCATTGCTGGGGACTTGTGTTGTGCAAATGTGTCATCCACGTCTGATACAGCAGTAGCCCTGTGACAGATTTAACAAGATTAGATGACCTCCAAAAAAAGCTTTGCAAAACATTACAGATAATGCTATGCAAATTGACAAGTAGCATAGACAAAAAAGCTTAATAATTACTCCTTCTCCTTTTAAAACATTTTTCTCTTTTGGAGGTCAAGCCAGGTTAATTTATAGAGTCTGAAAGTGTCTGTTACACATGCTGTGGTCGTTTTTCAGAAAATGTAGGGGAGGGGGGGAAAAACCCAAACAGGCTAAATTAGGAAAAGTGATCAGTGTAGGTTATGTTATCAGGTCTTCACTGAGCCTCAAAGGTCAGGGAATTTCAGTTTACAGTTGGACTAGCTCCAGCAGAGCCAACACTCAGAGTTAATGTGACCCTGCTGGGTTAGAAAATGATTTAAAAGAACCAAAAATCCCCAACAAACCATTGAACAGTAATTGCTCCAGCAGTGATACACTCCTACATTGAAGGATTTCTGCTGGATAATGTCAGTGACATCTAATTTATGGGTCAGAGTTCCCATAGCACTGTCTCATGATTGCTTTCTGACACAACTTTTCTCACCAGAGAACTTCATCCTGTTAAGATGTTTGTGGATTCATGGCCATTAGGCTGAACTTGGGTCAAATATTAAAACTTTTCAGTAAAGTCTAACCCTTTCCCTTGGTCCTAAAGACAAGGAAGTAATTAATTTTGCCTGTTTTTAGTAGTCCTGCCAGCTTTAAATAATTAATTGTATGTCAGTTTCAATATTTTAATGTGTATTACTTTTAATGATCCACCCTGACTTTTAGAGAGTCCTTACTATATCAGCTACAGCTTGTGTAGATACAGTGACTTGTTGAGTACCTGGTTGTCTTTCAAGATGACAGTTAAATGTAAATCTAGTGCAGAATATGGAAAACTGAAGTTTGGAGGCTTTTTTTACAAAAAAGAGCATTGGGGTGATTGCATTGAGCAGTGGAGGAGAGTAGGAGCTGGACACTCTTGAGTCTTCCTTTTGCATAAGGACTTAGCTTTTGAATCCCATCTTTTGATAAACGCCATCCAACTCTTCTAGAGAAGTAAATTTGAAGCAACTTTACTGGATTTCTATCAAGTGAGTTTCAGCTGGCAGATCCAACCTGTTGACTACAGGGCATGAAATCCTCAGGGCCAGCACAGCTCCAAGAGAAACCCTGCCTGAGGCATGGGAAGTGTGGAGACTTTCAGCTGCTGGCACCTGGCTTTGTTGGTGGCTAAAGTTGGCTGCATTCTGAGATCTCTCAGGAGCTGGAAGCTGTGCTGTGTGGAAGAGGTGTGGCTGAGCTGCTCTTCTGAGCTAGGGTTTAATAGTGTTACTGCACTTTAAGTCTCTCGGGATCAGCCACGTGCAGTGCTGTCTGCTCTGTAAGCACGTCAGCTCACGACTTTCTAAGCCATGACTAAGCACAAAGGGCAGATGGACATGGACATTCCTAAATGTCCAAGACAAAGGACTTTACACCAGCCTCAGGGATGGCCAATAGCCAGCTCAGATGTAAATTTAATAATGGTTTGGGACAAAATTCTGCTCTGATGTTTTGAGAACTTCTTTGGAAGTCTCCTTGGGAAATGAGACATTGATGGCTCCATCATTTGGGCAGTTTTGGGAAGTGCTTGCATGAAACTAGAATGAGAAGTAGAGATATTGATAAGTAAAAATACATCTATCAGTGCATTGTATGCAGGACTAAGTGCAGATTTGTGAAAGGCAAATGTAATTATCACGTAGGTGAATGACTGGTTTTAAATTATTAAAACTTGTTAACCTGAAATTTTAGTGCTCTCAGAAAATATTCTGTTCGTGAAGCCTAGCAAGCTTTGCAACTGCTTGCTTCTTCCCACTCCCTTTTATTCCCTTCATTAGTTATCAATTTATAGGAATGTCAATGAAAAAACCACCCAAGGGAAATCAGTCTGTGAAGTCCATTTGAGCACTTTAGAGTTCAAATACCTTCTCTACTGAGCAAACAAGAAGAGGGGTAATGAATATTGAAGTTTGTCCTCATTACAGCACAGCACCTGAAAGTGTGTAGCCATAAACAAGACATTGGCTTTGTGGATCTGTGGCTTTTTCTAACATATAAGTGTCAGGTCCCCCAGCATGTCAATTATCATTACTATATACTGTTACTCCTAGATTTGTTTTGATGTAGGATAAATATTATGATTTTTTTTTTTTCACATACGTTAACCATAATTTCAAACTCAGAATCCTCCTAAGTCTAAGTTTTGAATAGAAGATTTACTGTTATGACACAATTCAGGTCCAGTTGTTAACTACAGTCTTTGGAATTGATAGTTTATAGCAATATTTTTCTCCAGAATAAAATTAACCCAAATTATCTCTACTATCTGTTATTTGGTCCAGTTGCATGTTCAGAATGGTGTGACTAAGAGCCAAGAACTTATTTCATGTGCACACAAGTACATTTTGCACAAGAAATATTTACATTCTGAATTTTCTTGTCAAATTATGTAGGTACTTAAAGTTTCTATATGTTTTAAAAGAAATCTGAAGCTGTTACATAAATTTAAGGACAAAAAAATCCTGAAGGACCATTAACTAGGGGATGGGAATTATGGTTTTAATGAACAGTAGTTGAAGGCTGGACAAATGTACTGGCAGCCTGTTTATATTCTAATTATCCAGTGTCCTGGGCTTTGTCTGGATCTCATTCCTGGGTGATATGTTAGAATACATTTGAATTCAGGTAAGGACCACTTCATTTTGTACCAAAAAAAAAAAATCAATTTAAATGACCCATTTCAGAATGATATCATGCATTAGCTAAAATACCAGACATTTGGTTCATGGTTGTCCTTGTATGCTCATGAAATAATAAGGTTCCATTTGTACTTTGAAGGAAAAAAACGTGTTTCAGTTGATAACTTTAATGTAAATATTGATAAGTACCTCCTGTGATACAGTCACCGTTTTTAAAAAATAAAACCCCCAAAGTAGTTCATTCTCTGTAGTTCCTCCTGTAGTTCATTCTCTGACTTCACAGCTAACACTGGGATTTCAATTTTTTAAGTGTGCTGCATGTATTTTATCAGACATCAAACTGTTGCTTCTGAATGTTTTTAGGAATGTAGTGTTCAGTAGTAAAAGGTGAACAAAGCTCTTGAGCTTAGTGCCAGCATTTCTAAAGGATAGGGCTGATAAATTAATTAAGAGCAGCATGGAGACATGAAGCATCAACATAAATATTTGATATTACACCACACACCTTCATAGTTACATTTCATTCATTGTAACCAGGAAGCAGATCCTTACAGGATGCAGCTTTCCTGGCATTGGTTGGTCTGGAGTTTTGGGGTGTTTCCCCCTGTGAATTTTGAGTAGTGTCACATAAAATTACACAATGAACGCTTTCTACAACTTTATAGACTTTAGGCTCACTGTGATTGACACAAATGTAAGTGCTGGCAATTATTGTCAAAGTTGCTTTGAAAAGCAAGCCCTGCCCAGCAACATTATCCACGTGCTGACAACTGTGCAAGAAAAGAATTTTCTCAGCCTCAAAGTTTGTTATGTTTTTCTAAGTCAGTGGTGTACAAATGCAGTGGGGAAAATAAAACCAGGAAAAAAAGCCAAACTTCCCCAGGTTTTTGTAATTTGACACACAAACTGATCTATAGTGAAGTTTGAGGCCAGGTGTACAGTTCAGTTGTTAGCATATGGCCAGCTAGACCCCCTGAGTTTATTGTGCACATTAAATAATCATGTTCATGACTTAATTTCAAACAGATGTGTTTGTAGCACAAAGTGTACAGGACTTTATAGGCACACACAGTCTGTGGTGATTGGGGTGGGGCTGTGTCCAGCCTCATCCCCATGGGTGCAGCTGTGAGCAGCAGGTGAGCAGCACTGACAGCAATGAGCCATGGGGTGCCCAGGGGCACTGACCCATCACCAAAGGGAACAGAGGGCACACAGGGGCAATGTATGGACAATGAGGGTATAAAAGGCTGGCCTGAAGGACAAGAAATGTAGATGCTTGAAGCCTTCTGCAGTGGCATGGTGTTACTCTGTATGGGTTGAAGCCTTCTGGAATTACAAGGGGATACTCTGTGTATCGTGATCATCTCAACTGTGATGTGTGCAGAGACAGGACTTGGAAAGTATGGCCATAAAAGTCTGAACTACCTGGTTCCAGAACAGCAGTGAAAGGGATTGTACTAGTAAGTGTTAAAAGCAGGCTGTTTTTCGCATAGATTCATTGAAATGTCTTGCAGAGTTTCAAGTCAGTAAAACAGTTTTGTGTTTAATGGCTTCATTAGACATTGTTTCTGACAGTGGAATCATAAATATTTTCCTACTCTCTTTGCAAGGCAGACTCTCTGGTGTCAGGTCGTTACAATTTTGAATAAGGAGCTTGCCTTTATGCTGATGAATGATTTTTAGGAATTATTTCTAACTTGGAATCTGATTAGACTGGTTAATGGAGTTATTAGAATTTTGACAAATGAAACCATACCTGGAACATGATGCTTAGATTGCGATCTGGTTTGCTTTTCCTGTGACTGTTTAGGTGCTCATCTTTCTGTTTCCTTCCATCTTCAGCAGTTGTTTGCCTGTGCAAAACTCAGTCCCTCGGATGTTTGCACTCGTCTACTCCACATCTCCATGCCTAGAGGGGAAAAAAGTGGCATGGGTCACGTGTTTTCAGCCTGTTAGTTCTAAAGCCATGTGTACATTTTAAAAATACAACTTATACTGCAGTCCTAGCTGTTTAAAAGATCTCCTTTGTAGTGAACTTTGTCCCTCTTTCTACTTTTTTTTTTGCACAGTCTAGCTTCATTTTCTCTTTTTTCTTTCATTTCTTGCTCACATGTCATTCTTATATAGCTGCATTTTCTAACTGGAGTTGTACAGATAAGTCAGTATTTGGCATCTGTGTTTCATCTTTTGACAAGTCCATCACTTCGCCATGACTGGAAGTTCCATTTTGTGTGAAACTCTCCTCTTTGCCCAAACTTTGCATGCTGCCAGGGAATCAACACAAATAGGTTGGCAGCTGATGATTGCATCAGGTGCTGCATCTTGTCCTCAATTTCCTCACAGCAGAGAATGCCTTTTTCTGCACCAGAACTTGAGCTGGCAGTACCCCAACAAAATCCCCAGCAAGCCTTTTCACTATGTGGTAATCTTCCACCAGCTGGGACTGGAGAGCCTGAGGAATTGGATTATTCACAGGATGATATTTCTAAGAATATGTTTTATACTGACTTCTTATGATACAGTTTCTAGCATTGGTATGTTTTAAAATACCTGTGTAATAGCTCTGGGTTCTTGCTGTGCATCTCAGTGTGTGAGTGAAACTTCAATTCTCCTTCTCAGGGTTAGGTGATGAATCTTTCTGTTTCCTGAGAAAAATTCACATCTCTGTTTCAGTGAGAAACCAAGCACATTGAGTCTAATTCATGGCTTTCTCCCTGAGTACTCCAGGAGCTTATTTTAAATAAAACACCCATAATTGTTAATAATAAGAGCTGGAAAAAATGTCTTATAAGCTGGAAATGATGATTTATTCAAGCAGTCACATGCTGAATTCAAGTGAGTAATGCAGAAAAGACGGGGCAATACCACTCCTCCCTGATCTGGTCTGCTCACCTAACATTGGCAGTCCCTGTATCCCTCTGTAGGTCAGAACAGACTGTTATGGTAGTTATAGAGCATACAAATGTAATATAAAAAATGTAATATAAGCAAGAAACCCTAGAAATTTACTTTGTGTGGCCAATGGAGCTGTGCCCCAGGTTGAACATGGACATTTTATTAAAATCTGTTCACAACTTAGATGAGCAGAGATGACATGCAGCATGGTTGTTCTCTAAGGAGATGGAGGTGAAATGCTTTATCTTATTTTCAGTGTTCTTCTAAAGTGAAATCTTAGGTATCCTTAAAATCTGTGTATAAAAAAGGCATTTTTGGTTTATTGTGGACATGGAAAACAATAGACGCTGTATAGACAATGATATGTTGTGGCAAAATCTGAAAGTTGAAATTGGTTTTGAGAGAAAATTCAGCTTTTTTTTTTCCTGCCACCACCGAAAGTCAAATGGCAACTGAAAATATTTTTGTCTTGCTTTTGATATCTTAGTAATAACATTAGATCTTTAATGTCTCAATAACACAATATAGCCATACTATATCAGTATTCTATCTTGTTTAGTCTGTGCTTAGCTAGTGGGAGTGAAGAAAATAGCGCTGCAGCAATTTATAGGGCAAATACTGCTCTTCCTGTAGCTACAGTAAATCTAGTCCACATAATGTCTGTTTTATTTATCCACGGAGAATCTCATAATTCAACACAAAAAAAAATGATGCTTCCTTTAGGCGAATTACAAGTTTCCATGACTGATTTGACTGCTTAAATGCCTATTCAAATGAATGAATTTGATACTTCAAAATCCAATATTATTACTGTTGGATTGCAATTTTTATTGGAAGAAGAATGAAAGCAAAGATTTTCCTGTTAGTAAAAGCAGGGATTCTTGGTTTGTTTTGGGGGTTTTTTCCCCCTTTCAACTGCTGACAGCCTCTTCTACACGACAGCTGACAAACATGCAATGCTGTATTTCTCAGGAATTTTCTATATTGTAGGCAGAGCTGTTGGGAGAGATATGTGTATCTCAGTGGAGATTTTGACTGATCATGAATAGCCTCATTTCTAGGATTGGCTTGTTTTGAAGTTGGTTGCAGATAATTAATTCAATGTCGATAGAAACATGTGTAAAAATGAACGCATCTGGGAGGCTTGCAAAAGAAACCCCCAAAGCCCTCAAACTTCACCTTTCCTAGTATAAAAGCTAAGGTTGCATGACTGCTCGCACTAATCAATTTCTTCATTTTCAGAAGTCTCTGTGTTTATATATTGATAATTTTACTAGATGAAATAGTGACTGGATAACTATAGCACACACAATGAAGTTTTGGTTTTGCTACTATCTCATTTACCCCATCTAATTATTTATCTTCGGGATGAAAATCCCTTCATATCACACAGGTTATGGTAACAGTGGGGATAGATTGGTCCAATGTTTAGTCTAATCCTAACCTGAAAATTTTGAAGGCTGGACACACCAAATATTAGCTAGCAGAGCTCAGACTTAGAAGGATCTTGCAAGTCAGATTTTGGGGCAGCCTGTGCTGCTACTGAGCATCAGATGCTTCTAAATCCAATTTCAGTTTCACCTAAAGTAACAGCTTTGGTCAATATGCATTTACCCATCTGTTCAGAGCCATTTTGGAGGGGCAGGCGTTTGGAGGAATTACTCTGATATTTTTTATTTCCCATTCCTGTCGCTTTCTCTTGTTTCTTCTGCATCTTTCTGTTGTGCTTTTATTCATCTCAAGGAAAAATCCAAGCTTAAAACCTTACTCAAACATTTCAGCAGGGCTTCAAAAGCGACTTCAGCAATCCCTACCCATCCCAAAACAAATTTTTGTATTTCTGTGCATAGTCTTAATATCCAAAATGATTCTGTGGAGGGGAAAGGATCATTCCTTTGCCAAGAGCTCTTGCCAGGAATTGATGTTTTTTCTCAGTAGATTTTTACACTTTATGTCTAGTGGGGACAAAGAAATCATGGTAGCATAATTAAGCTTTAAAAATTAACATCAGCAAGATTTAAAATTTGGGCCCAAAGAGGCCTGAGAGTTAGAGAGGAAATGAACCAGGCCATACTTTCAGGTTCAGAAAGGATAAAGTTTGTAGTACTTTACAAATGAGAGTGCATTGTGTTTCTGCATCTAAATGTAGCTTCTATTATAAAGAAAATTCATAATGATTAGACTGTTGTGGGCTGGATTCATTAAAGGGATTAGCTTGTCTTTGGGCATATGTGTTTATCTAGCTCTGAGCGTGATATGTGTATATAAATCTATTCCCACACAGAAGACTTTGTTAGCTTTCGCTTGAGATTGCTTGACAACATAGCCCACCAACACAACCTGTAAGGAGGGAGGAAAAGCAAAGCTGTTCTTTCCTGTATTCCTCACTCTATGTTGTATTCATTAATTATCTCTAATTACTCTTTCTTTTCCTTATGCAGAGACTCCACATTTCTTTTCATTCCAGATGATACAGAAGCAGTTCAGACATCAACCCAGTTTCCTGAATATATGGTCATGATTTTTTAATGGTGATGGCTGAAGGTGTTATAAATGACATGATATGTTTTCCCATGCTTTTTTTTTCATAGTTTGCAAACTTACAGGCTCTGCAGCCTCGCTTACTTTTATGTGAGACAGGACTGCAGATGGAATTTGTCAAAGGAAATCATCTTGAGTCAGTGTTTTCAAAATGTCAGTGTATCATGTTGGTCTTGCCTCGTTCTTAATTTGCCTGTATTTACATCCAATTCCACCCTGCTTTTAATATGTTCTGAGAGTACATAATAATTATTTATGATAATGATGACATATGGATGGTGAGACAGCTGAGCTTAGTGGGTAGTGCCACTGCTTTACCAGGATAAGTGCTGTGGGCAGTTTTGGATGTGACAACTAAGGAATCATTCAGTCCAAATACAACTACTCTTTAAGGATTTTTCCTTCCTATTATCTTATTTCTACTTGCTTTGCAGAATGTATCCTCACCTGTGATTGGCATTCTTAGAAGTTTATCTTTGCAAGAAGAACAAGGCTGTAGCCATCAATTGAAGGATTGTTCCCTAGTGGCTTATCTAATAAATAGCCTTTTTTGCTGGAAATGTCACATATATATAAGGGCCAAAGATCATTTGGCATCTCTGCCAGACCCCCTCCATCATACTACGTTTACTGTCACAAGACATTTAGTTTCATAAGAGAGCAGCTGTGCCAAATATTCCTAACAAAAATTGAGTACCAGTCACAACTGCTTTGACTGAAAAACATGCTACAGGATCATAAAAAGCTTGCAAATATGCCTCAGAATTCAGCAAATGTTTCTGTTCCCATTGTGTCAGGACAATGAGTGGGCTTTTCCTCAGTGCCTTTTTGCCAGTGCTCTACTGCATGTTACTCTGTGGATTTGCTAGGAGTTGCATATGGTGGTTTCCTCTGCCACTGGAAATCAGCAAAAGGATTTTGCTATGGCCAGAGACTCCTTTCACGAAACACAGGAAGGCTGTGAGGCTGCTACATCTACAACACATGGTTTTGACTAATGAATGGAACAATTTCATTTGAGGATTTTGCATTTTTAGGGAATTACAGAATACGGCAGTGTTGGCATCTTGATTTATCATTGTATTTAAACCACGCTGTGGGAATTCATTATATCAATATAATCTAGTCACTGTGTTTATATATATTCTGTGACACACTGAAGTACAAGTTACCTGGGCTGGGATAGGTAGGTGTGTCACTTCTGGGTCCTTTTTCTTACCTTCCTGCTTCTATGCATTCTACATGTCAAGATGGAAGATGAATAATGTGCTCCTTAGTCTGTCCATACATTAGCTCTACCTAATTTCTCTTGCTCTTTCCAGGTCTCAAATTCCTTTCACCCCTTGATTAGTAACCATGGTGCTTGTAACGTACTGCAATTATAGATTGGAATGTACCAGCACAGAGTAATTTATGCAAAAGTAATTACTTAAATGACTCTTCATTATATTGCAATCAAATCCTAGATGCTTTGGTATAGATGTTATATATCCGATCTCAGCATGCTACTTAAAGTCTTTTGAGTCAAATTCTGAAACTATGTAAATCAGTGCAGTTCATCTGTACAGCTTTAGAGCTTTGAAAAGGACTGCACAGAGCAGTACAACTATAAAAGAAAAGAATTTGAACTTATAAACCAACACAGAAAGGTAGATGTGAGTGAGCCTAAAGCACTCTGAGAACAATAGGCTCGACAGTCTAACAATGACAGCGATCAAATTCTTTCTTCTTTCATATTCCCTTGAGATAATTTCCTGTATTTTTACTTTGGCCACTGAGCTAGCCACAAAATGGTGAATGAAGCCTATTTCAATTTAAACTGTACTGCAGTTTTTGTTGTTTGTGGGGGGAAGGGGGGTTTCTGGCTGAGTCAAGGCCTTAGCAATGGGGTACTTCCAGTTTATCTTGTTATCCCATTTAGGCTTTATAGCTAAGTTGCCTTTGACTGTTCTCTTGGAAATTTTAGGCACATCTGACAACAGCTCATTTGGAGAACTGCACTGCAAGGTGTGTAACTGAGGCCTCAGAACGTACTAATGAAATTAGCATGTCTGCCTCATGTTGCAGGGTAATGAGGGGCCTTTCTAGAAATATAGAGTCTTTAATTCAGAGTATTATAATTGATTGAACTCTGATTAATGTGGAAACTCACCCTCATCTCCTCTGTAATTCAGGGTGAAATCCAAAACTACCCAGAACTTCTGGAAAGGCAGTGAAGGGTTATTATCCACCATGAAGTCTTTGTGCCAGCACTGCTTCTGTATTTTAGGCAATGCATCAATGTTTGTTGTGGTTTGAGTGAGTACAAGGAAAATCTCCTTTTCCGATTCCAGTTTTCATTATATAGAGAGATTTGCATAGAGCACATTAGTTCAATCAAGTCTTATGGAAAATAATTCCAGGGAAGTCTAAAAAATCTCTCAGCTATTGTACTTAATGTGGTCAGCAGGAACTGCCAGTGAGAATCCATCCATCTTTCTGGTTCAGCTACTTTGTCATTAGGTAAGCAGCATGGCATCTATGTTTCACAAAAGTATTTCTTCCAGCAAGACACTGTTTCCCGCTTTGTTTGAAACAATTCAGTGCTAAATGTCTTTATTTCTTTATCATTCCACTTCCTGCCCTCCTTTCTATCTATTAGGAGACAATGGCAATCTGATCTCAATTTCTGCCTGAAGAGATGATGCCGCATATGAAATATTTCTACATAGATCCTTGGCTAAGTTTGTTTGTATTAAAACTTGAACAGAACTTGGGCAGCAAGTTTCATGCTGACCAGAGAGACAGTATAGCTGCATTATTGCTACAGCTAGGATGCTAATCCCAGACTTTGATACATCTTTGCAAAAGTATATATGAAGGTCTATATGAAGAACAGATATTTGCTCTTATTCTGCTATTTTAAAGTAGCTTTAGACTATCTCGTCTGCAGAGATAATTATTGAGGCTTTGCTCCAGAATGGATGCGGAGATCTGAAAGGTAGGTTATCTGAAAGGTAGATTGTACTGATTATCATCAATTGTCAAAATCACAGATTTTAAGTCCTCAAGAAGAAAGGAAAGGATCTCCATTATGTACACGCCTTCAGAAAAGTGGTTCCCCTTTTTACAATACAGTGTTCTGATTTCAGGCTCTACAGGATTTTTTAGATCATGTCCTTCCATTTTTCTCTCATTCTGGGCACACATAGCTCATCTTACATTTGGAAGGACAGTGCATACTTGAGGTGAAGATGTCCATTTCTCCTGCAGATGTTTTTTTGAATGTGGAGAATCTGTCTAGCTGATAAGTGAATGTATGATTACCCTATCTGGGACTTCATGGTGGTTTTTAGCCTGCCAAGGGAGCAGGACCAGTGAATGAGCCCAGATTTTGGTAGTCTCCAGCCAGGAGTACCTGGCAGATTGGTGGATGCAGTTCAGGCCCTCCCTCTGCCTTTGCTGTTCTCTTTGTGCCAGGTAAATGAAAGCCAATATGGGGTTTTCCTCCTGGTGAAATCCTACCTGCCTGTAGTACATGGATCACTTAGGTTATGACACTCTGAAAGGCATTAAAACTCCCACCCTGCAGCAAGTGTGTGTCCCCCCACAATTGTATTTAGTGAGAAGTGATGATTCAGCAAGGGAGAGCACAGTGATACCATTGTTGCTCCCAGCCTTTTCTTCCTAAATACACATTATTGAGGCCAGTGTCCCTTTCATTTTTCCCTTTAATTTATTACTTATTTTGCTAGAAGAAACAAATTCATTTTGAAACAAACCAAAAAGAATGTGGAAAGATGGTATATTATTTATTTTCAAACCTGAAACTGAATTAGAAAAATGTAAACCATGAAAACTAGCACCTTGACAAGTGTACCTGGAGTCAAACTTGTGGGTGTTGATAAAGCATATGTTCAGTTCTGAGTTCCAGCTGAGCCAGTGGTTGAGGGGAAGGATGGAGACAGACAGCAGTGTAATTCTGTTAAACTTGATATAAAAATATAGCAACTTCATGGTCTTAAGTTTGGATATGGGTCCTGGTTTTTTTTGAATGGTCTAACACTTGATTTTTCTGTGATGCTCCAGTCTAATCAATAGGTTAGGTTTCTGTAAATAATTACTTAGATCAGGGAAGGAATTTAACATACTGTTAATTTGATTCCTTTATGCTTCTTTCCAAATACTCAAGGAGTCTATGGATTGATTTTTTATGAAATTCTGTCACCAATAGTCCTGTTTATGGTCGTGAGGAATATATACAAGTCTGCAATAATAATAATAATCATAGTGATATATTTAGAACAGGTTAATTTGTGTTGCTGGTAAAATGAACAAGTAGTAAGACTTGTCTTATGAAGAAAACCTGCGCTGAAGATTTATTTGTGAAGTTTGCCATTTTGAGGTTTTGTCTCTGGCTTAGATTTGTTCTGTTTCTGGACTCTTGGATTTTAGTCTTTGCAAGGAACAAACCATTTTTTCCAGCATACATATACAGTAGGATCTTGTACTGAAGCCTTCAGGAGTTTTTTTTTTTATTTACTTATGGAAAGTGTTTGCTATTAATTTACTTAAGATCACTCTTGACTAACAAAGAGGCAGTGGACATTTCATTTAGTAAAGGCCAAGAATCTGTGTGGAGGATGGATTGATTTGAAAAAAAAAGACAACATGAGCTCCTCTGTTTTGTGTCAGTGGTTGCTTTCAGAGGTCACCATATTGAATTTGAAAGAGCAACAACTATCAATTCTTTTTGGGAAGTGAAAAGAGGGGGGAGATAATCTTTCATGTTACTATGAGCTGTCATGAGTTAGAAAATTTTGTGCTAAGAAATGCGCATGTGAGTAATATGATTTGGGTATTTTCAACATTGGTGAGAAAGTTTTTCTGGTTGTCAAGCCAGGATAACATTTTCTATAGTCCAATCATTAAATGATGCAGTTTTAATAATAGATAATCTAAGTTCTCCCAAATTACCATTTTTGTGTTTCTGTATTCCCATTTGCAAACTTGCAAATGTACTACTGGAAATGTTTGCATTTATGTAAGGAACCAATTAAATACTCCCAGAAATTCCACATTAAGTAGAATACATTTGATAAACTTTCAAATTGTAACACTTAGGCAAAAATTTACATACATCCATTGACTTTGTCAGAGAAAGCACCTGAATTACTTTTTTGGGTCTGTTCCCAAAGTTCTTTGCTTTGAAAGCTCTTTAGAATTAGCATTTATTTTTATTTCTTACTAATCAAATACCTTGTGTGGAAGTGCTGAGGTCTTGAAAAGGTCTCCCGAGATCAAGTTTTTTTTTGTATTCCATAAGTACTAAATTAATCTTGAAGTGTTTGGATTTCAGGTATTATCACAGTAATAGATATTTGTCCCAGAGGACCCTCAGTTGTTATGTTCTAATGATCAACTTTGGGTGTCTTTCGTAATCTTTGTTTCCTACAGATACAGTGTCTGTTTAGCCTTCTACTATAGCAACATGAAATCTTCTGAGACAGCAGAAATGGGAAAATATTTGAATGCATTTATCAACACTGACACTAATAATGTAAATCACCAAGTTGTTCTCCGTAGTCCTCAGCTTCACCAGGCTTACTAAGATCCACCTTTTTCCTGCTTTGGAATGCATGAGAAATGCACAAAGCTCCTGGGGATTTGGAGTTACTCCAGGGATAACAATTATTTCTTGGAACTTTGGTTCTGCTTATTTCACTTTTAAATGCTTCATTTCATGACTGCAGAAAGCATTACTCTGATTTGCCCCATGGAGCTGTGCATCCTATCTTCCAAAGTATCAGGAAAAGATCTGATATTTCAGAGCTGTTCTGTTCTGAAGTAATACCATGCTGCAAAAAAACCTCGTTTTCTGGCAGAAATCTCAGGGAACAATGTTTGCTCTTCTGCTGATAGACACAGTTTCTGGGGCTGGAATCAAGACAGGCAGAATGTGGCAATGCTGTTAGTAGCTCTAGAAGAGCCAAGGAACAGTTGTTTTGACATAAGAGAGAAGCTATTGAAGCAAGGGTGAAAAGGCTGGGGCACTTTGGTTTGGAGAAGAAGAGACTGTACTGAAGATTTGACTAAACAAAAAAAATCATAGAGGACAATACTGCACATGCCATAACTATGGGAAACACACTTAGAACGTAGAGGAGATGATGTTTTTTCTTGTTTTATTCAGAAGTGATATTGAACTATGGGAATTTGTTGCCACAGCAGAGAATGCAGAGAGATGAAAGCAGGAGTTGTGTGGCGTGTTAGAGAAACACATGGGCAACAGTTCATAGTAGATACCATGGGGAAGGGGTAGGGAAGCCTTTTCTGTCCCATATTTCTGGGAAAGCAACTGGAATTTCCTGGGAAGGGGAAGTGGGACTGCAGATATAAGCTGTTACACTGCTTTCCCTAGTGCCGCGGTCAGACAGACAGGGTGGACTGATCTAAAGCACAGGGCCAGTAAGGTATTTCTTACACTCTTCAGTAAAGCTGAATTTTAAAAAGTGTCCACAAAGTGTAGTAGTTATTTGTTGGGGCTGCTTGCCTGCTTGCCTGGTTTTCTTTTACATTTATCTCTTTAAGCATGTTCTTGTTTCTTGTACTTCCAGTAAGAGCAGAATCTCCAGAGATCTTCCTTCATTCCTTCTCTCACTTCACCCCAGTTCTGAATCACTTAATGATTTTGTAGTAAAAATCTGTGTACTGTTATTCCAGACAAACAGTGCACTCAGGAAGTGCTGGCTGTGCTGACCCAGCTGCAGAGCAGTGTATCAGGCTGTATCTTGTCTATCTTGGTATGAAATGTCTCTAGGATTTGAGGAAAACCAAACCACATCCATTTAATGATGCTTTTCCTTGCTGATGCTGTTACTGGCTTCCAATATGAAACACAATCTGCAGTTATAAACTCAAGTGAATGTTGGTTATGGTTCTCTGGTAGTGTGATTTTGGAAATAAAGCTAACAAAAGCTACTCAGCTCCTGCACTCCAGTTCAGTAATTGTGTCCTGGGAATAGAGTGTAATTACTGGGCTCTAGGTAGCTGTAAGTTTCTGTGCAGTTTCTCTTCAAATCTGCAGAAAGGTTCAGATGAACCAATTGTTTTAGATGAGTAGCAAGATAAGGAATTTGGATTCTTTGTAGGTGCTTTGAGATTTGGGGAACCGTGACTCAAGAAGCATTGTTCAGTTTAGTTTGCATTGACCAGTGCTTGTAGAGTATTGATTATCTGTCATATGTATATCCAAATTCATTGTTATTAAGAGGAGAACTTTAGGATGAAAGGATTAAAAAGTATCCTACTGCAAAATGAATTGTGACACACTCATAAAGAAGGTAAAATCAATGTCAACACTTGTTGGTAATTCTGAAATCTAGAGACAGATTCCATGTATGGCACAATGATGAAGAATAAGCAAATTGCTAAAAAGCTAAATTAAAAGCAGATTTCTTGGACTTTTAAGAAACACAATGTAGGTAGTAAAATCCATAATTTTACAAATTATTTTGTAGATATATCCCCAGGTTGCAGCTTTGTGTTGGATAATCAAGACTGCTTTTGTTTCTATAAATTGGTGGTGCCCTTACTTCTGTCTCGGTGCATTTGTCAGGAGAGCACAGTGAGAATTGTTTCACTGTTGAGCACTTGTTCACTGAAGTTTCCTAGTTCAGAACTGAAGGGAGAAGCAGGTTTTTGTAGGATATTCTTTGTGACTGTGGGTGAATGCTTGTGTGTTCCTGTTCCCAGGCAGCTGTTATCAAAGGATGCTAAATATATTCCTTCAAAGTGTTCAGGGTTTAGACTGTGCTGTACATACTGCAAGCACACACAAAGATTTTACCTGAAAACATCCCCAAGTTACTAAATGAACATGGTATCAGTATTCCTCTGCCCACCCTAACTAGAGTGCTTCATGCATATTGATAATCTGTGTAAAAAACAGTTATGCTTGTGGAAAACAGACAGATAAAGATCAATGAGTAGCTGATACTTTTTTCCCCATGGGATATTGCTTAATGAGCAGGTCTCCAATTTTCTATCCGTGAGCTCTAGTGCCATTACCCTGAAGTTAAATAGTCTCCCCATTGTTTCAATGTTTTTGTCTCTTTCTTGCCCAAATCTCTTTTTATTGAGTGTAAATATTGTGTGCTGTTAGTTAACATAGTGATGTGACTGCAACTTAGAGAGCTTCCCTGGGCATAAGCAGCATTGACCTGGCGTAGGAATTCTGTGTAGCACTCTAATCCAGTTCATCCCTGAGCCTCTCTCAAGAGATTAAAATGTTCCATTACCTTTACATGCTCCCTTTCATTAGGATTAGAATCATGTGTCTGGAGTGGAAAAGAATGGTGTCATTTCATTCATGTAGGTCTGAGCAACAATGGGATACCCAAATAAACCAAGCACCAAATCTTCAGTCATCTGAAAATACACTCCATATAGATGTTTCTTTCTAAGCAAGTGAAATACTACTTAAAATGCATTTAGAGGAAATTAAAATAAGATCTAATTCAGAGCCCACTAAAACTACTGAAGAGTTTGTGTTTGCTGCAGTTCTCTATGATAATGAGTACATTCAGAAGACTGTACTCTGTTTACACATATTTTTATGAGAGATGAATAGCATTTCCTCTGAATTATTCACTCTCACCCCAGACTGGGAGGTTCCTATGAAGCTGCATAAAACATAGTGGTAGATCCT
This sequence comes from Melospiza georgiana, assembly GCF_028018845.1. NCBI lineage: Eukaryota > Metazoa > Chordata > Aves > Passeriformes > Passerellidae > Melospiza > Melospiza georgiana. Next base: position 23,651,900 of record NC_080434.1, on the reverse strand, counting down.
AAAGGTAGATTGTAGTGCTATCTTTATAGAGAGTTTTTTTCTAATTCATAAACTTTCCTGTAGAGATCAATACTTGTATCTTGTGGCACTTGCATCTTCTTCACTGACAAGCTAGAAAGCTTTGACAATAGTCAGAACTCATTAAGGGTATAATTGGTGATAAATGGCAAGACATTTCACTTACAAGTCAAAGTATGCTTCATACATCACTGAATATTTTAACTGTTATGTAGAATTTAATACAGAATTAAATGCCTCCTGCCAGAATCTATAGAATCATAAAAAGAATCTGTAGAATGTTTATCACAATTTAACCATTCTGTTCTGCTATGTGCAAAACCTATTTTGCCTCTCCACAGGGCCCTGCTGTTATAACATAGGACTATTTAATAAGGTATTAATGTTATTCATCAGCTAATTTTTGTTTGTTAATATAATACAAAATGCTGTCAGTGAAATCAAGCTATACTAATAGGAACATTTTAAGTGCTTTAATTTGTGGTGTTTCAGTCATTTCTTTTAATAAGAAAATGTCGGTATATTTTGGCTGAATTTCTAGGCCACATCACTAATTAAAAAAAAAAAAGATTGTGCCACTGGCAAAACCAAGCTTTTCTTGATGATGATAACTCAGAATTTGTGTGGTATTCTTAAATGCAGTATGTCTCTAATCCACTAAAATAGTCCAGTACTCCTTTCTGCTGGTATACAAAGCATTATTAGATTGTTTTAAGGCATTAGAGACATTAAAGTTTAAGGGTCAAGGCACCTGAGCCTCAAAAGTAATAATACATACCCTGTATGTAGCAAAAGGAAGAGAAATGTAGACTTTAATTTAAGACTGTTATTTGTAGATAATCCAGTCTGAACTGCATGCTACATGGAAGCAGAAAAAAGAAACAAGCTTTGATACAGAGTCCTAAACAGACATATTTTGCTTACTTTTAATTGTAAATTATTTTGGGCAAAAATTGGAGAAAGAAAAAAATTGCATTTGGAGTAATTTGTGTCCTTCCACTGACCTTATAATGAGAAAGACGTAGCTGAGATTACCTCGCAACAGAGACCTCTAATTTTCAGTCTGCAAGATATGAAAGATAAGCCAGATTTGATCTGTGAAGCTCAAGGGTGTCTAGAATGAAGAAGTTTATCATCAAGGTGTATAAAACCCTGGGAGAGAGGCAATAGAATTGATGGTATTATTAGAGATAAGTAATTAAATCACCAAGATATCTAAGAATTTGGGGAGGAAGAATAAATTATTTCCTAGGAAAGGGAATAATTTTCCCTATGCAGAGAGCAGGTGAAAAACAGACCCAGTATTCTGTCAGCATTCACCAAATTGGTCCAGAAGGGAGCTGAGCTTCATTTTGAAAATATTAGTTTATAAACACTTTTGGGCTTGTACAGCTGTGTTTGTTGCTTAGAACTGGAGTTGTCCCCTTTGCACAACTGACAGGAACATCAACGTGTCTTTAGTCTTACTTGGGGATTAAGTAAGCCTATACCCCCTTAGTTTTAAATACCTTTTCTTTCCCAGCTGAGACAACACTGATTTTGCCCTTTCACAACTGGTGATTTGTGGAATGGAGCAGGAGTTGCCTGCATGCTTGAGTGGCTTGCAGCAGTCATTAGCCCATTTGCAGTACCCAGCTATGTCTGTGGAAGATGTATTCCTCTCAGTGGAAAAAGATAAGATCAAAACACAAAGAATTATTTTCTTTTATCAGTAAATATGTGGAGGAGGAACTGACTCTGGCATGTCTTTGTGAAGATCACAGTGCCACAAGCAGCACCAGCTCACAGAGTATTCAATGCTACCTTGTGCCATTCCCAGCTGATAAAAAACGTAAATGCATAAAGGCTATGAATTCCCTAGGTGCTGTTAGCAGGTAATAAAACTGGCAGTAATGATGTTACTGGAGGTGTTGCGTTGTCAGGAGGAGCTGTTCTCTCAAAAGGAGCTGCACTAGACTGTTCTGCAGATCCTGTGGGTGATTCATCTCTAATTTGGTTGGCAAAGTAGTGATTGACGTGGTAGAGAATGCATCAAGGGCTCACCTGCTCCCCTAGACAGCTACCAAGAGATAATAATGAAATGTCATTGGCTTAGGCATTATTATGCTTATCTGTGTGATCCCTTTCAGCTTTTATCAGTTTTATGGCAGCTGCAGGCTTTTTTCTGCTTTTTGTCAGGCCTCATTCATTTGTATTATTTTTCCATTGGAGAGCTGCGCAATTTTTCCCCAAGCAAAGCTATGTGTCTTCTAGCACTAATAAAATTCTTGTCTCTTTTCATTGCAACTTGCCTCCAGAGCAGGGCCTTCTGGCATACTCTGCAGCAGAAGAGATAAAATAATCAATAAGCCTGGATCTGAAAATGAAATGCAACATTTGTTTTGTTACTGAGCTGTACATGGCCTAAAACAGATGGCTTTTTGATGCAGTTTTTAGTGTGCTCGTAAGGATTTTTGAGATGTGTGTGATTTTTATTTTGACAATATAAATTGAATGAATGGCTACTAGCACAATGACCTGGCATCTATTATCTTCCCCTTCACAGATCAAGAACTCAAACTGATGTACAATTAGAGCAAGGCTTAATAGAACTCTTGAAATTAAATGGGACTGTAGTATAGTGAGTGCATAAAGTGGTCTCATTATTTTCTGTTGAAAAATATTTTAGTCTATCTTTGTCATTGTTTGTTTGGCTGCTTGCATATGTTGGTCTGTGCTTCTTAGCTAATGTGGTGGCAAATAGTAAATGTATACACATCAATATGGTTAGTAAACATTATTTATCTCAGGGTGGCAAGTGTGAGGCAAAATGTGAATTTTATGTATATTTATTCTTTCTATAGTCTTCTAATTAATATTTTCTTGCCAGAATATATTGGAATTCAGTTTCTGTCAGATACGGTGTGGTAGTTTCAAAATAAGAAGAAAGAGCAGCTTCATACTGCTGCATAACCAAAGAGGTGGTGTTTGGCTACATGAGATATCCCTTATTTGCAATGAGATGTGCTCTATTATCCCTCTGCACTTAGGGAGAACAGCACTGTCAAGGCAGTCTTGCAGATAATATCTGTTTTATTGTGGACAACAGGGATAGCAGAACACTTTAGCGTGTGCTGTTTTATTCTCAGCTGGCAAGAGATGGTACCCAGGAAGAGCATCCCTTCCCTGGATCCATGTACAGCTGCAGTCAAGTCCTGATGGCTCTTGGTCTGTTGTAGGGCAGTGCTTTGCTTTGATGGTGTTACATCAACAAGTGGCCACTCTCCCTTATTAGAACACTGACAGACACAGTGACAGAAATGTAGTGACCAACAGGCATGGCCAAGCAGGACTGAAGTTCTTTTGCCTGAGAGCTATCTCACAAAGTCTTGCAATATCTCCAGTACATCTCAGGAAACAGGAATACCTTCGCTGTAAGTGAAGAATCCACACCTTTGTAATCAACGTGCTCTTCTCACAGTTATTGCAGCCACATGAAAAAGAAAATAGTTTCAGCAATCTTGAAAATTTTTACAGAGGATGCAAAGTATTTCAGCTTATGAAAATGTTGCATTAATTAGTTTTAAAAATTGCTACTGTTCAAGATTTTGGTATACTGCTAGAAGCAGAGAAACTTGTTAGTTTTTCTTCTACTTTTGGTTACTTCTACCGTTTCATTTTTGTTGAATATAACGGAAAGAGTTATTGAAGAAAACATCATAAAATGTACATTCTTCTGAAGATTAAAGATACTCCTTAAAGCCCTGGGTTAACTGGTCCGACAGTTACCTTCAGAAAGCCATGGAATGTGCTCCAGTTCCATCCATTGCCAAGGCTTAAGTTATGAGGAAAGCTCTAACTGCAAGCTGTATGAGATAATGAGTGTGCTAGTATTCAGCCAGAAACCAAAAGTGCTACTGAGTTAGGATGGCCATTCCTTCCAGAGACACCCAAAAAAGGCAAAAAAATGCGCACTGAAATGGTTGAATACTCACTTTCCACAAATGCAGTACCCTCATGACAGTCAGATCATGTCAGGACTTGGAATAAGAAGAGAGGAATTTGCATCTGGCTAATCACATTTCAGTATTGAGAATATCTTTTTGATTTATTTTTCAACTTCACCTCAACCCAAACATCAAATCTTGAGTGTAGGCTGGCAGTGCAGATGCTATGCCTTAAAGGCTTAAATGAAATAAAACACAAATGAGACTGAGAAAATTTGTAGTCAAAGATGGAAGTGTGTTATTCCCAATTTGTAAACATGGTCACTTTTCTTCTGTGAAAAAAAAAGAAAAAGACAGTTCTTAATATTGCCTACTGTGTCACACAACTAAGGAAACTCAGACATTTACAGTGAAATTGATTAATTTATGTCAAGGATTGGAGGTAAACACCAAGAATACAAAGGCATCTCAACATAAATATATTTGCTTTAAGATGTCACACAAGTATTGAGAAGCTTTTATTTCTTCTTTTTCATTGTGAAATTTCATTTGCATTCTCAGTGCACTAAAATTTCTTTGCTAGTGAGGAATTTTGTTTTAACTTTTGCTTCCAAAACATTTCCTAAATATTAATTTTTTGTCACGTTTCTTTTTCCACTCACTTATGTAGATATGTTTTCTGTTGATAACAATTCAACTTTTATGCACTCCATAGGTTAACATCAATGATTTTGACTAATAAAATATTGCACATAGTCCTTGAAGTAGGTATCTGCCATGTATATCTATTGGAAAAGCATTTCCTCTTCAGAACCATGATTTGTGCCTTTACGAATCAATGGACTGTGATCAGTTCTTAGATATAATATTCCAACCACCAGAAACCATTATCAGAGTTGCACTTGCCAACACTTAAACAGTTCTTTTATTTTTGTAACCTCACAAGACCATGGCTTGGGTTCCATAGAAAAACTGGGAGTTTGGCTGATTGATAGACTCAAGGCAATAAAACAAATTGTAGGTACCACTGACATCCACTGGAGCAATGCTGGAAATGCATATCCTTTCTGGAGGCAGTTGAACTTTGGGAATTCACCTGTGCAAGATTATTATTACATTCGTAGCTGCGTTCACCTTAAAAGTTTTATCAGAAAAGAAAAAAAAGTAAGTAGAATTTACGAACAACAGGGATTTCAGCAGTGCTCTGAATGGGTGAACCTCACCACAGTCATTTCTCTGTCCAGCAGAGGCTCTGGAGACTTGCACTGGCTGTATGAATACAAAATAGAAAACTTTACTTTCTTTGCAGTAAAAAACTTAGAAAAGCATGGCCCTGAATGTAAATAAGTTGATGGTATTTTGGTTTAAGATTTAGAAGAATAGAAAATTTGTTTCTGTTGCTGAAAGAACAGCTCTTTGACTATTTAGTACAAGTCTACTCATGAACAAAAGATCTCTGCTGATAAAAAGTGTAGTCTTAATTTTAAAGGGCTGTAACTTCCCCTGGTTACCTTTAAAGAGTGTCCCAACCTTTAGAATAGGACATCTATATTCTTTCATTATCACCTTTGAGACAAACCCCAGAGGAAACCTCCTTGGGACTGGGAGCTCGCAGTGATTTCTAAGTCAAATAGCTCTGCTACTAATTGCTAACCAAGTCATTGAGGTTTTCAGGCTGTCAACCCTCTTACTTTTCATACCACCGCAGCTCCAAGTGCTCACTGACTTGCTGCTTGTCAATCAGAATTCCTTGGCCAGCATGTTTCCTGCCTGTTTCTTTCTTTAGATTTAATCATATGTACTAAGCCAGTTGAAGTATCACTGCAAGTGATTTATAGTTATGATTGTGCATTTCATTGTTGATCTATTGTTACAACAGAGGATCAAGCCTTCACAGTGCTATCCAGTCTCTCTGCTGGTCTTTAAGCATCTTAGCTGGTCTTAATGAGGTCAGACAAAATTATTTAACTAGGTTCACCACTTCAAGGAATATTTGGTGTGTCTCCAGAAAGGCAAATTGCAATCCTTAGCTATGGTAATGGCTATTCTTCTCAGGTATCTCTGTCTCATAGAAATCTTGAGGAGTTATTGACAAAGATTAAAAAATTGTTTCAAAGAGTCTGCAGCTTCTCTGTGTGCCTTCACTGTCAGGTTAGTAAAGGACACCCCTGAGAGAATGCCTTTGCTGTTGGTAATCTCTAATGCCACTAAGAGAAAAGAAGTATTTTCAATTATGTAGCAACAGGCAGACAGAGTCTCACCAGTGTGGATCCATGTTGTGTACTTGCTGTTAATTCCAGCCCTGGGAATTACCCTGTGGATGTCACGTTATCATGGGGCTCTTTTATCAATAACACACCTTCCAAGGGCTAGTAAGTCATTATGTTAGATCTGAAAATGTTCCTGAAAAGACAAAAAGAAAAAGAAAATCAATGTCTGACAGAAGTCAATTTAGCCTCAGGTTTTTTGCATTTCCCATATAATTGCCTAAAATCTTGATTATTGACTTTGCTGCATTATCTGTCCTTTGCATCTCTCTTCCTCTCCCCTTCTTCTCCCTTAAGTCCATTACTGGTTTCATACTTTAACATAGGAGATATTTTTTCTAGGATCAGTAACTGTGGGTTTAGCTTCTAGTCTAATCATCTAATCAGAAGATAATAACCCCCTTCTGGATATTATTTATGACAGAACTGTGGTAGATGATCTGAGAAACTCTGCAGCCACAAGAGAACACATTCATTCCTGTCTTTAGCTCATCAAGGCTGATGTTATAAAAAATGTCTGCCATGAGTCTAGCTTATGGAATGTCAAAAAGATCTCTGGATAAATGAAGATGAAGCTGCCATATGTTATCTAACTTTTACTTCAGGCAGAACAAAGGCAGTGAAGAATGCACAACTGCACCAGTCCAAGTTATCTTTTTTATTTATGCTGCTGATGCGGCAAAATGGGGCTAATGCCTTGATACTTCATCTTTTATTGTAGAGCCTATACAGTTAAAAGGGAAAAAACAAATACTAAACCAAACCACTAAAAAAACTAGCTAGGGAACCATTCTTTGCAACAGTTTAGTTCAAATTGCCATCATGATTCTAGTAGTGGAATCTGAATTTTCCTCCATAATGGCAGACAATTTTTCTGAAACAAACAGGCTCAGAGTTTCATTCTCAAAAGTTATATTGTAAGAGATGCTAATTCATATCTAATTACATTCTCTTTTAATTAATTAGCTCTGAAAAGTTGAAAAACATTGTTTCAAAACCACTCTCAAACTATGGGCAAAAGACTGTATTATAATTGTAAAGAAGTAGTATAGGTTGTAGAATATTATAAATTAATATGATTCTGCAGAGCCTTTATCAAAGGAAATGGAAAGGTTCGGCGTTGAAGACACAGCCTTTATGCCACTGTTTTCATTCCGTCCAAACAGGTGATGATTTTCTCTGGTTCTCCATCAGGACTTGGGCTTATTTTGTATATTATGCTGAAGGGACCATTTATTTTCTTTTTTTTCCAAACTTTCTTAATATTTAACTTTGAATGAAATTCTGATACAATACCATTTTGATTATTCATTCTACTTGCCATGAGCTCATCACATGCCTAAATATTAAAACTATAAAACAACCAGAGACACAAAGAGTTGTAACTACCTTGAAATTGTCTGAAAAGCAACAAAAAAGATTTTTTTTTTTCTAAGGTAACTTATAACCTTTAAAAAATGGTGGGTGGTTGTGTGTAAGATTAGACTTATGGCAATGTACTGCTGATTTCATAGGTGCTTCCAAATTTTGTCTAGAATACTGGTTTTGGGGAACAGTGAGGAATTGATGAAAAAAAAAAAAAAGAAACTCTGAATTTGTGGGGGTTTCCTTGCAGTATGTGGCTGCTTCCTGGCTGAAGAGCTGAAACTGTGTTAATAGCCTATAGCAACAATGTAAGGTTGGAAATAAAGAATAATACTGTGCCTAATGAAAACTGCCAATGCAGTTTGTGCAGGTGAAATGCAATTACCCAAACTGGAATGCAGCCAGACATGAAAGCATCGTACTTTGTGTTTCAGACAATGCAGTGGCTACTTAGCATATAAGAAGCAAGAGCTTTTTCAAGGCACTTGCATGTCCAAACTTCAGTACTTTGCAGGCAAATTTGAGGTTTTTATGTTGTTGCTGCAACTGTTGATGTATTTTTGTGTCTTTAACGTGGTTAAGCAGAAGACATAGGCAGCTATTGCCCATAACCATAACCAAAACAGATAAAACCCACCCCCACTTCCAATGATTTAATGTTCTAGATGTTTTGTTGCTTAAAGTCTTAGGGGGTTTTATGTATCTTGGGTGTATTTTAAATGCGTAGCTTAACTGGTCTGCTTTTAAAAAACCACATTGCTGTGGGAGTATGTTCAGATTAAAAAAAGACTGCTTCATACCTCAGTCTTGTTGCAATTTTTTTTTCTGAAAAACCCAAAGAGTATATAAACAATGAGTAAATTATTAAAGGATGGCAGTTTTCCAAAAGTTGCTGTGTTTTCCATAGAAGAGTCTGACAATACAGTAGTCATTTGAGGTTGTATTTAGATCCCAGATAGAAAGTGATGCTTTTCAAGCCTTGAACTAAATGTTACAGTGAGTTCCACTTATTCAAAATATCATTTATATGCCCTTGGGCCTTAAAATAAAAAAATCTAAAATTATGATGGAGGGCAATTCTGAACACATATTTGCTCTATGTGCTTTAGCAATTTCTGCTGGCTGGATTTACTTTGAGTTGGTTTGACTGTAATTGAGAGGTTGATGGTGAATTGGCACTTCAGAGAAATAGCATCTAAGAATAAATCATTATGAAATAAGCTTAAATTTTTCTCCATAACTGTGGCTCTTCAATCCTATTACAGAAGACTAATTGGTGCTAATGTGTATTTTGGAACTTTTCAAACAGTGGTTTTCCCCTACTCATCATATGCTGAAAGGTCCCCATTCAACTGGCATCAGTTTTATGTTATTTGAAAGAAAATATATACATTTTGATATTTCTCCTACACCATTCATTATATGCTTGGGATGTTGACACTTTCTTTATGAGACTATTTCAATTTCTGGAAGGAATAAAAAAAAGAAAAAAAAAATTAAGTTGATACTTGAGCTTTCCTGCATTCCTCCAATTTTTGTTGGCATTGTTGTTGCTATTTCTGAAGGGCTGGTTCCACAGAGCAGACAAAATAGCCCGTAGCACTGAAGACAGCAACAGTATTGGTGAAGCCAAAGGAGACATGTTTTGGGTGTTTCAATTGACCAAACCTGTGTGCTGTCTTAGCTCACCCTTTGTACTTGCTGATGTGGTGTGCAGCAGCCAATAGCAGCTTTTCCAAGGAAATCTCAGTCATCTCTTTGCCAATGTCAGCAGTAATCTCATCTCTTGTACTTTTCAGTCCTCTTTCCCCTTTTTTCCTTATTTTCCTGTGCTGCCTGTTTTAGAACAGCCCAAGAGCAGACCTTCACCCTATCCTTTCTCTTTCTTATGCAAGGGCATGGCTGTGTAAAAGCTGATTTAACTGGAGAAATAAGGAACAGGGCAGGCAGAAACAGTGTCAGTATAGATAAAGATGTAAAGGACTCTGACACTGTGTCCTTAGGCCCTGAGTCGACTGACATGATTACCTGTCATGTAACCCAGTGAGTTTATTTTGTCTCCAAAAATCAGGGCACCGAGTGAAAACACCCATTGGGAATGGCCCCTGGGAACCTCTTAATCCCAGCACAATGCCAGGGAATTCTGCTAATTGGTGTGGTGAGCTTTGCATCATAGTGTGGGCGTAAGCTAGAGGTGAAGGGTTAACACAAAGGTGACTGGGGAAAGAGGGGAAGGAGAAGATATCTCATGTAAAGACACATGAGAAGAGAAGATGATTTTGGCAGTGTGAGAACTGAAACACCTGCAGGTAACCAAGACAGCCAAAATCCACAGCTGAAGTGTAAAGGGTAGATTTACTCCATCCGCACTCTGGTAAAACAGAGACATATCCACTGCTAAGCTTATTCCATCTTAGCCAGGGCAAAAAGCCCACACACCATTCCCACCTGCCATCAAAGGCCTGGCACAGAAGTAATCCTTTGCAAGGCTGTGTTCTACAATCTCCAAACTTCACTCTCCTCTCCCCCACCAGCAGGCCTAGGCCTGGTTAGGATATTTTTCAGGTCTTCTACAGCATTGTGTTACCTTCTAGAAGAACCCCACTTCTCAAAACAAACAGAAAACAATGTGAAATTTCCCCCACTGGGCATTCTTAGCATCTTCAGCTGCCAGGTCAGCTTGAGAGAAAATAACTATTTTTCCCTTGTTGACAAACCTCCCAGCTGTAACTGTCTTGTTCCAATGGGCAGGTAATGAAGTAGTGCCCCTTTTTCACCATCCAAACCTTCCCTGAAGCAGTGTCTGAGACATTTTAACCCCTGGTGTTGATGACCAATTGAATGATCCACTGAATTCAGTACAGCGAGTATCTTGACCAGCTGGAAGTTTCTTCCTGAATAGTTGTGATGGCAATTTGCTTGATTGTAGTTATATAAGGTGTATTTCAAACTTCTTAGTATTTCCCAGGAAAATATGTCATTTTTGTCTTCATACTCAAGCACATTTTGTTGCATAACTGCCTAGTTTTCAACTAAATCAAATGGAATTAGGTATCTAAATACCTTTGAAGATCTGAAGTTAGATCTAGAAAGATGATTTAAAATGTAGGGGTCTGTGGTACCTCAGTGTAGGACATGGCAGAAATCAGATGTTTCTGAAGGAAAAAAAAGGCATGCTCTGTCAGTATATGCTTATGTAGCTGTAAATAGGGTGCTGAGGTTTTGCTGCATGCTTCAAAATGTATTTTTGCTTCATTTTAAATGTATTTTGTTAATATTTAAAATGTATAAGGTAGGTAATTCATTTGTATTAGGTGAGCATTTTCAGAAATTGGTGTTTGGCCAACAAATGCCTACTTTAAAATATATCTTTAAAACCTTTTCTTTTGCTGAACATGCCACTGAATTTTCTTAGATTAGATAATTATCTTTCATTGTCCTTACATTAAACGCTTCATTTTCTTTTTGACTTCTAAGATTTTAATTATTTTTTTTATCAAATAGTAATAGAAGGCAGAAAACCTGAGAGCTTCTTAGCTCCAGAACTTGGGGAGTGACAAATTAACAGAAAGAGCTGAAGAGGTTGAAAACTGTACCCACATCCTTAGTTTTATTGATGGAAGTATCATGGAGGAATTGAGGTCATGACACTGCTGGAGCTCCACATGTATAGGAAGACTGACGAGTTTAAAATCTTTCATCCTCTCTTTCTGATATCCTATGTTCTTCCAAATAAATTAAGAGTATAATACAATGATACCTCCCTCAAAAAATTGTATTTAGAATAAATTTCTAATTGTTTTACTCTTATTCCTTTTTGATGATAAGGTGTTTACCATGTTCTCAAAAAGATTATGTAAGGGATGGAGGGAATTTGTTGGGGAACAAGGTTAAGGTTAATAATAACTCTTGAAGGAAAGTTTATGGAAGAATAGCAGTGAAGAGCTAGGGGGATTGTGAAAAGCCCTTGTGAAATAATAATCTAGTTCTCTGGAGAAAACAATCTAAATAAAAAGTAGAGCTGGATAGAAATAAAAAGCACAGAACTAATTTGCCCAGGGGTTCGGGCAAAGCTGTTATTGGCAAACTTAACTTCTTTTTTCTTCCAGACAGTTTTATTATTCATGGACCTTTTTATGTATTCTGATTATTTTACTTCTAAAAGGATTCATGACTAGTGTGTAGAAAACCCAGTGTCTTTCATTTATGAATTTTAACTTGTGGGTAGGCAATTATATAGCAGACTTCTATAAGCCTGGGTCGGTACACTGGGCTAGAGGAATCCGCTTTGCTTCTCATTGTCAAGAAGCTTCTGGCCCTTTTTGTTCTCTTGTTTGTGTTTGAAAACCGTAACTGTGAAATTATCTTCAAACCTTTCTAGTGACAGATATCCCCTCCAAAAAATGGTGTACTACTGGGTAATGTTCAATCTTTAGTTTTAAGAGAAAAGAGGAACATGCCACTAGAAGGGATTTGAATCCAGTTTGTACACTTTGCTACCTGTTGAGATAAATCAGATCCTTTATGGAAATAGTAATGCAGTTTATACATTTGGTTTGGGTTGACAGTGGTTTGGGTTGGGTTGACAGTGTGGCACAGTACAAGACTTTATCCAAAAAAAAAAATAGCAGATTATCTCTTTTGTTCTCAAATTCCTCTGTGCAAAGAATTCTTCTGCCAGGGATTGTTCATCTATTAAGGTAAATCTTTGTAACTGCTTGAAAATATGGTCAATGGGCACTTAGGAAGCCTCTGTATCTTATCTTAATTCTTGTGCTATAGGTGTATCAAGGGCTTTATCTCAGACGTTTATTTTTAAATATTTTAATAGTCTTCTGGAGTGGAAACAAAACAGGATTCACAAGGGTTTCTTAATTCTGGATTTTCTTCCTCTTATTTTCTTTCATAAAGCAGTAATCAGACATGGAAGGAGCTGGAAAGTGTTCCTCCCAGGGCTGATAGACTCACAGTTTGTGGGTTTAAATTGGGATTGAAGAGAATTCCTGCTCGCAGGTCTAAACAGCTTGTCTAAGAAATCATTAAGCTTAAATTTTTGCTAATCTTGGGAAAGTATAGAAGGTGTTACAGTCTCACATAGTTTCTAAGGAGTAATTTCTGAATTGATTTGCAAAATCATTTGCATAGCTTCTTCAAATTACTGATGCACACCAAATTGCTAAGCATGTGCAGAATGGCAAGATTTCCAAGTGTCTTCCTCAATCTCATGGTTTTCTCTCTGGCTAATGCATGATGCATGTCAGACTGCCACTGGTGGTGGCAAAACTGGCAAGTCCTGGTACTTCTGTGGTGTGTGAATATGGGGCAGAAATGGATGATCACTTTTTGTGCAGCCAGTGTTGTACAGCAGAAACTGTGCATCCCCTATAGGCCTGTACCTCAGACAATTGCGCCATGGACTTTTTAGTATAAACCATATCTATACTGAAGTATAAAAGGTCAGTACATCCTCGCCGAGGATGTTTGGGCAAGCCTTCAGATACACCAACAACACTGATCTTGAGAAAATTCTCCTAGACCAAGTTGATTCCAGAATTCAGTGTCAGCACCAGAGCATACTGAGAAAAACATGCAAAGAATGAAAGCAAGAAACATATACAAAATACAGCCAAGGCTTGGCTATAGTTGGAAGAGATGAGAGGTCAATTAAGACTAGGCTCCTGACATGAATACTTCATTTCTCCTCCTCTTCTTCATGGCATTTTCCATATTTGAACAGAGCTCTTGCCTCACATGTAATAAATCCTTTTCATGTCGCTGGTGGTTCCCAATTTATAAAGCAGCAGTGACTGCTTTTAAACTTTTATACTTCTTTTTTATGGTAACTGTCTTTAATGCTAATTTTTCTTTTCTCTTGTCCTTCAGACACCTCTTGCTAGGAAGAATAATCCTGTGCATAACCTTCACATTCTCCTTCATTTCTTACACAGATGTTGAGGATTATCTGGCACAGCTGATCTCTCACATCTCATCACTAATCTCTTTTGTCAGCTTGTCCATTCTTTAGATACTATCTGTTCTTTTGAAGTTCCTCACTTCTGTCCCTTAGATTCACTGAAGGAACAACGACAAAAGATCCAGTGAAAATAGCAGCATAATTTACATATTTCATCTTTACCTTTATATTGATGCTAAACATATATGGTTATGGCCTTTCTTGTCCCTTTTATTCATTCTTTCATACCTAGGATTTATTAAGTCTGTGTTGATCAATAAGAGATAAAAAATATAGCTTGTTGGAATTGTCTGTAGTTGAAAATATTAATATTTGACTCTCAATCATGATGGAAGGCTCGTTTCCTTTAATATCTTTTTCCTTGTTATTAACTCTCCCACACCAGCTGTCTTCAATACAAAGGCAGGCAGATGTCTGCTGACAGCTGTATTTAGAAATTAGAGTGCTTTCCAGATTTAAATCCAAGATCTAAAATTTTAAGATCAATGCACAGACACTGTGGAGGTGAGAACTGCTGTTTTCATCTGAGTTTCATCTTCCACATTGATCTATTGTTCCAATCAGTGTTTCATCATCTTTCTATCCTAGGAAAATAGCAGCAGGCAAAATTGAACTGGTTCACAGAAGCTCAACGAGCTGATATTTATTTTTGAGAAGATGCCCTATTTTCAACAAGTACAATACAAATATATCAGACCAATGATGTGGTAATCCTTAGCTCTGAGGAAATCCACCCAGGAGAAGTGTTAAACTGACTTCATATGTTTTCAGCATTAATTAGCATTCGAGAGTTATTGCAGGCAGTCTGAGCCCTTAGGTTGCACCAACACAGTATCATATTTCAGAGCTGTGTAAACCCAGTAAAAATTCTAATCATGTGTTTTATTCCTCCACCTCTGGGCCTTTTAGTCAAATATCTGTCAAACAGATCAGTCAGAAAAGTGAAACATAATTATAAAGACCCAAAGTTATTTTTTCTAAGTGGAATCATACGTCTTGAGGTGTATAATTTTGGTGGGGAAGAGCTTTTCTGTTATCATTGTCAGCCCGTTGCAATACTTGTGATGCAGCAGCTGGATGTAACAGAGGCTCTGGCCTCTCTCAGTGTGGTTTTGGAGGAGGGAGAATTTGGCATTTCAAACTGTATTGTGGAAAACAGCCCCTTGTTCCTCAGGTGGGTTAGACCCACCCAGCTGCCTTTTTGCTCCCTTCTCCCACTGGACAGGGAGTGAATGAAAAGAAGACTGAGGGATGGAGAGAAAGATGGTTTAGTAAGTGAAACAAAAGTTGTGTGTGAAAGCAAAACAAAACAAGGAATGCATTAGTCCCCCTTTTTGTGACAGTTGTCCAGCCACTTCCTGGAAAGCAGATCATGGGAATGAGTTGCTTGGGCTGTCATACGTGCAAACATCTGGAATTACTCCCCCTGTATTGCTGACTGCATTATCCAGCACGGAACATCCCTTTGCTCAATTTTTTTCACCAAAAATCCCTCCCAGTTTCTTACCTATGCCCAGCCTTGGAACCAGGGTGACAAAATGTGAAAAAGAGGGAGTCTCAAAGCACTGCTCAGCAACAATCAAAACACTGGGGTTTCATCAGTGCTGTTTTAACCAGAAATCCAGAGCACCACTCAGGCTGCTACAAATAATGTTAATTTTGTCCCAGACAGATGCAGTCCACTTCCTTTTCCATCAGGAAGAGCTGTTATCTATTTTGTTGGAGTCCAGCAGCACTAGGCAGTGTTTGTCACCTAAACCATCCTAAAAGTGTGCATCATGCTGGCAGCAAAAGGTCAATTTTAATGAGCCAGTTTGGCCAATGCCAGTCACCAGTGTCTGACCTCCAAACAGAGCACCCATGTCCACTCAGAGCTCTCCTGGATGTGGCGATAATGCTCTTAGCTGCCCTCAAATCTGGCCTTTGCCTTAAAATTCACTGCTCTACCCTGAGTGTGTTATTATTGCACCTTTGTCACAGCTCATTGAGCCACATAATAATTTTGCATGCATCACCAGTTCCACCCTAGTAAAAATGCTTGGCAGCCAGAGATGGCATCGTGGTAAAGGTGCAGTGAGTGCTTCAGGACCAAAGTTCTCTAATGGCCAGGAAATAGATTAGGAAAAGCTACAGAAGGAACTGACACTTTATATATCTAATACAATCCTTCTGTGAGGTATTTGAGGTTCTTGTGGGAAAATTAAACTTTAAACTCATCATATGTCCATTTTAAAAGCAGTTTTAGTTTTGATAGCTAATATATTTCAAATTTCATTTAAACAGTTTATGAGATGCCTGTAAGATAAAACAGCTTTATTCACTGGAGAGTTTTCTTCCCTCAAACCTATTAAAATTTCAAGTATCAAGCATTTTAGGTCCCTGAGCCAAAATTTGTAACGCTTTTGATTCATTATTTTATAGAACCAAACAGCCATTGTACCTGATGAATTGATGTTGAATGTGTTACATTAAATTGCTAGATTCCCCAGTTGTTCTGTAGGATTCTTCACTTTGCAGAATTGTCTGATTTTACTTCTTGTGGATGAAGCAAATGATTAATATACTAATTGTTACTAGAATAGTGAATCATCTGTTCTTCAGATTCAAAACTGTTACTGCTCTAAAGAGCTGCTCCTCCACTTCTCCTCCATTTACTGAAAGTAATAAACCTGTGCTTTTCCTTTTCAAAAGTAATTGAACCAATTTAAATGTGAAAGTCTAGATTGTCTCTACACTGTCTCTTCATTTCTCCCACGCTGCTTCTTCCCCTCTCCTTGTAGTTGCCAGTAGCTCCGTTGTCTTTTGGTTTTGGTATAACAGCCTCTATTTTTTCTTAATTTTATCTTGTCTGAATGCCAGCTCTTTTTCTTATTCTTTCTTCTTGATGTTGCTTTGTCTGCTGGGTTTTCCAATGCCATGGTTTCATGTGATCCACTCTTCTTCAGCCTATACCATTATATGTTTTCCTTCATTGCTCTGTTATACAAACATGCTTGTTCTCTAAAGAATGCGGGTCTCTCTGTGTCCAAGTTCTTTCCTAAATTCACATTAAGATCTCTTTCAGCCCCACTTTCATGTATTTTCCCATTGCTCATCCTCTACACCATGTCTTTTTTTCCCCCACATTTTTTCCTCCCTTATGGCTTCAACACATTTTGGTTGGACCTAAAAGAGGATGCTTGCCAAGAGGCAGGTTTGCTACTCTAACTTCCAATCCCTATTTCAAACGAAATAGCTTGATTTTGTTTTTTATTTCTGGCCTTGTTCCATGTGCGAGTCTGGTTATCAACTAAAGAGTTTTAAATAAATTTCTCAATTTTGCAGAGGCTAATGTGCATACCCCTCTTTTTTTTTTCTTGGTACTAATGTATCACTTGCTTGCAAATTATGTGGGGATTATTTAAAAGCAAAATAAAAACCCATCAGATAAGACTTTTCTTGAATCTGATCACAGAAAGCAAGGAATTTTCCTCCAGATATAGTAATGACATCAATATGATGAATATTTAACTGCTGCGACAGTGTTACCACAATGATACTCCCAGGCTCCATATGTAGTGGGTGTGGTATTACAATGTTTGTTCTGAAGACCACATAGATGATGTGACATGCTTGTCATGCTCTGAAATTCTGCCTAAAAATGGCACTGAAATTCCAGCCACAGCCTGTGACACTTCTACATGAGCAAAACACTGCCTCTGTGAAAAAACACACACGGGAGAAACAAGTGTAGAAAACTCATAATTCAGATTAGTTCTTCAAAAATCTTTATTACACTCAACAAATAATGACAACTACCTATTCCAGTGGCTGAACTTAGTTGTTACTACGATTCTTTAGAAGTCTGTATGTAGAAAACCAATTTCATCAGCCCTTCCCAAAGAGTTACAAATTCCTTGTGCCTGTAAAAACCCTTTCACTCTAAGGACCGCAAGATTTAGTCAAATTGTGTGCACGGCTGTTGTGCAGATTTCATTTTCCCTTTGGCTCATTTGAAGAAAACAGCAGGCATCGTTTACCTTCTCTGTCTGCCGTCACTCAGCCAAGTGGCTGTTTAAGCAGCTGGACACAACCAGAAGAGGCTGGCTTGGCTGGAACAGGGGAGGCAGTAGCCCAAATAATAAAGGAGTCCAGGGACATGGAAATGAGGCAGCATTATTAGGCAAGATTAGGGAATTTCTGATATTAGGAATTAATATCTGTAGCAGGTTTTGCAAGTGATGGCCAGATGGATTAAAGGAAAATAGGTGAAGATAGCTGCTAAAATTCGTACTTGTTGAAATTCACCATTAAATTTCATTTGAATGGGCATAGCAATGCCAATGACAGAGAAGGCCCTGGTAGGAGTTACAGTAAACTCACTTTATACTGATGAAGGTGAAAACAGTAATTTTAGCTGTACAGAAGGCAGGGAAATAGGTGGGTTCATGGAGGATACGCAGTAGAAGCCTGCAATGCTAGCTGTTGCTTTTGCTAAATAGCCTCCCTTTCCTCCTGCTTTCTGCATAGCTGAAATACCAATCAAATCAATCCCAAGTGAAAAGACATCCAAAGCAAGAAAGGACTTTGGGAATAAAAAAGATCTTTTACAAAAAAGACAGCAAATCTTTTGCTGTGTAGTTCATTCTCATGGTGACTCTTGCAGAAAGAAGCACCAGAGAGATGGACTCAGTATTGTCAGTCCTGTACATTAAAACATGGTTGTAGGATGAACACAAGGAGTGTTTTGTATTTTATCCTGCTCTTGACATTTAGACTTTTGGTTTACTCCCAGCAGATGTTCTCAAGATCCTATCTGCAGTTATTAGTTTGAATACTCTCATCTTTCACTATAAAAAATGTTATGCTGAGATCTGTGTATGATCCCAGCCTTAAACAACTAGACAGTGTTTGGAAAGACTGTGGTAAACAGATCTGGGTGCAAATTTCCTTACACCTTTGACAGCAATAACAAAGTTGAAGTGTAATTATGTAGCTAACTGAGGGCATATTTAGAACACCCACATATCTGTTGAATTGTCCAAACAGTTTGGAGATGTATTTAAATAAACCCTGAACTGTTATGTTTTTTAATAGAGCTGAATAACTTAAATGCAGGCTAGTCTACTGAGGCTGATGGTTAATGTGCTTCTGTCATGTTCAACATTTCAAGGATCGTATTTCAAAGAGAGTTTATTTCTAAATTGCATTTCAGTCTGCAGTCTAAAAAAAAAAAAATTAGCAAATGAGGCTAAGTAAATGTGATCACTTTTATCCTGTCAATATTCATTTTCCAAACAATATTTGGAATAATTTAATATACTCTTTAAATTAAATACTTTCAGTTCTCTCAGTAAAAAAGGTAGCACTGCTTTTGAATATACACATTGCCTCCTTTTCCCCTCTGTACTTCTGGTGCCTGCTTGCTTCACAAAGTCATGTCTGAGCATAACACTCACTGTGCCTGTGAGCAGATTTTTGCTTTTAGTTCCTCCACTATGAGGAGGGGAGGCCGTAATAGCTGTGACTACTGCAGCTCATTCCTCATGCAGGAACTTTAATTTTGAAAACGGAAATGGAAGTCATGGATGTCTCTTTGTTACATGAAAGACAGATGAATATAGGAGCTTGTTCAATAGAATAATTGAATCACTTACATAAATTTCGGTGCCTTGAATGCCTTTGAAAAATAAAAGTAATTAGATTATGCATCCTGTAATTTCCATAGGTAAAGCTGACATAATTGTTGTCTCAATTCAGGAAGCCATCTTCCTTTTATGAATTTAATACAATTTAGTAAGTCTGTGCCATGGTGGTGATTGCCATTCTTGTAGATTGTTTTATGTTCTTCTGTTGACAGAAGAAACCAATGGAGCTTTTTGAGGATTTCTGCTTTTTTTTTGTGCTACATAAAGTGAGGCTTTTGAAAGAGAAGTAAAACCAGACAAACTTTGTTTCTGTGTCTAATCAGTCAATAAATCTAAGGAAGCAGTTTTAACAGAAAATCACACTTGACTTGTAGGGCCGTGCTTCTCGTGCAGTCAGGACTTTATCGGGTAATGCAGTGGCACAACTCCCAAAGGGGCACTCCTGGGGAAACCTCTCCAGTGTCTCTTCGATCCAGCAGCAAGGGCAGCTCTTCCACCCAATATCTCAGGCTTGTCCAAATCCCATTTAGCATTAAATGGAGTTCATGTCTAACAGGGAAAGAGATCTTGTTTTGGAGTATGATATATGTCTCTAAGGCTCGTTAGCCATATCTGTAGAAAAGAAACAATTCAAACATGGTGTTAGGGCACTATGAAATGAATGGCATTGCCTTCCTCTGCAGGCTGGCCACAGGGAAGGATGTTGTTTACATGGGAATATTTATGTGTTGTGTTTTCTTTTGCTGCTGGTAGCATTTTCTGATGATAAATTCTTTCTCTCTCTCCTTTTTCTTTTCTATAACTCAATAGTTTAAGAGTTGAGTTTCTGTTTTTCCATAAACACTATGACCTGTACAATATTGAGAAATAGACAGGGTGGTTTATCTGAATGGAAGTAGACAGGGTGGTTTATCTGAATTTTACTAGCATGAACATAAACTGAAACGTCTGCTTTGTACTTAAATGAATCTAAATTAATCTGTCACTCGCATTCACTGAATTAGTTTTTATGGATTCAGTTTTTTTTAAAAGCTCAAAGTATTAAAAAATGAGGCAATCAGTAAATACAGTAGTGTTTAAGGTATATCTCAGAATATTCTGAGTTGTGTCATCAGTGGGTACCAGACAAATTTTGTGTCTATCCCAGTAAATCTTCGATTGGAAGTTCCTCATGAAAGGTTAATGGTGATCTGCCTGGGATTATGCACATATTTGTTGGTTGGTTTGTTGGCTAGTTTTCAAGGTTTTTTTAGCATATTGGGAAAACCTGCAAAGGTATCACTGGGAATTAATGCTGATCATACCAATATTTGAATGCAACTGCAACTTTTTAAACCTTATTATCAGCCAATAAAATATTTACTCAAAGCACATCCAGGCCTTGTAAGGTTGCAGAGAGCATTTCCAAACTCTGTAATAAATTATGCCATGAGTTTGAAATTTTTCCTATCCAGATCATGGCTGACTTAGGCATGACTCTCAATGAAATTGGAGCACAAACTGGACTGCTTGTTGTGTGAAATATTTTGGTTTTTTTTTTCAAGCAGAATTTAACCAATCAGAAGCTATCTTGCTTAAGGAAACTGTTAAGATATTCCTGGGCTCTTTTTCACAATTGTTTATATGTTAGCTATATGAGAAACTTCTTGAGAGACCAAAAACTTGAGGTCTGGCCTCTATTTCATGTGTTATGAAATGCAATTTTTATGTAATTTTTATGACATTCTAGATCAGAAAATTATCACCATGTAGACAGTAAAAAGTGTCTTTGTTCATATATCAAAACTTACCTGAGATGCTGTTGTAATTTATACAAATAAGATACATGATCTTTCTTTACAGATTCATTAAATGTATGTCTTGATGCCTATTGGAAAAAATCTCTTTCTTAAGATTTAATGAGTCACAAAGAGTTCTTCTTCTCTCTAGATACATAAATATATACTTGCAGAACTCATGAGATATCTTCCATTTGTTCTCTTCCATGTCATTCAGGAAAAGTAACAGAAAGCTGTAGCAAGAGCCATACAATTATAGTAGTTTTAAACTCTGCTGAATAAAACCCTCCTTTCTTAGCAAATTTCACACAAAAATATTTACCCAACCCTAATTCTATTACCCGAAGCATTACTGCCACAGCAATAATGAGAGGGCAAGCACATCAGTTATAAACCAGAAGAAAGGAGAAACTGTACTGACACAGAATTTCTGCTTGGAAAGCTGCCTGTATCAGCTCTTGCTCTGTGGGAGCCACTTCCCTAAGGCAAAGGATGGCCCTCATGTTCATCTAAGTGCATGATCATGTGCTTAATTACTCCTGAATCTGGACACATCAACAACAACTTTATATTTATTTTTTTCCAACAATATTCGCCAAATCCATGTAAAGTGGTGTTTAGTGGGAACTTAAAATGCTTTGTTATCATAGAAATGCTGTTGTTGAGTGGTTCTTAACTACAATTTTTATAGGGTTTTTTTAAATGGGAAATTGTGTATAGAATACTGCATTCAGTACAAAACATGATGTGGATTATCACAGTCTAAAGTTATTGTCTGCTATGTGCAATGGACTTACTGCATTCACAGGAACCAAAATTTCCATCATTGAGCTCTTTAAAAACCAAACAGACAAACCAACCCAACAAAACTAGTTTGATATTGCTATGATACTTATTCAGCATGTATACTCCTCAGGAAGGTATTACATGACTTTTCCAGTGCTTTGAAAAGCTGCAGGACTAGTTAAATAGGTTAACAGGACACAGGTTAAAGCAGGTTAATTAAACATGGGCATTTTCTTGCTGTATAGTCTGTGCTGAGCTGAAGGTTTTGATGACAGAAATAGTGCTTAAGCTAGTTTGCTTCAGCCTGATGCCTGTGTTCTTTTTGACTTTTTAGTCTTTTTCTCTCTGCACTAGAGAAGGGACTGAAGGAGTAGGATCTCTGGCAAAAGACTTTGTCATAGCCAGACTTTGAGACTGTATACAGAGAGAATCTGTTTATTAGTCCTTTAAGGCTCCTACTGAAATGAACCTTCTGCTTAGCTGCATCATTATAAGCTTAAAGACCTCTATGTTCCAAAATAGATTGAAAATTGTTTTTTTTTTTTTTTTTCTGGTGATGCAGCTTCAAATATTAAGATATCAGCATAATGTGCTTTAAAGTTTGCTGTGGTCCTGTGAGAGAGAAAGTAGTGGAGTTTTGAGAGATGTTGATGTGCAGCTCTATTTAGGGAGCAAGTTTGTGTTTAGATGTTTATTGTTAAGCAGTACTAAAGTGCACATTTTTACAATAGATCATATTTATACTTTTAATTTTTTTCTTTTAAACAGGTAATAAATTCCTGTTTTTAAATGATGCTGGGTAGTGAAATCTTACTTGCTCTTTGGGTAAGGTTGTCCAATACATGAAAGAATCCCCACTGTGCATTTCTATAAGTAGGGACAGAATACATGGAAAGATAAATGTAAATTATAGTATATATCCGCTAAATATATGTCAGCTTGCTGGAAGAATTTAAAAGAAAAACAAACGAAGCTTATTCCTGACTTGTGGATGTATGAGAGCTATGCATTTCCACACTAACTAATTGGAAATGCTGGTCATGGAACTCAGGGTAGCAGTAGTAGCACTGTGGATGAAGGATGCTCAGAAGCTGGTGTCTTCCACTGTGTGATATTCCCCAACTTGCAATTCTGGCATCTCCCAGCCTAGGCAAGAGGAGCAGACAAGGCAGCATGCTAATGACCTCCTTGAGTTATAATTTGGCTGTCTTAATATTTAATTGATGCAGCCAACATGCTGTTTCATTCTGATGCAGCTCTGCTGTGCTTATGTTTGAGATATCCAAGCAGGCAACAAATACATGCCAAAACCCAGGAGTGAATGTGGGAATAATTTAAGTAATGCAAGACTTGCGCCACTGGAACCACAGAATAGCTTTTTGTGTTTCTCATCACCAAACCCCACTATTTACATATTTTGATGCCTTTTTGTGATGTTTGATTTTTTCCCTCTGAAATAAATCAAAAAGGATGAGTTCTCCAATCCCATCCCCACCAGTACAAAGTGGCATAACTGCTTGCCCTGTTTTACTCTTCCCTCAGCACCTGCCAATGGCCAATTGGAGACGAGGAATTGGGCTGTGAGGTCTTGTTGGTCTGAACCAATGTAACTGTTATGATCCTGACAGGTGTTACTTTTCCACAGTGATAAAATTTGTCTTTATTGTGATGGTTTTTCTCAGAAAAGTTGCAAGAATGTCTGGAGTCTTGACTGTGTTGACCCTGTTCCTCCTCCATGCGTTTGGTATAGTCCTTGCCTCCCTAGAGAAAGGTCACATTGGCAGACTTTTGTATGGAGTAATTTCCACGTTCCCGTTTTTCATGTGTCTAGAGAGTTTACGTTCATGTGTCAGGATTCCAGAGGCAGACTGAATTGAGAGGCACTTCCCTGGGCTGGGATAAAGCTCTACATGGGAATGCCTTTTGGTTTAGATGATGAATGGGATACATCCATCACAGGTACGAATAATCTCAGAGCTCGTTTCTGGGGAGAGCATTTGTTGTGCATCGCTTCCTGAACAGTCAGTATAGCTGTCCAAGGTGAAATGGTACCCTGTGTCCAGTTCAGTAGTGGCTTTTTTACTGCTTTCTCTGAGTTAATGAGAAGAGAGCCATCTTAGAAACAGGTTTATTTTGGCCGAGGAGTTAGTGAAAAAGATTTTCCTTGCAGTTTTGTCAGGCTTTTCCTCTGAGGACAAAAAAAAAAGCTCAGTGGAAAGAATCTATAGGTCAGATAGATCCAGAATTGTTTTCTTGTAGTGATCGTACAGAAATGTCTTGGTGGATAATATTGACCTCCTAAAAGGTGATGATGTTTTTTTCTCAGTGTGTGTCTTTATGGAGAAGCAGTCACTGATTTTATTCTTTGTCATATTAATGTCTATCACTAGCAAACTCCAAACAACTGCAAAAATAAGTTGAATGTGTTTCTAATTTTGTTATTCTAATTTGCTGAAATATGTGAGAGTTTATTGTCTGGAAAAAAAAACCAAAGAGTGGTTCAGGGGAAGGAGGCGTTTTGCTGGAGCTCTCCTGCATATTCAGAATTGTTCAGGTGGTCTGAGATTTGCCCAGAGTAGTCATTTCATGATGAGGTGTTTTTCTTTAGGAAGTAGATGGCACTGTCTCATCCAAGTTCCTTCTTGAACTTGTGTTAATCACATCATATAGAGAACTATTCTTTTCATAATGTACTTAAAATCATATTTGCTGCTAGTCTTTCTTAGGCCTGAATTAAGGGTTTTTAATGTTTTTGTGTCCACTCAGAAAGGCTGCTTAACGTTATTTGTAAGCCTTGCCTCACTGAATAATTTTCTGCCTGTATCTACTGGCTGTTAGGGAGCAAATTGACTCTGATTTTTGTTATTTTCAATAGTTCAAGTAAATTAGAGCATGTAGCTTCTTTCATTATCTTACTGAGAAACACCTTTGCAAGTTTTCTTATTGTTTCTTATCAGTTTACATTTTGAATCTTTCCAGATTATCAACATCTTCTATAAAATGTGGGCAATGTAAGAGAGATAATATTGCAAAAATGGCTTTGTTAATATTGTATGCAACACAAACCCATTTTCCCCCTTCTCAAGAGAATACTCCTTAATGTTTTCTGGCCTTGCTGTTCTTTGTTTTCTGATTATTTCCCTCCTGTACATAGGGTTTTAGTTTTAAAGTAAAAATGAAGCAAAGAAAAGGAAAAACATCTGACACTAATTGAGGGAGAAGCTTTGTTCTGATTACACATGAGCACTTTCTACCCACATAGCCAACACTTTTTAATAATGATTATTTAGGGTGATGCAAGCTAACCTGGTTTTCTTTCATTTAAATGGAGTGATAGCATTCCCATTGCCTGTAAACTAGGAAAGCAATAAGTAAGAACAAGGGAATAGTCCTTAACTTTTATTGGACAGTTGCTTTTTAATTCAAGTATAAAAGTATTAACTTGGGAAGCGTTGGCTAGACAAGACTTGTAATCAAACATTAAGCAATAAGGATAGAATACCAATTTTTAGGATAAATATATGTGTTACCATTGTTTGTTCTGTCCATTAAGTGACACTTGGATCTTTTGTGAAAAGACAGCATGTAATACTGCAGGCTGGTTGTCTGTTACACTACATGTGCACAAGGAAAGGATGAGTAGAATATTTACTCATGGATATTCTGTATGCTTCAGTGGCAATATTTTCTAAAAGTATATTTTAGGAAGGAGGCATGTATGACATTTCTTGTTCATAAATGCTACCTCTCTTTAGCTGCCACAGACTTTTGTTAAAGGAAGACTTAAATCACAATTATTACTCAAGTACTTTAAAATATTATTAAGGAGACAGACAATTTTTTGGTTCAAAATATTTACTCAAGTTTTAAATAACTTTAAAAAACAAACCAACACACAAAACCACAAAGCTTTGAAATGAACTTTCTCAATGCTATTCAAAGATAGAGGTATTAGATCAAAAACTGTTCCACAGATTGAGTTGCTAAAAACTGGGAAGTAAACTATGGGAATGCCTAGAAGATTTTCACTGGAGAGGTCATCTGAGAGGGATTTGTATTTTCATAAACTCTCTGAAAAAAATGGATGCATACTGGGATGAGGCAGCAGTGTGGCCAAGAGGACCAGTGACACCCTGGCTTGTGTCATTAACAGTGTGGCCAGCAGGATCAGGGGTGTCATTGTGCCCCTGTACTGGGCACTGGGGAGGCTGCACCTCCAGGGCTGGGTCCAGCTCTGGGCCCCTCACTGTAGGAAAAACATTGAGGAGCTGGAGCACGTCCAGAGAGGGGCAACAGAGCTGGGGAAGCGTCTGGAACACAAATCCTGTGAGGAGCAGCTGAAGGAACTGTGGGTGTTTAGCCTGCAGAAAAGGAATGTGGGTTAATTAGTCTCCTTTTACATATTTGACAAAAAAAAACCCAAAAACATACTGGTTTTGGAGTCTGCTGTACAGAATAAAGAAATAGTTATAATCTCTTAGAGTAATCAAAAGCAGCCCATGGAGTTCATCGCAAATAATGTTTTAAAATAAATTGCAAGTGTTAATGTCTTGTGCTTTCTGCAATTACTGAAGAGAAAACTTTATTCTTTTGGGAAAGAAAGGGATAATGAAATAGCTTTGGAAGGGTTATTGGTTAAGATGAGAAATGACAGGAGACATATTGGATAAAAACTGCTTAGATTTTTTTGTTTCTGAAATGGGAAAATAGTTCTCAATAAATGTTGAGAAAATTAATAAATTATGGCCCATATCTCACCATGACCAGATTTGACCAATTCATTTGGGCTGCATAAAACCATTGTGTATTCTGGAAAGAAGAAAAGTGCTGTCTTAGTGAGCAAAATACAGTGTTGGAGTAGTGAATAACGTGGTAGTCAGGTGTGTTCTCTACTCCAATATTGGAGTAGTGAACTAGGCAATTATCAGTTTTGTGATGTGTGGAGTTGGACATTTGGTGTTTTCTGAAGTCTTCGAAAATCTAAAATTTTAGTCTTCTGCAATCTAAAAGCTGCAGATCCGCAGTGCTGGGTAAGAGCAGAGTGGGTTTGTCAGGGGAGAGCCCTCCTGTGGCTGCTGCTGCCTTCCAGGTCAGGAAGCTGAGGAGGTTGGCAGCAAGAGTGCAGGTACCAAAGTACTGGTACTATATATTGAAATGTTCAAATGACTGAACAAATGTCTGATTACATAATGTACAGTTGTGTTCATATTTTAGGTTTGTGTTTCAATGATGGCAATGCCTGTGCAGGGGCAGCTCCCGACTCTGCAACATGAGGAGCACAAACAGGGATTTTCTTGCTGTTTTTTTTTCTTGTTTGGTGTTTGTTTCTAAAAGTACTTTGTAAAGTACTTTCTGCACTGTCTCAGCTGCTGTACTGTTGCACTGAGTGTGGGTACAACAATGATTCCCTCATGCTCTCTAACCAACTGGTGGGGGGCTGGGCATTAATTAATGTTGTTATAAGGAATAGGAAGATGCAAAAGATCAGAAGAGGACAACAGAGTAAAAAATTAGACTGTTTATTGGTAATTGTGTTCTTTGCCTTTTATAAACTGTGCTATTTTAAAACTAAATGTAATTATAAGAATAACTCAGAGGGGAAAGAGGAAAAGTTTTCCTTGCTTTTACTGATAAAGTTTTGCTGTGTTCAATACCTTTTAGAGTCAGGATCCTGGTCTGAGGGGGGAAAGAAGATTCATTTATACTGGTTTTATAATGAAATACCTGTGGCAGTCCGAGATAATAACAAGCCCATGCTTTAGTGCCAGCAGAGGTGCGAGACTCTCTGAATGATGAAGAGGTAAAAGTTAACTACAGTTTTTCATTGCTTTGCTTGCAGTAAGGACTGCCAGGAACTCCAGAGAGCTGTGCTTTTAGAAAGGGAGCACAAGGTACTTTCTGAAACCAAAACTTCATTATGAAATCCCACTTTGGGCAAATAAAACATTAGGTCAATTTGCTAAAAATATTCTGAAGTCAACAATAGGCAAAGAGCAGCTTTACTTCACTGTTGAGGGGAAAAAAAAAAGTCTCAGGTGGTTGAAATAGCTCAATTTTTTCGTTAACAAGCATAAATGTAACTTTAGGAGTGTACATAATTTTTTTTTTAGTTTGAGGGCCAGAAAAATTCACACATGTAGTCTGTCAGTATTTTGAGACTTTTCTAAATGAGGATTTGACCATTCAGTCTGGAAGTTTGTCTTATTTATATGACTTTGAATGCAGATTTTATTTTAAGGAAGACTGATTCTTTTCAAATGTTCATAATAGCTTAGGTACTTGACATTGGTAAAAAAACTGATTGAATCAAAACCTTTAGAATGTCTGGAGTAAAAGTCCTATTAGATCATGAAATCTGGTTTTCTGCTGTTTCTCAGAGAGAGTATATTGATGTTAAACTGTTGCTCAGCTTAGACTTATCCAATCGGTTGAGG
This sequence comes from Melospiza georgiana, assembly GCF_028018845.1. Lineage (NCBI taxonomy): Eukaryota > Metazoa > Chordata > Aves > Passeriformes > Passerellidae > Melospiza > Melospiza georgiana. Next base: position 23,623,725 of record NC_080434.1, on the reverse strand, counting down.
CGATCTAAACATAATAACTTAAATTTTGATGGTTTCACTGGGGTATGAACACATCATTCTGACCATCTGTAATAATTTAATTACAGGGAGCTTTCTGAATTGCAGGTAAATGTCTTCCAAGAAAATTATGAGTGAATATTATTGTATTGGATATAAAAAATGAAAAGGCCGTTTGAGAAGATAAATACCTTATTTTTCAGGCTTGATTTTGTTACCTACATTTACAAACCATAAAAGCAACATTTATTCAAATTAATATTGTGACAAAAGCACAATGACATTGCAGTATCAGGTAAAAAAGGGGAAAGTGTGTTTTATGGATTGATGTGAAAGAAGATCTCACATTTGCTTACAGTGGAAATACACGAATTCTAGTCAGTTCCAAGTGCTACCTCTTATTCCACCCTATTAAATTATACAGTAGACATATTAATTAACTGCAATATCAAGGCCCCTTGGTTGATACTTTTGCTTGTCTTCCTTTGTGGGGAAGGAGGCTGTGCTACAGCTGAGAAAGTCATCCATGCTGTAGTAAGTTGTAAAATGTAGTGGTGCATATGTAACCTTATATTCCATGGTGAAAAACATGTGCTTGTCTTGCCTTCCTGTTGCTATGTACTGCACTTTTTGGGACATAATTTCGAGTTGGCTGAGATCCAGGCTTACTGCAGAGTCAGTCACAACTGTGAGGCTGATGTCAAACCATTGGGACCAGCCACAGGAGGGACTCTGAGGGTTTCTTTACTCTTGGAGAAAGAAAAGGAAGGCGACACCCGGGTGAATTGTCAGTGTTGTAATTCAGGCATTCAGATAAAATGTAGCATCTGGCTGATTACCAAGCAGTTCATTGTGCAGGTGCAGCGTTATTTTAGCACTGCAATTATGCCAGGTTTTATTATTATTTTTATACTCCATTTAATTATAAAACAAGAACGTTTGTGAGAACCTTACTACATTAACTTTGCAGGAGAAGGTGGATTTGTGGGGTAGTTTGCAGGTTCTGCTCGTTTTTACTCTGTATTGTGTATAGCGTTGCAGCATCACCACTGCGTAGTGTTTTTAATTAAAAAAAAATCAAGAAAAAATCACTCTATTTGTCAGTATGGTTGTAAGAAATCATTTAAAATAATGGGGACTTTGAGCCTCTGTATCTGTGTGCACAGTAATACCTATCTCACTGACCTTCCTTAAAAGCAGAGTGCTGCCACAAGCTGTGCCTGAGCTTGTGTGGCCTCATGGTCTTTTACAATAAAGGACACAATTATTTCTGATGTAGAGTGGCAGAATGTAGCCACTAGAAATGAAACCAGAATAATCTTTTCTTTGCTTGCTGAGATATTCCCTTTGACACTGATCTTTACACTTTAGCTGCAGCAGAAAAATGGCAAAGGATGCAGCAGGAGGAAATGTCCCTCGATGGCTTTGGAGCAAACCTGGAACTATGACACAGGTTTAAGGGTTGAGTTCAGAAGTAAAGGACTCTGTTTCACACATACACACACAGTCCCTCAAGGTTGTGGTGACTGGGTGCTTTGCTGAGCTACAGATATTTTCATAAGAGGAGGGAGAAGCAGCAGCAGCTCTATCAGTACTTAATCAAATCAGGTGGCCTGGTTTTCTGTGCTCAGTGTCATGTAGAAGATAGGGGCAGTTCTGTCTCTGGTTGAAATTATTTATGGGAGTCTCTTGATGTCTTCCAATACCTATTGATAATTAGGTAATCCTTTTTTTTTTATATAATTATAGTTAGGATGACAATAAGTAATTCTGCAGGACTTGTAGTTTCCTTCTGTCAAAACCAGCTGCTTTACTGCCAGCCTTACAGTCACAATGGTCAGATATCTTACCAAACCAAGCTGGCAGAATAGCTTTTTTGGCTTTAAATTTCAGTGAAGTGTATAAGATGGAAGAGCTTGGGATTATTTTTGAATGCAGAAATCAGCGAATATTTGCTTTAGCACTATGTACTCCTTGTACTTCTCTTATCTTTGTGCTATCCTTGCCAAACTGTGCATCATGCACCTGGTCACTTGCAAGGTCTGGGGAAAATGATGGGTGGGATGTGTGTGGCACAGAAGCTGTTCAGGTATTAAAGATACAGAGGTTTCAAGGGGAGGCCCATTTTGAGGTCCAACAAGGTTAGGGGAAAAACCTCTAACTCCAGTGCTGTCATACAAGGCCGGGTTGCTTCGGAACATTTTGGAACGTGGCTGATGTTGAGGCTAGGAGATTGTTTGGCTTATGTTTTTGTTTTGTTTGTGTGTGGTTTTGTTCTGTTCAGGAGATTTTTTGAAGATAATTTAAATATATTCTTAATCAAATGTATTATTAGGTGGGCAATTCTGCCCTGCAAAGTTTAAGGATTTAAACTGATGTTTAACAAGAAGCTCTCTTCCAAACATAAGTGGCTGCTAAATAATAATAGAAGATAGAAAAAAACCTGAGAGCAGATGAGAAATCAATGGCTGTATTTCAGCTTATTTGAAAATTGTTGCCAATGGTCTAATCTAAACTGGAGGGCACAAAAAGCTCTTGAGCCTTTCTGGTGGCTTTCAGCTGAAATGTCAGTCAGTCTATGCAGCGAACTGGTTTCACAAGATTTCTGTTGCTTTGAATTCTATCTGATTTCAAATTTTGTTTATCATGTCTCATAAATCTTCATAACATCCAAAACAGAAGATGTATTCAGAGCCAGGAATTAAAATCAATGCATTTTCTTTGAAAAATATAGTAGAAATGAGTGTGGTAACTCTTTTAACCTGGCTCTTGAGGATGTTGTGTTTCCTGACCACTTTGATGAAAGGAAGTTTTAAAACTCATTTTCAGTTATTTTTAGCACCCATGTCTTTAATAACAATGAGAAATTACTTGGATAACTGTGGAAAATGAAACCTGGAGCTTTGGTCATTGAGACTGCTTCAGTGAGCTATAGATCTCTTTCTGAAACTCATGCTGCCTGAATGCTGCAGGTGGAGAAATATGGCAACAAGGATCAGCAGTGAGAGTGAAAGAGGAGTTTGGTAAAAACATTTGACTTACCTTTATAAAGAGTAACATAAAACTTGGTTTACCTGTATTAGTTTTGCTGTCTGCCTTCCAGTGTTTTTACTCAGTATGTGAGCTCATATTTTACCTCTTGTTACTTGACTTATTGACCATTTCCAATTGCCTTAGTTCATGCCTATCCTATTTGACTAAGGTTACCAAAATTTGTTCCCATCACTCTTAGCAGTTTTAATTGGCTATTCTATCAATTTCACCATTGCACCTGGTATATTTATTTTAGAGTGTATTTCTCTTGTGAAGCATTGTAGGGACAGAGAGCTGAATATACCAACTTTTTGCTAGTAGCCTAAGGTTCACTGTGATTAAATGGGAAAAGTCTTTTTATAGATATTTCAATGGAAAGTAAAATCCATAGTGGCAGTCTGCATTTGGGTTCAAATGAGGCTTTGTGACTTACTTTTCAAACATAGCACTATTAAAAAGGTGGTCAGCTGAAATTTAGATTGGCTGAACTCAGCAGTTATTACGCACAGAGTTTAAATAGAATGGGATTCTTGAGATGAACACAATTGTTTAATTGAAAACAAGATGAAGAACTATTCAACTCTTCATTCACTGCTTCTCACAGTACTTCAGTGGAGGTTATATAGGCAAAAGTCCATTAAACCACCTCAGGGAGTGTCTAAAGAAACAAAAAAATGATCAGTAGGCAGGGGCACTCTGCTTCAGTAACTTTTTCAGGCAACAAGTTAAAATTAGTTCAAAACATGGAACTTTTTATACTTAGCTTGGTATATTCCCTGCTGTCTGTGAGGAAAAAAGCACATGGAAATAGAAGATAAATCTGCTCATTTTACCTAATGTGAAGTGTAGAGAAAGTTGATGCTGTTATCTAATTTGTATTCCATAATGAGATCCAAACTATCCAGTGTCTTTTTTTCAGAGTAGTGTGCTAATGTCTCTTTAAAATCCATTTGAGAATCTAGTTGGAGACAAATGAGGCCCAAGTGAAGATGGAAGGTTCTGCACCCAGAAATAGCTATTTCATTATTTGTATGTGAGTGAAGGAAGTATAAGAATGGGAACTGGATGATTGGAGGATCCATGTGTGTGCCATGGTACATAGAATTATAGAACTGTTTAGGTTGGAAAAGACCTCTGGGGTCATGGAGTGGGTTAACAACACAGCACTGCCAAATCCCCCGCTAATCCATGTCCCCAGGTGCCACATCAACACATTTTTTTAAATGCCTCCCTGCAGAAGTGGTGACTCAACCTCTTCCCCAGGAAGTCTGATCTAATGCTTGACAACACACTCAGTGAAAGAATTTTTCCTAATGGCAAATCTAAACCTCCTGTGGTGGAACTTGAGGCTGTTTCCTCTTATCCAATCACTTGTAGTTTGGGAGGAGAGACTGACACCCACAATAGAGATACATGATATATGATTAGAAATATGCTGTATATATATGTATGATATATGAAGACATAGGCATGGCAGTGTTTGTTTTATGGCTGGGCTCAGTGATCTTAAAGGTCTTTTCCAACCTAAATTAATGTATTTTATGTGGAGTCAGGCCCTTAACCCTTTTTCACTGTAGATGGTGTCTTGCTTTTTGAATAGCCTGGTTATGTCCCTCAGGGAAGAGAGATGGCGTTTGTCAGAGTGGCAAAATCTAGTTCCTGGAATCCAAACCAGTGACATATCTTGTTTACTTTATCACTGCTTCTTTTTGTAATTGATCTGAAAGTTCAGCTGTTGCAGAAAAATGACAAATGGTTGGTGCCCTGTATCTGTGGAAACTATCTGGGAGCTATTGTAAAGGCTGGTAAGGCTTTAGCTGGTAAAGATGTAATCTCGTGAAAGACAGAGCAATTGCAATCTGAGAGGCAGAATGGAGGTCTTGAAAAAATAAAAGAAACATTACAGAATGCCTGATGCAATCAGATAAAGCTGTGATTGATTTCATATGGAAAAGAATAAGATGCTGAAGTTTGTGTTTGGCTGCAGGTTTGCTGAAAATATTTACAAACAAACACAGATTTATTTTTTTTTTCCTTGGAGTCTGGTGTTTCTTGAGAGCTGGGTCTGAAATTAAACATGTTGGCTAGTTCCTCCCTGCTGCCCTCTTACAACATTTAGATGAAAGTTAAATGAGGGTGCTGTAAAGGTCACATTTTAATTTTGCCCTCAAGTGTCAGGCTCTCCTGAAAAATGCCATTTATACAAGCAGCAAGTGTTCTATATGTTTAAAATTGTTTAATGATAAATTTTGTCTTGATTTTTAAAAATTTAAATGAACTCAGATGATCTGAATTCAACTACTCTTGTCGTGCAGCAGCTGCGAGTGGAAGCACCATCCTAAGTTATATGTAAGCAAACTCATTTAAGCACTAAAAGGACGCAAAACCAACTCCAAACAAAAGTTAAAAAGCAAAACCAACAACAAAGTCCTGCAACATCTCAGCACAAAAAAAGCTATATGTTGTTGACAAAAAACATTTCCTTCACTGAGGCGGGAGCTATGAAGTATTTAAATGATTTTACTGAAAAAAATAAAAAGACGAATTTAGGAAAGAAACCTAAGACAGAAAGAAGAAAGAAATTAAGGCACCAGTAGGATGGGTGTTCTCTACAAAAAAGAGCTTTTTTGAAAGCATTCAGACAAAGCACAGTAAGTGGCCCACAGCCTTTGGGAACTGCTGTTTGGAGTGTTTCTCAGGTTCCTGACTGGACCTGGGTTTCCAGCTGAGTTTGATGGGAGAGACTGGAAATGTGGGGAAGTTACAGCACTGATGAGTGGCCTTGTACACAAGGTCCTCTCTCTGAGCAGACATCAGTGAGTGTGGAATGTCAAGGTCAGTCCCACAGGAATGTGATAGGCAGAAATCCAATTTAAGTGTGCTTTAAGCAGTTAAGAGCCTGTCTCACAGGTCTCCTAGGGATTCCTCATTTCAGCTAAAATAGGATGCTGATTTGCATCTGAGGCATTGGGATAAGGGATCATCATTATTATTTCCCTAGACATTTAGAATTAGCCACTAAAAGCTTGAAAACTTCCAAAGCATTATGCAGTTACCATTGCTGTTGGAGACATCATGTTTCTGCATATAATTCTGAAAGTTACTGAGCATTTGAACATTGTGGTGAATGGCGTGGCAATGGGCCTTTCAAACAAAGTATTGACTGGATACATTTTGAAATCTGTTTGCAAAGCGGTCTCTGTTCAGAGCAAAAAGTGATGCTACCCTTTCCAGAAAGACTACATGGGCCTTTTAGAATCTTAAAAGACATAATAGAAAATAACTTTTCATAAAAAAAAATCTCTTTTAAAAATAAAGCTCTTTGGTGTAAAACTAAATTAAATAGATAAATCTTTCTACCAGAACAGGGCAAAGAGAAAGCATGTTTTATTCATGTAGCAAGCTGCTGTTTTACATTGATGCAAATAAAACTACATGTGAACTAACAGCTGCTCTCCAACAGATTGCTGCATCTCACAATCTGCAAAGGGAGCACAGCTGGAGAAATCTGCAGAACATTTTTATCTGTAAATCAAACATAAAGCAGGAAAGCATTAAGTACTGTACTTACAATAGCATCAGTGTTTGCAAAGGGTTTCCCTGTGCTGTATGTAGGGAAAATTGCTTTTGTTTTTAGGCCGTCTTCTGCACAATATCCAGCCAAGCACTAATTTCCAAGGTATTCATTCTTACCTCAAGCACTTCACTGTCTGTCAGCCTTGCAGATGTTTTACTGGGATTAAGCAGGTTTATGTTTTCTCTAACAGAATATGAGTGTGAATACCATTTTTACTTGAAAATGTTGTGTCCTTCCTTTGAGTAAGGTGTTGATCTAGGGTGGCCAACAGGTACCCAAAGAAATCCTTATGTCATCTCTAAGGGAAGGCATTTCTGACTCCGTCAAGTCTGTCAAATAAATTTGCTGCTTCTTTTGTTATTTGAGAAGACAAACTTTTCTTCTAGTCCGTAATTCAGACATTTGAGGGAAACCATGGAGACTGGATGTATTTCTGAAGGGGAGAGGAAGAATCACAGCTAATAATTTTCTTAAAGTCAGAAGTAACATCTTTTGCCTTAATTGATTAAATTAAACCTGAAAATCACTTAGAAATAAAGTGGGGAATACAAGCCTGTGGGACCTACCTTACTGTTTTTTCATCCCCCCAATAATCACTTGTCACAAGAGAGGGGTAAAACTGTCACTCATCAGCTCTGACTGTGGTGCTCTGTGTCAGTGTGACCATTTTCACTGGCAGGAGCCAGCATGGGAAGTGATGAGAAGGGAGATATCTTACGTGGTTGAATGTATAAACTTCAGAGTCCATTAGACTTGTAGGTAAAAGGGAAATCAGTGCATTAAGCTTTTGTACACTGGATAAATATTTTTGGAGTTGTTGAAGGCAGAATGGACTGAAGTGTGAAAGCGTAACAATTCTTTATGGAAAAAAACCACAGCAAACCCAAATCATTCAGCTGTTTTTCTGAGCTGGGCTCTTCATCATGTAATGCTCTAACAGAAAACACAGGTAAATTTGCATATAAGATACAGTATTAAAGAAATGTAAAGTGTTCTGTTTGAAGGGTTGTAAATCATTGCATTGTTTACAGCAATGAACTCCCTGGCCGGATGTTGATTATGCTTAAATATTTACATAACTCCCTGCAGCAGTTAACAGCTTTGAGTGAAAGAAAGATCATCCATCGTTCTAGTGATTTGAAGGATTTCTCTTTCATTTTTCTTTCATTGTTTTCAGTTTTATGGAGTTTGCAGTTTGATTTTGTTTTGTTGTTTGATTGGTCCTTGTTGTTGTGTGGGGTTGGTTGATTGGGGTTTTTTGCTTGTTTTCCTTTTGGTTTTCGTTTTCTTAATGTATCGGTAACATTTAAGTCTTTGTAGCTTGAAATGCTTGTTTTTATTTTATAGATCAGTGCTCTAAGTGCTGGTAAGGGCTGAAGGGGCCTGATTCAGTAGAGCATCCAAACAGGTACATGTAAGCTTTGCTGCCTCAGGAATACTGCGTAGAAAACTATAAACTAAATAAGTTTGAACAGTTCAGAAGTGTTATTGAAGTCAGTGCCTGATGATCAGGTCCATTTCTTTCTCTTGAACCAGAAATTATTTCTTTCTACATCATGGTGTAAAACAATTACTTTTGTCCTTTGCACTTTGGTTAGTGGCTGTTCATATTACTTCACTGTGGCAGTTCATATCACTTCTATGTCCTTTGATTGTTTTGGTGTGTCCTAATTTTTTATAAATAATATTTTATGTATGTTCCTGGTAACTTCTATGCTTTTGTGTTAAGTGGAGAGATATAAAATTCCTGCCTTCTATGGAAATAGCCATTAACATGATTATGAAGTTGCATATTCTGGAATTTGGCTTTTTTGGGAAATGGAGATGCATGAAGAAATCTTTCAAGCAAAATAAAATTTACTGATTGGATGAAAATTAAAATTTTTACACATTATCTCTGATGGTGGAAGAGAGTATGTATTTGCTGGATGTGTTTCATTTGTCATTAGGGTTGTGTTCTTTTCTAACTTTACCTTGTAAAGAAACTTTTATTGCTTAAATACTACTTTAATTTCTGGTTAAAGCAAAACAAGTACAGCTGTAATGAAGCTTTATCTGCAAAGAGTGGTTTTGAGTCATAAATTTCTTTCATTGGAGGTACTACAACTTATTTTTTATTTTACTATGCCACACTTTTATCTACCTTAAAAACAATCTGGTCTGTAATATTTCATGTTAAGGCATTGCTTCCTGAATAACAGACTAACTTTGTTATTAAAGAGAATAGCTGAAGCATATAAAAAAGAAACCTAGAAAGGTAACCACTATGGAAAAATGTTAGCAGTTTTTATAGGCACATTAAACTAGATGCAGATAAATTGCTTTAGTTTTCCCCCACATAGATTTGAGCTTTCAATTCTAAGGGTATCAAAACCCAAGATGAAACATGCTGGTAATAATGGTGGAGTATATAAAAGCCATTTAATGCTCAAAACTTAACTTATGATACTGATTTCTTCCCTGAATCTACTTTTATATCAAATAATTCCAACTGACTTTAAAAAGTGATGAGAAAAAACTTAATTTAAATGAACTAGACTTGTTAAACTGGAATTACTTAGGCTGATTACATTGCAATTGGCTGTACTTATTGTAGCTCTGAACTCCCAGAAATGGCAATGAAGCCCTATGCTGCTTTACTAGGCATTCTAACGTTGTTATGGCTTGTGTTTATTATGAGCTCTCTTAGTCACAGAGAGTGCAATATATTTTCATGCCATTTAATTCTGGGGAAGGAGAAAAGGGAAATGATGTCTGACACTGAAGCAGCTTTCAGCTGTAAGAGAGAAATGAAAGGTGCAATTTTTTGTGAATCAGTCAATTAAGTAGTTACCAAATGCAGATTTGAAGTTGAGTGTTTGAAGTGTGAGTTTTTGTTTCTGGTTTGCATGTTTGTTTGGGATTTTTCAATTTGACCTTGCAATCAGCTTTTTGGTGGCTGAAGCAATATCCCAAGTATTTATTAAGGAAAATATTGCAGTACCTTGCAACACTACTCTTTTGCAGTCAAAATTGAGTACTGTACCATCCTCCTTTTCACAGTCAGAACAATAGATACATTATTTTTAAAACAATTCATTCAATGCAGATTGCTCCTGGAGGATGAAGATAATTTCATGTTGACATTGAAGAGACATGCTTGATCAGAAATGAAAAATAGAACAACATAATTTTTCATCAAACTGGTCTTTGCTTTTAAGGTGACATTTTATTTCAAGAGAAAAATTGAAGGCCATTAGAGTAAAAGAATAACTGACTTATTTTGGTACTGGCAGGGAAAGCAAAATTGTTTCAGAAGTAAAAATTGAAGAGGTATAACAAGGGTGAGATAACTTGATATGTTACTCAGGCAAATGCGTCATTATTACGTTCATTTTGAACAGTTTATTCTTCACAGCCTGCCTCACATTCTGATGCAAGATGGAGCATTTTTCTGCTCAGATTTTATGGGGCAAAGCAGAGGGTTCTCTTAAAAACAAAATGGCAAAAAACATTTGTGAGATTTAACGGAGATGAAGCTGCCTTCAAAGGGCGCAGTGCTGTTACCCTAAAAGAAATTTTAAAAACAGAAAATCATAGGATAATTTTTCTTTATTCACCTCATAGCCATCCCAGTGCACAGAAAGCAAATAATTAATTTTGCATTTGTGGCTTACTTTGAGACACATTCAATGGTTTGGAGATATTTCTAGGAGTCAGGTGCCACAGCATAGCCCTAGTAGAAATTAAAAACAGAGATTTATTCTGAAAGCAGAACTACAAATATATTTTAAGTTTTCAGAACTCATGAAAATTCTGAAGGGAACAGAACAATGCAACTTACACATCTGTCGTGTGCAAGTAGACAATAAAATGAGGGTTATTATTCTACACATGGAACTTTACTTTTTATTAGCTCCATCCAGTAAATAACAGACATGTGAGTTAGTCTTCTGGAGGAAGACCAAATCAGTCCTTCAAATGAAAATGTCTGATGTCAATCCAAGAAACAACCCAAGAGCTTGTCTGTGACTCAGACCAATGGGATTGGGATTCAACCCACTGCAAAGGGTTTCATTTCTAGGTAGTGTGAACAAAGAGGATGAGTAAATGGCTAGGGTTTGTCATGCAAATGGAGCTGCAGGTGCTTCCCAGCAGGCATTGTGTGGCGTGCTTGTCATGAGCTTCCTTCTAATGTAGGAAACTTCAGGGTGCTCCCTCAAGGCTGGTTTCAGGGAATGTTCCGCATCGGGGTGGTAAAAGACATGGCAAGAGCTGGATGTTCACTACACGTCGTGCTCACAAGAGCATGGAATGTACAGTGCTAACAGAGGCTTGGACTGACCGCCAGCAAACCTGATTTAAAACTTGATACCTAGGAGACAGACAAGAGCATCTGGGTTTGGCTTTGAAATAATGGATTAAGTAGGAGTGAGAGCTAAAAAAAAGAGAGCAACAATAACAACCTTCAGTTAAAATATATTATTGTAATTAAAGGACATGAATTATTAATACACAGATTAGTAAATAGTAAGACGTAAAATAATCTCATAGGCCCTCCAGAGGCAGTGTCGGCATAATGGTAGGTACAGACATCATGTTTTATCGTGGTTAATGTTCTAGATATAAAAGAATCATAGGCTGTAAGAGAAGGGCAGAGTGACCTCATTTATTTTGTGATTACCAGTTGTCCTGAGATAGGTGAATTTATCGGTTTTTTTTTGAAAATGTTAATAGAGTTTGGACTTTACAGCTTCATCCTGTCTGAACAAAACAGATATGTATAGAGAGGTTGATGCATTACTGTTTTTAAATAAAAAGTGGAAGATTAAATGTGTTTTCAGGCTGTTTCACCTTTTTTTCCTTCACCACCACTACTCTGCCAGAAAACAGGAAACCTGACCACATCAAGGTGTCCTTTATCTCTAATGATATTCTGTGCTTCCTTCATTGGGGGATCATACCTAATCAGAGAATTTAAGAATGAAGTTATGCACTGTATATAATTCCCATTTATTCTTTTTTTTCCTAGTTGTCTTTTACTGTCATTCCCCTTAATTGACTTTCTTTAATTTTTTATTACTATATATCTTGCTTAATCAAGACAATGGCTGCCCACAAGAGATTGCAATGTTAGATGAATCTGCTAGATTATATTGGAGTGTGTTGTTCATATTTACATGAAGTCTCATACCAATATTTGATATTTTTATTTGAAGTAAGCATCTGGCATAAAACCAGGAAGGCACTGTGCCAAAACAAGTGTCAGTCTAATAGGGTTGTCAGAGCAATTTCTTCACAGATTGATTTTCTTTTTTCTAGCTTTTTATTTTTCATTTATCTTCCATTTTGATTAGGTTCTTCTAAGTACAATTTCCCTGTTGTCATCTTTGCAGAATACAGGATGAACATTCAAAATAAACTTCTGAAGCCCTCTTGCTGTGGTGGAGGTTTCAAAAGACAAACTGAATTTACAATGGCCAGAAAAGCTACTGCCTATAACTACAACACAGATCTATGTGATGCTTCACTGGCCTTGTGTAGCCAATGTTTAAGAAACACTTTTGTGTGTGTCAAGGTTTGCTTACACAGAAGGGCCTTTCTAATGGGGCACAGTTAATTATAGGAAGTGATAGAAAGCATGTTCAAGGACTTGCCTTTTTGTTTTCCTTGCACAAGTGTGCTCTCTTTTGTACTCATCTTTCAAATGATTGAAAGAGGAATAAAGATATTATAGGAAAGGACTCGTGTACAATTAATTGTCAGACCTCAGTTTAAGAAGAAGGAGCGAGTTGGTTCTCTCTGTTCCCAGGGATATAATTGGGAATGTCTCGGAATGAAATTCACTCAGCAAGGAAACATGGTGTATTTCAGATTTGCCTTCTCCTAAAGGTACCCAGAGGCATCCTGAGTGATTTTCTTTTGTTTCATTAGAACAGACTGACTGGAGTTGGGACATCTCTGGTGAGACTGATTTGGCATAATGAGAGCGAATGGAGGTGGCTGTGGGGCTGTGGCCTAATTGGGACATTTTATTATTGCGTTTAATGAAGGCACATTGTGCCTTGGTGCAAGTGCCAAGCGGTAAAAGTGCAATTAACCAAGTCTTAAGTGAGGAAGAAATTTTAGACTTTGCCATTGAATGTAGTTTCTAGATAAAGATTAAAAAAAGGAAATTGCTGTTTTTCTAGTTATTATTTTGTTTTTGTTTTCTTTCTTGAATATATGTATGTGTCTATATATGCGTGTCTGAGTTGAAATATCTATATGATATAAATATCCAGTTGTGAAAACAGCTGTCCCCTGAAGATTCTCTCTGAGTTCATAAGATTAAAGTTTTTCCCATTTATTTATTGAAAAGTTTAATTAGTGCTAGATGTCTCAAGCATATTTGCAATTTCATGAGTTCCAGTGCTCTTGCCAAAAAACAATAGAAGAGTCAGACATTTATCAAATGCTGGGCAAAAGCTCCAGCTGTGATGAAGAATGTAGAAATAAGACAAAACTGGCCATCATTATCAGAGCCTTCCACTTCAGATATTTGCATTTTATCTGAAGTGGATCTTAACCAACCATGTCTGGAGATTTTCAGTAACAATCCAGTGACATTTTTATCCCTCTGTTGGAAACACTTGGCTGAGCTATTTACATTGACAAGGTGTCAAAGCATGGCAAGAACCTCAGCAAAGCAGTGAGCAGCGGGAAGTGCGGGATGTTAGAAGAGTTGTCCTCAAAGTCATATACGTAGGAAATTTAATATATGAAGGGTTGGATATATTACTTTTCTTGCAGTGATCCAGCACCACTGAGGGCTCTTTAGTAAGGAATAGTCACTCTGTAGAAGGTCTAGGTGCTGAGGTGTCTTGTATCTGGAAGTACCTCTCTTAAATTGTAAGCTTTTGCCTTATAGTTTTGCAAGATTGTTGGTCTAGTTTCATCTCCTGTTAATAACTGGAGTAAAATCAAGTGCTCTGTTACTTTGGCAGCATCACTAGCTGCTTGCTGCACCTAAAATGATGGGAGCTGTTGATGTAATTGATGATGTACTTTGGCAAATCAACCCAGGGTAGAAAAGGAGTTGTGAGCCCTTGGATGATGCTGGGTGGGGGAGACCAGTGCTCAAACCAGTGCTGCTGGTTGGTTTTGCGTGTAAAAGAACTTTGTGTGGTGATTGTTTGTCGTTAGAACAAAGGAGAATATTTTTTGTCAGATATTCCATCTCCATATGGGAAGCAAGTGTGGTGGGAAGCCGAAAGGGGTGAGGGATGGCACAAGGAATGAGGCAGGAAGGTAGGTGTGATTCCTCAGCTGGTCAAGGACTGACTGGGCTGTTCCCATGGCAACAGAGCTCTGTGCTCTCCTTAGGCAGCTGCTGATTACACTTTGAATTTTATTTGCATTCATGATTAAGGAGGAGTATAAAAGGACTGAGGTAAAGAATTAAAAAAGCAATAAGAGGATAAAAGACCTTTCAATAAGTGTTCCTTAGAAGCTTTAATTAAAAAAGTAGAAGGAGGAGGAGGGAAGGAAACAGAGATGGAATGTGATGGCAAAATTTTAGAAATTTTTATTAAATAGGTGAGTTACTGTTTCAAGAAGTATTGGAATGATTAGTAACATCCCTGTGAACTTCTTATATTTCATAGCTTTATACCATGTAAAACTAGATTTTTTCATTATAGGGAAGAATATTGTTCTTCAGTATAAAAAATTCAATCTAAAACTGTATTTAAGTGAAAGGTTTGCATTATGTTAAGACATCAGGAGTCACCATTCCTGGCAGTTTTCAAGAAACAACTGGATGTGGCACTCAGTGCCATGGTCTGATTGACAAGGTGGCGATCAGTCAAAGCCTGGTCTTGATGATCTTGGAGGTCTTTCCCAGCCTAACTGATTCTTTGAGTCTGTGATCTTGGGCTTTTCAGACCTGACTTGACATTTCATAGGGCTGCTCTGGTCATGGCTGTCATCCTCTGTTTTATTGTGTATCATATTGTTTTTATCAATGATCACAAATTTCTGTATAGCACATGTCAAGTATATACTGTGTTTGTTACGCCCATGTTAAGAGGTAAATGCCACCACTGAGATTCAGAAAATATTGTAGTCTCCTCTTCCACCCTTAATTATTGATGGGCAATTTAGTCAAATTTCTGATGCCACTGAAACAAAATACACAATTTGGCATTTCAGATATACTTTGGAACAAGTAACAACGATTTTTTTTTACATTCCTTCTACTAAAATAAGATTTTACAAATAGACTTGGACAGTAATCAAACAAAAAGATAGGGAGGTTGTTGATAGGAAAAGTGCTGCAGTTTTCATGACAATCTGTTTCTATATCATTACTAACACCAAGTTAGACAATTGCAAAACATTGCAACATACAATAATACAGATAGATAATATATTTGTTATTGCTGAAGTGTTACAGGATTTGTCACACCCAAAGCTAGAAACGTGACTCTAAACAGCTGCTTTGTCCAATTTCTATCTGCTTTTCTCTGTGGAGTCTAGCCAATTACTTTGCAGATTGTAGCCGCTTTGATAGCCACATGTGCCATGGATCAGACTGAAGTGACACCAGCAAAGTGGGACAGTTCTCCTTCTGAATCAAACACCTGTGGAGAAATAGTTGGTTATGCAGAGAGGCAGCCTGTGAATATCCACACAGAAGAAGGGAAATTTGGGACTTTGTACCCATACTTGGCCCCAAGCTGGATGCTGCTTAGAGTCTTCTGTGTATTTCTAGCCTGCTCTGTATTCAGTAAGCACTGTCTGTTCAAAGGAAGAGCTGGTTATGGGTAAGTTCATGAGGGTGAAGAGAGTTGTGCTGTTTGATGGTGTGATCATGGCTAAGTTGTGGTACATGGAGCGCCTGGAGTGGGTCCAGCAGAGGGCAACAAAGATGATGAGAGGACTGGAGCATTTTTCTAACAAGGGTAGGCTGAGGTGTCAAGAGGATGGCTCAGTTCCAGAAACACTTTCTGTTAAAATTTGTTTATGGATTGAATCACCCTCTGCCTTTAACATTAACTGCCCAAGCCTTTAAGCTAAGATAACTTGATTTGTTGTAGACATATTACCCATTTAATATCTCTTTCCCTTCTCCAGTAGTATTTGGGGGTTTGATCTTGGAAGGTTTCATGGTTTTTTTTGGTTTTTTTTTTTTTTTTTTATTGAAATACTTGGGTGTCTATTATGTCAAAAGATGATTTAAACTTTAAAAGGATACTCAGCAGGAAATACTGAAGAAAATAGATCTTGAGATGATGAGTGAGAAAAAACTGTATAGAATATCATTTTTCACTGCTGAAACTTATTAGTGGTGTGGAAGAGATCTGTGGTGAGCTGAGAATTTCTAGTAGAAAATGTCAGAATTCAGTTTAAGTGAGATTTGTTACAAATACACATGATGAACATGAATGTTTACTGCCAGTGAGCTGTGGTAAATAGTGGCTGAGCAGTGGAACAGATTGCCCAGAGAAGTTATGGATTCTCCCTCCCTGGACATATTCAAGAACCGTCTGGATGCAATCCTGTGCCATGTGCTCTGTGCAGGGTGACCCTGCTGGAGCAGGGAGTTTGGACCAGATGACACACTGTGGTGCCTTCCAACCTGACCCATTCTGTGATTCTGTGCCTGCCAGTTAAGCAAAAGAAAAAACACAGATTGCCTTAAAAATAAGGCATTTCAATAAAGGTTTCCCATTGCTGGATAAGGAATCTCTTAGTGTACTAATTTCTGGAGTGAACAAAGAGGTTTTCTGTGCTTTAAATGAATTGAAATTGATATGGTCTAAATTATTTGAGATGTACGCTTGCATGCATGAATGTGATAAAAATAACCAAATAGAGCACATAAATGCTTGAGTAATGCATGTTGTAATTGTAATGCCTGGCTCAAGCACTTACAAAATGATTGCAATATATATGAACGGAAGGACATATTTTTAAATTTGTGGCCAAAATGGACTGCAGTCAAATTTGAGCTAGCTAAAGCATTTGGAAAAAGTTCAGGTAGTTGGCAAGCCATAAGCTGGCTGTTAATGAATGCAGGATTTACTGCCATCTTCTTCTGGACATGGGGATGGTTCCTTCTGCACTTTGATTTTTGTGAATTTTTTTGATAATATGTATGTTTACTTGGTTATATTCCTCTCAGCTCCCCCACCCCCAAAATCTGTTTTTAAAAGAAAACTATTTGTCTGTCATTCTGGCAAGGAATCTATTGCATTTTGTCACATCTTGGTGGGTGTGGTGGGCTGTTTGAGAAATGCATTTTCATGAGAGCTAGTATGTCTTGGCTTGGCAGCATTTTTTTTTTAAATTTCATTTCTTATAGCCTAGATGTTATGAGAATATATAATCTAGATAACCCTTCTCCTAGGAAATCACTTGTTCTGAGAAGTGAACATTTCTCATGTGCTGTATAAGTGGGACATTTTGACAAATCATTGCATATGATGAACAAGGTTCTCCCTGACATCTGCAAGTCATTGGCAAGCCCCAGCCCTGGAGATCTCTGGTTCCAACAGTCCCCCCTGCCCCAAGCTGGCAAATGTGATGTAGTAGCAAACTAATGCCTCTACCAGAGCAGCTTGCACTTAAATTATAATGGATTGATTGGCCTGCACTCAGGCCAACTACCATTCTCATGAGTTGCTGTTTTGTGGGTTTTGCCCAGATGATCTAATAGAGCATTTGTAACTAATAAGCATTTACATGAATTTTGTTCTCAGTTTGTTTTCCCCCTCTTTTAAGCTAAAAATCAATGCAGCTTTCTGATTCTTTTTAAGAGATGCAATATTTCTGCTCGATTTTCCCTGTGAGAAGGCTACTATGGTGTCTGTGGTCAAACATCAGTCACTGTTTCCTACAGAGAAGATTTTGCTCCTGAAGTCAGGTTTGGCAGATCATGGCCAGCCACCTCACAGAGCCAGTGAGTGAGCAAGAGCAGTCACTGCCTCTGTTTGCTCTGCAGGGGGATGTTATCTAGAGAGAAAGCCTTGGCACGTCACTTCTCTTTGATACCAAAAATAATTTATAACTAGGAGACCTATTTCTCTATTCACTCCTGGCTAAAACAACACAGTGTCTTGTGTATGTGTTTTGGGTTTGGGGTTGTTTTTTTGACAGCTTCTTAGCACTTTCCAGCTGATGATTCGCACAGATCCCCTATTCCAGGCTATTTAGCCAACGTGATGGCTCTTGGGTAGCTGCTGATGGGGGCTGTCATCATGATCTGACATTTCCTTAGTGGAGCTAACAGGAAGGCTGCTTCTGTAAAGGCCATGAAATTTGGGGCCCCCTGCTTGCTTTCCTTACAAATCTGAAAATATTGATTCCTCTAAAGCCTCTCAACAAATGCCAAAGGGAGTGGGGAAAAAAATAAATTAACATTTTCTTCCCTGCTCCACTTTTTTCTTATCTCTGTTTCTCTCAGCCTGCTGAAGTTGTTTAGATGTGTGGGTTTTTAACAAACATTCCTTTTATAAGTTCCTGATAGAGATGTTACGAAGCAGTAAGTGTGCCAATACCTTGCAGACATTTAAGCAATCATTATAAAAAAATAAAAATCAAGATGGATTTCTGATTCTTTTTTGTAAGTTTTTTTTAGTAAATGCGTTTAGACTAGGGACGTGCCCAAACAACTAAGTAAAAATATTCCTTGTGCCAGGGTTTGTTTTGGAAGCAGGAAAAAAAGGTGCTGTTCTGAGATTTGGTATCTAGGCTTGCTTTTGATGAGAGAAGGATGACAAAGAAGTGAGGTGACAAGAAAGTTGTAATTAAATGTGACAGTTTAAAGATGATCTGAAGGGTTAGATCTTATTCAATGACTCAGCAACCTGAAACAGCCTGAGTGTAGTAAGTGAGGAGGAAAGCAACCTTGATGTTATTATCCCCTGCTTCCCGAGGGATAACCAGGAGTGATGAAGCCTCTCTGTTAGGATTAGAAGCAGTTTTACCTCCAGCAATCTAATATGATTCTCCTGATGCTACACAGTGCTTTACTTAACCTCAAAGTACTGAGCAGTATATCCCAGCTGATACAGAGCAGTACTATCAGGTAGGTTTACTAGTTCTCTTATCATCCTAGTTAGTGTAATTGGATAAGGCAGCTTTCCCCCAGGAAAAATGGTACCAAGGAAAAAGAGGGCAAATGAAAGCACAGTGGATTTTTTTGAACAATTCCATAGCAGTGTGCAGCTCCATTTGCTTGTGCTAGCTTTGAAATTGCCCCAGTTTATCCACTTAGAAGAATTAATTATTGCCAATGGAAATCATGCTGGTTTTACATTATATGTAAAAGCTGAGCTATTGTGGATGCTCCAGCAGAGCTTATTTAAAAAATATGCAGGCCCACAATGGATTCTTTTTGCCTCAAAGTAGCCTGGCAGGCTAACATGTTGGAATTATATAAAATATTTGGTTTTCTGTTTATATTTTCAGGGATTTTTTTGTTTCCCCTCATCTTAGATAAGTGCCATGAATATTTTTTCTAGTTTATTGCAGGATGACCCTGGTTCAGTCTTTCATTATTGCAGCATTTTCAGTCTAGAAATATACATACTTACTGATCCTTTTAGCTTTGTTCTTGTTCTCCTGCACTCTTTCAGTAAATATAGAAAAGATTTGAAGATTTTTTTAGTTTTAATGTTTTTGACAGCAAATCTTTTAGCTGTATCGGTGTTGTTCAGATGCAAAGCAATAGAAATTACTGAAATCTCAAAAATGTAGGTGAGGAAAATTGTCTCCCATGCAAGTCTAAGTTCAGTATCTGTTATCACTGTCTCATTAATAAAGCTCTGTGCTCATTTGTGGTCCCTGCTTAAAAGCATGTCCATCTCATAAAATGCAGAAGCCAAGAAATTTCACTTCAGCAAGGGATAAAAGCATAGCAGATTTAGAGGAAGTATGGAATAGATTCCTGTAACTACCTAAAGTAAGGCTTTTCATGTATACATTTTTTTTCCCTAATTAGTGTGGCATGAAGTGTGCCTAGTTTCTGTAAGAGGTTTTTATGGTGTGGGAAAAAAATCTTTGAAAATTTTATTTTGAGATATAATCCTTAAAGTATTGCTGGGGTGGGTGGTGTTTGTTTTGGTTGTTGTCGTGGGTTTTTTTTTGGGGGGGGGGCATTTTTTGTTTGGATTGCAATTTTTTCTTATATTTAAACAGGTTTTTATTTGGGTTGTTTTTAATTTGTATAACAAAGTGAGACTTCTTAGACAACTCCTCATCAGTGTACTCTCTCTGGCATTCTAGAAAATGGCCAAATACTGTTTAAACATCAAATCCTGTTGTGCTTGCTTTGATTTTATATTATTACCAACCCTAAACTAAGTAAATTAAATAATACTCATCTGTCTTTCAAAATCTGTGCAAAGTATCACCATAGGAATCTCTATGCTGCTGGATTTGAAGATTGTCTATCTGTTGGGTTTTGAGCATGGATTTCAGAGACACACAGTTGTGCTTCCTTTACTTTAAGATGCTTGCTGGTTATATGTTCCATAGATCTTCTCAGCAGCCTACTGAAGACTGCCTGGATAATGTGGGATTTCATGCCTGTGTGCAAATAGACTTCATGGTTTGCTGAAAAGAAGATATTAAAAGAATGAAATAAGAAAAAAAAAATAGGCCAGAGGTATCTGCTGTATCCAAAGCATAATGGTTTGTCTGAAGTTGTTGTAAGAAGTAGCAAGAAAGATGGGAGTCTAAATATGCCGAATTTCTAAAATAGGGTATTTTCTGTTTTTACATGATAGCTGAGTGATTTGTGCACACAGTCAGGATATAGGAGGCACAAATTCATTTCTGCCTCAGAGGATTTCAACTTATATCTCTCATAATCAGAAGGACAAAGTGTCTGATGGGAGAAGAGCAGGCTGCTGGACCCCTGGGTTGCAGCCCATGATCCATTACGTGTGTGAGCAGCCTATGCAAAGTGGAGTGGTCAGAGAGGCAGACTGGGGCTTCACTACCCAGAATAATCCAGGGTCTCATGAGGTGGTGGTGTTAAGTAAAGAGGAAAACTGGGTTCAAATCCTCTATGTCCTGAACAACGGCTTCAATTGCTGTGTGTTGATTACGTGTGTACGGATTTCCAGTGGTGAGTCTCTCCAAGTAAATAGGGCCACAAAAACTGTTTTAATAATTAAAGAAAAAATTTTCCCAGTACTGCAGGCCCTCATCAAGTATCTGCTTTTGTGGCAAGGGCTTATCACATAAAGGCACAGCACTTTACCCATTTGCTCTACCACTGTGCTAAAGGGAGACATTTATGTGAATAGATAGATGTGAAGCAATTTAATTCAGAAATTTGAAGATCTCAGCAGCCCTCTGGATGAAAAGCTGGTGACCTTTGCTTGCAGAGGCAACTGCTGGTCAGAGTTATGTAGAAGTCCTGCCTTAAGTCTTTTAAAATACTGTCTAACACAATAGTTAAAATCCTACAGTAGCCTGTCTATTCTTAGTGTTTTACCCGTCCTGCCTGGAACAACTCTAGTGATTATGATGGACTTAGCAAAAAAAATGTAATCAAGGCTTTACTTTCAATTCCATATTCTGTTATATAGCCCTAAACATATCTGTATTGATTGACCAGAATCGGTAAAATTAATAATACAGTAGTTATGAGCTCAAAGTCTCCTTCTTTTAATATTATAGTACAGAGAAAATTGTTGAATACTAAGTAAACATCTAACCACAGTGTGCCTGCATTGGACTGGTTGGATTTTTGTTCCCTGTAACTCAGATTGCTATGGGTATATGCTAGCTTAGTTCAACTTTTAAGAGCTATTCTCTAGTTTGTTTAAATTCTGACAGTTTATAGTGCATCTTGTAGGGACCCATTACTGTCATGCCACCTTGGAAAACCAAGTGGAACTGGATTTGGAAGTTGTATAGTGAAAACAATAAAATCCAGAAAGCTGGAGTGACCCTTGGCTAGGGTTTAAAATGAATGTGTATGGAAAAGTGGCTTTTAGTTATTAATGGCAAAGACAAACAAAAAGTGATCTTTGGCAGCCAACACTTCCTCCTGCTCCTCCACAGCTGTCTGCTTCCTCAGGGCTGTGCTGTCTGTCTTTTTGTGGAATTTTCCCTGATCTAGTTTGTCCAGGCTTACCAAACATCATAGGGACATGCTGTTTGAAAATCCCCTCATTTGAAGTAGTCAGGTTTCTGATTTGCAGAATTGCTAATCCTCCTCCAACTGAGGGAAAGTGGTCGCAGCCTGTGTTTTGAACAGTTGCCCTATTAATTTTATCATTCTTCCTGTTCTATAAAATGTATTATTTTGTCTAATCTATTTTTCAAAACAAGAGTGCTGGTAACAACTCCATTTCCAGAGGTATCTATTAAAAATGAGACAATGGTATCAGTCCACCAAAACAGCATTATGTGCTATAGTTTTCTTTGTGAAAGGAGAGTAGTTCCTAGCTCTGCAGCAGGATATGCAAGTGTGAATCCATGAGCCTGTGCCAGCTCCTATTAGCAGCAAAAAGACAAGAACCCAAGGCAATGGGCAGTTTACATATTCTGCAGCCAGAGGAGCTTCTATTTCTGTTATACTCCCAGGTATAGAGAAAAAATTAGCATGTGGAGAAAGCTGTCCTTTAGCTGTGAGAAACATGTGAAACAGCAGCATTTCAGCATGTGATTACAAAGCCGTGGCGTGTGCTAGGTTGGGAGTTGTACCTCAGCGGTACAGCTGTGGTCTGCAAAACTTGCTTGTTTGTTGTTTTTGAGAAACAGCTGGATTGGGTTCTAGAATGGGTAACAGAAGAGGCTTGACGACTGCAGCCCCCTGAAACTTCCTGCCACGTCAAAGAGCTTTTATGGTACATTTCATTGTCGTTCTCCAATGAAATCCTCAAATCTTTTGGTGGTAGACTTGGACACCTTCCCAAGAATGTGTACTTGGAAATAAAAAGGAACTGATCTGCCAGGTTCCTGCATGGAAGTTGATCCAGAGGACTTTACTGTAAATCCCAGTGTAAGCAGGAGAATATGGGTATAGGTGATTGTCTTTATGGGAAACATCAAGAATGAGGGAAACACGAGTTCCATGGTAAAACCATGGCTGAAACTTTGTTCCACTGGGGAGGGTGGGTGCCCATGGGCCCAAGAGGCTGAAGCACATCAGTTAGGTCTGTTCAAGGCTCTGTACCTGCCTCTCCTTTGCAGAAAAGAGATTTCTTGGAGAAGCAAGACCTTTCAAAAAGGAGTTGGGCTAAGGGATATTGGTCATGCCAGTCCTGGAAGGCATGCCCAAGTAATTTAAAAGGAATTGTAATCACAATTTTAGCTTGTCCCCAAAACCTCAGCTCCTTGGATGCTTTAAGTGCCAATTGGCAAAAAGAAGTAGAAGAAAAAATTGAGCCAATAGGAAAAAGTGTTACTGGAAGAAGCTTTTGAGAAAATCACTTTAAACAGGACTTCTACTGCATTTCCTCAGCTGTCCTTATTTTTCAAATATATAAAGTTTGAGAATAGGGCTGGGTTGTGTTTTTGTTTTCGTTTTGTTTGTTAGTTGTGGGTTTGTGGACTTTTTTCATGTTTTAAATACCCTGCAAGTTCCTGATGTTTGCAAACTTAAGAGATGCATGAAGATACAAGGCTTACTCTTTGCCATTCTTTATTTGACATCCCTGGATTTTAACAATGATTAGTTTTGCCTCTAGAAATGACTGTGATACTGAGAATAGGAGGATTTCCTTTTTCCCCTTCCTGCTCTGTCTCACCTTTTGTTGCTTACTTTGGGAAGTGTGGCATTTTGACAATCCTCATGTGTGTGCAAATCACCTTATTCCATATTAAGCATGAGCAATTTGACATTGCTCATCTGCCTTCATACAAAATAACAAGGAATGAAAGCTGCATTTAATTCATACGTCAACTTAAGGCTAAAAAAGGCTTTAATTTTCTGTTATGGGGAAAAAGACACTGGATTTTTGGGCATCCCTTGCACTAATGCTGAACATTTGCTTTACAAAGCAGTGACCTTGGACATTTTCTGTGATTGGTTGTCTTAATGACTTAGAAGTGTAGGCAACTTTCATAAATGATAGAGACTATGTTATTCAAGTTGAAGGATGTGTTTTTCTCTTGGTTTTGTGCTTGGTCCATGCATCTTGTCACAGAATATTTTTGTGCATGAGAAGTTGGAGCCAGCCGTGTCATATTTTCTGTGTATAGATACTTATTTGTGTGCATGGGTGCTGCTGACAGACCAAATAAGAAAATGCATGCATCTAACTGCTAGGAAAAAAATATCTCCAGTGTATTCACTACATTGCAATTAAAAATAAGCTGTTATCAAAGGCAGCAAGGGGAAGAGAATGAAAGAAAAATACTGGCTAATGAACAGTTCTTTAGCACATAACAGTATAAAATTCCCCTGCTCACAAAGGAAGATAATTGACTGCATAAAACTTGAGAAATGGAAGAACGGGCTTGGCTCTCTCCTCACTAATTCCTAAGTGAAAATCAGGCATAACTCTTCTAAGTCAGAAAACTTCACACCTTTCAAAACTGGTGAATTGAGATCAGGGCTATTTGCTAAGCTGAAGCCTCCTGTTTTATCCAAGTTCTGCAGAAATAGACTTGCAGACAAAGGAATAATGTATTAGAATTATGCAAACTCATGTGTTAAAATGAATTTTGAATTTATTTACTCTTGACAGCTAGTCATCTGTAATGAAATTTCTAAAAACTGACCTTCTTTATTTTTTCCTGTGGAACAGCTCTTGCAACACAATAATGGGAGGCAGTGGGAAAGGTAGGCAGTGTCTGTGCTTTGGCCAGGCCAATGGCACAAAGACCATGTAGGCTTTGCTACAACATCCTTGGCAGTGCTTATGTGACTTAAGAATATCCTGCCCTACTCAGTCCTAAGGAAGCCTTTCTGAAATGTCAGCTTTTTTTTTTTTTTTTTTTTTTTTTTTTTTTTTTTTTTTTTTTTTGTTGCATGCACAGGACTCAAACATCAAAGAGGCATTTGGAGTGCCACTTCCCTTGTGAAGGGACCAGAGTTTTACTCGGCAGAATAAGAGGGTTTTGTAACTCCAGTTCTTCAGATGTGCTGCTTAGTCTGTTATGTCCTTCAGATCTTGTGGTAAAATGTAAATAACCCTTCTTCCTTGTTTTTATGAAGTATTGGACATGCTGGAATGAAAATAGTACTTTTTATGTCAGTTCTTTGGTTTTGCCTCTTGTGCTTCCCCACAAACGATACCTGTAGTACTGCAGATCATAAGGTGTGTGGCAATCTGGTTTATTGCCATTTTCTGGGCATCCCTGCAAGCTATGCCAGCTAAATGCATGGAAAAAGCAAGTCAAAGGGAATGACACTATGTGTAATCCACAACTAGGAGCTCTTAATATAGACAGTAAGCCTGGTTCCCCTCTTTCATATCCAGTAGTGACAGAACAAGTCTGTTGCTACTTGAGAGGTAATACCAATGCAAAATGACTAAAGACGACTGAATCCTGTAGTGAAGTCAGTACTTTTGTTTTGAGGAATTATTGTGGCAGCGTGAAAGAGCTGGAGAAAAAACCCATGTCAGTAAATACATGAAGTGCTGCACCACAGGAGCAAAGTCTTCAGTGGAAAAATAGACTTGCTGGTATCTGAAGCAACACAGTGAGCACCGGTGCTTAGATCCAATAGCAATTAAAAGATTTTAAGAGATCTAGCAAGAAAATGGTAATTTCCATTTCAGGGAAAAGCTAGTGAGCAGACTCAGCAGTCCTACTGCTTCACTCCACATGGTGCTCCTGCACGTGGCACTGCTGTCTTGTGCTGTATAGCCTGGCAAAACAACTTCTACTCCAGCTTTGGAAGCTGAGACCAATTTTTCTTTTCACTTTCTACATGGTTTTGTGTTTGTCAGGGAGAGATACAATTTTAAAATGCTTCTTTAAAGGCAGAGGAAAGATTTGCCTCTGATTCCAAATAAGACTTGTGTCAATTGATTTCTAATAGTTCATTAAGCATGTTTGTTGTTGGACATGTCTCTCCAGTGTCAGAAGTGGGTTTTTGTGGAGGGATAGAATGTAAGATATAGTGCAGAAGGTAGTATCACACCTGAGGAGTTGCAGCTGTACTGATCATCAAAGATTAGGAACAGGCCTGCCCTTAACAGGCCACAGCTGTGTCCAGTAAGAAGACGAATGCTACAAAAGAGTGGGTTAGCTGGCTGAGGAGAGTTGGAGTTTGTTGGCTGTGTGGTGAAGAGAGATGGAGTTAATTGGTTGTGCTGTGAAGGATAAGGAGTCAGTCCTGTGAGGAGTTGCCCATGAGAAGTCACCGAGAAGGTAGGGAACTTTTGAAATACGATGACAACAGGTTTTAAATTTCATTTCAATCCTGTTTTCCCATGGTGTGAATGGTTTAGAACAACTGCTGGCTTCAATTACGGTTAAGTGTTTAGTGTTAGTCAAATGGCCCTTATTGAAAATGTATATTTTCCATTTTGGAGTTATGCATATTTCTTTTTCTGTGACATTGGAAAAAGTCAAGAGAAAAGAAAAGCTTCATTACCTTCTTTTCCTGGCATCTCTTGCAGCCATTACAGTCAAAGCAATCTCAGTAAAAGGTTGCAACTGGCACTAAAGGAATACTGCACCATTATTATTCCTGGAGTAAGAAAGCAAAAATAGACTCTCAGGCACATTTTGTCTTCTCTCTCCTTTTCTTCACATGCTGAAGCTGCTGCCAAGCCCAGCTGCTGCTTTGTCTGTAACATGCACCAAGTTGATTTTTCCCCAGTGCCCTTTTGGCTGACGCGCCTGTCAATGCATTGGCTATTTGCACTTCAGCAGATACAGTACAGTATCACTGTCACTGTCCCCCTTGCTGTATCTTCTGCTCTCCTCCATTACTCCCGCACAGCAGCAACCTCCTCCTCCCTGATATCTAAATGGATTTATTACTCCCCAGCTGCACATCTTACTGTCTCATCACTTACTAACATTTAACATCCTTCTCTATTACCTCAAAGCTGATGTCATCCCTCGTTATATTCCTTTATTGTTGTTGCTTCCAAAGTCCTTTGTTACTTTTTTTGCTCTCCCCATGCCTTTCACCAGTACGGTTTTAACTTTTCTTATCTTCACTATGTCATCATTGCACCCTCAGCTCTTTGTCAATGTGTTGTTCTGGATTTCTAGGTCTTGCATACTTGTTAGTGATTCTCTGGCTTATCTGGTGTTGCTAGAACCAATCACACTGCACATCAGGTATGAAAGAAACCATATTGAGACTGTTTTTAAGTAATCTGAGCAAAGATGCTGGAGTCCTCTGACATGAGTATTTATATCTTTTTCCAAAACTCATGATCATGAGCTCAGGAGTTGAATTATCTATGCACAGTTCCAGCCTGTCCCCCCTACCTCAATACCTTACAATTTCCCTTCTGTTGAACTCTCATTTGTAGTTTTCCTTGCAAAATGTTTACTCCTTTATTGAATACTTCTGCTTATAACGCATTCTTCATGTCTGCTGGCACTTTCTGTTATACATCAATACTTCGTATCTGACCTACAGCTCTGCTTTCCTTTTCCAGATTTACTCTCCATTAACTACATACTTGTATCTCAGTATTTTCTCATAATCAACAGTGGTCTTGCTTTGGGGTCACTGTGGATGTGCAAGTCTTTGTCACTTAATTCTGTTTTGTAGGTTGCCTTGCCCTCCTTCAAAATCTTTAGTTTTCATAAAGCATTGTTACATCGGGCTCAGAACATAAAATACTTTCAATGGCACACTAATGCACAAAACAAACAATGAAAAATTTCAACAAAGGACTTTATTTTCAGCTTTTTTGCTTGTTTGAGCTTGGCACAGAAAACAATTTTCTTGTCTTGCTTTTTGACCTTGGGCAAGAAACTCCTCTTGCCACATCTGGGGTTTTTTATTCTCTGAAATAGAGATGAAGATGCTGAGCATCTTTGCAAAGCACCTTCAGAGCTGCAAATAAAAAATAAAAGTTAAAGGTAGTTGATTTTTTTATTCTTATCATGCTTGTTTTCCTGTGTGTCAGTCAATGAAACAAGCAGGATGTCTATTCTTAGCAGATAATAATGGTGATAGTTGTTTTGACTCATCTGAGGTTTTCTTGAGTGGCTAAGTTGCTAATGGAACTCATGCTCTGAACTCTTACAGACTTCTCAGTTTTTTCACAGCCGTGTATTTTTTTGCAACTGATGTACCACCTCCCTTGCTTTCTGCTTGTTCTCATACAATGTTCTTTATCTTGATGTAGAGTCTGTTTCCCTTTTTTGTGTCAAATGCAAGATCTGGCGTTTGTGTTGTTTGCTCTTGAGTTGCTCTGTTTGATTCACTCATCTGGAAGAACTGGCTCCTTTTTCTTTTATTGTTGTTGTTTGTTTGTTTCATTTTATTTTTGTTGTTTGGAGGGTTTCTTTTGAGAAATAAATGTATACCTTTTCCAGCTTGGGAAATACACTGTCTGCAATGCCACATTAAAAGACTGAAATAGTTGCTCAGCTGTCCCCATAGCAGAACATTCCCTGAGTATTTGCTGTTTGCACTGCAGGAAAGCAAGCTCTCCCAGATTACTTTTCACAGATTTCCTTTTGGTTTGGGGGATGGTCTGATTTTGAGCAGTGTTGCTCAGTAATATCTTTGCTTGGAAGGATGCCAGGCTCATCCAGGGCAGCACAGGCAGCTCTTCCCATTGTAGGGCTTCCAATTAAACTAATGCTACCAGCTGTGTGTTCTTTTGTCTGCCCTGGACTGGGCTGTGGTATTGTGCTTCCCACTGTATCTCTCCAGCAGAGCCTGTTGTCTCCATATTAATAGTTTGGGCAAGAGAAGGGGGGCTATGAAGCATTTCAGAAAAGAGAGGAGATGTAAAGGAGCTCTGGTGATGTGAGTTATTCTCAGAAATGGGCCTTCTAACCTTGAAAAATTGGGTGTGGGGAGCTCAAGTGTACTCTCTTTCATTTAGATCATGCAAAAGCATTTCAAAAAGGTGTCAAAGTATCATAATCACCGAAGCATAAGGGAAATCAGACTACTACTCCCAAATTAGTCATGCAACAATCTTCAGATTCTCAGTCCAGTGTCAGGTTCTCTAGATTTTGATTCTGGGCATTGGAAGCAACAGGGTGAAGAAGGAGGGGGGAAAAATAAAAATGAAAAAAGAAGAGATGGATGAAGTGACATGAAGAGGAAAAAAAAAAGTTGTTTTGCCTGTCTGGAGCAGATTCTAAGGAGAGGAGAACTGGCAAGGGGAGGATGAAAGCCAATGCTCTCCGATGCTCAGGGCAGGAAAAATCAGAGAGGAAAGAAAGTTAGACCCAAGACAGAAAGGATGGAAGACAAAAAATTGTAAGACAGTCTGATTCACAGGGGGCAAAGAAAGTGTAATTTTTGTCAAATGTCATAAAGTTCAGTGTTTTATCCTCTTAACAAGAAAATTACCCTGTTTTCTTTTGAGCGGGTTCAAAAAATGATAAATGCTGATGCTCAAGGTTTTAACAGATTTTGTTGTTGGTGTTTTTTTCCCCTCAGCACTTCTACACAGACTTCCAGAGAATACAGAATTATAGTAAATCCCTGTGATTTTATCAGGCTGCTATCTTCTGATAAAATTACATTGAATTTTATATTAAGCTGCTTTAAGACTCAGCCTTATTGTTTCCATATAATTGCTGCTAAGCAGCAATTGTCTGCTGTGCAGCAGGCAAGCTTGATATTGAAAGGGTATCAGAGACTATGTGCTGCCTAGTGACACTTCAAACAGCTGGTTAAGGAAATAAAAACTCCAGAAACAGTGCAAGGGTGAAGGAACAGAGTAAGAGATGGAGTTGTCATTGTACACTGAGGAAATATGTCCTTCATCAATTAGGTAATCAAATGGAATCTAGCACTGGAAATGGGAAGTTTTGATTTTGCTGAATGGATGAATGGAAATTGCTCATGCAACACTTTGAGCAAGGATGCTGGCTGTAGATGAGATTTGGCTTGTGTCGGTGGGAGTTCAGCACAAATTAAAGAGAATATTTTGGAGGCATTCTTGGAATCTATGCCTGTGTTTCCTTGCATTTCTTATTTTCCAATAGGCTGCATTACCTTTGCAGACAGACATCCCAGTTGAGATGCCAAGACTCAAGAGGTCAGTTTTGTGATGTGTATCTAGCCTTTTCTCCAGTGAATGTCACTGCCTAGCCTTAATTGATTTTAAATTTCTTTCTGTGCCCCTTTTCACATCTTAGCCCACTTTTCAAACCTTTCTCCAACAGTGCTGCCTGGCGCAGCCTCCTTTTTCCAGATCTATCAATACTACATCCTCTTTTGACATATCAACCATAGGCACTCTGAAAACATCCTGTGCATTTTGGGGAGTATATTCAGGTTTACATCCTAACAGACATGGCATATAAAGCCACTCTTCAGCTGAAGATTTGTGCCCGTGTAACTTCTTTAAAGTGGGGGAGTGGTTCTAAATGTTTTTTAAAATTGTCAGGCTTCTTGAAAAGCTGAGAACCATCATTTGCCTGAGACAAAGCCTGAGTGCAACTGTTGAGTGCCAGGTAAAAACCAGGTTTAAAAACCATAGGAAGTTATGCTGCTGTTTCTCTGCCTGATGTGCTAGCCTGGCAAGACACGTATCCTCTTTGCGCATCTGTAGAATCAAATGGAAGAGCTAAAGGTTGGCAAGCAGGAAAAAGTAAATAAATCAGGATGCTTGTCCAAAAAGAGAACTTGTGGAGCCTTCTTTCTGTTTGGTGTCCTTTGTAAGCTGTAGTTCTTTCAGGCGCTCTAACTGAATCCTGCAAGCCATGGCATCAAAATACCTTTCATGTATAAATCTTGCTTCCCTCCAAATTTGGGAGACTTGTAGCTAATTTTTTTCAAGGCTCAGATTATTTATTGCATTTTAATGTGATGGATTTAACTCTACCATAGTTGGCAAAGCTTATATACAGGAAGATATCTGACCCAAAAAAGGCTCTCAAATGCTTTTTAATATTGAAAGTTCCAAAAGTCGTTGTGGTGTTTTGTGCAACAGAGATGCAAATGTGCTTTCTGGTAATAGTTTTAGATATCAGAAGTTTGGATTATTTTTCCCAAACAAAGAAATCCCAAGGCTTAGAAAGCACAGCTGCTAAGGCTCAAACACAAGTTTGTTTTACAGTCAGGACAAACTAAAATCCCTTAAAGGTTAATTACAAGTGAATTTAAAATACTGTTAGTCAGAATTGTGTATAATGTAGTGGCAGGAGGGAAATTTTTACTAACGTTTACAGAGAAGATGTAAATGAAGTGGAATTCTCTAACCTTATCTAAAAAAGGAACAGGATAGACTGTTATCTGCATTGCAGAGGAGAATATTCTTTAAAATCCAGTCAATAATTTCCCCTCCCCCCATTTATTCCTTATTTCCTTCTGAAGGGTTTTCAGGATATATTAAAAATGTGCTGTCATTCTTCTAGAAATAATTCAGCTCTAAGTCTGGGATGAACCATTGTGTTATGAAGGAAAAATAATTTGCAAGAGCAGAATTGCCATCCAAAAGTGGCTAAAAGGATTTATTAGGAATTTGAGACCAATCTCACTTGATCATGGATCTCAATCACATTTCATTCTACTTCTTGCATCTGAGATTGTGAACACCAAACAGAAAGACCTGTAGTTTATCTGTTTAAACTTCTCGTCGCTTTTCATGGCTGTTTTCTTGTGAATATATTATCTTTCTGCAATGTACTCATGGGTGGTTTGGGGAACATTTAAAGGTGACAAAGACAAAAAAGGCATGCATTTTGGGAGGGAGCGGAACATCACAGTGAAAGAAATGCAGATTTTAACCTTATTCCTTACCCTTTGCAACAGAGAATTTGTATGCTATGTTCCCTCAGTTTTCATCAGCACTCTGAAGCTCAGAAAGGATTTGAGGAGCAGCCAACAGCATATTTTCAAAATTAACAAGAAATAATAGCTTATATTTCCAAAGCTACATAGAAGCTGCCTAATATGCATTTCTAAGGGCTCAGGTATTTTGACCCTTGGATCAGATGTGTATCCTGGTTTGAATGTGGATTAGCACAAATAGCGACAGTGACTTTCTGGAATGCTTTAATAAATCCATTAGTGCTCTCTTCATTACTACTGTATGGAGAAAACCTGAGGCTCCTATGGATTAGGTTTTTTTCCCTGCCCTCTGACCAAAGTCTATGTTCCTGGCCATTTGGATGAGATGGAGAATAAATCTGAGTATTCTTCAAGGGAACCTGGGATTCTTCTGATGGTTAATTGTACAGGCTCCAAAAGAGAGTAAAAAAAATAACTTTCTGTGGAAAGACTGTATTCACCTTAAGCAGAAATCAAAGGAAAGCAAATTTTGCCCAACTGTATGGAACCCTCCTGGTGACAAAGTCCTTATTTTCAAAACATAGAGCAGATGCACAGGGTAACAAACTGTTTATAGTCTCCATCCCACATCAGAGATCTCAGTCAAGAGAGGTTTTCTTCCCCAGATTCACATTCAGATAAATAGCTTGGAGGCATTACACTACACGGGTAATGTGGAAAACATCCAGAAGCACTGAGATTGAAATGATGTCAGCTTGGAAGAGGACATCCAGCGGAATGACGCTGAGGTGTGTGGCTGGCCCATGGGACCATGATTCTGGGAACAGCGTTCAGAGCTAATTTTTGTTCACTCAGCATCATCTCAGTCAAACACTGCTGCTTTTCTGGAAGGAGCCTGGTAGTTTCTAAATTACAGAAGCTTAAAAGAACCGTGGAATACATGTCTGGTTATTTAAAGGGATCCTACCCACTATTTATGCACAGAATTTAGCATTTTCAAAAACATAGTGTTAAGAGTTGCTCTGACTTTGTTTAACAACCAATTTAAGTGGGAGCAAAATTGGACTGCTAGCCAAGTCTCTAGAGATCCTACACTACTTTTTTCGGTTTGGCTCATCAGTTCACAGTAGATGAGGATGATGTGTTGTGATTTACTATTAGAAGAACATGGGAGAAATAAAAAAGAAAATTCTCACTTTCATAGCAATAGTTGAAACTCAGTAGTCCCTTTTTTTTTTTTTTTGGTGCATCTTATTTATCCCTACATTTGTTTTTAACTTGCTCTTATTTATAGGTTTTCTGGGGTGTTTTCTTTCTACATTACAGCTCGTAGTAGTTATTTAAGGACCTACCATTCTTTCCATTTTAGAGAGAACTCATTTTAGGGACACATTTGTTACCATGGCCATTTAAATTCTGCTTTGCTGGAAATGCTTGTACATGCTGATAGCCTAGATGTAAATTATTTATTTCCAATTCAATTGGTTGTGCTCTTTATTTTAAAAAAATAGCACACTAGCCACAAAATTACGGTTTTTTATTTTCTTTACATGCCTGCCAAACTAGCAAGAGTTTTTACTCTGAAAGATTGTTTATTTATTACTGGCAATTGGCCCACTGGTGTTGAAAATTCAGAAACTTTGCATTTTGAAAAAAGACCAAGATAAGCTGGAAAGTTAAACATAATGCTGAGTATATGCCAGCATGCTGTATATATATAAAATGGTGAAGCATTTCAAGTCATCTTACTGATATTCTTCTTATTCTCTCTATGAAATGTTGAAAATAATGTGATCAGTTTTATTCCTTTAGCTGGTGAAGATGCAGTTGTTAAGAACATCTGCTACATGGTGATTAGAAGAGTGAACTATTATTTGGACAACTTCTGTTTAAATGTAGCCTATAGTTTGAATCAATATTTTAGAAACACTATTACTGAATTTCTGCTCTTCCTTTGTTAAATTTGTGATGGAGCTGTGTACAGGTCCATCTGAGTTTGGCATTTCTACAGGGCATGACTGAGGACTCTATAGACACAGCAATATTTTTTATTTCTCTACTTGATGGTAAACTAATATTCTATATAACTATATAGACTATTAGTTTATATATTATATAAACTAATATAAACTAATATTGGTAAACCAATATTGATCATATTGGCAGTAGACTAAACACCAGCTTGAAAATACAACCAACCAAGGAGGTTGTAGTAAATTAAATTGCAACAGAGTTTTGAATGCCAAGATAGCATTCAAGTGTGTGTGTATATATATATATATATATGTATGAGTATGTAGGTTTTTTAACATAGATGCGTCAAAACAAAACTTGGATATTTCAGCCTCGGGGAAGGAAATGCAACCAAGATCTCAAATATGTTTGAACTATAGCTTTTAGTCCATTGATAAGATGCAATTGAAAGATTTGGAACACTAGGAGTAGGATTTAGTAGAGCTGGTGTTACTGAGGGAGGAAAAAGGCTTGAGAAAGTACATAGACCTCAATCTTGTGCTTTTTACCAATGAACTCTTCTACTGGAGACAACAAAAGTTCTTCTTGGCTGAGAAATATTTCAATGTCATACATGATATTTTACATAATACATAGGCTTTACTTTGTATGTGTTTATACTGCAGAAACTATATTTCTGCTCAAAGAATAATCTTGTCAGTCTGACTCAGAGGTGAACTCTCAATTCAGGCACTGATTTTCTAGAAAAAGCTCCCTCTGAGATATTGTCCCTTCTCCAGCAGCTAATCTGTGTATTAACTGGCCTCTAAGAGTGCAGGAGTAAGGTCTATTTTAGCATAATTAAGTGCATATTGTCCCAATTCAGCCAGCACAATTCTCATAAGCATATCATGGAAGAAACAGACACCCAGGCAACTTCAGTCCAGAGGCTGTTGTAACAAATGCGATGCAGTGTTAAGGGAGAAGATTTTCATCCTCCATTCAGTTTGTTTGCCAGTATTAAGATTTGGTCCTGTGGAGCTGAATGTTCCATGCTGTTTTCTTCCTCTTCATGTTTCAATAACAATTTTCATAAAAAGCGTATCTCCCACTCCATGGCATTACAGGGAGTGGTTATCGAGAGTCTGAAAGTGTGCCTGGAAATTTAGACATTTTCAAGCAATTTCTAGAATGCATTTTGACATGGCTCTATTTTTAAAAGTCAGGCTTCATTGACTGGTGGGTCACACTGCATATTTTATCTGAACAAGTGACATCAGAGGCAAAAACCTTAATGTTTTGTTGAATTAGGCTTTTGAAAAATCTAATATTTATTTTTTTCATATCAATTATATCAATATCTAGCAATATATCAACAGAAAATAGTTTTTTTTTCTCAAGCCATGGCACTCTCACTGGGATATGTAACCTAGATATTGCAGCCCTTGGTACAGGAAAACCAAATAAAGAAAGAGATTCAGCATGTCCCTAAAAATTTAACTTGACAAGCCTTTTACCTTTGATTAAAGTGATGAGGAAAGACTGTAACAAGCAGCATGAAAGATGAATAGTTATTAAGATTGTTTTGAAATGTTCCAAATTTTAGAAACTTGTGAAATACCAGTAATTTTTTGTCCCATTATCAATTATATTGATACTTTCCTGAAGAAGGATACTTGAAATTATCAAAAATGTATTACCTTTAACCTAAAGTCCAGAATCTGAGCTGTATTCAGAGTGTGTAACAGAGAGAACACTTTATCCTAAGCCAAAACACTTTGAAAGCTCTGTGTGGGAATGCTCTCTCTCTCCCATATTTATCTGCATGATGGAATTCAGAAGGGCTCCAAGGGACAAAGCCTCAGCAGCAGCATCAGTAGGGCCTGGAAATACACCCTTGTATGTTCCAGATCTCTCTCTCTTATTGAAAGTAGTGTTCTGGCTTTAGGAGACAGCGATTCTCAGCACTGCTGACTTCTGGTGCTGTCCTTTGGCTTCTAAGTCAATCTCTATATGGGCCTGATGTGGAACTCCATTCCTCACACTGCAAATACTCCCATTGAGATCAATAGGTGTGTTTGCAAAGTAACATATTACTCACTGTGAGTAAGAGCCATATGATGTGAGACAACAGGTCTGGCACTAAAACATGTTTTTATATTTTCAGGTGAATATATTCTCACATGTGGGTTTCTTGTTTTGGCTTGCACCTGTTGTGTGTGCAGAATAGTCCTGCAGAATAAATAATTGTACAGTTTAGTATTAGATATTCATATGTAAACACATATTGGTTTTACCATCCCATTACTCATTTACATGTGTGAATGCAGGTTAACTGCTTGTGTAACTTTGCCAGTGAAAATTTGACTATTTCAAAATTTAGCCTTGGTTGTGTTCTGGAGAATTATGCTACAAGTCCATGTTATTTCTTCATTCAAGCTCTCCAGCCTTTCAGAAATACAGTATAAACACATGACTCTGATTCACAGGGTAACCCTTCAAAATTGTAGACCTAATGATTATAAATTTCTTTGATATTTAGTGATTGCATCAACATTGTTCATGATAAACACCATTTTATTAATGTGGATGTTACTGGTGTTGTACTTAAGGCTGTCTACTGTAACTAATAGGACCATTAGTTAGTCTTAAGGTGTTATATTTTGCAGTCAACTTCATGTCTTAAAGAGATGAGGAAAGTAAATGTATAGAAACTGTTCACTGAGTTTTGAAAGCATTTTCCTACTTATAAGACTAGCTTGGGGGTGAGAGGAAGGTTGTTTTTCTTCTAAAGAAAAAGAAAAGTTTATGTGAGATATATACATCCTATATACATATACCTCTTAAATCCTAGAAGAAACTTTTTTCCCTTGGACAACTTAATGCACATAATGCTATTCAGTTGTCTTCAAAAGTTGACAGCAAGCCTGAGCTGTTATTACAAGCTTTCCCTGTATAATGCAAAGATACTGTTATTCATCAAGCTGTTGTGCTAGACTTTGAAGAGCGCTTATCTCCTTGGGTGGTCATGTTAATTCCATAGCCAAAATCAGTTCTTAGTGTTTTTGAGAAGATCCAGTGATGGATTTCATTTCAAAGGGAAAATTCATTTTTTGATGGGGTGGACAGGACAGTCTTCCAGCTTAGACCACAAGAAACCTCAAAGTGAATAGACTGGCTTTGTGATTTTGATGAATTTTAGATCTGTATTACTCAATATAAAAAGTGTACTCATGTTTTCCTTGATTGGATCTGCTGTGTTTCAGCTCCCAGTGTATTTCAGCAGCAAAACAGGCTGTGTGCGCTGAACCTCTCTCACTCCCCACATCTCTTTGTTTTCTTACAGCCTGTGACCTGATGAACCAAGGCATCCTGGCCCTGGTCAGCTCCATTGGGTGCACGTCAGCAGGATCCCTGCAGTCTCTGGCCGATGCCATGCACATCCCTCACCTCTTCATCCAGCGCGCCCCAGCAGGAACGCCGAGGAGCGGCTGTGGGCTCACCAGGAGCAGCCGCAACGATGACTACACGCTCTCCGTGCGGCCCCCCGTCTACCTAAATGATGTCATCCTCAGAGTGGTCACAGAATATGCCTGGCAGAAATTCATTATTTTTTACGATAACGACTATGGTAAGTATTTATTTATTAGGGTGGTTTTTCTCAAATCCGTAATCCTGTTGAAAATTGTCACGTTACGGCTTATAAGTCTTCCAATAGATTATCTTTTGCTTGTGAATATTTATGGTTCTGGCACTATTTTACATCACCTCAGAGAAATCTATTTCTAAAATCCATCAACATTTACAGGTTTATTTGGTAATGTCTTTGTTAGAGTTAGCTGATAAATTGGGAACTTACGATTTTTCCATTCTACCCGTGTTTATGAAGCATAAAACTTTTTAGCCAGCTCTCTTGTTTTTTTTTGGGCAGTAGAAACATAAAATGACAATTGAAGATGCAACGCGTAAGCTTTCTGTAGATTTGTTTATTGTGTGATGAATCTCTTCTGTTTGTTGGCATATACTTTCTGGCCATAACGCGAAGCGATGGTGAATGTAGGTCAGAGGTTTGGCAAGAACAAGGTGCTAGTCATAAATATAAAACATGCAGAAAGAAGTTCTCAGGAGTGAAGAAGTTGAGGAGGAGGAGGGCTTGGACAAGACAACATTCCCTCTGTTTTGAGTTCATTCAATGTTCCTGAAAGGTGCTGAATTGGTGGTTTTTGTGTGATAGAGTAAGTGTGACACAGATGGCAGTGTCACAAGACTGCACCATCTAGCTCAGTGAATCAGCCAATTTTGGCCCAAATATTTTTTACAGCTGACAGGAGAACTGGAAAGATTTCTCCGGTAGGCTGCATTATCTAACAAATTTAACAATCTTTATTTCTGTGAAAAATTGCTTTGCAACCAGTCCTGTTTTCTTCAGATGCATCCAATATTCATAAGTAATCATGACTGCCTTGGATGAGCATTTTAAAACTTATGTTCAAAATTTAATCTTTAAGTTATAGAAAAATGCTCACTTCAGCGATTTACTGTGCATAATATCTGGTTCATTCAGGTCAGGTGTTATTGATTTTTGTTCCCTGCCTACATAATAAATTCTTAAATTAGAAGACTAGAAAGTGATGAATAGGAGAATTCTTCTCTATAACAGAGCAGCCCCTAAAAGCACCAGCCATGGCATAAGGAACACACACACAAAAACCCCTAAAAATAAAACCTAAAAATCTCACAGCAGAGTATTTTTGCTCAGAAATTATGAGTTTATGTATTTAAATGCCAGGTACATGTGAAGACAGTTAAAAACTTTTAATTTAAGGGGTATCTTTTTTGCATGTATTTTTGAGTTCAAAAGCGTCAAGCAAATTTTATAATTCATGTCTTTGAATAATTATATTTGAAAATACTGGGTTTAAATTATTCAAGTTTCATTATTTAATTTAAAAATAGAGTTCGGACACCATGCTATTTTGTCCTTGCTATCTGGGTAAGAACAACATAATGGTGTGACTTATGTAACACAGATGCCTGCCTGCCTGCAAGGAATTAGTTTCTGAGCAATAGCTCATTCAGTGACACAACATCCTCAGATGTGACCTGTGGCAAATATTTAGACTCTGTACCAGCCTCTCTGGCATTCAGAACTCAGTAGTCAACAAGTAATGCCTTACTAACCAAGAAAGGCTGGTAATCTGACTCTGCTTAGTGATCACCATCCCAGACATCAGGACAAGGTGCAAAAAAACCCCAACATTCTGCATTTATTATATTCTGAGCAGTCTGTTCCCTTTCTAACCATTTGTGTGGCTTGGGCATTTTTGGGGGTGGGGTGGGGGGGGGGAAGTGGGTAGGTTTTTTTGGGGTGAGGGGTTTGTGTACATAGTTTGGAATTAATACCATGGATAAAATGATTTTAAATGTAAACTGATCTTTAAATTAACCTGTGACTCGGAGTAGAGCTATTAGCTGTGCAATGGTATGTTTTTTCAGACTGCATCAAGCTAAATCCTTGATTTTGACAGCCATCCTAGGGCAGCAAGCCATTTCTGTATTCTTTTGCTTCTTAATGTTTCTTTATAAAATTTTATAAAGATTTTATAAAGATGCTGATTTCATTGATGGTTTCCCTCACCATTTTTAATAGTAAACAGAGCAGGACTTTGAGATCACCATCTCTAACCTGAAGCCTCTCATTGTTTCTTCTGATCACTGGCTTTCCATTTCTTTTTCTTGCTCATACTGGAATGCCCCTCTAATCCTTTGCTGCTCTGTTTCAGGTGAAACCATTAGGTTTCACCATTAGGTTTCAAAACCACTGTGTTTTGCCTGTTCACAATCCTTTTCCCCAGTTTTTGATCTATGACAGCAGTTTTTCACAGACACATGATGAATTTTTTGATTAGTAGCCCCTAGAGAGTAATCTTGCCACATTGTTATAAATATTAACAAATTATATCACTTTCTCTCCTTTCCCTGCTATTTTATCGATAAACTGAAAAAATTTATCATGTGTTAGCAGTTTGCATTTTCTCTTCCTGGATTCTCTATTGATGGAAGAAGAACTAGCACAGAGAGAGGGATGAAGAAATTAATGGCATGAAAAGAGGAACTAGAATCACTTTTTAGTGGATTACAGTGTGAATAAGTCTGAATTCAGTATTTACCATACTTAGAGCAGCAGATTGGACAGTATAATGTCCTGAAATTTCATCCAACTCTAATAATTCTGTAATGTGTGAGAAAGCCACTATTTAGATTGGTCTCTAGGCATGAAATATTTTTACAAAAAACTGTTCAAGCGTCAGTTGAAATTTTTAAAAAGAGAGTTGGCCCAAGAACTCCAGAAGATCCTGAGGAAGGGAACATGGCCATTAGCTTCTGTGCCTAGTTTAGGAAGAAGTCAAGATTGGTCATGCAGATATGGGGCGGAGGTCCAGGAATAATCCATCCCTTTGGTCAGCATCAGTGCAGCTTAGGGTGGTTGCAATTTCCTCTGGGAGATCCCAGTCTTGTACCTCAGCTTCCCTGAGAGGTTCTGCTGCAGTGAGACTTATTTATTTTCTCAGACCTAAAATAAAATTCTTGCTAAAAGAAAGACCTAAAATAAAATTCTTGCTAAAAGCTTTGCTCAGTGAAACTGCTTGCAGCAGTTACTATTAGATATTTAATAGAACATTTAGTATTAAATATTAAAGTAGGTGGGAGTTTGATACCTGCATTAGAATTGATTTCATATTAGGAGCAGATTATTGATATGCTGTGCACAGCTGTCTGCAAAACTGACACCTGTGCAAGCAGCAATTTCTTGCCCTGGTGATGTTTTTCATGTGCAGCAATCATTCCTTCTCAAGGTGTGTATCATAACATGAAGTGGTGTCTCCATAGCAGTAAATGACACTTGACAAATAATGGGGATATAGATTCTGGTTCATGGTGATCCTTTTTTTTTGTCTCATTCTTGCCATCTTTTTCTATGTTAGAAAATGTCAAAGCAATACTAGACAGATTCCAGCAACTATCAGAATTTCACTACTTTCCTTTCCAATAAATTATTTTGTGTAGTCATTTAATTGAATTATTTAAACCAAAATACTTTAGTTGTATTACTGAAATTATTTCCAGCAATAGTTTTGCTCTGTGCAAGAAAATGGGCCTTTCATATTTGAAACAAATTTTCCTACAGTAAAATTAGGATCTTATCCAAAGTACATACTGCACTAAACCAGTTGCCTTGCACATTTCATAAAGGCTGCAAACCTTTGTGTCAATTTATGAAAATCAAAGGTTTTAAATCCTATCAATACAATTGATTTTGAATTTTATCCTGCAGTCTGTCATTGATTGCTTTTCATTATCAGAGAATTTTTTGTAATGGAGATGTTTTCTGCGGATTTGAGAATAATTTCCCCTATGTTAATCCTACTTAAAAATCTCAAATTTTATTTTGAATCTAAGTAGATGAGTATATTCAGTTTTACTGTTTTAACACTACTGTACTAACATCTAAATCTTAGAAACTTCAAGTCTACTTAAAGGTTCTTTACTGATAAGGAAAGTTAAGTCTTCGAAAGAAGCAATTCTTTCATTAAGTCATAACTAACTGGATGTTGTAAAAGTGAGGTAGAAATGCATTTCTGAAATAATTGACATCTAAGTTTTCAAGTTATG
The DNA here is from genome assembly GCF_028018845.1 of Melospiza georgiana. Classification (NCBI taxonomy): domain Eukaryota; kingdom Metazoa; phylum Chordata; class Aves; order Passeriformes; family Passerellidae; genus Melospiza; species Melospiza georgiana. The sequence goes on along the minus strand of NC_080434.1, from coordinate 23,582,659 downwards.
TTTCTTTTCTAAGAAATTTGAAGATAGGCTGACTATTTTAAGACAAAACAAATGATGCCTTGATAATTGTAAAAAATCTTATTTTTCTACTGTTGACTTTGTTATGCTAAGTAAAGACTCCAGAAAAGACATAGTCTTTTCTAAGTGGTAGAGCCTCCCTAGAAACAAATGTGAAGCCAGCATACAGTCAGAATTTAATTAATAAGTGGAGATGTGAGAAAAAGGAACATCTTAAAGTGAGCAGGCTTAGGTGATATTTGCTGTATTTCATTTGCTGTAATTGTATTTTTAGTGTATAAATTCAGATGAACTCTTGAAAATCAGAAGAAGTTGTCTTTTCCCTAATCCTTGCATTCTGCAAGCATGATCTAGAGCAAATGCCAGTGCTGCCAGTCCCCCTGTATTCAGTGTGTTTTGTTCCTTCTGGTAGGACAAGTTAGGGCCTGTCCAGGACACGAAATCTGATTTTGCTTAGGAAAATTTAATACATGGATATTAAAAGCATTCGAGAACAATTCTGCACTTCTTCAAAGGCTGTTAAACAGAGTCTTCTTGCAGAGATAAAGAGTAGGCGGCATGAAATGCAGCAGAATTATGCAGCAGACTGATGCTTTTCTCAAACTGCTATTAAAATTACTATCCACACAGCATGTAGAAGCCAAACCATTTAAGCAGCCAAATCAGCTCCTGCTCGCTTCATTCTTGACTGCTCAGCTCAACGTGTAGGATCGTTGTGCAGAGGGGGTTTGTGCATCTCCTCCTCACAAGCAGATGTCGAGACTGGGAGGCTCCTCCTCTTGTCTGAATTCCTCCTTAGGAGCATCAGCACCCTTTCAGTGAAGGCATTTTGAGATTGGACACTGTAAATGTTTAACTTATCCCTTTGGAAATTGTCAAGTTTGGATTTATAAAAAGAATCACTGCCATCTGTAAACACTTTGAGCAAGTTTGCCAAGTTATTAATATTTATGGTTTCAAGTTCAAAGCAAGCAAAATGCAGTTTGAAACAGCAAATCCTACCTGATCCACAGACTGGCCCATGACAGTGGCCAGTCACAACATGAACAAGACATATTTCATGGAAGGAAATAGTCATTTGAGACCAGAATGTGTGAGCCCAGGCCATGTGGGCAGAGTGATTGAGCTGCAGTCCCCGCACACTGTTGGGTTTTATCTCCGTGGTGTATCAACAAGGGAGAAGCTTTTGCAATTTGTGTTTTACTCCTGGGCAGTTTACAGCTCACTGTATTTTTCAGGAAAAAAATGTAGATACTTTTCTGTAGTAGTAAATTCTTTATGAAGGAATCAGTCAATCACTGCAAGAACATAGTTGTGAATCTCGTGCAATTTACAGTGTAGGTATCTCTGCATTTCTAAGATGAAAGACAGAAAGTCGAGCTGTTTGGAAACATTTATTTTTAATGTTTTGTTGCTGCTAAAGTGGCTAGAAAGATTCTGCTATCTTCCCATTGAAAGGCTGAGGGAATAAGACTTTTTCTGGAGAATTAATTTTATCTTCATCCCAATTCTTTTATTGTGGTGATATTAACATTTTAAAACCCTTCTGTATTTTTTATTAAAAGAAAAAAAATTTTTTTTTTCTTTTAATATAAAATTAAAACCCCACTTCTCTTTCCTGGTTTTTGGCCTAACCTTGTGCATTTCATCCCAGCATGCTTTTGGTATGCAGCCATCACTGGAGATCTATGAAATATTTACTGATTCCAGAACTAAGATATCTTTCCTTACAGTTTTTTGACCTTCCAACTAATACTGCAAATATTTGGCAATGGATATTTGCCATTCCCTTAGGCGTTATTTTAATTTTAACTTTTGTAAAGAAGAGAGAAAACGCAAGCTTTAAGGCTATGAAGGGGATTTGCTCTGTGAGGCTGAAGGAGGCATTCCCACAGGAAACAAGTTGTTGAAAAAGTAATTGTCAAGACTTGGCTGGAGCAGAAGGGAGGAGGTTAGCAGTAAGAAAGACTTTAGTCGGCATCTGTCTTGAAAAACTTCCTCATGGATCTCCCTTCTTGCTCCTTTATCAAATACAGGGGTTTCAGATTAGTTCCACACAAGGAAAGGATGAAGGCAGCAGTGTGAGGTACCTGGCCAGTAGAAGGTGTCTCAAGCTCAGTCTGAGAGAGGATTTTGCAGAGACAAAATAAAATAGAATCTTAAGGCGAGCGCAGTGACATTTGCATTATGGAGAAGTTCAGTCTAAGTAAACAAGTCTGTGAAACTGTGAAGATAAAAGAGCTTTATCCCCCTCCCTATCCCAGAAAGGCAGTGGTTTTCAAATAAATTTGAAAATTTAGAATTGGAGTGCTGTTCTTGGAAGATCCCAGCAAAACAAGGGTTATACCTGAAATCTGACAGGCTGAGCTGCTTGCAGAAAGGCTACCCTCCTGCATTTCAAGAGGGGTGAGATTCTGAGATAATGCCCATCTCTATGTATGGGCCCCAAATTCCCAGTATTTCCTTTAAAATCAGTATAAAATAAGTAGTCCTGTGAATCTCTTTCCTGCACATATGTTTTCCAGAAATAAATATGATGACCACTGACATAGATGTGCTTGAAACCATAACATTTTCTAATCGTTTTAAGTTTTAATGCAAGTTTAATAAAGACCCATAAAAGAATCATGCTCTCTTTAATCGATTGCAAATGCTTATAATTACCCTGAGGCTGTTTTCAGCTGCTTGATGACTATAATATTCTCAAGTCTGTCTCCAGACAGTCTTAAAACTGTTTATTACTCATCTGGCTCTTTGCCAGCTTCCCGTACTCATTTGCTTCACTGTGCCTCAATAAACATGTAATTAATTCAGGCTTATTACTGAACCTTTTTTCTTTCCCATTAGTATTTATTACGTCATTCAGATAAGGAAAGGAGCATTAATTTTCATCTGTGTAACTTTAGTGTGTCAGGTGAGAACTTCTGTCACAACTTGCATTTGCTGATTGACTTTACCACTGCAAACTGAGTATATCGTTTGGGCGACCCTAAAACGATTCAGCTTCTGAATTATTCTATAAAGTTTCTCTAGTGGAAAAGTGGGCGTGCTTCTACTTTTCAGCCACAGAACACTTGGAGGAATGTAGTGCAGGAAGTATAAGGGAATATGTATGATAAGAGAGTGTTTGTCACTCCCTCATGTTGCAGTCCTTAGGGAGGGGATGGACAGAGTGTTCCAAGGTTTTTCCTGACAGTCCCATCTTGTGTTAACAAGCTGGGGCCAAAATAAAACTGTAGGTGTTCTCCTAATATCTGTGCTGTGGGAAAACTCTGTTAGGTGTTATTTTGAGGTTTTGCAGAGGTACAAGATTTCATTTGTAGATGCAGCCTGCATCAGAAGAACGGTGATTTATTTAAAGAATAATTGAATACCTGAAGCTTGTACTGATATCTGCCACTGTTTGCTAAATATTTTTCAACTCTCAAGACATTGCTCTGTCTTCTCAGAAGTATTAAGTTTGTAAGTTTATGATTTGGCATCTAAATAAATGAACAATAATCATATTAGGAAACTTTTGAGAGAAGTAATTTTTGCACATTGAATTGAAGAAATTGTATCACCATTGGGGAAAAAAAGCATGAATTTGGCACAATAAGATCATAAATGTCAATATCATAAATTGAAAAGAAAACTTGTCTGTGAGAGTTTTAACCAGTCAAGAAAAAGAGGAAGCAGAGAGACAGGAAAGAGCTAGAAAATATTTATAGCAGTATTCCTAAATCTTAGCTTATCAGCTTCACTTTTGTAGGTTCTTCACAGCACCAGTTCACTCATACAATATTCCTCTTTCTATACTGTAAGGTTTTAATCAACTGGCAATGTTCTTTGGGAAGAGACTGATGCAGAGTTGGAGAGCAGTTTGTCCTAAGAAAGTTTATAACACACATCAATCATGGAATGGTTTGGGCTGGAAGGGGCCTTAGGAACCATTCAGTTCCAATGCCCTGCCATGGGCAGGGACACCTCAACTAAACCAGGTTTCTCAGAGTCCCATCCAACCTGACCTTGAACACCTCCAGGGATGGGACATCCACAGCTGTGGGCCACCTGTGGCAGGGCCTTACCACCTTCGTAATCAATAATTTCTTCCTATATCTAATCCAAATCATCCCTCTTTCCTTTTGAACTCATTACTCCTCCTCCTATCACTATCGTTCCTGGGATGGAGTCCTTCTCTGGCCCCTCTGTAGCCCCCCCCTCAGGTACTGGAAGGTTGTTATGAGATCTTCACACAAGCTTCTTCTCTGCAGGTTGAACCCCAGATTTCTCAGCCTGTCAAATATTCACCAATTATTCACTGCAAGGACATTCTCTTTGTTGTTCTTTACTCTGTCTCCCTGGAAGGAGATGCACAGTTTCTCATACTTATGAGAACCAACAGGGAGTAGCAGTGACTTACAGAGCAGAGCTGGTGAATTTTACAGACAGACTTATTAAAAAAAAAATATATATATAGTTGCTATTTAATAAAGACTTTTATCTACACAGAAATATAAAGTTCTGTCAGACAGGATTTACACATAATTTTTTAAGTTTGGCATGACTTGAAGGCACTGGACAGGGAAAATTCATTTCTTTGCAAGAGGTTATTTCACTCAAAGGCAACCCATAGAAGCCTTTGGGAAATCTCAAATGCAAACTGTAGGCAAAAGGGAATTGAATGAAGAGATAGAAAGCGGGTTATACAGTCAAAAGTACATGGATAGAATATATTGCCATGTCAGCCTTCACAAGTGATCACAATCTGACTTCCTTTCTATTTTTTAAGAAGTTACAGTGACAGCAGATACTCTGAAGGATTAGTTCTAGCTTCATTCTTATTTATCTTTTTTATTCTTTGCTTTTTCCCTCTTTCTTTCCAATAAAAAAAAAGGAAAAAAGAAACTCAAAGGAAGCATCTTATGTCAAGTCTCAGTAAGGTTCAAAACTGAGTCATGCAGGATTTGAAACCTGCAACTGTACATATCTTTCTCCTAATACAGATTCAGCTCCTCAAGACTATTTGTATTGGTTTTTCTTATTTAAAGGATAATTTCTAATAACTCATAATGTGACACAAAAGTAAGTAATGTAAATGACATTTGAATGAACCTTTAAAATAGGGATTATATAAACATTTCACTAGTCCTAAAATAGTTCATATCAAACAACAAAAATTGAAATCACCTGCTTATATTTTAATTTGAAATGGAAATGTCTTCAAAAAAAATAAAAAAAGTATACCAGAGTATTTTTTTCTTTTTTCTCAGTTCAGTGATACTAAAAAATTTGAGACAAATTGGTGTCTTCTTTTCTATGTGTAAAATTTCAGAAAAGTGCAAATAAGGGGGGAAAAGACCCCAGTCATTTGTGCCATTTACAATTGTTCAGTTTCTTCCAAGATATATGCCCACTTCTTAAGCTGCAGAAATTCTGATAATATAAATGAGATTTTGTATGTAATTAAGAATTTGGGCTTTAATTTATTTCTCATGAGTTTGAACTACTGCTATATTCTCTGAAGTTATATCATCCAGCTGAAATTGCTCAAGTAACTTGTCCTTCTTAGTTCCAAAATGACAATATGAAAGAGCTGGGATGATTTTTTTTATAATTAATTTTAATTCGGAGGTACAACAAATTACATATAAGGTGGTTAATGTGAAGGAATCCCACTGCTGTGAAAGTAAAATGAAGGACTGTTACTCAATCATCCTGCTAAATTTTTGTTTTCCTCTGTCTGGATCTTAATCATGTTAATAGAGATCAGCATGTGCGCAGGAAAGCAAACACTTTGCACGAGTCTTTACACTGAGCAGGGGCACCATCAGAGTCCAGCTGGAGCTGCACACCTCCCTAGTGTACAGTGCATTACCACAGTTAATAGTTGCTGTCATGTTAGCCAGTGTTGTGGAAGAAGGAAATCACTGTGGTAGATTGTAAAGCTGTTCTTGATAAGAATTTGAACAGTGTTATTTGTTATACAATGGCTTTTCTCATCATCTGTACAAATAAAGTGGTCTTTTGTGCAGATCAGCCAGTGAATATTTATGGCAGGCACATTCACCTTTAGCTCCACAGCTGAATCAGTTGGTATTTATCAGCCAGATACTCTGAGGAGAATGTTCTCACGTCTGAAATGCCATCAGAGGGAGGATGAGCTAATGACTGTAAGCCAGGCTTGAGATAACAGAAGTGCACAGTGAGGGCCTTGTGATTTAGGTGGAACACAATGATACAGGTGGATGGATTAATTTATTACCATTAGTGAATAGTGCCATCTTTCTCATCTCCTGATAATAGTGTGAACTGAAAAAAAGAGCAAGAGCTTTGCATCTACTTGTAGATGTTTCTTTTTTAAAAAGGGTGTAAGAGGTGTTTTAGCTTATGAGTTATTTAATATATGCTGTTCATTTTATTCAAGTTGTAAAATCCTTGCTGCATATGCATCCTGGTATTCCTGTATGAGATTTCTGAAAACCAGCATATTTTGTTCTAGGATGCCCTGATCATTAGGCTTTCTCCAAAATGGATTAGGGAACTTGCTCCCTCTGTATAAAACAGAGAGGGCAAAGAAAGTTATGGGGGACCAGAGAACAAAAAAGTGAGAGGAGACCTGGTCCCATGATTAAACAAAGCCTTGTGCAAGAATCATAGAATGTTCTGAGTTAGAAGGGACCCGCAGGCTCATTAAAGTCCCACTCCTGGTCCTGCTCTGAACAGCCCCACAAGTCACACCATGTGCCTGAGCTTTTACACGAAATGGTTCTTATTGTTTATGTTAGGTCTGAGTGCTCCTGCCAGGCTGCTCATTTAAGAAAATTTAGACCCATAGTCTGTGAAGGGTGCTTTTCCTGAGCATGCTTTATTTAAGATACTCACATGTTTCTTGTGCTTTCTTCAGTGTCAAAAAGATTGTTCAGTGAGAAGAAGGTGTGTGAGTTCATGCTTCATTTCCTAAATTCTTTCTTACATGGTAGCTGACGCAATAATGGCAAGTTTGGTGAAGCTGTCACCTGAATTCAGATCTCAGCTGGAGCAGTGTTATACTGAGTACCTGCAATTGAATATATCAGCCAGGTCTGCAGAACTTCAGAGGCTCTGGGCCTGGAGCTCTCCTCTGCAGGAGGCTCTGAGCACAGCCAGGCTGGTGTGCCCAGTGCCAGACCAGCTGTTAACCACCACTGCAGGCCAGGAGACCTCCCTGTAGACCTCTGCCTTGTGACATGGTTTTGTATGCCCAGGAAGGACATTTCCAACAGAGACCTTGATAAATTTTTCTTGCTTTGTTTATTAGTATTTCCAGGCCAACTTCACAGCCTCCTAAATGGAGAACAGTTTTGGTTATAAGGAGAATGTTTGGGAATGCTTCTTTTACATTACCAGCCGGGTTTAACCCTCTAGATGATGCTGACTACAGAAGGGTACTCTGTTCTTGTGCACACATGTGTAGACTGGAAGTGATGGCTGTTCAGTAAAAAACAGGAAATGCAATGCTAAATAATAGTGGCATTGAGCTGGGAGATGAGATAGCAACTTTGTCTTTAGCATTGATCTGTTTCTACATGCTAACTTTGGCTTTGATCACAAAGGAGGATAATTAATAATGGTGATAATGGGGAAACTCTTCTGAATTTCTGGCAATGACTGTGACTCATCTGATTTAAATAGAAAGTAGGAATGTGACTTCTGGCTGGGCAACAGGTTGGTTGGCTAGCAAATTCAGGGCAAGAAACACCTGTGTTCCAGACATGAACAGTCTTGTGTCTCCTCAGTAAAGCCATCTGTGCCACAGGTTGTTTGCCAGATTTTTCTGCAGAAGGAGTTGATCTATTAGAAAGATGATTCCACAGTTTGGCGTGGATACGTGCCACTTGCAGACAATCCACGCAGGAAAGATAATGCTGCCCATTCAGTGGCAGCATCTGTTCTTTGGCACACACTTTGAATATGATCACTGCTAGTGACTCACTGCTGAAATATTGGAAGCACCATCATGATTTAAATAGCATTTAAATTGCAGGGTGGTTTTGTGTGCTTTCTGCTGTTTCACAGCAGCAGGTGAACGCCACCAATACCTCCATTCTGCTAAGGGTAAGCTGAGGTATAACCACAGTCTGTGTTTATTTTCTGCCATGTCTCTGTGTCGTACCCATGCCAAAGACACAAGTAATAAAGAAGAAGTAGGAATCCTGGTTTGGTACATTTTCCATTAGAATGGTGGTGTTTTCCTAATGATGCAATATAGATGGCGCAGTTACCTAATAAATGTAGAGAATTTTGGTGTTGTGAGGTCCCCAGGATGAGGTGAGAGATGAGAATTTGACTCCATGTTCTCAGAAGGCTGATTGATTATTTTATGAAATTTTATTATATTAAAAGAAATTATATAGTAAAACTATGCTAAAGAAAGAGAGAGGGTACATCAGAAGGCTAAATAAGAATGATAATGAAAGCTTGTGGCTGACTCCTCAGAGTCCAACACAGCTGATGGTGATTGGTCATTAATTAAAAACAATTCACATGAAACCAATCAAAGACGCACCTGTTGGTAAACAATCTCCAGACCACATTCCCAAGTAATCAGATAATTATTGTTTTCATTCTTTTTTGAGGCCTCTCAGCTTCCCAGGAGAAAATCCTGGGCAAAGAGGATTTTTCAGAAAATATCATGGTGACAGAGAATAATACTGAATCTCTTTTGTCCCATCATTTAGTGAAGAATCAATATAATGGTTTCATTGTTTATATGCAGATCTTCATGGCAAAGAAAACCATTTGCTCCTATAATCTGACTTCTGGGTCAATGCAGAATATCAGTCAATAACTCCAGTGTGTTTATAAACTCAGATCAAATGACATTATGTCCTTGTTTTGAAAAAGGACCAATGAAACTTTGTTTCGAAGTTCCTACTCACCTGTTCTGGTGCCAGAAATATATGGATTTATGGGACAGATTTTAAGTCTTTATAAAGGCATTCATAGGCCAAGTAAATTTTCTTCCTGGTATTTTGACAGCATATTTAGATCCCATCTACATATATATGCTCCTTGTGATTTTGACTCATACTGACTTATGATTTTAACTTCAACTGGTCAGTTTTACCTATCATATGATTTAATTAGTCTGGATCCTCAGTAATCCTCAGAGTGTGTGAGCCTCAGGAAGTTTAGAATGAAGGGGTTAAAGTAGAAAGAATTTTTTTTTATCATTTGCATAAAACTAGACATAGTTGTAGCACTTCAAATAATCTTGTTGGTATTTAAAGTGCCAAAAATTTCTAACATCTCTGATTAGATTGAATCTAATTTTCCTGATTTAGATATTAAATAGAAGCTGTAATTAGTATCTGATTCTCTTATGGAACTTTATTTTTAGGGCATGCGTGTATTTTATTCACAGTTAAACTATCGTACAAGTGTTTAGTAATACTGATATTCCGGCAGTGTCTAGAGAGTGAAGTTTTGGTGATGAATGTCTGACATAATAGCTTAAATGCCTAAAATACCATTTCTTTCCAGTTCATGGTATTTTGGAGCTCTAGACAGGAGACCCAGCTTGGTGATTGTGATGGACTTCCAGGACCAACCCTGTTGAGTTACTCTTGTGTACTGTTTGATTACAAGCTGCTGTATGGCTTTCTTCATAATTTGAAGCATCTCAGTAAACTGGGGCTGGAGGAGAATATTAGCATATTCTGTAATATTCTCTAGTTAGTTGATGCCTGCTGGATGTAGGCAGGGCGTTTTTTCTCCTGTGCAGACTGAACTTTGTTTTCCTAATATTACTTCTTGTGGGTTTGTGGCACCCCCCAAGAGCAGGGGGCAGGGGAAGTTGGTAGGTCAGGACAAAAGTCTGAGTAGCCAAGTTGTGAAAGTCTAATTGGAAGCTTTCTCAACTATAAGATGTCTCCTGCAGACACATAAGAAGCCTGTAACTTCAGGTCTGACCATTCCCCTGGAAAATGAGGAATTGAGACAAGAAAATTCTGAGCAATTCCCTCAGAGGCTGGATCTAGGACTATGCATCAAAGGGAGACCAGATTGAGTATTCTAATGGGAGAAATAGTTTCTGGTGGATTTTAACCACAAATGCCCTCCTAAACCTGAGGAACCTTTTTTTTTTTTTTTTTTTTTTTTTGAAGAAATGTTTGAAGAAAGAAATTTCTACAGAAATTTCTGTTTATGTGGCAATGCTGATTTCCTTTCTTTTTCTCTTTTCCCTTTCCCACAGTGTGTGTTTCAGCTAGTCTATGTGTGTTGACTCTAGGGCAATTTCTTTGTCCCTAACTGAGAGCAGTTGGGTGTGTGGGAGGCTTGCATGCCAGGAGGGAAGGAGGGATGTCCTGCTGAGTGTCCTCTGGGACAGCAGGTCAGAGTGACTGCTGGAGGGGACAGTCACCTTGGGCAGCTGCTGGCTTAGCTCCTGAAAACAGCCTGAGCATCTGCAGTGGTGACTAGGGGTCAGATAGTGAGGGCTCAGTGAGGCTGAAAGGATTTTCCTGAGGTCCAGGAGGCCCTGATCTGACTTGTGAAGTCATTGAATGGTTTTAATTTTTAAACATAAACATTGGAGTTTTAGTTAAAGCCATCCAAAAGAGCAAAGGGAAAGAAAAAGTCAAGCATGCTTGTGGAACAGTGCTGGAAAAAGCCCTTCCAAAGTCTTGGGCCAGCTACAGGCAGCATAACAATGTGAAGAGTACCCAGACATTTCAGTTTGGTAGACTATAAATATGTTACAAGCCAGGTAGTAAACTCAGTCAGCATTTTGCTGATCAAGTCTTCCTTTCTAAGTCACTCTTAAAGATGGGTTTACCCAGAGTGAGCCAGAAAGCTCTACAGGATCAGTTTGCTCGGGAAAATTTACTACACTCAGCCAGTTGTATGAGATGAGACCAGGCAGTATCATTGCAACAACTGTATATGTGGCTTTTCTTTTGTTTTTGAAGAAAATAAATAGTTTTGAAGTTAAGAACAACATTAAGAGGTTTTTATGAGTGAACTGCCCAAGCTTCACTTACATACATCAAGCTACATAGCGTGGATAACATAGTTTTGAGTTTCACAAAAGAAAACAATCTCCTTCCTGCCTTTCTCATCCTCAGTTGTCCTCCAACAACCCTTGCCTGAAGGAAGAATTGTGGTCACCATGGTCTCATTGCCCTGTATGGATTTTAGTGTGAAAGTCCTTTAAGAAATATTAGGAACAAGTGTGATGGTTGAATGACGAAATTAGGAAAATTTCCGAAAGTGTTTGTAGGTTTGTTTTCTAATGGCTATTTTGGACAGTAGCTGTTGTGTGGCCATTCTTTCTCCGTCTTAGTACTTTAAAAACTGCAATGAGCATAGCTCAGGAAGAGGTTTATTGAATGTTAACAGAAAACCTGTAGGGATCTACCTGACATAAAGTTTCTGTGAGATAAATGGAACAGTTACTTGTGTCTTTTTTTCCACTTACCAATTAACATCTTGTTTGCCTTCTGCTTTTTCTAGATATCCGTGGAATACAAGAATTTTTAGACAAAGTATCTCAACAGGGAATGGATGTAGCATTACAGAAGGTAGAAAACAACATCAATAAAATGATCACAGGGCTCTTTGCCTCTATGAGAATAGAAGAACTGAACCGCTACCGGGATACCCTGAGACGGGCCATTCTCATCATGAACCCTTCCACAGCCAAATCATTCCTGACAGAGGTATGTCTTTTAATGACACGTTGTCTTCTTGTTTTGCTGACCAACACCACAGCAGCCTGTCAAAAAGTATGGTTTATTTGACTTCATAATGGTAATAAAAATAAACTCAGGTAAGCCCCCCCAAGTAAAAGTTTAAATGTTCTCTATTCAAAGATCAGCATGCAAGGGTGTTTACTCATGTTCCTAAATGTGCATGTACATTTAAAGAGAGAACAAATAAAACCTCATCTCGCGTGAGCAAAAGCATTTAGGAACTATACAGAAGAATTACCCCTCAGACTTCTGTTTGAAGCTCAAAGGTATTGTATTGCCATTGTGACCCACACTACTGAAATATTTACAATTGAACGTTTTCGTATTTAGAGAAATATATATATTATGTATGTATTTGTGGATAAAATGTATTTATCTAATAGAAATTCTATTCTTTTACATAAAATGATGTTGATATTGTTGTCTTTTGTGCCACTGAATAGTAATGAGAAGTAGTGGAATATATGGAAAATTTGAATTGCATGAAGAATTTGAGGTGATAGTCTAAAGTCATGGTTTCAAGCAATATGGACCAGATTTTCAAAAGGTTCTTAGGGATTTAGAGACAAAAGACCTGCACATTGCATTTGAGCATAAGTTGTGCAATCTGTTTAAATGAGTGGCATGGTTCTTTTTACATGGCACTGTGCTGTGTTTCAAATGTGGTTTTGCATGCGTGTATATTCTTCATTATCAACCACTGCTTTAAAATCTCTGTTTTGTTCCGTAGAAATACACTTTCTCTCTTCAATAATTTATCTTTGGATCTGTTTCTAACTTGCATTACTTTTCTTCTGTACTTAGCTATTACCTTGGTCTTGAGAAATTCAAGCTTAAAACCTACTTCTGCGTAAAAAGTACTGTGTATCCAGTCTCAAGTGAATGCCTTTTAGACACATTAGCTAGAAGTTGGGTTTCTTGGTTTTTTCAAAGTTTTGTTTGCCCTTCGTTTGTTTTGGCTGGGTGTTTCACTGTCCTCATTACACACTTGAAGCTTGCTAATTCTGAGTAATGAGGGTCTGCTGTTCTAAGTGTGTGTAGTGTTTCATAAGGTTTAAACAATTTGTAGGCACATTTAGATTGTTCTGCAGTGTTTTCATCACCCATTTCACAAGTGTTTTATTTTTTGGTAAGATGCATTATCAGATATTTAACATTGCAACTCGAAAGAAGAATGGTTGGGGGCTCAAACTACTATAACTCAGCAAAACAAAACTCCTGCTTTGTTCTTACAGAGAAAGACTCTTTTTTAAAAAAAGATACATTTTATCTATTTTTTTACATACTTGGGCATAGTAACAAAGTCATTGTCATCTTTTGAAGGTGTTGCCAAGAAAGTAAAAAATTTACTTTAGAGTTCTTACTTTGGCATTGGCCACTCAAGACTTCAAAAACCAAAAGACCAGTAAAAAAACAACAAAACCAAATCCTTAATCCGCCTCCCACCAAAACAATTCCTGTATTAAACACCACAAAAACCCTAAAAAACAAGAGACTCATAATGTTTCTCCTTTTGTGGTGTCTATAAGTCTACCAGGGAAGATAATTTTCTTCTTCTGCAACTGTGGTTCAAAGACTCTCACATCAGCTCTATATTGCAGGTTTTTTCCAGGATAGCAGCATTTATTTGGAGTATAATATGTGACTGGTAAATTTACAGGAGCCTCTTAATAAGAAGGGTTACTCAAATAGAAATGTGATTATTGCCATAGCTTATTTATGTTAGTGAGGGGAAATGAACTAAACAAGTGAGCTCCAACACAAAGTCTTTGCAAAAGAAATTTGCAGGGGTTGCTTTTCAAATGGGTATTAAAAACTGTTATTTTGAGTCAAACCAGCAGCTGTTCTATAGGGGCAAAGAAATTATAAAGCTCTATGGACTGCCTGTGGGCAAAGATATTCCTGAACAATTTAATGATCTTGCTGTTTCCAAAACCTGTGCCTTGTGCATGGTTAGTTTAGGTGGGAAATACAGCATAACCTAGTGGATTTAGCTTGTAAACCTTGTGATTATAATAAGAAAAAACTGCGTATGCAGAAAAGCTCTTTGGGCTTTTTCTGCCCAGTAGTTGTTTTTGGCTGCCTCGCTGGATTCAGCTGTCTGCTTCTCTCCCCAGACCTCACATAATCTCTGCTGCTTGGTCCCTTCTTAGATGACTGCTCTGGCTGAACCCTGTCATTGTTTAGCTGAGAAGAGAGTTCATTCACTCTGCAACAGCTGTAGTAAGCGTGGTCTTGATTACTATGCAAGTAACAACTATTGCAGAGTAAATAGTCAGACACTGGCCTGTGTAAATAAGCAGTCTGTAAACTGGAGTTTGCTTGTGTAGAATTTATCTTTGTTCAGACTCTTTGAAATTCTGTGTTTGAAATATTTTTCTTCTTTCTTTTATTTTTTTTTAAAGCAGTATTGCTTTTTATGCTAGGCACTTCTTTCTCTCTACCTCTTCCATCTCTAGAGCTTGCAGAGAAGAGATCTGTACTTATACTCTTAATAAAATAGAGATTAAGAAGTAAGTACACTTCTCTGGCTGTGGAAATAAAAGCCTATCTTCTCTTTAAACACTGTGTATTAATTTGCCCTCCATACAGCATGGAAAGGCAGGAAATTCTGGGAGCAAGTATCACAGTATTCCTCCTTTCTAATTTCTAAAGGATTAATGTGAAGTGAGAGGGAGGGGCCAGCTGAATTCCCAAATATCCTTTGTTTTTTGAGCTGGAGATGGAGGAGCAGAGGGAAAAAAAAAATCTTCTGGAAGAGTGAAATTCACTGGGGCTAAGGAGAGCAGAGTTTTGGAGCTAGCAGAGACTGACACCTCTCCACAGATGAGTTTGTGGCAGCAGGAAAATACTTTGCCAGGGGTATACTGGTGACTTGTTCAGGTTTGTTTTTTTTCTGGTGCAGTTCTTCTCTACTCTCAAATAGCTGCCCAGGTCCCACAGGTGAAGCAAACTTTTCCCACTGAAACTTTTGTGATTACTAAATATCCCACTGTCTTGCACAAAATTTTCTATGCTATCTGATAGCACTGGTGATGGATGTGAACTGTGTGTCAGTTTTTTGCTTTACATTTTGGGGTGGGGTTTTTTTTCTCATGTTCTTCTGATTTGCAATGAATATGATGGATAGGAAAAGCCATTTAAGGGAAAAATAAGATGTCCTTAGATTAGATGTCTTTGCCAGCTCATCATGACAACAAAAATTAAGGGGTTCAAAAGCCAAGTGTGAGGAGTCCGGGTAGGAGCAGGGTCAGGCCAGTAAAGTCAGGTGGCAACAGAGGTTCTGGGGATAATGAAGCAAGTTTGAGAAACAAGAGTTTGGGAAGCCATTCTTTAGGACACAAGCCAGATGTCCTCCACTGAGCCAAAATGGTGTCAGTACATCTCTGCTTTCAGGTTTTTTTCTGTTTAGCTAAGGAAGCTACCTTATCACTTGAGTGCAGAAGTTGAATGTGTTCTTCTCTATCGGACTCCAGGAGCTAATAATGGGACTACAAAGGAGGGACAATGCAGCTAATTCATTCATTTATTTATAGAGAAAAACTTCACACATTGAAAATCCAGTAAGCCATGTGTGAAAGAGCCCTAGCATCAGCCAGGGATTTTGATGGAGTTTTGACAGACAGGTTCTGGAAGGGCTGGGTGTAAGTGCTGAAGGAACTGCTGCCTCCAGCCTCTCCTCAAAGGAGGGATTGCCAGCCAAGAAACCTCAGCCAATGTGACTGTGCATCTTCCTGCCCCTTGCAAGGTCCCTTCTTATGCTTCTGTTGCAGGGGTTAGTGGTCTCATACAAAGAGAAGTGAGAACATTTTTTGGCTGTGCAAGCAAGATTCAGCAGTTTATCTAGCAAAATTTTCAGAGCATTGGCAATGTGTATAAGCCGACAAAGCTCTTTGAGGCTTGAAAACCTCAAGCCATCAATGCAGTGAGCATTGACACTTCCCAGGTTGGAGAATACTTCTCCTCAACTCACTCTACACTGCATGGTTTATGTAAATGAAAATATTTGCTATTTCTTATTGCAAAGGTTCTGCTCTGCAGCACACTTGAAGTCACTGAACCCCATCATATCCAGACTTCAAGCATGCTGGAGATATTAGAACTGTTTACTGTTAAACATCTATTAAAAGTTAAACTCATCTTCATGAAAGAACTGGGTTATAATTATTGAAAAGGTGTATTCAACAAAAATAGCTGCTGCCAAATCTTTGAGTTGCAGCAAATGCATCCTGTATGTTGGCCTGTGTGTATGTATTATGGTTATTGCACTAACTTCTATAGGTACTGTTTTATTTGTTTATGTTTATTCTCAAAGAAAATTAAAATCATGTAGCTTTCGGTATTAGTATAATCTACTACTCATGATTTTGAAAATAAATTTCCTTTTTTTCTATCCCAAGCTAATGTGGGACAGTATTAAAATGAGATTACCTTGGATGAAAAGAGGCTACACTGCTACTTTCATGAATAAAAGAACTATATAAATGAAATGGTAAAATATACATGGAAAATAAAATTAAGACTATAAATTAAGTACTGAGGAGTTCTTGCCGTGTTGTGGGCAAGTGGTAAAAAAAGGAAAGAGTGTTTAAGGAGCAAATGTAATTTAAATTGCCTCATGTAATTGAACTTTCGACGTGCTTTTACTCATCGTTACTGTGAATAGAATGAGAAGTAACATTTATTCTGTGGAATGAGATCATTCCTGATAGCAAAAGCCCCGATTTTTATTATATTTGATTGTTGTCTCTCTGTTGCAAATAACAGTTATTCTAAAATGTAGTTATTTGATGAAAAAATACAGGTTTTTTTTCATGCAGTGACATAGTTGTTGTTTTACCAGATATTAGATCTGATCATGAAGCAAATTGTGAATCTTTGAGATCTATAGACAGGGATTTGCTTTAGTGTTACGTAGTGCTCTAACCAGGCTTATTTCTTTAATCAACTTATTTACTGAGAATTAGGAAAATTTCTTCAACTTTTCCAACCAAAAGGTTGATTCAGCCTTTGTGTGTCCAAAGTTCATGGTAACTTAGTCTTTTCTTTTTTTGTTGTTTTTTCCCCCATTTTAAAAAAATCTTATTTCATGATGTTTTTTTTTTTTTATTTTACATGTATCCTAATGAAGACTAGGAAAAAAATTAGCTGTTTATTTTTCTATTCCTTTTTTTATTAATAAGGAAAGAGATTCTGTCTTCAGTCAAAAGCATGATATACAGATATGAGGTGAAGTGAATGAAGTTGAAAATAGGAGTTAAGAATCTGATTCACCTGTGTGCCACTTCCACTGAAATCTGCAGTGAAAATTCAGGTGTTTCCAGTGGGAACAGATGGCAATGATTTTTGTTCAGGTGGACAGAAAAGAGACCTAACAGGGAGAGGTAGAAGGCTCCAGACAAGTATCAAGTCCACATAATTCCCATAATCTGCTGAGTTTGAAAGGACCCACAGAGGTCATCAAATCCAACTTCTGGTCCTGCATGGGACACACCAAGTCAGACCATGTGCCTGAGCATGTTGTCTAAATGCTTTTTCATCTCTGTCGGGCTGGTGCTGTGGTCACTTCCCTGGGGATCCCGTTTCAGTGCCCAAACATCTTCTAGGTGAAGAACCACTTCCTGATATCCAACGTAAATCTCCCCTGACACAGCTTCAGGCCATTCCCTTGGGCTCTGTCACTGGTAACCACAGAGAAGAGATCAGTGCCTGCCCCTCCTCTTCCCACCATGAGGAAGCTGTAACTGCAGTGAAATCTCCCCTCAGTCTCCTCCAGACTGAACAGGCCAAGTCACCTCAGTCTCTCCCCACATGGCTTCTCCTCAAGGCCCTTCTTATTCTTCACAGCCCTCCTTTGGATGCTCTCTAATAGCTTAACATGTTGTTCTATTTCTCCCTTGCCCAGCTGCTGATGCTGAGCCTGATGTCCCCCAGAACAAGGCTGGCCAGGTTCCTGGGTGCCAGGGAACTGCTGACCCATGTTCAACTTGCCATCAGCCAGGACCCCAGGTCCCTTTCCATGGCACTGCCTTCCAGCCTCTCATTCCCCAGGGTTGAGAGATCCCAGGGGCAGAATCCAGCACTTTGCCCTATTGAGGTTCACATGGTTGGTGATTGCCCAGTCCTCTGATTCATCAAGGTCTCTCTGCAGGGCCTCTCTGCCTCTGAGGCAGCCAACATATCCTGCCAGGCTTGCGTTGCCCGTGAACTTAGCTAGTATCCCTTCCAGTGCTGCATCCAAGTCATTCATGAAGACGTGGAAGAGTCCACAGCCTGAGATGGAGCCCTGTGTAACCCCCTGGGGACAGGTCACCAGTCTGGTGTCACCCCAATTACTGTGACCCTTTGAGCCTGACCAGTGAGCCAGCTGCTCACCCAACACATCATGTGTTTATCCGGCTGTGTGCTGGACATTTTGTGCAGAAGGATCTTGTGAGAGTCAGCATTGAAAGCATTATTGAAATCCAGAAATGTTGGTTTGCCTTGGTGTGTGTGAGCCACAGGCTGCCGGTCCCAAGTATGTTCAGGAACAGGCATCAGATTTGGATTTAGGAGATCCAGAACCAGATTTTCTTCTTCTGCTATGTGTGTGTCTCCATACCTGCGTACAGTGTATATGAGCTAAAAAGTAACATACCTTTGTGTACATACAAACATTTTCTGCAATGATAAAAGTGTATTCATCTGCCACCTAAAACCCACACAGCGTTTTATGTTTTCAAATTAACTCTACTACCCAAACACTTTCTTCTTGTCAAAGTAAAACGGAGTTTGGATGAGCAAGGATTTGCTCAGTTGAATTTGGCAATTGAACTGGTCCAATGATGGGCTGTAAAAATACCCAGGTTTCATGGGAAGCCTGTTGGATTTCCAGTTAGTCTGAGAAGTGACTTGATGGTTTGTCACATGTACAAGTACATCACAATGTGATAGCTGCTTGGTATTTTCCCATAAACTAATGAAAAGAGTAATTCTTTATCACATTTATTGATGCATGATGCTTATGATGCATTAGATATGCAGCATAATTTGATTTTCAGTATTGTCTTTGTCAAAGTTTGTTCATGATTGCTGGGAATTTTTAAACAATCCTATTTACATAAGACACAAGTGAGAAGTCTCTAAAGGCAAGAGTTGTTCAGGCAGTTCCCTTTTAGAGGGAAAGTGAAGAATCAGCAGCAGACATATGAACCTACTGCTGTTTTTATCTCCTTTTCCTATAATTTTATCATGAGTGTGTATGTTGATTAGGTTTTATCTGGAAGTGATGGTCTTCAGAGGCCAAAATCAGATTTTTCAGTCAGTGACTCTTTGCTCCTTTTATTTTCTTGTAAGCTGAGTGCTCTCCTCTTTGAGGTCATCTCTCTCACCTTAGTGTTTGAGCTTTTAGACCTGCACTGTCCTGGAGAGCATATTTGCTTTTTTTGAGTCCATTCTCTACACCATTGCTTGCAATACAATAAATCCTATTCATTGTACTCCATTGTAATTGGTTGTTGTTGTTGTTGTTAATTACAAGATTGAAAAATGTATATATTTTTTTTCCTTCTTTCTCCAGCATTAAGCACAGAATTCATAAATTGAATTCAAGGCAAATTGAAATACAGGCTTAAAGGATTTTTTTATTTTGTAGGATCTTCGAAATCTCTAGTAAAGGGATGTTCAAAAAATATGTTCAGAATGTCGAACCACTTAAACACCCTTTAAGTGGCCTCCCTGACTTTTTTTTGACCTGCAAGAAGGTATCTTGAATTTAAGATTTTACATTTCAGTGAAAATCTGAGCAAATTCTTGATTTATGGTGTAGTCCAATTCCTTGCCTTTTTGTGCTCTTGCATCCTTGAATATAGGCCATCCAGCTGATGACTGAATGACTGGATGAGAAAATGACTGGGGTATTTTTGCTATCAATAGGGTGACATTGGCTTAGATTTTGTATGCACTTGCTTACTACAAGGTGAAAGTTCAAGGATAAAATATTTCACTCACAGAACAATGAAAAAGAAGTCTCAGTGGTAAAATAAGTCAGCTTCAAGGGGATTTCTGTCATTTGCATCATTACTGAAACTGCAAACGGAAGCAATCCTTTCTGTTTGTGTGTTTTCAGGCATAGTAAAACTGAGTTTTGCAATGTAGAGTTGGGGTTCTTGGGACAGAATGCAGTGCTTGCTGCAGCCAATGTCATTTATTTTGGTATCTAAAATGAATCAAAATCAGTTTTGGAAATCTATCCCAATGCAAAAGGTCCACACTTAGAAGAACAGGAGCTGGGAGCTGTCTGCAGGTCCTTTGCACTGATATGAGGTCTGGAACTAAGGCTGTGTCTTTGTGTTACTGAGAGGTAAGGCTCAGTATTGGTAGCTGGAGCTCAGCTGGCACATTTGTGTTGGCTGTGAAGGTTGTTTTTTTTTTTAATTTTATTTTGATTAAGGCTGCTGATAAGAGCAGCTGAAGAGAAGCAGCATATGGATATATTTATCCTTCAATCAGCCATGCCTCACATGTGAAAAGCCAGGCCTGACTGATGCTACAAGTCTGGTGATACCAATATACCTTGTGAATTGCACCATGGTTCTCTAGTCTTTTACACCCTCAGTGTGGTGTTGGTGGCATGAGGAGACACTCACTGAAGTGTGTGTGCAAGGCCAATATGTACCAGAGCACTTGTGTGATTTACAGCATAAGAAAGTCACACCTTGTGTCTGCATTTCAATTATTTCAGTGTTTTCTTCATTCCGGCTGTGTGGTGTTTAGTGCTGTGGCCTGTATTACGGCTAGATATTCGCATGGGGCTGGTTTCCATCCTGTGTCACACTGTAGCAGAGTTGAGAGATACAGACCAGATCTACCTCTCTAGTGACAGCAACAAAAGCTGTGGTGTATTGTTTCTTCTATAAAAACAAAACTTTGTTGATGAAACATACTCACATTCATTATAGAGGTGTATGCAGGATAATATGACTATAATTGATCTGTGCCTTGTTGTCTGTACAAATACTTATGGTATCGGAATTTGGGTAGTTATATAATAAAATTTTTGTCTTGGAATACAGTAAGAAAGAAACCCCACACTGTATGTAAGCTCTGACCAGTACTTTGTATTGAAAGCAACAGTTAAACTGCTAGTGTTTGAGAGAAAAGAAGGGGAGCTTTAGTGATTAAATACTGAGTAGGGGATGTATTATGTACTTTATGAGAATCTCATAACATTTGCTGTTGTGCAAACAACTGTTTGGTTATGCTCTCCTGTAATTGCTTTCTGTTTCTCTACGTGGCTTTCAAAGACTCAGTAATTGGCATCCTCTTCTTTGGGATCTTGCTGGGTATGCTGTTTCTAGACTAAAACAAATAACTGAGGGGCTGACCTCCCATGATCTTCAAAGATGTAATAATTATTTTCTTCTTCAGTTTGTGTTGGCTATTCTTTGTTCTGCTTTCTTAAATTGCTATCATACTTAATTAAATTCTCCTGTTGTCATACCAGCAATTTTAATTGGATGTGATAGTCTTGGTTACTGCTTATCCTTCCTCCCTGCTTTTATAGCCTCACTATAAACATCTCTGTTGTGTTCCTCTTGAGAGACAAATGTCTTCCCAAGGAGAGTAAATTGCTTCAACCAGCCAAACAGAGTAAATAAATTTTAAAAAAAAGAAAGCAAGCAAGCACATTAATGCAACAAAGCTATTACGCACACATTGGTAGAGACAGACAGTGTATTAAAGTGTGTATTTTCTACATAACTGAGAGTGGCTGATTCTTGTGTTATAAAAAGCCTACTCTGAACATCTGCAAAACTAATATGCAGTTGATTGCCATGGGATGAGTGTCTCTTTGAAATAAAATGACAGCTAGAGAGGATTAGTTTATAGTGGAGATAAGATCTGACAAAACTATTTCTAATCCAATCCTTTCTCCAAAGCGATGTTGTCTGATTGGCAGGACTGTTCTGCCTCCTTCCTTCTCACCAGAAGAGAGAGGTATAGTCATTGCATTAGTTTATCGTGCTTTCCAGAAAATATAACGGATTTCATAGCTACCATGAAAATTCAGTGTTGAACATTTTTAACCCCAAAACACAGTTAATTTACTCACAATCAATTATTATATAAAAGTTTGTCCTTCAGTTAAACTGAAATGAAAACTAATAGCCATTATTTCTTCTGATAACATTCCTTGTGACACTGAAGA
Organism: Melospiza georgiana; assembly: GCF_028018845.1. Classification (NCBI taxonomy): domain Eukaryota; kingdom Metazoa; phylum Chordata; class Aves; order Passeriformes; family Passerellidae; genus Melospiza; species Melospiza georgiana. Next base: position 23,560,738 of record NC_080434.1, on the reverse strand, counting down.
AGCTCTCAGTTTGTCTGAAGTAAAGGTTAAAGTTCATACACTATCACTCCTTTCACAGTTTGCTAGGAGTTTCCTTGTGAAGTTTTGCTGAGCAAGATCTCCCATGTTTTTTCTCCTTTTTTTCAGATTGTGTGTGGTAGTTTTATTATGGCTGTAATGCTTTTGCCCCATATACTTGTGATCCTTGTGTCAAAACAAATTCTTTCCTTTAACATTTGGTAAACCAGATTAGATAATTATCTGTAAATAGATTAACAGCATGTTAAAAAAAATGCTTGGTCCACCACTAAAAAGAATGGCTACAATGATGGGTACCTGATTCAGGTTGCTTTTGTAGACACTTCATAATCAGCAGTAATATTTTTGAAGACTGTTTTAAGAGAATTTATTCTATTTTGGAAGCACTTAACCAGCTAGCTGATTTTATGGTTTCTACAGTTTCAACAGGAGTTGGGGACTGCTGATGTCAAGAGCTAATTTTAGATTTACACATTAAAAGTTTCTCACCTCCCCACATAATTTTTCCCTAGTTAGGACTTTTGCTATTTAGCTTATTTTTAAATAATTTTTAAAGATTCAGGAGTTTTTTGTACCAGATGTTCTTTTTCTAAATGGAATATTAAATAGTGCTGCGATTCATCTGTGAAGTTCCATAAATGGAAGTAACAGCTGCTTCTGCTGATTGTGAGAATAGGTGTAAAAAGTATCACTTTGAGTTTGTAAAAACGTGCTTTCTACTGGTTTCCTGGGTCGTCCTCAGCAAGGACCCTCTCTTTAAATAAGAGCCCTGTGCTTGCTTAGGAGCTTCACTTGTTTTGTCTCCTCTTACAAGTGACCAGGCAGTCATGCTGAGAAGGATTAGGGGTGCTGAGGTTGGACATGATCCAGCCATGTGCATTCACAGCCCAGGATGGGCCACACATCCAGCTGTGGATGCCCCATCCTTGGAAGTGTTCCAAACCAAGCTGGGGCTCTGAGCAGCTTGGTCTAGTGAAAGGTATCCCTGCCTGTGGTAGGGGAGCTGGAACTAGATCATCTTTAAGGTCCCTTCCAACCCAGACCTTTCAGAGAATTGCTGAGAAAGGGAATCAACATTTGAACATCTGTTTTTAGATCGATAAATATTTTGATCTTACAGAAATTCCTGTATTTCAGAGCAAATAAAGAATCACAGAATGGATCAGGTTGGAAGGAACCTCTAGAGGTTATCTAGCCCAACCTCCCTGGTCAACTGGAGTCCATTAGACATGTTATTCAGGATTATGTCCAGATGCCTTTTGACTGTCTGCAGACAGGGAGACTCCATGACCTCTCCAGGCAACCTATTCCAGAGTTCAGCCGCCCTCACAGCAAAAAAATTCTTCGTCATCTTCAACAAGGAGCAGCAGGAGTTTATGCTGTCAGCACAAATTAATTTAAAAAATAGTTGCTACACATGAACATTAGAGGAGGAAAAGGAAATTAGCAAGATCATAGTATTGCCCTGCTGTGTTAAAAGATGAAAATAATCTGTTTTGTTTGGTCTCTTGTTCTTTATCTGGCTTCTGAGCCAGTATTACTTAAAAGTTAGATGGACACAAATTCAGAAGAGATGAAATGAGGAGATAGATTTTGTCAACCTGCTTTAGGAATTCAGCAAACAAAGTTGCCTTTAAGAATGCTTTGCAGAAGATGTTTATTTGGTTATAAAGGCACCAAGAGCAAAGGCTCATTTTAACCCATCCTCAGGTAGCTGGAGACAGGCCAAAAGAAGGCATTGAGGCAGGGCCTTAGCTTTGGGAAGTAGACTGATCATGGGACTGGGTATTTCTTAATAGGACTTATAGTGGAAAAATTTCCATAGGTTATTGCATATGTTATTCACTGGTTTTGCCTTGGACAAGAAGTGAGGTGTGCTTGGGGGAAAGCAGAGGAAAGAAAAAGGGAAGAAGTTGTTTCAAGTTTTCTCCAGATTCAATTAAGCAATGATGAAAGCACCTTCCCACAAACTCTAATTTAAAGAGAGACCAGCAAAAATAACATGCTTGGCATTTTTAAATGCTCTGAGAAATGAAAGGTTTTTATGTACAATATCCTTAAAACATTTTCATTTCCTGGAGATGTATGTTGTGTTGAAATTTTCCTCTCTCAGGAGAGAGTTGCTGTTAGGTCTACAGAATACCTTTTTCATATCCCCTGCTAGTTCTTAGTTCACCCTCATGGTAGTGATGTAAATGCAGGTCTGATTTATGATTCTTTGATTTATTTTTTTTAACATTTTGCCTTAATTTCAACGGGGGAAATTAGTAGTATTTATTATAAATAAAACCATGTTTTATTTATATACTGTGTCATGTATATTTATCTAACACATGTCTAAGCCAAAAATTATGCTTGTAGAACAGAAATCAGATTAGTAGTGTGCTGGTGTAAAATCAGTATTCAAAGAATAAAACCTGTGGTTTCTATTCTGTAAATTACTTAAATGTTAGTAAAACTTCATTGACTTTAAGATATCAGATCCTGACTGAAGCCAACTAATAGGTTTTTTCCATTAAAATTTTTCCATTTTCTTCTGGTCTGTGCTTCTGAGATAGGCAGGCAGATTACCTGAGGGCCTCGACTCCGAAACATATTTCACAGAATTTCAAAGCTCTGGCACTTCATTCCAAGTTGGAATAAAACCAGATTTTCAAACATCTACATCCTCTGCAGAGTTATATGACCTTTCTTTTCATTCTGCTTTTCTCCTGACTAGCTTTCAAACTTAGTTCCAAGCCAAGCTCTTTGCATTTCAGCCTGTTGTACTGCGGTCATGGGTCTTCCAGCACAGAGAGAACATCACTGTCTTTGCTGTGAAGGCATTTAGGTATGCACACTGCCAGCTGCTAAGGTTGGACTGTAGGTACTTTTTCATTGTCCATTTAATCAATCTTCATTTTACTCTTGTTTAGGAAGTGGCTTCCAGCCTGCCATTACTGAGGATCCTAATGAGGCTTGCAGCAGAGAGTGCAAGCACACTGTCAAACCAGTGCTCAGAGGGGACACACAGAGCTGAGTGCTGGCCTCGAGCTGGCTGACAGACTCATGCAGGCTGAGGTGCACATTGAACAAGGGAGGAGGCAGAACAGGGTGAGGGAACTCATAATGTGCTGCCACTTTCCCATCAGAGCTGTCTGATCACACCTGAAGCGTGTGAAAAGACAAAACGCCTCAGACTGTATTCCCTAGCTTTGCCATTGCTTGTGGAGATGGAGATTTGAGGCTTGGTATTTATTTTCAGAAAACAGTATTGAGAAAACATGTGATTGCATTTGTTTTAAAATTCGAATTTAATCTTGTATTGTCATGTCTGTTCACTGTCCTGGTTATATCAAAAAACTAAATCAAAGGCTTTACTGTATATTGTCTGTCAGTGCAGTGACTTTCCCTGAGGTGTAACTGTTCCTGTTTGCTCAAGGAATGTTTTGTTGTGTTTGTACAATGCTAAAAAAGGTGCACACTCTCCAGGTTTTTGATACTTCTAATGTATGTTATAAAAAGTAGAGAAAAGGGTTTTGTCTCAAGGGCATAATGCATTCGCTTGGGATAAGAGGAATAGAGACCTAGAATTCCCCTGTGAGAAAGCACTGGAGCTGCTTTCAGGTCTGACAAATGCTTTGTTTAGATTGTGAAATAAATTCGACAGGATTAAATTTGTTGGGTTGAAAAATACCAATATGTAGTGTAGGGTGAGAAATACAATTTTTAGCCTGGTACAAATGTGCATCCCCTCACAGGAATTACAGGTAATATAACTTGATGAGAAATGCTGCTTTTCTGATTGAGCTACCCTGATGCAGAAAGAATTGAGAAAGTGGAAAGAGTCAATGAGTACCAAGGAAAATTAATAATTGTTGAGGATCAAATAAAGTGAAAAGATTCAAAATAAATGTGTTTCCACAGTTTGCTTGCATTCACAACACTTGATATAGTTTATACTTCAATAGAAACCATAGAGTTTCCACTTTAAAAACATTTTTTTCTTCTGTCTGCTCTTCTGTATATATTTACCTCTTTTTTTTTTTCCCAAGGTAAGTGTAGTATACTGATTTTTCCTTTTACACAATATTTTATGAAAGTCCTTTCATATTTACCCTGGTAAATCTTCCATTAACAAGATTCTTGAGATGCCCTGCTTATCAGTTTTTACTTAAAATTAGATGTATCATTTCATCCTTCTTGCCTTGCAGTCTTTGTAAGATTGCCATGAGAACAAACATATGCTATGGCTATGGTCTTTTTCCTTTTAAAGTTTTTTGTTAATCTCTCAGGACTACAGGGTTTGTAAAGCTCCAGGCAGTTTATTTGTCTTCATCTCTTAACAGTGGCGTCATTTGCAGACTCTCAGTCTTAAGTGATTACTGTGGGATTCCCTGATGTTTTGGATGGATCCCTGTCTGCACATTGCTGCCTTCTCTCCACATGTTGCTGGTGCTCAAATGGACCCCAGCCAGCAGCTTTCCCTCTCCGTGGGGGCCATCAGCCACTGTCAGAGGGAAAATCTGCATGCAACTCCCACTTATTTGCTATCTGACTAAAACATTTTTCATGAGGGCTTTGTGCTTTTCATGGGGTGGCTGAGTTGGGTTCTCATTTTATATGATGATCTGATGTTCACACAAAGTCCCATTTGCACTTTGGGGGTTTTTAACCTTGCCAGGAGTTAATGCTTTGATGACTTAAGATGTCCTTCCTCCTTTAGCTTAGTTTAGTTTACTTTTTTCATTATTTTGTATCCAGTTCAGTCAATCTGACTTCAAGTCAAAGTCCTTAGGATTTGAAGATGATGAGCTCTTTGGCTTCTGTACACATTTCTTGCTTGCTTGAGGCAGTCACACCTACTGCACTCAGTAATATGAAACTGGAACTTTTAGCTTCTGGTTGCTTGAAAATTTTTGGTTTTCTTTGTTCCACCTCTAAAATTTGAGGTTTGTTTTCATATACCCCAAATCAAGACATAGAAGCCCATAGCTCCTCACAGCCCATAGTTTATTTCCATTGCAGTCTGCTTCTCCTTTTCCATGCTCACTTATGCTCATTCTGCAGTTTGCTTAGTCTGGCACCTCTTCTTCTCAAGGGTTTTGCTTCTTGTTCTGATGGGTTTGGCAATTTTGGTTTAACATTATGTGATATACAAAATACCAGATTTTCAGAAAATGCAGCACTTAGTGGTGATAATTTACTCTGATGAAGATGACGCATGATGAATTTAAGACAAATAGAGCATGAGATGTTTCTCATAAGAGCATTTTTCACACTAAAGAATATTTGTGCAAATCAACAGCATTTTTCTACTTTTACTCAATTAGTGGGGTTTTTTTCCCACAAAACACTTCACTGTTTCTTTTTGTATTATTTTTAACTGATTTTCCTAGAGGTCCTAATTTTTTCAAGGACCTTTTTTCCATGATATCTGTAGGGTGGATTTGTTTGACACACCTCATTGCTGTTAATATCTTTTGCTCCGTGTGTAGCATTTGATTCTTCTTTCACATTTGTGCGTATTCTGCCCAAAGATGTTCCATTTTCTCTATATTGATGATATTTATTATGTTTTGCCATACTGGTAATTCCATGGATTGAAGTTCTCTGTTTATTAATGGTGACAGAGGTATAAATATATTCACATAATCTCTTCCCTTCAGGATAATTTAGGATGGACAAGGAAGTTCTTTTCTTACTGATATTTGCATGGCAATAGTTACCAGTCAACAAAATTTATCAACATCAGTAAATCCTTGTCTCTGAGAGGTTGCTACGGTAAGTTTATTAATTGAATAGTTCTTACCCAAGCTTTCATCCTATGGATGACTCTCACAGTAGGGATGCTGGTGATTTGCAGTTGGGCATAATTATTTCCTGCTGTCTTCTCTAAGTCTGTAATGTCTGGAAAATTATGTTTGGGAACATAAATTCATAATCTGCTCTGTACTAATGACTGCTGATTGCTCTTTCTGGATGTTCATGCAACTTAAACGTGCTCCCTGTCTTTCAGACATCTGTTCAATGTCTAATCACCTAAACTTAAGCAAGCTTTAACCTTTATTTGTTTAATTATTCTGGCCAAGCTGCTATATTTTCATCCATTCCTTAATGCTCAATTTTCCCTTTTCTCTGGGTCTTCATATCTGCCCAGCATTTCAAAATAGCTGATTCTGTTTAGGAAGTAACTTTCAGGTGCAGAATTTCTCAATAAAAGGTGCACAGCTAAAATGTGTTGCAATTGTAAAATCTCTTTCTCTGCTCTTGATAAATACAATCTCACATAGTTTGAAGCTATTCAAAATACTGATGAAATGTCTTCTAGCTTGTTGGTCTCCCTCTTCTTGAGTCTGCCTTCTTAGTGGTGTAGAATACAAAGCTTTTGTTTTTTCCCAGAGCCCTTTTTGAAATACTGAATGTTGCTTTTTTTGAATTTTAAATGGTGTTCAGATGTCAGCTCTTGTTTGCTTTGCCCATCTATTATTGTTCACTGCTTTCTTCTGAGTGATCTCGCTTCTTCGATGATTTTCCCTTGCACATGGAAAGAGCACATTACTAATTCACACTTAACCAATTCATTATCCTGCCTCTGACCTTTCCTCCAAACTCTTTTGTCACCTCTCCTATGATTAACTTGACAATGTACAGGCAGCTGTTAAGCTGAGACAACTGCCTACTGAGGTGACTAATATTCCCTTTCATCTTTGTTCCTCTTTCTCCTCTCTACCTGTCACTCTGTCTACCTACTTAACTGATCTGTCTTGTAGTTACCCTTCAGATACCAACTTTCAGAAGGCAGGATCTTCTCTCACCTTTGTCCATGTGCCCAGTGGGTTTTGACCCACAGGACTTCCTTGTGGAATGTGCAATGCTGTTAAGGATTTATTTGTGCTGAGGTCCCACACTCTCAGAATTTCCTGTCTGCTGTGGCTTCCCCCTTCCCCCTTGCGTGTTGTAGCACCTCTGTGCCAACTGTTTCACTTGTTCAACTGTTTGCTTAGTTGTGAAATATTTGCTTTACTCACATGATTCTATGATTCTAACCCCACTTTTCATGCAGGGTAGCTACAAGGTTTCTTTCCATTAACAGTCTTCCAATAAATGTAATGCCTTTTTTACTGCATCTGTGTAGCCATTAAAACTTGAAATATCAAGTGTGTTTCTTGAAGTCATAAAGCCATGATATAATATTATTTGGCTTTAGTATTAATTGGTCAGTACAGCAAGCTGTTAAAATGGGTATAAAAGTCACAGACTAAATTATTACTGAAACTCTTATAAATAAACTTGATAATCAAAAAACATATGTGTGACATAAAATATGACAAATACCCTTGCAGTTAAAATGCAAGGGAATTCCAATGTAACTAGATGAAATTATTTTACAACTGTGAAGGAAGAATGAGGTTTCAGTTCTCATAGTTCATTCATTCAGAGATTTTGTAACATAAATTACGATGTCTGGAGGAGCTGAGTAGCTCTGCATGCATAAGTGCAGTTGTACTGACTGCATCCACAACTTGCATGCTTTGTAATGTACTAAGGTTTTATTTCCTTGTCTCTTACTTCATTGATACCTGACCTGCTCACATCTTCTTGCCTTCCAAGAGCATACACTGTCAATTTTGTTCCTGCTGGTATTTCAGTGTTTGTGGACTAGTCCTTCTGCATGCTCACTTGCACTAGGTACTGTAAAAGCAAAGGAAGGATAAAACACCTCTGCTCTAAGACTTAGTTCAATATTCAGTCTAAATCAGGGTTTGTTTTATTTATATTCATCTGAGCATCATATCTAGATTTAAATTGTTATTAAATGTGTCTGTGTCCTAATATAATTTCTTGTGCTGTTTTACAGCCATATTCATTCAGGTGAAAAATTGTTGTCCAGATCTTCTTTCTATACATTGTGATTACTGAAATGAAAAAAAAACCAAAGTCCATAAACACTTGTTGGAAATAAATCTTAGGTGTTTTTCATAAACACAGCTATTGTGGAGAGTTTCTTAAGTCATTGGTAAAAGTAACAACATCCAATTTTCTGCAGTTTGAGCACATTGGCTTTTTTCTGTTGTTTGTCTCCTACAGATAGTTGCATACATTTTGATTTATCTAGTGCAACGTTACCTCCACAGTTGGTCTTCCGTGTAATACATTCTCTGGAAAGAGAAATTAGCCTTTTGTGCTCTCCCTTTTAACATTCTCCAAAAATGAGTGTGTCCTTCAATATTTGTATATTCCTCTAAAGAAAAAGCAGTGTTTCTCTGGCTCTAAGGCTGTGGTTTCTTTTCTCTTTGATCCCAGAGGAATTATGTTTGACATTCCCAGTTTTGGTAATGATGGAGCCACAAATCTTTCATTTTTAAAGATCAAATTATCCATAGCAATTAGTTCCTTGTAGAATGTCAGGGACACTGTTTTGTGTGACAGATGGATAAATATTTTCCCTTGGTTAACCAAGAAAAAATGTTTCTGGCAGTATGGAATGCTAGAACATCAGTTAATTACAGTCTTTAAACACTTTTGAGACATATATTTATTTCATATTTGTTAAACCTGCTATACTGTTTCCATCCAATGAACTGGGACTGTCATAGCAAGAAGGCAGGAAAAATTTTCAGAAATAGTAAGATGTTAAAGGACCGTGGGTATCACTGAAATGTGACAGGCATTTCTCCTTGTAAACTTGAGCAGTGCTGAAGTAGACTGACCATCTCAAATACAAAAGTCACTCTAGGGGAGATCAGAGGTGGTTGTCAGTGTCACAAGCCACTGGACATGATATGCCAAAGCAGATTTTCTCTCACACTGCAGTTTCCACTAGTGCAGCAGAATGTTTTCCATTTTTGTAAACAAATTATTTTCTTATATGCACACATAATCCCCAAACAGCTTATCTGTAATTATGGAATTATTTTCAAGGAATGCACCTTTCTTTTCAGTAGCAATTAAGTGCTTTCAAGTTATATCATTCTTGATAATGTTAAAGCAGTTTCTTTTTTTAAGTAGGACAGTACATTCTGAAATTAATGCATCAATTAAAAACTTTAGTAATACCAAGCCATATATAACAAAAGGGAGAGAGACCAATGTAAGCCTGTCAAGTTCAGGTAGCATGTGTGGCTTCAAAATAGGCTGGCTCTTGACCAAAAAAATATTTCTCTCAAGGGCAAGGCTGTGAACTGACTTAGCTAGAGGTGCTCCCACACTGCTCATTGACAAGAGATCACACAGTCCTTTCCCTGCTGCAAACCTGAAGCTGTGTTAACATATGCCCATTCACACTGAAGAGGTGACTGCTATTTCTGGCACTAGTTTGTGCCTGTCAGTGTCTGACACAGGCAGCCCTTAAGCTGAGGAGGTTATTCAGACAGTGCCCATCTTTTGGAGAGAAACAGAGTTTGGGGTATTGTGCCCTGTGACACTTGAACTGCTTTTGTTACGTGTCTAAGCACAAGCTTGGCAAAGGTTTTCATTTTACATAGTGATTTCACAATGTTTGTCTCTTTTTAAATGTCTGAATTTCCAATAGGAAAATATCTTTTTTTTGCCTAGTGGCAATATTCCTTGTCCTTTCATTATTTTTAGTAAAATCACTATCTGTATCCTTGGCTTTTTACATTTTCAAAGCACTTCACAAACATTGGTATTTTAACTAAGAAATCCAGTGTTTGCATTGCTGTCCTTGCAGCTTTCTTGCGGTATAATGGAAACTGATTTTAGAGACAATGGCCAAAAGAGTAAAAAGAGAGCAAGAACAAGTGACATATCCACTTAGAAAATGAGAAGTTCATTTTAAAAGCAGCAAACATGACATTCTCATTGTTTCAAATATGTTAGTACAGAGTTGTATCAAATTACCTTGTCTTGCTAATTGAACCAGTAAAAAAGACCTCACGATTACAGCAGTAAATTGTTCCCATTATCTTGTATTAGACACATATAATCTCTAGGCTGGAGCTCAGACTTTCTAATTTTGTTTTTTTAACTGCTGCAGAGTGGATTTGGGGAACAATTAAATGAAAATGTCTTTTCAATTTTTCAGAGTTGGTTTGTCTTTATAAGTCTGGCATGATATCGAAGAGAGCTTTGCACATAAGTTTGTTTGAAATACTTATGGAGGAGGTTACTCTGGCAGGTCTCAGGCTGTATGTGGTATTTCATAGAGACATTCCTGCAGTTTTCTTTGCTGAAGCACATTGCTCATTGCTTGTCACTAAGTTGCATCTCTTGTTTATTTTTTATGCTTAGATACCAAATGCAAACATACACAGTCTAAATAGTAAGAAAATGTAAAATGGTGTCTGTTTTGCATAATGTAGATTAGAACTAGCTCATAAATGAGTTTATTTGAATTCTAATAATTGTACTTTGCCCTTCATAAAAATATACTGCAACATAATTAAAATTTGCTAAGTCAAACATGACACTTAAGGAAGTATTGAAGTGTGTGTCCCTGAGATCAGGTCTACTGCTCTGAGACGTGTCATGTGAGAGAAAGTCAGAAATATTACGATTGGTTCAAGTTGTACAGCAAAAGTATGGACACTCAAATTTACCATCAAAATTAATAAACCTATGAGAATGAGGCATCAAATGACCACTGAAGTTGGGAATTTACCAGTAAGTGCTTGGGGTTCTTAGAAGAATCTGTTCCTCACAGTTGGAAATTATGAAGACCTCTGTCTCACTCATATAATTTTATGTACATTATTTGTAATTAGTTTAGAAAAGATTTAGAGCTGTAAGAAAAGACTCATTATAAAATGTCAGACACAATTAATTCAACAAGCTTTTACTTGGCAATAGGAAAATCAAGACAGGTCATGCTTTTAATTTCAGAATCAAAAACAGGACAAAGTATATTCCTTCATATATTTGACTCAGAGAGCAATGGGGTTTCCAGTATCACTGTTATCAGTCCTTAAGGTAACTGCTAGTCTACAATGCAGACAAGGAATTAAGCTTTGAATCTAAATTTAGATACCCATGGTTGGCTCCTGACATTATGAAATGGAAATACTCCGTTAAGCTATTCATATAGATTGGACTAAATCATCTACTTTCAGAATCTCAAATGACTTGAGATGCATGCCAACATCCAGTTTAAATTCTCAAGCATTTTGAACATTAAAAGTGTTATTAAATCTATATTGCTGCCTGAAAATCTATCACTGACAAGTAGGGAGTGCTAATTTTTTCCTCAGGAGAAATTTATATGATGTAGACCTTTTGGAATCCCAGCAGGTGGGTTAGTGCTTAGGTAATGCTGTAACTACACTCTTAAAAATGTTGCTTTATGGTACAATATTCTAATGCCCATAGAAAATCACATGTGCATTAGGTATCTCTGAAATATATTCATGTGTTTTATTTGGTGTATCTAATTCTTTTAAATATATCATACATATATGTTATATTAATGAGACAATCACCGCCTGAAAATTCAAGTAATGTGGGTATGAAATCCAAGGGTTAACAACTCTCAAGCCAGAAGGACAGATGTTCAAACTTCCACTGTTTGAACAGTAGAAGAGATGGCAGAGATTGGAGAGACAAAAAATGCTCCTCAAATAATTATAGGCAAGTTCAGCTATCTGCATTATAAATTACTCATTCAGAATATCTGACAGTTCTATTGCATGTTTAAGTGTATATAAAGAAGCTAAAATTTTCAGCTTTTGTAGTAAAAGTACTTGATCAGAAGAGATAATTCTTGAGACCTCTGAATTTTAATGAGCTGCAGTGAAAAGCCAGCATTTGAAAGTTTATTTTGGAATGTAAAGTTCAGGAAAAAATGCTTCTGAAGCATTTTCTTCTCAAGATGCTTAAACATAACTATAAATACAATATAATAATAACTATAATAATAATAATGAGAAAAATAACAATGATAATTTTCAGGCATAAAATCATAAATCCATAACAATACCAATATCAAGAAATTCGAATGTGGCTGAAATGAGAAAGTAAAATAAAATTGTCCTGGAATTTCACTAGAGAGAACATATTACAACTAGCACATTCTCATATAACTGTGAGCTCACACACAGGGACCAATTTTTGCAGTGCAGGTGAAAGGTTTGACTTTGTCCTTGGGGTGGGAAGTTGGTAACAGATGAATTTCCAGTAGGTTGTGCCTATGGAATACATTTTAGGCAGACACAAGCTTTCTTTGTCCACAGTTGGAGTGGGTAGGAAATTAGCCAAGTTCAGATGTTACAATGCTGAGCATCATTTAATTACCTCTGCTGACAGGAAGCTTTATATTAATATGGAGTTGTGCTTCTCCTGACTTTCATTCAGGTCTGTGCGTGGGTGGAAACAGCTCATATTTTATTATTTGTTCATAATGTGTTGTGCAAATGCAAACCCAGAAATGAATGAAAGTAGCATTTGGAATTACTGCTGGAGTGCACGTGGCTTTGGGTTACTGGTGTTGTGATCAGATTAAATGGATGGTTGAATAGTTATGTTATTTTTCAAGAGGTAAAATTTAATCACTATTCCTCCAGGATTTTAAATATTTCTTCTGGGTACAAGAAGTATATTTATAATGGGAATTTCAGTGGCATTTCTTAGGAGTAGAACAATTTATAAGTCTTGATTTTTATAATACATATTCATCCATATTTACAGAAAAGATTGTAGTCTTGGGAGGTAGTTTTTTATAAGAGAATGTACATTTCCTCATTTGGTTCCTGTTTTTAAAATTATTTTTGAATATGTTCTAAAGCTATTCTCAGGAGATTTTTTTTATCATCTTAAGAGCCATGATCTACTGTTCTCATCTCTTTGTTGGACATACATGCTTCTCCTTTTTTTTTCTTGACTTTTAAATATTAATATTTTAAAGAGAGACATTTGGAGGAGAGGAGGAAGGTCACAAACTATTCAACAAAGCTTAGGAAAACACCAAATCAGTTTCAAGGCTTCAGAGAACACAAACCATGCCCTATAGTTTAGGCCTTTAAAATTATAAAGTAGGTAAATTGGATTTTCATGGAAATTTCACAGAAGGCTCATATTTCCAAACACCAATATAATGTCTGAGTAGAGGTGAAATCCACATGAGATTTGCGGACTTGAAAATTCAGCACTTTCATTTTATGCCATTGAGGAAAAAAAACTAGGTTTTTTTTTCATATTTCATAAATAGCAGAATGAAATTTTACCCTCTGTTGACTGGCAATACCTTGCTTTCACCAGGATGAAGCCATTAGAGCTACATTATAACTGTGCTGCATTTCAGGGTCTGCTGATGTTTCCATTTACAAGACCTGTCTTGCAGACTTAGATAAAACCAGAAGTTCAAATTTATTTCCAAGGAAATTGAAAATTTCTATTATCATGAAAACAGGGGATTTTAATAGTGAAATAGAAAAAAGAAACCTTGAAAGTATTTGATAACTTTTTTTATTCATTGTAGGGGACAGTAATAAAGTTAATACTCTTATGCCTGCTAAGTAGTTGATCTCTAAAGGTGGCCAAGTCTCTTCACTCCTTGCCACAGTTTCACCTTTTGGAGATTCAAATATTTGGGAAAGGATCCTTTTGCTATGGATTTTAGCCTCTTAGCTTGGTTGAGCCCAGTAAGATGACCTAATAACAAAGTTATTACGTGTCATGAAATGCAGGAGCAGGCTTCTGTTTTCAAGGGTAATTGAAGGTGTGGAAGGTAGATTGATCTTAAATGACATTTGCTTGAGTCATTTCAAATTGGGCTGTATCCAAACCCATCAAAGACAAGACCCTCAGCTGCCTCTCAGCCTGAATAAGCTGTGTTGACATAGGTGACTTACCCCATTTTTGTTATGCAGAGGAAACCAGAACAAGATTAATGCTGAACCTGTTTTACATTCCAGCAAAGTGTCCTCGTCTTACATTTCACTTTCAGGCGTTTGAATAATACAAACAGGAAATATAATTGGTCTCGTGATGGCTTATCTGACTCCTTTTTCTCATGCAGTTTTGAAGATTTCTGCTTCAAATGAGGCAATTTACTGATACACAATCTTCATCACTTCAGATACCTAAACAGTATTTAGAACAGTCAGGAAAAAAGCAACTGCTTAAGCTCTATAGACAGAACTTTGTGGTCCAAATGCACCTGTAATTTTTTCTTCTAGCCAGAGGACAGTACAATTCATTTGTTGCTTTGAAAGTTACTAAATAGCTGCTTTAACGGGTTTAAATCAACACTGTAATTTAGGAACTTTTCTAGCATCTTAACAAACTCCCAGAGGAAAGGCTCATTAGCCTAGTGTCTGAAATTGATTTTCTAAAATGTACAGCATTTGAAATATTTACTTGGTGATTCAGGCTGGAATGCTACAGAAATGAAGGTGTTTTGCTGTAATGTGTTCTACAGGCTAGAGAGTGAGAAAAGAAGTCCAGCACTGCCATGGAAGGGTCCCTTCCAATTTTTTTTGCTTCCTTTCCTCTTGATTAGCATGGCTTCTACACTATAGAGCAAGTACAAAATTGGGAGAAATTGGTCCTTAAGCTCTGTCGTGGCAGTTCTTCTGTGTTCCCACTTCTGGTTTTGTACAGGTAGAACACAGGGCTCATGCTCCTATAAGCAATTGAAAGGTCATCTCAGAAACAGCAGTGAGTAGAAGATGGAGAGCTGCCTTTTTGGTAGAGGTCTAGTGTTTTAGAGGAAACCTGAGTGCCTGGCAGTGGCAGTGCTGGCAGCTCACTGTTTTTCTGTGTAATGCTGTTTCCATCCTAAGAAAATGCTGATGTGCAGCACCGCAAAGTCCAGGTGAAGGAAAGCCCTGCCGTGCCTTTAGATGGCTGCTTACAGTGAAGAGCTAAGCAGGCAGGGAAAGGTCTCCCCTCCCTTTTATCTGATTGTAGTGAGCACAGCTGGCTACAATAAATGGTCATGACATGCTCAGACACTGGAAATGAGCCTGGCATGGGTAGAAGATTGCCTGCTGTCCTTGCCTGAACAACAGATGAAGACACTCCCAGTAAGTTATCACTTTTGAAGGGTTCTCTTTTTTTTGTTTGTTTTGTTGTATGTAGTTTAGGAGAGGGGGATAACTTAGACTAGGAATTAAAACAGTCCTTTTTTCTTACTGATGTCAAGTACTCTGGATAAGCTTTTAGAATTTCCTCCTGTCTTTTATACTATCAAAGGAAAGGTCATGCTATTGCCACTGTGCACATTAAAGGGGGAGGAGAAGGAAGTGCAGAGGTCCTTCTTTCTTCTTTTATCCAGGCTGTGTTTAAGGAGCAGAGGTCTCTGAGCTGAAATAGTCCCTTTAGGATGAGTCCTATGCTTGCATTCTTTCTTCTCTATCTCTCCTGTTCTCCATTCTCTTCATTAGCAGATTGCCTAATCTGGGTGTTCATGGTGGGTAATATCATGAACTTCTGTTTTTCTGCTGCTTCTAGCAAGTCTAGTTAAGCAAAAGTAAAAAATCTGAGTGGTTATGCACTTTATTTCTCAGTGTAATCAGAATTGCTACCATTATTGCTATTGTTTACATACTAAATATCCTGAACAAATCCTGTGAACTGGCAGTGAATGTCACACAAAGAAGTTTTCACTGATAATACCTCGGAAAAAACAGAACAGAAATCCAGAGCAAGAAATTAATTCCCTTCCCAATGGTCACATAAGAAACTTTTTCAAGCTGAAAGCTACTAAGATATTATCAATACACATTTTTGAAAGTAAGATTCCTATATTTCTATAGTACATGTTGTATTTTACCCCAGAAATCATCCTCTAATAAGTGTTCAAAAGGAAGAGATTATATTATATAGAATCTATACTGCTGAAATGTCAATGTACTGCCAGCTGAAGCAATAGTTTTGCATGGAGTACTGATGTGTATGTTGCCATTTTTTCTCACAAACTCAGCAGGTGGATTTAGAAGTCAGACATACAGTTGTCTTCCTCTCTGAAGAATACAAGTGACCCTTATATTGCAATTACAGAAAACAATGCATTTATCCTGAAAAAAATCTTAAAAAAAATACAGAAGCAACATATTCTGCCACAGGAAAGATTTTATTGTGATTGGTTTTATTATGATTTACACTTTAAGCTAAGTTATTGGCAAGTTGGGCAGTGGAGAGGGAGGAACTGAACCAGACACCCTGAGAAGACTGACACTACCTCTTACTTTTTCATATTTCATTCAAATAACTTTGGGGACTAAGATGTAAAGAGAAAAATGTACATGCAAATGGCCATTCAAAAAGTTGGGATTTCTGTTTTCTTTAAATTAAACATGTCCTTAAACATTTAAAAAATATTTATCAGCAGAATTGTTCCAAATGTCAGGGGAAAAATAAGCTTTTGCACAGATCTGGACAGAATGGATTTTTACTGGTATCAGAATGTCAGGTTTATATAATTGTCTTTTTTAACTGTTGGTAAGCTGAGAATAATTGTATTGCTGTAGAAATTCGTTCTCACAGGATTCTCACAAGGTTTCCTTATTTCAGAAAGGGGCAGTGGTACAAACAGCTTTCTGCATCCACCAGACAGATAAAATTGCTCTTCCTCTCTAGTAAGCCAAGTGTTTATAAATATCATTTGAAAAATATCTGGTTGTCAGAGTCTTGAGAGAGAAATGCCAAAAATAATGCATCTTCCTCCAAGATCTCTCAAGGCTAGACACCCAAGCTAAGCAATGGCTTAAATTATTACCCAGAATTTGGCAATGTTTGACATGAAAACATCAGCAGAAATTAAAATTTATGTAATGAACACCTCGTGAAAGAGTAGATGTGAATCACTTTGAAATACTTGACCAGAGGAATTTGAAAATTTCTTTGTAATGAAAAGTACCAAGACTGGAGGATGAATTATTGCATAAAACCATTTCAAATAACTTGTGCAAAACGTTCAGTGCATAATTTCAAAAAGTAGCCACCCCCTTAAATAGTGATGCAAAGGAGTATTACTTTTAGGAAATAAACATTCTTGATTTTATCATCATTCTCAAGCTACCATCCTAAAAAGTCAAAATGGTTGATTTCTTACTGTCCCTTTGAAAATTCTATATTGATTTGATTTGAGTGGGGAGAATAGAGCAGAGTTTGGTGGTTTTAGTTTTTTGGTGGGATTTTTTGTTTGTTTTGAGGTTTTTTGTTTCAGTTTGGGGTTTTGGGGAGTTTTGTTTTGTTTTTGGGTTTTTTTCCTTGGAAATATTTGGATATGGCTTTGGGAAAAAAAAATAAATTGCACAAGCAGGAGATCTGCTCCAGCTCTAAATAGGCAGATGTCTATGAGCTCTGAGATGGTATTGTGTCTAATGGAACTAAGATACTGTCCTGGGATATTTTGTTCAGCCCCTGTGCTCCCCACATCTCACTCTCTCTCCCTGGACATCAGCTCAGTCAAGTAAATGCAAGAGCACCTGAGGTACCCTTTGAGTTTGTGTCTGATTGACAAAGGAACGTTCTGGGATTTGTCAAAACCCTACAGAAGTTACAACTCCTCCTTGTCTTCTTTTTTCCCCCCCTCATCTTTCTTATCTATTTCTATAGGTATAGTTAAAGCTAAGAAATATTTCTGACAGGCACATTCTATATTTTTACCTCCTCTCATTGATGTCTGATGCCACTCTGCTTAGTTTTACTTTCATATTTCATATTTTTACTCAGTTGAGAGTGAAAATGGTAGAAGAGAAGGTTGTGTTAGTTTATATGAAATCAAAATGAGGATTTTTTAATCTCTACTGTTGTTCCAGAAAAGGTATTCCAGAATAATTGCTCTACAACCAACTTTTTCACTTGGAGCAGAATGTTTTATTCTGTTAAAAATTAATTCTCTTGGAAAGCAAAGGTTTTTGATGAACCAAAGATGAGAACATATCACAGGCTTGACTATTAGATTGGTGCTGAGATATAGTATCTGTTGTGATTTTTATGAAAATATAGAACCCATTTTTATTTTCCTGAAACCTTTTCTTCATGGTTGGCTATTTCATTACATTGAACTGGGTCAACTTATCTTATATGGAAGGAACTTTAATTTTAGGTCACTTTAGGACTTTGGAAACAAATTTGAGTCTTAGAACATATGAGAAACTAATGCCTGTACATACCTCAACTTTATCAGTGTAAGTGCACATGAAATTATCTCATCCTATAGCAAAGTTTAATGTAATTTCCAAACTTTTCTTAGCATGCTCTTAATATTGCTTTCTAAATTACTGTCTTCCTCTTATCATTTTTGGCTAATACTTCTGCTCCTAAACTGCTTCTTTCCTTCTGACACTGGTCTGCTTTCTGAAATCCTGGAGTTTTTTCCACTCAGCTTTCTAAGCGTTTTATTAAAGTTCTTTCCAGCTTGCTTTCACTGCAAAAGCTAGGACTTAGTGAAATGAACTTTTTAGGAATATGGGAACAGACTTTGCACAATTACTTTTAATTGGCCAGGAAACAGAGCTTCTGAAGTTCCCTGTCCTAGCGAGAGTTTAAACAACCATCACACAATTAAACAGAATAAACCCTTTGAAAGTTTTTGTTTGCCATTATTTTCTTCAAAATTCTAATAGCTTATAGCTTCTGATAATAGAAGGTCCTAGAAATCACTCTAAATCACTCTAAATTCCAACAGCAGACTGTGGGAATTGGTCACATATAGGCTTCAAGGCACCTCATTAACTGGTGTTACAGGAGCTTTGCCATGGTTTATTTTAAACTCCTTTTAGACACTCTTCTGGACAGAGTCGATGAGTATTCATAAAAAAAATGTTAATGAGTCAGAGAAATTACTGTTGGTTTGGAGGATTCCTCCTTGTTTTCTGGAATAATAATTTTTCTTCTTGCTGGCATTTATGATTCAAACAGTGCACTAAAAAAGAGGTAGGAGAGAATGGGAATTAAGATGAATTTTCACAAACATACATTAGAAGCAGAAATTTTGCTGGTCCCTTGAAGTTGCACAACCTTTATTTATCCCCAACTGCAGTTCTGTTTATGTTCCTTGTGTCTTAAGACAATTTAACATTAATATGGATTGCATTGGCAGCCTCATTGGGAACGTGTCAGCAGAGAGAAGGAGGCTACAAGATGTATGTGATCTCTAAATGATCATAACAGAAAATGAAAATAAGTGTTATTTTTAAATGAATATTGCAGATGTGGAGTTAGTTTGGCTTTTGTTGGCTTCTGTGTTTGTTCTTCTTTAACAGAAGAGGTTATTGTTATGGTGAGACTTTAACCGACAGGTAGTTTTCAACCTCCTCTCCTTGTCCTTGTACTTAATTTACTGCTAACTTCAGGTTTTTTCAAGATGCAGAGAATGGCATAGTCTCTGCACTGGGAAAGCCTTTTAACTTTTAAAATACAAGTAATGTCTATAGCAAGAGACCAAAATCAGTCACCAAGCAGGCTGTGCTCTGCAGTGGCTCATGTGTCCAATGCTATCAACTCAGTGAAGGGAAAAGAGATGCTCAGCTGCTCAGCTGTCATTTTGTGTCACAGATTTGATGCAACATTTGATTCTTGGAAAATACAAAGAGTCCTGAGAGCAGGCAATCGAGTCAGCAGGTCTTGGTCACTTCATTCCCCCTTGCCCTCTCAAGGAGGGCCACGTTTCCTAGAGAGTGTCACAGCCCACAGAGGGATAGAGCCATGCACCAGGAATTTTGAGTTGGAGGAGACCAGGAATAGTTCCTTTCTTGCAGGTGAAGAAAAAGAAACCATGGGTTTTAAAGGAGAGATGGATTACTGGGGAATTTTGTTCTTTTTCACATTACAGTGCTGCTGGATAGACCTTCAAGAGCAGCATTTTTGACACTGATATTTGGACTTGGGTGTGGTGGTACCAATTTAGACTGCTTAAAGGAACTGCAGGTAGGCAGCCTGGTATTCAGAACAGTATTTCAATCTCAATATAGCAAGCTTGTCTTAAAAAAATTTTTTTTTAATTCTTCTGACTTAATCTTGCTTTATTTACTTAGTAGGGGTTTTCTTGATAAGGAATGACAGATTTGGCACTCTGGCTCTTTTCCCTACTCTGAGAGGTAGCGCTTATTCTGTCATTTTTAAAGTGTGAAGGGACTTGCCCTCTTGTCTACAACATGTAAAGCAGGCCAGAAAAACAGGATTGCTGCTCCTCATTAGTAGTTTGTCCTGGTTTGGAGATTTTGTCTTTGTTCTCCAGGCAGCAGAGATGCCTCACTAGCAAAGTTGTGTCTGTGTATTTTAAAGCAGAATAGTAAACTAGTTCTTTGTACTTAGTCAGACAACCTGTTCTGAAAGGAATTTAGGGACATATCAATTAAATGAAAAAAAAAAAAAAGGGAGAAGATAATCTGTATATGAAAAGGTTTCATTCCTTTGTGACTAATGATCAAAAAAACTCGTTGTATTGTGTTTCTTGTTTCAGCTCTAAAAGCTGAAACAAGAAATAGAAAAATTCATTGAGAAATTCTCCATGTATGGAGAAATACATTAAGAAACTCTCACTTATTCCAGATGGACAGACTTATCTCTTACTGGCTTTCTGCTTTTGATTGACTCCACTTCTCATAGTGCTGTGTGTGCATGGAACAGTAGTGTAGATGTATACAGAGAAATCTGTGTGTACTGGGCTTGTCTGCTCTTCCTTTTACTTCTGACCTCTGCAGTCTCTGCAAGCACCTCTTGTGTAAAGAAATGGTGTAAAAAATCCACTGCAACAACAAGGAAAGATTGCTTAGAAATTTCACACAAAGAGTTCTGTGTTCATTTCAAACCTGAACCAGCTTTTGTGCCTGTTCACCAGAGTAGGATGGGGAGTCAGTGTAGGAGGGTCTTTCTCAAAAACCAACAAGGTCTGTTCATGGGCAGGTGGTGTTGCTGTGGCAGAGGAGCCAAGTGAGATCCTCCTCATCCCATTATTGTCAAATAGCAGCAGGACACGTGTGGGCGTGAGGAATGATCAAGAATTTTCTCTGACCACCAGGAATGTCCATTCCTCAGAGAGGAAAAAAAACCCAAACTTATTACAGGCAAGTTGCATTGAATGTCTAAAGCAAAGCGCAAGGAATCATTTTTAGTTATTGTCTAGTCCAGCAAACAAACTTACATTTAAGCATTTGAATTGTACCTGCTATTATTTAGATAGGGTTTAGGTTTTTTAAGTAACCTCCTAGTAGCCATTCTATTCTTTCCATGCTTCTCCACTGAATACCAACTGTGTTTGACATAGAACTGGTAATGCAGATTGTACATTAATACGGACTGTGAGCTGAATGAATGTGGACATAATTGATTCCTACCCTGAACTGGAGCTATTAATTACCTAAAACAATAAAGCCATAATAACATTTTCTGTGTGTATATATTTTGGAGGGGAAAAAATGAAGAAGAGAGATAAAGATACGGTTATTGCCTTGACATTTTGGTAATGAGATTTTATGCTGAGCTGGAGTTCAGGAAAAGCACAGCAAGGGAAACTAATAGAAAATAGTAAGGAAAAGAGCAGAGGTTGGAAGGTGCAAAGGGCATCTTTGAGGTGCCACACAATTATGCTCATCTCCTCTGTTGAGCTTCCCCTGCTTGCCTGTCTGTTCCTAACATCAGCTCTGAGGTGGAGGGAGAGAATTGCTGCAGTGATTAAAAGCATCTAGCAGTTAGATGTCATCTCCATAAACAGAAAAGCATGTGTCACTGTGGACTACCTAACAATATTGTTGTTTATTGACAAACATTGCATGGGAGTAGATAATAAAAGTGGAAGCTGATCCTCCTCCTTTTTAGTTGGTCAGTGTCATAGATGTCTCATATCATTCTTTCTTATCAGTTGTTGCTTTGTTTCCTCTTTTCTGTGTCTTCATATTTGATTTTCTTAAGGTTAGCTGAGAGGGCAAGGGCTTCTTTTTTTTTCCCGTAGCTGAAGAGTTTTCTTCAGAATCATACAGCTATAAAATTAGGATTAAATAGTTATGATTTATCCTGGGAAAAGGTCAGCTTCTCTATCTTCCCTAGAAACACAATACTTTGGTTTGTAAAACAAAACACTTTTTCTAACATAGTTTTGTAGGACTGTTGTACATATTTTCTGTGAACAGATTCTGAAAAAATACTCATGTGCTTGTGGCAGCACATATAATTACTGTTAATATGTTCAGTAATATTTAGTTGGGCTATCTTAGGTCCTTCTCTGTAGCCTGATTTTTTTCTGTAATTATTTTATTTTTTCCATGAATAATGAACATTACAAATTTTAAAGGAAATGAGTTGTTGAATCATAAAGAAACATTTTATTAGAATAACTGTTGATTGTCTGTTCATTGGAGTCATTAGTGTTGTATGAAAGTAGTAACTGAGAAAGAAGTAAATGAAAAAACCCCTATTATCTAAAAAAGTTAATGATTTCCTCACCAGGACTATGTGCAGTGGCTTAGTCTTGGTTACTTTTACATCTATAGCTCATTTGGTACTTGAAATATAAAATTTCTTCAGTAAGTTCTTCATAGCTGAGTATTAGATCTGGTTATAAAATTTCATGCTTTGTATAAATTAAAAGGAAAAACTGTCTTAATAATGGGAGTGAAATGAAGCTAACCACTGTAGTTGATGTGCTAATATGCTGGGGGGGGAAAAAAAAGGGGGAATTAATTTGTCACTGTAATAAATCGTTAATTTGAAAGCAAGAGAGCTTATGCCAGTTCCATAATTAACTGTAAATGTTTCACCCCAAGGACTTTGTTTAGTACAGGAACTGATTGAACAGGAAAGACAGAATAAATTCACATAAATCAGTTCTTAAAGCATCTTCTGCCCAAACCTCTCCTCTCCTTGTGTGTCCCAAGCCATGTTCCATCAGTAATTGCCATCCTCAGAAAATAAGTGTAATCTTGATTTATTTTGTAAGGTTTGAATTTGTGTGTTGATACTGATACTGGGCTCTGATGTGGGACTTCCCAAATCCATGAGTCAGAGAGTTTGCTTATTGAATTCCAGTTTGACATCCAGGTTCAGCCCTTACTGAGTAATGGTTCACAGGAAATACCATATTCAATCTTGGGTCTTAACTTCAGGCTGATTTTGGTCACTGTGAGAAAGCTGCCTTCTTCACTGTAGCTCCTACAGGTGATCTGATTTACATATATACAAATATTTATATATTTACATAAGTTTTCATGGTTTTCACAATGTTTTTATGGGAAGGAGGGGAGGGGTGAAGTTATACCCTCATTTGTCTCAGTACATTGGACCACAGGAATTGGGTGCCTTCTACAGGAAGCTGGATAAACTGTGAAAAAGCAAAAAACCTAATAAATCTAAACAGGGTCGCACGAGGATGTGACCCATTATTTTTTATTTATTTAAAATTTATTTATTTATTTATTTAAAATAAGCTCAGTAGTCTCACTTTTCTTTGTCAGTATTTGTTACATGCTTTACCTGCTTTAATTATAGAGCTAGAGACACTTCAAGAAATTAATTCCTTGTAGACCCCTGTGTCCTTCATCATCTGCATTAATACTCATCTAGGAAGAAAAGACGCACTAACACAAGGAAGGTGTGGTTCTCAGAATGGGAAAATGTCACTGTCACCACAGCAAGGGTGGAAAAGAGACCTTCACACTGAAACTGTGTTTTATAAGATTACTTGAAAAAGTCTCTTTAAGTATCTCTACATCATTATTTCAGAGACACTGTTGCTTCATTCCCATGAAAGCTGTGCTTCTGCCCTGATAAATCCCTAAAATCATCCTGTTATTCTGGAAATTAGGTGAGAGCACTGGCAAATAACAGCAAGTGGCTGAAAACAGCTTTCCCTGCAGGAAGCTGGGCTAGAGGTCCTGAGGTTGTAGATAAAAGTTTGTTTCTATCTTTAGGATTGAGGAAGCAAATGGATCCTTAAGGGAAGTATTTTCTTGTATGTACTTTTGAAAATATTAAGTAAAGAATAAAATCTTAACTCTCTTTAACAGCACATATAAAAACCTAGATGTTAAAGACCAATAAGTATAAATTGGCAAAGGGCTGCTAACTCAGCTCTTTTTTGAGGGATCAGAAGTTCAGATAGGAAAACATTAGTTTATTGGATCTATTTTACAGCATAGTGCTGTGGTAGTGATTAAATGAACATTACAGAGCAGTTTTCCAAATTATTTAAGGACAAAGGCTAAATCAGTTTATACTGGCTTCATTTTCTCACTAGCCAACGTAGATACTTCGCTTTTAAGTTTTGGACACTATCAAAAATAATGCACATAAACTCCTTTTGCTAGGTTTTTTTTGTGCTGTCATGGAAACAACAAATTTTTTAGTATAAATAAAAGCTTTGTAAAATCATATTTATAAGAGATGTAATTTGGGACCAAATTTACCATGGTCATGTACCCTTTTTCTGTTGTATTTATATCATCATTTTGAGCAAAGAGGAAGGCAGAGGTTTGAAAAAGAAGGTTCAGACTTTAAAGAATTGTGTTCCCTTTGTGAGATTGAAATGCAAAATAAGCCAAGAACTACAAATTCTTCTTCTCTGAGGGTTTTTTTTTGTCTGAGTATCAGTGCTCTGCAATTCAATATCCACAGAATTTTCCTGTCATTTCCTTCCCTTTAGGAGGATACCCTCTTTGCTTCATTTTATAGGTCACAATTCTAAAAGCAGGTAAATTTTTTGATATATGATTTCATGATTCTAGTTAGTGGCACTTTCTACAGATAATAATGATATTTCATTAGTGCTTATACAGAACAGCTCTTGGCTTCATTAGTGTGTCCTTTTAATCCAGAGGCAGCTTGATGACTCTGTGGTCATTTTCCTCCTTGTCCTTTTTCTTACGACTTTCTTCAGTTTTCCTGCATGCTTATACAGCAGAGATGGCAAAGTTAGAGCTAATTAATGTGCTTGAGAATATAAAGGAAGCTTTTCAGAGTAAAGTGAAGAAAATGTGTTACAGTTGCATCAAATTGATCACTTTATTATCTGATTTAGTGCTTCTGTAGGTGCATTCTCAGAACAGAACTTACTCTGATGTAAATAAGCCTCAGACAGTGTTCAGTCACCATTAATAAAGTTTGAATGCTGCTTAAGTGCCCACATGCAGCTCAGCTGTGCAAGTGTTGGACTGAATCTAGGACCAGAAGCCCATTGAGGAAAAAAGGACAGCATTTGAAATTATTTTTAAAATTCCCTGTTACATTGTATTCCATGTAACTGTGGTAGCACATTTCATAATTGTCCCTTCCAATGTTACCTGCTCCTATCAAGGAGCCATCCAACCTTCCACTTACCCATTTATGATGTTGACATCTTCCTGTGTTTACACTTCTCCCTAGGACCAGAGGAAGAGCATTAAAAAATGTGATCACAATATTTTTTCATGTAGGTACTTCAGCTCGCGGGTCTGATTTGCCTTTTCAGTGCCTTCATCTGCTCAAATATGTATGCAATTCCAAAAATAAAGAAGTACACACACACAAAAACAAAGCTGAGACCTCCAAAGGAGGCTTATTTTTTTTCAACTAGGTGATCCAAAAGTATTTATGCTTTAAATGCCTTTTGAACAAGTGAAACACAGCTGTGGGGAGTCTTGGTGTGTGTGTGTGTCTGAGGGAATACTACAAATGGAGCATAATGAAAAGCCTGCTTCCTCCAAAAGAGGTTTTCTGCTTAGAACATGAAGTATTCCAAGATGACAACACTTATTTCAATTTCATTTGATGAAGGAATATGAGCTTTCTTTCTTTTCTAAGTAAGTGTCTGTCCTCCCACTGAACCAAAGTTATCATGACGCTTCTAATCCGAGCTACTCTCAGATCAAACTTGGTTTTGGGGTTGGGAGATGCTTCACTGGTATTGAATTCCAAGTTTTTTGTTGTATTTTCTCTCAAAATGAAGGCAAAAATTATATTAATTTCTTTAAAATGTCCAAATATAATCATAAAACCTGTGATAGGTTCTTGCAGGAGAAGTTTCCCATTTGGTTCAGTTATTGCTCAGTCATGTGCCAGGATGCCGTTGTTAGACGTCATAAAAGTGCAGAAATACAGTGATAAAAATGTCTTTTATTGCCATAAATGCTAAAAAAAAAAAAGTGCCATCTATTAGATATTGTAACATATATCCAGGAAGATTCATATTCTGACAGCACTGTGATATTGCTCTGCTTTTATCTTCTTTTGCCCAGGGGAGAGTGAAATAGATACACATTAAGCAATTTTGATGGCATCTCTTTCCATTTTGGAGACAGGATATCGTGTGCAGAGGGTCATGGATCAAAGTTAGAATCTTCTTCAGTAGAATGAATTTTCTATGATGTTTACCAAGAAGATTTTCACTTTTGCAGGATCCTGTGAAATGCCAGGTTTGGAATTATAACTCACACAGAGGACATTTTCACACGTACTGAGATATATTCCTCATCTCTTAGGAAAAGCTGACAGTGTATAGGATAAGATAGGGTAGATGAAACAAATAGGAATAAATTTGTGGTGCATGCATATATGTATACACCAACTCTGTGTTGTGGGACAAGAGGAAAATAAGCTCATTTTGTTTAGTTTTCAGATAGCTGTATTTGTAGCCTATGTTGCAAGCATCAGACACTGCAGTAATGAAGGTTTTTAATATGTTTGCAGGATGCCAGTGCAGAAAATGAACGTGAATTTCTCATGATTGCTTAGAGCTCTTGTCTCTCACACTGAGCTTTAATTCATATCTGTCTCTCATGAACATTAACACGTAACTATAGAAGTGCCTTCCTTTCCCTTCTCTGAATTTCTGGTTGATTGCAGATGAGATTTGACTTTGGATTTTTTACCTTTTTTACTTTTTTTAAATAATTCACTTGACTCCTCTAGACAAAATTCTTAGTGAGCACATGAGAAGTGCTGTGAAAAGAGGTGATACTAAGGCACTGCCTACCTAAGTGACAAGAAGTGGGATAAAATGCATCACAACATCCCTAACTACTCTTGCTGTGACAGCCAGATGGTCTCTTACTCAGGAGGGGGCCAGTAACCAGCAACACTGAAAAAAACATAGGAGAGAAATACTCAGGAAAAGCACTTAAATATCCACCAAGGGCTCTGCTGGTGCATTTTTGCTCTGCCTCTGAAATGTTTTTCCTCATCCTGCTGCTGCTTTGAGGATGGAGATCAAACGAGGCATTGGCAGATGAGCAAAAGTGATGACTCCAGGCAGAGATCTGGGCCTGACAAGGACAGAAGTGCCCATCCCCAGAGGAGAAGTGCAGATATGAAGCACAGAGGGAGAGCAGTTGTGGAAATGCAGTCAGGTGCAGATATTTAGCAGTGTCTAAGCAGTTGTGTTTAATTGCATGGCACTGTGCAGTAGTCAGGTTCCCTTCTTGCTCACAAATGGGAAGTTCCTGGCTGGGGCATGTGGGAAAAGCTTTACTCATTGCTGTCCCTGACTTAGCTTTGGAAATGGCTCAGCAAGTCACCTGACATTTGACATAGCTCTACTGTGTTGTGCCAGCCTGTCTGTCTCAGGTAAACTGGGCTTTAATGGGACTTCTGATGGGCCATAATTATGTTCACACATTCAGAATTTCACTTAGGTCTTCATGACAGATATGTATCTCTCCTACTTGCTGCATAATAGAGTAAAAAATTATCTATATTGCTATAACACTTCTTCTATTTGCATTTCTTCCTTTTTATTTATTTTTATTCTTCTGTGTGGATAAACTTTGTATACATGGGGGACTCTAGGAATGACCACAGAGGACTTCTGGTGTACTTGCTTCCAGCTGAAAATATAGCTTTATAGCCTTGTTTTTCCTATCAATCAGTCTGGAGACAATAGTGCTCTATCTTGTTGATCATCCCTGTGTAAAGCTCGTGTATCGCTTCGAGGATTGTCTGGATATTGGTTCTGTCAGTTTGCTTCTATCACCATCGAAAAGCAAAGACCATGTGCCCATAATATTAATAGTCGGAATAGGAGAGATATGTCACTGTTCTGGTTCAGGTTAGTCAAAAAGATGATTGAAAGAATGCTACAAAAATGCAGTGCTTAAAGGTAAAAAGCTGTTTGACAGTACCTGTGGGAAAAAGGAATGTGTTGCTAGAAAATTTATTACGCTCTGTAATGTGTCTTTCATAATTTACATCAAGGTACCTGTACCAGTAATCTCTTATACATATGACTTATTTTCTCACGTAAATAATTTCATCAGCTGAGTAATCACATAGACTTTAGAGGAATTGTTACCATGAGTCAAATTATGGCTGTTTATCTATCTAAAGTAAAAACAGAACAAGGCAATTACAATTATGGGTTTGGCTTGTTTTGCATTAAAAAAAATAAAGTTGTAATATGGGCTTAAATTGAATGGCATCAATATTTTTTATAAAAGTTCAAAAGGCCTTTATTTTTCTATATAGCTCATTTTGCTAAGGCTATAGTTGCTTTCACACACTTAAAATGCAGAACTAATTGTATTTTTAACAAAGTGCATTCTGTTTTTCCTTTTCTGGAATGTGCAAATCCTCTTAAAGTCCTTCCAGTCATTTTACTTTTCTCCATCAAAGTTTTCCAATTTATGTTTAAAAGATGATAGCAGGGATCTAATTTAAGCCTCTTAGTTTAAAAAGCCAAAAGAAATGGGCAACTGTTCCACAATGAAAATTTGAGAAACAATTCTTAGCAACTTAATCCCTATAAATTATTGAACTGTACAGAATGTCTCAAATTACACTGTGCATGTTAAATGCTTCTACTCTTGTGGGTTTTTATGATTGCATCATTTGCCTCTTCTGCAATTCCTCTGTATTTTCTTTCTGATAACAAATGAGAAGTGTTTTAGAATATCCATACTTGATGACTAGAAAGTTTTATCTTTTTCTGTAACAGAACACATATTGGCTTTTTTTTTTACTGATAAAGTTCTTTTCAATCTGTTAGGATCTGTTCCATTTTAGAGTTGATCCAATGTCCCAACTGCAGTTGTGTTCAGCTATGCTTGAGCCTGTAATTTTCGTATGTTTGTTATCTCCAGTGTCTGTGGGATAGGTATTGCTTGGACTCTTTGGATCCAGATGCAATTTCTCTGTGAAACCAGCTTTTAAACCAGCATCAAACAATGATGAAAAACATATAGATTTTCTCTCTTTATAGAGCTGGAATATATTTTAGCCTGTATCAGTTTGTGCTGAGTTGTTATGTTTCTGTTAGCTTAACCATTAACTGCTAGAGAATTGTGGTAATACAAAGAGTATTATGTATTCACCTTGAACGTCAGTTTTTAATAACCTTCAGTGACATATATGAAGGATTTCAGATTGAAGGACTGCAAACAGATATCTAGCCAGAAGGGTTTATTTGGAATGATTAATCTGAACTGTGTTGCATGGTTGATGTTAGGACACACATGGCTTATAAAAATCTTTAAATTATGGTCTGGGTTTATGTAGCTGACTGGCTGAACTACTCTCAGAAGAAATAGCTGAATTTTCCAAAATTTAGAAGTACTTTATTAGGAAAAATTAGAGCCATTTTGAGAAAAAGAAAAGGGAGTTGTTTTGATCCATGCCCTTTATAAGACTCAGTGAGTCCTTGTGCAGACCTTCCAGGCTTGCAATGCCATTGGACCTTTAGTAAGAGTGATCTATTTTGTTCATCTCTTGTGAAGCACAGGAGCAAAAATGGCCACTGGGCTTTGGAATTTGGTGACCAGAATGTTCTCAATATGTTTAGAACTGATTTTGTCTTTTGCACACGTGTTTTTGAGAGCTTGTTTTTCATAGGGAGCTTCAAGCCTGCAGCCAGTTAGAACTCCATTAAACTGCTCCTGATTCTTGAACTCCTATTACAAGAAAAAAAAGCTTTCAGCCTGTGTGCTTGGAGAGGAGCTGAATGCTAAGTTTATGTGCAAGTCAGAAATGGGGGCTATCTCACTTAAACCTCTGCCACTGTTGTTCTCTGTAGATATGTGAAATGACAGGAGAGGCACCACCACGAAGCTGAAGAGCAAAAAGAGCTGATGGCTTTAGTGATATTTTGTCACTTGAACGGCGACCTTTGTTAATAATGCCTGTGATAGGAAAATGAAATACTTTCTGTTTCAGTAATGCCAGTCTGATGCTTGGCAAAAATTGCTTTTAAGGCAGACAGCAAAGAAGAAAAAAGAGCAGCACTGTTATATTCTGTAGTGTATGAAGTTAAACATTTTCCCTGATAGGCAGTCAGACTAAATCTTGAGTTTACTAACAGATGCAAAAGGAGTTGAAAGCACATTTCCGTATCACTAATAAAATAAACAACACACTGCCAACATAATCAGGGCTGGATTTTCAAGACACTCAACTTATATTTAAAATCCTGAATGGAATGGGCAAGTTTTCAAAGGCACTCAGCATTCTGCAGCCCCTCTTGAGGAAAATCTGAGCAACTTACAGATGCCAAACAATTCAGAGGGTCTGGCTATAAAGTATTCCTTTGCTATTCTTTGGGGGAAAAAAAAGAGGTAAAGGTGAACTAAGCCTTCTGTTTTCCATTTGGAGACATAAATTCAATCTATTTTTTTAATAGTTGCTAAACTTTAAAAACAATGACACCCACACTTAATATTAGAAAACAAACAACAAGAATGGGCCAAAATTAGTAGATTAATCAGTATTTTATTAATTTGGATTACTGGTGCCTTGGTTGGAGAGGAAGCTTTTTTATGGAAAATGGCTGGTCTTAAGAAAACTGTTGTTATGGCTTTAGTTTTTCTGTTTGCTTGCTTTTAGGCAATAGCAGTCTAAAATTATTTGTTCACACTACCAAATAGCCCTCTGAATCAGGCACCCTGTTCTGCAATTTCTCTTCTCTACTTCCAAACTTCAAGTTCTTCCTCAAAGCCCACATTCTTTAGCCTCTTTCTGACAGTGATTTCCATCCTAATTGAATATTCTTTTATTTTATGCTGGTGTAAAGAAAGTGTAACTGTACTACAATCTATGGAAGTACTGAGATATAAAATCAAGTAGGGATGAAAAGGTAAAGGTTATTTAAAATAGAACCTTTATATGATTCCTTTACAAGTTTTATTTAATCAATTTTCCTTTCGCTGAGTGCAGTCAACCCATAGTAATGCACACTGGGAAGACTCTTGTGCCTCACAAGTGTATTTTTCTTCACTCTTATCTGTTCACTGCCTTACTAAAGTGGTAACTTTGGTTAATCATGATTCTTAACAGGTATATTTTTAAAGAGGAAGTAAAAATGAATTTACATATTTTTATATGAGCTAACAAAGAAGCATACACTGAAATTCTGACAGGTACCATTTTATCATCAGTATTCTTTTTGCAGCCTCCAAAGCTCTCTTTACTAGCAGACATGATACTAAGGCGGACTTAAGAAAGGTCCATCGTCAAACTGGCATTCCTTTTTCCTCTACAAATTAAAGCATCGAATTAATGACTGTTTGTCTGAACTTCTCATGTCACATTCACAGTTTGAAATTTTTCTTCATATTAATAAGGCTTGGGATAAATCAGATGCTGCCTATAAAGTCTGCAAGAGGTTAAAATTAAGAACTGAACTTTTTATTCTGCTTAGAAAAATAATTTATATGTGCAGATGGAGTGACTGTAAATCTGTGACAATGCTTCATTAATCCCTGACTTTCACTGTTGTGGAGAGATTCTGGCCTTGGACAAGGCAGTTGCAAAAGCATCAAAATCAGCAAGGCAATTATTTTCCATCTTTTGGAGGACTTGTCAACAGCCTTCAATCTTGAGTGGGTTCACTAAAAGGGTAACTCCTATATGACTGGATGTAGGAGATGCTGAGGTGTTTAAAACAAACACCACACCTGGGAGAAGTCTCTGACTCCACCTCTTAATCCATAAGAACAAGGAAATTGTGATACTGTGGTGTAGATTCAGGCTTCTTATGTTTGGTTCTTTAACTTCAAAGGTGATGACAACCACTTTGATTCAAAGCCCCTGTCTGGACCAAATACTTAAGTTTTCTACTTCAATTTCCAAATAGAATTCAGCTTAAAAAGAAAAAAAAAAAAGGCAGAAAAAGAATGACATCTTCAGGGGTCAATTTAGTACTATCACTATAAACAAAATCTAGTTCATAAAAAGAAAGGCAGGTAGAGGCAACCACTCAACAGTAATGAATCTTAATTTCTGTATTTCCATGACAATTTGAGACACTTTTTTACTTTGAAATAAATAGTTTCTAGGTGGAATGTACATTATTGTTCATTAAGAATACCATTTTTCTGCTTTCTTGCAACTGTCTTGCAGTGCAGGTAGGAGAATAGGTCTGAGTTAAAGCCAAGTAGTTTCAGAACTTAAGAAAAAATAATGTGGTGGTTTGTTTTGGTTTTGGGTTTTTTTGTTTTTTTGGTTTTTTTTTCCAGAGTTGATATTATAAACACTTTTCAGAAGGATAATAGGAATATAAATCAAAGCATAAATTTGGAAGTAAGAAAACCAACTAAGAATAAAATAACCCTTAAAATGAAAGATCCATAAATTGCTTATAGTTATTTTATTTTAAACCTACAGTCTACAGGCTGACTTCAGAAAGATACATGGGTTTAGACACCTATAAAATATACATTATTAGCTTTTCTCAATGATTAAGGAAATGAATCATTTTTAAAAGGCCATTTCTGCTAGACAGAATGTGTTTTTATTTTGTGTTCTCAGTACAAGCCTGTGGTCAAACTCACTGAAGTATTAATGCTGTCTTTATTTACTTTTATTGAATATTTAACTGTTTTCTTTAGTATGGGGCTGATTTCTGTACTTTAACAGCCTCCATCTCTTAAAATCTTAGGACAGAAGATACAAAGTGTTTCCTGAAGCTTGACTCATTTCAGACATAGTTATGATGGCAAGCCATGTCAATATAAAACTAATTATTCAGTGGAGTAACCCAATGCTTTTAGTTTAAAAGTGTAATCTTTTGAAATAGATCTGAAAAAGTGGAAAATTGATCAAAAGTTTCAACTATTTATTTTTAAAAGAAATACATTTTCATAAGACAAACAAATGAAGCCGTGTCAGCCGTATCACCCATCCTTAGGAGGAGACTCGAAGACAATTTCCACCTGCCCCCTCCAAATGCTGTAG
Source organism: Melospiza georgiana (assembly GCF_028018845.1). Classification (NCBI taxonomy): domain Eukaryota; kingdom Metazoa; phylum Chordata; class Aves; order Passeriformes; family Passerellidae; genus Melospiza; species Melospiza georgiana. The sequence goes on along the minus strand of NC_080434.1, from coordinate 23,527,708 downwards.
AAGCTTGCTTTCTAATCATTGGTAAATGTCTCTGTCAGGTTTCACCCAGTAGCTGGTGTTTTATTTGGGGGTTTTTGGGTGGGGTTTTTTGTTTGTTTTTTGGGGGTTTTTTTGGGAGGGTTTTTTTGGATGTTTGTTTCTTTGCTTTTTCTTAGAAGGAATGTCTGGGAAAGGAATCCCAGAGAGAAGTGATTGTCCAGAAGAACATAAATAAGTATAGTCACATGTGGTTTATTTTTTTTTCATCTTTCAAGAGCAGAAATGAGTAGAGATTACAGTTAGATTACAAAAACACTGCCTTTTGTAAAGCAATATTTTTATGAAATAGCAAATATTTTTATGAAAAAAGCAAAGATTTTTATGAGCTTTAGTTTCTGGTGCGTAAGAATGAGCTTTATAAATCAACAGCTGATGTCCCTACTGAAAAGCTCAAAGACTAAGAGTGAGAGCACAGAAAGAACTTACTGTGGCACCATAAGGAAAACATAGAGCAAGCAGCCTGATAAAATGGTGGTGGTTTTATGAACTAGAAGTTTGAATGAGGAACAGTAAAAATAAGCATAAACTTACCTGAGGATCTCCATGGACTAGTCCTATGGGTGTTTAACCTAGTACAATATACTAAATAGTACAATTCCACACTTTTACCTTTCTAAACATCAGATAAGTTAAGGTAGTCTTCAGTTTATCACTTACCTTTCTTTGCTATTCAATAGTCTTTAACTTCCATATTTTGCTTTACATATCAGTCCTTGGGGAGACATCTGTGCTTTTAGGGACTGTTCTGTATACTCACACTAGTCCAAAGCTAAAATCTTTAGTTAAACGTTGTGTTAAAAAATGGCCTCTGACTTCTTGTGTTTGATTGATTGTTGGTTTTTGTTTGTTTGTCATTTTCTTGCAGAGGGGGAGAGAGCAGGGTTGAATTGGAGTGGCTTCCTGTCTCACATGTGTGTATTGGAAGTCTGTTTTTATCATATCTTGTGATCTGCAAATTGCTATGCCGCTGAGGGAGAAAATTAGGTTAAGATATGTTCACCTGTAAAATAGCAGTGGTGACTTGAAGAGGCTGGTCCATGAAAAGATATGGACAGCAAATCTAGAGGTATTGGATGAAAGCATTTTGGCAGTCTTCCATTTGGAAGAATGCAGTCCAGTTTGTAAAACCTCATATTAGTTTGCACATGTTGTAGGCAGACGGTGTTTGGGAAAGGTTAACAGGAAGTTGGTATCCCAGCTCAACTCTTCGGAAACTTTCTAAATCACTTTCTAAATTATTCCAGTATCAGCCATTCCCAGAGCCATAGGTTATGTAATGCCATCTTGTTGGCTTTTGTGGAAAAAACAATCAAATGGAAAGCGTGGTTTGCTCTGTGGTGGTCCAGCAGGAAGATTCACAGTCAGTACTGCAGATACTCCTGGTGGAGCAGAAAGTTAACGGGAAAGCAAGCTCTAGTTTGAGACAGTTCCCTTCAACATTTTGACAAAGGAGCCATGGCCTCTGGGTGCCTTGTCTCAGAGCAGCCCCAGCTGTAGCACAGGTACACCAGGAGCCAGGGAGCTCTCCTCTGTGTGTCAAAGAGGGGATACCTGAGATGGCCTGGTCCTGTAAGAATCTTTGCTTGCATGCAGCACTGCTGCTGCCTTGGGTGTTTGCAGCCTTGTCTGACTAGTTGCATATGTGCAGGGCTAAATTTTGAAAATCCAGAATGGTTTTCCTGTATTTCCTTTGTGAAGGAAAGGAATGATCTTCCTTTATCATCTGTATCTTGCAGTTTTTACCCACACTTTTGAGCGCACAGCTATAGGAAAGAAGCAATTTAGATAATTTTTGATGTAATTTTCCATTAAATGAAAGGAATGCTTTTCCTTTATGATCTGTGTCTTGCAGTTTTTGTCCACATTTGTGGGCCCATATCTATTAGAAAGAAGAAATGTAGATAAATTTTGATGTAATTTTTCATTAAATTACTTGGGATTTTTTGATAAAAAGCCTTTTTTCTTTCTTGCTTACTACTGCACATGGAAAAAGCTTGCATGCTCGCACTACAGCTGCTTTACTTGCTTTAGATTGTCTTGCATTTAGGCCATTTAAAGGTTTGAGTGTGAACAATAGAAATAGTTATGACAAATTGTCAAGCTCTTCCAAAGATTCAGAAGTTCTGGAGTTGCTGCCAATGACAGATGATTTGTCCTTGCTCATCACTTGTCATCTTGGCAGCGTTTTTGTGCTCTCTGCTAAATCTCCCTCAGTGTGTAGTTGAATTCTTTAGAAAAAGAAAATTAGTTTCTGTTTCATCTGTGCTCGTGCTCATCAGTTCATTAGCATCCGTGTTTCACTAAGTGGAACACCTTCCTCATGAAGCATGAGTTTGATTTATTTTAATAGGGTGTTAGGAGAGCTGCTGGAGCTTGGTATGAACATATTTCTAAAGTTACAAAGATGTTAAGAATGATCTTTTGTATCTGTTGCTGTGGATTTCTGTGACTGTGCATGAATAGCGCTGCATACTTGACAGGCTGTATGCTTTGTTGCAACTAATAAATCCTTTGCAAGGATTTATACAACTAATGGCAATGTTTTCATATACTCAAGTGTGAATTCTCTGTGTCTGAGAAGGGGCTGAGTGAGTAGAGAGTTATTTTCTTTTTCAGCTTTTCCACCATTTCATGAGGTCTGTTTCAGAACGGGCATGTTAACTTGCTGCTTTGAATCTTAATAATGGGGAATTATGTGATATGGCATTATAAATAATTGAATACCAAGAGTCTATAGAGGAAAAATGCTGAATTCAGAAAAGTAGCTTTCTGAAGGAGTTGGTTAATAGGCTGTCCTCTGCTTGACACTGATTTAGCTGTCTGAGACAGGAGGGGGTCAGTGGCAATGGGCATTAAACTTAAACACGGCTCCCCACTTCACCCTGGAGCACTGCATGCAAGGGCTCAATGGAGTAGCAGAGATGGCACCTCCAAAGCACAAAGTGTTTTTTTGGGGTGGTGGATTCTTTCGAGGATTTCCCTTTTAGTAAATAAATGTGGTCTGAACTGCAGAACAGTCAATACTGAATTAATAAATTCCGCTTCCTTTAGCTACTGGTAGACCCATTCATCACAGTTAAGAAAGCAACTTATATTTAGAAGCTCAAAGGCAGCTGTCTTGGGTTAGACCAAAGTGTCTAACTCCAAAGGTGGCTTGAATGCTAAAGGAGCAGTAATAACAAGGTAGGGATATATGATATTTTCTCCTAATGCTCTCCTGGCCAGCAGCTCTGCTTAGCTCCAGAGAGCTTTTTGCATTGACCTATAGCTTTGTATGTTTATTAACCCACAGCATGTATGATTTCCCCTAGAGGATGTGTGAAATGAGAATTTGTCAAATAGGTACATGGTTTTCTTTGTTTTAGAAAGTGTCAACTTTCCTCCACTTAATATCTTTGTAGAATTTTGGTGTTCATCCCTCATTAGGAATGCATACTCTAGTTTTTCTCAGTTTTATCTTAAGAGGTGAGCTGCATAAACAATAGGTTCACCTGCCTTCTGTCTTGTATGGAAATTTCCAATCTGTCCCTTACCTTTTGGGAGGGAACAGCACTGCTTCCTGTCACAGAGCCAGCAGAACCAGTGATGAACCTGAAACTTGCATTGTATTCAAATGCTTGAGGTCTTGAAGCCCCAACCTCCTACACGCCCCAATCAAGTTGTTTTATTGCTTCTGAAATACAGGATTTCAGATTTCTTTTTCATTACTGCCCTTATGTACTTGCAAGCATTATTCTCTACATTCATTTTTCCCTGGCACAGAGCACAAGTTCATGCCAGCTCATTTGATATGCATGCAGATATGAATTTCAACCAGAAAAAGATCACTCAGATAAAAAAATACTTGTTTTACAGTTCTGGGCATATTAGGCATCGAAGCCTGCTGCAAAACTGCCTTTAATACTTCTGCTGTTTGTGCTTTTAAGGTTATGGTCAATTTTAAGCAGACCTAGCCATGCTTTTTTTTTTTTTTTTCTCTTCACTGTTATTTGTTATCATCCCTTCTATGTGAAAATGCAATGGCTTTTTAAAGTAAAGAGAAAGGCAAATGCAGGAGATAGACAAGGGCATTCTGGAACATTGTGTCATGGCTGCAAAGCCCTGCTGTGTGCAAGTAATGACTGCTGTACTGATGAATAATTGGATCTAGGTTGTGTTACTGCTGACTTTAGACAGTTTGGGAGTTTTTAAAACTGATTTATTATAGTCTTCTACTTGCAGACTAGTGCTTAATAGCTGCTGATGGAGATAATCTTCTGATAGTAAGGTTATGCATATGATTAGTCTTAGAATTTGAAGAAAACTTCAGGATTGAGCAACTTTTTCCCCCAGGCATCAAAACTGAAGGTGTGCATAGCATTGCATTTATTTATATTTGTAAAACAGTGGATGTGCCAGTACATTTATCTACACTGAAAAACATAAGGAGCACAATAATTGGAAAATATGGGGAGGTTATTAATGATGATAATATTATAGTGTCCTGCAGTTCCTACAGATACAATCAGAATGTACGCTGCCAACGTTAAGGTCAAATAAATGGACAATAAAGGCCATGCTGGCAGAAGAGAAGTTAAGGAAAAGACTGAGATGCAGCATTTTGGTGCTGTTGAAATGAACAGCTCTTTTGAGAGAGATGAGGCTGAAGGACCCAGGGATAAAAATAAGGCCTTGAAATCTCAGCCTAATGCTGAGTCCCAGTTCAGATGTAAAGCTATCTTAAAAATCTAGCAACTTTCCCAGGGCATTATCAGTCATCTTTTTCAGTGACTGTCAATGCCAGAACAAGCTTTGGGTAGATGGGCTAAGGAAAATGCCAAAAAGCAGCTTCTTGCAGACTGAAAGGTAAAGTGAATTTTTAAATCAGGGGCTATTTGCAGCCCATCTAAACTTAGAATATGTTTGAGTGTCTCTGAGTGCACTACAAGTTCCAATCTGACATATGCTTTCTGAAGATGTTTTTAGTATTAAGTAGATTCATGAATGCATAAACTTTAATGGATAAAACATGATCTTTCTGCTGAGGGGTTTCAACTGTAACTAAAAAATGGGTTAATTTCGTCTTGTTATTTGAAAATTGTGAATAAATCTGTCACAGGTACCCTGAGCTGTTTGAAATAATGTGACTTGTGAGACCAGTCAGCCTCCACTGGCTTAAGTGGTCTGTGAGTGTTCCGTAACAAAACCAGTGACACTTAGGACCATATGCAGTTGAAAATACATTCTCTGATTGAAATCTGAGAATTTGGGCAAAGTAGGTACTCAAAAGCAAATACTTATTAAGAAACTAAATGAACTGAAACAAAAATGGGAGATACAATACGTGAAAATCTGATCAGCTGAAGCTTCAGGCACAAAGAAGTTATCTGGCTCACTTGTAACACATTAATAAGAAGTGAACAGAAAATGTCAATTTTCATTTTGTGGGTTCCCTGAATCTGAATTTTTGGTTGGCTGCCATTTGGAAGCAGAGGAAAAGCTTAGGAGCCCTTTGTGAAACACAGTTATTGCCATTTTCCTACCACCACTGGGAGCCTTGACTCGAGGGTGTCGCTGGCAGATTGCCTTGGGGCCACAGGAGCCTTAGGAGACCTCATCTTGGGCAGAGCAGTTACAGCAGGGCAGACCTTCCCGGGAGGACATCCCAGAGCCAAAAGTTAGGAAGGACAAGGTTGCTAGGAACCTGACAAGAAATCAGAAAACATGCTGGCTGTGCTGCCTTTTTTCTTTTTTTTTTTTCTTTTTGTATTTAATTCTGCTTGCTTTCAGCAGAACTGTATGTAGACTGACTAGCAGAATTGTTCCTGCTTTAGTAAGGCTTTGGTTTGTTCTGTTTTATGGAAAAATTAAATGACAGCTTATGTTGTGAATGGGATAAACTTTCTATGCTTTGGAAGTTTATGTGAGGAGCAAATGCTCCATTGAGGATTTTGTTACTACTCTGTCCTCTTTTGACCTTTTTTGGTTCCTGGGTGAGTTTGTATTCCAACTGGTTTGTTGTGAGCAATCTGATCAGAACAGCCATGTCTCAGTTCAAGCATCCTGGCTCAGTCTGTTGTGCTGCCTCCTGTCACAGTTACTCAGTTTCTGTCCTATTCTCTCATACATGCTGTGGGAACACCTGCAGTGGAGAATGCAAGAAAATGTCAAAGCAGCACACCAAAATATCATGTTGATTTAAACTATGGAACTCCTCATAAATTAATGTGGACTCTGATTCCTGCTAATGCTATTGAAGTTTTCCAGAAAACTGAAGTTTTCCATTAGCAGCTATGGCTGCTAATCCCCCTCATTTCTGATGGGTGCTGTGAGAGTTTCAAATAAGGAATCAATCATACACTGCTGCTCCTGCTTTCCCTTTACCCAGGTCTCTGCAGATCAGAATTTCCAATCTTGCCTTAGCATTCTGCTAAACAAGCAGTGACCCCAGTTCTAATGGCCTTTGAATTAATAATGAGGTTTATCAGTGTGAGTTTTTTTCAATGCTCTTAAGATTTGTGGCCAGTTAAATTGTCCTCCTTTGGACATGGCACAGTATAAATTGCCGCCATCCTTGGCAAGTGCTGTTTCTGTTGGTTGTCATTAAAAGCCAATGGTCCAAGTAATAAGAGGCCAGCACTAGGCATCTAATTGAACACTTAAACACTGTCAACCCCAAGATTTGTTTCTGGTTTTCGTTGGAGTTTTTTCTTTTTTTTTTTTTTTAAGGTATATTCAATACAGTTTTAAGCATCCAGTAGTTTTGAGTTGTGAATCAAGATGAGCATGGTAACTATACAAGTAAAATTGAATTAATCTGTGTTGAAAACTTCTTGCATGTTAATCCTAATTCAATTTCATGTAGAAAAAAAAAATAAATTTAAGGTGTCTAGCTTTTTCCAGAGTTTGTTTCTGGCCTCCCTTTTGTCAATGATTTCTTTCCTACCTAATGAAAGAAGAGCAAGTGTATTTTTATCTTCTTAGTTTGCCCTGTGAAATGGATTGAAAAGTGACTTGCCACAAAAGTGTAATGGATTCAAGGAGGGACAGGACTGAGTGAAAGATGATTAGAAAGCACATGTTCAGTCCAGCATAAAGGCAGGTCATGGACAAATTTTCAGCAAAGGAAAGGAGAAGATGTATGAGAGGAGGATGAGAGACCTTCTGTGCATGGAACCTGAGACAGGCTATAATTCATCATCCCTGTGACAGCCTTCTTTCTCAGGAGAGCCCTTTCCTTCCTGCTCTTTGCACTTCTATGAACTCTAGCATTTGTGATGTGGGGTTTTTTGGTTTGGGATTGTTTTCTTTTTCCTTAATTCAGAGACTTTCAGGGTAGGTATACACTGGAAAGGCCTTAGAAGCAGGAAATACAGAAATCGTACAAAAGTCACTCAATATTCATTTTCTGCCTTCCTCTCTGTTGCTTCCTCTCAACACACAGTGCTAAAGCAAAAATATTTTCATTTTTCTCCTCAGTCAACTGAAACATATTCTTTCCTGTGATGCTGGCAATGAAATGTATTTCCAAGTTTAATTGACAAGTCAAACAATAACACAAATGCTTCTGCAGCATGGTGCTAAAGGTTCTCTATCCTCAGTTCAATAGCAAAAGTTCTAGAGAGCATGTGCCTTAGTTTTTGTCATTTGCAGAGAGCATCTATTTAATTTTTACTTTTTTCTGGCTTTCCCAAGCAAGCTGACTGATGGCTGGTTTGTTCTCTGTTTCAGGTCGTGGAGACTAATTTGGTTGCTTTTGACTGTCACTGGATCATTATAAATGAGGTAACTGTCAAGTGAACATTGTTGTGAACCATGAATCCTGTTTTCAGCCTTACAGACAATATTCATGCTGATTCTCCCTTTGCCAACAGGAAGCAGTAGCTATGACAAAGTTCAAGCACAATGAGGGAGTAGATGTTGCTTAATAAAAGTAGAATGACAGGTTCTTGGCTTTTGCTGGTTTTTCCTGCCTGTTTTAAATGGAAGTTCCTCTATGAATAAATAGAAAATAAACTGGAAAAAACCCCTTTATTTCTAAATATCTCGAGAGTTCACAATTGAGCTGACTGTTTTCACAGGATTTGTAGGGCCTTTTTTATTATGTAATCTTTTTTGGTGGAGTCCTTGCATTTTGTTTATATTTCAATGAATTTTTTTCTTAATTGAAATAATAATCATAATAATAAAATCCCATGTTTCCCTTTGCTTTATGAATTCTCCAAATGTTCTGTGATGGTTGATATCCAAACCTGTTGATATTAGTGGGAGGCTCTTTGATAGGCTTCTGGATTTGGTCATATGTAAATGTTCCTAAAGGGAAAACAGTAAGTTAAATTGAGATTCTGCTTTTACACTGTGAAATAAGTTCTCCCATGAAAGCTTGTCAGCTAAAATATGACAACTCAATATGTGAAGTAGTTTTGTATACAAAGTATTGAACACTGCAGTTCAGGTTTGACAGCATTCAGGTTTTTGTAAAATAATTTAGGTGGGAAATATCTGGATTCCCTGAGCAGATGACTGTCTCCTAACATGTTAATCATGCAACTCCTGTATATTCTCAGAATAAAAGACTGCATGTAAATTCCATGTCATAATACCTGGATTTACTATCCACTTCTGTTTCCATACCTATTTATTGGATTTTCATTAGTATGCTGTGCTAAACTGGTGGAGTTTTAGCCAAGTTTTTTTTGGAGAAAAATATGTCTCTGGAAATGCTGTGTAAACAAACCAGGTCCAGCATAACTATTAGTTTGGTCCCTGCCTTGCTCCTGACCAGGGCTGTCTGTATTTTCCAGCACTGAATGGGGCTTTGCTGGGAGAGAACCCAGCTTTAATCTGCAGGTGGTCATGTGAACCACATACATGTTTTCTTTTTCATGTCTGAATAAACTAGAATTCACTTCAGAGTAAACAGTGAGTATTTTAAGAGCATCGACTGAATCTAAAGCTGTCCTCTATAATCAGTAGATGGGACAGCAGTTTCTTAGATAAAGCTCAGATTTTGGCTTGCTGTTAAAGTTAAAGACACTGCCATTGATTTTTTTGTTTTAAATGTTACGTGCTTTCTAAAAGATCTAAAGAAGGTGCTTGCTTTTAGCTGTTTCTGTTCCTTCACCCTCAAAAATTACAAAACAAGACTGAGGATCCATTCCTAGCATATATGCTTTCTCTTTGCTTTTTATTTAGAAATTAGTGTCTCCATGGGAAAAAAGAAAATCTGCTTTTTAAGCATTGTTATTTGCACATTGCAGCAGCTGAAATGGCAGAGCAATCAAAGTGGTTACCACTCAGCTGCCTTCTCCACTCCAAAACTCTTTCTCTGGGCTGCAGTCCCAGCAGCAGGAAAAGCTGAATGATCTGTGCAGAGAAATACACATCATCCCTTCTTAGTTTGATAGTCTTGTATATGGAAAAGATGAAAGCTGTGATTAAATTTATTCCAACAAACTGCTCTAAACCATCGTCATTAAAGTCTCTGCATCTCATTCAGTAATTCCTCTTTTCTCTTTCAGAGAAAGTGAATATGTTTAGTGCTATCCCAGCTTAATCTGCTTCTGGACCTAAATCCAAATTAGGTACTTAGGTAGCTTTCTAGCTCTGTTTGTTTAAAAATGCAAATAATTTCAATATTATGTGGATGCAGAAATCATATTAGCAATAAATAAGATCAGTAGATAATACTGCAGCAAGGGTTCTGCTTTGCACAATTTTTCCTTGTCACTATGCTCAAATTAGAGGAGAAATCTACATGTTTCCTGAGTGTTTGATGCTGGGTAATTGCTTATTGCAATGTTTTGCCAGTTCAGTAACGAGATTGCAATGCCTCTATTTGGCAGTGCAGGATTTGGAAATGCAGAGATTTGTGGCCCTCTTTCTGTGTGCTACATAAACCAGCTATCTTTATGTCCCAGTCTGTCTGAGGTGGTCATCCATTACCTGCTGATGGCCCCAGCACCTCCATATGACTGGGAGATGATCTCAGAGCTCTGCCCATTTTCTTGCTTCTGTGAATCTTCTGTGACAGCTTAGACATCAGTGCTTGAGTGCCTATATTGGCTAAATGACACTGTCAAATAAGTAACTAACACTGCTTCTCTGGTCTCCTAATTTGAAATTCTAAAATGATCTATGATGGTGAAAATGTGTTATTCCGCAAATTGTGCATCTGATTCAAATAATTCCTTGCCTTGAGATAGCAAAAGAAGTTGGAATTGTCTTTCCTTTTCCATCTTTGTGCCAATGGAATGCAACCTTCTTACCAACTATAGTAATACAGTTTTGTGATCAGAAATCAGTTTAGGCTTTGTGAGGCAACATCTGCTATTTTAATTGCTCAGACAAAATGCTATAATGCCTGCAAAGAGTTCCTTAATTTTTATTGTCCCATTACTTGCTACCTTATGCAATACAGCAAATTTTCTTGAAGAGTGTGTTTCATAATGTAAGTGTGGGAGGAGGGGGTTTGTTCCTATAAAATGAAAGAATTCATAATTTGCTAAAACATAATGCATCATATTAGACCATAGGAAATAATGCAAATCTCTTCTGATCAGTATAGTAAGCTGAGAAAATGCTCTCCAAAAATATGTTCCTGTTTCTTCAGGGCCTTAAAGCAGATGTTACAGTTCTTTATTTAAAATTTGCAGGAGTCATAGATTTGAATGTAGTCATGATCAAATATGTCTTAGCAAAATGTGAGAATGGATTTCTCACACTCTTTCTCCTTCTGTCTGTCTTTCCTTGCTTCATTTCCTCTGCACAATAGTAAATACAGCTTCAAAGTTCCAGTATGAAAAATTATATTTCTTTCATGACTCTTAATTCACTACTGTACAGTAAACGTAGATTCTATCTGGTGGAGCCGAAGAAGGGGCATTTGTATGATTTTCATCACTTTACCTTGCTCTTTTTAAATGCAAGTAATGTCTTTTTTTTCCATTTTAAATCATGTCTCTCTCGAGCATTTTCCTTTGTTAAAACATTTAGGGTTACCTTACTATTATCTAGCTATACCTAAGGCTGCCACCAGTTCTTCATTGCTATTGTTTACTCAAGGACACTCCCAAACACTGTGCACTGCCTAGAGTTGGAATAGGGAGGTGTAAATATCAATGCTGCTTTACAAAGGATTGTTTGGATTTCATCTGCTATAATGTGGTCAGTTCTGACCAGATCTATTAGAATCAGAATGGAATCAGTGCACAGGAAAGCTGATTTGTGTAAGAAGAGAGTGGAAAAAGTTGGCTCGGTTGGAACAAAGACTAAAAGAGGATGTGCTCTCTGTTTATAAACACTTACAGAATGTGAATAAATGCATCATTGTCAAGAGCCAAAGGACAAGGTTGACACAAGAACAAATGAGTTCAATTTGTGCTTGAGTAAACTGAGGTCAAAAGTTGTTAAAATGTTTCTAATTACCAGAGGCACCAGAGTCTGGAAAAACTCCTGCTTGATGAAAGAATGAAAACAACCTCCAGTCTCTTTTAAAGACCAATTTATGGGAAAAGGTCCAACAGGTTTGCCCAGCAAAGCACAAGAGAGGACTGGGGGACCTACAAGGTCGTATTCAAAGGTTTTATTCTTTTTGATGAAGACTGTTTCCTAGGAGAGGGCTTGTCCTTGCCCCAGGTATTCACCTTGTTCATCATGTTTCAAGCCCAATGCACTCCACCATGAGTAGGAGTGTAGAGCATAACCATGTTTCAAGCTTGAGCAGTTATATCAGGTCCTATAATCACAGCTCAGTTCCAGGAGCTCGTTTATATTCAACATTTTCATATATTCAACATTTTCATAATAATTGATAATAGTGTTAGAGCTTCACTTGAACCCTTACATTTTCCACTGGGTTGGTGGGTCTGAAATGACACCCTCTTTGGAACAGGTGGGCAACCAAGTCGCCAGCTCCTGGCATTAGTGAGAGCTAATGCACAGATGGAGAGAACCCTGCTTTCTCCAACATCTTGGATTTTTTTTCTCTGTGAAAGCTAAAAATTAGTTTCTCCCTGTCCTGTCAGGTTTTATTCATCCTTTTCTGCCAAGCCTACAAAACATAAGGGAGATACATAGGAGCAAGTGATGATGCAGTTCAAAATCTGCTTTTGGAGAAACCTCTTGGAGGTTCATCCAGCCATGCTTTTACCTCGACTTCTCTGTAGAAAGTGCTGAGAAATTTGAGAAGGGCATAAATGTTCTCTGGCGTGGGCAGTGGCAGCCTAGAGGCCTTAAGCCACCCTTTTTTCCTCTGCTGAGTTTTGGATAAGGAAGGAACACGCTCCTCTCTGAGTGTCAGGATTTTCTGTGATGAAGTCCTGGTATGCACTGGAAAATAGTGTGTGTCCCCTTTATTATAAATACTGGAACCATCTTCTTGGCCCAAAGTAAAGATATTTTCATAAGAAAAGGTATTTTTGCCTTTTTTCAGTGCTTAATACAGGAGCATGTAAATAAATTCTTCCCCTCCATGTATCTCACTGCTGGTACAATTGCTCTGTGGTAAATATTAAGTCTCTGCCTGGGCTGCTTATCTTAAAATAATGGGACAAATATTAGATGTCCAGTATGTAGTCTTGATTTCCATTGGAGTCGTGCCTTATATGTCAAGATGATTCTCTTCAGTTCTTGTTTCCTAATCAATCTGTAAACAGTTGTTAATTTAGATCCGTATTTTTTCCCTTATTTATTTGCCTGCTTAGATGAAATGTACATCTAATTTTGTCTTTTTTCCATTTGTGACAGGGCAGTCTCCCCTTAATTCCAAGTTCAGACCAGCAAAAGAAAGGCTTGGAACTATAAATTGAATTTTTGATGAAAAAAAAAAGAAAAACAAATAAACAAAAAGCACAGTGAAAAAAGAAAAACAACCTCACATAACCTAGCCTAAATTTATTCAGGTGCCAACTCAGTTCAACTTGGCCAACTTTCTAATTTTTTTGACATTCGAAGCTTGTATAACATTTCATCTGGCGCACTTATATTGTTACACTGTATCCTCCTTTGAAGTGCAAATGAAAATTGTTTCCTCTCATACAATAGTTGCTTTATATAGTTTTCTTAAGTCAGATCCAAAATTCAAGAATGAGAGATGATATTGGAGAGTCATTATATAAAAGGCTTGTCACTCAGTCGATGCCAAGTATTTAAAAAATGACAAAGAAACACATAGCAAATGACTAATGTTGAATTTAGGGTTGCATGGCATTGCTTTGTTGTCAATCTAAAATCTGGATTTATGGTATAATGAGCATTTAAAATAATAGCTGTCACTAATCCATAGATATATGTACCTCCTTGGCCACCACACAGAAATGGCTTTGGTGTTTCAATTCTGTTATTATTTCCCAGGTGATGTATAATGGCATGAGGTAGTAACCTAGAGGTTAAAATGAGAACATTCTATTCAAAATGCACCAAAAAGTGCTGAATACAGAAAACATCAGTACATTTTTATGGCAGGAAAGATAAATGCTTGAGGATTTGAAAGTCAAAATCTCTTTTAAAGTAGTACTTGGCAATATAATGTGGCCATCCAGGTGTCTGTTTTTACATTATTAGAGCGAGTCTAATAATCTTGGTGTTACAGTTTGGATATACTGTGTAATGAAACCAGGCAAACTTTTTTAAATACTCTGAGAAAGTATATAATTTAAAATCAAGATTAAAAGTTTCTTGAGCTCTCCTTTTTGGTTATATTGAAAGCAATATTAAAAAAAAAGAAAAATATATGTATTGCTAAAGCAGCATTATATATATATATATATTTTTTACCTCACAGCTAGTGAAATGATACAGGCTAAATGAAAAGACAGCATCTTAAGCTGAGATAAGCCATTATCTGTGGTACATTAAGAATTAATCGACCAGAAATGGAAGATATTACACTGAACACAGCTGATGCTCTGTTATTTCTCTTTGCAGAAAAAAAACTGTATTTCATAAAGAACATTAATAATAACAGATGAATTCAGAAACTATGATAATCTGTGAAGGCAAATAAAATACTTTTACTGTAGTCAAGAGAATAGAAGTTATAATTTACATCTCACATATATTTCTTTCAAAATTTAAGGGAAATTATCAAATAGCAGTATGTCCAAACTAGTTCCTTCAAAATAATAAAAGGGTATTATACTGGAGCAGGAAAAAAAGCCAAAATAACTGGGGTGGTTGTCGTAACATTTAAAGAGCTGCTTTTTCAAAAAGCTTGGCTTCATTTCCACAAGAAAGATTCCATAATTTGAGATCAAGTCTATCCTGGTGTCTCCTGAATTCTTCAATATGGTTATGGATCAGGAAGCAAAGGCAGAAAAAGATAGTGGCATTTCATTAAAGGTATTAACAATGCAGATGTGCTGTATCCCTTGGAAAATTACAAAGCTATATATACACAAATAAAAAAAAATATTCAATAAACTGTGGTTGTATGCAGGAGAATATTAAGTGCAGGATGCCAGTAGGAGCCTCTTGATCCACCTCCCTTCCTGGGACATATCCACAGTTTTAAATGTCTGGAAAGTTTGGGGCGTCAGCCTCTGTAGCTAAGACATATCATGGACAGACAGTTCAGCTTGGTGAGAAAGACATCCTGGTTAAAAAAATGGTACACATTTTAGATTATTTATGCAATTTTACAGGAAAATACAGACACAAAATTATCTTGAAAGCTAACAGCTATTTGAATCACCAGGAAAAAAAACATGTTTAACTAAAGTTCAAGTTCTTATGTGAAGGTTGGAGTCAGTTGCTGTTGCTCGGGAGCCTGTGTTCCTCTTATTCAACTTCCCTGAGGGACTCATAATTCAACAGTGTGAAACACCATGTTCCCAACCTGCAGGAATTTCTGCAATGTAAAATATGTTTCTCTGGTTTCCCTAACCTGTCCTAAAGTTAGTACTTCAAGCTTAATATTAGTGGATTTACTTAGCTATTTTTCTTTTAAGTATTTGTCTGTAGAGCTGAGTGTTCAGCTGTAAGCCTTAATAGGTACCCTGTGGAATAAAAATTTGCTTTTAAATTAGGTCTTGCTATAAACAAGCACATTTATACCTAGAATGCTCTTATGCATTTTCTTTGCCCTTTTAGTAAATGATTTCTAACTAACACATTTTTTATAGGTTCTTGATATTCTGAATCTAGGAAATGAGCACTTAAGGCCTGAAACATGGTCTCTACCTTCACTGCTCCTGAGCAATGCTGCACTCAGAAATACATCATGCTATGGCCTCCTACTGATTTACACATTATCTGTCAAGGATGCTTGAAACAGTTTTAAGTAGAAAATCAGAAGAGGTAAAAGCAGAGGCAGAGAACACCCCAAATGAAACAGCTATTAAAATACAAGTATTTGCTGAGGTTTGAGCACAGTACACTTTGAACTTTTGCAGTTAAGGGTGGTATTTGAATACCACCAGTTATTTTAATGAGCATGCACATATTGGTTTTGAGGCTGTGGTGGAGTCTGACAATAGCTGTGTGTCAATCAGAGGCCTCTTGGTCCACTCAGGTTATTTTTTGTTTATCATTTGGTGATCATGTTTCTGAATTTTGACTCTGATATGTATCCTCTTCCTTGCCTTCTCTTTCAGGAGATAAATGACGTGGATGTGCAGGAGCTGGTGAGAAGGTCGATTGGGAGGTTGACAATTATCCGACAGACCTTTCCAGTCCCCCAAAACATAAGCCAGCGCTGTTTCCGTGGCAACCACAGAATATCTTCATCACTGTGTGACCCCAAGGACCCCTTCTCCCAAAGCATGGAGGTACCTCATGCACCAGTCTATCCCCACCTGGAAACTCTCTTTCTAGATAACTTCCAAATTTTCCCCCAGGGGCTATCTGTAACTTACTTTTCACGTCCTCTCTGACATGTGGTTTAATGGCTCATGGCATGACAAGGAAACACCTGGAGCTGAGGAGGGAGTGAATGTCTCTGATGAGGAACAACAGCTTGCCTGCTCCACAGTAATAGAGATTAACATCCAAACAAGCAACCTGGTCTCCAGGTAGTAGGGTAGTCATTTTGTTGCCCTGCTCAATTTTAATTTTTGTCATCTCACCCAAATGAATTTCCTCCCTGTAGTCAATGTCTCCCGAGTCGCTGTGCTTCTCTGAGCCTCAAATATGTTGTCAATAAGGAATTCATCCTGGGAGCACCCACATAATTGCTTTCAAGTGCCTTGGTATATACATCTAAATCTATATCGAAGTGCCAGGGAGGCCCTATTTTCAGTGTTGTTAATCACAAACTACAATTAAACTATAATGGGTTCCTACCACAGGAATTCAGCAACAGGATCCCTGTCCTCCTGACTTCATATAGTTTTTCCAAGAACAAGTCCTCTGTGTCTCTCATTAGGTTTCGTCATGACAAAGCTTAGGCAAATTAGAAATGTGAAATTGGCTCAATATGTTGATTTTAATTTGGGGGTTTTTTTCTGTAAACATTTCTGCAATTGTAGAAAGATGGCTACATATTATTATTTTTAGCAGTGGAGGGAGGAGCTTATCCAACCCAGCAGCTAAAAGCAGCCACCTCATGGTTCTGAAAGGGAAGAATGAGAGAAAACAATGGGAGGAAAATAGGGAGGTCTTCAAGAGTGTCTGTTTAAAATGGAAAAATATAAGGGACAAAGTGGGATAGTCTTGTCCTGTTTCAGATTAGTTGTAAGAGCCTTTGTGTCACTAATTTTAGTTCACAA
Source organism: Melospiza georgiana (assembly GCF_028018845.1). Classification (NCBI taxonomy): domain Eukaryota; kingdom Metazoa; phylum Chordata; class Aves; order Passeriformes; family Passerellidae; genus Melospiza; species Melospiza georgiana. The sequence continues at coordinate 23,510,984 of NC_080434.1, read as the reverse complement.
AACAGCCAGCCAGCAATTATTGATGACATGAAAAACTGGCTGTAGCAGAGAACACAGTGATCCTATTAGAGTTCTCAAAGCAGGCAGGGCTGTGTGGTGCCCATTGATGCTTAGGATATATCGACAGACTGTTTCAGAAGTGCAAAAATCCTTTAGGCTGTGCCGTTCTGTCGTGGCAGCATGGTCCTGGGGGAACTTTTGGCAGTCTATGGCCAGTGTGTTCAAGCTGAGAGTGTGATCACACGCAGGAGTCAGAGAGTGCAAAGAGCAGTTCTCATGAACAAAGCTTCGACTACAGCAAGGCAGAAAACAAGAGCCACATGTCAGTGGGATGCTTTACATTTTGATTTGTCTTTCTCTTCAACTTCACTTTTATTTTCACCTCAGCAGTTGCATGAATCTAGGAAAGACAAGTTCTAGAATTCAAAGTTTAGTCTCGACAAATTGGAAAATTCCATTTAATTTGTTAGATTGGATCTTATGCCTTAACCTGTGTGTCCTGATCCTATCTATAGCATGGAGAGCTAAAATGTTCCTACTGGAAGCTTTCCTAGTATTTTGGTTCAAAGGAATGATGGAAGCTGGATTGGTTTAATTGTTCTGTGAAGCTGAGTTGCTTTTTTCATGCTTTCCCTGAGATGGCTGTACTTCATTATTTTAGCTGAGTGAGACAACATTATAAACTGAAAGGAAGGAAAACTCTGACACAATTTCCCCTGTGCCTTCATATGATGCACAGTCCTTTGAGTAGCTGTGGGGTTTGTTTGCTGCTTCTTTGTTCTACCCAACAATATTATAAATTAGTTTCTAATCCAGTGGGGAGCTGGAACAGTTTATAAATTGAAATTACTAAAGCTTTTTTTTTTAATGACATCGAAGTGTGACTAATCAGAAACATTCTCTGGAAATTATAAGGGTGAATTTCTTTATTTATTTTTTTCTGAATTGCTCCCCCTAAAGTCTGTGGGAATAATTAATTTTTTTTCAGCATCTTTATTAAAACGCTGAAAAATATCCTGGTGAAAATGTCTCACTGTGTTTTTGGAACTGCCCTAATTGAAACATATTCTATAAATTTGTATCATTTTGAAGGCAGAAAGTTAAAAGCTGGATTGACAGAAGAATTTAGTACTGCAACCCTTTTGTCTAAAAATTATGTGCAATATTATAGGTACACATAAAACAAACAGTGATAATCCAGATTAATCATTCATCCTTAATCTGATGCTAAATACCTTTCTTCCACACTCTGGATAAAATAATCACATCTGAACTTTAAATTGCATTAACAGAAGGTTATGCAGTTCAATGCTTCTTGGTAATGCAAGTGTCCAGCCCTTAGCCTAGCAGAGTAAATAAAGGATTAGTAATGGACACCAGGCAGTGCATTAAATGCCCCAGTAAATTTATGTGGGGAATTAATAAAGGTGTAAAGTGACTTTAAATTACAACCCCCTTCTGTTCATCAGGACAGATATTAACGAAGCATACTTCTGGAAGTGACAGGGAAGGGTGATTTTGAGAAACAGGAATTAATTGTAGGGTCTTTATCATTGCATTATCAGTGATTGATTGCAGTACATGTTAAACTCAACTATTAGTGAAGGACTAACAATGCTTAATAACTGCTGAACTCTGTCCTCCTGAGCCCTGTTAATTCTTGATGAAGGCCCAGCTATATTACTCTTAGATTAGTGAGTGCATCCTTCCTCATGAACTGTGACGATTGTCTTCTCTTCCCATGGTAGCAGGTTACAGAAGTTACCTTGAAAGCAATGTCATTTTGTTGGGAAATGATGACTTGGCATCCACAGCCCTTCATGTACCAATTTAGTCTCATTAGTGACCTTATTCCCTCTGCTTTCCAGAGGTGATGTGGGGCTTTTTTCTTTCCTTTGGCAAAGACTTGAATAGAAAGGAGCTTGCCTTACAGCCCAGTGATAATTCCTCCCCTCCCAGTCCAAAAAATGTCCCTCTGGTGCTGACTTAATTGGGGAAAACACAGTTTTAGCTGAAATACTTTGAATTCTTTGTAGGTTTACAATATGCAGGCAAATCATCCCAGTTGTTTTTAAAATGCTTGATTAACCTGGGCCCAGATCCTCAATCCATGCTTTTAATCCTGCCATGTACAGTGATGCCTGGCCCGTGCATCTGAAGAAAGCAGATTTTGTTCCTGGGTGAATACCAAAATAGAAATGTTCACAGCCACAAGAGGAGCTCAAGTAAGAATAAAGAAGCACCTTCTTTAGAAGAAAGGCACAGTGAAGGATCATTTAGAGAAAAAGGGCACTAAGGATCAGGGATTCTGTGAATCTGTGCTACTAACAGAACAGTTAGTGGATGACACAAGCAAAGCCAGCATAAAGATGGGATTTAAAAAAGGAAATAAAAACATTAAAAGATATTATGTGGAGAGGACTAATTAGGCAGGAAGAGAGGTTTTTGGGGGTTTTTCCAGCTTTTCTTCCCCTTTTTTAAGGTGATATGTGAATTTGGCAATCAGTATCTCAGATCTTCAGCATTATTGTGCTTCCTTGCCATATAACCCCCTCCCAATAGCTGCAGGGCTTTCCCAGTCTTTGGATATATTTAAAAAGCAGACTAGGGCTACTAAATTCCCATACTTTCCATTTGTAAGCTTCTTTCTTCTTTTAAAACTTTAAGCACACTACCTATAGCTGTGCAAAAAAACCCTCACGGAGAGCAACCAACATATTCCACAAATCTGAGAAAATGTCTTTTGGCTTGTCTGTGACCGATGGAGAAAAAATCCCAGCAACCTTGCCTCAAATTGCCACTGGCTATTTTGCTGTCAGGCACTAGGAATTTTCTACAGAGCCCTTTATCATGCACCTGAGGAAACTGTGTTTCCCTCAATAACTTTAGATGACCAATAGGTTATCTAAAAATAATATTCCCAAAAGTCCTTTTCATTTCTGAACATAATTTTTCTTCATGAGAACCTCTGTTCAGGACAGCTGAGGTTTCTTTTTATGATACTGTCAGTAACTTAAATGTTCCTGCCATCTGAGGACAGCAAAGACTGATGTAAAACTATATTGTAAATTACTTGTTTCAGAAGTGTTCATGTGTCCTGAGCTTCTGTTCTTTTACTTTTAATTGTGTCTTTCACATCTGACTTTGCTCTGTGTTCATTTAAAGCAGGTACACAGAACTAAAACATGGTTAAGTGGGAGGGGCACACAAGTGATTGCTCTTCTTGAATTCCACTGTTCTGCTTTTGATCCCAAACTAGAACTTTCTCACACTGTATGCAGCTGTGCTCACAGTGAGCATACACACATGTACTCTGTAAGAGTTTCGTCCTGCAAGCAACTAGCAGCCAATGCCAAACACTCTGACAGAAAACACTCTACATCACAGAATCAACATGCAATTGCACACTGACAAGAATTTCATTGAGTCTTATTTCATGCCAGAAAGTGTCAACCAGAATTGACTGCACAAATCAAGAGCAAAATAACACAACAAAATCTATTCCAAATTTTCAGAGTTTCTGCTTTTCAAAAGAGCAAAACAGCCTTGAAGATAATTTGATGGTGTCCAAAAATCTGGTGATCTGAAAAGTTGAGTTTCACAAGGAACTGGTTAAAAATAAAGAGAAGTCTGTTTATGGTCATAAGTAGAGCTGTAAGTCTGGCAAGTGGAGCTGTGCCAGTGGTTGGGCTGCCTGGACTTTTCATATGTGTGTAGTTTGTTTAGCGTTTATCGCTTTTAGCATTACAGCCCCCAGCTGCAGGTGTTACCAAAGCCCAAATGTGGGACATTTTGACTCTCACAGATTCTTCTTAAAACCAAGTAAAGTATTTAATTACCAGAGGGTTATGGGTGAGGCAAAACAAATGATCAATTCTGGCTGCTAGGAGGATACTACATAGCTATACTAATGCTTCCCTTTTGATCTCTTTACAGATTACAAACCTGTATATATATGACACTGTCCTCCTGCTGGCAAATGCCTTTCACAAGAAGCTGGAGGACAGAAAGTGGCACAGCATGGCCAGCCTCACCTGCATCAGGAAGAACTCTAAACCCTGGCAAGGAGGGCGATCAATGCTGGAAACCATCAAAAAGGTACTTTTTCCCTGTGTTTCTTCATCTTTGATTTCTAAAATACTGACCTTAGGCAGTATTTCCTCCTGAGGTGAATATTGCTCTTATCAGTATAGTTTTTATGTATTCACAGTTCCTGAATGGAAGTAGTTGTTATTTGGCTTGGATTGTTTGGGTTTTTTCCATGTCATAATAATCATATTGAAATAAAACCAACAAGTTTTTTTACCTAAACTACCAAAACAGTTGGATGCTCAAGGAAGAAAAAGTATCAAAGGTGAACATGTATCACCATTGAAGAAGCTTCACAGGTTAGGAAGTAAAGAAAATAAATTTACTATTTTGTTTGCAAAAGAAAGGAGAAAAAATTGTAGAATTTCACTTGGGTAATGTTCTGCGGAATTCACCATCGCACTGCCTTTGACGTTAATAAAGTGAAATCATAGAAATGGGAGTAAGGAAACCCCTAAATTATCTACCCTATGTTCTGCCACTGCAAAACTGTCCCTGTAACTGTAGGTACAAAGTTTGTAGTGATTGGGGTGGGGCTGTGTCCAGCCTCATCCCCATGGGTGCAGCTGTGAGCAGCAGGTGAGCAGCACTGACAGCAATGAGCCATGGGGTGCCCAGGGGCACTGACCCATCACCAAAGGGAACAGAGGGCACACAGGGGCAATGGGTGTAAGATAAGGATCTAAAAGGTTGCACAGAAGAGTATTAAAGGGCAGAGCTTGCAGACTTCTGTAGTGGCATGGTGTTACTCTGTATGGGCTAATGCTTGAAGCCTTCTGAAATTGTATGGTGCTACTGTGTGTATTTTGGTCATCTCAACTGCAAAGTGTAACAGACTCAATACAGCTTTATCCAGTGTTGCTGCTTCTCTGTGATTTTTATTTCCTACCTTAATCCTTGTCATGTCCAAGATGTTTTTCCTGTTCAGTCTTCAAAGATAATTTCTCTTAGTTATTTCCTTTCTTCGTGATGTACACAGCCTCCACATACTTACAGACAAATGTAACTTTCCAATATTTAGTCAATATGAACAGGTTGAGAGTTTGCCCTTCCCTGTAAGTTTTTTGCCTCATTTTCTTTATGTTATTGATGTCTTTCATAAAACTGCCTCCTCATTTGTCTGCATACACTTCCTGTTAATGCATATTTACATTTAAAGTACTGATGTTGTAAACACAGAGGGAAAAAAAGGACGGTAAAAAAAATTAAAATGGCGCTTTATTTATGGCTTTCATTACAGGACATAAAAATAATTTAAAATATAATGTTGTCTTGAGAAATTGCTATTCTGCATTAGGTATTTAGCTTTACCAGAAATTATGATGATGCAGGCAAAATGTAAGTCTCCTTCGAACACTGCTTATATTTTACCCAGTCCCAGGTTAATCTGCGTTACCTCCAAAATGATAGTTCAAGGATTTCTTTGGTATCTGCTTCCACTTTCCATTCTAACAGTTTGAACTCATGAGACTGCAAGAATAATCCAGGACACATTTCTTATTCAGGGGCAGGAAAGGTCTTTAAGGGACTCCAAACTGAATTGCTCTTGAACTGTCTGAGCAATTTCCAATTCACTTTTGGCAGTCCCATGTATTTTGACCTATGATTCAGGCAAGCTGGTTCTCTTCTTGCCTTGGATTTTGTAAATACTGTTTCACACTTTTCCATTTAAATGGCCAGGAGAATTATGATAGCATTCAAGAAGGCAGGAGCAAGTGGAAATTCCAGACTTCTTGTTAGCTTGCTAAAAAATGAATCAAATGCCAAAGAAATTCCTGATCTGTGCAGCTAACCATGCGTCCATCCTGTCACTTTTGGGTTTCTCTGCTATTTCAATTAGATGAGTTTGATAAGAAACTATTTTATTGGTGTAAATTGAAAAATCCAAATACTCTTTACACTGCATTGTGCTGACAGAGATTAATTTCTAGAAGTAATGTGCTAAAATTGAAAGTCAAAATTTAATCCAAATGAAATATAGAAATTTTACTTTGTGTGGATGTCAGTAGCATTTCAATCCATAGGCAGGGGAAAGCTAAAGATTGCAGCTGAGAAGTGGAATTGCACAAAAACAAGAATTCTGCTTTAGTTTTGTGGCCTACTTTCTCTTTTTCTCTTTTCTTTCACTAAAGCAGTTGTGTAGAAGAGCCATGGCATCACAGCTGTGTACTTTTGAAATTAAAAATTTGGCATTGATGAATGCCTGATGAGGTATCAGAAAAACAATTCAGAAGTAATGAAGGGAAAAAGGTCCTCACTTCATCTCTCTTCCTGAGAATTCTTCTCTTTCCCATCTTGTCTTATTATTTAAAGATCTTTTCTCTCCTATTTTCCTGGAGAATCCTCTAAAATCAACTGAAATACAGGTTGTTTTTTTTTTTTCTCAAAAGCATACCAGTTTCCCTTAATTTTGAAAGAAAACAGATGCAAGTTACCACGTGGTATTAAATAGTTTCCAAATTAAAGTTCTTCATTTTGAAATCACTACTGTTGCCAGTGGTGATGTACAATGAAATATCATAGTAATATATTGATGTAATTCAGGGTGAAACTACACTCTGAGATTTCTTAAATACTCTTGGAAAAAGAACTTCCATCCTCTGCAGCACCTTAATTCACCCTTCATGGTGACCTGTATTGCAGAGCTGAAATCATCACCTGGTCTCTGGCTGTCCCTCCTCTCAGTGTAGCTTCACTAGGAATCAAATTATACTCCAGTACTCAAGGTCTTGAAGGGGAAAAGAGTTGAGAGTTTTTCTGAAAAGATCCAAAAACAGGAACATCTGGCAGTGTTTTAGCTGCAGAGGGAGACCTTTCTTTGATTTCTGGAGGGGGAAATGAGAAAAGAGATGGGAAATCTTTATTAAGCCACTCACTGAAGAAGGTAAGAGAAAGGGTTGCTGATGTTTAACCTACAGCAGCAATTGTTAAATTTGTTACCCTGGTGGTAAATAAACTGATTTCTTTTTAGAGAACAAGCTAGTAAAGGATAGCAGGCAATGAGAGGAAATTAGAGTTTCCAACATTTCTTAAAATTGCAAAAAAGCTGTCTAAATCATTCCTTATTGTCATTTGTTACTTTTTTCACTGCTGAGCATTTGACTCATGCATCGCTATTTCTACAAACAGCTACAAAAGCGGTTTTTTCTTTGTGAATTCAGCTGATTGGACGAAGCCTAAAGAAAACATTTTAAGCCCACCACAATTATTTAAATCTAATATCTGCTCCTGCCCATCCTGGAACTGAATAAACAGTTAAATTCATCAGGAAATACAATCCTTCTAATGAATTTGGCCAACTCCAGCAATTAGTTTAAATTCACTTCTGTAATGGGATCTATCCCTAAACACAAGCTCACTTGTTTATCTCTCAGTAAAGCCATTTCACAGTTGGAGGAATAAGTATCACTAGAAAATAATTCTGCTTTGGGAAAAATTAATCCTCCTGAGTAGCCTGGGAATGAGTGTAAGTAGGATTATAGGGAGGATCAACTCAGCAAGATGGCATCAAGTTTCTGCAAATACCTCCTCTCACACGTCCCAGGGCTCTTCCAGTCACATTGGTTTAGCTCACTAACAGCAAATTTTCAGTGCTAGCAGCAGCACAGAGCCTGTCCCTTTCTGGAAAATGAGCTGTACCTCTTGCTGTTTCATGAGTCATAGGTGGGATTGTCGACTAGTCCTGCTCTCAGAAATGTCAGTGACGCTCAGTGGTGACACGCAAAAAAGATGCCAAATTGTTTTTCAGGTAGTGGATTGGATTGTCGGTGCTAGTTGAAAACTCAATAATGTTCTCAGGATCAGACTTTTTCAAGAATAAAATGTGGAATGTGTATTTACTGATTATAGCATTTTTTCTTGCCTATAGCAGGATATAGCCTATTTCTTACCCTTAATTGCAAAATAGCTGGTACCTGAAGAAAAAAGAGGAAGTTTGAACAGAAGCTGAGACCAAGTAAAGTATTTTATAGCTGATGATTGGCAAGCTGGCATTCCCAAGTGAGGTCCTGACTGCTAGGTAAATAGTGCTTTCTTCAGAGACTTACAGTATAGCAGTGCCTAAGCCCATATAAACTCTAGTTTATCTTGCCAGTTTAGATGGGACTCAAGTAGGCTTTAATTATATTGCCAAGCTTTATAACAGCTCTGCAAACCCAGAGCAGTGATCAGAATTCTAAGTAAAACATTTTTGGCCTAGCAACTGACATTTCACTCTTCAGTTGTATATGTGTCAGGAAATTACATGGTTGCAGCTGAACCTCAGAAGAATTTGAGAAGGTAGATAATAAATATATCTTCATTCTTCCCCAAATAGCATTGTTTCTGTGAGTTAAATGGAATGAAAAATTTCTTTTACTCTTGGCTGTTGTCATGATTAACACTAAAATCATTTGGGAAAATTTCATCAGGAAGTTACTGCATCAGTAGCTGTCATGCAGATGGTCATTTCCTCTGTGATCCCCTTCCTCTATGCACTAGCAGAGGGATAAAACACATGCTGTAAATCAAATGTTTCAGGCAGATCCACACTGTGAAAAGCTACTCACAAAACTGGAGCAGCATCCTGAAGATCTTCCTAGGTGATATTCTGCTCCCCTCTGCCAGCCCTGAGCAGCACCCAGAGTTGTGTGAGCCTTGTGGAAAGGCTGTGGGGAGCAATATCAAGATTGCATGGCCTGCAAGTTCAACAAGATCAGTCCCACACAGGGAGGAGAAACCAAGACCTCCAAGAAATTCCTATAAATTTAGTATTGTTGCTATTATATGGATGGTTCTTTGCTGTTTTGTCTTTCTGCCTCTTCCCTTCCCAAGCTGGCAGCATTCCCATTTTGATGGGAGCTCTTATTACACTGTTTTATATGTACACAGTCTAGGAGAGGGAGCTCTGATTAAGACACTGCTAAATGAGAAATTTTCAAAGAAGGATAGATTGCCAAAGCAGATAAATGAGAAAAAATGTTGTTGTGGTCAAGACTGGATTCCAGACAAATTAAGCTGATGGACTTGGAATTTGTATCTTGCCCTGACAATTGCAGCCGTTTAAAAATCAAGTTAAACAAATTCATACAAAGTTTCTGGATAGAGACCAAATTCAAAACATCTTAGGTAATTCTGTTAACCTGTGCTGTATGTAAGGAGACATATATTTCCAAAGAATCCTGTGTTTTCTAAAGAAATTGATTGATTGATTACTTCAAGTATAATTGAGGTTAAATGATTATTTGAATTATTTTTAATTATATTTACTCAAATAAGGACAAAGGTTATAAAAGTAAATTTAAAAGTTTGTTACAATTTTAAATTCCTATCCCAAGTTTCAGAAAATCATTTACGTTTTAACTCCGTGTTCCTTAAAGTATTGGGACTGCTCTCAGTCTGGAACAAAATGTCACCTAAATTTTCTAGATTGAAAATCCTGTATTCTTCATTTCTATTTTCTGCTGTGCAAAGCATCTGTGTAAAGAAATTGTAATGTTTTTTGTTGAATATTTCCTTTCTTTTACCACTTTGTTCCAGTTTCCCCTTCCCTTTTCCAAGTTCTGCTTGTGGATCACTTGAAATCATGGTACTGCTCAGGTTGTCTATACCAATTTAATTGATTTTCAGACTTTAATGACCTCAGACCCACAGATTTTCAGACTTTAATGACCTCCCCCTCACCAGTGTGAGGGAAAGTTTTAGGAAGCAATATTTCCTATAGGAAATATTCAGTATAATATAACCACATCGGTATCTGGTAAGGTGTCCAGATGGAGGCTTTGAGCAATCAGATGGGCATCCCAACTCGTACAGGTCTGTGACACTTCACAGGCATTTCTCCATCTAGTGTTCTGTGAAACTGTGCCTTAAGGATTCAAAAAATAGATAAGAACCTATGAGAGAAAAGGTATATGGAACAGGTTTAGGCTTCTGGTCCACGAGTAGGATGAAGTCAAATTTGAGTTGGAGTAAAAGGTTTATATTTGTGTTACTCAGTTATTTACCAAAAGATATCTTCAAGTGATTGTGTGGGCAAACACAAGTTCACTGTCTTTACTGTGGACCAGCCAGAGATGTGCTAACCCCAGTCTAAGAGCCACAAAGGTCTGGTTAGTGCAGTATAGTAGTCAAGATAAAAAGGATTCAGAGTGTCTTGCTAACCACAACATTAGCTGAAATTCTCTGATTTGCAATTGCCAAAGTCTTCCTCCAAATGTCTGTTTCGATGTACACTTAATCAGGCTATTGGCTTTTTTCCTTTCTTTTTTTAAATTTATTTTTGTTCTAGTACAGAATAAAAAAGTAAATACTATAGAAAGAAAATTTTATCAAAAATATTTTTCAAATCATTAATTATGTATATACAAAGGGTATTTTATTGGTTTTAACTGTAAATGGCACTCATAAAATAGTTGTATTATCATAATATTTTATTATTATTTTAATATGTAGTTATTTATGTATTATTCCCTGATAGTACTAGTTTCTAGTAGTCTAGTAAATTCTAAAATTATCCTCTCAATGATTAATTTCATTACTTTTGTTACAATCACAGTAATGTTTTATAAAAGTCAAAGAACATTCAGTTATTTCAGAGCAATCTGCAATGGAGATGCAAATTTTGTATTCCTTCCTGGATTTTGTCCAGACTGAAGATTTAAGAATAGAGCTTTTAATATGATTCAGCAAGGCTCATGTGCTTAGCTAGATAGTTCATATTGCAAGTTTCTCCAGTTTATATAGAAAAGTTCCTAGGTGAAACAACAATCACAACTGCAAAGTTCTTGCCTTATGTTTTGGGGGAAAACTATGCATTTCATGTGGTTTTCCACCAGAGGCAGATTTTTATTTTTTTTTTGTACATTCTTAAAATATTTTTTGCAGGTCTGGTTTTTTGGTTTTTTTCTATTTTTGAGGGAGAGGGCTAAGCATCAAATTTCCCTTCAATCTGTAAACTGAAGAAATTTTTGAAGGGTAAAGGTTTTCATTATCAGCATTTCACATGGTTCTGTTGATTTTATAGTTCAGGTCATCACAGTTCTTATACAAAGATGAAATGTGTGTCACGTTGAATTTACTCTGGAATAGTTTTTTAGTATGGCTGCGGCATGTATAGCCCTTTCAGCTCTAATTCTTTGTGGGGATTATTCACTCCAGTGTTTCATCTCTAGTGTTTTAACCCCTTCCAGCAAAACTGTAGAAACATTAAAACAAGCTTGAGGAGATGCGGCCTTGTTACTCATGTCATGTATTCTTAGTAGAGGATAATTGGGAGGAAAGAGAAATATCACTGCATTCAGCTAGACTTTGAATGAATCCCTTCTTCATTTGTGCAAATCACATACTTTGAGCTCAAAAAGCACATAACTTGGTCTAAACCTCAGCCTGCCCTCATGAGGAAGTCTTTCATGGGGGAGAAACAATTAGGGGGAAAAAGATCAACAAACATAACTCATTTTTGTGCAATTTCTTATATGTGTTTAGCTTTGCTTTCACTAAACTTCTTTGCAAAAAACTAGTTTTTATTTTTTTAATTTGTTGGAGTGTCCATACATACATGCTGATGAGTCGAAGAGCAAAAATTGGAGTCTTAGCAAATATGCTAAGAGTAAGACTTGTTTGTATTGACTCTGCTTAGCATTGCTGAGTTTAATTCTTCTGGAAAGAACTTCATTCTGATGCAGGAATAATTTAAGCTTCAGAATTTTTAGGGAACCATGGTCTTTGGAAAACTATCCTAGTTCTGGTCGTTACCTATCTATTCTGCATAGCTGGCGCATGAAGACCTTCAAGAAACTAAAAGTTGTTACAATTACTCACTTAGAAGTTTTCAGTCAATTTTCCTTTTTGTTTTTTCCAATAGGGTGGAGTAAATGGCTTGACTGGAGAACTGGAATTTGCAGAAAATGGGGGGAATCCCAATGTGCATTTTGAAATTTTGGGGACAAACTATGGAGAAGATCTTGGCAGAGGCATCCGCAAGGTAAGGCTACATGTATTCAAATAAGAGATTGCTGATCTTTTCAAAACATTTCTTGTGTTCCATGTTAATAGAAAAGCATTTGGCGGCAGATAACATGGTGTTCTGTATTGTGAAAGGAGTAAGACATAGGAGAAAAGCTTTGAACTTTGAGATGGTCATCTATTTCATGATTTCAAATTGATCTTGGAGCAGGTTGTGTTGATCAAGATACCATTTGTAATGCAGAATGTGTTAAGCTACTGATGGACTGTCCCAAAAGACCAGTGAAAGCTGTTGTTTTTAACCCATACAAGCCCTGTCCAAAATAGCATATCTTACACTGAATAATGTTTAGAGCACCCAGACTGGTCCCTGATACTTGGTCAAAGTGGGATGCCCCACCTGCTAGATGATTAAAATTCATAGCAATGGAAAGAGAAATTCTCTTGTAGAATAGATACAATTTCTATAGCCTCTTCATGAAATAAATACATGGTGTTTTAATAGCAGTTAACTTTTACAGATTAAGTTAATGTTATGTACTCAACTGCCAGACACAGTCCAAAGGACTTACATTTTTACAGGGAATAGCATTTCTGTCCAGCAGAATTACTCTTTCTTGGTATGTGAGTTTTGCCAGTTTAAAACTAAATTTAAGTCCTGTGTAACAAATGGTGGAAACATGTCTCTATTTGCAATGAATAGCCTTAACTTTGAAAAACTGCTCATCTGGTATGGCAAAAATCATATGGCACTTCACAGGTAAACAAAATACTAATAGGCTTTTCCAGGAGCAACTCTCCTTCAAAGACATAGTTCCTGAAAAATTCTGAGATCTCTTCATTTAGTGTATCACATCGTACTGGCTTTTGTATAGGAGGAACATGAAGTGATTGAAAGGAAATGAGAGTGTTTTCTTAATATATGTAAAGTGGGTCCATGTGTAAGTGTCACTTCATGATGAAGTGCATCATTTGCCTGCATACCTTCTGGAGCAACAGATAAGTATGCTGAAAGAAGGAAGAGATAAATAAGAAGTGTAAAGTGTCTAAAAACTGAACTTTCTCCTCCACTATCCATCAGAATTGTTATTCTGTTTGTGCTCTTTCATCTCTTGCCAATACCCTAATGTACACATGGGCCTATAGTTATGCCACCTTGTGCAGAGGTCCTGACAGATGCTTCAGAAACTAGACAGAACTGGATCTGGTTGATATTTGGAGGTACCTTACAGAGAGTCTTTGGAGACCAGAATGTTGGCTAAGTCCTTATTCCCTTACATTTAAATTCTGATGTTTCAACATATTTTGATTTATTTTCCATGCTATGCACTGAGGAGCTATTTATTCCTTAGAGCTGCCTTCCTAAGACAAATCTATGTCTCTTCATTTAATTTATTTGGTTGACTTTGACTGGTTTGTTTTTGACTTCAGGCCTGTCTGGGTGAATGCCTGAGTGAAGCACTAAGCTGTATTCTTTCATTCCCAAAAAGATAGAAAAGAAAGAGAGACTTGCACAAAGATCTTGGAAATATAGAAGTACAAAAAACTTCCTGACTATTCTAACTCTTTTTTGATTGTGTTTAGAATTGTACTATTAATTTAAGCTATGGTAGAGTTTGATTTTAGAACAGATATTAATGACTGTGGTCACACCTAACTTGTGTAAAACAATGGGGCAACACAAACAGGTCTTTTGAACCTTCCTTGTTTGCTCTTTATGATAGTTACAGAACAAAGAGAAATTCACTGTCTTTTGAGGGAAATGGATTTGGAGTTGGTCAAAGAGAATAGAGCTTTGCTCCCAATATAATTAGATTATGAAACTCAGCCTCATACAATCCTGTTGAGGAGAAAAGCAAAGTTTAAAATTAAGATGCTAAAAGTATGTGGCGTTTTTTACATTTGCCAAGATGAGCATTTAAAATTAAATTTAGATACTATAAGAAAATTTTCTTGGTGGAAAAGACAGTAAATGCTTCTCTGTGGAGGTTTGTGATCTGCTCTGGAGGGTCCAGAGCAGAACAAATTAAAACAGTTTCATTTTTTTTCCTAAACAGCACTCAATAATCCAGAGAAACCTTTAAAAAAAAGTGTACAGAAAAATTTTCTTTAGAAGGAAAGTTCTCTATATATTATGAGAATGTGATAATTGTTCTCAGAAGTTTCTTTAAAATAATTCCAATAATTATTTCAAATTTTTGCAATAAATGGAGTAAGAAAACAATTTAAAATTAATTTCTAGTCATTGTCAAAGAGTTAAAAAATCAAGGTAAGGTTCTCAAAACAATCACTTCAGAGACAGAGAAGAAAATTTTTAGGGGATTTTACTATTTGACAAAAATTCACATCTTTTATCTTGGATTAAGATTTGCTTTACAGTGTATGAGCTACTAGTGTTGGAAGCAAATGACAATAATAACAGGAGTCAGATATATTTTTGTTAACTACACTAATTAAAGTACACTTCAGATTTTCATGTATTTAGTGATCTGACTGCAGAACAACCTAAGCATTTTTATTTCTCAACCCTAGTAGAAGCAGCTGCAATTAGCAGAGTGACTGAAATTTCTAAGCTAATGCATCTTCCCTAATCAACATATTTTCAAGTACTTTTATAAGAGATAATGAAGGGTAAAATCATTACAAAAGGCCCATTGAAGTCATTGGGACCAGAGATTCCAACCAAGTGAATTGTTTAAAGAATTGCTATTTTGTTTTCCTGAGGAACAGTCAATTGATTTTAATAAAGAAAGTAAGATTTTAAAATGCACTTGAATTTCTCAAGAGAAAATTGAATTGCAAAGAGAATTTCTGCTTGAAATCTGTTCTGCTTGGGTTCTGCAGTCATTTATACTACTGCAAAGTTCACTTATATTCGTAGGTGATTATTCCCAGGACACCAGGAAAGCAAATAGTTTAGGATACACATAAAATTCATGTTTATGTCTGGTTTATTTGGTCAAATTAGGCCACGTATCTAGGAAAAACTGTCTTCACATCCTCTCCTTCCTCCCACTGCTGTTCAGGTATGATAGTAACCCAGCTTTCATGGGTTACTATCATACCTGAAAAGCAGTGGGAGAATCCCTGTGAAAGATCGTTGTGCTGGGCTCTGTCACCTAGTGACAAGTTAGCAAATCCTGGAGTGGGATTTGCCTGAAATAGTAGTTTTGTACACTGGTGACTGTAAATGTTATCCATCACCTTGCAGACCATGGATCAGTTAGCTTGCACTTTTTGCCAGAGCCAAGTACTTGGAGTAATACACTCAGACTGCTGCCAGGTACTGATTTTATTGACACCAGTGGTATTACAACCCCAAAGGAACTGAAGAAAAACTCTCGGTTTTACACACCGTGTTGTGGCTTACCTTTGTGCAGATGTAGTTATATGCAGTGGGAGACATGGGTGTATTTCTGACATTTCTCTGTTGGCATTTGTCTGTTGGTATTTGACATTTGAGTATGTATTCTTTGACATTTAAATTTCGGTGCAATACTTTTATCTCTACTGCTGAAATAAAAGCTGCCATTCCTGTGAATAACCATCCAACAAACAAATGAACAAAAGGAAGCTGATAGCTCTGAGTACTGTCTTACATCTCAGTGGTGTAGAAAACAGCACTGCAGAAATAAAGTGGTTTTCATGTTTCTTACAGTGCTCCTTGTAATTCAGAATGGGCTCATCTTCAAAGGCTCTGTTTGACATTTGAAGTTTAGAGGACTTTCTTTCTGTTCCCCCACTGCTTTTCTCTACCACAGGTGGGCATTTGAAGATGGTGATGTGTTTTGCTTTAGCTCCCTATCCATATTAGCATACACCAACCTCCTCCTGCATGTTTCTCTTCTCTTCTGAAGATGTTTTAGGTTATTTCCTCCCAGTGAGGGAGCAAGATGATGTACTAGGCTCTTGCATCAATTCCTGTCTGCACCAAGATGTCCATGGCAAGGTTTCCTTTGCGTTCAGGACAGCTAGAGATGCCTTGGAGGAAGGATAGAGCTGTGAGCCTGCAGGAAAACAGGGAGCCTTGGTGGGGCAGCAGGGTAACCCAGGATGCTTTGAGCCATCTGCATTTGGATTTAGCCATCCATTAGGATTATAGGGTTCAGTCTTAAAGCATTTTGATTTGATTGTCTCAAGGATTTTTCAAGCATCTCATGTGAAAGGGATTGAAACCTGTCTAACAGGTTTCTACATTTTTCCTCTCTGCTTCTGCCAGTGCAAGTTGCAGGACCTTCCCTGCAGAGTCAATGCATGCAGGTTTTCATTTCACAGACAATTAAGGGTTAACACTCTATAGTTGTGCTATTTGTTCAGAGATGGGAAAGCTGGTTTGCATTTTTTCATTCTCTTAAAATAATTGCTATTTCCACTTCGTCTGAAAAGACTTGTTGATCACAGTAGTGATATTTCTTTCTAATATGCTATATTTTTTTTCTTACACTTGAATCATGGAGCAATGTTCCAAGCATATATTTTGATCTTCAGGAAGTTGATTTCTATTCTTACAAAGTTAAAACTTATTTTCTGCATCCTTTATATCCATTATTTTGGCATTAGGCAAAAAGAGCAGTTATACAGCTCTGCCAACGCTTGCTAGCTAACCCCATCCAATAACCAAATATGAAGTATTTCCTTCTCAGTTAGCTTCTTGGTAAGCCACTTGAGGTAAATGATGGTTTCACCTGGTCTCTTTGTGAGCATGATCAAGGTAGAGCTGTGTAATGTGACTTTAAAAATATATTTGTATCACCTCCTGATGCTTTAAGCTGTGACCTGTGCAGATGTTTCTAAAGGTTGACCTGCAATTTATGATGTGACTGAAAGACATCCTTGTGATTTAGAGAGACACTATTGATGGTGTATTTTCTAGTGAGTTGAAATAAAAGTTTCTGTGTCTAACTGCTTTGCAATCTCTAGTATTGATGGAGAAGGTGGACCTGGCACAGCACCACCATGATGGTCTTTCTAAAGCAACCTTAAATAATTAAACACCCTTCTAGAAATGAAATTAGCTACTTAATATTAAAAGTAAAGAGGTAATTAAATATGTTGGTGAACCAAGACTGGCTGTTCTGGTTCAGCACAGAACTTAAATTTTGCTGTAAGCCTGCTGATGGGTAGCATTTCCTCCCTACATTTAGTGCTATGCAGTAAATTGATTAAGACACAGTGACTGATACTTTACTTTCTGGTGGCTTCTGAAAATCTTTTGTCCAATCTTAGTGAAATTTAATTTGGCTGCAAAATGTTGAGGATTTGCTTGCCATCACAATAAAACTAGAGTTAATAGAGAACTGTGTTTTACTTGGAACTGTACTTCTGCTTAGATTAAAAGCCAAACAAATTGCGTATTTGACTATAACAGAAAAAGAAATTAAAGTATCCATCCATAATTGTATTTTTGAATTCAAAAAGATTTAAAGGTTCTTTAAAAACATTCTTTCTTCTTTTGAAAGGAGCATTTTCTTTTAAAATCTGAAGATGCAGAGAGAGAGGCTGACTGACTCAAAGTAATCAGTAGTGTACCATTTGGAGAATTTATCAGCTTTTGGACTCTGATTCAGATGGGGGGAGTGAAATCCAATTTTTGTGCTGGATTGTCCAGCTGTCTGCCCTGATCCTGGGCTCTTTGGATGAATATTTCATTACTTGTGATAAGTGCAAAGTAAAGAAGCCAGAGATGGATTTGGTGGCTTGGTGGATGCTGCCCCAGGGACACAGAAGACAAAGGTTCAAGTCATGATTCTGATAAATGCAGAGCAGAGTTGCTACAACTCAACACATTCCACATGAATTATTCACCTGTGGAGCAAAACATCCATCTTGAATCCATAAGAGCCAGGATCAGGTGTAGGACCAAAATGACCCAGAAGTCAAACTCCAAACTAATACCCACAAACCCAAGGCAAGCACAGTAAGCTAGCTATACAGGTGTTATCCCACCTATTTCTTCTTACCAGAACAGTCAGTCATGTCTGCTGAGTTCTAGTGTGTTGTAAAAAAGAGAATTTTAGCCTGTAATATTAATGGTGTCAAGAGCCCCTGGTCTAGAACAAGTGCTCAGTAAAAATTCCTCTCAAATAATTAAGATCTGGGTTTTTCCAGTTTCCAGCTCACAGGTTGGATGGCCCTTAACAGTGACTTACAGGGCTATAGATGATTTTGAAAAATATGAGTCTTTCAAGCCTCTGAACAACTGCAGCACTCTGGAGTCAAGAGGGGCATGCTCCTGCATTAGGAACAGTGTGGGGAGAAAGGGAAAATGCAGGATGGAAGAAGGGGAGGAATGCAATGGAACCCTGCAGAGAAGTGTTGATGTCAAGCAGAAATTCCCCTTGGGACCTTGGTGCTCTGTAGTGTTTCTCTTCACAGTTTTGGCAGGGATGAGCTCGTCTCTCTTTTGCTCAGAATATTCAGTCCTGTCAAAGCTGATAAGAATGTTCTTACTGAAAAATATTTTCAGTGCATTGGGAACTGCCTATTTTGACTGATTGCTTTCATCAGGGGGAGACAAATCTTTTTTATGCTCTTTAAATTATATAGTTGCATGCATTTTATTCATTTCTGTTCATCTGGAAAAGAGGTTATGTTTTACCCATCTCCTGCAGAAAATATAGTTGTCTTGACAGCAAAGAACAGGAGAAATATTTTCCACTTTCAAACTGTGTTTTTAATTTCCTTTCATATCTTGTTATGACAATGGAAACTTGAGAAAGATCAGTCAAAAATTAATAATAATTAAAAAAACCTGAGAACAGCAACTCCTGTTTTCTGTTGATGCTGTCAGGCAAGTGCCTAACCACAGAGGCTCCTGTGTGATTATTCGGTGCTTCAAAATGGACATAAGAGCAAAGAATGACACAGAATTTCAGTCATTTTTGCGGCAGAGATGTTTTTTCTTTTCCTGGAAAATTTTGAATAGCAGAAATTGTGTGGTGGGTTTTTAATATCTACATTGGAAAAAAAAAACCTGGATTTGCATGTTGATCAGTTTTATGTAGTGCGTAAAACTTGATTTGGGTCCATTAAATATTTTTCCTTCATTTTGGATTCCTCTTTTCCTCTTGAACTGCTCACAGTTAACTAGGCCAAGGGGTTAGATCACTTTTGTTTTTCTGAGCTTGATACTGGCAGAACCTTTTACAGTTTTCAGTATGACTGGTTGGGCCACTTTTGAAATACCTTTCCTATGGTTTAGTGGCTTTTTCTTCTGCTTGAGTAACTGTGAAAGCTACTCAAGAACATGGATCTGCAGGACTGGCTGGCAAGTTTTGAATTTTATCCTCAAACGCTTCCACTGAGCAAATTAGCTTTGTAACTCTCTTCAGAGATCTGAAGTGCTTGGAAACTTTGAAGTGCCTCAAAAATGACATTTTGAATAATGTCAGAAGGAACTGTGTATTATTTAAGAATGGACTTAATGCTTCATTGACCTCTCAGGCAGTAATGCTTCTGTGTGATCTTGGAAATCCCATTAGGGACTTCTCGTCACCTTTAAGAGACTACTCAGTGGGTGCTGCTTCAAGAATGTGGTTCATCATCCTTGAAATTAATAGGATAAAACACTTAGCTCAACTTGGAATTACTTGTTTTAAGGTGGACACTCTCAATTAATTATAGTTTATTTTCAGAATTAAAGTTTTTAATGCTTGTCTTTTTCTCTTTAGAGCTGCTTTATTTTCAATCAAGACTATCATCTGGTGAAAATTACTTCATTTCAGAAATGCTTCTAACTGGAACAAACATATATTTTCCAGGAATAAAAAAAAGTAATGTGTATTTAACCCTCCATTAATCCAAAAGAATGAGGGTGTTGTAGCTAATTTGTCATGTGAAGAGGGAGATAATAACTATATCTCTGGTAAGTTATATATTTCCACCCAAATTTGTATGCAATCTGGGTATCCTACTCAAAAATTCCTAATAGTTGGAGAACCGTGCAGACAGGAGAGAGCAATGTTAAAAAACTGAACTGCTTCTTTTAACAGAAGGCATGAAGTGATGATAGTATGAAATGGGTCATTAAATTTTGACTTTTGAGGGTGGTGAAGGGCTCAGTTCGCAGAATTAAGGGCTCAGTACAAACCATTGCGAGGGCTGATACATATCTGTGGTTGTAATCCAGATCTTAATCCATAATGTGTGAAAGTAGATCTACACAGATTTAGAGTCATAAAATTGTCAAGGCTGTAAAAGACCCTTAAGACCATTGAGTCCAACGCCAAGTCCACCACCAATCCCTGTCTCCAAGCAGCATATTTATGTGCTTTTTGAACACTTCCAGAAATGGTGGCTCCACCACTTCCCTGGGCAGCCTGTCCCAGTGCTTTACCATCCTTTCAGCGGCACCCTCCATCTCCCTGCAGCCTCCTCTCAGGCAGTTGTAGAGAGGGATGAGGTCTCCCCTGAGCCTCCTTTCCCCAGGCTGAACACCCCCAGCTCCCTAAGTTATAACACTTGTGTTTTTCATAGCACATCACCTGCTTTTCTGTCCTTCTCTGGACACTCTCCAGCATCTCAGTGTCTTTTTTGTAGGGAGAGGCCAAAACTGAACCTTGTACATGCGATGTGGCCTCACCAGCACTGAGTAGAAAGGGCAGGATCCCTGCTCTGGTCCTGCTGGCCACATTATTGCTGAAAAAGGCAGGATGCCCAATAAGACCATCAGCCTTATTGGCTACCTGGGCCATTTCACAGGATTTGCATTTGATAAATTGTCTTTTTCTTAAAGAACCACAAGCCAAGACTGACACAATTATATGGCCTGCTGCATTCTGCCAACCATATCCCATGGTAATATATATCATAGAATTGTACAACAGTCCAGGCTGGACTTCAAAGATTATCTGGTCCAACCTTTCAATAAATTGTTTCTAACTTGCATGTTTTTTGGAGGGCTTCTCCTTGAAGTATCTGTGGTCTGTAGACTGATAAGTAGGATGAGCCCCTGTAGTGCATCTGAAAGGCCCAGAATGCTCATATTAATCACAACTTTGCTGGTACAAATTTAAAGTACATTTTTTGCAGCAAGATCTCTTTGTTACAAGATACTCTATTAGCAGAAAACCATAGAAATGTGTCTTTTTAGAAATTGACTATTTATATGTATCAAAGTCAAAAGTTGGTTTGGTTTTTGTTTGTTTTGGAGGTTTTGTGGTGGAGATATCTTTGGGTGTATGTGTGGTTGGTTTGGGAGGATTTTTTGGTTGGGTTGTTTGAAACTTTTTGTTTAGTTGGGGTTTTTGTTGTTTTTTTTTCTTTTTTTGTTTTTTGTGTTTGTTTTGTGGAAAGAATATATTTCATTGCCTATGATGCTGAATGATAATTTGTTGATATCAGTAGGCACTATTTTCCTGCAATGAGTTAAAGAACCCTGGTAAGCCCAAAGACCTTTACCTCTGGGCCATAAATCTTCAGTGAGATTTTCCACTGAAGGAGGGAGAATCCAAACACAGACATTTAATCCCTTTAGTCCTCTCCATGCCGATTGTGGGATCTAGAAGAGCTAGACGGGTCATAAGCTGATTGGGAAATGGTGATTATAGATTTCCACTGAAAACACCCACTACACATCTATTTTTATATGTATGGTGTGTGTGTAATATCTACCACCCTCAGCCTTCAGAGCTGTAGGAGAAGACTAACAGAAGGCACAAATGTGAAAACTTCCATGAAGCTGCTAAAGCTCCCAAATTCATCAGAAGGATGCACACGTATATAGGCAAGAGTCAGAAAGTGTTGTGTTGGCAAAGAGTCAAGGGTCAGCTGTGTCCTGATGAGAGCAGGTGCAGCCCACCAGAGAGGACAGCTTGAGTCCATGGGGAGTCTCATCTTTGGGCTGGACCAGAAAATGCGCATGGGTACAATGGTTGCTACAGAGAAAGAGCAGGAAGGACACATCAGAGAGTGGAAATTGCATTCCAGTGTTGCTAGCAAGACACAGTTGGAAGTACAGTAAATCTTTGTTAGTTGTGGTGGCTTTAAGACCAATAAGAAATAAATGGTGACATTTGAGAAGACAGAGAGAACCACCCCTGTGGCTTCAGTTTGGATTTGTATCATGTTTATAATGTACTGTAGTTTCCCACTCCATAACTCAGCTCATATATTTCAAAATGTGGCAGAGTTTACTATGCATAAATCTATTTGTAAAGTACAAATTTTTAGTTAAGTCTTCTTCTCTGCTAAAATAACTTCAGGAGCAGAAGTGAGATGTCATTTTGTCTCAATATTGCATTTATGGTAATGCTGAGATGCGTTTCCCCCTAAAGTGGTCACAGCTGTATCCTGCAATTAAAAGAATTATAAAAGTGATTTCCAGAGATAAAAAGTTACCTCTGTGGAACTGTTTGGGGACACCTCTTTGTACCTTTTGAGATCTTTGCAAATAATAAAAATGAGGATGATGAAGCTTTCAATGACTTCATAATATTTATAGTTCCTTCATAGTGTTGGAAGATTTTTATGATTCAGCCTTAAAATTACAGTGCTCAGATTTTTGCCTGTTCTAAAGTTATGATATAATGCCTTAATCAAAGGGTAAGTTACAATAGATTTTAATAATAAATATTCTTGTCATGATGTACTCCTGCTTTAAAATGTGCAGCAAGAGTAATAGAAAAAGTGAAATGGATGAGGTCTCAAGCAATTTACGTTTTCATTTTGATAAACAGAATTAATTTTATTTGATAGAACCACTATTTAAAAAATAAGGGTTTTGAGGAAATTGTATGCACTCACACAGCTTTGAAACTCTTTAGGCTGGAAGCAAATGGGGATAAACATGTTTTTAGGAATTAAGAAAAGTATGTTTAGCACCTGTGGCAGAAGTCAGTTAGAAAATAATCTCATCATTATTCCAACACTACTTCTCTCCATTTCTCAAAACCTATGAAAAATATTACAGACATTTCTTCCTGAAGTGTAGCAGTGGAAAAAATATCTTTTTTGTGTAAACATAGAAGGATAGAATGGGATAAACTGCAGGTGTTCTGTTGAAATTTGAGCTCAAATTAATTTAGTTCATATATATAATTTTCTTTTTACTTGGTTTAGAAAAATGCAACATAATGTATCAAAATTTATATATTGGAGTAAAAAAACCCAAAACAACATTTCAGTTGATATAATTTCAATTTAAGCTAGAAGCTTTAGCATATTTTCCTGATCAGTGCCCAACCAGTCTGCTTCTGAACCTTATCACAAAGTTCTTATTCTGAAATGCTGGATTTGATTTTAGGGTTTTATTTGTTTGTTTTAAACACACTTCTATAATAAATAATGTACTTGGAGCTCATAAAAATCTGATTTAAAGTATGCATTCTAATGGAGTGCCTTAATAATGAGCCATAAGTGTTTTATATGAATATTTTAATGCAACATTCAGTTTATCTACACTTCTACTGATTTTGCATTATAACTTGATTGTGTTTGAAAAGAATACATTTTCTTTGAAAGCCTTCATGCTAGTTTTGCCTCAGTTTGGCTCTAGAAGGTTTCAGTGTTCTAAACATTTGTATTCTGAATTATAACTCAGGTACTCTTAGGTCTCCAAATGTATACACTCTTAGGTCTCCAAATGTATAAACTACTGATAAAATGTGTGATTCTCCCATTGAATGTGCATGTCTGAGTTTCCATTAGTCAGTTTATTTTAAGCTGTGTATTATATTACTTGAGACAAATATTTGTCTAAATATAAAGTAAGAAAATAAGTCTTTTAATTAAGATCCAGTTAAATAGCATAAATCTATTATTAAACCATTCCTACCACTTCCTGGAACAGTGCCAATTAATGCCATTTTTTCAGAATATCTATAAGCTATTTAAATGGAGTATCAGTTCCACTCATGCCACAGTGGTTGAACAACCTTATAAACTGTTTTCCTATCTTGCCTTGCAATCCCTGGACCAGCCATCCAGACCTGCTGCTGTGGCTGTGTTTCTTGCTCCCTCATTTCATTTATTTTCCACAAATTACAAGTTCTGCCTCTGAGGTTGGGGCCTGCTTTTCTCGCAAAGTGCGTCACAAGTGATGTTTCCTTAGCAAAGAATAAAGTCTGAGAATTGTGTGCTTTGCTGCAGTGGTGTAGGCAATGCCTTAGAAAAGATGAAAAGTTCATTTGCACTCCAGAAAACCTGCTCAGAGAAGGTTACAGGAGGTTGTCTAAGCTTTGAGTTAGAGAGAGGCTCCAGCCTAATATCAGAGCAGTTCTGTTCACAGAGACATGGTAGCTAGTGCTGGGAGTCAGTGGGTGTAATTCCACAAAATTTATTCCAGAATGAGGCTACAATTTGGAAAACCAAAGTGAATGGATTTTTATATTATCTGTGGCAGTTTTTTATCATGGCACAGATAAGGTGAACTATTTTTTCTATGATGGTAATGATACATAGAAATATTTTACCCAGTAAATCTCAGTCCACAGAACTTGGATTGCCAGCATGTTCAGATGCTAGCAGAAAGATTTTGAAGGACAGACTTTTGGTCAAGTATAGACTGAAGTAAATTGGATTTCCACAGCATCTATATGGTCATAAATTGCCTCTCCAAATATGTTTGAAAGACTGGAATAATTCACAGCTTGTTTGATCTCCAGTAAAGTCTCAGTGAGTCTCTTGATGCACTTGATTCTGGATAGCTGAATTGATTTCTCTGTTTGGCCTTGGGGCTTGCTGTACACAGAACAGTGTGTGAAAGTTATTGTCCTCTCTACTCACCTTACTGCTGAAGACCTTACACCCCGCTTGCTTTTAGCTTTGCTACTTATTGTGTCTGCAGGAAAGCAAGAATGACAAGACCAAGTAAGTGATGGATATCTTCCCACATGAGAAAATAATCTTTATGTGCTCTGTGACTGTAGGCCACCAACAGATTGCCTTAAACAAGGACTGGTGCACTGAATACAAATGCTTTGGGCATCTGTACATACTGAAGCCTTTCTGCTCAGTCTGAAGGGGAGTGAATTCAACACCAAGCTGATTTTGTGGTGGATATTTTTGTGCTGCTTTTACAATAGAGGTGTCAGGGTGTGGGTGTATCTATGGGATGTGATGGCAGACATGATAGGAAGTGTAAATAAGAAATTCTGTTGAAGTTTTTCAGACAGTGGACCTCATCCCCTTTTCTCTAATGTGCTTGGTATGTAACATGATGCTCCATAATTATTACAGATCAATTCCTCCAAATCTTTTTGTTTGGTTCCCATTATATATTCCTTCTAAGCTCTTTTCTAACAGGTTTGTAATTTCTAAATTGTCAGTCATTCCATTAGTCATTAGAAGCTGCTTTCTAGTTTGTTGTGACACTCTAGCATATTGAGACAAATTATTTCTGCAAGAGGAAATTAAAACATCAATGAAGAAAATATCAATAAGAGAATGTTATGATACCTTGTTAAAGAAATGTTTGTCCTCATCATTATTTAATTTCATGTCTTCTTATTCATTCCATTTGGCTTAGAAATTGAGAAAAAGCCATGTAAAAGCATCTGATCTAGTTAAATTCACTTTCAGAAAGGAGTTCCAACTGCTCTAAACCTCCAATGACTATAGATAAAAGGAATTGTCTGTCTCTCTCCCTCTTTTTCCCTCTCTTTTCCATACCTTTGAAAGATGCCTTGAAAATTGCAAAGAAAATCATACTCAACCATGTTTCAGATTGGACAGGTTTTGTGTGTGATTGCTCTTACATTCTGTTGAACATAAACCCAAAGTCTTTCTTTAGAAGACAAAAAATTTTCCTCTGGACTACATCTGTTCTCTGAAAGGCTGTGAAAAAGAGAAAGGTGCTGACTTTTTGTCAGCTGCATTTTTTGAACTTTGGGGATAGCAGTAGCTGTGCAAGAGGCCATGAACTTGAAGATATTGCAGTTGTTTGGAGACCAAAAATAATAGACTTAAGGCACATGTTAATTACAGGGTTTGGAGTAGGACAATTTAGGTTTCAAAAGCCGAGTCTTGCAATAACCTTGAGCAAAAAAATGGGTATACTCACCTCCTTTAAAAAAAAAAAAAAAATCACTCATCCTGGGCAGCATAGTACAGCTGCTTACCTGTAACAACATCTTTAAGACTTGGCAACAAAAAAAAGCCTCTGACTTGCCATTTTGGGGTTTGAGAGAATAGCAAGTATGGGATAGAACTAGATGGCAAAATTCTCACCTTCTGGAGAAGTCAATTAAAACTGAAAATAAAGCTTACACACTGCTGTTAAAGTGTTTCATAGTAGGAGACAGGTATTTCTGCTTTGAAAAACCTGCTTGAAAAAGAGAAAAAAAATCATCTTACTTCATAAGGACTCACAGTTTTATCCACAATCTCTTTCTATTTTCTCCAAACACTATAGTACAGTTACTCAAGGGTGGGAGGGTGTTAATTAAAAATAATACAGCATCAGCTGAATGCTCCACAGAATTTAAAATGAAATGTCTGCAGAGATTATTTGCTATCATGCCTGCTATAAAGGTATATGGCTCTTGAATGGGATCTTCTAATAATTTGAGATATGTCACTGCCCTCTCTTGGTGAGAGTTAAAACTGGCCTCTTTTTCACAAACCTTAACTGAACAGCAAAAAGGATTTTTCCTTTGTTGACGGTGTTTTTTTTTGCCAGGAAATCATAGCAAGTTGGATATTGTGGATTAATAATTATCCATGAAGTTTTGATGGCTGTACAATTTATTTCAGCTTGTTTGTGAGTGAGCTTACTGGTTTATTCTATGATGTGTGGTCATATGTGTTTAGGAACGTTTATTTGAATATTCAAGCTTATAAAACAATCTTGACAATATATTACTTTCTATAATTATATAAGAATATTTTTAAATATTTGTTTAAAATATTTAAACAAAGTCTGTGTTTTGTGAGCAGTGACAAAGCTAATGTTTTAACTTCTTAGGGGAATAATTGCCTAGTCACTATTTTATTAAAACCTGTCAGTTTTAGGCAGCCAATTCAGGGGCATGTGTTAACAAGTAATCTTCATCTAACACATGAAGACAGGAGTAGTGCCCTTGAAGACAGTTTCAAACAGCAGAAGACATCTGGGGATATTTGTTAGCTAATTTCAACTGTTTTCTTTCAAAGCTTATGAAAACTTTGCTCCTCCAAAACTCTATGAAAAGAAGATCTAGATTTGCAAGCTCCCTGAGTTACCCCTGAGTTGATCCCTAATATTTGGGAGAACTGAGAAGTCATACATGGAGCCATAAACCATGACTGATTTTTTTAATTGTGTGCTATTATGAACAGTTTTATGAAACACCTCACAAAAACATGAGGTTTGATTTCCATGCCATGATTAAATCTGATTAAGTTAAATCAGAGAGTGTAGTATAACTTCAGTCAATCCTGTATTTTGCTTCAAAGTAATCAAACAAATTCTTCAATGATAGCATTATTGGTTCAGGAAGGCTGGGAGTTTATACTGCAGGAGGGACCATAATTTAGAAATGACATGTATTTTGTATGTATAACTTGCAACTCCCAGAGGGATCTTTTTGATGAGTTATGTTTCGCTGTGTATTTCAGGATGTCTATATTATGGCAATACTTAGAAAGGAGTGAATGGCAAAAAATAAACCAGTAAATCTTGTCTTTTGACAATGTGTTTCTTTAAGCTAAAGAAATGAAAGAAACCAGAAATGTGGTACACGTCCAGAGCCACGCAAGCAGTTCAGCATCTGTTGTCTTTTCAAAGCACAGAGATGATTCTTTGTACTGAGAAATACTTAAAGCACAAATGGCTGTTATTGGTAGAATCAAAAAGTTAATAATCCATGTTAGATGTTTTTATCCAGAGCAATGACTTTTTCTGTACGAAATGCAAATGTGGCAAGTGCCACTAGGCTGAAAGGATGGAGGAGTAGGTATGTCAGTGGTTAAAAGTTTGAACTATGCCAAGAGCACTGGAACTTTTCTTGACAAAGTCTGAAAGGGAGGTGATGATAGGGAAGGAGAGCTTCCCAATGCTCACAAAGGGAGGGGATTTGCACGTTTACTGCCTGAAGTCACTGTCACCCTCCAAGCAGCTCTTTGTTGCTGTGCAGGATGTCTTCCAGGAAAAGATTGCTTTTTTCCTTTCCTGTCTAGCACTCAGTAGGCAGCAGCATGACCTGAGTTTTCACTCAAGGGTTTTTAGGAACTCTGCAGTTCATCCAGCCTTGTTTGCTGTCCTGCTTGTGATCTGCATCCATCAGTGGCCCTCTCTGAGAAATGCACGGGGAATGCTTGGACTTTTCTGGCGCATGGCAGCATCAGCAGGTCTGACTTTATAATAAACCAAGGTCGTTCTCTGTGTGAATTCTCTTGGCTTCCCAGCAGTTTAGCCAATCAATCCATAAGGAGCCTCTGCAAATGTCACCTTGCAAACTGACTACCTACTCCGGCAGGAAATTAGAAGGAGCAAAAACAGTTCAAGAACCAGGTTCAGACAGAGTTATTAAATTTTTTGCCTATGTCTTTACTGAAAGGGGAAACAATCATATCTCTTTCAACATAGCAAAAAAGAGGAATCATGACACATTTTAAAAATGCAATGTATTTGATGCAGCAATCTTGGTACACAGTTGCTGTGAAGTGCCTCGGGGCTGCCACGCAGTTCCCTGCCTTCTTTCTTGTGTAGCTGTTATTTCAAGTCAGTCTTGTGGGATACGTCCTATCCCTACTGCATTTTTGAAGGAGACAGCCTCACAGCTAGCTGCAATTCTCTACAGACAATTTCTGTATTAGTAGAAAGGCCAGATTTTAACTTAAAAGTACAAACCTGGCTGGCATTTCTGCATGTCTCCATTTCTCTTTGTCTGGGATTTGACTAGTCTGAGCAGTCACCTCTTGGAGGCTGACAGCGGCAAGCACGCAGGAGCTCAAGGTGAGTGGTAGGAAGAAGCCCTTCAGTAATGCTGTGGAATAACAATACATCTTTTCATCTTCATTTTTAGTTTCTATGTCCGGTGATGGAACAGTAAGGATGTTCTTTTTCTTGTATCATTGACAATGTGGGAAAAGAAGAATTTAGAGTAAAAAAGCATTGTTTTGGGAGAAGTGTGGGCAAGGAATGAATATGGCTGCTGCCTGTGCTGGCTTTCTGTGTTGTCTGTCCTTTGATTTTGCTGTCTGAATGTTCCAAGTTCACGTGGTTAGTGTGAAATGCCAAAAGCTGGATACAGATATCTGCTCTGCTCCTCCTTACAGTTAGAAGCTCACTGTTCAGTTTCATCTGTTGACTTCCTAAGAAGTTGGAAAACTAATTGGAAAGAAAAATTTATTTGTAGCTTTTGCCACTGCCCTCAGATTTCTCCCTGCAATTCAACAAATGAAAAGAATTCCCAGCATAGTGCCTGCTTGTAATTTTTAACTATGTGTATATGTTATTTATGTAGAAGTAGATGTAGTGTCTTTAAATTGTACCCTTCTTTTAAAGCACAGAGCAGTAGGAAAACCTGGAGTAGCTGAGAAAGCTTTTTGGCCAAGCTCAGTTTTGAGTTCAGAAAGAAGCTCATTAATGTTTATATGCATACACATAGATACCTGCAGGTGCATGCACACATAGCTGCTGGCCTACAGTTTTCCTATAAAGCCCTGGACCCCAGAGCTCTCTGTAGGAGAATAGATTAACTGGCCTCAAATACACAATGTTCAGATATCCTGAATTCCCCAAAGGTGAGATGGACTTCTGACCTCAGTTCTTTCTATCTATTTCTAAAGCTCCAGAGCTTTTCCCTCCTGAAGATCCTATATCTTTTGTAAATCTCTGTTTCATAGGGTGCCTAGGATCCTAAAAGGGATTGCTCGCTTCAGGTCTGCAAAAGACTCATAGGTTGCTTGTGGGCATTAACACATATTATTGGCCTTTCTTAGTTTTTATTCCTATCCTTGTCATTGAGCCCTCTTTGAATGGAAAGTCACCCCAGCTCCTCTCTTCCCAAGTGCCCATGTAAAGGCAGAGCATCACCATCAACAGTATTTATAGCAATAATGAATCCATTATGCTGAGACAGTCGTAGGAAATTGTGCCTGTGGTTTAACTTCTGAGATTAATGGCTTCACAGGGAGCCATTTTACCTCTAGGTTCCTCTTTTCTTCTTAACCTCCAGCACGTTTGTCCTTACATTCTTAACTCTTAATATTCTTGTCATCAGTTTTTTCTTCTGTTCGTCCCTCCCTAACATGATGATAGATAGACTCTGGGAAGCTATCAAATTGTATTTTCTTCTTCATCTGATAAATGAATGAATCACTCACCAGACTTTTATCACTCTAATGTAAGTGTTTAATGAACCAAGTGACTTGGATGGGAAATGAGAAGAGGGTCACTTGCCTTTTATTTTTTGTTTTAGGCTTTGATGGAGCAGTTAATTAGAAATACCATGAGTCCTTACAACAGATTTATGAGGAGGAGATGATTCTGTTTTATGCTCTTAAGTCATGGTCTGGTCCCTGGTCGTGATTGGATATCACTTATTATGCTCATTTCAATCTTGCTTTGTATTTGGTATTTTTCAGCCATGTAGTACTTCTTATTCTTTACACTTCAAACTTTATTCCTGATGTTTAAGCATTAGTGGATTCATTAGACTGCATGCTTTATTTTTAGCATATTGGATTGATTTTTCTATTGGCTTGAGTTATTCTGTGTATAGATTCTTTTCACTGTAAACTGTATCTTCATGTAAGCTAGGAAGAATTCTTCACACACACAGAGACATATATACATAAATATATATATTTTTTTAATATATATACTTTTTGCTGAAATGCCTAATTCCTTTTTTTTTAATTCCAACGAGACTAAGTTATCTGAAGAAAATTCAGAAAAAATGCTTAAAGCCATTATATATTTATATATTTTAGAATATATATATATATGTATATATGCATGCCTCTTTAGGCCTAAGTTTTTGTGGATGGCTCTTTATGGTACTTTTGAAATGGTCTGGTGGATTTGACACTAAATAATAAAGCCCACACAGAAAAAGTTCTCATTCTTTGTTATTGTAGGATATTTATCTAACATCGTTAATTAAAAAAAAAAAAAAAAGTTAATCATTAAAATTTAAGATCGTAAGATAAAGCAGTGGACTAAAAATGTAATTTTTAAGTGTGTAATGTGAATAAATATGTGTATGTTAATTTTATTTATATGATTGTTCCTCAGAGAGGGAAATTTATTTCCAAACTAAGTTATACTTGATGTAAGCTCTAGAAGCATGGAAAGTTGTTTTTCCTTAGTAGGGGTTAGATGTCTAAATTTATAAAGTTATTGGGAGCTAAGAGTCTTAAGCATATCATAAGATGAAAGTGCTTAGATTTATATGGAAAATTAAAGAGTTAGTTTTCTAAATTTAGATGCAGAAGTAATAACATCTGAGACATTTTTACAACTTACTGGTATTTATTCCACTTAACAAAATCTTCTGAAATGTATGCTCAGTTGAGTTCCAAGGATGATTTATCCATGTGAATTTTAAGTACTTATATATTAATTTGTGATTTTTTTTAGTTATTTGTCTGGTTGTGTTTGGATTTGAAAAAAGTACCTGCTTTAAAGAAAATGTGGTTTTTTGGTAGCAACACAATTTCCTGTGAAGCTGAGTGTCTGACTGACTGTCATCTGGCATCTTTAGAAGCCTCACCAGATGAAAGCTGGTGTAGTACGTTGGAAAAACCAATGGGAAGCTGTAGCCCTGAGCCTCAAAAGTCACACAGAGCGGGTTTTAGTCCTTGAGGCAATAATTAACTTTGCTCTCTCCTTGCCTCTTTCCTTCAGTGAAGACCCATGGTGTGCAGAGATCAGGGTCAGTGCTGTCCTAGAAAGCTTTCAGCTCCTTCCAGCTGCTTCGGGCATCGCGCCGTTCTTTGCACAACTCTTCACAATATGAGGGCCTGGCCTCAACAAATTGATTTGAACCATTCCCACTGCACCTGTCTGAAGTGGTGTCAGAGCTGCCCCTCCTGACTCCTGTTCCTCCCCACACTTGATCAGGTCCGGGGGCAGAAGGACAGGGCCAGCTAATGGCCGTGAGTCGCTCACAAGTGCCAGTGTGAGCCCTCTCGTCCCTCCCCATCTGTTCCTTGCTCTGCAGGAGTGAAGCTCCCTGCCAGCGGTGTGCCAAGGTTTGGAATTTCAGTGAAATAGCTTTAAGATATCCTTGTTTTCAGACAGAAGTGTGGTTGTTAGGGGTGCAGTTTGCTTCCTTTTCTCCTTTCCATTACAATTCCAATCGCTCTAGATGCTGTGTTGAAATAAATGAGTGAACGTTGTAAAAATTACCGCCCACCTACTGTTCCTTGGTGAGCGAAGCCTATGTGATTACAGATGAGCATCTAAGACTGGGGGATAGGAGGTAAATACATGCCTTCCTTCTCTAACTTCTTTCTCTAAAAAACTACTGCAAAAGTTCCTGGCTCTGAAAGTAGATTTTTGAAGGTCCCAAGACAATCTGGGGGAAACTTTACAACTTCTGTTCAAATTGTGCATCATCTGCAGCTCATGAGGCTGATGTTTGCTAGCAGCTCACCACAATGGTGCCACTGTGCTCTGTCAATGAGTAATTGTGCCATTATAAAGCAAAGCCCAGAATACCTTCCTGAATTTCACAGCCTACTTAACAGCAAAAATCATTTGAACTGCTCTAATTGTCAGATGAATTCCTCACTCCTGTAGATGCTGTGAAGAGAGAGCCCGTGAGCTCACTGCTGGACTGGCTCTGTCTTTTGGAGCAGCAGCTTGATTGCACTTCCTTTCTCAAGGGCCATCGTCAGACTGTCATTATTGATTTGCATTAAAGAAGCATTGTGCTTACCAGAGATTCCCAGCATGATCTGTGAACATATCATAGCTTCTAATCAATCCTATTCTTGTCCTTCTGCTGTGCTTCAATTTCTGTGCAGCTTAACACCTCAATAGAAATTGGGGTTTTTTTTCTTATTCTCTTTAAGGAACTGAGCTGATTGCCTGAAATTATCTTGCCTGATAATTAGCTGTTACCTGTTAAGTCTGTTGTGCATATAGTAAAACCTTGGATGCCTGGCAGTGGCCATCTTTACAACTAAGGCATTCATACAACTAAGGGTTAAAGACAGGCCAACACAACTGCTGTATATGGAGAGAAAACTGGAAGAATTGTCAGTTCTACAGCAGTAAGTGTGTCTGTATCTGCACAGCAGTACTAGAGGTGAGGAGGCACCAGATGGTGTAAGCAACATCCTCAGCATCAATTCAGGTAGTACAGCAGCCAGGAAGGGAGACATTTCCTTTTTGTACTTTGATTCAAAATTTGGAGCTTGAAATTCCTTAGGTAGTGTAGATTTCATGTTTCCCATATATCATCTTCAATGATATATGCAACAATTTGTATATATGTACACAAAAATAGATAATCCTGTCTCTTCATATTTCTTAACCTTAATGTTTATAGCTGTTGATGTTTATTTACCATAAGAATATACTTTTATGTTTTTTTATTCGGAGTGGAGAAAGAAATTGCCTCTATTTTAGTATAGAATGCATAATTCTTAAATCCTAACATTGCACCTCTCTTTTTAATATTCCTTATTCTAACTTAATTTCTCCAACTGCTATTCTGTCACCAAACACAGAACTGCTTTTAAAGGCATAATTGGCATCTCTTTACCATTGGGGCTCTGTTGTGTAATTACTGAGACAGTAGAAAATGGGCTCCTAAATAGTTAACTCTGAACAGATGGGCATGATGAGGTAAAAGGAGGAGCTTGACCTGGACCATGACACTCAGTGTTCCCCATGAGGTGTGTAGCATCCTCAGGAAAGTGGCCTTCTCAAGCTCCTTCTGATTTCATCTCTACAGAATGTGAGTAGTTTTGTTAGACTGAGGTGCTTCACTGTCTTCTCCTACCTTGAAATACAGCCCCTCTACCCCCAGCAGCAGCCATTGGAAATATCATGGATTAGAGGAACCTCTGGTTTGAAGGTTGCACAAACAGTCTCAGATGAAAAAATCTGCACATTTTATAAATGCTTTATAGGGCATTTTCAGTTTAATTTTCTACACACATGGTACTTGGATATATTCATTACTAAAATTTAAAGTTTCTGCCTGCAAATTTACTACCTTGGGCATCTGCATTAGAAGACAGAGAGGTATAATCTAGAAATTACAAAGTGGATTTAATGCAATTCAAGTATTATAGAGTGGTGCTGCTTTTGGGCAGGAAAGTTTCATTTATATTTTGTAAAATAAGACAAATTATATTTCATTTATATTTTGTAAAATAAGAAAAATTATATAAATCTAAACCATTTTATTGGGTTCTAAATTTTCTATTAGTCTTATTCACACTAACATAATAGCTCATTTTTTACCTAGAGGAACCACTATAAAGTTAGTTTATTTTCTGCTTTCTGGGATGGAGATGTTATCATCATGTTTACAGTGTAGTCTTGTAGACAAATATAAACTCCTTCTGAACTAAAAAACATCTGAGTGCAGTGAAACCCAAACTACATAAACTCCATTCTTAGGGAATGTCCTGGAGAAGGCATGAGCTAAGCAGGTGTTGTACTTTACGTATTTAGAGAATTGACAAAACCAAATAAAAGGGCTGACAATTAAGTGCTCTGTATCCCCATAGGATGGCACTTAAATGTTAGAGCATCCTTTAATTTCACTGAGTGTAATACATATAATGAAAATGCTCCAGTGGGTTTCTAGCAGAGGCAAATAACTGGACACACCATTTATAAAATTCATGTAACAGTAAATGCTAAGCCTGCACCATACAAGTGAATCAGGAACATAAATTGAATTTGCTTCCTTGCATAATTTGGGTCATCCAGTAGAGTCACAGACTCTGGCTGGAGCTCACAGATTAGCTTTAGGTTTCATATCTAGCTGTTCATTTTGATGTTGCTGCTCAAAATTCAAAACCTCATCGTCAGAAGATAGTAGTAAGTTCTTTTGAGGGGAAAAAAAAAACGCAACTTCATGAAAGTTTTGCTGCATTCCACTTATCTTGTAGAAATTGTCTGCTGTGCAGTCTTTTTTCTCCAGTTAAAAGCCTGATCTCAAATCTTCTCCTTCCTTTGATTCTGAAAAGCCTTTTAGTAAAATTTTAACTGTCTGTTTGAATCCACAAGTGAAATTTTGACCTCAATGAAGTTATTCCCACAGGATACCATTTTTCCAGGTGGTATTTTTCCAAAAGTAATTTCTGACTTTTTGACTTTTTCTTTATATGTAGAGCTGGACTAATCTAGTAGAACCAATTTTTTCCAAAGAAAAGAAACCTTTCCAATTTGTGAAGCTTCTGTCTGGGTATGCAAGAGCTGTAGGCATTGGAAGGGAAACAGTGTTTAGGAAAAATAAATAGAATTGTATTGATGGGAGGAGGGGAAAGCGTGAGCATTTGTACATACTGTTTTTAGTATTTTGCAGTTTATTATTATTATCACAGAAAGGTAATGACAGTATTTAATAACAAATAAGAAAAGTCTGATGTTGAGAGCAACAAATCCATTTCAGATAGTACAAGAAGGTGTTGAGAGGGTACTCTAGTCCAATATACTTTGGTGAAGACTGATAGGGAATGCCAAAAATAAGAACAGAAAAATGTTTTAGTCCCTTTATAAGCCATCACACCTTCCAGCTGTGCAGATTTTAAAGGCTTCTTAGAGTAAGGTGGTGCCTTTGTGCTTAACAAACCTGGATTAATGTATTTTTCTTTATGCTTTTTGAAGTCTTTAAAGGTTTGATGTTAATGCAAATCTGGAACACCACCGAGCCCTCCTTTTTTGTGTCCTGTTGCAGTTAGAATAGTTTTTTCCAAAGTACATTACTTCACATTTATCAACATTGAACATCACCTGCTATTGTACCACAGTTGCTCAGTACTGAGAGATCTGTCTGGGTTCCTTGTTGTCCATTTTGATGTTTACTCAATTGAATTATTTAGCACAATACACAAACTTTACCTCTCTGCTCTTCATCAACTTCCCTTGACACTGTATGAATATGTCAAAAAGCAGAGCACAGGAGATTAGTGCAGATACCAGGATATTATTAATATCCTGCTAATATGAAACTGTTGCTTTCTTCTTATCATTTTTGTCCTTTAACACTGGTTATCTACAAAAGAATTTTCTCTTACATGCCATGACACCTTCTGCTGTTTGTGACTTTAATCTAGAAGAGGCATGTTGTTTTCCTCCCTGTAATTATGTATTTACCAGCATGGCTGATAATTCTGTTTAACCTCACCCAGTTTCCTGAAGGTTGTGGATTTTCAGTCCATGAACAGGGCATGTTTTTACCCCAGCTCTTGGAAGGAAGAAAGGAAACCTTAACCATAAATTCTGAGCATTCAATGCTCAGTCGCTTTCAGAGCTGGAGTTGTCATATCAAATGCAGATTTTTGGAAATACTACTTGAGATTCCTACAGAATTTCTATTTCCACTTTTTAAATCCAGAAGTTTGCCTGGAACATGAGTTCTGCAATACAGTACTTTCTATGTGTGCTTAAATATCTTTAGACTGCTAATTTTTTTGTTAAATGGAGTGCCTTACAATAAAAATATTTTAAATAAGAAGTAACATGCATTCCAATTGTGCAAAGGCTCTGAATTCATAAAATATTAATGAAGGTTTTGATTAATATTTCCACATAAAACTCAAGGAGACAAAGTAAAGCCTTTTTTAGTAGCTTCCCCACCCATGTTTCTGCATTTTAATGAAAAGTTTTTTAATATTTAAAATACATTTAAAGCCTCAAGTGTATAGGAAAGCGATGTAGCTAAAAAAATAGGGAATTTTATTAGGCAGAGCTATTTGAAAAAAAGCATGAATGTCAGCTTATTAAAGCCAATGACAAACTCTGCAACTTGCAACATAATTGAAGATTTTAAAATATATTTTGCAACTTATCCTGTACCAAAAGGAACAAAGTCAGCAGCCAAGTTATTTTCTCATAGTTAGACATTGCAGACAAATCACTGCTGATTTATTCACAAATACTTTATTTAATAGTATATCTTTTGTTAAATATTGTAACATGACATTTGTGGGCTAGTGATGTGCCATGGGACTATAATAAATCAAGTAATGTGTTCCTGCTAAATGAATGAAATGTTTCAATACAGAAGCCTGATTCATGTAGACGTTTGATATGAATATTGTGCTGTATAAAAAGGAACTATGTCCAATAGAGTTTAGATTTGGGAATTTTCTAATGGATTAAATCCTAGGAGGGAAAGTGCACAGCCAGTACAGATTTGGCACTTAATGAGAAAAGTCCCTGGAAACAAACAGCCAGGTAGAAAAAACCCCAAAGAATACTTTTTCTTCCTGCTCAGTTCATCCAGGCCCAGAATGCTCCAAACTCCCTTGACTTGTATTTAAAGTAGATGTGTCTACTTTTAACAGCCAGAAGCCAACCCCCTTCATGCAGGAAGGTCACAGAGAGTTTTAAAATAAAACACATCATGTTGCAGTCTGGTGGTGAACTGTAGTTTGCTTAGCAGGGGAATATGATGATTTGATACATTCATACGAGCCAAAAGTCCATCTTTAAAGTTGGGATAGCTACAATTACCTTTACCTTACAAAACTGGTCAGCTCAGGTGGTCTTTGAGTTCCTTCTTCAGTTGATTCTTCTTTACCTCCATCAATACTTAGGCAGAGAATAATAGCTCTATCTCTTTCTTTTTTTTCCTGGATACTGGCAACTTGGCCTCTTCCTTTTCCCCAATTCCTGGATGTGAGTTCTGCCTAATTGACATGGGTAGAAGGAAGGTAGGAGAAATTTGTCCCTGAGTTCACTTGACCTCTGCACTGTGTCTTGCTTGTTCCATGCTTTTTCTAGACAAAATTAGAACTACAAATCTGTGGACACTGAGTTTTTCAGGATTTTTTTACAGGTCAAAAAGTTCTGTGTTTTGTCCTCTGGATGTAAAATGACTGATTTGTTTTACTCAGTAAGAACTGATCTTATGAGGCATTGATTTCAGTTGATTTTGTCTCTTCATGGAACTTCTATAAAAATCAGACCTTGATTGTGGACATCTGAGAAAGTGGAAATGCACCTACTTGAAATCTGTGGCCTTGTTTATAAGCACTGCTTGCTCATGTTAATCAAATGTGTATTAACTTATCTATATGTGTATGTGCATGGACATGTGCATTCAGGTGAGATTCCATTACAATTATTTTGAGATGTTAAGAGGGGGCTTGC
The DNA here is from genome assembly GCF_028018845.1 of Melospiza georgiana. Lineage (NCBI taxonomy): Eukaryota > Metazoa > Chordata > Aves > Passeriformes > Passerellidae > Melospiza > Melospiza georgiana. The sequence goes on along the minus strand of NC_080434.1, from coordinate 23,472,742 downwards.
CCCTAGTTGTTAATTTTAATACTCCATTGTAATGTACCACATCATAGGTGCTCAAGTATGATGAGAAGTGGGTGTGTGAGTGTAATTCCTTTTACATATTCTCATGCACTTGTTTATCTTCATTTATTCCAGTGGCTGAAATCAGTGAAACCACTCATATAAATAATAAGTGTAATATTTAGCTGCAGGATTTAGCAATATATTTATGAGTGACTGAGGTCAAATGCTTTAACCCACAGCCTTCAAAACGTGACATTGCTGCAAGATGGAATATAGTTATCAACCGTATCACTTTTCTTTCTCAAAGAACTCCATGCCTCCGTAATTATATCTGATAAGTTGCAAAATTTGACGTTCCACAAGCCTAATTTCTTTCCATATGGTCTTATCTTCCCTTGCTTTCCCTTATTGCTGCACCCACGTTTGTGGTCAGCAATGATTTTCCCACCAGCAATAATAACAGAATTTAATTCTGAGCACTGATAATCACTGGTGAGCTGTGTGAAAAGAACAATTACTGTGCAATACTGTACTAATAAGTTATTCAGAAGATAATCTCTCTTCTCTCTGCTTTGCTGATTTCTCCAGTCTCTGTACAGCACAGCTGTAGTAAAGGCTGGGTGAAAGAGAGCACCAGCTATCTGGCAGAAGCTCTTAAGCTCTACCATATGCATACCACCCCCAGACAGGGATTGCTGGCAGCAGTGTGGCAGTGACTAGGTGAGAGTCTGAGGAATGCAGTAGGTGCAGCTATAGCTCTCTTCGTAAGCCTTGGACTGACATCTAAACCCAGATAATATAAACTGAAAAAGCCCGGGTGCCTGGCAGCTGTGCTAGAATAGGATTAAGCAAGATCCTGCTTGGCGAGAGAGGGATGTTGCACCTCAGCACCTGAGGAGTGTGGCAATCCAAGCTCTGCAATGCTGCAGCCCAGGCTGCCTGCTAGCTCTTCAGGTTATTGAGGGGTGAAAAGCAGTGGGGTGGTCCCTTTCTTTTGCAGCATTTTTGATGGTTCCCGTCAGTTTCTGGCGCAGTGGAGTGGAGCAGCCTTCCCTGCCTCTTAAAGCTTTTGCTGTGATTTCTTCCTTGTCTAAAGGCATCCTGGTGTTTTGCAGGCTAATTCATTGTTTTGTGTTGAGATCAAGCTACTATCTACATTTCCTTTCCTTTTTTTCTTCTAACTGCATATCTGATTCTTTACTTTTACAGTATCTTTGCCTGTCTTCACTGTGGTCTGAATTATTTTAAGTTTCATTTTGACTCATCTTTTTTTTTTTTTTTTTTTTGGAAAGGAGACTCAGTACTGCATGGCATTTATGGCAAATCATGAAATTGCAATGTTTCTATCTCCATTAAAGTTAAAAGTGTTGGGTTTATAGCCTCTTTTTGGAGTGTTGTTAAATATCTTATGTTGCCTGTTTACTGTAAATGCACTTTTATTTGTCTGACTGTAGATGAAGAATTGTATATATTTTCCTTAAATAGTTTTAGATGAAAATGCTTCACTGTGAGGCAGAACTGCAATTGTGTAAACTTGTCTTAGTTTTATTTGCACTATAAATTTAAAATCTGTCCTTTCAGCTTGGGAAATTTTCTCCTACAGACTTCACAAACTTCTACCCTGACAAAATAGGAGGCAGCCTGAGTCCAAGAGATACATTTGAGCATTTTCCTTGTGCATAGGGTTTTTTATTAGAGACAAGCTCATTGCTGATATTCTTTCTTCCAGCCTACGGTTAAATCCCAGCTCCGGCCCTACTGCAGAAATTGCAACCATTTGGTGGGTGTCTAGGAGCTTGTGCAAAAGAGGTTGATGCTCTCCACCCACCTAAAAGAGGAAAAATAAGTCTTTTTTCTTTGAATATTGCTGCCTTATCTTTTTGTGGACAACTGATTCCAGGAAGGGTGTTAGACACAGAAGCTGTCTCCTCATTTGAGTGAGCCTAATGCACAGATGTACTGTGAGACAAGCCTGTACCCACTCTAGCAAAGATCTGGAGATGAGATTTTTCACTCCTACCTGTAACCCCGTTGCTGTTTTTAGGTCATTCTTCTACATATTGTTCACAAAATTTTCTACTCCTACTTGCAAAAAAAAAAAGAGAAAGAAGTCTCGCTCGTATGCTGAAGCAATCTGTGTTCAAAAGTGCAAAAATCAGTCAAATAGTGGCTCAACAAAGTAAAAGCCAATGAAATGCACAGTTAGTGGACAGTGCTGTGTAAAGTATAATAACACAAATGTAGTGGTGGAAGTTGTACTTTTAACTTTCTCCAGACAGTAGCATTTGAGGGCTGACCCTCTCATTTTCTGGGGCAGTTTGTGGTTTGTTCGTGTATCCCCCACACGAGCTCAGAACTGCCTGCATCATTCAGATCAGGAGAGCTCCTGGCCTCTTAGGGTGATGTGAAATGCCTGCCAGAAGAAACACAAGCAAACAGCCAAACTAATGACCAAGTTACCTGCCATCGCATTTTTAGTGTTATAAGCCTGTTTGATTAGGTCATTTATTGGGAAATGCCAGGTTGTCTGCCTCTGGCTAAAACTACAGTCTACTTTTCTGAAGACAGGGCTGTGTCACCTCAAGAGAAAGGTTGTGAGTAGAAAGGTCAGTGTTTACTTAAGAAAAAAAGATAAATCAAGGGGGTGAACTGAAAAATTGTGTACCTGGCGAAAATTAGGCAAACTAACTTTGAGAGGAGGGAGAAAAGGAGATAGCAGTGCTGAAGTTGAATCTTATGTATATATATATATATGATATTAGATATCTACTTCAGTCTCTTCTCAGAAATCAAATTAAACGTGTAAGAATCTACATTTCACTATCTGTAGTCACACTGGGTGATATTTCACTTTATGCTATTTTTTTTTTGGATAAGGAAAGAGACATCCATATAAAAGTAAAAATGCCTAGAGTCTCTATTATCCAATTCCATACCCATCTACAAACAGACAGTCCATTCCTTGTAAAGGTACCAGAAGTATAAACCTCAGCACTGTCAGTTAAAATATATCTGTATTTCTTTTCTTGGTGTTTTGTGTCATGATTTTGGGCTCCACTTCCTTACATGACGATCAAATACCATTATGTTGGTGAAATGTATGATATAATGTATGATAAACCAAGGAATTTTTCCCCTTATTATTTTTCTTCTTTCTGAGTTATACTTATCAGAGAATGCAATAGCTGAATTGCCTGATAACCTGGCAGAGCAGGCAAGGTATATAATTTTTTTCATTCACTGGAAAATTTAGTAAGATAAGAGGTTTTCTAAAGTGTATCTTAGATCGGCAAATATCTTTTTAAGGTCTTTTTAGAAGCTTTGAGTTTTTCATTTTTATTTCCAAGTTAGCTGATGCTGAAACATTAGCATCAAGGGAACTTGCATTTTGGAAGCATCAAGGGCATCTTTATCTGTGTTCTGTAAAACTTTTGTCATAGAAAATGTGAATGTTGCTTTTGGTATATTTTCTGGCTCTATTCCTTATGATTAAAAAAAAGGTGTCTTGGCTCATAAAAATATTCTGAGACGATATCAGGAATAACAAATAGTAGAGAGATCTGAAAGCTTGCAAATTGTGACTATAAAATATATGTTGTGTGTGCCCATGGTCTGCATTTACACAGAAGACCACAAATTTCTTATGTGCTGCTTGCTAAGACTGTATTATAATAAGTCCTTTAAGAAATAAAAATTAATTTAGCAAATAATAAATATAGAAGGAACAAAATAGCTTTAGTGGAACATCAACAAAGTTCAGGTTTTACATCCTTGTTTTTGCATGGCCATGGCTTGTGGAAGTTCTAGCTACATCCTCCTTCATAAGACACCTGTGTTCCTATATGTTTTTAAAAGCTATTAACATTTTCTCAAAGAGTGTGGCTCATAAATCCCTATTGCAAGTTCTGCAATCCCATGGATGCCTATGTAAAAGCAGTCTGCTGGGGAGATGTGCAGCAAACTGGAGGAAAGAAGTGCTGCTTATTTATTTCTGCAGTGAAGGGAAGGTGTTTTTTCCCTCATATTTTTCAGTGAAAGGAAGGTGAGGCAACTCAACTTTGTCGGTGAAATGAAATAATAGTTTAATAGTTTGGCTTCTTTTTTTTTTTTTTTTTTTTTTTTTTGGTGTGTTTTTTTTTGTTTTTTTTTTTTTTTTTGGTTTAAAACTGGTTTCAGACTTCCAAGCTTGATTTAGCAGCCAGTGAGGTAGACAACTAATGTTGGATTATATGTTTCATGTTTGATAGTTTCTGAAGGCGCAGGGCTGTTTATGGGGGATTTGAGTTTCAAGTATGGATGTGGGAAGTAATTGTGTACAGGACCTGATTCAGATAAACATTTAAGGCCAAGTTTAAATTCATTCTTACTAAAAATGATAGTAGAACAGTAGAACTTTTTTAGAGGTTTAAAATGTGTTGAAGTTGAAATAGATTAATCAGGCTTGTGTGGTATCTGCTATCCTGCATAAAGATAGTTCCCTAAATAAGATTGGTAGATGAGGCTTGAACGTCAGTGATGTTCTGGAAGTGCACTGTGATGGGGCACTGTCTGTGTCTTTTGGTTTTGTAGGATAAGAACTGTTGTATGAAGTCAGACTAAAATCCATCCCAGCTCTGTAGCCTGTGTCTGACCATGTGGTTACTGACCTCTGCAGTATTTGGTGGCAAGGAAAAAGTAACAATGTCTACCTGGGCTCCAGCCTTTGCTCTGTAGATATTTCAAGCAGCAGTATGGGGCTGGCATATGCTTATTTACTCTGCCTGTCTTGGTGCTGGCAAATGACCTTATAAATACTAAAGTGACTCTAAGAATATGAGAAAGACAGTTTTCTGGTAGGTGCTGGTTGTCCATTTCTAATATTGTTGGTACAGTACAAGTTGACCCTTTTCCATCCAAAGCCAACTCTTTTTCTAATGTATTCTTTTGTTTTTAATTATGGCAATTGACTTCTGAGTTCAGAAAAATGTTGTTACTGCTGTGATTCCTAGGTTACCATCTTCTAATTATCCCAGTCTGAAAAGCACTTGAGTCTTTTGACACTGCCTTATTTTGAAGTGGAGGCTAAAATTCCAGCGACATCCATGGCGTTTTGGTAGATAGGAGCCAAGCCCAGCTGTGTCCTTTTATTATGTTCCTGAATAATATCCACTGCTTTCTGCAGGGGTGGAGAGATTATGTCTAGCAGACAGCAGGGAATAATTCAGGCAAGACGAAAGGATATAAAAAATTAATAGTTATAGCCCCAAAGAGGGCATCAATAATATTGGCAAGGTAGAAAAAATTTGGGGTAAACAAAACAAAACTAAGGCAAACAAGACTGTGTTAAGTAAATTCAATAATTCACCAATTAAATTCATGCCTCAAATGCAGAGGTTTGGAGTAATTGTTAGCACAGATGCTTCTAAGCTTTATATTGATATCAGTTCTAGGTAATTTAAACTTCTATCACTGGATGCATATATAGCAAAAAAGATGCATTGTTTTTGTTAAAGACTTTATTACAGAACTATTTGAAAAATATTAGAAAACATTATCAAAAGAGTCTCTTAACAGGAATGTTACACTCTGGATGAATCTGTTTGTTAGTCAACTGAAAAACTGTAAAACAGTGTTAATGAGGTCAGAAGAAAATGAAAACAAAATAAATTCAAAAGTTTCAAGGAGAAGGTGAAGTGAAAATGAATTATGCTCTTATTCATTTTCTGCGCCTTATTCTCTTGCTAGTTCTTAGGTGAAGTGATTTAATTCAGTGTTGTGTCTGAGAAAACACTTTAAATGTGTCCTTTTGGAAAAATATGTCTATAGTCTGCATTATGGTCTTATGGCACTTTGAAATAGATTGAGCACTCCAGCTTTTAAAGACACTTCAAGGCTCTTTTCAAATCCTTAAAGTCAATTCTCTAGATTGAGGCCAGTGCTATCAAGAGTGGGAGTAAATCAGAGAATCTGGATTTATGTCTCAAACTCTCAGGAGGGGAAATTCTCCCAAGGAACTCTTCATGTGACAGGTTTAAGCTCCATAATGTTTTCTGCATCCTGGCATAAATCCCTTTGTAATGAAAAGAAGAAAAGGCAGCAGTAGTTTTAATATCAGATTTTCACTATAAAGGAGTATTTTAATCTACACCCATATCCAGTTGCAAAAAATACTGCTCCATGAAAATCTGTGGAAGGGCTGGCTTTTAATAGATGTCCTAGAATTTCATTTAGCTCTTAGCATCACTCATGCTGAAAGAGACCAGGAAACATATCAAAGAAATTATATGAAGAAAAACATCATATGGTACATGTCCAGCTGTTGCTCTAGTCCCACCATAATGAGATTACTGCTGCAAGTAAGTGGTGGGATGAAGTCCTATTATTATTATTCTAGAATAGAGATTGTTCAGTCTTTGTGAAATTAGCATCCATATTGACAAATTATACAGAACTGGCAAGCTGCATCTCATTTACATATAAACTGTCTTTACTTTTTCAAGCAAAATAAATACTTCTAGGGTCAGACACTCATGCTAGAAATTGTCATAGTTCCAATTCCATTTTACATCACTGAGGACTTGCTATCCTGCCAACAATAGAGTTAAGTAAATTAATGAATTTAACTCTTATCTGAGTTCATTTAATAATAGCTTGTCTACAGTTCAGAAACTAATCCTTCACCTCCAGGATAGCCATGGGCACTGTTGCAGACAACATTTTCAGCCTCTCCACTGCAAGACTTGCTTTAAAATTTTGTGGTTGAAAATACTTTCACTTCTCTTGACAACCTGCCTATTCATTTTATTATTGTCATTGCTTTCCCTCAGGCTCTGCCAAGAAGCTTCCTCTTGCAGTTTGATCAAATTACATGCTTTTCCTTGATGTGAACATGTAAAACATCACTGTGCTTTGCTCAGGAAATGATAACAGATTACAGAGTGTCCCAGGTTTACGTCACTGGTTTGAATCCAGTCCAAGCCACTAGTGACTGGCTGTCATCCTTAAATAACCCTTAGGAAACTGGAGAGAGTCTTCATCATTTTAATTTTATAAATGAAATATTTCCTGAATGTGAATGAGGAAAATCTAAAAATTGACATCATTGAGTGCAGTGCGGTTGAGCTGCAGCTGAGCTTGAGTGGAAAGGAAAATATTTCCAGCAGATGAACTGTAAGGCAGCACTTGATTGACAGTGACATCTCAAAATGATTGAGGAACAGACATTTCTCCTTCTTCTATTTTAATTCCCCAAATGAAAGCCTTAGTTCTTCTCCCAGCCACCATTATGATGATAATATTAGCAATCATTATGTATCTAAACACAACATCGATAATCATAATAATGCTACCACATAATAAATAGCAGAGGTAGTAATTTACATAAAAAGTGCTAATATCAATTGCCTCTAATAATGAAAGTGTCTCAATAAACATGCCAATAATACTCCTCTCCACCCCCTTTTGGAAGCTCCACACAGAAATAATCGCAGTATATCCTAGTTGCTTTTACATCAAGCTGTGAAGACCATCATCTCTAAGCACAGAAAGCAGTTATGTGTCAAACATGCAGTCAAGAAATCATTTGAGGTCTTCTTTGAATGATTTAGTGTGTCTATATTAAAAAAAAAAAAAAAAAAAAACCAACCTTTTTTAAATTTGTGTTTCATTCCTACGATTTTACATTTCTTTGCTATCTGGTCCCGACATTTTTGCAGAACTACTCGTTTGATGCTGAGTCATTATTTTCTGCAGGTTTATGAATATTGATTTCTGAGTTTTTTCTCCATCAATATTATTATTTTTAGGGTGTAGAGGACAGAGTTTAGTCAATATCACTGTGTTAAAATAGAAGTGCTGTCGAAAATTCTTCAGATTTAGTTGGTATCACATTGAAATTAATCAACTTGATATGATTAATAATCTTTGATAATCACACAGAATTCTCCCAGGTAATTGGGTATGTAAATTATATTTTTCATATTGGATCGTTATTTCTGAGAGAAAATATTATTTGGGATTTCATTATATTATGATGGATCATGATTCTGCTGAGGAAGGTATCTGATTTCTTGCCAAAATTGCCACTGTCCTTGGAAACTTTCAGAAATTTCATGGTCTCCAGATTAATTGATGACATTTATTTTGAAGCATCAGGAATTTATAAGTTAAGCACATCTCCATCACATTTTGGTTTGATTGACTGAACTGAAATTTCTGTCACAACTTTGATTTACCCTTTTAGAATATTTTTGTGTTGTTCAGTATAGCACTTAGACTAGTCTCTTATTACAGATATCATAGAATCATGGATTATCCTGTCATGGAGAGTGCCCACAAAGGTCAAACTCCTGGCCCAGCACAGAGCATCCCAAGAGTCACACCCTGTGCCTGAGAGCATTGTCCAAACACTTCTAGAGCTCTGCTGGGCTGGTGCTGTGACCACTGCCCTGGGGAGCCTGTGCCAGTGCCCAAACACCCTCTGGGTGCAGAACCTTTTCCTGATATCCAGCCTAAACCTCCCCTAACACAACTTCAGGCCATTCCCTTGGGCTCTGTCACTGTCACCACAGAGCAGAGATCTCTCCCTGCCCCTCCTCTTCCCCTTGTGAAGAAGCTGTAGACTGTGATAAGGTTTCCCCTCAGTCTCTTGTAATAAACCATGTTATTTAAAGAACCAAAAGGTTGAAAATAACCTAAGAAAGGATGTTTGATATTGTCAGGAGTGCTGTATGCAGTTGATGTGTGAACAGTGTTTTTGTGAATGTTTGCTTGAGTCGGTTTAAAGGAGAGTTCTTAGTGGGAGGTAGCGAGGTTAGTGTTACATTTGTCAATGTATATGAGAAGAAAAAGGAGTGCTCAGACTCCCTAAGAATCATCTCAGGCCAGATTTTGTGGCACAGAGAGTGCTGGAATGTCACAAACTTCTAAAAAGGTTGAAAATTTTGGTGCAAAGGGGAGTTCTTGATGATCATCTTTAACTTGGACCTGTAGTTATATCTCAAATACTTGTTTCTTTTTGTTATTTGTGAAAATTCGTTTCTTTCAAATGGTGAGTAGGTATTTATGGAACTATACTCCTAGCATCCTAATGAGGTAAGGTAGCTAATGTATCCCAATTTAGAGAATGAGAACTCAGGCACTAAGTTCAGTGCTCACTCAAAATGTAGAATCCCTTGATAAGAAAGACGAAGATGATGCACTAGCTGGAGTGGTGACGAACAGTAGAGATCGTTCCATTCATTTTTGGAAATGAAATCTTTGTGTGTTGGACAGCATTAAGAGAAGATTTTTTTTTAAGAATTCTTTTCTTATCATTTTTATTTCCTTTTGAACCCTATCACTCCTGATGTGTTCCTACTGAATTGTGTTTGAAGATCACTTGAAGTGGTAAGAAGCCCTATGGAAGAATTGTTGAAACTTTGTCTATATTGTACCACAGTTCTCACCAGCACCGACCATGTCTGTTTGAATTGATGTTTTTATGTGAACACTGCGTCAAGGAAGAAAGTCTTAGAGATATATATAGCTTGAAAAGCACAAGTTTTAGATTAAGGGGAATTCATTCTTCTCATCACAGCTGTCAACATTTTACCTTTGACTATATACATAAGGGATAAGGGGTTGGTTATATTCCTATGGTTTCAAAAGTAAGAGTGTGAGGTGGAGAGGGAACAGTGATTCTTTAATGTGAAGCTGGTGGTAACCTACCCTTTGTGGTTTACAATGGGTCATAAAAAGGTAGATGGTGATCAAAGGAGATGATGAAGACTTTTGTCAGGATGTGGAATTTTCAAAGGGTTAGTTGGATCCAGAACTGGTTGGCCAGGACCTTCATCTATTTTTATTGTTTCTTCTTAGGGGCTTTTTTGTGTATTTTCAGTTTTTGCAAGAATATGTCCTTATGTCTGATTCTGACCATTTGGGCAAGATGTTGAAGTTCTGCATCAACTTAAGTTTCTCCCATGTATCCCACTGGGGACTGTGGGCAAGTGCAGAATCTTCTGCTCTGTGGAACAGGTTTGATGTTCATCTTATCTGTTTTGGAGAAAGATGACAGTAGCTTCAATACAGCAAAATTCCTGAATGCACTGCTAACTTATGCTTTATGAGCCCAGTTCCCTTGTGCTTATAGGTTTTGCAGTATTCATGTAATTGAAACAAGCCAAGAAAAATTGTAAATGCCATTAACTTCATCCCTTATGAAGTAGATGAAATATGAAGTAGATAACTGATATGGCAGCAGTAAGCTTTAAGAGTGGTCTGTGAGAAATTTGCATGCTGTGCATCCTGGCTCTGAGCCAGAAGAATTGGTTTGGGGATTTTTTTTCTTTTTTTTTCCTCAGCAAATTCCCTGCACTTGCAGATGAACTCACATTATACTGATTTCTGCAGCTGCAATGAATGTTATTATTTTATGACACACAGTACCTTTCCTGTCACTGCCTGGGTTTGTTGGGATTTGGGGTTTTGTGTTCTTGTTGTCACTGTGCTGTTTCACTGTGGCAAGGAAACTGATAGGGAATCTATACCAAGTGGATCTGCTTGGCGTAAGAGCAAAAGCAAATCCAAGAAGGCTGATATTTTTTTAACATTTTAGAACATTTTAGAGTTGCAGGTCTTGAGCTTTAATAATTAGAGGGTTTACAGAAATGTTAGCACAAAAATTCAGGAGAAAGCATTTCTGTATTCCAACTAATTCAATCAGTTTTGGTCCCACTGCACACCTGTTGTTTCTTATGGGATTCCTCTCTGCTATGAACTCATTTTCTGAGTGCTAATAACATGTTGAATGTCTTTCTTATGTATTTTATCTAGGAAAGCTAGGGCTAAGAGGTGCATTGATTAAAACCAAAAAATGACTTCAAAGATAATATTTTCAGATATTAGTTTAATTTTAGGTAGTGCTGTAGCCGACACAGGCTGCTAGAAACGCTGCAAATGTTGTTGCCAAGCTCATGGCACAGCCCAGAGCTGGGGGGTGCTGGAAGTCATCCATCATAGTTCACCTTTGCTCTTTGGCCAGGAATTCTCTGTTAAATGCTTGTGCCAGGGATGTGCCACAGAGTGTTTTCTTATCAAACCATCCAATAAAGAGTTTCTGACATTCAGTCCAAGCAGAGAAATGCTGAAGTGATGGTCTGAGGCTCTGACATATTCTGTGTTTTATTAATTCTGTCAATACCTAATAGCAATGAACAAATCACAAGGAACTGGGGCAGCTCGTTCCATGAGGTAATTAATTTACAGAGAATTTTTCAGCCTCATTCCTTTAAATTTGAGAACAGTAAAATAAAAATAAGGCTGAGCATCTAAGCCAGAGAACTCTGATCCAATGATGCCTGAAGTCAGTAGACTTTGATCAGTTCCTTGTCTTTGATTTGGGACCTGAGTGCAAGACAGCTGTCTGCAAAATTCCTTTTTAATATGATTTCTGTTCTAGTTATAGAATAGAAAAGATAATATTTCTACAGCATCACAATTTGCTCAATCTTTGGTTCCTCTACATTTAAGGAAGAGGCTGTTGTTGTTGTTTAAGATATTAATTCAAATTATGAAGTGCAGCCATGATTGATTTCAAAGAGGAAGAGGTTGAGGTAGAATAAAATGGCCTGCCTAAAGCCTCAAGAAATTACAAATTACTGAGACAAGCCTACCTCAGGAAAGGCAATTTTATCCTATTCAAAGAGACATTTTTCTCAGGTATTTTACATGAGAAGCCTGTGCTCTACTGAAAAAAAAAAATTATTTGCTTTAAAGAACAAACAGCCATGCCTGAAGTTCAAAGATTTGTTTCATCAAAGAAGAAACAGCAAAAACCAAACCCATAAAACAATGTTGTGAGTTGGTTCTTCTTTTTTTTGTGACTGATTAGTAGCAAGCCATTATTGGAGCTGTCAGGAGCAGCTTCATGTAGTCCACAGGAAATTTCAGGTTTTTCGTGTTAGTGCTAATTCTCTTTAAAGTGCCTTTTGTGGTACAATTGAAAACAATCTCTAAAAAGCCTGCTAATTTTTAAAGCTTTAATTCTAGTGTGCTGAGCTGTAAATTAGGACATCTGTCCTCTTCTATCAAGAAAAGGCACATTAGCACGGTTTTTAAAAACGTCAAAAGCAGATATTACCAAGATCATCTTCCACCAGAGTTGTAGGATGATAAAAAGTGGAAATGGTGAGTGGAGCTGTTTGCCTATCTCAGAAGTGGTTAAACTACCACATGCAAACTTTTCAGTTTGTTTGTTTCCTTGCTGAATTGAGCTTCCTGTCATAAACAGCATTAAAAGTGGGTCATGACACCTTTAGATCTTTTTTTAATTTTGAGAGTAATTTTTTTTCCTGCAGTCTTTCTTTTGCAGAGTTGGAAAAAATTTGCCCTAGTTTAAAAAAAAAAAAAAAAAATTGAATGACAGTCCAGACAAAAGCTGGAACTTTTCCAGCTAGAAAGTGTGAAACAAGTAAAAAAATAGTAGGAGGGGAACTTGGTAAAATTTATGCTAAAACACTTCCTACTGTATTAACACTTAAAAAAACCCTAAAAACATTTCAAAGGTTGACAATGACCCAGAAATTAGAAAATTACCAATTTATTTAAACACCATCTTTTGTCATTCGTATGTTCGTATGATTTATGATAGTTTATTTTATCCTGAACTGACATCTGCTATGGAAAACTTCAGCCTATGTAGTTCAAATTGCCAAATCTAGCAAACAAACAAAATGATGCTTCCCAGCACAAATTATAAGGTCACCTTAATAATGGCTCATTAAGGCTCAATCTATTATGTCTGTCTAAGAATACATCAATTTATGCTATGATTGTGTATTACAGCTGCTGCTAATTCTGAGGTGCATTTATATTCAAGGAAATTGGCTTGTTTTTCTTTTAAATATTTAAATCAAACTTCAAGAAACTAGGCAAATCATCATTGATAAAACTTGCAGGTAACTACAGGAGAAGCTGTCTGCTACAAAAACCAGTCTGGATTAATTGATAAAATGGGACTTCTAGGAAAAGAAGATGGATAATGGATCTAGGATTGCTGGGGCTAAGAGGTGCATTGATTAAAACCAAAAACTTACTTCAAAGATAATATTTTCAGATATTAGTTTAATTTTAGGTAGTGCTGTAGCCTACACAGGCTGCTAGAAATGCTGTCATTCACCATCCCTCAAAGAGCTCAGGTTGCACTGACCAGTCTGCTTTGCTGGATCCTCTTGCTTGTGCTGTTTGAAGATGGGTGTGATGTCTGTCTGCTCTTTTCCAGCCACTAAGACTGTTCACACATCAGAGATTGTAGCTCCCTCGGCCATGTCAGCTATATCCTCTGCAGTTCCATGGACTCAAATTCTTATTTAAGCACATCCTCACTGATTTCCTCCTGTCATGTGTTGCACTTCATTCCCCCAGGCTCTGACATGAGGTGCAGGAGCTTTACTGTCAGAACAGACCCTGACAGTAGAGATCCAGTCAAAGAAAGCACGTTCCTCATCTGTTCCTGTGCTTGTTGTCTCTGGGTCCCCCACCCATTGAGCAGCAAGCCTTTCCATACTTTACATACTGTACTTTCCATAGCCTTCCACAGATATGCATGGAGAGCCCTTCTTTCAGTGCCTTCATGTCCTCACTGCTCCTAGATGCACAGAACATCACTTGTGCAAGATCCAGTTTCCTGCCTGCTTCCTGCAGACAGCTGAGAGCTGCCCATTAGCAACTCCTCTGTGCACCCTCTCCAAAACACAGATCCCCGAGTTTTGGTCTAGAGGTCGGTAGTCTTGGTGAGAAATCCTATCATGGTGTTGAGGTTGAGGAGACCATCCTCAGGACTGTCAGGCAGACTGTTTTATGTAAAGAGTTGCAATTTGTCTGTGTCATGGTTTTTCCTTCCCTGCCTTTTTTTCTTTCTGGCCTGTTGTTCTACAACTCCTTTTTGACCTATCTCCATCCTGAGTAATCTATAATAACCAAGGACAGTCAGGCCTACAGGGAAAGGGTTATATCTTTTATAAGACCAAATAATACAGCTGGAAGAAAAACAAGAAAGATTTTTGTCTCAGAGGACTTTCATTAGATTTCTGAGCTCAAAGCTCGTTCTCTCCCCTGACTATATTTCTTGGTCTAATAAAAGATATTACTTCTCTTTACAAGCCTAGCAGGTTCATAGAATTACACCAGCAGAGCTGCAATGACACTTCTGTATGAGCAAGGAGACTGAAGCCTATGCAATTCAAAAAAATCCATGTTATATATGTTAGTTTATCTATGCAATGTAATCATTCTGAGCATAGTGATAATTAGCACAGACATAGGGCTGATTAGAGAATGTTTTTCAAAAGAGATGTGAGCCTAATATAGATTTCTGAGATGGGAATAGCAAGTGCCAGTGTACTCAAGGTAGGGATAGACCTGTTGGAGTGGCTTATACTTTGATTTCAACAGTGAAATAGCATATAAGAAATAACAGAAAGAAACATTGAGAGAATTCTCTTAGCTAGCAAAGTGAGGTAATTATGAATCCCACTAGCGGGGGGAGAAGAAAATTAGTGACTATTTTTCAGTTTAGTACATTTTTTAATAGTATTCTGTTTTCAAATCTATCTTGAAGTCACCAAACCACAAGACAGACAGGTTTGGGCATCAAGGATTTGGACTTAGAGCAGCTTGTTTGTGCAAGGACTTAGTTCTGCTTGTTCAAGGAATTTAAATTTGCTAAACAGTGATGGTTCCTGTGAGCAGGACTGCCATGTGCTGTGTAGTGCTTGCACTAAGTTACTGCAATGCTTTCTTAGAAAGTATGTGGTCTGTATTTTTATGGGTTGTAAAGCTAATAAGGATTGAACTGATAAATGCAGATGTTCATGCCAGAAGCCTGACAGTCCAATCATGAGAAAGAGGTGTCCTGTAAGGACAATGTGCCCAGGCAAACAAACCAGCACAGCTTTCTGATTATTGAATTCTTTGGAGAAACTGCCTGTAATATCCGTAAAGGAGCTATTACATGATATTATTCCATGAATAAATTTGTATATGAAAAATAGATGAATTATTCACTTAGCTTTAGTGCATCTTGCATAGAGGCAATTTATGTTTCCTATAGCAGTACAAATTCTCATTTTAATTAGTGTTTTAATGCAATGAAAAGTGAGCTGAGCATAGCTCCCAGGTGCTGTACTAAAAATGGAGACACACTCAGGATCTATTCTAAGAAGAAATATAGTTGCATTTGCAGGTGTAGGGATAGGATTGGATTCTCATATAGCCTAGTGAGGCTTATTTTCACTAAAATCCTCTGGCTTACAGCAAGCCAGACTCCAGCCTCGACTGCCTTATATTCATGTTCATGTTTGCAGGACCTGATTCTGTATTAGGAGTGCAATGAAGTGCAGGTTAAATGAGTAATGTATAGCTGTGCCAACACAGTTAATGAAAGCAGCTGGAGAAAAGTGTTTAAAACAGAGCAAATGCTGACAGACTAATAGCATTCATCTCTGCTTTAGATAATGGATAGAAGCCACACCAGGTAATAGGTTCTTTTGCCTTTTTTTTCCCCTTCTTTTGTCTCTTTAGCCTGAAGTAGGGGACTTACAGCATATTACTCAGGATTGCATAAATGGAAGTTAGTTTTGCAGGGAAATTTTAAAAGACCATATTAAAAAAAAAAAGTTTAAAAAATTATTATGAGGAATTTCAGTTAACATCTGAAGCTACAGTAATAATATCTTCTTTCTAAGTTTATAAAAGCCATTAACATTCTCCATCAAGACCATAATGGAGATGAGCTCTTGGACAAGAATTGTCTCACTAAGGGTCAGCTCTCCAGCAAGCACTCTTAGTCCTGCAGACATTTACACCTTCTCCAGCAGCTGTTAACCTTAGGCCTGCTCCTTGAAAGATGATCAGTGTCCCCAGGCAAAAGCTTTGCATGTGCATTGGGTGACAGTGCAGCTGTACACACAGGTGTGGGAAGAAAAAGACTCGAGGATTCTGGTTTTGGGCTCTGTCTAGCATTTGGAAAGATGATATTTTTAAGCCACCCTTGTCAGTTGAAAGAAATTTCTTATATGGGAAGAGGCTGGTAAGGTAATTTGAGCTGAACTATTGATTTCGTAATGTGCTCTTAAGACAGATATTTCTTTCTTCTTAAAAGCAGTAGATCTTTTCAAATTAAAAGATTACTTTAAAATAGGTATCATCCCTTAAAATTAAATCCCAAAAAGACTATAGTGATGAGCACAGTATTACTGCTTATCTGATTAAATGATCACTGCCATATATGCCAATATGTTCTTAGAAGGATCTTTACAGTATCAGACTAAGAAAGGAAAATTCTCAGTGGTTTTAAGTTCTTGTTTTCTTTACTCAATTTTAGCAGTGTGTATGAATCTATTGTAGGAATAAAGTGTTTCAGCAAGTATAATTCTCATCATTTACAAGACAAATTTATCACGTGTTTCTGTAGTTTTAATTGCTAGTATGTATTTCTAATTTATTTTTGTGGCAAATTCCAGTGTCATTAGAGCAGTGATTTTCATTTGTAAGAAAAATTTATTTCAGTGATTCAGCTATTCTAGACAGGGCTTATTAGATGTGTCATTTAATCTTTTAAACTAATGAGTTACTATTTTCCACAAGGATCTTCTATTTAAGTCTTCAGATACTCTACAGCATATCATTTGCCATTTAATATTTAAGAAAGCATTTGAAATTTACTCACACTAATGCCTCTGTTTCTTTAATGCAGAAGTACCCACTCCTGCATGTGCCTCCACTCAAGTAGTTATTTACAGATCCTGATAGGATTTAGATATTCTCCAGTGGAGGAGCACTGGCTAGTAGTAAACCTAATGGACTCCAAATTTGCTCTCAAACATGCATGTTGTGTAGTGTGCACAAGTGTGTAGCATAGATATTTTAATCAGGCTCTGTACAGCTATGGTAGCTCCACAGCACTGCTCCCAGGAGGAGCCAAAATCAGAATTACACTTTTCCTGCTGGCAAGGTGGTGATGCCTCCTTAAGTGTCATTGGAGGCAGCATCAGAAGGTCATAGGAGTTCAAGTCTGGTTTAGGGACAGCCTTTCTGCTACCTAATGATGAAGCAAAAGCCCTCTGGCATCTAGAAAGGAATGAAGTTGAATGTATTGACTGTGCTGAAGGTGAGTTTATAGTGTTGGTTGTTAGGGAATTGTATTTCACCATTATCAGTGTAACATTTGGTTATCAGCATAGCAGTTCATGGCCTTTGGACCAAAGATGATTTCAGTAACAGTCTGTTGATCCTAAAGAGGCCTTTGCTTTGCAATTAAGGCTAGACCATCTGCAGGCAAAAATTTTAGAAAGTATTATCTGGACCCCATAGAGGGAGGGACCTCAGGTATGAATCAGACCACATCACTCAAAGATTTCCCAGTGCTTAATGTTACTTGTACCTGTGCTGATCTTCAGGACTCTAGGTGAGCACAGCTGCTCTCATTGCAGTTCACTTTAGTGGTAGGAAGTTACTTCTTGTAGTCCAGGTTGTTGGCCACAGCCATCTCCTCAAATTCACTCTTGACCTTTCTGTTCTCCCCTGCCCCAAGTGTCAGGGTCAAAAGAGAGCCTTCAGAAGAAGGTGATGTTTCTTCTCAGCTGAGGCCTGGTACTAGTAACTAAATCTGCTTGGTCACTGCTGTTGTAAATTTTTTTATTTCTTTACTATTATTTCTGATTCCTTAGAAAGCTCTGTACTGAAGCAGTGGAAAAAAACACCCAAAAATCTTATTTTCTTCACTACCAAACTCTCAAAAATGTATGGTCCAGTGAATCACTTGTAACATCTGGTCCATAATGCACTAAAAAGCTGGTGACTCTGTAGCCTTATACTCTGTGAGCATGGGTTCTACTGGAGTAATATTTTCTAACAAAGCAGTGGGAAAATGCAGCTTTGATTTACTAGCCATTATCAACCTGGTAAGTCTGTGGCATATCCAGCTTAGCAGACCTCTTTTTTTATGCGAACACTAAGAATAAATCCTGAATTTTAGAAACAGAGTATTGATCTATGTGTAAGCAAAGACTGTTTCCATTTCTGTGCTCCTCATTTAAGCATCCCAGGAATCTGAAGAATCAATGGAAAACAGTTTGTCATGTAGTGCTACTCTTGCTGCATTGCCATGTTAGTTCCTCTGTAGTGAGAAACTTGAGGAATTTGAGTAAAAGCCTGTTTTGGTTTGTCACTTTTTACCTAAGCTGTTCATTTTTTAGGCACTCTCCAGAGTGCCTTCACATATGCACATTTAAAATGGAAATAAGCTAAATTGACCTTACATGCAAATTTCTCATGGTCCATCAGCTTTTTTCTTTCTTACTCTCTCTCTCTCTCTTTCTACCTTTTTTTTTTTTTTTTTACTTTTTTTTAATATTTACTTTTTGTTGTTGATGCTTTGTGAGCAGCTGTTTCCCAGCCCTTGTGCTTGGGAAGCACATTGCACTAGCATCTATGAAAAGGAGATGCTCTTGTCACATCTTTCTTTGTACTGCATTTAAGAAAGAGCTGGCAAACTCTGCTGTGCTGAGCAGCAGAAAGTGTAAGATACTTTGATGTTGTGTAAGTTTGAACAGCTTCTGGACAGGTAGAGATATGCTTAAAGATATAGAGATTGTCTGTGCTGAACACTGGTGTGTGTTCTCACAATACCTACATGCTAATTCCTTTGCTTTTCATGTTGGTGATGAGAGGCTGAATGTGTCTGAGGAGACAGGGACCCACAGTCTTTGAGATAAAAATAGTAATCTTATCACAGCTGCCTCTCTTTGACTTTGTATGTGGTATTTGGAGGAAGTGTTTTCATGTCAGTACATCTGTGCCTCGACTAAGGAGAGGAGGTGTTTTTCTGTGTCCTTTTCTTATTTGGCGTTTCATGGTGAAGCTGAGAATTGTGTAGCAATGACAAAGATGCCAAGTATAGTATAAAATGAGGGTTGTTCTATTTCCAAGGTTTTCAGGACATGTATTTCCATGGTATGTGCATCCTAGGAACATCCTCCACCCTTCACCCAAGTCCAATGAACTTGTTTTTCATGCATGAGGAAAACAGCAGTACTGCCCAGTGAGCATTCAGGAGCTGAATAAATAACTGAATGTACTTTTGAGTAAATAGTGCTCAGGTATTGCTTCATTTAAAACCCTTTAGCCTGCCAAATCAAAATGGAGATTCCCATATGCTATGCCTGAAAAAAGTACACTTCATAGCATTGTATTCACAGGGAAAGATAACCAGATGTCAAGTTCCTTTATGCATTACTGTGAAAGCAGTGTGTGATAATTCTGCTTACACTTCAAAAAAAAAAAAAAAAAAAAAAGCTGAAGAGGTGCCACTCAGATTAGTCCAGATGTTCTGTAGCCTCATTGGGCCCCATGTATATTTAAACATGCATTCCTCGTCAGCTGCCTTTACAATGAGCACCGATTTCTTTAGTGCAAGCACAGATCTGTACTACTGCTCTGCTACTGCAGTTCCTGGGCTGGAACTATGCAGGAGCCTCTCTTTTTCTTCCCATCTTGGAGAATGATGAATCTAATACACGATTCTCCATGTGGATTTACTTCCAGAGCTGACTCCCAGACTACTAATTCAGTGATCATATTGAAGGGGAGATTTTTATTGCAGAAAAAACCAAAGCCAAGGTGCTTCTCAGTGTCTGTGCTCACCCAGCTGACTGCAGTGCAGTGTGGAGGTGCCCAAGCAGCTCAGATCTGGCAGCACTGCTGCAGAAGCAGGGCATTCACCATAGCCCACTTTACTCTGGAGGATTCACTTATGTGGGTTTGCTGGACTGGGTTTACTCAGAATGCTGCTCTGTAAACTCACTTGCCTCCAAAACAGTGAACAGTGGTGGGTTTGCTCTGCACTGTTACCATTTGGACTTCTTAGTGGAATGCTGCCCCCAGAATTCTTGAGCCCTGCGACAGCAAACAAGTTTTATTGATATTCTAGTTTGACAAACCATTTCTGAAAGTTTGCTTCTCAAAAAAAGCACCTTACTGAGCTGAGGGGAAAGCTGGGAGTGTGCTGAAGAATGTTTGAATACTGCCAGGGAACTGATGAGAGCCTGAAATGTGCTCTGTGTGTGTTCTTGCTACCTGTGGAGAGGGAGCTTCATGCAACCAAGTGGAAAACAGTGCTTTTCATTGTTTTTTACTGAATAGGTTTGATCCCGGGTTTTATGATGGTATCAAAAGCTTATATATTGTGATTTAATACAAGCTGGAAAGATAACCTTGAAGATTTTTCTCTGTTTTCATAAAGATGCAGTAGTGGACAAAACAGACAACATTTTTATATATTTTTATAACAATTCAGTATTTTTATAATAATTTTATAGATTTATAAATATAATATATATATATTTTTAACACTTTGGTATTTTTATTACAATTCAGGTATAAAAGCTGATTTGAAGGTTTTTGGTTTTCTTCTAGGCCTTACATGACTTAGATAAAAGACCTCCTTTTTGACTCTTAATATGCTTAATGAGAAAGGAGACAAGCATTTGCCATTAAAAATCAAAGTGACTAAATTTAAACTGTACACAAACCTGAACTTCCTTGGTATTATCAATTACCCTGGAACAATTCAGATGTCAGTGAAAAATCTTCCATTGTAAAAAGAAAGTGATTATTCATGGCTTTTACTCTGTCATGAAGAAATTTGTTAGCAAAGAGCTGAAGTCAGTATTGGGTCAAAGAACAGGCTTTTCTGAGTATTTGCCTTTAATTGAAATATGAAGGCAATGGGAAAAGAGATCAACATCTGACTCATTGTTATCCTTGCCTGAGTCTTTTCTTCAGAGTTCTGCAAGGTTGTCAGAGGATGGGAGTAAAAAAAGAAAACAGCAGGAAAGATGAAAGCAAAGGAAACAGGGCTATAGAGTCATTTATTTTGTTAAGTCCCATCTCCCTCATAACATAAAAAGAGAAGGAGGAGTAGGGGAGAAGTTTTCTGACAGGACTGCCTGAGAGAAAAGGAGATCCAAGGGCAAAGAGAAAGGGGAAAGGACCCAGAAATGAGTCAAAGCTGGATGTGGTGAAAAGTGATGTCCCTTGACCAACCCAAACCCTGAAAAAAACAAACAAACAAAAAATAAAAACAAAGCAAAAAAGACAGGAAGAAGCCACAGGAAATGGAAAGGAAGATCAAGGGAAAGAAAAACAGAGAGGACAGAAAATACACTGAAAGTACACAGAGAAATGGATGGCAAGAGGTATTGCAGTGTAGGAAAGAGGAAGATAAGCACAGGTCAGGGAGCTGCTGGGAGTACTGAATTCACAGTAAAAAAGGAACTAAAGAAGGGGAAAAAGGGTATTTTCCAAAGATGAGAGATGACAGAAGGGGAAAATGATAGGTTAATACCACCAAATTTCAAATGAAAGGGAAAGAAAAAATAGAGAAAGTATACCAGAGATAAAGAGATGGTAGGGGAGAAGTCAGGGATCATTAGAATGACACCACTATCTTGGAGAGATGATTCATTTTCTTTGAGATAAGGTGATTTACTATACATTTGAAAAATTATACCATTAGGTTCTAGAAGCTTGGCCTAAGCACTAAGCATCAGCTTTTTGAGGAGAGAATGCAGTGGGCAAATACCTATGCAGTCTGTGTTGTTTCCCCTGTAAATTCAACCTTTGTCAGTGGTCTAAAATACCCAATTATAACTTCTGGCAGCAATCTGGGTCCTTGAGAAAACATTGAGTCAGGAGCTAGTAGGCAAATGAACAGCAGGTTGTAACTTTCCATTAGCTTCTGTATTTCAGTTCAGTAAGAAAAGGAAATTTGGGTAGTCCCCAAAGCAAAATATTTTATTTAACTCTGTTCACTGTTATTCTGCCTTGTGCATTGGCTTTGAGGAAAGAAATTTCTATTGAGGTCACTTGCACTTGTGTCTATGATCAGTTAACAAAACAAATAGCCCACCTCAGCTTCTGCAATTACAATCCTTAGCACACTGGAAATAAAACTAAACTTGAGTATTCACATCCTCCTAACAGCTTGAAAATAACAGAGCAAGTCTAGGGGCAGGCCATTCCTCCTAGGCCAGAGACAAATTAAAGCAATAAAACACACTGTACAAAATAATTAACTGAATGCACAGAACTATATAGATTTCACCACACAGAATGTGGGAGAAACAAATACTTCTATACATTATCCAATTGTTGAGCACAGTATTTTCTATCGATTTTAACAACTTACTATTTGCTGACTATTACCAAAGCTTTGGTGAAGGCAGCAGTTAAACACAGGAATCTTTCCTACTAACCAATCCTGTTAGGAAATTGCTGCAAAAACAAAATGGATCCTTACTTGTTTAATCAAGCCCAAGGGTACAAAAGGCCTCAGTTAACCCCTGGCCACCAGATTTTTTTGCAGATTTGGTTGATGAACTGTTGGTTGCTGGCTAAAGAGCTGAATGGGAAGAACTCTTTAACCAGGTAACAAAGCATCTGACTACTTTTTACATAACTGACAGTATCATATTGACAACCAAAAGATATCTTTTATGGTGTTTCTTCTCTGAGATATAGTCTTTAAGCAATAGGATTTAGTGTCTGATTTCCCAGTTGCTGTTGGACATATTAAGCAACAGCTGATAAGAGGAATGAGGAATACTCTGTGCAAAACAATTTCTGGGTTGTCCTGCTTGAATTTTGCCTAAATTGATGTCCTAGAAAATTTTGCAAATGCTGAATCCACGCACCAGCAAAAGAAACTCTACCTTTTTCTTCATGATTTTCTGTTGTGTGCCCCATTTCATGTCTTCCCAGAACTCCTGGGAGCTCTAATCTTGCAGCTGAGTGTCATTTTGTGACAGCTTCATGGGGTCTTTTCCATTTCTGTGAATTTAGTGTGCTTTGGAATGGAAAAGGGGATTATTAATGCACATTTCTTCCGCTGAGGTCGGATCTTGTAAGAATTCAGTTCCTAGAGCAGGTTGGACTGGGGTGAAAACTGAGGAGGGAGTTTCTGAAGCACGTGTGGGTACTCCGGGCAGGGAGGGTGCTCTTTCGTTGGCTCACCAGCTCTCTGTGAACTCCTCTGTCTTGGGCATTTCCACTGGAAATATTTTTTCAGGCTGTCCATACTGAAGCCAAGGTATTGTTGGGATTTTTTTCTTTAAATGACAGAAAAATAAATGAAAGAGGAGTCAGAGATCCCAATTATAGATTTGGGTTTCAGATGTGATATAGTTTTATGTTTCAGATTTCCATTGCACCTCCTCTGTAGTTGTTTTCTGCTCTTGGCCCCTGTGTTGTGGTAATGCAGCCTGAGTTCCAAGGTGGTTGCATTGGATAAACCAGTGCCTGTACATTTTCTATGTTAATTGAAGCAACAGAGCACTCTAAACTTTGATGTAGTGACAAGCACTTAAGTAATTCATCCATATCAGTGTTCTGGTTTTATTCATTTTCTCTGATGGTCCTTAAATGTGACCATACCGGGCCAATGTATTTTTCTTGATTTATTGACACAATCTGCACTTTACTCTGCCAGGAAAGAAGTGAAAGCTCTCAGATACTCAGCAGAGTTCACTGGTTGCATAGGAAGTAGGGGAGGAAAACTGGCTGTATGCTCTATCTTAAAGGCATTATAGACTTTATTGTTCCAAGTTCCTTATAAATAATGAAATTGTAAGTACACATGAAATAGGATTGGCCTACTGTAATATTGATATACAAATTAAAGACCTTCCATAATGCATTGTTCATATAGTCAAAAATATCTAATGAAGAAGGGAAGTAAATTTTTGTCTTTGCCAGCAAAACAGGAGAACAAAGCCCATTTCAATAATGATGATAGTGAGGATAACAAGCTGGGATGTGGGATGAAGAGAAAGAGATTTCAAATTGGGTATCAAAGGAAGTAGAAGACTGACAACTTTTCCATCTTCATCATATTATATCAAACCTCACAGAGTGAAAGCTGTCATTAGAATAAATAAACTGAAACAGAAGTTCAAAGCACCATGAATGATAAATTTTGTGTGGTATGAAGATGACAAGCACTGTGCTCAGTAAGAGTTCCCATCACCGATCTGCCCAAATCCACCCAAATTAATGTGAGACTCTGCTACTGTGAGACTCTGATCTATTCTCTCATTTCAGCCATCACAGAGAGAACAAAAGTAAAAGGAAGTAACTGCAGAAAGCAGCAAATGTTTTGCAGAAGCATTTAAACGAGACAAAGCTCAAGAGAGAGCTTCATACCACCCCCATCTCAATGTTTCAGCAGTAGTTACATTTGCTCCTTAATACAATGACAAGCTCAAATTGTCATCAATAAATGTTGATTTGTTTTCCCCTAATAACAGTAAGCAGCTCCCACTCAAAATCAATTTCAACTTTGTTGGCAAGACACTGCACATTTGTCTTCACCATGACTGAGCTGCATAAAGGAACAATTGAATTGAAAATTAAATGAACAATAATTGAAAATAAAAAGTGCCTTTTTAAAGGAAAATTAGTGCTATGCTGAATTTCCAGAAATGGTTTGTTGGTGGGGGGGTTTTGCCTTAAAAAAGGTAGGGTTGGGCTAAAAACTTAATTGTATAAATATGTGTACATTAATGTGCATAATTAAAAATGGACTTTAACTTCAAAAGAATAAAAAGGCTCTTCAGCAACTTCCTAGGGTTTTAGTTCTGGCAAAAGCAACAGAGTTTCTGCAGTAATTATACATCCGACACATTTGGATATGCTAATTGGATCTGAGTTCTAATTAGTTTCTTTGTGTGACTAAGAATGACAATCACTGAATTAATTTAATGCAGCTTTGTTCTGAGCTTGGTACTGTTTTCACTATTTTTTATACCAAAATGTAGCCCGTGAGATGCTTTGCTTTGTGGGATGTCAGTGGTTTGTCACGTACAAAGTGCAGTGCATGTACATTTGCTGCATTTCACTGTTCCATTATAGGCCATACACTCCAGCATTTGGGTTATTCCACTCAAAGTGTTGCAGGGCTTTTTCAGGGGAGTGGTGAGGACCTGGAATGTGTCAGTAGTCCATCCATGACTAGAGAGCAGCTGGATACACTGTGGAGGAGCAGAACAAGCAGAGAGGGCTGCTGTGATCTCTTGATGGTCTTTGTGATCAGATGGGAAAACAAAATGGGGAAACCAATTCAGGGGATAATTCATGCTTTTATTTGGAAGCAGCCATAGGAAAGTTGAGCAATTTCAAGAGATTCATTGGACACCTCCTGGTTTTGTTTCTCCTTCTATCCTGTTGCTGCTTTCAGTTTCTCTGGGGTTTGGATCTCGTAGATTCTTGATTCAGTCATTACTTGTGATTACAAATATGTTCAGTATTATCCTCGCTCATTACTGGTCTGAAGGATAACCTTGACTTCAGAAGGGCAAGAATTAGCTGTGAGTACTCCTGAAAGCAGCAGAGAGAAGTGATGACATTGTTTTAAGGCCACCTTTCTCTAGGAAACCTAGAATCATGGGATCACTCAGATTGGAAAAGACCTGTGAGACCATTAAGACAAACCAATAATTGCAGAAAGTTTTTAATTTTTACTATTTGAGACATTCATTTCTTAAGAAGGCATCTTCAAAGAATTGTTATAAATATATTGAAATTTAAAAATTTAGGAGTTGCTTTAGTCTAATAGATGTAATGAAGAAAACAAATATTTCAGATTACCCACTTCTAAAGTTGTTAAATATGTTTACTTAAATCCTGTTCTTTATCTTCTGTTTCACTTTGAAAGATCTATGAAACACATACACAAAGCCTTTTCACATGAAGTGCTGAAAATAATGATGTCTGTAAATTCCTGTTCAAGCACAGTCAGCAAAGCTCCTTTCTTTGCAAACCCTTTCAGATGGTTTTAGGCAACCTGCCATTTCTATGACTCTGTGTGAAATTGCAGTAATATTTTCCATGTTTTACAGTTTATGTTTCTCTCAGATTATGGTGCTGAATTCTCCAAGAGAATAGTTTTAGTAGAGGCCACTGGACCCAACAATACC
The DNA here is from genome assembly GCF_028018845.1 of Melospiza georgiana. NCBI lineage: Eukaryota > Metazoa > Chordata > Aves > Passeriformes > Passerellidae > Melospiza > Melospiza georgiana. The sequence goes on along the minus strand of NC_080434.1, from coordinate 23,446,751 downwards.
CTACTGATGTTAGTCTCGGTTTATCAGAGGAAGCAAGACCTTTTGTTCCTTTAAATAGGAGTCAGAGGATGAGCATCCCTGGAAAGGTTTCATTAACAGTCCAGGGAGAAGTGATTCAGAGCAAGAACTGGTAGCTGCAGGTGCTGTCTGTCCCGTTGGCTGTGTAATGATTTCACATAGGCAGTTGGTTTACCTGCCGTAATTGAGACTCTGCTCCAAAGTCCTCTCAAGTCAGGCATTGTCCTCCTGTTGGGTTTTGGATTTAGCACTGGTAATTGTGCAGGACAGCTGAGGGTGGTAATGAATTTCAAAAATTCAGCTGTTTGTCCTGGTGTGTGGTGCTAAGGGATGCATGGTTGATTGATTTGTTTCTCTATGCTTAAAAAAAAAATCTGCTTAAAATAAAGCATCTGCCATTATACAAAAACCAAGGCAAGTTACATTTTCAGAGAAGCTGAATTACATTACAAGTTAGTATCTACTACACCCAAATTGAAAGACAGATAATCCTAAACACATTCCTGAGCAAATGCTTCACCCACAGAATCTCAAGAACTACAATAGCACCAATGCAAAGAGAGGCATAGATGAACTTTTTTCTGCATAGTCTATTGCAGTACCCTCTCAATTCTATGATGTGCCGATCCAATGGTCTTTTCCTCAATCATCTTTAAATGTGATTTTTAAACTGGCTTAAAATCACTGCTGTTTCATTACCAATTAGTAGTATAAGCTTTAATTAAAGCTGGTGTAATTCCTTTTGTCATAGTTCCACTAGGAATGATGGGCTGGAGCAAAGAGCGTGCTAAAATGATGGTAGCTATTATTTCTCCAATTAGTGTATTAATGAAAGTAAGGTAGAAATATTGCTACAGGTACAGTACTTTTTATATATCTTTCACTAATACTGATATCCTCTCTGACTTCTTTTAAAGCAACTCATATAACCCCAAATCCTGGATGCTGTCATCCATTGCACACTGGTATTTAAAATCAAAACCTGATATCCTTAATTGCTTCACTTTCAATTTCAAATGAATCTGTGCACAAGCCATTCTCTGAGTTTCCATCCCATTGAGTCCAGAAGGTATTCTGTCATGCTTTCCTGCTTAAAGACACCTAGCAGGAATGACTAGCAAAGTTTTATGGGCAAATGAGGAAATGATTTTTGTTTTCTCTTTTAGCTTGGCTGCTGGAATCCTGTAACTGGTCTGAATGGGTCACTAACAGACAGAAAGCTGGAGAACAACATGAGAGGAGTGGTTCTGCGTGTGGTGACTGTGCTGGTAAGCAGATGCTCATCCTTCTGCACTAGCAGGAATGCATTTTCTTCCTTTTTGCCTTTTTACTAAATGCGCGGTTTTACCAAGAAAGTAGTTTGTGTTAGAGGCTCTGATTTAAGCTGGTCAAAAAAACCCCAGAAAGATGGATATTTTCCACAAAATAAAATTGTTTATCAGTACAGCACTTTTCAGAGTGAATCAAACACATTAGAACCTGTTTCTTCCACAGGCACATTCTAAATTAGGTAACACAAGCATGTGAGCTGATAAAGGGCAAGCTTCAACTGTTAGCTAAAGCTACCTAGCTGAAGCTCTAAATAATTCAATTCCAATCACCTTGGCAAATTGTGTGCAGTCTAACACAAATTGTCACACTCAGAAAATGTTCAAGGTCAGCTTTGGTCAAGTAATGTTAGTTTGGTAAAACATCCACTGTCCCATGCTTGCTTTTTGTCAGCCAGGTTCTTCCCCTGTGTTAAGAAAAATTCTTGGTTTCAAGCTGAACAGACAATGTCTACCAGGATAGGAATTCATGTTATGAGGCCAGTGTATTCCCTGCCGTAAACCTAGCTTGAGGAGAAGTTTTTAAGAGTGAGGGAAAAGAAGGAAGAAAATAATATGAGACATATAACCCTCTTTGGACCAATGCCCAAATACAAAGTTGATCCAGGGCTGCAGAGCTGTCAAGGTTAGATTGAGCTATTTCTCTCTTGCTGCTCTCTACTTGTGTTTGAGTTCTGTGTCTAAAGGCCCAGCACTTTTTTATTAACAGCAAGATGAGGAGTTTTCAGGGTTTGCATTGCTGACAGTGCATGATAAAGGGTCAGGGGTGGCAAGTGAAATCACCAGAGCATGTTAGTGCCATAGACAGAGTAGTTTAATACCCCTCCAATTATTTTATGGGTATTTAGACACCTTTACCTGCCAGGGTGAACATTCTGTTCCAGCTCTTAGTACATTAAAGAACTTCCTGTGGTAGTATCTACAAGACAAAACAAACCAGACAACCACAAGCAAAAAAAACCCACAAACCTAAAAAAGAACCCAAAGCCGAACTAAACAGCAGCAAAAGGCAGGCAAGGAATGAATGCACCGAGGAAAAAAAAAAAGAAAAAGAAAAAAGAAAGGAGTAATAGAGAGGGAGAAGATTATACTTTAATTGCATGTTCATCACAATAGCATCATGGTGGCAGTGGTTGGTCTCTGTTTTGCCTGATACTCCTATTAGTTGGTTCAGTATAATTATCTGTTGACAAAAATGATCTGTGGATTTTGCCTAGAAAAATCAATTTTAATTAGAATATTAGCATTGTTTTTAGTAGTAGTTCTTCGTAGTAGTTCTTCCCTCTCTCCCCACTGTTCCTGCTTTATCCCCAATTATCTTTGTTACCTTGACAGAGAGCTTCTTCTTTCACGTTATTATAGCATGGATATATATCAAATTGCAAAGATACACAAAAATAATTGCCTATGCTGGTAGGATTCTACAGTAATTATAAAAGCAAAGACAGAAATTTAAAGTTTAACACATCACAGGGCATTTCAGTCTCCTCACTAGTTTTATATCTTCTGGGAAGGACAATACTGGAGATTTGTATTTAACCTGTACGATGAAAATGTTTGATTCTTACCTTGGATGTGAGAGCAGGAGGGATTTCACCAATTAACTTTATTTTAATGGTGATCTTTATTTTCTCTTCCATCTGTCTCCCAGTTCTTCAATTTAGTCAGTACATTTCAGTTAAAAGTAAAGAATCTATACCAACTGTGAATTATTAGTTATTGTTATTAATTCTGCCATTTTCTAACAAAATGATCTTGATCCAGGGAAACAAGTGTTAAAATTAAATAGTAATACCTTTGAATATTAATAGGTTTCTTTTTCATTGAGAGTCAAGAAGTTCACATTAATTTGTAAATTGGCTTTGTTAAAAGTTCAAATCTCTCATGCCTTTTTAGATAGCACCGCTTCTCCTCTTCAAATTTCATTTTGTTATGCCTTCAGGTTGAAAAGGACATTTTTTTTTAAATTGCAGTAGAATTTGAGAGAATAGCAAAATGCAACACCTGGGTTTATATTGTGTTATACTAATGAAATTAAACCTTCTGGAGTCTGGGAATTATAAATGACTGTGATTTATTTCCTCAGTGTTTCAAAAAGCAAATGCTGAACAATTCCCATCATCCACATCCATCTACTAATTCCTTTCCCTAAGTAAGTGTAATAATTATGAGCTATGTACCTGCAGACCTTAACCCAAATCTCTTTGTGAGTATGGCAGAATACAGCATAGCCCCAAACTGGAAATCATCTGGTTTCACTTGGCAGAGAATCCTGGCTCTTCTGCAGTACATGTGAATGCACTCCTTTGCTTAAATAGCAGTAAGAAATATTTCTTTCTGGTTTATTCTGAGGAGAACTATGGTCATGTTTGTCTACACATAATTCAATGCTTTAATCTGAGTTGGACTAGTACCACACTTTCTACACTTTTAGAAAAGGCTTATTTTGTCTAACTTAAAAATCAGATATCTCTGTCTTGGACTGCTTCCATACATGAAGCTGAAGTCTGAACTTTGTGTTTGACAAGTTGCTCTTAAGTTCAAGTCACTTGCTGGTGAATTTCCGAAATGTATTCTGAGTTTCTGAAATGTAGCTCAGTCAAAGGTCAGCGTAGCTGTTCCAAACAAATTCAGAGTGTCTTGAATGAACAAGAAAAAATTTAGCTAACTATCCATTTTGGCTGTCTCAATTTCTTCTCTTTTCCAGTTATTCAGTTTTATTTAAAAAGACCTAAAATGCAGCAGATATTCTCATAATATCATTGTATTAGCCACAGCAATTACTGAATTATTCATATGAATATTAAGAATTTGGAAATAGAATGAGATTTGGTCCATTTGACGATGAATAGGCCAGCAGGTATTTGTAAAATTGTATTTTCTTAAAAAGCCCCTGTTGTTCAAAAAAGGAAAAAAGTTGGAATTTCTCTGTTTTAAAGCATTAAAACCTTGACTGAAAAGTACAGAGCCTTTCCTGAAAATGCATGAGGTATAATATCCTAATGACGCAAAAGATACTTGTGGCTCTACATGAAAATTCAAAACAGCTCCCAAACAGGAATGTATTTTCATATCTGGAGGGTCCTGAGAAGGCAGGCAGGATAAAGGAAAGACAGATAACAGCAAGCCATGCTGAGTTATGCTCTGCCATACATCCTTGTACACAGTATCTCAAGAGTTATTACCCAGGTTACCTGCACAGAGCTGCAGGTTGGTCACCCTGGGCTGCAGGTGGGCACTGTGGGATGTGATGTAGTGAAAGGCAAAAGGGTAGATAAGCATAGAAAGAAAAAAAAATTAAGAAACCCCATTTGCACCATGGAAAATGTTATCATATGTGGACTAGTTTAATTCTCAGTGGTTGGTATTTAATTCATGAGCATTTGTTGCCCAGATTAGAAAAGAAAGAAATTTGGAAGCAGACAATGTCTTTAGGGACATTGAGCTGGCAGGAGGTCTGCATCTCCAGTCCCTTTTTCTATTAAATTTACCACTCAGAGATGAAACATAAGATATGAAGCTAAGGCTTGATTTTAAAAGCCGAAACTGTCTTTGGCATTTGAATTCCAATACTGGCTTAAAGGAAGTTAAAAAAAAAGTTTTTTCCAAAGCTGGAGTAACTTTCAGAGTGACTGGGGAAAGGACAGGCATAAGGAAGATGAAATAAGACAGTGTTTAAGCATATGCAGAGGAAAAAACAGAAATGATAAAGCATTATAAATGTCAGGGCAGAAGCATCAGTGTATGACTGTACAATAAAGATCAGCCTCAGGAAAGATTATGTGCAGGATACCTCATTAAATATTGAATAAATATTTTATAAAAGTGTTCAAGAGTCTCATAGATAATGCTTCTTATAATTTCTCCCAATATTTTTTGTGATCACTTTTCTCATGCAATCCTGATTCCATTCCCCCATTTTCATATCTGAATGCTGTGGACTTCTGTAAAATCTCTTCATTCCATCAGGCTGCTCTACCTCTGCCCTAGTATCCACAATCTTTTAAGAAAAATTATTACAACTGAGGCATGTATTATACTGTGTATATCTATCTGTCTGTCTGTCTATCTATCTATCTATCGGTATATTGGACTGCAGTAGTACCCAAAATACCAACAATTCAAATCATTATTACAAAAACAGAAACTAATATTCCTTGACAGAGGCAGAACCTGTCTTCATATTCCTCTTGCAACCACCACACCTGTACAAGGGCCAAGTTTAAATTGCTACTGACTGGGCACAGGCCTTTTTTAATAGCTGTTTTATGTCCCTTTGAGCTACCTAGCTTGTATTAAAACAGGTCATAAACCTTACAGTTATTCACTACTGGGATCATTCATTTGACAAGCTTTAATCTCACAGCCTGCTGGGAAACCAGCACCTTTTTTTTCTCAATTATTGTTATTCTCAACCCATTTTTCTAAGGTAGCAGGTACTATATACTAGATAAGGTGGTTATCAAGCAATTCAAATGTTTTGGGACCTGGCTGGGGCTGCAGCTTGACAGCAAGGTAGGTGCAGTGCCGAGCCTGGTAGGACCAGGCTAACTCATCTCTGTGTCAAGGGCTGTCTCTCAGGGCTTTTATCCTCTTGCTGACCCTTACCCATCTGCTCTGTGGGCACATTTGCATTCCAGAGCAATTCACACAGTTCACAGAAATTTGTCTTTGAAACAGAAAGAGGCTCTTACTCTGGCTGCAATTATCCTTCCTCACTACACACGGTAGAAAAGGAGGTGAGCTGTGTGGCACAGCTCCTTATGAACAGGAGCCCTTGCAAGGCTGCTGGAGGGAGGGCAGTGTAGCTGCCAGCAGGTTAATGCACCCACACCACACTTGTGCTAATTCAGGTGTCTGAACTATCTGCATTAAAGCCACCATTGTGCTCTTTAGACACACTCTGAAGCACCCCAATCAATTCCAATCTCAATCCATATTCCTGTCATACGGTTCAGGAGCTGGTACCTGCATTAATTATTGTGGATTAAAATCAATACCCAAAGCTTGGCAGCATTCTAATAGACCATTGCCATAGATTGCTTTGAAAGGAGTTTTAGTCCCATTGCTGAGAAATGGGAGGAAGAGGGGCTAACATTCTTTGTTCATTTCTTGTAAGTAGGACTAAACTAAAAATCATAATAAATTTGGAAGTTACCATTTCACTCAGGAGGGAAAAATACTCTCTGAAGTACTGTAACTAAAAGACAAATTTCATGTCTAATTGATGACTATAAACAGATCAAAAAAGAGACAGACTACACATAGATAAGAATAGGCCAAATGTAAAATCCACTTAATATTGTACTCAGTTTCTGGGATGTGAATTAATTTTTTGCTGTAGGAAAGGTGACACTTCTGTTAGTACAACTGACTTTCTAATCAATCTGTTTGAAAAGCACAGGATCAGAGAATTGTGGGCTTTGGTGCCAATAGAGTTCCACAGCCCATTTACTTGGCACAATATTTACTTATCCAAGATCTTGTAGATTTCAATCCCTCATCTATGTTTTAGTTTTATTAAGGGGTGGGGGCTGTGTTATGTTTTGCAGCAATGTTATTACTGTTGATAGTGGGAGAATTTCTGCAATGAAGGAATTAAATGTTTCAATTAAATGCTGGTCATTGACTCTAACATGAATAATGTACATTGTTGTTCGATTAAAATAACAAGCTGCTGTGCTGTTCCTAGCCAAATAAATTCCCCAAAACAGCAATCAATAAAGCAGTTGAGGAAATCAAGTATTTGGGACTGCATATTTCACCAAAATCTTTTGGGAAAGGAAATGCAAAATACCTACGTAGAAAAGGGGGCCATTCATTATTTTTTCAGTCAAGGAAAAAGCAATTTTGTCTAGCAGCAAGACAATAGCATCTTGTGCTTGAAAATATTTGGTTCTAGGTTATCAGACTTAGTGTTTCTTGTTGATTATAATGGCCATGCTTGGTCATCCAGCAGCCATTGGAAGGAAGTTGAGAAATCTAGTAATAAGTATGAATTTCAGTTTGGGGAGCAGTTTCTTAACATTTGCAGGGGAATGTGAGTTTTTAAAGTGTCACAGTGAATATTTGCTTCATGACTTTGCCAAGACTCAGCCTGGGCTATTGGAATCATTTAATGTGCCTGTCCAGTGTTTCTAGAGTCAGTGTCAAGCACACACGGACAGTCTTGCCCACAGCTGAGCTTCATTTCTCGCTTTCTTTTTTTCTTTTCTTTCTTTTTCTCTCACTACTTTCAGTGGAGAAAGAGGGAAATTTTATTGAATGTAGAGTCCTATTGAATGGAGTGTCGCTATGAGAGTATTATATTCCAGTGTGTTCAGAAATTTTTGATGAGCAGACACGGAGGTCATTTCCGTATGCTTTATGAATTCTAACCACCCATATAATTACCTGATTTCAAAACTCTCTTCACAGAATGGTTTAGATTGGAAAAGACCTTTCAAATCATCAAGTCCAACCATTAACCCAGCTCTGCCAAGGCCACCACTAAACCATGTCCCAGAGTGCCACATGTCTCTAACATCTGCTAATGTCTCCAGGGATGGTGACTGCACCATTCCCCTGGGCAGCCTGCTCCAAAGCTTCACAACCCTTTCAGTGAAGGGATTTTTTTTCTATATCCAAAGTAATTCACCCCTGGCACAACTTGAGGCCATTTCCTCTCATCCTATGGTTTGTTTCTTGGGAGAAGAGGCCAATTACCACCTTGCCATAACCTCTTTCACGAGCTTGTAGAGAGCAATTATGTCCCCCTGAGTCTCCTTTTCTCCAGGCTAAACCCCTCCAGCTCCCACAGACCTCCAATTTGTGTTGTAAATCCCTGTAGTGATTAGCTTCTCTAACCTCAAAAGCCTTTTTTTGCCCAGTATTTTCTGTATAGTACCCTGGCTAGGAAGTTTCTGTCCATGCAAAGGGGGAAAGAGGATTTAGCTGACCAGGAAAATAATCCAAAGCTTTCTGGTTTGCTTTTGCTTTTTCATTTCATCCTATCTTTTTTGCATTTTTATATTTAGAACAAGCAAAATAAGTGCAGCAGACCAGTGTATCATAGCTCCTTATAATTTCTATCCTGAAATAGACAGAAGCCACAAAAAAGCCACAGAATCCACACTTTTAATTGGAGAGAAAATCTATCTTATTTACCAGTGATGTCCTAATGAGGTGGTGGGAATGGGTAAAATTATGAAAAGCTGAGCTAAGACCACTACTTCCTTGTAAACAGCCCACTGAACACAACTTTTTCTTCCTCACATGTATTGAATTAGAGTGCTGTATTTAAGATCTGAATGAAACTTTTCTGTTCTTTCAATAACATTTTCTGTAATTTGTCCAAAAAGAAAGCTTCTTTACAAAAATACTGGATCTTTAAAACTCGGTTTTCATTGAGGAACTAAAAGATTATTATCAAAGCTTGGAATTTAAAGTCACTATTAAAGTCACTGGCTAAAAATCATCCCACATAGAGACTCTGGGTTGAGGGAACGGAACTTTTGAAAAGCAATCATTCTCTTGCTCTCCCTCCCTGCCTCCTCTAAGGCTGGAATTTATTGCTTGACTTTATCATCCACATCTGTAGCACAGCTACAAACAGATGTTTCTCTTTGATTGTCTAATTAATTAACACAACCAAGTTAAACTCAGCGTAATTGTTCTTTTCTGCTATTTAGCTTGAGTATTGCTCCTTCTGTTTCCAAGCATGAAGGTCTTCTGTGCCCAACAGCTTTTCTCTCCTATTTTTAACTTTATTAGTGGGTATAGTAAAGAATGTAAAAAGATTGCTTCAAACCAGATATTTTATCCGAATTATTGACATGTCTGAGAATTTCATCAGAGTAAACAACAACTGTATTTTGTACTTTTAAGTCTTCGATTCTCAAAGCATTTAGCAAATTGTCCTGGTTCTGGCCAGGATCCAATTAATTTTTGCAGTACCCAGGAGGGAACATGCCTAGGACCCACAGGTTATGTTTTGCCATCTCACATCAATTTCCAGGGATGCCAGGAATGTTAAATTATATCAGTCTTAATACGTAGCATGTTGTTAACCTCAATCAGTCTTAGTTTGTGGCTTCGTCTTTAAAATGTGTGATAATAGGGAAATGAATGGGCAAACATTTTCTTGAGCTTCTTCCCCAAAGTTATTTGTACTATTATGTCATCTTTCCAATGCTTTCCCTCTTTTATACCATGTTGCCTTAATCTTGGGCTCACCTTTACTGTTCCTAAGCTGTGCCAGTCCAGCATTTTGCAGTTTCTCTTGCTTGGGGGACATAATCACCTCTGAAGCCAGACTTTGTCTTCCTACAGCCGTAAAAAGCAATATGCACAGCTTCACCCAGTATAACCTTCGCCTGTTTGCTGCTGACTTTCACTTTGCTGCAGGTGGTTTTGGCTGTGTGGTGCTTAGCTGTCCACCACAGTTAACCCACAGTCCTGTGTAAAATGCACCAAGTTTTAAACCCATCCTCCTTTGGGTCAGGGCAGCACAGCTTTGATCCCAAGAAGAAACCAGGCAGTGATAACTGTGGGGCTATTTTTGAGAAAAAGGCTTTATCACAGACTTAGTAGTGCTGCATTCAGTTGACATCCAAGAAAAGGGGCGTGTTGAAGGTAAAGTGGAATGAAAACCCCTCTCTTAAAGGACTTCCATTGAGGTTGGATGACAAACCATCCCCTAAATATATTGGATGTCCACGTGGCTCAGTGAGGCAGATCATCAACCTTGCAAAAAAAAGAAGTTAAGGGTGTGCAACCCATTAATTTTCTTTCATTTTTCTCCTCCGTCATGAATGTTGTGACTTGTTAGCTTCTCCAGACCTCCCTGGCTTTACAGGCTGTGAAGTCTGCTCCTGCCCCATAGAGGCTCATAAATCCCCCAGAGAGGTGTCTCCAAGAGGAAGAAGAGGAGAAGCAGGAGCAGTGGCCTTCCTGGGATCACTTCACTGTATTCTGGAACAATTTAGGTCTGAAGGGAGCCTTGGGTGGCAGCTCTGTGGAGCAGGGTAAATGTTAGAGCAGGTTGTTGGAATGCTGTCCAGGGGAGTTTTGAGCATCTCTAAGGCTGACAATTGTATGGATTCTCTGATTAAGACCTTCTTAAATAGTCTGAATTAATACTTGCTGCTTTGGAGAGAAAGTGTATCAGGATTTTCCTGTATTTACTAGGGTCAAATGGAACCTTCATCATCCGTGAGAGTTTTCCCATCTCCAAAATCATCAGTTAGCTCACCAGATTTTCACGCCTACTTTCTGCAAGCTCATCATTGTCCTCGTTGTTTTGCTATGTTTATTTTCTTTCTGCAAGTTCAACTTTCTCAAGGATGGAGACAATCATTTTAACATCCATGCTGTAGGGATGTATGCAGCTTTCCACAGCTCCCATAACACCCTCCCAGTGCAAAAAAGAAAATAACAACTGACATAGTTCAAGCTGCAGCATTTATAAAGGGAAAAATATCAAGACAAATATTTTTGTCCTCTTTCAATGCATTCTTAGAAATGTAAACAATTGCCCATAAAAACATCATGGCAGTAGATTGGTTTTGTTTTGTTTGGAATGTGATTAAAGGGTTTGCTTGTCCAGACTTCAACAAAAATTGCGAAATGTTAGTTGCTTTGCATAAAGCTGATTGACTATTTATATTTCATTACATATATATATAGGATACTGGACATTAGATTTTTTTGTAAATCTCTCAACAACAAACAGCATTACATTGCTTAATAAAGGACTATTAAGACCTAATAAGGATATTAGCTGTGACAAACTGCATTTTAAACAGCATATTAAATCACTACAATGAGCAACTGGATAGAAAATTAATTTATGAGCAACTATTTTCTAAATAATTTAGTGAAAAAAATTCATCCTTTCTAATATGAAAATTATCAACTTCTAAAACATCCTTTGTACACATAAATATTTATAATTTTGTGCATAGTGTGTTTAGATTGATGAACTACCATTTTTATTTGTTGCAAAAACATTTCTTCCCTTTAATTTTGAGTCCATATTATGGAATCTGTCATTCAGGTGATCAGCAAACCTGAATTCACATTTGTGCTCTCATTTCAGAGAGGCTTTCATCAACTTAGTCTCAATTTCTTCAATGTTCTTGGTACATGGGCACTTGAAAACTACTTTAAAAATTCATTTTACTTTCTCTCCTCCTTTTTTTATTCAATTTCACTGGTCTTGGATACTATGGAAGAAAGAAATTCTCTCTCTATCTGACAAATAGAAATAATAACTTGACACAACTTGAGACAGTTCGCCCTTGACTTTTTTTTTTTTTTGATCAGGGGTGGGATTCTGTGGTTCATTTTTTTTTCTATTTGTGTTGGGGTTGGGTTTTTTCCTGGATTTCCTTGAGTCAGAAAAGAACATCCTGCCAGTGCAGTCTGGTTGCATCCTTTCTTCTTTGGCAGCATCCTCAGCATGTGGCTGTCCTTGAGAGTATTTGCGCAAGCATTTACAAAAGATGCTTTCTTATTTCAAAAACATCCTGCCTGCAATTCAGTGAAACCTGTTCATATAGAAGGACATTCCAGCAAGCTAAAATATCAGTGAGGTATAGGATTAGTGAAAAAAATGGTAAAAATACTCTGGCTTCAAAGTAATTCAGAGATATAAGCAGTAGAATAATAAAGAAATATTTTAAATGCCAACAACAATGCCACTGTATGTAGAATGAAAGTTTGGGCCACAAACACTGCAACAAATCAATTCTGTTTTCTTCTCTCTACCTGTCAGTTTTGCAGACCAGAACAAAGTGTTCAGGGAGTGGCTTCATGGGCTTGTCCTGGCCAAGCTATGACAAGTCAGAACTCACTTTTTTGCACCTTAGAATAATGTTTCTGTTAACCTTATACAAAATTACAGCACTATGTAATGAATTAAAAGAAAAACTTGTAACATATTTTAAAAACTACCTATGTGGTAGAGCACCTTAATGCTTTTGGGGATGAGTTAATATTTTGCTGTACTTTGATCAGACAGATGTTTTCAGAGGAAATAAAGAACAAGCCTAGGTGAAATCCATCTATGGCAAATATATCTTTTTTGTCTTTAGAAATATGATCTGGGTTTTTTTTATCCTTTTGGGAAAAAAGTGCAGGGGAATGTCTAGAAATTAACTGTGCAACAGGAATAATAACAGAGCAGGGGCAGTTTAATAACAAAATAGAGAAAGCTATTAGAAGTCTTTAGAAAAGTAAGAAAAGCATGTTGTTGGAAATCTGACCTTTCAGTATCAGCTTTTGGTATTTATTTCTATCCTTTATGACAGTTATCTTTTAGATAATCATTCTCATAGACAGCCTTAATTCCTACAATTGATTGTCCCTAAACTAATCAAATGGAGTTTCTTTGGATTGAACCATTGAAGTTTAACTGGCCTATATTCAGGTTATAGTAGAAGGACAATAGCAACACATATTTCAGTTTTGCCATGTTTTTCTTTCCTTACGACATGAATTTGTGGCTGCATTAGGCACAGTGTTTGCCCAGCTAGTGGAAAATGGCAGTGCTGTAGAATCCTCCATATTTATGGACAGACATGGAGTGTATGTCTGGACTGCTGACCATAAGTGTTGTCAGCAGGCATTACTAAAAAGCGTTCAGTTGAAATGTTACAGCAGAAAATCTACTTCTGCAATATATAATAGAAAATAAAATTTCTCTATTGAAGGAAATCCAAAACAAAATAGCATATCGTGGAATGTAGGGGGCACTGCTAACAAGGTATTTTAGGAAAGTTTTGTATAAGTAATATTTTAATAGTTCCTTCTTTAGTTTAAAAAAAAAAGTCAGCCAAACACGACATATAATTCCTTTATTAACAGATTCCTCCTTTGTTTTTTGTTTGTTTTTTTTTGTTTAGGAAGAGCCCTTTGTCATGGTGTCTGAAAATGTCCTGGGAAAACCAAAGAAGTATCAGGGCTTCTCAATAGATGTGTTGGAAGCCTTGGCCACTTACCTCGGCTTTAAATACGAAATTTATGTAGCACCGGATCACAAGTATGGGAGTCCTCAGGATGATGGGTCATGGAATGGCCTGATAGGAGAACTGGTGTTCAAGGTAAGGTCACTAATCATTTACTCAGTCATAATATGTGATAAAGTTAAGAAATATGTGTTATATTCTGTTTGCATCAGCTAGTGACCTTTTTTACAGGTAGCTGATAGCACTTTGTTTCTTGCACTTTGCCAGCACTTGGATGGCGTGCATTGGATAGCACTTAAAAAGCTGGAAATTGTACTTGTTAGTAACTGTTTAAGAAGCAGGGCAATCTCCTTTTTTTTTTCAACCAAAGTAAAATCTAAATGTAGTCAAATAATGGGATGCACAGCATCCTAATTAGTTTGGCAAGTCCTGACACAAATGAGTTGAAGAGGCTGTTCAAAAGAGGAAAAATTGGTGTTGCAGTAATTAGTGATACATTACATAAATAATGTATAGCATTTAGAAAAATGTTGGTGTGATGAATACATGAAGAATATAAGCAACAGAAAATGTTTTATTGATATATAACAACAACACATTATGCAGATGTATGGATCAAGAGTAATATATTATTATCTATTCTGTAATTAATAAACCATTTAGTCTACTTAATTTGACATTAATTGTTCAATATTATAAATAAATTGAACCTAATGCATATGGAATGTTTTTCTTTTTTCTTTTTGCCCACTCCTTGCATCTTATCTGTTTGGAGTTTCTCCCATTGAGAGAGAAAAGACTAGGCAGACTTTATTCCGCTGGTGCCTCATTTGCACTGTGAATATACGTATTTTATTTGCTCTTAATTAACATGTGGGGGTAGCTTTTACAGCTGTAGAGTCCTACATTTGTTGTGCTTCCTTGAAGAACTGCAGTAGATATTCATGTAAATAACTTAGACATGTAAATAACTTAGACATTGGCTATAGAAGTGTTTTTCCAAACGTGCAGGTGGAATTTAATTCATAAGCACAGCTAACAGCAAGGAGAACTGTGGTAAGGTACAGGTCTTAAGTCTTTCAATAAAGGAAGAGAAAATAATATTTTTGGAAAAAAAGAGAAAATATTATCCTCAGTGGGTTAAAAATTACTGATAGGTTTAACCTATTCTGCCTTCCTGAGCAGCAGGAAACCTGTTGGAATGGAAAAATCCAGCTACTCATTCTGTACCCATGTCATCTTTGATACACCTACACTGTAACAATAAACTTCTTTTGCTCTCTCCCTATGTCCTTTTGAAGCTGGAAGCTGGAACTGTGTATTCACAATTGGAAAGCTGGACACAGCCAGAAAAGTAGATTTTCCATCACCTTCTAAACCTTGACAACTAAAAATCTGTCATCTGATTTTGAGACATAACAACACAATGGCCCATTGATTTCTTTTTAACCTTTCTTTCTGCCTCTAAATCTGATATTATGCTACACCCTGTTCTCTACAGTGCTCATCAGACCACTGCATAACACAGACTGGAGGTCTAATTCTAATTCTAGATGGTCTGGAAATGGAAGTGGGCCTGGAATGTCATTGCAATGGATGATTGCTAAGGCAGAACTCCTAACAACCCAAATGGCTCCAAGGAAAAACACATATGGCGCTCTTGTTCCCTTGGCAGGCAGGGATTCAGAGGAATAGCCCACTGAAGGTGGTGACCACTCAGATCTGTAAATCCATGTCTCAAGTGCAACAGATTTACCAGCCTGCTGTGATTTTGCTGTAAATGAGTCTTCATGGGTATGAAATCTTTCTGCACATCTGCAGTGTATGAAGGGTTAATGGAGCTGCATTTGGAATTCAAAGCCAATGTTTTCCCTATACTGTGGCAGTGTATAATTTTTCATCTTCCTTACCTTACATAATTAATTAGCAGTAAAGGTTCACTGTGTCCTCCTCTCCTTTTCGCTGTCCCTCTTAAGGCAAAAGAACCTCAGGGCGAGCAGCCAGTGTCTGTCTACCCCTGACCAAGTGCAAGCTGTTCTTGGAAGGCTGCTTTCTTATTTTCTGTGAGCTGTGTTCTGCCCCCAGAACTCACATTTCCATCCGCTTGGCAACTTCATCAGGGGAAGTACAGGAGCTGAGAATAGTTTTAAATTAAAGGCCTAACCTGTTTGAGACACAGCATTTCCTTGTTTTCCCAACCAAGTTGTACATGATAGTCTGGCCAACAAGTGGAGGAATTCCAGAAACAGTGGGAGTACTCTTTGCCTGTTAGTGTGTCAGCCAGGAATGAGTTCTGCAAGAGACAAGTCTCGCTCAAAGGTAATGGAAAATAGCTGCCTTCTCTTTTTGAGTGCGCAGAAACATACAGCCATTTAGCTTGGAAGAGACCTTTAAGATCATCAAGTCCAACTGCTATCCAGCACTGCCAAGTCAATCACTAAATCAGGTCCCAAAGTGCCACGTCTTCTTGTCCTTTCAATACTTCCAGGGAGGGTGACCCGACCACTTCTCTGGGCTGCCTGTTCCAATGCTTGGCCACCTTTCCAGTGAATGAAGTTTTTCTAACATCTGCTGGCACACCTTGAGGCCATTTCCTCTTGTCCTATTTCTTGTTGCTGGGGAGATCAGTCCCCACCTCATTACAGCCCCCTTCCAGGTAGCTGTAGAGATCATCTCATTGAGGAAAAGGTGTCTTTGGCCACTCCAAAAGATGTGCCATGTGAAATAGCAGTTGCTGTAGCAACCACATGATTTCTGTGCTCAAGATCAATATTCACTGCTTACATTAGCCATCTTCAGCATGCAGCAGTCTCTAGTGCAGGTCCTGGTATCAGGGAGAGCAGTCCCAGGCTGATCTTGTTTGCAGCAGCCCTGCTGGAGCTGGATGGCAGGGCAGGAGCCCAGCTGTGCCAAGTACATGCCCTGGGCCAGCAGCTGGCTTCAGAGACATGACATTGTGCCTAGCTCACTCTGTTCCAGCTTTGCAGACCAGGTTTCTGTTGGCTGCTAAAATAGGAGCTGGAATCAGCAGAACATAGTAAGTGATCTTTAATCTGAATTTGGAAACGAATTCAAGCCTCCCCTCCTTTGATTGTCAAGACTTTTGTTAGGGACACAAATGATCCATGCACCTTTTCTAGTCAAAATACTCTGAATGTAACTCTGCAATACACAGATTCCTGTTTGCTAAACACCTGAACCAAGTGGTCTTCAGAGAATAAATGCTCTTTGAGTGCTCTTGCCCTCTCCTGTCAAGTGACCAGGGCTCGCACTGCATCTTGTAGAGCTTCATCTCACAAACAGGATTAGTTCAGAGAGCAGCAGCCCTCTGTGGAGAGGCTAAAACCATCTCAAGGGAGCAGTGCTTTGCCACAAATCTTTCTCTTACTGTTAATTATCTGTCTTCTCAGAGTGATTCCTTTCGTTGCCCTCTATCTGGATGGCCCGAGGGATGAGCCTGTGTGACAGGCAAGAGAAGTGGCTAATGCCACTTATGGGAGAGCACACCAGGCTTTCCAGCATGACTCTGGGCTTTCTGGTGATATTCACATCCATCAACCATTGCTATTCACATATTGCCATGCTACCTTGATTGTGAGCATTTTTTTCCAGTGAGGAGCCATGAGGAAGCAAATAGCCTAGGGAAAGCAGCCTGATTCCACTTGGGTCCATCAGGAAAGGAAAAATACATGCTTAATCGTTTCTAAGAGAAACTGCAAATCAAGTGGAAGCCTCTTATGAGGCTCTTTTTCTATTGCACCTTCTTAAAGGGGTTAGTATAAGGGAGAAACCATACAGGAAGGACAAAGTGAGACAAGAAAAAATAATAGCTGAATAAAAGGAGAATTATTTGGATCTATGTGTGTTAACTTGAGTAAAAATGTCTCTCTGATTGGTTTTTGCATGTCCATATTAATGACTGCATAACGTGGGACTGCGTTTTATCACTTCTAGCACTTTTTGAAACTTGATTTAACATTGAAAATGGATAAAATGAAGGCACTCACAGGACCTGTTTAGAATAGGTGAATTTATTTTCCCTGTTCTTGATGATGAGCCACAGGAAGATTGCTTTCCATGTGTATGAGATGTGCTTGCTACAGCAGTAGCTTAGGGACATTTCAGGGATTTCTAGGCTTCGCTGATAAGCTGGTTCTGTGACACCAGTAGCAGTGCTATCAGACCCTTTAGGTCATTTCTTTTGGATTTTCTCATTCTGGTTATGTTGCTCTACAATGGCCTCAGGAGAACTGCTGCTAAGCAAGATAAATATAAATTTCTATGCAGGTCACACAGAGCAAAATAATGCCCTCTGCTGTTTTTTCAATCTGTTTCAGGAGTCAGAGTTTCATTCATGAGAAACATGTAAGACATATGATGGTTTTTTTATTTTGGCAGCGCAAAAACTTAGTGAGTGGAGAGCTATACATGTTTATAATTCAGCTTGGCAGCTTTATATCTAAATATTGACATAATTGTGTGCATTTGCCTTTCTGTCTCAAAAGCACTAAGTGAACCTTTACTGCTTCAAACTGATGTCTTCTCTGATCTAATCTGACATGTTAATGACAAGCTTTTAATTTTTTTCATCTTCCAATTTTGAAACAAGATGACGGAATCTATATGTAATCAAGGATGCTCACTATCAGTAAATGAAGTATCAAGTGAAGCTTAAGCTTGGTTTTGTGCTAAAAGTGTGGTTTTCTGGGAAACTGGTGTTTATGATCCAATTTAGTAAGGATATGAGTTTACATATTTCAGTGCAGCTTTTTTTCTTTTTTTTTTTTTTGGAAGCAGCTAAACACCAGAGTGCTAAAGAAGTCAGGATTTATCTCTCTCCTTTCTGTTTTTCATTTTACTTCCTCTCAAGGAATAAAGACATATGGAATCCCAGAATAGCTTAAAGATCATCTCATTCCACCCCACTGCCATGGGCAGGACATCTTTCACTAGATCAGGTTGCTCAGAGCCCTTCCTTGAATGCTTCCAGGGATGGGGCATCCACAGCTTCTCTGGACATCCTGTTTCAGGGTCTCACCACTTTCACAGTAAAGAATTTCTTTCTAATATCTGATCTAAACCTACAACCTTTCAGTTTGAAGACATTATCCCCCCCACTCCCTCACTCCTTTCAGTGACTCCAGACCATTGAAAAAGATCTCTCTCCGTCTTTCTTGTAGGCTTCCTTCAGGTACTGGAAGGCTGCAATTAGGTCACCTCAAAGCCTTAATTATATATGTAGTATAGAAAGTAGCAAGACATGATTATATCACAGTTGTTGCTGCAGTAGAACAAAGGAAATGCAACATTTCCATTAGCACATTAGTTGTTCTACTGTCAAAATGGGTTGATAACTGAAGTGACACCATCATTCTGGGGAATGTAGAGGGACTGCTTCCCAGAGATGCAGATTAGAAGTAGTATTCCCCTAGATACCATGGTGTCTCATTTTTTTCCTTAATTCTCTTCAATGTATTTAATGGGAAAAAAATATGTTTTGCTGTAAAAAGGGGGAGAAAAGCAGAAAAGAATTGTTAGTCATGCAGTCAACTCTTCTTTGGTTAAAGTATCTTCACTGATGTATGTTGGTTTTCAGTAGAGAATCTTTAAGTATCTTACAGATTGCAATTTGAATGAGAAGCTCAATGATCTAGTATGATGGGGAAGTATTTTAGTAATATACTGATAATTAGTAACCTAGCTAACCTAATAAGCAGCAGCTGAGTCTAGGAGGTTTTATTTCTCCACCCCTGAATTCCTATTTTGCCTTTTGATACACATTCAGGGGGAAAGGCACACATCTATGCTATTCATTAAATGCAATCATAATTTCCTGTTTGACAACTATTGGACTTGTGTATTTGTAAATTGTTTTAAAAGCATATTTATGTTCACAGTTGTGGAAGACAATTCAAATGCTGGCTGGTTTGCATCTTGCTCATTGGAGCAAGGGCTTGACTGTCAGCAGGTGCTGTGAGTCACTTGAGTCACTCATTGAGCAGAAGGTTTGTAGTGAGGGGATAGGGAGACTCGGATAACCTGAATGAGTTTTATCCATGGATAATTCTAATTACTGACTGAATTTTCTGCTGCCCATGGGCAGTTGAATCATCACTCACAAAATTGTTAGGAAGGGACCTGAAGTGAATTCATGAAGCCATGCTTTCAGCTGTGCTCATCAGCACAACTTCACTTATGACACCAGAGAACTTAACACACAAATTAAAGCTGAAGCTCTAATTCATAGCTTTTAAGAAAATCAATATTTTCAAACCCTATTTTTGCCCAAGTCATCAGGCTTCCAGCTGGGCTCTGCCACTTTCTCAAGCCAGTGAACAATCAATATAAAGTAACATCATTTAAGCTGAAGTCTTAAGAACAGTGTGATTAGGAGTGTGTTTGTGCCATGGGCTGTGCAGTGCTTTGCACATCATATTAAAAGAGCCCAGCTGATTTACAAAATTTTCTAGTCAGTTTCAGCTGCTATGCCTTCCCACTCAATATTTCAAATCATATATCTAAGGAACTAGGAATCTCTGCCTTCTTTGGGCAAGAAGAAAGAAATTCAAGAGAGTTAATAAAATTTGACTGAGTACTTTCAAATTTTTATGCTCTCATCACCCCCTTCCAAAGGATCACACACTTCTTTAGACAGAACAAAAATGGATTAAATCAAGGTAGTACAAGTTTAAATATTTTAAGTACTCTTTTGTCATACTAAAACATCTAGAATTCACAGTCTTATTGCTCAGTCTTTGGGCTTTTAAAAATGGTATTCATATGCCTGCTTTAAATAACCTTTCTTGTTTTCAGTGAAGCTCTAATTGTACCTGTAAAAAGTACAGTAGCACCTGCTGTACTTGTGCCTGGTGTCCCTGGAGACCTCACACATACTGTGAAATACAATGATTAGATCAAGAAATGTTACTCATCCTCTTTTCATGTGAAATGTGTTCTTTAAATTACAGAAAAAAGAAAAGAAATAGCACAAAGCGAGTCCAGGCTAGCTGCAGGACAGATTGGCATTGCTGGAGGAATTGCTTGTCAGTAGGATACAGAGGAATTAATTGTAAAGGAACTGTGTGCACAATCTGTCCTTCTGCACTTTAGACTCTGTAGATAAAATGGATGTTTTATGGAATTTCAGGTGCTCCTAGGGTAGTAGCCCTTTGTCATGATCATCAAATCATGAAAATATTTTATAAATTTGGCTCTATCAGGCAACTAGTTTCCTACAATTGGATCTGCAAGAAATCTGATTTTGCCACAGTGGCAGCGATGGCTTTAATAAGCCAGGTTGACAGAAACGACCAAACACAGATTTCCTCCAGGTATTACCTGTGTTTGTAGCATTTTGATTTCTTGGAAAATAGCAACAAGGAGAGCTGATGTGCCAGAGTCCACCCAGTGAGGTTTGCTTGCAGAAACCAAGACACATGGTTGATCTAGCCTCAGTCACCTCTCTGTGCTCACACGTATGAGGCTGAAGACCTCAGTCTTGGCATCTGATTCTCCCTAAGCTTAGCTGCTATAAATCACAGAGGAGCAAAGATCTTTTTTGTGCAGCTCCTGCTTATCTGTGTTGTGTTTTCCTCCTCCCCTCAGAGAGCTGACATTGGGATCTCTGCCCTCACCATCACCCCCGACAGGGAGAACGTGGTGGACTTCACGACACGCTACATGGACTACTCGGTGGGCGTGCTGCTGCGCAAGGCAGAGAAGACAGTGGACATGTTTGCCTGCCTGGCCCCCTTCGACCTCTCCCTGTGGGCCTGCATTGCTGGCACGGTGCTCTTGGTGGGGCTCCTGGTCTACCTCTTGAACTGGCTCAACCCCCCGCGCCTTCAGATGGGATCCATGACCTCCACAACTCTCTACAACTCCATGTGGTTTGTCTATGGATCCTTCGTGCAGCAAGGTGAGAGACAGAGGGAGGCTCTGCCTCTGAGAGAAAACCTACCTATCCTGCCCATTGCTGTAGAGACCTTCCTCTCCCCTGCCTCCCTCCCACAGCCCACAAGGAACTGGGAGCACTGGAAAGCCTTGTGCTAAAAGATTTCCTAGATATTTAGCTGCCCTATGTGGAATCCTGAGAATTTCAGAGCACTACGTGCTAGCTTGTGATTTGTTGTTTTGTCATTACAGAAAGGTGATTTTTCTCAGAGTTAAAAAAAAAATATTGCTCATCAGTTGCTGGAGAACTATTAAACATTAACAAGTGCTATGTTCTTACCCAGTCAGACAGAGAATTCCTGGATTTGGGGTTTGAACTAAGTTTAGACTAGTCAGCAGTGCTAAACAATCTCACTGTGTCTGATATTCTTTCCTCCCTCTTCTAATTTATTTCAATTTTCCTATCTAATGTTTAGATTCAAGCTTCTCTGGCCTTCCTGATTTCTTTCTCAATCCCATCTAGTATCTGGTGTAGCCCAGGCTGGTCCCCAATTCTGCTTATATTCCCAAGTCCTCCACAATGTTCCTCTTCTGGCAGAGTTTTAGCCATGCATCCTGAAGACATCAGGGACTGCAGATCTTGGTTGGGTATATACTGCTAGGGATTCTGGTCTACAAGCTGAGGTTGTAGAGCAAAGCGCAATAAGAAAACACACCTTAATGTAAGAGCAAAAGGGGATTTAGGCTCAACAACAAAACAGGATGAATGACTTCTTGCTTATCCGTGTAATTGTTCCTCAGTCACTGCTGACACTGCAGGTACACCTGTTTTAATTTCACAGAGCATCTGCTCTACAGAGAGCCATGGCCACTACAGCCCCAGACTTGCAGACAGTTCTTTGTATTTTAACCTGAATGTGGATGGAACACTGTAGGTAAAGGTATCATATTTACATAAAAATGGCAACATGTGATTCAGCATTACATGATTCTTTTTTCAAAACAATCAGATGATATCCATAAAAGCTAAAGGTATCCATCAAAATCAAGTATGAAACTCCTAGAATGGAAAAAAAAGCTAAAATAATGTCACTATCCAAAAACAGAAGAAAAGCTTAAGCTGAGACTTTCCACAAGAGGGGTAATTTTAAACACATAAGCATAGAGACATTACTTTTAAAATTATCATTTGCATTGAGCAGTGATGGTCAGCTGAGGAGAGCTGAAGAAATGATTTCAGGGGTTTTGTGATTTTTCTTTTTAATAAATAAAACCTAAGACTTCAGAGTAGCTGAGACTTATGGAAGTTTTTGGAATGTATATGGGTGGGTTTATAAAGCTCTCTTTCTGTCCAAAATATCCCCAGTGTAAGTGTTTAGCAAATCCAGCTGTGAGAGAGCAGTTGGTCTGTTACAAAATGAGACTCATTACATCAGTCTTCCTGTTAGGTTAGAACTTGAGAATTAGTTTCTTTACTGCATGAATGTGAGCCTGATTCCACACAGGTTTAGCAGCCAGAGCATCCCTGCTGTACTCCCAACAGGAGCCCCTGAAAGCTTTCTAGGAGGCTGCCCAGCTAAGGTTCAGAGGAGGCACAACTGATTTAACACACCTCAGTCTGAACAATTGTCCCCTGAGTTGTTTGCCTCGTGTTTATCCAAGGAAGTCTGTATTTTGTGAAATTTCCCAACTTATAGGTCCAGAGTAGGACAAGGGAGCCCTTGGATAGATGCTCAGTTAGCTTAAAAAGGATTTTTTTGACCAATCAGTGAAAATGAGTGCTTAAGGAGGTCTTAGAGAGAAACCTTGAATTCAGCGTGAAATGGAGGAAGAAATTAGATGAAAATAAGGGGGACCAGGTTGCAACAATACCAGAATTCAATAGGGAAAAAAAAATAAAAGAAAAGGAATTTATTTGAGCAGATCAGCATCCACTCCCTGTGGTAAGAGGTTTTGCACACGAGGTGCAACTCAGTAAAACCTGCTGGTGGTGCAAAGCATCTGGGGCACCAAAACTGCTGTGCAATGTCAGAAAAAGAAATTCACAAAACTGGGAAGGTGGGAGGAATTACTTACAGAGAGAGAGGGACACCTTACCACTCTACCATGTGAATTTTGAACACAACTCTATAGAATTCACTAGAATAAAGTAAAATATTCACTTGGCTCCTACTTAGTGAGGGAAAGCTACAGACATGTATCTATAGTTTTGCTCTCCTTCAAACAACAAGCAGAACTCTCCTGAATTATATAGAAGGAAAAATGAAACACATTGAAAAGAATTTATACCAAAATACATTTACTTATTATTACTTATACTTTAAACCAAAATACACTTACTGATTAATATAAACATAAAGACTCAGAAGAACTCAGAAATTCGGTGCAGAAGAGAAAGAGATCCATTTATAATGCCAGCCTGTATTTCGCATTCAATTTGAATATAACAAAAACTATATTAGCTGAAGCATTATTGTTTACTAATCCTTGTCAATACAGATATATGAAAATAATTTTCATTGACAGAGTAACTGGCTATTGTGGTGATTTTGCCTCTGTTTTCATTCATCAGCTCTTCATTCAGCAGAAAAACTACAGCTTTTATTTGTTTTGGAATAGCAAATCTGTTGCTATTAATTCTGATTGGCAAATCTTAAGTGTAGCAGCATGGGGCATTTCAAATACTGTCAAGTTCACTTAAGAAATCTTTCAGCAGCGATTTAAAGCATGACAAGGTACTCATTTCTCTTATCAAAACATAGAGCCAAAGATGCTTTTATGCCCTGTGCTGACAGAAACAAAGCAGCTTGAACCAAAGATTGCTTGTGCTTTGATAGTTTTGGATGCTTTTTGGGGGGCTAACAAGTTATTTGTGGCATCATCTTCTTTCTTTTCTCTGGACAGAGGAAAAATTTGCAAGCATGCAGAGTGGCTTCAGACCTGCCATGGCTCTGAAGAGAGCCCTCTGCTGCAAAAATACAACTCACTCTTTAAGGAAACTCATAACCTATTACGATTGAAACAAAGAGCTCATTCCTTCTGGAATAGTTAAAAACTTGGGAGATTTTAGCAAGTAGCTTTAGTTCTCTGTGTCCCTTTTCCAAATGCTATTAACCAATTTTAGCCTTTTTCAATTTTTGAAGCACCAAGAAAAACACTGTGTCATCGTCTATAGACAAAAGTCAACACAGATCAATCCAATGGTTTTTAAGGCAGGTCTAGAATTAGTGTCACAATCAGTTACAAAATTTAAGTGTTTTTAGTTGCTTCCTTAAAGCTAGACTGAAACTTAATGTGACTGCTACTTGTATCACTTAAACTTAGGTCTTGAACTTGGCTTTCACTTTCTTAACTCCATATTTCAGTGACCACTCTAGGCACCATTTTGAGAGTGGTTATATGAAGATATATTTTAAGTTTCCCTTTTTATGTTAATTCATTATTGAGATCAGCCAAAATAGTTTAAATTATATTTTTAAGACATATGAGGATAAAGCTGCAATATAACTCAATTAGTATAAAAATGTATAAAATGCAAAGGGAGTTTTTTATTCTGTGCTCAAGCCCTTCATTATAAAAATAAAAAAAGAAAAAGGACAGCAGTACACTGAAATGCTTTGGCTTCCTACCCAATATACCCCTTGAATTTGCAATATACTGTGACCACTAAGAGACTTTTAGCTGATCTCAGTCATGCTGCTGTGGGTTTTATTAAAAGCAAATGCTTCTGACTCTGAAGTCAAAATTCAGGCATGAGTAGTTAAGATAATATCTGTTGTCTCTGAGTTGTCTATTCACCTGAAGATGAAGCAAATTCATAGATTCAGACTGTGGAGGATTGCAGTAATGTTGAAATTTAGTGTCATGGCTTCTGAATTTTTCTTTTCCTTTTGCTCATCCTTGAAAATTGAGTGACTAAAGCTCCTCATTTTGCTCATTTTAAGTATTACCTTTGACAACTGGACAGAAATCTGGCTTTAGGCAGCCCTGCTTTGGGACAAGGGGCAAGAAAGGGACAAGAGTCTGAGTGATGTATGAATAATGATATATTTTTTAGAGTTTGCTCAGCTTTTGTGCTACTCTATAGAACCTTCTCTTTAGCCATGGTATTGTTGGTGCTCCCTCAAATTTCCCACTTATTAGAATTTGCCAGTATAGGGAACCTGCCATATGAGCTCTCAGAGACGAAATTTGGGGGTTCTAAAAACTTTAATAAAATCTTCATTGAGATCATCTGAATCAAGTTGCTGCAACAGTCTGATGACTTTTATACTTGCTGAGAACCTAGTTTAATCTCCTGAAGGTTTTCTATTAGCTTCTTATTAGGGGCTCTTGTTACAAAACGCCCTAGGGAGCACTCTGCTCTCACCAGTACTGGAGAAAATCAATGATTTAAGAAACACGAGTTCAAGATCTAGAGTTGCTGCCAACCCTTTTTGTATAATAGATCAGTTTTTGAGACAGGTGAAATGCTGCGTAATTTTTTGCCAAGGACTTGCAGAAGAATCTTTTTGGGGGTTTTGTTTTGACAGCAGCCTCTGAAATTTTGCTTCAGAATTCAGTGATGATCTAACTTAGTATAATAGATTTCAACTGAATGTTGAAAAAATAATGAAGTTAGAGAAAGCTACAATGTTTTGTGTTTTATATGAAAGGCGCCATAAAAGACTTAGTCTCTATCTTATCACAGTCTGCTCATTTTGAATTTTTCTGTAAGAGATTGGCCTGGCAGGATTTTAGATTATGCAGGTAAAGATGCAAGGCTGTGTTTTGTTTGTGTTCTTTGGTTTTTTTGCTGTAATAGAAAATATCTTTTAAATGGCCGAATCATTCAAGATTTAATCACTTCTTAGTGATTGCAACAAAACAAACATTCATTATAGTTTTATAAATAGAATTTGACCATAGGATAATGAGTGTTTGAAGTATTAGCTGCAAAAATATAATTTTCTTCAGAGATCTTAATCCACTTGCTTAACCTAGAAAAGTTATGAAATGGATGATGTTAAAGCACCACTGGTGGGCCATTTTTTTATCCCCTTATATTTGTTTAAAATGCTGGTCACAACTGGAGGTTTTGATTGGTCATCAGTGGTGTCAGTAATGGCCAATTATGCTGATAATACCTGGAAAATGAGCAAATCTCACTGTTTGCCTTGTGTAAATTACATTTCATAGGAGCAATAAAACAGCCTCCAAGCTTCAGCACTTCAAAGTCATTATAATACTTCTCAGATGGTTAAAGCTGCTCAGAATTCTCAGTCTTCTTCCTTGTATTACCACCCAAGGTGTGATATAATCCTCCTGAAATGCACTGCCTGGAGTCTGCTGTTGCTTAATAAATTACTCCGTCTTGCTTATCTCACTCTTGGCATGTCCCTATCAGCAGGAAACCCTTATGCTGTAGTAACATTCTTTCTTAGAGACATTTTCTCTTAATTAACTGTACAACAATCAAATATTTAATATTCAGAGGAAGAGTCTAGAATCATTCTGGAAAAATTCTGTTAGAAATTAATTATATCTTCACATGTGACATTTAGTAGTGAAACCTGATTTATTGGGGGAGAGGAGGTATGTTTAGAAATACAGAAAAGATCCAGTATAAAGTAATGACTTTAGGACTGGGACCTAGTTCCTAATTTGGTTTCTGCACCTGATCTGCCGGCTGACCACAGAAACATTATTTAATATCTTCGCTATCAGCCCTTAGTTTTAAAATGGATATGTTACCCATCTTCCTTCATAAAAACATGTTTTATACCTTCTGATAGAAGGCAAAACTTAAATGCCAGTCTCATGAATTAACAATTTTAATTGCTCTTGAAGCTAATGCCAGTCTTGACATATTCATGTAGCAAGGGAAACAGACTTTCTGAGCCTAAAATGCACAGCACTGAGCTGGGAAAATGAAAATTCAGATACTAAACATGTTGGAAAACAAACTATATACACCAAATCATTATATTTGTGGCTTGATAGTTCCACCTCAAAGTATGACCCCCAAAATTTTCATGTCATTTTGATTAAATCTGGGCTAGTGCATCAGTAAGTCTATTTACCTTCATAAAGTCACCTCTCTGAAATGGGGAGTGCAGCCCTGTGGTACCCAAGCTCCTTTTGCATGTCTCAGTGGTTTGGCCAGCCCTCTTGACAGCATCCCAAAATGAGTACATTTTGGCAATTGTGTCCTGTGTCTCAAAAGTATTTGGAAACCACAAGTGGTCACTGGAACTGACAGTGTGCCCTGAGAGTTGTTGTGTATGAAATACACGTTACAAGCCTTGGATGTAGCTTTATGTCCTTTGAGAGGTTTATTTGATTGTCTCTTTTTGAGACTGTAGCTCCATGGAATAACCATGCTCCAAGTAAAATGTTCAGTAGTGTGGGCATTTGTTTGCAGCAGTGTGATATCACTAGTGTGAAACTACCAGGGGATATGCTTGGATTTTCCCTAATTTGAAGTTAAGATTCAGGCAGTTCTCAGAGGCATCTTAAATAATGCATTTCTACATCTTCTCTGCACATGGTTGCTTGAGTAATAGCACTGGGTACATGAGGCAGTCTGTTTAGAGATTTTGTGTCTGATATTCCATCTGTGAGGAGATGGAGAATGAATGGCAGTGTAAAAGCCCAAAAACCACCTTAATTGCCTAGGACTAGCTCTGATTGACTGTGAGAAGGTAATGTCTATCTGGCTGTAGTGTAAACCCTGACAAAGACCAAGTGAGGCAAAGGAAAGTAGTATTGGATGTCATGGCATCTGTCCATCATTCTGGGTTCTTTCTAAAACATCCTAACGTGAATATTTTGCTCAGAACAGTTTCTTTAGTTGTAATTTCTAATATTGCTATATACTGTAACTGGGTAAATAATGAATAAGTTAGATTCAGATTAGGTAACCCATTTTGACTTTTCAGGGTTCACCTGTGTATAATATAATTTAATTGAGGAAATAAGGAAGAACCATTTAGTCAGGAACTGAATGTTTCTTGTGTGGAGGAACAATGTAACATCTTTTATCTTCAAAGATGTTTAGAAGCTGAAGGGGCAAGTCTTACTTGTCCTATTTCATCTTCCTGCACATGAGTTTACAGTTAAATTGACAATTTCAGCTGTTTAAGGTAGGAAGGAAGTGAGAAATTAGTTTTAGCCTTATTAAAAGTACTC
The DNA here is from genome assembly GCF_028018845.1 of Melospiza georgiana. Classification (NCBI taxonomy): domain Eukaryota; kingdom Metazoa; phylum Chordata; class Aves; order Passeriformes; family Passerellidae; genus Melospiza; species Melospiza georgiana. Next base: position 23,418,394 of record NC_080434.1, on the reverse strand, counting down.
CCCCTCTGCTTGGGATGCCAGCAGTTTCATCCCCCAACTGATCAGCCTTTTTCAGCGGAGGCCACCCAAGGCTCCAGACAAACATGAGGTTTTAGAGGGAACCCACGGTAGTTTTTGTTGCTTTTCTGCCCTGTGAGGAGTCCCTCCTCTGCAACAGCTGTGCCATCGCTGCATCCACCCATGCAGAGCCACTTCACAACATCAACTGGTGGGTAGGTGCCAGGAAAATTGCCTGAAAGCTGTAAAGACAGGAGTAGCAGAGGTTTTCAAGCTGCTGGCAGAAAGTCTCCCTTCCTCAGCAGCTGAGGGTTTTTTCCTCAGACCTCTTGTAATACCGAAGTGTTTATAAAAGGAGTAGACCAAAATTAATACAGAATGGAAACAAAAAATGCTATCAAATGATTTCAAATTATTTTTTTAACTCACCTGTTCCTTTCCCTGGTTGTTGAAATGAAGGATGAGTCTACCAGCATATATGGTAGGATGAGGGCTATAAGGGGGTTTGTTTGCATCTTTTTAAATCTAGTCAACTTCCCAGCATGCAAATTAAGGGGATTACCTTCATTATAGCAGCATTCTGTTGTAAGAATCTCCTGCTGCTTAATTTTTATCCTTCCACTGTCAGTAGTGGAGGGAGAGATCTTAAAGCAGGACTTCACCTTTTCAGTGTTTTTGAAGTTGGTGAGATGGGGCTGGGTTAAAACTGTGCGATACCAGGCAAAGGGGAGATGAAGGAACATGGGTGGTTTTGACTGAAGCCTTGTCTTCCCCCACACTAGGACAGAGGCAGGGTAGGGATGAATGGGGAAAGAAAGTAATCTGCAAACAGGCTGTGAAGGAGCAGTGATAATAAATCTGTTGAGTGGGGTGTTCGTTGTTCATGCCCAGATGTACTTGCTAATGGAACATTTTTAGCCATAAGCATGTACTTCATTCTTACAATGGCTTCTTTTATTTCTGTATCTCCAAAGAGGAAAATCCTCACTATCCTGTAAAGTCACCTTTGAAGTCGCTTCTCACTTCTGAAAAACCTGAGTTGTGATCTTAAGCAGGGTGATAGCTGATTTGCTGTGAAAACCAGGTTATTCCATTTTCAAACATAAGCATTCATATTAGTGATTTTCATCAATAAATGACATTTTATAGCATTTTTCTCTGTGAAACTAAAAAGGATGAGGGTTTCATTCTGTCCTCTGTTCATAATACTGTCATAATACTACATTAGGTCCGTTTGAGTTTTACAGATCACTTTGATAACAACATTGCAGGATGTACCTGAAGTGGAATTTTAGTCTAAATTTTAAAATGTGTTATTTAGGAACATAATTAGAGCTCCTACACTGGTGATGATTGAATTCTATAAGGTTAGGAGTTCATTGCAGAGAAGCATTCTGAAAATTAAAGGGTAACTAGAAATAGTGACAGGAAAACTGAACTAAGGATCTGAGATGCCTGTGATTCACTTTTCTCTGAAGTAGTCAGGGGTCACTCTGTTCTGATGGATGCTTGGAAAACTTGGAAGAACAGATTTATAACAGATCATAATTCTTTAAAAATTCGAGCAAAACCATAGTTTGTAGTTTGTAATCCTTTTTTTAAATTCCCTTCACCCCCTAAAATCTTGAGTCACAGAATCATATACAGGTAGAAAGATTATGGGGAAAACTACTTGTCAAAAGATGTGAGGGCTTTACTGGAACAAGTGTTTGTCCTTATGGTCACACTGCATTGTTTTGTGTTTGCTTGGTTCACAGTTGCTAAGTTTCAGCCAAAGGGGACTCCCTCCCTCATATTCATAACGCCCTGACAGGCTCTTCACTAAAGCCACGCTTTAATACCTCGTTAATGGCGTTGTTTAGCTTAATGTTAATTTTACATACAGATGGTCTGTTTTCAGTCCATTGTGCACAGTTCCCTCTGCTGTCCCTGAAGGTGCTACATGCAGCCCTGTCAGCAGTGTGCAGAAAGACCCCACTAAGCAAACTGTACGTGACAGTAACACACACATCATCTCCTCAGCCACTTATGAATATGCACCAGAGATGATAATTGTGGCTGATTGCTTGAGGCTTCACAGCATTTGGATCCAGCCATTAGTAATTGAGAGATTTGGTCTCAGCATCTCTTGAAATCTGATCTAAACGTTGCCGGTGTGCAAGGTTATTTGTTAAGATCCAGTGCCAACATCCTCTAAAATAATAGCAAGCATATATCACTTTGATGCCTTCCCAGTGGCTGCAAATAGCACCTTTACACAGGCATGCAATCAAGAGTCATCTTAAAAGCACAAATCTCATCACAGCACTCCTGAAGAGCATCCCCAGAGGCTCCCTGTGTTTCTTGAAAATGTCCATTGAGCTCTAATCTGTGTTCTTCTCTGTGTGTATATATTAATAATGATATTCTGTACTGGGCTATGTTTTGAAAGTGGCAACAAAGAATTATCTGATCAGAGGTGGTTTTTTTTGTTTCGTTTTGTTTTTTTGCAAAGAGCTGTTAGTAAAATTGCTAGGCTTGTTGCACAGTTATTTATGATTATGTAATTGAATGGTCCTATATTTGGTAACCCCAAAATTAAATTTAAGCCCTGCTAAGTCTTCTAATAAACCAGTGCACTTCAGCAGCATTAGTACAGTATAGTTTGGCCAACTGACTCATGAGAGGTGGACTGCAAGCCTCAGTTCCAATGTGGTCACAGTACCAGGTGTCAAAAGATAGACTTTCAAATATCTAGACTTGTAGTATAAGACTAGTAATAATTAATCTAAGGGCTCCCAGTAACTCAGCAAATACTAGTGGATGCCTCCATTTTCATTTTAGCTGCAGTCATTGCTCCTCTTTTGTAATGGCAGCAGAAGAGTAAAACAAAATATACTTTCTGATATATTTTCCAGAACTTTTAGAAGCACTGTAAAGGCTACTCATGTCCTCTCTCTCTGATAATGTTGCACAAGTCAATGCAATGTATTGGCACTATAATAATGCAAACTAATGTTTGTAACATTTTCTTTTATCTCTTGTGAACTTCGATTTGCAGTTGAAACTATATGTTGCTAATTCCACAGAAAGACAGAAAGTGAACAATGCAAAACTGTTAATATCTGAAATAAGTCATTAAGCTTGTGGGTCTAGGCCTAGAAGCCAGGAATTGATTCCTGTAGGTCTTGAAGATTGATCCTGTAAATACTACATAATAGGAATGAAAATCTGATCAATGTCTGTAATTAAAGCATCACAGACACCAGGAGAAGCAAGAGCCCAGCCATGTGCTAAATGGTGATACAAAACATCTCCCTTCCCAACTTTTGCATTATTGCCACCATTTCAGCAAGATGGGTGGAAAAGATTTATTGTTGTGAAGAGAGTTATAAATATACTATAACTAATATGTTATGCTAACATCACTTTAATCAGGTAATTATTAAAGGACTGTTTGGCCTTTAAGGACATTGATTTAATGGGAATTAATTTAATGATTGAACACTGTTTGTGTAACATTATCATTGCTAGTGATGCAGAAAATTGGAATCTCAGCTCAGCTGAAAAGAGTTTAGACTTTTTATTATCACATTAGATACTATTCTACTCCAATGTAGTTATTAGACCTTTTTTGTACTTTCAGTATATATTTAAATGTTTGGAGTTTATCTAAAAATTTCTGAATAGAAAAAATAAGTTAAAACTTTTGTCATTGTACTGCTCTCCTTTTTGATGGAGGCTTGAATTTCTGTTTAAAATAGCCTTTTAGAAAGTCCATTCAATTTTGGGTTTGACTTGCTATTGCTTCTCCCATAAAATAAATTTCCTCCATTTTCATTCTCTGCTTTCTTCTCTGCAAACCTGATGATTTTTGTTTTTGTTTTTTTTTTTTTTATGAGGAATAGAGTTTGGTATACGGAAAAGTTTTGCAACTTTAAAGACACAGCAGCTTTTAAAAGTAGCAGCAGAGCACAGCTCTATCTAGATTATTCTGAGGCTGAATCCTGCACTGTCTAGTCACAGTTTAGCAGAAATGGTGAGCATTATAAAAGGAGTATGATCAATACCTGGGGATTAAGACAGAGTTAAAACTGACCTTTATAGTTACAGCTCCCACTTACCTAAAGGTATGTTGTCTCTGGATGCCCTCCTTGGTTTGCCCACAGGGGTGCTATTGTCACAAATTATTTTTCATCTTCATGGTGTCTCTAACTACTGTTGTATATAAATTAGACCCAGGGAGAAAAGGGTAGTAGTGTAGTGAAGTGGTGCATCTGACAGGCTGCTGCAAACAGATTCATTTTCTAACAAAATTTTACTCAAGGATGTCTGACAGTTCCTGCTGTATCTTGGCAGAATTTTCCAAGGGAGCCCAGTGGCCAAATGATTAGTCCTCTGTTACTGGAATGGAGCTGTTGCAGCTTGCAGACACAGTAAGTTGGGCAGGCTAGTATTTGAAGACTGGTAGAAAAATAGTTTGGTAATAGACACAGCAGAGACTTAAACTTACAAACACAGTGGGTTACTAATCCAGTACAGAGCAATGTTGTAGTGGGCTGAAATGCTTTGCACTGGGTAGCACTGACCCTTTCCTTGATGCTGGAGGAATTTCTAGCTTCAGAGAGGATATTTTCAAGGAATGTGACTGAAGAATCTTTATTTTAAGCAAAATATTTTGTGAGCAGGCATTTCACCAACCTTGTGGATATTTGTCCATCAGGTTGTATGTCAAGGCCCTCTGACCAGATTTATGAGATGGGTTCCCTGGGCTGTAACTTGATGAGGGTTTTTGTGGCACTGCCACAGGTCCTTGATTAGTCCCAGCATTGGAAATCTCAGCATGAGTAATATTTCCCCATTAATGAGAAAACAGAGCTGAGCAATGAGCCTTAGTGTGTGAGTCAAGTGCCAAAGGCACATCCAAACAGACACACAGCAGTGGCAAATGGAGGTTTTTCAGTGGGAGTTTTCAAGATCTGAGATGTACCTTGGAGATGATTGCTGGTAACAGAGGGTGACAAGGTAGCATGGCAATCTCTCTCTCAGACTGGAGCTGGCTCGTGCCTGGCCTCCTTGGTAGAGGGCTGGGGGAGGCCTCCATCTGCCTTCACATGGCTGTGCACACACCCTCAGGTTAGCTGGCCTCCAGAGCTGCTGGGGAGGATCTTTAGCATGTATAAGATGCAGCTTCTCCTTCACAGATTTCAGATACCTAGCAGTGATTTGAAATAAGCCTGAAGGAGAGGAATGATGGTTTCAGATTTTCTGCCTGTCACGTAAAGGGGAGAAATAAATGAGGGGAGCTTTCTTTTGTGCATCATTGCTTCCCTTCTGGGAGTGCAGTGAGGGCAGTGCTTCCCATCCAGCTGAAGGAAAACAATCTTCCAGGGAGAAAACGTAATGAGATTAGTCAGGGGATCATTACACTAACAACAACAAATAGCAAGAGGCAGTGATTGTTTAGTTCAGAAATAAGACATTAAGGGGTGAAAAAATTAATCAGAGCACCAAAGGACAAAGTGAACACATTCTTTAATTGCCTATAGACCAGCAGGAGAAATCTGAATAGTAAACAAGAGCAGTTAGACTCAGAAATACAGCGTTGATCTTCATGTTGTTTCTGAAATCTAGTAGGAGCAATTGGAAATACTGAAAGTCAGATGGACATGGTGGTAGAAGGCAAAGAAGGTGTCACTATGTCAAAATGGATTAGGTATTTCAGAGGTTGAGAACTTGGAAAGAACTGATCTTGATTTTTTTTTGTGACTGTGTGCTGATGGCTGGAGCACAAAGTGAGACAGGAGACAGTGCCTGCTGCAGGCCACCCAATCACACTGGAGTGGAGCATGGCTGGCTCCTGTAGAGCATCTCTGTGATGCATAAGGGGAAATGCGAGGTGTAAGAGGGGCAGTCAGGCTGAGTGGTGTGTGTTTCAAGCCTCCAGCTGCCCATGCTGAAGTATCTGGAATGCACAGGTAGAGCATATTGAAAGGAAAAGGAGCACAAAGTGTTAAACACTACAAATTTCAGAGAAAAAATGGTGTGGGGAGGAAGTGTGCACAGAGGTGAGGCAGAGCTGAGAACAGGAAGGAGGGCACTGAAAACTTTATTAGGAGATATAGAAACATTAATGACATTGTGCATTAGGTGAAGGTAATACTATTCAAAATCATTATGCTAGAAAGGCAACAAATATTTCTCTTATGTGCTTGTGAAAAAAAGCCAATTAAATTCTTTCTGTGTAGTGGAGGTTAAGTGGTAGCTACTACATAGCTACTACTATAAAATAGTTTCAAATCAGCAAATTCAAACAAATTTCATCCAAGCATTTTTGAGAGTTTACTGTGTAGCTTCCAGGATTTCTGTTTGCTGACATGAGTCTTAGAACTTTGGGCAGGTTTTTAGAAAGCTAACCAAAAAAATTTATTGCAAACTTAGAGACCAAGCTGAACCTTCAATCCAAGTTTTTCTTTCATCTTAATATCTGGATGTAACAAGATGAAAGACGTAACAAATATAAAGAGACATTTAACAATTTCAAAAGATATAACCATTTAAAAAGTCTACACATGACTTTTACAATTGTATTATAGTGAAATAGTAGCTTACGAATAGCTTTATTATAAAATAAGAAAACTTTATCTTTGGGATCTGATGGAAACTTATATAATTGGTTTGGTAAATAAAAAAAAATTTGTGTTCTTTCCAATCCTACTACTTCCAATGAACTCAAAGAACTGTTCCTAATATATTTGGAGTTTTTCACAGTATAGTAATAATACGTAGATGCAGTGCTGTCTTGTTAGGGAGTAAAGACCTGAAGAAATGTTTGATGTGTGAAGCAAAATATCTGAATGTCTCTTTTTACATATAATTTTTGGGCTTTAAATCACTATATTTTAATTCAAACCAAGTGCTACAGGAGGAGCAGGTGGTGTGGTGAGTAAAAACTATAGCTGGCTCTCAAACTTCTCCATACCTCGTAAGGTCTGGCTGCCAGCCCTGCCTCATGATCAGTTCCTTCTCCACTCTCAAACCCCTGCAATCTGCCAATATGTGCAAGGATAGCAAGTTCAGCCACTGATTTTCAAGCTTATTTGGGAGGCATTACCAATTCAAGGAGTTGTATTCTCCTGTGGAATAATTTGTTGTGCCTGCTGTGGTTAGTGGGTGTTAACTTCTGCACAAAATGGAATATTACAAGCTCAGGTTATGGCATGCCAGCTTAAATGTTATGGATGAATATAAGCAAAGTTCAAGGAAGAATGGAAAAGGATAGATGAAAAAAATGAAAATAAGGGAAGAAAAATTCATGATGAGAAATTTCCCGACAACTTCCAAGCTGCATTTACTTCACAGCTGGTAGGACTTCATTGACTGTAAAATTTTTTTTTGTCCTATACTGAATTGAACATTTCCAATTGAAATAGATGAGATTTTATATTATCAGGAAAGTTTTTAACAGAACAATGGCAATAGCTAATGCTCTGAAAGGTTCTGCCTTTGAAGAGTTCTGCTTTGCAGAGTTTTACAAAGATCACAGAGCTCAGTCAAACTTCAGGTTTTGTTTCTAGTGGCAATAAAAAAGTGGAAATATAAAATACCTTTTCCTCTTTGTTAATACAAACTACTTCCCTCACATGCACTCTCTATTAATGTCCCCTTCACAAAGAATACAGAAGACATGCATTGATCTAAACTGTTTGCAACAGGCATCTGCACCTCTTTATTTATGGAAATTGCAGATGCACAGCGTAATTGATGTGACTGTTCTAACAGGCTAAAGGCTAAACTGCAGCCAGCTCCCAAGTCCTTTGTGCTTTTTTACCAAAGGCCAGTAATTCACTGAATGTGGACAGAATTTTTGTAGGAAAAAGCAGAATCAAAATCTGTCCCCAGATAACCCACCCTATTATTTCTTCACCTTCCTTTTCCAAGCACAGTTGAGATTCTTGCTTTTAATTTTGATGGCATTACACTTCCTGAACAAAGCAGTCACAATTAACATATTTTTCATGGTTCTTTAAATTAGCTGGAAAACTCCTTACACAGAAGCTCAGCTCACTGCAATTTTTCTTGAAGCAAACAATTGACACATCCCTGAGAACAAGATGTCTGGAAAAAGAGCTTATGCATTTTGAATTCTTCAAATTTAATCCAGAATTGTAAAATATCAAGATCTTACCAGGCTGTGATACTGAATTTCCCTGTTTTGCCCATTTTTCCTGTGTTTTCATTCCCTCTTGCCTGTACTCCTCTCTTGTTATTTTTGACATGAAGAAACCTTTACACTGAATACTAATGAGGAAAAATATTTTTTTTAAAGTACAAATATATATGTTAATTCTATAGTTTCACATTTTGTCCTCTAAGTTGGGTTTAACCCTGGTATTTAAGTCTGTCATAATTATGCATAATATTTTTTGCATTATCAAGATGATGCATTATTTTTCCTGCTTTCTGTTTAGCTTGAAGCTCTTGGAAAGAAACGAGAATAAACAGAAATTTATAAGATAAGTTGCAGTCTAAGCCTGTCATCTGAAGTAGGCCAGCATTAAAATGGTCCAGGATTGATGAAGGAGAGCTGCATTAGATGAATGTGGGAGGACTAAAAGCAATTTCTTTCACTGTGACTTCTACAGCAATTCAACTTTTTCAGAAAACTCCCAATAAGATTGATTATTTTTAGTTCAGTTTACTCTGGAAAATATCTGTCCCTTCCTGCACATGAAGATTTTAAAGGCAGATTACATTTTTCTAAGTGATTTTAGCACCCATTACATGTCAGATGAATTATTCTGGGAGCTGTAGCCACAACGTAGGTGATGTAGAGGTAGTGGAATTTTTTGCTGCCTTATACCCTTCTGCAGATGTATTGGAAAGGCCAGAGTAAATAATAATATAGCCTCTGTAGTCCTTTGAGATGTCTTTTAATGTGACAAAGCAACTCATGGACTGCTGTCTTCTATGGTTTCCGTTGGTTTCATGAGTGGGACTCAGTACTTTTAAGCGCTGCTCATCGTGCCCCAAGAGCAGCAGTGCTTTTACTGTAACCACTGTGCTGGTCTCCACTGATGAATTTTGCTGTAGGAATGAGATGTCATAGAACTCTGATCATCAACATGGATGTGCATTGCACAGGTGTCCCCCTTTGCCATTAGGGGTCACTAAGCTTTGCTGGTATGATATCAAAGACAGCAACAGACAAAGATTTGTTCCATGGTTTTGGCTCCCTCCTGCTTTGTGCTGCATGTCCTGTGTGTAACCTCTTGTAAGTAGAACATGGCATGATCCATAAAGGTGTCAGTGCATCTGAAACTCATCCTGGGTCTCGGAAAGCAGAGCTCAGGGAGGTTTGCATGCCTGTCCCTCCTGCACGCTAATTTAAAGAGGAGTTTAGTATCTTTTAGGTCTGTGGCTGTCTGTCATGGTAATGTTAATGGAAAAGCCGTGATTGTTGCTCTCCTGAGTGACTTGGCACTTTCTGCTCTGAGAAAATGTGGATTGGGACCAAAGAAAACTTCAGAAAATTTTATCCCCAGAAACAAAACCGGGGAGAATTAAGAGGTTTCTTAAGGTGAGCTGTCATGGTGCAGGAAGTGTTTTAGCAAGGAGTACAATGGAACAAGACTGTGTCACATTAAGTCTCCTAATAGATGCCAAAGAAATGGTACCATGGCAGTAAAAGATCTCCTTTGGTTTTTGTTTCTTTTCTTCTTTTACTGGGAAAGGTGGAGTATGCTGCCTACACTGCTTTAAAAAAAATCATGCACTTAGGCTCTTGTGATGTCAGCCCTGCTTTAGAAACAGTGGTTTAAGAAGCCTCGGAACAAAAACTGTTAGCGGAGTGAGGAATTATTTTGATGTGTGTTTATTGTACATGTACTTCAATACAAGCTTTGTCCTCAAGCTTCATTTATTGACTGCTGGTATACAAGGAACAACTGTGAATTAGGAACAAAGATTCACAAACATCAGGATGAAGTAAAAGCACTTGGGCTAGCCAGCATTCATGGGTTTTAAAGTCTATTTTAAACATTGGAGGGAAAAGGAAGAAGTAAAAGTGAATAGTGGGGAAAACTTTATCAAAGTATGGGAAAGCTGTGTGGACAGTAGGGAATGCTGTGGCTGAGAGATCTGTAGTGGCTTTTGTGTTCACTTGATGCACAGCATCCTCGCTTGAACCAGAAGGCAGGTGTGTGACTTTCAATGGTCCTCTCCATTCTGACATTTCATTTCAATTCAAAAATGTGAGAATTTCGGAGTTTTACTCATTAAGCTGAAAAATGAATATGCAAGGATATCCAAAATATCATTGGTTTCTTCTCAATCCCACTAGCCATTCCAATTAAGTTTGAGGATTATCTGCAGGGATTGGCACCTGAAAGTTAAAAGGACAAACAGCCTTTTCTGATAAATGAATATAATTGCTCTTTTCATTTTATTAAAAAATCATTTTTTAATTAAGTATTAAAAAGACTTTGCAAAACTGTTGTAAAGTAGAAATACTCTGTTAAAAGTAATTAAAAATTCATGCAGCAGACAAACCCAAATCTTCAGATGTTGAAGTAACATTCATCTTTGATAATCCTTAGACTGAAATTATATCTCCCAATCTGATCAATAGATTCTTATTTCAGATGATTACATGGCGTCTTGGAAATAAAAGAAAACTTGTTCCCAGATGTTTAGGTCTAAGAGCTTTTGTCTGTCAGTTCTGGAATTCTCAAAAGGCAAAGGATTTGAGTGTTTATATACCAAAAGTATAAATGAATGGAGTCAATTATTATTTCATATATGATACAGTTCCACATCACTGATGCAGGAAAAAACTTTCAAATTAGTATGGCAGTGCAGAGTCCCCAGTGTTTTTTATAGGTAAGAAAAATTCAGAATAAAGCAGTAAGAGCATCCTTAATAGACAACACTGATTAAACACCGCGTTTCTGTACATAAGTGAAAATTATTTGTTCTTGGAATGGGAATAATTCTAATTTGTGTTCCCTTAAACCTACTTGCTGTGGAAACATTAAGGAGTTTTTACATAAGTGCAAAACAAACTATCTACAGATGGTTGAATTGGTAACAATTGCTTTTGCAAATCCCAGGCATTGTACCATCATAAGATTTTTCCTAGGAGAAACCTACTTCAAAAACAATATCAGCTTCTCAAACTGCTGAGCGTAGAGGGAGAGGAAAAGGGTGAACATCTTGAGCAGTTGACTGTGGGTGTTTGCTGTGTTCACCTATCCCCCCATAGTTACTTGTAGCTGTGACAAAACATACTGCAGACAAAAGGGGGGTTTAAAAAATAACATTTTCCTCCATCTAAAAATCTGAGATTTATCTATTTTTTTAAACAGAGCTCTTGCAAATACTCCAAACTAGTGTGTTTTGGGGCAGCTGTTTGAATAAAAACTGCTGCTTTTCATGGCTTGCATTTCTCGGCTCTTGTCGCACAATCGATGGCTTGCAGCTCATCCTGGGAGGTTTAATTGCTGCTCGTGTTCTGTTTACCTGGCAGTTGGATTTTAAAGGAAAGCAACTAGAGGAATACAAAACAATGTTTGCTTTCTTCTTAAATATGTGTGATTTTTTTTTCCCTGTGTGTCCAAGTTCACTTGCAGCAAGTTGTACAAATACATATGGTTATCATGAGCATCTGCCTGCTTACAGAACTGTGAAAAGTAATTGTGGTTTGATGGGATTTTTAGATTTTACGTTCCCCAGAATGAAAGAAAAACTTAATTAAGGTTTGTAGATAAGATCTCTAAGGAAAGAACATTGTAAGATTTTCCTTTGGCTGCTTTTGTTCTGAGATGTAGAAGTCTATTTCCATTACTGGACAGGATTGGCAGATGAACTGCAATTAAAGGCACAATAGCAAAAGAGATTAAACACAGGAATGACAACTGACAGTGTGGGCTTCCTTCAGTGCTTTTCCTTGCATAGAAAGTGCAGCTCCCAATCCTGCTCAGTTCACTGAAGCACCAGGCTTTAATGGACTGCTTTAAGCTGTTAACCTTGGGGTCTAGTTATCCTGAGCTATGCACGAGCATTCCTCTGCCAAATGAAAATTCTTGCTTTTCCTTCTTCCCCACAGGAGGAGAGGTTCCATACACAACCCTGGCAACCCGACTGATGATGGGAGCCTGGTGGCTTTTTGCTTTGATTGTCATCTCCTCCTACACGGCCAACCTAGCAGCTTTCCTCACCATCACACGCATTGAGAACTCCATCCAGTAAGTTGGTAAAGAATGATTCAAGGGAAAGAAGGGCGAACATAAATATACATGTAGAGGGGTATAAATGTTCTACTTAAATGTGAGAACAGGAATAAATGTTTATCTTCCTTGAGAAGTAGTTGGAAAGTTAGAAAAATACAATATACTGTGAGAGACTGTCGGTCTCCCTGGAGACACTTTGTTTTTAGGATTGGAATTGTTGGCCTCTAGCAGATGCTTTTCCCTGTGGCAGACATGCATATGTATGTTTGCACACATACATATTTTGAAAGAGGCAATTGAGTTTGAGATGACCACACAGTGTCAGTGTTTGAAATAGGAAAATATAAATTGCTGCTGCTTTGCATTGTGCATTCCACAATGCTTGCATTCTAACACTGGTCAGGAAGACCCCAATGCTTCTTCAATGTATGGGGAGCTCAGAGCTGATTTCACCCATTCTTGCCAAAGTAGAGATGTGTTAACAGCAACAACCAGTAATAAACTCACTGGTTTAGGAGCTCCTCTTTGCTCCTGCTCCCAGGAGCCCTCTTACTACATAAGCAGATCATGTTGTTCTCTTTTCCCCGTGTATTTGTTTCGTTTGCTTCATGCCTCCCAAAAAAACAATGTCCTGGTCTTCTCCTGTCCCTTTTATGGTGAACTCTTTCTGTCACACCTTCCAGTCTTTTTTCTGAAGATCATGTCGTCTTTCCATACCACAGGAGCCTTTCTAGGTCTCCTATCCTCTCTCTCTGCCCTTTTGTACTCCAGTGTCCTCTCCTTCACCTAGGATACTGAGTTATCCTCGCTCCCATTGCTCCAGTGATAACCTTCACCTTCAAATGCTCACTCCTGGGTCAAAGCACAGATAGAAAATACAGGGAAGCATTAGCTAGCCAAGCACTGTGAGGGACAGCTGGCCATTTTTTCATAGCAGATTAATCTTGAGCCTACAAGTCTGTGAAAGTTTGTAAGAGTGACAAAATTACCCTTTCTTATATATCATTCTTTGCAAAAATCTCAGAGTGACTTTCAAGAAGAGAGGCACATTTCACTGTGTTTCTTCCTCCAGAAAGGTAAGACCTTGACCTTCAAGTCAGGCTCAATGCTGACCTTAGGGAAAATTCTGTTTTCCCAGTCCAGTCACTGATCCAAGTCCCTGGCTTGTGTGTATCATCCCCTAAGGTCCTTCTGCCTCTAGTTCAGCTGCTTTCAAAATCTCTCTGAAATTCCCCTTGAGGCAGTGAGCCACTGTCACAGACTGAGCAGGGGGAGCCTTGGCCTCCTGTGAGTTCACAGGTCAGGATCAAGCATCGCTGCGTGCCAGCAGTCACTGTGCTCACACAAAGGTACTCCTCCTCTGGGTGAGGATTTTCTGTGAGCTAAAACCAATCCAGGCTTTCACACAGGCTGGCAAGCATCTTCAATAGCAGACAAGTTTCATCTGCAATTGAAGCCCAAGCTGGACCCAAGGGCAGAATCAGTACTTAACTTGGAGTGCATGGTTATGTCCTGACCCTTGGGTAGAGGGAGAAGTTGGTGTTCCATGGACCAAATTGCCCAGGCTTTGCAAGTCCTTACACTCCAAATTGGAAATCTTATATGGTTGTTATCCTTCCTTTCTGAGGTAACAGCCTCACCACTTTCATCTATTAGAGGGCTCCATACTCTAAGACAGAGATATATAAAATAGACTAAAGTCATGAGGAAATGAGAAAATTACTCCCCTGATACAGTCGTATTACAAGTTCAATCAAGTTACCTTTTCTTTTTTGTGTGTTCTGAATGACAGATTTTGGTATTTTGACACAACCCAACCATTTGACTCAACAGCCTCAATTATAATCCCTTCAAAATTTGGATAGGAGTAAAATGATATTTCATGTCAATGTTTGTCAGCATTGATCTTGATATTTTGAGGGAAGTTGATTTATTTTTTTTTTTAAGTTTTAAACAATTTAAATTTGACTAAGGACTATGAAGAAACAACATGGGAATTTATATATGCAGAATAAATTATAATTATATAGTCACTTATTCATTTTGTCCCTAGAAGAATGAAATATGCTTCTGCATTCTGCTTTGAAATCATGTCCCTTCTAGTTTTGAAGTAGTCAAGAAAAATGTTCAAATTACTGTGACAAATCTCTGTGTTTTCTTATGATGTGCAAAAAAGAATAAAATGTACCCAAACTATAATTTAATACATCTTCATTTTTTTTCTTGCAGTTTATTATGATGTCACTAGAGAAGCCTCAGTGGAATTTTGAGGTTATTATGTACAGTTGGGATTACATTGGTCTTTGTGCTGTATTATTTATGGGCAGAGTCACTGAAAATGTTTTATTCAGTAGAAAATGTTGCAGCTGGGAAGCTCCTGGAATAAAAGAACAGACATCTTTCAACAGCACTTCCAGCTCAAAAATAGAGTAATTAGATGTGTTTAGTATCCATTAGGGAATGAAGTTATCCCAACTATGGTGTGAGTATAAAACTTCAGTTTACAAAACTGCCAAAATTGGAACTTAAACCAGCACATAAGAGAGAGGAGGTTTGTTTATCATGGTGAATTACTGCAAAGTGGAAAACATGAATAAGCAATAAAGAAAAAAAGCTGATGCTCCTTTTTTTCCTTTTTCTTCTTTTTTTTTTTTAACAGTTCAAATTGTACCTTGGGGAGCCTTCAAGGCCAGAATGAAAATGAGTATAAGCATTAAAAAAAAAAATAATCCAGATTCTGCTGGTAGTGCTTGTCAGCTTTAGACAAGCCAGAAAAAAAGGAAAGAAAATGAAATCAGTGGGTTTGCACAGATATAAAAAGTAGTTAATAGTTTTTCATTTCAGATTTCCAGGTAGCATCAGATATTACAGTGTGTTGTTGTAGGTATGGTCCTCATGATATCTTTTACAAAAGATAGGAGGATTCAAGCAGCTAACAGCACATTTCATTTCCATGAAACATTTGGTAGTTACTGCATTTCACCTTTTGGATATGAAGCTAGTTTGTGTTCAGAGCTCTTGCAGCTGGAGTGAAGGCTGGGCCACTCTTCCTAGTCAGTGTCTCATGGTATCCAGAGCTTTATTTGGAGTAGCAAAGCATGCAAAATTTTATCAGCCCATCCACTAAGGAGGACCCTTCGAGAAATAAGTGTTCCCTTTCCCTGTAGAGTTTCAAATTAGATCTTTGTATAACCTCACTTGATGACATTTGTGCTCTGCCTCAATGCTCAGTTTGAAGCAAATTTTTTTGCAGTTTTTAAATTAATTCAGAGAAACTAGAAGAAAAAGATTGGGTGTTAAATCTGCTTTTCCAGAGAAATGGCTACTCTTAGTACCTTTGGGAGCTCTGCCAATACACATCAAGAGCAGAGGCACTCAAGTTCTAAAGTAGTTCCTAGATGCATCTTTTGTTCACACTTGACCCGCACTGCAGATGACATTTAAATCAAGACAGTATTTCAAATGCCATAACACTGTGACAGCAAAGCATAATTTCTGTGCTTTTAAATCTTTAGATAACTTTTGCAAATGCAACATAAATTAATAGTAATTAGGAGTGGCTTTTCTTGGTAAATGCCAAATGAATTTGGAGGTCCTGAGCTATTTCTAGGAGGTGCTCATATTCTTAATTTCATCACTGAGCCAGTGTTGACATTATTATGTTTTATGATTCCTTTAGGATCAAATTAGAGTCCATTGGCAGAGATTGATTTTATTCAAATTACTGCACTATTAGGAGGGAGTGTCACCACCTCATGAGCACTGACATTTAGCAGGAAGGTTGTGAGAGTGGGTGAACAGAGAAGAAGTCAAAGGATTTGCCATATAAAGCCTGGTGTTAGGTGGTTTCAAGTTTAATCCACTTATAAAATGTGGAAACGTGAGAATTTAGATTGTACATGCTGTGGAGGGAAGTGTGCATCTTTTGTCTTCTTCTGTAAAATCAGAAGTTCACATTATGCTTTCCATTTTATAACAAATGTGTGTCTTGTTTGCTAGGTGAGACCTCTGCCTCCAAAAATGGAGGCATAATCTTTCTTTCTTAGCCATTTTTTCTCCAACATTTTGCTAAACCATGATTCACCTGAAGCTAAGAATTCCTTAAGGCTTCATAGAGCTCAATGGAGCTGACTGCAGGATTTCTGCAAGGGGGTTGCACAGAATGCAGTAATTAGATATTGCCCAATGCATGTCCATTAATCTTTTCTTTAACGTGGTTCAGCCTGCAAGCAATATTTCAGGTTTCTGCCACAGCTCACCCTGACAACAGTCAAACCCCTTGGCATAATGTGCCCTGTTCCCTAACCCTAAATCTGCTTCTGAATTATTCCTTACTGTCCTAAGGGGAAAAAAAAAACAACCAACCAGACAAATGAACAAAATACCCACAAAAGCGCTGAAAACTTTATCTGAATCAGTCATAAATAAAGACTTCAGTGCAGGCCATGGAATTGGTTGTTTTTTGCTGAAAATTTAGTGACCAGATCTTGCAGACAGCTCTGTGCAGCCCTCAAGTCTAGCACAGCTAGCCTAAATTGATCTATAACCCAGGTTTACAAAGAAGTGTTGATGCCCAAGTCTCTGACCTCAGTGGTATTTTATCACCTAAAAAGAAATTCCGTTACTTCTTTATGATGCTGACTTTTGGATTTGCAACATTTCTCTGTGTACTTTTTTAACACTTTTGGCTGACATATGTGAACATGTTACCAATTCTGAGTCTAGGATTTGAATTTACAGAAAAGGGTATGCTCTGGAGAAGAAAACATATCCAAATCCTACTACATTTTTCTTCTAGCTGTAGGCAGAGATAATTTCTTAAATTGCAAAGTAGCTGATTTGTACTAAGCCATAAAATGAAAATGACCTGACAACTGCTGCCTGATTAAGGTGTAGAATACTAAGCAAAAGCAACAAATGCTGAAAAATACATCTATCTCTTAATAACTCTTCCTCAATTGATTAAATTCCTTCTCAGAATAGCCCTATTAGCCTAGTTAATTTAGGATAATATTGATGCTGGGATAATATTGGTATTATCCCAGTAATTGCAATGAGAAAAAAATTTATTATAAAGACCACACATAATATTTTTCCTCACAGTGCCACATGAGTGATAGACAAAAATAAGCTGAATGTTCTGACTGCATGGTCACTTCCCTAGAGGTAGAATTTTTCTGTACACAAACTCAGTTAAAGGTATCTAATTTATTAACAATTTTTTGAGCTACATCTGCTTTTTTATATTTTTTTAACAATTTTTATCATTCAATACCTTGTTGCTTCAAAACTAGAAATTCAAAGAGAAAAGTTTTAAAATGTGAAATTATCATTTGCTTACTCATGCTAATGAGTGCTTTGCTTTGCAGATAGTTCACCTGGGAACTATCGAAAAATTACATTTCAGTGTGGGTAATGGAATCAGGATTTGGGCATCAAAGGATCCCTTGCAGGAATTCCCTATCTTCACAAATACTTTTTCTTTATTTTGAGATCTGGTGTGGCAGCTGTGTTGGTGAAACTGGGGGACAAGAGTGAGGCTGAGGATTTACGTGTCCACTAAGGGCAATTGTCTGAAAAGAGAATGAGTTGTTTAATCCAGGAACAGAGGTACACCAACCAATGTGTAACCTATAAACCAGCAGTTTTAAGAGTTCTTTCTTCTGTAAAGGAATCTCAGTGGTTTAATAATTCTAGTAGCTCTCTCAAAGTTTATCATTTCCCTTTGTTTTGCTGTACCTTCTAGGTTGAGTGTCTCAGCAGCACTTGGCAGAGCTGTGGGTTATTAAACAAACAGCTTCTGAAGGAGGTCATGTATATTATGATCCCATTTTACATGTTTGTGTGAGGGGAGGGAGTCACTGATGTGTGATAGATCTTTGCTGTGTTTGCAGCTTGCCTGTGCAGCAGTATATACACATGTGCACCTCCAAGGCTCCCAGACTTCTTTCTTGCTCTCAGCATATGGTCAGGTGAACCAGAACTTTGGGTTTACTGCCAACAACAGCATTTAGCCCATCCACAGAGTTTACACTTATATTTGTCTTGCTTTTGTCCTCTTGTCATCATTTTCTCAGCGTGGAGCCTCACCTGCCACTGTGAAAAGATGCAAGTAGGGCAGCTGAGAGGCATCCTGCACTTCAGGGCAGCACATCTAACAGAGAGGCACTGCAGACTCCAGTTAATGCCACACGTGGCAGCTACAACATGCCTTCCTGAAGGCATTGACATAATTCTTCTCCTTGTTATTTCCCTGCTGGTGGTGCCTTTGTGTGTGATAGCACGCTTGCTTCCCAGCCTGTTTGCTTCCCATACCTGGCTGTAGTACACTCCAAGACTAATAGCTCTTGTCTTGTGCTGGTTTGCCCTTCTGAAAATAACAAAGTTGCTTTTATAGCCACAAGATAGACACAGGAGCTCTTTTTCTTTTGTGCTGCTTTTAACTGATTTGTGGTAGCAGCTACACCTGTCAATTATATCCTGCTTAGCAACGATATATCCAAAAAAATACTTTGTTGCTTGTTATATTAGAAATTAAATGGCTATACAGAGTCCTGTAATGATTGCAATTTTACTAAGTGTTGTCACTAGAAATTGGAGACCAGATAAATACTTTTGGTACACTTTTCTGGTATGACAAATAACAATTACAGGACATTGCAGTATGCATCTTGTGACAGCTCATTGCACTGCTGAGCGCTGCCAGTTGATTACAGGAATGTACTGGCAGGAGCAGGAGCAGAATGGATGAATACAGTGTGCTGTATTTATCTAATGCCTTTCATCAGTGATGCTTTTGACAGATAGACAGACTGTCAGCACTTTGCACAACACTTTTCCTAATGGTAAAATAAGGAGAAGCTCTCAGCAAGACCCACTGCTGCCTGCCAGGGTGCCTTTCTGCAGAGCTGTGCTCAGCCTGGCTGTTGCAGGGTTTTATTCATCCCCAGGTACAGAGCTTTGTATTTGTCCTTGCTGAATTTCACACTCCATTGCTCCAGCCTTTCTAGGCCCATCTGAACTTCAGCCTGTCCTTGAGCAGGTCCCTCCATGCAATGCCATCTGCAAACTTGACAGGAGGGTGCTTGCTTACCTCCTCCAAGTCACTGGTACAGCCCTGTCCCAGGTTAGACCTCTGGGGTACCTGGTAGCAGCCTGCAGGTGAGAGATGCCATGAGGAGGACAATCCAATTGGGAATTTATCAAACCTGCTTTCCCACACTGCTGTACCTAATGACCACCTTTGGAAACAGGAATATTGTGGCAGGCAGATAGGCAGGCTGCCTTGCTAAAGGTAATCTATGTCAGTGTCTCTAGTCTTGTCCACAAATGAAGTAATTTTAGTGTAGAAGGCAACCAAATTGGTCAGGCATGACTTACTTTTGGTGAGTCGATGTTGAGTGCTGCCTCTAGTCTGCTTTTCCTTCATGTGCTCAGAAATGTGCTAAGGGCTTATTCCTTGAAGTTGCACAACCAGCAGTAATTCCATGAATAATGTTTTTTTCACTTTCTTAATAAAGTCTGGATATTTTCTTTCTTCTGCACCAAGGAATCTCCCCTAGCCTCCTTCACCTTGCAAAAATTAAAGTTGGTGGCCTTGCAAGGACACAGGCTAGCTTTCTCAGCACACTCTGATTTCTATGGATCTAGTGATCCCAATCAATCCCTGCCTTGTCTGGTTGGGATTTACCTGACAACTTACTGCTCATTGTTAGTTGAACCCTGTCACTGTTTGTTGAACATGTCTTCTTGAACTCTGCCTGTAGTCACAAGGGCCTGGGGGACCTTGGTGGGGAAGAGTGAGGCAATGCAGGCACTGAGTGCCTCAGCTGTAGCTGTGATTGCTGTCCCCATCCACAGGGTCACACTCTTGTTCAGCCTTTTAGCTCTGCAAAAGCTGTTCTTGTTACCCTTGAAATCCCTCAAGAGCATCTGCTCTTACTGAATATTTCTCATGCTACCCAGAGTTGCTGGGAAATGTTTCCAAACTCCTCCTGTGAAGATTGTCCGTCTGCTTCCACTGTCTGTATATTGTTTGGTGGGAGGAAGTTCTTTTTGAAATTCTGAGGGGTTTCAGAGTAATTTCAAAGTGTAATGGATTATTTGCTTGCTTTCCCTGGAGAAACCTACCTGGTGTCTATATCTAGACTTCAGGACTGACCTTGAAAATTGTATTAATCCTTATTTCAGTATGTTTATCAAACTTAAGCACATGACCGAAGTACCTTACATTGGTAATACCCCTGACTGCCATTTTTAAAAATATTTACTGCATTCCTTTTGCTCATTGGCTGTAAGGAGGTTTCACATTTTTGCTTACAGCTCAGCCATTTTATATTTAATTTTTCACAACTCTTAGGTGTTTATCTGGACCTGACAATTCTTTTTTTTTACTATTCAGTTGCAATAAGTACCACAATACTTATTGTTCCGATGCCTTAGTCTGCCAGAGTCTCATATTCTTCCTCATAGAACAGGGCATGTCATGGTCCTCTGGTAGAATATCAATACACTTGGTTTCAGGAAATGTTACATGCAGTATCTTGCCTTTGATGATTCCATATATGTACAGATTCTTTGCAGGTTCCCTGTTTAAAAGGAATGCAATCTTGTTGGAGAAAGTGAGATAATTTTGAGAGGTTTTAATACCATTAGTTATTTACTCCTCACAATTACATTTATCCCTTCCTTATAATTACCATATGTTATCTGATTAGAATTTAGCTCTTGGTCCATGTTTTTCTAAGCCCATATGTCTAAACTTCAAATGATTTCTTTTTTACTCAGCTAACATCTAAACTCTTGCCATTGATCTCTATTGATTTCTTCTTTTCCTGCTTTCTGTTTTGTTCATGGCATGCATATCCTGTGAGATGTCATTACTGTTTTCTTCAGTGCCATCCTCATTACACCTAAGAATTTCATTTCTTCCAATCCCCACCCCACAGGGCCATTTTCACTGGCCTTCATATTTACATTTTTTAGAAATACAACTTGGAATTGGATGAGTTTCCTACATTGCTGTTTGCATTTTCTGTGTCTGTAATAAGCTTTTACAATTTGCTATTGCCTTCTTTAAGACAGCATTGAGCTCCTTGATTGTCCTTATGTGTCATCCACTAGATTTGTGCAGTTTATACACAGTTAATTTGTGCTGGGAAAGCTGTAATGGGTTTTAAGCAGTAGACATATTGCAGTAGTTACTTTGAAATTTTAATGAGTGCCATTAAAGAATCAAAGGTACTGGAGAGCAATTCAACAGGAAAGGAAAATAAAAGCCCAGAAGTAAGGAAACTTTAAATGGTTCTAACATACAGTTTTGAAGTTCAAAGCAAGTTTGGTTGACTAAACCCCACTTGGGATGTTTTAGAAACTTTGAAAATGGTTTGAAAATGGTTTATTTATTTTGGTTTATAGAGAAGGATAAGAGTACGTAACAGGTAAAGCAGAACAAATCTATTAGACTAAATAACATGAAAATATGATGAAGAAGCAGTTCATGAAAATGCAGCAGAAATATTCTCATTGCTGAAACTAATACAAGATGTGACCTATGAGATGGATGCACAGTTCAGTGCAGGAGCACCCCCACCAAACTGCCCTGCACAGTGTAACCCAGGAGCGCACAGAGCTGCTCTGTCCAGGTGCTCTGGGATGGATTTCCTGAGTTCAGGTGCTGCCACCAGCTTCCCACAGCAGTGTGTGTGTTTGCACTGTAGGCGGGCGATTCTGATTCCAACATTCCCTGCCTTTCCCTTGCCCCTGCTCAAAGGAGCTTGGCATTTCCCAGCACCCTCTTGCCCCTTCTCTTCCTTTTTCATCCATTTTCACTTTTTTCCACCCCTTCCTTTCTCTTCATATTGCTCTTTGTGTCTTAAATCATCAAAAAAAAAAGGGAGAAAAAGCCCAATAGAAGAAAGTGTCAGGACACCTGTCTTCCTCTGCATTGCCCTTTGTTTGCCTGCAGCTCCTTCCTCTTGAGAAAGTGGATTAAAGCCTCCCGTATCTCTTTTCCTTCCCCACCACTGAAGGTCTCTGCAGGATCTGTCGCGGCAGACGGACATTCCGTACGGCACCGTGCTGGACTCGGCCGTGTACGAGCACGTGCGGGTGAAGGGCATGAACCCCTTCGAGAGGGACAGCATGTACGCCCAGATGTGGCGCATGATCAACAGGAGCAACGGCTCCGAGAACAACGTCCTCGAGTCCACGGCCGGCATTCAGAAGGTACTGGCACCCTTCCTTTGTGCTTCCCTTGGGAGATGCTCTGTGTTGCACCACGTTTGCTTTGCTGTTGCAATCGTGCCTTTAATCAATTCCTGAAAGCCCATTGTGCCTGCACCGATGATTGGGACTTCTCAGGTTTGTGGCATTGAATGGCATTTTAATATCTAAGTGCCTAGACTGTTTGATCCAAAAAGTATTTACAGGTGTTTTTATAGGCGATGGCTGCATTTGTAAGGGTGCAAAACAGGAATAGGAACACTGCACTCAGAACCCTTTTCTCTTCACAGAGAAAAGCAAGGCACAATTCTTCCCAAGAATATTTCTGGGTTTCACATTCTCTGAACCTCAGAGAAAGGAAAAACAATTCTTATCATTTTCCATGCCTGTGTTTGTGCAGAAGTAGAATGCAGTATAGCGATTGTTTACCCAGAGTGATGGTGTTTTGTTTCCTTGGCCTATCAGGGCCAAGTGTTTGTGTGTGTGTGTGTGTGTGTCAGAACTGTCGGCTGACAGTCACAGAATTCAGTGCAGAGTTGAGTGCTTGGCAGATTCAGTTTATATGTAATGTAAGATAGTGTTATATAATATAGAATAATATAGTATAATAAAGTAATTAATTAGCCTTCTGATAAGATGGAGTCAGAGGCATCGTTCTCTCCCCTCGTCAGGGATCCCTGCGAATTCTATGCCCCAGAATACAAGAAATTGATTAGCTTTATTTTGTAGCCTCCTGACACTGAAAATGCTGGCCTTCTGTTGTAGCTCTGGGTCACGTTTGTTTTGAGATACAAAGGCAGGAATGGATGATTTGACTTTAAAAAGAGTCTCAGAAACACATTCTGCAGTAGGTTTGGCAGTGGAAAAACACTTTGAGAGCTTTTTGTAGGCACATTTGTGAATGCAGTACTTCCTTCCCAAATTCTGGCTGACAGCTGCAGCTTTTAAAGAAACACCAGTCCATGAAAGGATTCATTTTAAGAGTCAATATAAGTTGATGAGTGACTGTACACAAGCTTTTCCCCTAGTGTTGTATTTTTATATTCAGACTTCTAAATCAAAACAAAGAAATATAATATTTTGCTGACTTTATTTTAAACTTCAATATGGGACGATTTCTTACAGAAAATATCCATAAGTTGTATTTTCACATTGTTACAATCTCAATTTTTCTGAAAATCCAGATGAACTCTGGTATTTTGTCTCCACCAAAATCCATTGGCCAGGAAAACCTGACATTTCTGATGTTCTCACTCTAGACAGTAACAAGAGAAAAGAGTATGTTAAGAAGAATGATGCAATCACTGGTGAGCTTTTGATAATAGAAGAACTGAAAAATAACAAAGATTATTTAGAGTTTTAAAAATCCCCAACCCAGCCTCTGGATAACCAAGATCATATTTTCTCTTCTGAAGGACTAAACAGCATTAAAAAAGAGGTGGCAGAGGTCCTGGGGAACTGCACTTTTGAAACCCTTTTAGATAAAGTCATAAGCTGAAAGAGCAAGGAAAAAAGGTCTGAAGATTTATTGGCTAGAGGAAATTGCTTTTTTTGAGAGAACATATTTTAGCTCAGTTTGTAAGTGGCTGATAAAGCTGGGATTTGCCTTTTGTATATATATATAAAAAGCCCAAAACCAACAACCTGCCCTCCTTCTGGTTTCTCTTCCCAAGTTATAAAATGAGTTTCAGAAGGCTCAAAAGACCAGAGTACATCAAACACAGCTGTGCTCACTAACGACTTTTAGCTTGAAGAACCAAACAAATTGTATATCCTGCTGGCAGGTAATTCCAGATTACAGTCCTTGAATTTTCATTCTTGGAGATGTGGGAGTTGCTGTCCTAAAACCTACAAACCCAGAAACATCCAAGTTCTTAATTTACCATGCTTTTGCTTCCCAGGAATAGCCAAACAATGATGTCAAAAACTAAGTTGTGTCAAGAGAGCAAGCCAACCAGCTTCCAGTTTTAAAAAAACAGACGTCTTAGGTCTGATACTAATGAACTTTCATCTACCTGTGGGTGCACAATTTCTCCCCTTCCTTCAATTTACAGGAAGAAATTGCACAGAAAAAGATTATTTGCCAGCTGCTGTTCACAAGAAGCTTTTGGGAAGTTGTAGTTGGCCTGCTTGGAAAGAAAGCTGCATAAAGAAAGTGACGTTAAAAGCTGATCTTAGGCAAGGGAAACTAATAATTTAAAAGGTATCTGATAAAAGGCAGAGATTATAATCTCTGTAACACATTTCAAAAAATGAAAACATTTCTTAAAGAATTAATGGGTCCCCTTAGCCTGTTTATATGCTTCATAATGCTCTTCAGGGTCTTTAATGAATTTATCTGGCCACATCAGAGCTATTAACCTGATTATAACCCTGGGCAAGATACACCAACAGGTCTTCCTCTGTGCCTCATTTTATTTCCCCAATTCATCAGCACTAAAGTGTGACTGAACAGCAGCTTGTCCAGGCTGTGTGAGAGCATCACCTCAGCAACCCTTCCTGGGGTGCCAAGTGAGACAGCAGAGATTTAATGAGTGCTCCAGACAGGTACAGGGAAAGGGACTCCCACTCAGCTGGGTAATGACCACGAAGGGGTGGGCACAGGAGGGACCACCATGGGAAACAGCTGTGCAGGGATGCAGTGGACACTCCCATCTTTAGCAGCACCCCTTGCTGCACCACCTCAGAGCTTAAATGAGGTTTGCAAGGAGCCTTCACAGAAGACACTTCCCAAAATATTTTTGTATAATCCCAAAAGTTCTTTCATTTTGTCTTGCTTTTATCCTGACAGCTCCAGTGGAGCTGGCGCTATTTTATTGTGAGGAAAGTAGCAGTCTAATGCTAATGTATATATAAACAGGGGGAAGAGGAGAGAGGCCAACCACTGATTCCCTCAGCACCTCAGCCCCCTCGCTCAGCAGGGCTGCCTGCTTGCTGTACCAGAGTCTTTGTGGGGAGTGGCACCTGTGTGAGTGCAAATACAATGCAGCCAAATGACAGTGATTGCTCAGCCCCACTTTAAATCAGGCATTCTGCTGCTTCGACCTGCTTTTCCTGGCAGGAGGGCAGGGCAGACAAGAGAAATAAGATGGGAAGATCATGCCATTGTAAGTTTTCAGGTTTTGATATTTATTGGTCCTGTTCCTCTCATAAATCAGGTGCATACATATCACTGTGTGTGCTCCTGTTCCATCCATAGTGAACAGCTATAAATACCACAGGTCCAGCTAGAGAGCAGCTGGATAGATTTACCCTGAAGAGAGAGCAGTTTTAAATACCTCAAACAGGAGACAGCCTGAAAAGCACAGGCACTTTAGATATTTTCTTCCACTTATTGTCTCTTCCTGTCTCAAAAGACAGCAAAAAGCTGTTGAAGGTCTGAATATAAGGTAGGGAAGCACTCAGTTGTTTGTCTTCCTGCACTGTCAAATCAAAATGGATGGGGAAGGTAGCTATATTTTTTTTTATAAGCCTGGATTATTCTGGAGAATATTCACTTTTATCTTCCCTTTTTCTTTATTATTCCTAAGTGTTTCATGTGTCTCAAATTGATTTTTCTTTTTTTTGCATAGGTTATGAAATATGCATCTCATTCTGTCCTAGGAATCTCTATTTTTGCGGAAGTTATTTATTCAGAGAGGATTTACAGAGGCCCAAGTCATGCCTGCTTAAACATTCATTGAGGACTCCAAGAAAAATCATTTAGGCTTAAAGATATCACATTACATACCTCTTTATGTCTTCTTAAAAAGCACATTACCCTGCTTAATCCTTTACAAGCACCACAGGCTTTCCTATCCTTGGAACTATTCCCATTTAAAATATAATGAAGCGCTTCTATTGTGCCCCTGTCTGCTCTTTCTTCCCTGGAGTATAATAGTGCCTAATGCCCTATCCTACCCACCTTGTTCCTCTGAACATGATACCATAGCCTACAGCATCTTCATTTTTCTCAGTAGTACAGAGTGGAAAATTCCTTTCCCAGGCAGAATCTGAATGTGTTTGAAACCTCTTCTGTCTATTTAACTCTATCTGTGAAATATTTAGCTGCTAGGGAAACTTGTGAATTATTGCCAGGTGAAGTAATGCTTCTGGATGGTGCATTAAGAGAAACTTGTAGTACTTCCTTTTCAACATGCTCACAATGTCCAAAGGAATTTGGCCTTGAGATCTGGATTTTCTTGTGATCCTAATTGCAATACCAATGGAAGCATGGGAGCCAGTTTGTTTTCCCTGGACACTGTGGATGGCACTTTAACCCTCCTGAAATACTGTAACAGTAAAAATATGTATGAATAGACCATAGCAAAGCTCTGCTAAGGTTATTTGTATGGGGGAAAAAGGGGGTAATAACAATTTGCAATTCTGTGCTAGAGCAAATTATTAATAACTGGCTGTGGATATGTTTAATTTGTTTACAGAAGTAGCAAGATTCTGAAAACTTATCTTGCCAAAAGTCCTCCTGAATTAGTTAATTATCCTGATATACTCACAAATTTGCCATTGGGATTGCCATTCTTTTGGAAGATTCACTGATTGCACCACAGAAAATCCTAGTTAATGTATGGTAGTCCACACATCTTTGTTGTGAACATTTCTGGCCATGGAGTAACCCAACTAGAAAAACTGAAAACAAAAGAGAACCAAGACAGACTTTTGGGGTACTGGATGTGCACCATGACTGAGCAGTTTGACAGTGGCTAAGAAAGGGATAGGAAGCAGAAGAGGTGAGAACATGTAAAAATTCTGGGACAGTTCTCCAGTATATCTCAATACACGAGCGGGCGACCGGCTGTGCTCTGCAGCTCTTGGTCAGAAGGCTAATGATCAACCCAGGCACCAGCTCCCTGCTTCCCTCATTCTGCCTCTGGAGCTGATGCTTCTCGGTCAGATGAGATGTTCTGTGTCTGCTCTATGAGTAATAAGATTGACAAGGCCTTGATATGCTCAGTCCCACAGCTGAAGGTTTGTCTATTCTGCCATTACTGTCTCCTGCACAGTCCATGATTTAGAGCTGACAGGTGCCTGGCAGTACCAAAGGCACTGACTGCCCTTGCTTTGTATTACTGTGGATGGTCTGGCTTTATTTTTTTTTTTTCCCTATAACTCTGTGTATCTTTACTGCCATATCTGGGGCCTTAAAAAACTTACAGCAGTGGTAAAAATTAGAATCCTGACCAGAAATCCCTACAAACACAGTGTGGCGTTACTTTCAGGCATTATCAAAAGGCTAATAGTTATCTGGGTTAGCTCAGGAGCTCAGTGTGTTTGGGAAGTACAATAACTGGTCTCTGGCAGTTTACAGAGCATGAAGCCGATTCTGTGCATAGCTTTGAAAACTAAATGAAAAACTTTTCCTACCACCACATTTTCTCAGAATTCAGGGTATGTCTAACTAAAGGCTTGCTCTCCCTCACCAACACTTCTGAGTTTATAAGAAAGTCTGATCTAACTTTGACTTTCTAGACAGTTTTCACAGGTTTTATCTAGAGTAGAACACCTGTAAAAGTTATTTTATGCAGAGCTGGACTTTATTCAAAAGAATGGGTAAGTCACAATTTGAGTTAGCCAAGATATCAAGAAATGGATCTACATGGACATGTGTTCGTTCAGCCACAAAGCAAGCCAACTGTTGCTGTATTCCTTTGTCTGCAAAGTTTTCTGGAAGGTCTATCTGAGTTCATCTTCTCCTGTTTCATCTTACATGCTACTGAATATACCTCACCCTTTTTGCTGTCCCTGAAATGCCACCCAAGTTACTCCTGACTTCTGTTCAAAGGTCAGTCTGCGTACGCCCGAGTCACTTCAACAACCTCAGGTGTCACTGACACTGACTGCTGTCCTGCTGTGGTGCTGTGACACCTAGAATTCTACCTTCCATGTAGAAGGAAGGCAGAATCTCTTTGCTTGCTCTCTCTCATCTCTCAGTTTTTTGGAGAACTTTCCAGAGCTGTTCAGAAATTTTTGTGGGCCATCCTACATCGAGGAGACCATAGTCTTTTCTATCTCTAACCTATTCCTGTCCCTTAAGTCCAAAAAAATTGGCTCCATGGGGACAAGTTGAAGTTTCACTTCTCTTGAACTGAGCTGATCTTCTTTCATCTGAAATAAAATTTGTGTGTTTTCCTCTGCTGTCTGTTTGTATCTGACCACTAACTTGGTTCAACCTAAAGTCTACAGAAGTTGACTTCATCATCCTAAATTTTCTTTCTGTTGCTGCTGTGTCTAGGTAAGTCTTGCCAATTTATTTTCCACACCATGTCTATGATTTACCCATATGACCTCCAGCCTGTCACTTCAGTAGTTTTCATTGTTATTTTCTGAGGCCTCTATAAAGAATTCTTTTTGCATTTAGTTCCATTGAAAATCCTCCTGGGTCTAAGGAAAAGAAAAAAAAAAAAAAAAAAAAAAAAAAAAAAAAAAAAAAAAGAAGTTGCCTTGACTTTCAAGGCCTTTCATGGTGAATTCTGACTCTCCCTGCAGCTTTCTCATTTCTGAATTGGAAATCATTTGTGTGAGCTTCCAGTGCAACTCCTTTTTCAAGCAAAGTATCTTTATGCTTTCTCTAAGGACCCTTCTGTAAGGTATGTTTTCCCTCAAGACAGTAGTCATGTCTTTCCTTCAAACTCCTTAGCACTCCCCTTTGTTATTGCAGTAACAAACACCCTGACAACCAGGTCTCTGGTGTGCTATGATCACTACCCATCAGCTGAGCAGCTCTGTTTTGTTGCTTCTTTATGCTCTTTCCCTCCCTTTGGTTTATTTTATAGCTGCCAAATCAGAGGGGGGAGAGGAACACACACGATAATCATCTAAATACTGGCATAGGTGGGGTGTGGGGGAAACCAAAGAACTGCTGTACCCCAGATTGAACCAAATTAATGAACACCACCATTATCAGATGAATAGTATTTCTCAAAAAACAATCTCTCTGTGCCTGATCTTTCAGCCTTCATCCTCAAAAGAAAGATACAGACTAACTTCAAAAGATGAGCCTAAGAACTAAAAGTTCTTAACAGTCTCATACAATATAAAAAAATAGGGGGAAAAATAAGATTTTATTGGACAATTGCTCCTTGTTATTTCTCAATTTCTCCAGTTTCAATGGTGCCAGCTACATATTTCTTTTGAATGTTCTCATTGATTAACAACAATATCATTGCATTAATCTCAGAGGCAGTTTTCTAATCTCAAAGTTTTCTGCTTGTTTTCAGATGCTTGTTTGCCTGAAAATTGGTTGTTTAGGACTTTCCCTACAGATATACCCCATCTTCTGTTCAATGATAATTCTCTCTTGAAACATTGCTTCACCTTGCTCTGTCAATGGCTATAAATATACCCTCATCACATGTAACTTGAGGTATCTAATTTAGGTCTCCAAGTTTCTTTCTTTGCTGTTGTAGACAGGCAATTTTCTTCTCTGGAGAGTGGTCAGGAATGCCTAAGATGGCAACCTATTTCTCTTGGTGGCTCATTTTGTACAGTACCTACCAAACAAAGATCATATTCCATGACTAGAAATGGCAGTAAAAATAAGAAACAGCAAAATATACTCTGAGGAGCTAATTTTGCTTCAGTCCTGTAGAATTGCATTTTGCAGAGAGCTGAGTCCAGACTTTTCAGCTGGAGAAAGGATGGATGACAGCCCTTTGAGCATGGGCTGGGGGAGTGAGCCCCATCCTTCATCCTGATGGCCAAATGCAGAGCTCAGTGCTCCACACCTTGGCCTGCGCCTAACCCTGCAGACATCTTTTCACAGGGCAAAACAGTACAGAGAGGAAAACTGATTCCTCTGTGAGTGGAGATTTCACCTGGTGTTTTTCTGATGTGGAACTGGACTAATTAAAGTGGACTCATGAGGAAAACATCCAGAGTGCATCCTGATGGCAAGAGCACAGCTCTGAAGGAGTGTAGGGGCAGCTGCCACTATCAGGCCAGGGTGCACTGTCAGCCATTGGGTCTGAAATAGCCCTCAAGAACGTGCAAAAAGTGGAATTTTTTGTGTGTTAGTAGAACTAATTGTGTGTGAAATAGCCCCCAGTCTCCAGATGCTGAAATAAGAAATAGCACTTTGGGGTTTTTTGGTTTTGTTGTTTGTTTGTTGGTTGTGTTTTTTTGTTATTTCTGGAGAACTCTGGATGTGTCTGATAAGTAGGCAAGGTGGGAACACTTGTGGCTTCCTGTGTGAGGACTTTGTATCGATTTTGGTGCTGAGCACTTTGGGAATTGCTGCCAGACTGGAATGTATCCCCATTTGTTTCCATGGCCCCACCACATCTGAATAGCATAATCCCAAGCATTATATATGGCAGACTTTCATTTCTGAATAACTAAGCAGCATGAATGCTGCTTTCATTTGCACTGGCAGGTGATTAATTGTAAAAATTCTGAGTTCTGTCCTGAAGCTGGGATTTTTATGGGATCAAAAATTTTGGAAGGTATCAGGGAGTAAGAAAGCTGACAATTGGGAAATAATTTAAGAAAAAGGGTGCATTTTCAGTCAGTGGTTGTAAAAGCTGAGCATGAGCATGTCAGGATAATGCTCACAGGAATTTTTTTACTAGAATTATTTGTTGCCTAATTTTTCTGAGCTGGTCACACTCTGTTAGGGAGGCATCTGTTAGAAAGGATGGTTTAAACAGAAAAAGATGCTGAACCCACCTCTACAAATGACTTTGCGCATATTTACATCTAACAGAGCAATGGTGTTGTCATATTTTGTAAAAGAAAAGGTTTGTGAGTATTTAGTAGGTGATGAGTGCATTTATTATGCATTAGCACGAGAGAGGTCTGAAAGAGAAACAGCCCTCCTGGGTGCTGTTACACACCCTCTCCTGAGTAACACACAGGATTTATTAAAGGGTACAAGACTGGAAATGTCTTCACAGATATATTTGTAGCAAAATGGAAGTTCTGCTGCATGTTGCTCTCTCAATTAAAACCAAAGTTTATCTGCTGCAGGGGCCACGAAGGGTTTAGGAGATGCAGATTCTTTGGGGCAGAAAGGTACTGAGGGGTCAGTTCAGTAAGGTTTCAGTGCTCATTTGGGCCCTGCTGATGGAGTGATGTTGGTTTTGGTGTGGCATCTTAGAGCGAAAATATGCTGGATATATATAAAATGAAAAAGCAATGCAAGCAAACTTCTGCTAGATAATAAAGGTTTGTAACTTTTTCCAAGCCATAAATCTACCTCTAATGCTGTTGCTAGAATTTTATATGCTGCCTTCCCAGGCTCTTCAGTCTGTGGCATTGCCTCACAAAAAAGGTTGTGACCAACAGCTTTAAATGACCAAAAACTGTATGATGAGGGATGAGCAAGCTGTGCTGAGGTGCCTCAGTGCAGTGAACCTCCTCCTGTGTCAGCAGCTTGTGGGGGGATATTCCCTTCTTTGGATTTTTGAGTAGCATGTTCATTGCTTTTTATTAAACCAGAGGGACTCCTGATGGAAGCTGCAAACTGCCAGGCATGTTTTCCTAGTCTGGTCACATCAGATATGGGTCGTGGCTGTGCAATCTGTAGGGAAGCACAGCTTGGGATGAACAAAAAAAAAAAAAACTTGAAGTTATTTATTTACTTCTTCAGGTTACTTCTTGCAGATACTTTCCTATGGGAGGGTGACAAAAGATTTGAATTTGTGCCATATTTCTGTCAAAAATTGCTACATTATTTTGCATTCTTGTTGTCCTGACAAAGAGTAGTTTGGTATTTGGAGCATTCTTGTATGGCTACAGGGGACACACAAGTTTTCAGGCATCTGTTATTCTGGTCCTGTGAGCTCTTATTTCTCCATTTTATCTCCATTAACTTAGTGCTTTTCCTGCAGAGGTTCTGTAACATTTCTAGGTTGATGAAGATTAATAACACCACCCTCCCAAGAGTGTCTGGGGACTGCACAGACTCTTACACAAGCTCCAGCAAGCTCTGCTTTTTCTTTTCCTTCTGAATTCTCACTTCACTTGGTTTCCTCCCTCTTACTTTTTCATTTGTCTGGTTTTTGACCCCCTGTCCCTTTTGTTTGGATAACAGCAGCTCCAACTTTTCCCCAGATCTCTAATTTCTTTCTTCTTTCCACCTTTCACCTCTCCACACTGTTACACATCCCCTTAGTTATCTCCATCAGCTTACAATTTTTCACCATTGATCTGTGCAACAATTTCCATTTGCAGTCAGATGGAGCATTCCCAAACTCCAGCTGCCACTTTGAAGCCCAGTTGCAGGCTCCTGGCATGGTGGGCTGCTCTGGGGATGTATCACACACAAAGAGGGGAAATGCAGGCTCTGTCTCATGATCAGTAGATGGAGGCAGGAGAGCACACTCTTGCTCCAGGCACAGAACTTGGTGGTGTATTCTCTTTCTTGCTTAAATGTTTCTGGCTATCATTTTTGTGTATTAGCATATTTTAATAATACCCAAATACTCTGTGATGCATTGACAAATGCAAAAGATGGGATCAAATGTCAGGTTGTTTAAAGGATATGTGCAACAGGAAAGAGAGATGAATAGAAATAATGAGAGAGTGCATTTTATACATCCCCTATGTTCCAGCCTTAAAGCATGACTTTGTGAGGCTGCAAGTCTAAAATCATGAGAGAAGCATAAGAGGTAACAGGGGGATCTTGTCTCATGTTTTTGGAGCTGCTATACCAATCACTCATCAAACAGTTTTGATAGCTTTAGCTAATTTCTGTTCAACACCTTGTTAGTAAACAAACAAAATATCTGCTGCAGAGACCAGCAAATGCAATTGCAGTGAGTAGATCCACTGTAAGACACTTAACAGTGCCTTGTGAAATGATTCAGGATTTTTCCTTCTGAAACTGTTACAGCTGGAAGTCAGAGAAAAGAAAAAAGTGGATAGATGAGGACAGCCCGCATCTGCTCCAACAGCAAATTTTTTCAATATCATCCATGAATAGTCAATACATTAATAAACATATTGTTAAGCAATGACATGCTAGTTAAGTAATAAGAATGGCACAGGAAAATTAAATTGCAAACTAAAAAGCACTATCAGAACACTTGGGAAAATCAACCTTTCTAGTCTCTAAAGTGTTTAAGTATCAAGCCTCTAAGATATCAGAATATATAATGAAAAGAGATGATTACCCTTAAAGTCATCCTAGTCTCAAACCAGGAGAGTTTAAGATACCATGGAGAGAAATAAAACCCAACAAAGTGTAATTTTTCAAATGCAAAGGAGGAACCCTCTGCATCCACAAAATGGTGGTTGTTTTAAAAACTCCAGGTCTGTGCTTCTAAATACCTGTGTGCATTTGACTGCACATAGAAGATTTACAGCCAGAGAGATCTCTAATATCTAACCTGAAAACAGGTCTGGTCTGGGAGACAGGAGACTGAGCAGACTTTTGCTGCTGGCTGCTTTTTGACAGTCATTTCAATATATATAGTGGGAAATATTCTGGTAAAACTGCATTCTCTTGGAATATATCATTTTATTGATTCATTTCAATCAATTCAACTTATTCATTTATTCACAGTGTTAGAAGGAAAAAGCAAATTATGTTGTGTTTAAGGAGGGAGAGAGGAGAAAGGGGACCAGTTTGAAGCAGATCAGGTGGTCATCCTGGGCAATTGACATACAAAAGCAATTCCTCAGAGGCATACCAGAACCCATGATTAACTTTTGTGGGATTAAACCATGCTCATGCCAACAAAACCCTGAGGCTGGGATGTTTAGGGGGTTATTTCTTCAAAGGATAATTCCGGTAAGCAGAAAGTCCCCTCTGCACGAGGTGTCAGGCTGCACCTCGTGCACCATGGTCTGGTGTCACCATGTGAGCAGAGGCTCTTGGAGGTGCTTTGCTTTTCCATCCTGAAGTGTGTAAACTATAAATGTAAAGCTAAAGTTCTTCTGTTAAATAAGCAGAATGTTTCCTTAGGCTGAGGAGTAGTTATAATTGTGGTTTTTCCACCTTTTATTCTCTTTAGTAAATTGCCATCAAGCAGTTTATGTCTCCTTGCAGTTGAATTAGGTGGCAGAGTTGTCCAGTATGAAATTGTGACTACAATAAATTGAGTTTCTTTTCAAGAGCCAAGCTATGGGAGGAGAGCATTAAAGTGCCACGTGGAGTATTTTAAGAAGCATTTTAACTAGACTGTAATCACATATCATTCTTCTATTCTTTTGCATGAAATAACTGCTCTAGATAGGCTGCACAACTCCCTTCCTGAATTACAATGGCAGGAGAGAATTGTTTACTATTCCCAGCTCTAAAGCTTTCCTGCTGCATGGGGGCTGATTGGTGTTTATGGCTGTTTGCAGAAGGGCTATTTAATCAAATAAAACAGACCCCATTCCCCACTGAATGTAAGAGAGGGAGAGATATCAATCCCAGGGGCTGTATCGAGATGGGTGGAAAACACAATGCATCTGTAATGAAAAACCCAGCAGATATCAGCTGCATTATAAAAGTCTGTAAGGGTTCTGGTCATAGCATCAATCAAAGGGTGGAAGATGGTGTTGTTCTGTCTCTCTGACCTCAGAGCAGGATTTCATTGTAATGCAGCCATGGTTTAACCCCAGCTGGCATCACAGCCCCGCACAGCCACTCTGTCACTTCCCGTCATTTCAGGATGAGGGAAGAGAATCAGCAGAGTAAAAGTGAGAAAACCCATGTCTTGAGATAAAGACAGTTTAATAAGTAAAGAGAAAGCCACAAAAGCCATCAAAGCAAAACATGGAGTCTGTTCCCCGCTTCCCACCGGCAGGCAGGAGTTCAG
Source organism: Melospiza georgiana (assembly GCF_028018845.1). NCBI lineage: Eukaryota > Metazoa > Chordata > Aves > Passeriformes > Passerellidae > Melospiza > Melospiza georgiana. The sequence continues at coordinate 23,383,221 of NC_080434.1, read as the reverse complement.
CCATCCCCAGGAAAGCAGGGCCCACGTGTAACAGGCACTTGGGAAGGCCAACACCATCCCTCTGAATGTTCCCCCTTCTTCCCCTGGCTCCACATGCCCAGCATGATGTCACATGGGGTGGGATGTCCTTGGGCCAGCTGTTCCAGCTGTGCCCCCTCCCAGCTCCTCATACACCCCCAGCCCCCTCATGGTGGGGTGCTGGGAGGGGCAGGAAAGGCCTTGACACTGTGCAAGCTCTGCTCAGCTGTAATGAAAATATCCCTGTGCTATTGGCACTGTTTGCAGCAGAAGTCCAAAACACAGCCCATACTAGCTGCTATGAAGAAAATTAACCATCCCAGTCAAAACAAAGATAAACACTTTTCTAGCAATTCTCGCCCTGTAAGTAAACAAATCTAGGGCATGGCCCCTTCCCTTTAGTGACTCTTGTTCCTGACTCTCTCTAACACAAATTCCCAAGGAACCTCTAAATTTCTCTTCAGTCTTCCATTCAGTCCTGGATGCAGTTCTTTAATACTCTGTTTTATAAGAAATTGATGGCCAAGACATGTGTTGTGATTGATATAAGATACCGCAACATAACTTGGTCCAAAAAAGGTCTGAATTTGTTACCTCTGGAAGACACTGAAAACAACACTTTGTGTCCTGCAGCATGGAGAAATGGCATGGCCTTGCTTTCTAAACTGCATGTGGTCAGAAAAATGTGACAAAGCCAAGTTTGAAAACCTTTACATTTTGTTTCACACCTGGCAGGAGTTCTGAGCACAGTCATGTTTTATGTGACATTAAAGTATGCACTTGAGAGCTGCTGGGCTGGGAACAATACTCTGTCACCTCATTCATGGGTTTTCACTGAGAATTGGTACAATAGAGGGACACCAGTCTGCTCATCCCTCAAAGAGGGGAGGCTCACAGCCAGTGCATGCTCAAAAGCAAAATTTGACATGAAAAATATTAGGTGGCCATCAGCAGCACTATCTAAAGGATCAAAAATTTGGCCTCAAGTGCTAACATTTTTCCCAAGTCATGTCTTTACACTCAAGTTGTTGTATGAATCTCTTGGACTCCAAATGTTGCGTTTCACAGCATAGTCAGGAGGCAGCACACAACAGTGTAGGTGCACATCTGGCAGGTGTAAACAGCAAAAGCAGGAATGTTTCCTCACAAAAGGAAAATGTGAGCATTGGTTAATGAATGTTTGCAAAGTGCTTCCAGTCCTTCAGACTATGCTATTATTGAACTGAACATCTTTGATTGTGCTATGGCTGTGCTGAAAGCTAAATGAAGGAGCTGGTTTTCTTTAAACAGTATCTTATTCTTGATTAGAGGGATTATTAAATCGTTTCAGATGTAACAAAGTGAGCAGCAGATGGAACACAGCAAATACAGGGGAAAAATGTGAGATTTCAAAAAAGAATCGAACTAGGCAAACCCAGAAGTAATTCAAAAGAGTTCATACCAAAATTCTGGCTAATATAATGACATATAGCATATTTCTGTGAATTATAACAGTTGTAGAAAATATTCAGGATATTATTTTGTGTTTTGATACATGCCAATAGCAATCTTGAGTTAGAGAATTGTACTTCTGAAGACATCCTCTCATGTATGGTTTTGAGAGTCTCCCCACCTTTTTAGACACTATGGTGATTTTGAAAAATTTAAATTTAGTGGAATGAAAATACCTGCCAAGCATGTAGCTAAAAATCACATAATTTTTTTTTGTATCTGATGGATTTTGCTACGCTTCTTGCTGTACCTCTCTCTCCCCAAACTAGTCTCCTGCTTTATAAGATCTTGAATTGCCCAATTTAGCCTTTAATCATCTGGCTTCTCCATCTTCCTCCAACATCCCACCAAAGGTTTTCTCTGTCTTCCTACCATACCCTTTCTCATTTCTTCAACGTTAATTTCTCCCTACATCCAACATGAAAAATCTTTAGCTCAAATTTGGCATCCATTGGAAACAGTCATTGGTAGACCTCAGCCCAATTTGTATTTCCATTCACCAATTGCAAACTGGCTTGGCTGCTGCAAACCTTGTGAACAGAGTTGCAAAGGGGAAATCTCCTGACAGCAAGAATTATTAAACATAATCTTATATCACATCCACATCCACTCCTGGCTGAATGAAGACAAATTACAACCAAATAACAAAGCTTGCAGAAGGTTTGTTTTGAATTTCTTTCTGGTACTAGTCCAAGGCCTGGTGGAGTTTCTTCAGTCCCCATAGAGTTTCCTATGGTGCACTTTAAGACTATACTGCATCAAATTGTATCCTTTCAGCACTTATATTGCCCATCTTCCCTTTATTTTAGTTATTACTATTCCATAAATATTTTAAGCTAAGAGGAGATGACAAGTCTCATGTAAATTTTTAAACTGCAGTTTTGATCTCACCTTTATCACGTTATTCTCAACTGGTAGATTTCTTTTTTTTTTTTTTTTATTATGCTGTTGTAATATTTTTACAATCTGTGATTTATGTCATTCATTCAGCTCATGCATTGCCAGACCTAAACTCTAGTGTGTGCCCCATGCAGGGACAGAGTAAGCCCATTGATCTGATTATTAGTTAATCACCAGCTGCCAAATGTAGATGCCTGTATTGGGCCTCAGATTCCCATTGTACTTGCATTATTCAGCTCTAAATAATTTGAAATACGACAAAAAGGAATAAGTGCAACTCAAAAGAAATTTCAAAAGAGACAAGAGAAAATATTATTGTCATTTTACCTTCTTCAGCTCTAATATAATATGTTCTTCAGAGATATGTCATCCGTAAGATAAAGGGAATATACTTTTCTGGCATTTTATTTACTCTGCTTTGTTATATACATGTTGTGAGTTAAAGTTTTTCCTAAAATTTAATGATACTGTATTGGACTTGACATAGATGTAGGAATAGTATTTTACCTTTGTGTCTGATGATGATTTTATAGAGCTGCACACAGAAAGGAGCTGTATCTGCCCCCAGAGCACTGCACAGCTGCAAGGCTGTTTGTACAGATGCAGGCATGCAGCTGCTTTCCCTGAAAACTTGGTCAGGCACTTAGCACCAGTGTGTCAGAAGCTGTGTAGCATCTTTTAGTACCCCTTAACAAGTGAAGAGAAAATTTGTGTCATCGTTTTCCATTTAAAAATCCATGCTGAAGGAACAAGGAACGTGACAATAATATAGAACTGGGCAAGTAAATTATTATTTTTCTGCTTTGGCAGTCAGTAAAGGCCTTTCTCCACCCTTGCTGCTGTGCTGGCAGCTCATGTGTTCCTGTGCAATGCAGTACCTAATTTTTTGAGAGCCAGAGAAAAACTGCAGTTCTTCTCTGCAGTTAGTATACATGTGTCCAACACAATGTCCTTCTCATGGGAGAGTCCTGTAAGAGAAGTTGTTTTTAAGTTAGATTGTGATGTAAATGTAGCTAGCAAGCAACAGCTGTGTAGACATTCATTCTTTAGACATAGTCCAACTTGTTTTTTAGTGAAATAAATAAGACAACACTGATGAGAATATATTTCCTAACAAGGTGGTGGCCTTTTTCAAGCCATCCCTTCACAGATGCTGGGTGATAGCAGCTACACATTGGATGAAGTGCTAAAATATTGAGTCTATGATTTTATTATGATGCTATTGCGTGTGGTTTTCAATTTCCTTTCCCTCAGTTTGGTGCTAACTAATGAAATTATTTCGTTCACTCAAGTAAGATCTTTACTGGTGTACATGATTGGTTGGGCACTTAGCTGTTCACACTGCATGCACAAATTCCTGATTTGCAAGTGCATTGTTCAACTAAGAAAATCGCAGTTTATGTTCCTGATTCTAGCTGAAATGCTCCTTCATTTTAAAATGGCAAATAAGTTCTGATTACCTTGTATCTTCATTATGAAATTTTCTTCTCCTTCATAAGTACTTTAACTCTACTTTTCTCATCACTCATTTCAAAAATACCTTGGCTGCCTTTGTATTAACGTTGTAGGACTAGGACAAGTAGTTGATTTTAACCTGATTGTACTCTATTTGTATACCCAGTGACAGGGGGTATACAGATCAAATTCAAATTAAAAAAATAAGTAAGACTGAGTGACCAATTGTAATGTGTGTTTACCAAAGAACTATCCTGGTTTATGATACAGTGAGATTTCTCAGCATATTTTGTCCAAGTTTGAATCTGACCGGCTTAGGCGACACATAAAGAGACATAAATTTCCATGATTTATTATACTTGGAGGAAGTCAAGAATGGAGCAGGAAACACAATTGCTTACTGTTTCTATTGATACATATTTAGATTTTTATAAGATGGCTAAAATCATGGCTCAAGTAAACCAGAGTGAATTATCATTAGGGATTTATTCACTGGAATATAATCATAATTGAAACTGAAACTGTAAGGAAGAAGGTATTTTATAAAATACTGTGTAGTTTCAAAAGCACTAAAATTGTCAACATGTCATCATAGGATATAATAATATTCAATTATAATCTCTTTTATCAAAATGGATTATTTTTTTTTCATTTTGAAATGTTAATCCATTGCAGGGAAAGTAATTCCAATTGAAGTCCACTTTTTGGAATAAAATATTCTCCAGTTTGGATTTTTTTTACTGTTTTTGGTACAAAAATTTGGAATGTTTTTCCTTAATTCAAAATCTTGAAATTCCTTGTGCAGGAAGATAACTAATTTCTGTCCAGCTCAATCTATCACTTTCAGCAATTAAAAGTTCTGTGTTTAAAATTACATCTCTGAATTTCAATAGTCCCACGTAGGAATTTCTCTTGACTCCTGTTCCAGGAGAAAGAAAGGATTAAAAATCATTCATGAAAAATACTGGTTCTGAGTGACTCCTCGAGCTCAGGTGATTGTTTTTCAGTAATTTATTTCTTTTCAGATAATGTTTGGCAGCTGTTTCTCAGTGCTGTCATCTGTAACTGATTTCTGGCACCTGAGCTATGGTGTGGGCAGGTCAGGATGAATTGGAAGCAAATATAAGGGAAGTGTGTGAGTTGCACTGCACTTGTTATTTACAAAGGTGTGCCAAATGAATGTTACAGCCCTGGATAAGTGGAAATTCTTGTGGCCAGAGATGAACTGCTCTGTATGTTTGAAGGCAAAGGCTGTGAGTATTTCACTGTGTAAAGATGAAAAAGCTCAGCTATCTCCTGAAATTACAGGAGCAGTAAACAGTAAATCCCTGGATGGCTGTGGAGAATGTTTAGGAGCTGTTTCACTATTTTGGGTGCTGTCTGAACTTGAAACTCCTTCTGTGTACTGTTTACATCTTTATTTACCTTTGCACATACAGAGCTTGGGTGCCTGCTCCTTTGTCTGGCCTTGCTCTGCCTGGCAGCCCTGGCTTTGCCCTGTGAGTGACTCCAGCAGCATTATTTGTATTCTCTGTTTTGTCTGAGGGGTTTGACTTGCTAGTTTGTGACTGCAGGCAGGGCAGCAGGGACAGGAGCTAGCTTCAAAACTTACAGGGACTTTACGTGACAAGTTGTTCTGTTGTGTCATCTTCTCAGTTGTCTGCATGGTGACAGCTAGAAGACAGCCTGAACTGAGTAAAAAATGTGACTGCACTGGGCTTCTTCCCCCAGCCACAGCTCCTGATGTCTTCCATGGGTCCAAAACTGCAAAACAGAGAGAAAACCTTCATAGCTCAAATCTGCAATGTTCTCCTTTCCTGTGGGTTCAAAACACCTTCTTGCAAGAATCAAAATGCATTCAGCAGTGGGTGTCCAAGGACCTGACAAACCAGTCACAAGGGAGGGTGTGCTGGCATTAAAAACCAGTCTGTGCTGCAGGCTGAACTTGCAGCCTTGCAAAAGAAATGCTTAGAGACCCTCTGGCAGCCTTTACTGAGCTCTCACAGAAAGGGAGTGCCAGGTGTTGTTGAAAGGCACAAACCTAAAGGGGTGGGGACAAATCTCAGTTTCCTTTTTTCCATGCTGCTGCACTTAGAGAGAAGATTCACTGCTAGAGAAGAGAAGTGGTTTCATGCAGGTTTTCCAGAGGAAGAGGAGGCTTTTGAGGCAGCCCAAGCCTGTTTGCAAGCAAAATGATGTGAAAGCACATGATGGGCTTCATGATGCAAATCAGTTCCTACACGCTCCAGCCCAAGCTTGTGCAGGTGCCAGCAGTCAGTGCTGTCTGTGTCCTGCAGCTTAGCAGAATGAGGGGAAACATGCAAAACTGCTTAGCAGAATGAGGAGGAAAGAAGGGCTGTGCAGCTTTTCTTTTGAAGCTTCAAGATTCTGTGTCTGGACCAAGCTGGCTCCTTCCATATCTGGGCAGGAGATGCTTATCAAAAAGGGAAGAATAGAATGGTTCTAAAGAAGATAGTTAAATTCTTTTGTGTGAGTAGTGGGACATCTTGAATCCTATTACCAGTAGAAAAGTGGTCAGGGCTCGTGTATGAGGAATATAAAAAACTGGAAGATAAGTCAGTTTCTTTAAAATAAGTTTCAAAAATGAAAGTATTTCATTTCAAATGAGCTTTTACTGTAGGATTTTTCAGTATCACTGGTAGTTTTGCAAAGATTTTTCTTGTGGTTAAAGTTCTTTTTCAACTGATGAATGGTTTTGATGAGTAGTTTTTTGACTTTTAATGATTTTTCTCTCCTTGCACTTGGTATTCAGTAAGCATGTCTTTGAAAAATGAATCTGCCCAAGAATTGCAGTTAGGATTCTATTCTAAAGAAGGGAAGCAGGAACCCTTCAGTGAGCATCATACTGGATTGATTTAATATAAAGAGGGATGCTGGTTTTCTGTATTCACCTCTATTTAACTTCTTCATGGTACTTTAATCCACAAATTATTTTTCTTACCCCAATGAAGAGTATTGACCCATGTACGTTTCCTTAAAAGTTCTTTTATTGGGAATTAACTGCCACAAAAATATTATCAGAAGAGGGGAATCACTTCAGCAACATTTGGTTTAAATTTGCCCCATTATTGAGACTCCCATTTGGTTGCCACAGATCTCATTTTCTGAAGTGCTTTCATATAATTTTTGTATATGACCTTTACTACTGATACCCTTAAAATAGTATGCATTGCTGTCTGCAGCACTTAGTTGTCAAAAACAGATGAAAACTGGCATAAGAAAAAAAGATATTGCTTCCTTACCTTTCAAAGGCCTGCTTTGCTGAGATTTATTTTTTCTCTTGTGTCTCTTCTATCCAAAATGAATGTTTGCTGTAGCAAACCTGTGGTTTAGCTGTGTGTCAGTGATCAGCATGATCTGCTGGTTTTTAGTGCTTTGCTGTGGTTACCTGAAGAAGCAGCTGCCTCTGTTCTCCCACCACCTCAGAAATGTGCCTTAGATTGGCCTCCACTGTTTAGGTCCACTTGTTATTTTCTTTCTTGTTAACTTACAAGATACCTTTAATTGCAATGACAAAATGTGAAGGTGCTGAGCACTGGGAAAGCTCTGACACTGTGGTGCTCCCTCGTTACAGAGCTCTCATACCTGAGTAATTCCTATTCTGGGTCAATTAAAAGATCTGCCCAGTGGAACAAGTGAACATGTAATCATGAGGTTTTTCTCAAGAAATTGATGGCAGGTTGCATATGAGGAATTAATTCTTTTTCTGATTAAGTTTTATGTGTAACAAATAGATATGCTATTCAAGCTGATATGGCACTGTAGTGAAAGATAAACTTCATACTGAAGAGGAGGTGAGGCTGGGATTTCTAACCTCTTCTTTCTTCCCCTAAGCTTCCAGGTGTTTCATTTTCCTGCTGCTGTTTGCACCTGGGCTCAATGATGCTCTGAGAAACTATTCCACACTTCTCTGTTTGAATAAGTACAAAGAATACATTTCAATGTTTTACAAATACAGGCCCTTGAATTTAAATAACTTTCTATAGAATCTGCAAAATTATATATTAAAGGTGGTGGTAGTAGTAGTAGCAGTAGTAGTAGCTGTTTGCCTTGATGACTGAATAGAGTTTTATATGTATACAGATATATTTTTATATGTATACAGATATATTTTTATAGTTTTATATGTATACAGATATATATATGAATTTTTATTCTGTGCTGTAATGCTACTATGGGAGTTCAGCTCCTGTCTTGCAGTGCAGAGAGCTGTCAGTCAGATTCCCTGACTGCATGACTGCATTTCACTCTTAAGCCATGCAGATCAGCCATGCATGCTGTCCTGCAAGAGTGTGGGGCAAGAAGTGCTGAAATTGTACTTTGGATGTATGGAAAGATTTACTTTTGTAAATCAGTGGGGTCTATTCAACAAAGCTGAAATGTAAGGTTTTATGTTACTGGGATCCAGATAGAAGTCAGCCACATTTGTGCCCTTTGTAAACAAAACCAAGACTTGAAACCTTGGTCCCCTGAGGAAAACAAAGTAGTAAATAAGAATTTCTCTCAAGGCAGATCTGACTTCTGCTGCAGCCTGATAAACAACAACTTCATTGGTCTCTTGCAAGAGGATTATGGAAAGTGTTTCCCCATTCTGCTGAAAAAACACCCTCTCTTGTGAATGCTATCAAGCTGTTTGCCAACACCTGACAATGTGAAAATCTAGATTTAGGCTTCTGCCTCAGAATTCATCCTTTCCTTTCCCCACTTTGGAGTACAATATCCACATTACCTATACCAGCTCTCGCTCATCTACTCGCAAATGTTCATTCAATCTTCTCTCCTCTCCTTCATTCCTTGTGTAACAGCAGCCTTGCAAAGCTGTTCTGTAGAGAGGAGCGCAGCCCTCTGCAGGCTGTGGATGCTGCACACTCGCTGCACATGGCAAGAGTGTATCAAAAATGTGATTTTTGTATTTATACATGCCAAAGTCTCCGCTCCAGACTGATGGGCACAGGTCTAGCTAGCAGCACAGGATGGTGCTTTTTCATCTCTGTAGTCACTGCAGTGGAATGGCCCATTCTGGAGAACAGGACCCTCAAATTCTTGTAGGGAGCAGGTAATTAATCAGTGTCCTTGATTGGGTTTAGGTCAGAGCTGGAGCTGCTGCTGCTATGCTGCAGAGGAGACTGCTTCTGTTTTTGGCTAAAATACAGCAAATATTGCAGCTGGCAACTTCCTAGGCAGGGAAAGGTGTTCAGCAGCTGGCACCTGACTGATGATGGAAAGGAGTGGAAACAGCACCACCACTGTGTCTCAGGAGTGTAGGCACAGGGTGCTCAGAAAATGGGCTTCAGCAGCGCTATCCAATAACTTTCAGATTTTCTTCTAGAAAATTATTATCATTTTAATCAGTTTAAACTGAATATTCCCTGGCCTTAGGAGTTCATTGTTTTTATAACAGTTAACACATTTTATGTACAATGAAATATTTAAGAGGTCTGCAGGAAAAATAACAGCCATTTCTTTTTAACCTGCAATCTATTGTGGGTTTTGTGGTTTTTTTGTTTTTTTTTTTTTTTGTTTTTCTTTTGTTCATGAGGATCCTTTGCATTTCTTTTATAGAGGAATTCAAAATACAGAAAAGATATTATCTAAGAAAACAAGTATGATAAATTACAGCAATTGGTTGCTGTTTACTTACAATTTTTTTTTTTGAAATTTAGCATTTGCTAGACCTAGAAATGTGCTTTTAGAATGCCAGAGTTGTACACAAATACATTATTCAACTTACTGTGCATGAGTGGGTTAGCTGTAACAAGAAATACTATCCATATCCCTCTTCCCTCTTGGCATAAAATATGTGCATATGCAACAGTGTAATGGCTTTAAATGTTTTCCTCTTATAACTCAATGGGCTTTTGGTGGAATCATCCAGGATAAATTTTAGCTAATCTCTACAGACAGGGCTTCAGCAAAGAAAAAATTTTTTAAGTGTTCAGTGATAGAAAATAGAAATATAACAGCCCTATAGAGGTAGTTTTAACATGTATGTGCTGATGACTCCTGTTCTGTGAAACAACCCTTTTCACAGTAACTCCTCCTGAATTGCTCACAGGACCATGAAGTCAAGTCAAGCATTTCTGTGTGGTACCACACCTCCCAGTTTCACTTAATGACCTCTGCAGTGCATGAGTTCAAAATGCCCTGATGAACAACCAACAGTTTCAATTTTGCCTGGTTTTGTGGGTGGTTTGTTTTATCCTATGACAATAGATATCAGATACTCAAAGTGTTTTTAGCCTCTGCCATAGTGACAGGCAGGAAGACACAGGGAGGGACAGTGAAGTGTCATTTCTCCATGCCCCAGTGGACTGAAGAGCTGGGGGTGCTGCAGAATGATAATGTGCTGCCCTCCTACAAACTCCTGCCTGGCCATCCAGGGCTGCATGGCCATGTGTGAGCAGCATCCAGATCTGCCACCATCCTGAAATGTTCTTCTCTCTACACAAAAGGCAAAAAAAATGATGAGGAAATGTAGAAGCAGGGGTGCAGCTCTTATGAGAGTAGTGAGTTAATGTGTCACAAGGATCCTTTTTTGTTTTTTTCCCAATGAGATTCTGCTTTCATTTAGCTCCCACATATGGCTGAAAGTAAGTTCCTTAACTTTTTCTCATAGTACAGAGCTGGAATTTTTGCTGTTGATTTTGAGGCCCATAGCAGAAGTCTTCTGCATAGCTATTGAAGAGCTGCAAAATATGTGCTTCCCATGGTAGGAGGGAAAGAGGGATAAAAGTTTTTAATTGACATTTTGTCCTGAAATTCTCTTGTCCTTTTACAGAGAATATAATCTCCTCTTTCCATAGAGTAAGTGCAAATCTGTGAAATAGCAGCAGTGTTTCAGGTATGCTATACTCTGGCAAAATTTTATTCTTAGTCCTTTAAGCTAAAACCAGTGTTGAGCTGTGTGAAAGATCCCTGGGCAAGGAATTTAGACCAAGTCTCAAAAGAAGAGTATGCTAAGAAGGAAATCCTATAGCTCCAGAGCTGGCAGATAACTGATTCTCTCTTAGTGAAACAGGTGTTTCTCACATGCATAAAAATTAAGAATTGGAGACCGTTCAAAAGCAGTGTCACTGCTACTGGGGGGGCTGAACTGATAGATTTGCAAGCAGAGATTAAAGAAAGCTACATCCAGCTCAGCTGAGTAAAAAAAAGATCCATCAATAATTGAAAGATGTCAGCCTCAAAGTGTGAGTGAGTATTTAGAACTGCAGAGCAAAAATACCTAGGAATAACATAGGAAAGTTATATATTGAAAAAAAAAAGGTAGTAAGACCAAATACACTGAATAGCAATGAAAAATGTTAGATCAAGAAGTAGTTCTCTAAAGAGAGGGATTGCAAGCATGACAATTACAACTTAGGTTTGCTCCATGGTTTTGAAGTCCTGAGATTTGTAAGTGGATAGGGCAAAAATGCTAAAAAGAATGTGTTTTAATGCATGGAGCAATCACGTGTTGAAGGTAGGTGATGGGAATGATCCCTTCTGGCTCTTCAATCTCTTTTTGTGCCCCATGCACTTTAACTGAGGCTCATTGTGATGTTATCTATGAAAAGTAATAACTTCATGGGAACCTGAACTGTGATATTATGAGCTCTGTTCTGAGTATCTTACATATACCACTTCATCACAGATATTATTGACAGTAAGTGCTTTCACCACTTTTATATATTCTCTTTGTGAGTTGTTTTATAGCAAGGCAGCTAAATCAAGGGAATTTTTCCTGACCAGCTGAGCTGCTGATAGGTCTCCTTACAAGCACTTAGGTGAATTCAATGCACTAGGATGATAAAAAGGTGGGTTAGGACAAAAGCGGATGTCAAAACATAACCCTCTGCTCCTTCCATCACCTCAAAGGTTATGTCCCACATGTAAAATTACTTGGGTTTTGAACCCCACTTTCCCTTAATTCTTTTGTTCAGAAAGTCCATTTGATCCTTTTCAGGATTAATTTGCCCACTTCTGATCCTCTTCTTTTGTCTCCTATTTCCCTCCCTTGTTCTCTGCACATCATGATCCTTTTTCAGGCTGAGTCATTATCCTGTTAAATTCTCCTAGGAAGGGCTTTTTTCTCAGTCATGCTATTTCTTACTCAAGTGGTGCCTGCAGGAATATCAGAAAAACCCATGCTAGGAAGAGCTCTGTGAGTGGCACTACCTATAGGACAAGCATACAGGTTGTATTGTTTGTTAACTGCAAATTCACTTCTATCCCTTCTTCCCTGCCTGTTTAGATAAACCGAAACCTCCACTGGGAGGAGAGGAAAAACATTCTTGACAATTTCCAGAGCCTGAAGATTAAAACTGGCCCAGCCCTGCATTTATTTGTGTGTGTGTTTGTGCACTTTGAAAAGAATTTTCTTTATCCTGCAAGTCCTGTGGAGTACACAGATAATATGGCTCCCTTTCTGCTCCAAAATCTGCACAAATCCTCCCCCTGCCATGCCTACAGATGGAAATAGGAAATATTCCCTTGCCAGGCCTGCAGTAAAAAGGAATGTGTCCCAAATGCAATCATTCCTTGTGCACTACATCTTGTGAGCAAGCAGACGGTGTGGCTTGCTTCAGTAACTTTTATATGTAAACAGTCTTTAAAAACATAATCTACATTGTCAAAGCCTAATCTAAATGATGTACTGACGTTGCTTACTTTGATATGCTGACTTGGTTTTGAATTCTCTCTGGATTGCCTGGCCCCACATGGCCTTTTTGTGTTTTGTTTACTTTTCACTTAGCTGTCACGTATTTATTCCCATTAGAGGTACAAAGTCAATGGATTCAGCCTAGCTTTACAGCTTAGTTGCCTAATACAGCACAGGGAGAAAGGTAAATGAAGCCAAGCAGAGGGGCAGGAAAAAAAGCAGAGGGATTCTTCAGGTCTGACATAGAGACCACAGAAAAGAGAAAACCAGCAAAAGATCTGGGTCTGGTAGAGCACCTGTAGATTACTGTTTTTCAGAAAAAAACATTATATGTCTGGAAAACAGATATTATTTTATTTGTATAGACTGAGTTTCTGGTTTAAAGGCTTGCTTCTGAATAAATGCCTAAATTTTGTATACATCACATAAATTTATTTTTTTTTAAATCTGGATTTGTTTCAAATGTGAATGGATGGGGAAACGTTACTTTAAAAACTTTTCCAGTGTAATGAGCTGGTTGGATTTATCTTAGTCAAACAGTTAAAATGGCTTACATGAGCTTGTTCTGTGAAAATCTTTGAAGATATGTGAAAATGCCTCATGCTGAGAAAAGTAATCCCAAAAAACCTACTTGGTGTGATCTTACCCACAGACCCCATAAGGCAAATGGGTGTTTGTGAAGTCTGTCACAATTTGGAGCATGACTTAAACGTGGACCATCCTGAACGGTGGTCTTCCTTCTGGAAAACCATGCTTCTCCCAGTGGGAATGCCTACCCTCCCTCCAAATGGTCGTTTTTATGGCATTGACAGGGATTTCATGGGACATTTACTGGGGGAGGGACTGTGGTGTCTCCTTTGCTCTTGGAAAAGGGACAGTCCATATCTCCTCCATGGCACTGCGTCACTGATGGCACGTTGTTCTTAGGTCACATTCTTCAGTTTCAGCCGAGGCACTCCAGCCCAAGCCCTTTGTGGCAGCAGTTGGGCACCCAAACTTCCCTTCCCTTGGAGAGCAGACTGTGCTGAAACTGCCCCGTTTCCAGGTGCACCGAGCTCCTTCTGGCCACCCGCAGCCTGAGCTTTCCCTGTGTTTGCCGCAGGTGAAGCACGGGAACTACGCCTTTGTGTGGGACGCGGCGGTGCTGGAGTACGTGGCCATCAACGACGCCGAGTGCTCCTTCTACACGGTCGGCAACACCGTGGCGGACAGGGGGTACGGCATCGCCCTGCAGCACGGCAGCCCCTACCGAGACGTCTTCTCACAAAGGTAAGCCTTTGGAGCTACCAAGGGAAGCTTTCTCTCAGCTCTGGAGCCTTCTCCTAATTTGATTTTCGGCAAAGGAAAAACGTGTTGTTCTTGTGATCCATTTCATTTCTTGCCTACACATTCATTTTATCCGAGACATTGAATTATTCACTTTTCGAGAAACTGCTTTAAAAACACTTTGTGTTGCTCTTATTTGAATTGTTTCTTGTTTCTTTTGAAAAACATTAATGAGATAAACTCAACCTCATTAGCAGGAAAATGAGGAAAGAGTTGCTTCATTTGTTATAGAGAGTCAGCATAACTCAACCCTTCCTAGTACAGAAGCTGCTTCTTAAAAAAAGTTAATTTGGATACTGATGGGAAAACTAAAGGGGATGAACAAGAACATTTGATGTTTTGGTGGAAGGACCCCTATTAGTGCCCAAAAGCATAGGTGCTTATCCCCATACTAATTGATCTCCTGGACCACAAAAGTGCCCTCTCTAGAGATGCTACTGGTACTGTGTTTCTACTGGGATCGGAAATACTAAGTTAATTGTATGTATTGTGCCTTTGCATATGTATTTCTGCTTCACTCCAGCATTGATTCCTAAACCAGGATCCGTGTGAAATGTAAAAAACTACTAAACTTCTATCTGCAGTTTTACGCTTAGGAGAAGACATGAGCTAGTCTCCTGACCCTTTTTTTTCATTCTGTATCTGGTCTCTCAGCCTGGTTTCTATAGGTTTGTGTTATGTGTATGAAGCAAAATTTTACAGTTGCTGCAATAGGATTTCTGTTATGTGGCTGCCAGGTAAACATACAAAACATGTTTAATTTGGACTGTTGCCTTTGCCTTTGTTCAAAGACTGTGGTGGGGGAGAAAGTAGCCAGTAAGGAACACTGTGCAGATCCAGAGGAATCACTCTCTGCTCACACAAACTTTAAGAACAGGGAAGACTTGGATTATTTCAATCTGTTCCACTTTGGGGGTGACATTGCTGAATTTTGTGCTAACATAGCAGCAACATAAAGAATTTCACAGGATCAACAAAAAAATTAATTTTAATGAAACATGTATATGCTTTGTATATTACAAAGAGTATTAAAGGCAAATATTTACCAAATACTCTCGTATTCTGGCTCTCGAGGCTGGCTCTGCTTGAAATCTCTGGCACTCTACTGTTAGGGATCTCTATGCAAAAAAGGGAGTAGGATTCCCTCCTCTAATCCTCCAAAGAAATTCTTCCACTTATTAGAGTTCTCAGGTGCTTGTCAAGGTGTTATGTCATCCTCTCCACAGCCTTATCCCAGTAAGTTTGAGTACAAAAATTGGAAGACATCAGGGAATTTCAGTGTCTGTCTCTGTTGCCAAACACAGTGAAACCGCCAAGCAACGTGGCACGGCTCACACCCACATTTTTCCTGCCCACCACTGCTGCTCTGCAAGCCAAGGTGGATGCATCCCACGTGCCCTCAGAGACTGCTTGTGACAGGGTTTGTGTACTGGGTGTAGCTCTTGGCACAGGGGGAAGTGGCTATGGCTGATTCTGGTCAGGGAGTTTCTCCTTGGTCGCGGTACTGGGCACACGGAGAGGCTGGGTTACAGCTTCTTCTGATACACTGCCTTCAGCCACTCCTGGCTCATTGCTCTGTGCAGGCCTGACATTTCCAAGTACAATTTTATTTCATAAGACAATTTTGGCTTTTCAGTGTGTTATTATATCTTGGAGCTATAGGGAAGCAGAAGGAAGCATAAAAATTTGCACATATATAGGTATTTTTATCTGAGGATCTTTGAAGCAATACTTAAATATTAGCATCTCTCAGGAAAGCAAATGCTATTTCCACTTAATGCTTAGGGAATCCATAGCATCAGGAGGCTTAAATGAAATCCCAAGGTCATATGTTGTCCCCTGGTGGAATCAGGGATCATAGGCACTCATTTTTGATTTCCTGCTTGAGTTGTCAGAGTTCAGGGAGATGAAGAAAAGGATTATTTGTCAGATATTGGGCCACAGGAGGATCTGGATGGATATGCAGAACTTAGCACTGGTGAGAAAATAACTCATTGCATTAGGAGGAATAATGGCTGAACAGAGAAATTGGAATTTGCTTGGAGTGGTACTACCTCCTGCAGAATTTAGAGAGCCTGAGATATATATTCTGAAAATGTGTGTGCTGCTGTGCTTATATTCTTCTTTCTGTATTATGAGAGCATATTATATAGCATTTCTAATTATGTCCATAAATATAAATTTACATTTTAAAGCAGTGAAAGACCATATAAGAACAAACATGAGAAAGAGAAATCATGCTTACAAGGTAGCTTACAAGGTTTTGTTCTTAATACCCTTCTGTACTGTTCCTTGAGTTTACATCCATGTGGTTTTCATACATCATCCTTACATTTCTTCCTAATGAAAAGGCTCAACAACCTTCAGCAGCTGCAGCCTGCATGCTAAATAGAGAGAGAGGAATAGATTCATTGTATAGGATTAGCAAATGTTCACATGAATATTTCACAGTTTTAATGCTGCAGGGAACTGGTTTAAAATATATTGGCACTTCTTGATCTTTCCCAAAATAAATATATTCATGTGAAAATACAGGCCTTCTCTTTTAAGAAATTTCATATAAAGCCATAAGCTGCGCAGTGTTAAATCCCTAGGGTGCAGCTGTGAAAGATCTGGCAAGCTTACAGGAGAATTTGTTCTCTGTGCAGGAAGCACAGGCATGCATTTAGAACTTTTCAGTACCTTTTCCAAGCATACAGGTGATTCCCAGAGAAACAGGAAAAGAGACAGAGGTGGAAACACTCACCCCTTCTCTCTAAAGCTACACAGTGTGATCTGCAGTCAAGGTAATGCTGTGGTTAAGTTTACCAACAGGAAGCAGTGTCATAAAAGGGTCTTTGAGGGTCAGAGAGGCAAAAAAAATCCGTTCTATGCCAAAACAAAGGTGTGAGCAGCAGTGAGTGGCCTGACTGCAGTATGAGATTGGCTTTTTGCTGCACAGGGGTGGCAAAGCAGCCACACAGCATCTGGGACCAGGCCCTGCCTCATGCTTTCTCTGAGAGCAGATGCTTTGGGTCCATCCTAACAGTAGATGTGTGGCTGTAACACAAAGAATATACAAAATGAGCTGGGTAATATTGGAAAGATGGAGCTGTCATAGCCATCCCGATGACTTCATTCATGTTGCAGATGTTCACAAGCACATCTGGCCATGGCACCAGGCAGCCAGGTGATGTGCTCAGGTAGATGGCTGTCCTCTTTCCTTTGCCACTAAGATTTAACCTTCTGAGCACCAGCAGCCTCCAGGCAGCATGTCAGTTTTCCCTCTCTATATATTTTTCTTTCAAGATAATGACAGGGGCTGTAATAATAGGAGCTGCCAAATTTCCTGGGAGAGCTTGAAAAGGATGTGTCTTTTGGTTCATGAGGAGCTGTGTGGTGACACTAAATTTGACACCTGTTAAGAATTCTTTTCAGCCTTAAACTTTAAAACTTCCATTGCACCCCTAGGAGGTATAAATATAATTGCAGGCACTTTTCAGAGTATTCCACAGGATGTCTGTGCTTCCTGCAGTGCTGCAGCAATGGCTCAGGTGCTGTGCTGGTGGCTGGCTTTTGGTGGGGGTCAAGGAGGGCTGGCAGCAAAGTGCTGGAATCCTGTTCATGTTCCCATTTTCTCTGTTGTTTCACTCTCTTCTCCTACACTGCAGTCCCAGCTGTGCAGCACACTACAGGCAAAGGGACAGGGAGCACTGATTCTGTGCCCAGCAGAGGCCAGCAGCCAGCTTGTCACTTAAATGCAACCTGTCAGCACCCAAAACCACTGAAAAATAGTTGCTCTGCACTCCTCTTATCCCAAAAAGCACCCATGTGTTCTGCCCCTCTAGGTCAAAGGAAACAGTGACAATAGGAGGAATAAACAGGAAAAGCCAAGCTTGATTTTAGAGCCCACAGTGTGGGGCTCTGTCTTGTTCATCAGCTGTGTTCCCACAACTGCCCCAGCCAAGCACAAGCTCGGGGACACCTGAAGTTTTCTGTGTGCCAAGAGGAGCAGCAGCACTTCCATAATTCCTGGTGGTTCTCTGTGGGAAGGGGGCATGTGAGGGCAAAATGTATGGAAGGTACAGCTACCATATAGCAGAAACCCCAGTCTGAATTTGACATTATTCACAAAAAGTCACAGGGAAT
The DNA here is from genome assembly GCF_028018845.1 of Melospiza georgiana. Taxonomy (NCBI): domain Eukaryota; kingdom Metazoa; phylum Chordata; class Aves; order Passeriformes; family Passerellidae; genus Melospiza; species Melospiza georgiana. Next base: position 23,365,241 of record NC_080434.1, on the reverse strand, counting down.
TTGTGGTGTTGCTAGAGAAGTCAGTCACATCCTTTTGTGCTGAGGGGGGAAAAGAAATGGATACTTATAATGATTTCCTCATGGCAAGCCCAAAGACACCTCCCTAGCAGCAAGTGGTGTGCTTTTGATATCCAAACTTTGGAGGGAAAGAAGAGAGCCATCAGATGGCATTTCAGACTGCCCCCTAGCAAACCATTAGCCAGCTGCTTTAAATAAATGGTATGGATATTCTCCTGTCCTTTTTACATCTCATCAGCAAAATCCTGAGTCTTAGAAAGTTCCTGCCCTGAGCCATAAATATGTGTTCTTCCTGTCTCCTCATCATTAATTCCTTCTCCCTAAATTTTCATTCTGTGTCTTGGAGGTCACTTATGTCCAAAGACTCCAGTGCAAGAAAAATTACTTTATTCCTAACTACCTTGATTTTTCTCTGCCCTTGGGACTATGTACCCCTTTCTTTGAGAAGACACCCCTATTTATTTTTTTTTAATATTCTTTTAATGAAAGCCCAGGCAAGTGTTATTATTCTTATTCTCTGACTTGACTTTTACCAGTATGTGGGAAGGAAGAGTTTTGGATTATACCCTAACCCTGCAGAGGACTAACAATAATGACTTAATTGATTATTTCATTATTAAGTACAGGGATCATCTGCAGAATAGTGGATGCCTTAGTAAGAGATCAACTTTGCTTTGTCTCAGTAGTGTGCTAAGTGAAATTTTAGTCTGAGCTGTATGTACAACATTCTGAAACATATACTGCCAAACTAGTAAAATCTACTTAAATCCACCCAAAGCACATTTCTTCTCATAACTTCAGAAAATTAAGCAACTCTGCAAGTTGGGAGAATTACTTGACTTCAGGCAAACTCCTGAATTTAAATAGAAGAGTTTAATTTTGAGAGTCTGCTCTTACATCATGTCACAAGTTCATATGACTGAAATTACATTAGTGAGAGGAAAAAAAATCAAAATTGATTCCAGGTTTCTGAGCAATCTGACATAAGACCCACTCTTCATTTATCCAGATATAGTCATTGCTAATGAAAGCCTTAACTTCAGAGTAGCACGTACTAACAAGGTAATTTCTCAGATAACCAGGATACTAAATAAAAATTAAACCACACCCAAGGTAATATTTTTTGACTATTCAAAATAACCAGTCTATCTTATTTTTTCTGACTTGTAGGGGTAAAACTGAGAATTGCTCCACGCCCTAGGTCTCAAAACACGTCCATCTTCCTTTCTGCTGACCCAGGTCCTCCAGGACACACTGCATTTGCCCTTCATGCCAGGGAGCGCACGTTGAGGAAGGGCTGCTCAGGCAGCTCCTGCCCCCTGGGGCTGCAGAGTGCTCACACTCTGCTCACCTCACTCCGGGCCACTGCGTCCGGCCTGAAACCTGCCACCTCAAATGGATTGTGAGAAAAGATGTAGCTTCGTTCTGATTTTTCAAAATGGCATCCAGTACTTCATGAGAAAGCCCTAACAGAAAGCTTTTGTTCCTCTGCTATTCTCTCTTCTTATTCCTACCAAGCCCACAAGCGGCTGACCAGGTTTACAGTGCTCTGCAATCCTGTCCGAGCTCATTGCTCTTAGCTCTGCCCAAGGGCCAGGTGAGCTGACACTGTCCCTTTGCATCCTCTTCCACCAACAGCCTAATCTCCAGCCTCTGAAGATTCCTGCACTGTCACCAGAAGGATTTCCTGGCTTTATTACCCCTCCCCTCTGGCTTGCTCAGCTTGGCTGTAGGACTGCAGAGAGGCTGTGGCTCCCACACATCACGTTGTGAGAAATGGCTTTATTGACTCCTGATGGTACTTGCAGGTCTCACTGTGAATTCACGGCTAGGAGCTGAACAGGATGGAGACGCCTACAGAAACACAGGCTTTAGGAACTTCATCTCCCATGATATTAACTGATGATATAGGTTAAAGGATTCTGCAGCAGATCTGGAGTTTATTACATACACATAGTGAAAAATTACTCCAAACTTATACAGGCAGTGAGCAGATTAGGGCTTTTTAAAGATACCATAACATTATTCAATGGGCTAAGTTAAAGAATCATGAGGTAGGAGCGCTGAGAAGAAGCATGAGAAAGAAAATCATAGGGAAAGGCATTAGATCTTCTTGTATTTTCACACAATACAGAGCTATGAGGAACGGAGAGCTGCCTTCCTCCTTCACCATGGAAAGGCACCTTGCATCCAAGCAGTGCTGTGGTGAAGGAAAACTTTCCAATTTGCTACATGATGGGGAACAAAGGTACCATGAAAAAGGCAGCTTTATTCTTTCTCTTTTTCCTAATCAATGCTCATTTTCAGAAAGGGCCCTACATTTTAAGTTTCCCAAAGGCAAGCCAGGTAAAGGCATGCTTTTGGGTGTTAATTCCCCATCATTACCACCCCAAAGAAAACAGTCTAATTGTGATGTGTTAAATTACCAGTAGAGAGCACTTTGCAAGCTCTTTCTCACTACTTGCTATCCAATTCTCTACCCTGAGGCACCTCAGACTTGGCATGTAAAATGGCCAGGTATTACCCAGTGAGCTGTGCAGTACAGTCAGTGGAGACAGTGTTGCTCATCCAGCTGTATGGAAGCGACATTTATTGTAAGCTGAGTTGTTCATGTGTTTTAAAGTTTTATGGAGTGAGTAAGTGCATGGCTGCAGAATTTGAAACTGCTTGGTTATAAATCTGATGACAGTAAAGCTAAAAGAAGTCTCAGTGAGTGGCTTCCCGCCAAGAACTTGCCTTTTATGAATTCCTGAAGCAAAGATTAGGTTTACCATCAGTGCACACTGTCCTGTAGTACAGGTTTTTTTCTTTTCTGACTGCCTTCTCTAATGTGTGCATCAGTCTGGAGAGGAATGGGTGTAAGTACTCACTCTGGCTCAGCTGAGCAGCACCATTGCCTTTAAAGTGGGGTGAAAAACAAGTGCAAAGCTTTCCCTGGAAATAGGAAGGGACCAGTCATGCAGCTGCCCTGATGATAGAACCATAATAACCCAAGCAAGGGTTTAGCCCACATACCCCATACCTGCTCTTGGCCTCAGTTCTCAAAACTGGTCAACCTATTTCACTTAAAATAATCAAGACTAGCAAAAGAGCAAAAAGTAATAGATCTTTTGCTAACCCATTTTGTTGCCTTAAAAGGAAATTAACCTTTAGCTGGACCATAAAGCTCATTTTCAGCTAGTCCTGTTTTCCAGATAGAAGGCCTGAAAATAAAGGTTGCTTTCAAAGCTGAAATGAGCTTGATGGAATGACAGCTGGAAGGATTTATCTATATCCATAATCCATTTGCTTCCACCATTGGAATTGCTGCAACAGAGGCTATCTCAGCCTGCAGAGATTTGCCCTGCTGTAAAACACCAATCTCCTATTTGTCACCCATCCTTGAATCATCAGTAAGCCAAGGTGCTAGCCTTGGTTGATGACTTCAGCCAAGTTCAGGGGTTGGCAAAGGGAAAAGGAGCATGGGGAAAGTCTCCAGAATGTAGAGCCAAGGAAGAGTGGTAGCAGGTTTCCTAGCAGAGCTGTCTTCCCTTGCTGAAGTAGGAAGAAGAAAGCTCATTGCAGGAACAGAGGGAGTGACAGGAAAAACAGTGAGGAGCTGAGCCCTCCTCAGTGATTCTTAGAGGGACAAAAAAATGAAGTCTTCCTTATTGCTCAGTTCCTTATAGGAGGAGGTTAGCAAAGTGAGGTATCTATAAAAACTATCCAGAGAAGGCTTCTGCTGTGTCTCAGAGCAATCCTATGGGGTAGGTTGGTCTAGGCTGCTCCCCAAGGAAATAATGAAGGAACTGGGAGAGGAAGCCAGTTTGCCCAGCAGGGTGACCAGTGTGTCAGAGTGAGAGTGGATAGGGATGTTTGGATTAGTTTGAAGATGAAGATGGGGTGGGGAAGCCTTTGCTCTCTGACTCCTGTGTAGTCTTGAGGAAAAAATGTTCTGATGATGAGCTATCACAAAATTGGAAGACCTCTGCCCAAACCCCAAGGAAGACTTGGTGGTGGCAGAGAGGCTTTGCAGTGTTAAAACAGACGAAAGCATTTGCTGATATGAACCAGCTGGATAATGCTGGAGGCTCTTGTTTGCACAGTGTGCAACAGTGTGGTTTACGTTGTGCTTTAGTGCCAGTGGTGTTAGGTTAGCCCACAGTACAGCAGAGCTCTGATCCCAGCCATCATAGTTTTGATGACTGTCCTAAAAACCAAATGCCTTTCCAGACCCAAGTTTTCCACTAAAACATGGTGTGCAAGTGGACAGAAATGACGATATGGCCGAGGAAAAACTGTGTTTGCCATTTTATTCATAAAACACTTTTGCAAAGTGCATTTAGTAATTTGCCATTGTAACCACCTGCACAGAGAGCTTTCGGGGCAGAGCTCTGACACTGTATTTTGTTCATACTTTGACTGCTCAGCTAAAACTTCCATTTCTATGCATTTATTCTGCTTCACACATTATGTTATCAGTCACTTTCAATATTTCAAAGTCACAGCAGTCCTTTTCTGACATGCATTTGCCAGAATGAACTGCCTTGACTGCTGTTATTACAGACTGCAGTTCCTGACTAAGGGAAATGACTTACATAGAACCAGAATATTGGAATTTCTGAGGAAAAAAAACAATAGATAAAACAGCATAAAATTAGAATCAATGAGCAGAAATAGATGCTTTAAATGACCAACTGTATTAAATGAAAAAAAAGGAGGAGAGAATGGGGAGGCAGGATTTATAACCCAATATAAAAGAATTAATCAAGAAAAGTTTGCTCTTTCAAGTTACTGTGCAAGGTACTGATAATGGCACTCTTCAGCCAGCTGCTAGTAAATCAGAAAAGTATCTCATGCTTGGACTTCCTCTCAATCAAATACTTTATCATATTCCTCTGGTGCTCACCTTAAAGAGAGGGATTTGAATAAAAGCCAGTTATAGTCCCAGAAAACCATCACAAGGGGGCTTGGCCTATCTGGAACACGTGCTTACACTCCTGATTAAGTGCCAGTAATTTGTCATGGCACCGTGAGCACATCTCCCTCTTGCCTGTGCTCAACAGCATGCACAGGCTTTGCCAGGTCACTCTGAAAGCCCTCACAGTCAAGGGCTCAGCCAGGGGAAGTATACTCTTGTTTGGAAAGGTCATGATCCTTTCATTCTTACTGCAATTGAATTTTATTTTTTTTCCCTTCTATTTGCTACTTTTGTCTTCAGCTGAAAGAATAGCCTAACAGCTGAATTTCCAAAGCAGGGAAGAAAAGCTGCCACCTAATTACCTGGCTTTGTAGATAAGTGCATGCTCCAGCTGCTCCCTCCAAAGCAGAAAGGTTTCAGCTGGTGACAAGCATTAAAAGGAAAAATAACTGTATTGGCTGCAGTTTCATAGGTGGGATGCCTCTACAGAACCAAAGAGATCATGAGTATCTCAAAGACATCAGATTCCTACAGAAGGCTGATAAGACAGATAAGCCATGTTTGGATTTATTTATTTAATTTAAATTCAATTACTTTTTAATTAAAAAAGAACAAACAAACTCCATTACCGTAATATTTGGAGACAAAAGCAGCAAAATCATTAGCACTGTTTTGCAGCCTTGAGAGCAGGGATTAGACCCAGGACTGATTTTTTTTTTGCTTTGTCTAGGATATTCCTACAGCAACACATGAGATTAACCATGAAGAAGTGAGCCTTGACATAACTGAGAAATAGATACTTTATTTTTAGTATTGTTTGTTTTTGTTAATTTCCTTGGGTTTTGGGGGGATTTAGTTAATTAGCAGTGGAGCTTTAGATCATGGAATTACTCCAGATTTATACTGGTTTAGCTGACAGGAGAATTTAATCCTATAATATGCCTTTGGCATAATTTAGATGTAAGGCTCAAGATTAAGGTCCCCACGAAACAGGGAATTTATGTTCATTTCTTTTTCTTACACTGTGAAGTGCTATGCAAAGCTACAGAAATGTGTCAGCTCTGACAGTCACACTTGGGCAGCAATCAGGGATTTCAGAAAGCCATTGGGCTTCACCTGCAGCACCAAATTCCCCTGTGTTCTTCCATTGTATATCAGTCTGGAGGAAATTGTAAAATCCATAGAAGAAAAGTAATTGAAAAGGAAGCATGGTTAAAGCCCTGAGGAAGTGAAAGTTTCTTGATCTTCTTTGTGTCCCTCTTCAGTTAAAAACACCTACAAAACTCATTTTTTATTTTTTTAAGAGTAGCAATCTCGCACCAGATTAAACATACAAGGCCTCTTGAAAACGCAATGTTTCAGAAAGAACCCCTGACAGGTGTTTAATACAAGAAGAAATTTATCCATGGTTGTATATGTAAGTAAGCATATATAAGCTATGCTGGCAGCAGTGGCTGTGTTTTGTTCTCAGCCCCAAAATGAAATATTTGTGTGGTAGCAGAGAGCAGAGCCGTGATATCCTCTCCTTCTGCTTGGCTTTGCCAGTGAAGGGTCTGTCACTCCAGCTTGCTGCAGGACACTCAGCTCAGGGGGATGAACAACACATCCAAGCTGACCCCACCAATCACTTGGATGCCGATCAAAGCCCCTGCTTCTCCCACTGGCTGTTTTCTTCCCACTTTCTCAGCTTTTACCAGTGGTTTACTGCTTGCTTGCTCTGAGGCCTTCTTTGGTAGAAGAGATCCAGGCTGGCTTTGGTGCTGGAGTGTTTTTTAGGGCTGAGTTTAGGAGCAGTAGAGTCTCTGCTTTCATGGAGAAGAGCAGTAGGCGAGATGAAGGGAGGCAGCAGGGCTGCAGAGCTGGCCCAGCTGTGAGCTGAGCACGGACACAGCTCCCCTCCTCTCGCTCCTGCCAGCTTTATTCCAAATCACCTGGTGTCTTGGCTTCCTTTTTTCTGCCCAAAGTGTTTTCCTACCGCTGCTTCACTTAACACAGACTGTTTTGGCTGTTTCAGTGTTGTGTAGCAGCCTGTTGTTCCTTGCCCTGCCCAGCAGGAGTCATGGGCTGTGGGATGAAGCCCTGGGTGGGTGCAGGGGAGTGACCCTCAGGGTGGGCTGGGCACACTCTGGGGCCAGGAGGTGCCCCAAGGGCTCTAAGTGCCTGTCCTCCTGGGTAGTGGTCTCCAAACCCCCTCATAAACAAAAACTGTTATTTGGGGTCAGTAGTGTTGCTCATTATGAAAAAGTGAGGATTTTTTTAGTTCCTTTTTCCCCCCATTTCTCAGAGGTGTAAGTGGTTTGTCCGTTCATGGGGCTGAACATGTCTTTTTGCTCATGATGAAAATAAAGCCTGGGTAAAGATTCTCACCAGGAGATTTCTGTCCTAGGCTGGCAGGACTGGGAGCAGACCATGCTGTGCACCTTTCATCCCAGTGCAATTTAAGATGATTCCCACAGTGCTGCATTTCAGGCTCAGCTCTGAATATTTGCTCGCTCACCGAGAAGCTTTCTCATCCCCCACAGGCATTGCATACCCACTAATATCTTTTTCTGAACTGAGGAAAAAGTGGAGATGCCAGTCCTTCCTCTTGCCTAGGCAATGATAAGCTCCTTGCTGAAATTTCCAAATGTTACATCCCTTTAGATCACTAATGCAGCCTATCCCATACAGCTGGAATTATCACAGGGCTCAATCTTAATAGTGATGGTGCAGGTTATCGCTGTGTAAATAGTGCCAGATCTTTATTCAGCAGGAGAAATGCTGCAGGCCTGCACTGATATATTGATCTGGATAAACAAGATAGTTTGTTCCTATCTGGAGGTGCCTTCTTAAAGTTCAGTTTGTGATGCTTGCAGGTAAAACTGATGATTTTATATTCCTGGATATGGTGAAATACCTGGTGTGCTGCCTAGAAACCAAAGGATTTTTCTCTGTAGGCTTGATGCTGGACTTCCTAAGTCTCTTGCTGTACTGCCAGCATAAACACAAACATTGCATCTGGGCAAAAAGAGTCCTTATTTCTGCTTGCTGTTCTCTCTGGCAGTGTGCATCACTTCCCTTTGGGCTTAGTTAGTGGTGCTTGCCTTGAGTCACTGTGCGCTCGCAGCAGGGCTGCAGGAAGCTTTCTTGGCAACATTTGTTGTTCTAGAGAATTGTTTCCTAGCTGGGGGTTTATTGCCTGCTCTGAACTTGGGTTTTCTCAAACAAATTTCAGCTCTGTTTCCAGGCTTGGTTTTAACCAAATGGAGTCATTTGTGGTTGAAGGGGGGAATTGTATGATATTCAGGGATTATTTTTTGACTCAAAATAGAGAACAGATTAAAAAATATAGGAAGAGGAGATAGCTTAAAGGCCATGTCAATCAGAACTGCTCCTCTTAGCATGCCACTTCTCCTGAGCTAGCCTGTCTGCTCCATGCTAACAGTGCTTAGCTAAATTAGCTGGAGTCAGCTGGATACTTGAATGTCATTAGAAACTGAAATCTTTGTTAGAGTTGAAAGTGAAAACGTATTATTTGATAGAAAGAAGTAAGAAAGAATGTAATAACTCCAGAATCAGTCATCATAAAATGATGAAAGTCTGAATTAAAGTTCCACATCAAGGAAACCTGAAGGTAAAGGATGCAGTTAGTTCAGTCATGCAACTCCAAATCAGCCTTATAATGATGCCATGCAGTTAACCTGTGCTTATAATTAAGGCATTTCCTTAGTTATTAGAACCTGAGTAGATAAAAACAAGTGTGTTTTTTTCTTTTTAAATTTTGTTAGAACTCGTTAGATTTTTGTCTTCAGATGATGGGGAGGCCAGTAAGCTGAAAACTTAGGAAGTTGCATAGGAGGAAGGTGCCTAATCCTGATTTGTGTTCTGAAAATTTTCCTCTGTGTTTTCCTGTGTCAGTGTGACACCCCTGGTAGGCCAGGCTAAGTGTTGTGATGGCCCTTCCAGCCCCACTGCCAGCAAATCTCCTCACTTCCGTCTAAACCACCCTTCTCTGACATCACCCTGCTGCCTTTCTCCTCCAAGCTTATAATTTGGTCCTTTGCAGCATCTCTCCATCCCATCCAGGGCACTGAGATCACTCTGAGCAGCATATGTGAGAACTCCAGGCTGGGAAATGGATAGCCCTGGGACTCTTGAGGTGCTCCACTCTCCATACCATGAAACCACAACCAACTTCCCATGATGTGTTTGACTTCATTACCTTGCTTATTGAATTTTGCTGGCAGTATTGTCCCTTGTCCTCCTGGGACCAGCATCACTTGTCATGGCAATTACTGTCAGTTGGTCAGAGCTTGTGTGCTTGGAGGAGAATAGGAAAGCTGATGGCCAAAAGAAGTCACAGTTCAAACAAAGAAGCATAAATGTCAATTTCTGATACTGCTTATTGACCAAAATTTGGGGGGCTGCAGCAGTTGGTAGATACTTGGGTTTCAATCAATGTCCTGTGTGTCTTTCAGTTTAGCTCCCAGGTGAATGTTATTGGTTTGGTTTTTAATTAATTATGATGGCATTTGAAATGACTGATGATAGAAATGGGTCATTCTCTATGAAGTCATTATTCAGGTTGCTGTAGCATCCATGCATCTGCCCATCTTGCATGGAGTTTGGCCATTTTATATAAGGAAATGGTTTACAAAGGAGCCCCAAGAAATGTTTGGAAAAACAGGGAGTCCTCTTAATGTCCCTTAGCCTGTGTTCCTAAGTGTGTGCTTAGCCCCAACATCTCTGGTGCTCGGGGAAAGAAAGGTGGCAGAAGTGGAGGCCAGCTGGATATCTCCTGTCATCTGTGTTAACTGTGGGCAGTGCCCACAGGCAGGAATTTCTGTCTCAGGGCTTTTGGACTTTGGGCCTGCGTATTGACTCTTCTAATGTCGATTGGTTGAGTTGGTTAATAAGTTAGTCTGAAAACTTCTTTGCATAAGCTTGAAGAAGATCCATGTGTGATAAGCATGGAAATTCTGTCTGTATTGACTGAGGAAGTTGGAGTCCTTGTAAACAGACATAAATTGATAGATGAAATGCAAAATAAGGGAAATTATGTAAACACGGCAGGTGCTCATAAGAGTAATCTATCAATGCTCTTTTCTGTAAAACAATAACAGAGAAAATTAGTAGAGTGGGGCCTTGCAGCAGTATTACATTATATACCAATCCAAATATGCTCTCCTGGGACCTTTTCTTAAAATTACTAAAATCCCCTTCCATGCAAAACAAGTCTGGAAAGAAGAAGTGTGTATTAAATTTGCTCAGTTTATAACTTCATGGATGGGATCAAATTAATTTCTTGCAAAATTTGGAGAAAATGCTTGGCAACCCTTTCAAGATAGATATTTACTAATGGGAAAAACTGTCTCTGGCATATCATGCTATTAATTTGTCATCTTGCTGAGCAACTGGACGCAAGTAGAGATGTTTTGAAATATCCCAGACTGCTTGATGGTCAGTTTGTTTAGATGAGGAGTAGAAGGATCTTTAGGTGGTTGATTGGCAAAAGTCTGGACAAACATCATCTACTTCTGTGCTGGGGGGGAAAAGCAGAGACTTTGCACACACAGTTATCACATTTGGATCAGTTTTGCAGCAAGGAGGCTCTGTCCCATCCTGCTGAAGTCACTCAGCCACTTTTCCATCCCCTTGCTCAACCACAGACTTTGGAAAGCCACAAAGGTTTTTGCCATATGTTGGGCAGCGTTTTAAAGCCTCTCAAGAGGGGATGTATCAATATTGATCTTGTGCTAGAGACTGCATTTCTTGATGATTCACTCTTTTGTCCCAGACCCCTTTAGAGGAGAAAATGGGCTAATAATACTCATTTCACCAGGGTCTCAGGGGAATAGAAGAAGGTTTTTTGTCACACTTGAGCTGACAGTTTTCTGACTGATGGTATTTATGGGAAGTTGAAAGAGGATTTAAGTCTCATGATGCTGGTTTATTTCAAGAACATGACATGTTCAATATGATAATAAAGTGGGAATTTTTCTTCTGTGGCTTTTATGGGCTCGGGGTTGTTTAGGATGAAATTATGGATAAAGCTGTAGCTGAAGTCAGCAGTATGTGTTTCTGAGGCCATCGGTGCAAGGTGACAGGAGCCTTTATAAAACCCTCGGCAGTTTTTTGCCACAGAGAACTTGACAGCAAAGCCAAAAGAAAACTTAATACTGTAATGATTCATTCCATGTGGGAGGCCAAAACTTTGAACAGCTTTGGAAGGCATTTTGCCATAACATGCTTTAATTTCATAGTTGTGCTGACATGGTTTATCAAGGATTATTATTACCAAAAGGCACTAGAGACTAGTTTGAAATTACAAGCATTTAGAGGGCTGGTGAAGTGAGAGTTAATCTTCTATTCCTTTGTGGACGTGTAATGAGTGAAAGGAAAGAAATTGCTTCCCAGTATCACAAATTAGCACAGTAAAGAGTGTAAAATCTTTACAGAAAGGAGGAGTGAACCATTCATCCATAAAACACTGAATTCTACCTTCAAGCTCATTAGTATATGTGTTTTACCCACTAATTATATAGCTATAGTGATAGTGTTATACGTTCTCTGTACTAAAAGTAGGTTGGTGTAAATAAATCTCTGTTGGATCCATGTATTTTTACTAAGGAAACCTTAAGTTTTGAGTGGAGTCTTCAGGGTCTCACCGGAGTGAAGTTATCATTATTAATATCCCCTGTGGATAATATTTTTGCATTTACTGAGCTATTTCTATGCTCTTTTATGATAATATTTAAGCAAGCTTGGTTGGCATGAATAAAGTTAGGGTTCATTAATATTACATGGACATTTTATTTAGAAAGACCACTTACTCTAGGCTGTTGAAAGTTACACCGCTTTCAAAAGGCAGCTGAGCACTGCACAAGGATCTCCAGAGGTTACTTTGCCTTAGGGGCTCCAGATTGCCCTGGGTGTGGTCTTTGGGCAGAGATCCCTTTGGTATCCTGGCTGCTCAGGGAGCAAGGCTTGGGGTTTGCAGCTGGACGAGCCAGGTGCCCCACACCAGGCTTCCCAAGCAGGCCCAGGCAGGGGGAGCCCAACAGGGCACTGGCAGCAGGAGGACAGGGCAGGGACAGAGAGGGACAAGGGCATGAGAGGTCTGGTGTCCTTCATCCACCACAGCACTGGGGAACACCATTGTCCTTCATCCACCACACATCTCCCACAGCACTGGGGAACGCCAATGGGGCATGCTAAACCTACGGCTTTTGCACTGGGCTGCATGTTTCAGATCTGCAGTCCAAGATCCCCTTTTGTTTGATAGATGACCCACGTGACAAAGCTAGAGGCAATTTGCTTTATTGCTGTCATATGACCACAAGAATCAGAGGGGTCTGCTGGGTCACCGAATCCATTATCCTGCTATGCTAGGCAAGCACACCACATGGGTCCTTTCATAACTCCATCAAGAGCCATCTCAAAACCAAGCTGAGGGATTTTTGTTCACTTGAGTGTTTTCCCCTGGGAGGTCTGTTGTTTTTCTGATGCTGCTCCTGCTGGGAAGCATTTCCTTCTCCCTGTTACTCCCAGGGACATTCTTTACAGTCCAGATTCCTTCCTAGCCAGTGTGTAACTGTTATCTTTTGTTAATATTGGCATTTCCCTCACACTGCTCTTCTCTGTTGCTGCCTTCTCTCACTCTCAGTTCTCCTTTTCCATGCAAAGTCTTGGCAAGGCTTTTTTCCTCCTGAGATAGGAGCTCTGTTCCCCTGCTCGTTGCTGTTTCTCTTATCTGCACTGGTTCTGGTTCCATGAGGGTGGGTAAGGCCAGTTGTGCAGAGAGTGTTGGATGAGACTGCACATGTACTTGCCAGGATCTGAATCAGAAATGCCTTGGCTGGTGCACTCTGGCACACCATTTGCCCATTTTGCAGCTTTATTGTGCTGGTGGCTGTTGGCCACTATCGCACCTCATCCTTTGCTGCCCTCACTCACATCCAGGCAATGAATGCCTGGCTGGCATGGTGTGCTGTTCTTCATCAGCTGTGCTCTCCAGCCCTCAGAAGGGGGTCAATATTTTTTACTTGAACCTCAGTGAAAATGATAAACATAGAACGCATAAATATGGGGGTATTGTAATTCTTTTTCACTTTATTTTTCTCTGAGACAGAAGATAGCCTTACATAGAAAAATAGCCATTATTTACTTAACTAGCAATGTAGTAATTCCAGTTTGTTCATTTATGTAAGAAAATATCTGATGTAAATGTAGTAATGCAGTTCAGGGGAAAAAAACCTTCCTTTGATTATTTAGGGGGCACTTTTGAGAGAGTTCTATTCCACTGACTCTTCTCACACCCACATACCTTCAGCATAAAGGGAATGGTGGCACAAAAGAAAACTCCTTTGTGAACTAAAGCTGGCATTTCTTCCAGGCAACTCCCTGTTCTTTGCAAACCTGGAGAATAATAAATGCAGATTGCATCAGAGACATAACTGATAATAATAACACAGTGTTTTGTCTCTGATTATGCATTATAGTAGGACAATTACAAGAATCTTGTATTTTTCTATGGTGCCACTGAGATTTACTCCACTTCATTGAAAAAAAAAAAAAAAAAACCAGAACAGCCTTGGTAAAATTTGAAAAAAGTCTATTTTTCTCTTTTTCTTATAGTCAGAGGTATTATTTCTGATTGCCAAGAAACTAGTTTCATATAAGAGCTGAGATGAAAACCAGATTGTCTCAATGTTCTTCACCTGGGTCCTGAAGCTTATAACAAAACCATGCATGCTTTTGAGCCTCCAACAAAAGCTGAACTCCAGTGTGTTTCCCATAGACTGAAATTTTATTGCAGGTATTTTGCACTAGTGCTACTGTTATTTCTGCATGAGAGATAAATTTATTGTGCTTTCTGATGGATTTTTACATCTTAAAGAAGATAAAACAGGGTTGTTATTTGACAGGGATAGGCTATTGGAAAGTAATAAATGGAGTCAAACAGGGACACTTTCTTCCCTAAACACTTTCTTTGGATCGACAAGTGTGTGTTTTCATTCCAATAATTGAAGATTTCCAATGCAAGTGTACTGCTATGTCTGTAGGAGAGATTTGATCTGTGCACATTGAGACATAGGTCATTTTTGGCTAGTACTAGTAAAAATAATTGCAATGTCAGTTCTGTACCTGAATTACTTGTGATAGATAGACTTCTGGATTAGGTAGTCTGCACTTGGAAATAATGAGATATGTCAGGTTTTGGTTAAAAAATGAGCAGTGAAATATCTCTGCAGGTTATTATCACTTTGAGGGATTGTGGTTCCTCTCCATTATTCCCTCCACTATTGTTGAATTGTCCAATTTAAGTGAATAACAGCACATTCTTTCTAGAAACTGTTGGTGGGAGCCAAGGAAATAAAATATGTTAGAGGGATCTATTACATAAAGGATACCTGCATATAATAGCCATTGGCAAAGTTGAGAGACAATAGCCAGGAATCAAATTCACCAAGTGAAGAAGGTTTTCTGCTTTGTTTTTCAAAAGTCTGAACCACATATATTGAGCAACCCAGTCCTACTAGAAAATTCCTGCTTTTGTACCATCCCTGCCAATATTCTTAACAAAGGACTCTCACAGGCTGGACACCTTCTGCTTTCATTAACACTCATAAAGGTGCTATTTGAATCTTTTGTAATCATGCATGAGCAGCTACAGAAAGCATTTAACATCATGCACTGTCACATTTGCAAAAAGGAGAGTTATGTTGGAACTTTCCAGAATTCACAATTATCCATATGTCCTGCAAAATCAGCTTTAATTTCTACCCCTTTTCTAAAACAGTGTTTTAGAGCATGTCCTTCCAGACTGACTGGATAAAAGGCAGGGATAAATCAGAATTTTGCAGCTCTTTTCTTATCTGTTCTCATTGACTGTCTCCCTGAGAGATATATGGATGCAGCACGCTTCTTTTTTTTCTTTTTTTTGGTGCACTTTGTTACTGAAGAAACTAAGTACTTGCTGAAATTGATACTTGTCTTTGACAGCCGCTTCTTTAGTGAGTATAAACATGCTCAAATTTCATTTTTATTTAGCAGTGTGCAGGCTCTGGCCATACTAAAACAAGAGCTTTTGTATTGGTCAGCCCACACAAGGAATGTTTGTAAAAAAAAACTTTGTTCTGGGTAGCCTATTCCTTCCATTTTCTTGCCTTTTGGCAGAGATCTGTTCCAGCATGCTGAGCATCCTTTCAGTGGGAAGAAAAAGTGATCATCTCAGAGATTGCTCCCCGCATCCCTGTGCAAGGTCTGTTTGGGTTGAATTACCCACATTTCCTAGTGGAAATACAAAACTCATAGCTTTAAAGGCTTAAACAGCTTTAGGCCAGTTCTGAGTACATATTTGGACGAAGGGTAATAGTGAGATTTAAGACAGCAAACTCTCTTTTCAGTGGTGCCTATTCTGTATGCTGTGGAACTCATTTCAGTACCTGGAGCAATTAATCACTTGCCAGGTTTTGTTGCTCAGATTCCAGCTGCCATTGTGACACATGAAGGCAGTATATTTCTAAATGAGGAACAACCTCCTTTTCTCTCTTTTATGTGTAAGACAGGTCAGACTGCCATGCTTAATTCATCTTTAATGAAAATATATTTATTTGTTCACATTTTGTAAATTAATTTAGGTCTGGGTGTGTACAGGGAGAAAAAAGGAAAACACCAACTATTTTTTGGGCTAAGATCTTCTTGTGCTGTCTGCTAAGTGGTGTTATGAAGCTTTTTTTTTTCTCATGGCCACATTTCAAAGCCTTGTGTAGCAGAGATTGTAATAAAAAGCATTCTAAGGGGTCTACATGCATTAACAGTGCTTGGTGTCACTATTATATGGAATTTAATTTTTTCTAATCCAGCTGCATATTGCTGCAGTTTGTTCTGTATGTCTTCCTGATTCACATGAACAAATTTCAGAATAGCTGAACTATGCAGCCATGCTGAGATGAGCAGGAAATATCATCCAGGACCTTACATACTCTGTCTTTTTGTTGTTAAGTCCTACAGGTATGGCTGCTGCTCTGTTAAATAGGCTTTCAGTCATTCCTAGTGTTTTTTCATTCTACTTTACTTAATGGTCCATGTCAGTGAGTAGATCCCTGTTCAGAACAAAGCAAGATAAAATTGATTTCCCAGTTGTATTAAATTTCTTTTACAACATTAAAGTTACCAATTTGGTCCTTAGCTGGAGCAGGAAAGGCTGTGCTGGTACTTGGGTAGAAATGTTGCAGCTGAGACCCTCTCAGATGAAGCAAGGGTGCAGGTTAGAAATTCCTGTGCCTTTAACCCTGCAAGAAAGAGGTCAGGAAATTTCCTCTAGTGTGCTTTCTCCCATGTTGCCCTGATTGGGGCAGAGGCAATTCTTCAAACTGAAGAAAATTCTGCCCTTAACACAGACACAGGAATTGGATATGGGAAAGGCTTTTTAGATCACTCCATTTATTTCCCTGACAAAGCAGATCTATCCTCTGTCTTTCCCAGTGCTTCATCAGTTCTCTGAATTTCCCTGTGCTTCTTCTGTCTTGAGTTTTTTTCCCAAAGTAGAATGAACCAAGTATTTTATCTAGTCATTAATAAGAGAAACTTCACTCTCCTGTGGCACTGCTGTCTTTCCTGCTGCAGAAAATATTATATTATTGGTTTACCCAAGTTCCAGTGCATTGTACTCCCTAATGGTAGTCTTCTAGGCAACAGCTACCTAATTTATATTAGATGAGCACTATCCATTTGTATGGTGCTCATCACTGTGCTGTTAAGCCCCAAAGTGACAGCTTTCTTTTCCCTTTCTGCATGCACAGTGAGCTGGCATGATTTATGACTGTCAGCTGTATTCTTAATACTTACACTCATGTGTAGGGATGTTTTCAGTTAAACAAGTTGCAGCATTTTACAGAACTTCCTGATTTTAGCCTGAGCCAGCATTTTTGGGTGTGAGAGAAGACAGGTTTTTCTATAACTTCCTAGATTCACAGGATTTTTTTTTTTTAAAAGCAAATGAGGAACAAATAATCAACCCATAGAAATGCAATTGTGGTTACAGAGAAACCCAGCCTTTTCCTGGTGCCAGCAGTTTTGCACCTGCTAGTGCTCCTCAGTCTGCTCTGCCTGAGATCCCAGCAAGAGCAAAGCACCTGTGAGCTGGGAAGTTCCTGTCCTGGAAGCCCCACAGTCTAGGAATTGTGGTGGCTGGTGTGGCTTTGTCTTCCTGCTTGCCTCAGGCCAGATGGAAGCTCCTGAGCCAGGGCAGGGCTGATTGCTGCTGCATTTGTTCCTCTCTTTATTCTGTTTGTGGTTGATAGGAACACCTTGGGTTGCTAGTGCTCTGCCTACTGCAGTCCAAATGTGTTTTCTTGCTGCAGCTTTAATATCCTCACTGTTGAAAACCATCCCAAATTAGCACAGGAGGGTCTTCCAACCTGCAGAGGTTTGTTGGCATAATGTTTACTGTCAATATGCAGACTCCTTTGGCTCACTAAGTACATCACACATAAAAATGTCATCTCTGATTCCCTGCAAAATATCTGTTTTCTGTGAGAAGTTAATTACTAATTTCAAACCAGCTGGAATGAGGCCTAATGATGGCCTTCTCCTAATTTTTGACAAGTGATGACTTGATGGGACTAAGTTTACATAGCTTCAAATATGAAATCTGGTTGCAATACCTTTTCATTTCTTCAATTCCTCCAACGACAGCGCCAGAGACCAGTTTGTTTTCTGCACCTTTATCCACACAGAAATCACAAGGCCAGAGAAATGCAAAAAGAGGTATTTTGAAAGCTCTCAGTCTGCATCTGAAGCCACAGGACCCTCACACCTACCATCCAGGCAAAAGCAGGGCAAGACAAGTGGGGCAGGGCTGAAGCAGGCAGCAGTGACACTGATGGGAAGCTGACATTGCATATGTTAGCTAAGCCAAGATTTTGGGGTGGTTTGTTTTTTTATTTTCCCTGTTGTGGTTGCTGTTACGATGACTGAGCAAGGCAAAAAGGTCCCTTTGTTTTGCCCCGGTGCCTGGATAACAGATGCATGGCTGGCTGCATGACTTGGGCATTGTTTGGCCCCCGTGGGCACACTTACCCCTCCCCAGGCTCCCAGGTCAGCACAGAGCGAGCAGGGATTTATTGTGCCTCGTTCAGCACATCCCTGCCGTGCCCCTGCCTCGTCTCCCTCTGGCTGCACTCGGTGGGAGCTGTGGGCTCCAGCCTTCCCTCAGTGCAGGCACATGGAGCTGAGCCTGCATCCCTGCTCCCCTCCCTGCTTCTGGGGACACCGGTGCTGCAGCCTTGTTCTTGCAGTTGCACCACAGCTCACAGTTCAGCACCACTGCTCTACAGGGAAGCATTTTACAGACTTGTCCATTTTCAGCAGCAGGAGCTGTTTTCTGGCTTGAAGGGTGATTTCAGATGTTATTTTCTGGGCATAGCAGATATTTCTAGCCATCCACCCATGAAGCCATCAGTTAGACTATTATTTCTTTGTCTTGCCTTCAGCCTCTTGATGGAAGGGTTACATTTTATTTCATCTTTATTTTCCTTATTTTTCGTTTTGCACATGACCTTAATACTTGATTAAATTAAACATCCTTTGTCTTACTAAGTTTCTTCAAACTTGACAGGATTAGGCCTTTAGTGAGTTATTACAGAAGCAAAGCCTCTACCTTGGAATAAGTGATTTCCTGCCATTCTGTGTTTTCCTGCCAGAAGCAATGAAAAAAGCCACAAGAGACAGGAATAATGCAGTCATATTTAGTGAGCGTCAAACGTAGAGCCTGTGTTATTTACACTCTATCTTATTAAACTGAACTGAATGTTTGCTTGACATCTACCTTTGTGTACCAGGCTTTATTCTGATGGCAGAAAGCAAACAGGAAAACCCTGGAAATTCAGAGCACAGAGACTTACAAATTGGTTGGACCTAGGCACTAGTGCTAGCCCAGATCCTGCTTTTCATCTCTAAAACTTTGGTGGTGGCTTTGTACTGAGCTCTCCACAATTTATATTTTGGGTTGAGTGAGAAAGACTTAAATTAGTGCAAACTTCTGCTCTTCACCATGCCAAAAGTGTTGTTCCCCTTGGATTCAAAACATGTGCTCTTTCTCCTCACCTGATCTCCCTAGCTGGGTTTTCCATCATCTGCCCAATGTCTGCCAGTGGCCCAAAGAGTAATTTCTTCCTGAAGTTTCCCAGCAGGTCATTTTTCCCTTCTGCCTTCAGGAATGTCCCTGCCTCTGCTGCTTCCCCCAGCAAGATTGCTTACCTGTAAATTAGAGGTGATGGAGATCCTCTTGCCAAGCTAAGATTGGTCCTTCCTCCTGTGCTTTACTATCCCAGCTTGCCACCCAGCTGCCATTCCTCATGCAGATTTCTGATGGCCACTGCTGCCACTGCTCTCCTGGGCTAAAGGAGAAGCAGCCAGAGCCCAAAGGATCAGGGAAGCAGAGTGCATTTCACACCTCATAGCATTATAGGGGCACATTTACAGTCATTCCAAGTAATTCGAAACAGAACTAGGGAAGAGAAGCAGCAGAGAAGGCTCAGAGATGTCAGAGAAACCTGTATCTTTACCCTTCTAGCTCAAACCATAAGGTGAGGTGTTTGATCATATTAGGTTGTATTTAAATCAGCAGGATATTGTAAAATCTTTTAGAGACTGATGCCACTAGGGAAGCATATGCTTATTGTGGAACTCAGATTAACAGATTTGTCCAATTTCACTGATTTTCCTTTTATTTCAAAGGCTTGCTGTCTGTCATTTCACTGAGTGTTTACATAATGCCTGAAATTCTGACACATCCTTATGCATTTGATCCATGAAGACATATTCTTTTCCCCATCCACAAACACAGCTGTTGGCTGCCAACTAGGAAGGCTTTGTCATAGATCAATTTGTAGATTTCCCTCCTATTTTGTCCTGTATGAAGGTCTCCACTGAGAAAATCACCTCTAAATCACAACTGACTGTTGTGATCTCCACCTGTTGATTGCAGATGGAGACTACTTCAGCTTTGCATCTCCCTGCTTGCCCTCAGAGGGAGATTTCCCAACACCTCTGCATGTCCCTGCACTCTGCATCTGCTGGGACACTGCAGATCCCTGCAGCCCCTGCTGGATGGGCAGCAGTGGGTCACCATCCCACAGGATGGGACCAGCAGCTCCAAGCAGGCTTTCCCACCTGTGAAGGAGCCACCAGAGGGAGCTTTTTGGACCAGATCATTTTTGGTATTAGTTCTGCACCGGCAAGGTGTCCCCTGATGGTAAACCATCATGAGTTCCCTCCTGGTCACCTGCTATTTAACTCCTCATTCCTTCTTCCCTTTTCTGCAGCAGGTAGATTTGCCAGGTCATTGTCACCCTCGAGACACATTTATGATTTTGGAGAGGTGGGACAGGGAGAAAGAAGGAGGCAGCAATTGAACTCCAGACAGATCCTGCATTTCTTGGGCTGTTTCTCCTGGTTTCACCAGCCCTGAGGCTGCTCACGTGTCTCCACCCTGCTGCCTGCCCACTCACGGTGGTTTGATATTTCCTTCTCTGGCCCAAGGGTTTTCTCTTTGTGATTCTCTGTTCACTTCAAACCTCATGAAGGATAGACAGCATGCCTCTGAGCTGGGCCTGAATGGTGCACAAGCCTTTGAATCTCTAACTAGCTGCTGGCTGCAGAGCTGAATATAATCTAATGGGGAGCAACATGCACAGCAAACTCCTGCCACATTCACTTGGAGCAGGAGAGATTTGTACGTACAAGCCTTTGCTGAAAGACTGCATTATGCAGAGCATGCAAAGTATCGACTGCTATCCATTTTTAGAGCCATTGTTCAACAGAAAATTTGCATTGCCGAAGAGACAGTGGGAGATTTTTCCTTCTCCCCTCCCCTCCCTCCCATGGTACAGTGTCTTTATTCTGTTTTCTCTAGTTGCCTTTGTCTTACTGGCATAGTGGTCTGCTAACCACCCTTTGTTTCATTTATATTGAAATCAGCTGGCAGAAGACAAAGTTCCCAGTGTATATTTATAGCCTGTGTTTTTGAGACCCTTAATTATTATTTTCCTCCCTCTTTCCTGGGAAGCCACTAGTGATTTGTTTTCAGGTTCATTTCATGAGTGTTTACTGTCATTTACTCTGAACTCTGGTCTTTTCCTTTCTCTGCCTGTCCCTCAAAATGTTGACCACATGCTGGCTCTGCTTTGCATTTCTGTATCTGAGTTTGTGTTTTAATATTCATTAGGTATTTGTACTGACAGCCCATCAATACATTAAATTAGTATATATGCAGCTAACAAGTATGGTACATGCTTAACTGACTTATAACAACATTAAAACAGACAGACGCAACAGATTGCCTCAGCAGGGTTTAATAAACTGTACTTATCCACAGTCCCTCTGAAGAACAGGCACACAACTGCAATATACAGTGCTCCCTGGAATAATGAGATAAACAGCAAACACACTAAGCTAAACATGTTTTGTTCCTCTGATGAGAAAATTAAACTTTCTTCCCTCGTGGAAAGCTACTTCTGTGGCTTCTATTCTTTTAAACAACTGGGCTTTCAGCTATCAAGTGCCATGCATTTTAATTCCAGAAAATACTTAATGAGCATCAAATAATACTGGAGCTGATAAAAGGCATGCACAGTTATGCATTGCTCTATTCATTCTCATGCAATGCTTTGAAGGTATTGAGAGCTCTGCAAGCAATTAGTATCATCATTAGAATATCAAATTTTTCTGCTAATTAATGCTAATGTGATTAAAATTGAAGCTTTTTTGGATAAGAGGTATTTTCTCTATACAAGCAAGAAAACTGCTCTTCTAAAACAGAAGAAAGCAGGCTGAAAATTATGTCAGGTGATAGGAGAGGAGATTGTCAGTTTGTTCCTTTGCAAATGTGACTGTTTCCCATCCAGAAATTTCCAGAATAAATCTCCTGCCTTGTCTGTTGAAGAGAGAACAGATTCCATATTTCACTATGTGCATTAGAGTTGCCTTTTTAATCTTTTTAATATAAAATTGAATCGATGGGTAATAGATTTTAGTTATACATCCTGTTTCTACTCAAAAACTGTGATTAAAAACACAGAGAAGTACTCTATTAGACTTTGAAAAAACATGGGTGGAAGTGGTTTCCAAATGCAGTGTTTATCCAATACTTTTCAGCTTTGTCCTGAAGCATGTGTTTGTGTAATTAACTTTGCTGATGTGAATCATCCTTGAACACCAGCAGAGCTACCAAGGAACTCTTCTATAAAGGAAACCTCTTCTCCTGCATTAGGGCATTGGAAGTGCTCACACTCCCATCAGTTATACCACCATGGTCCCTCTCCAAGCACTTCATTTCCATCAGGCTCAGGACCTGAGCGTGGGCACAGCCCCTGCCCTGACCAGGCTTGGGGAGGGTTTTGCAGAAAGCAGGGAGCTCTGGACAGTCCCCAGGCAGCCCTGCCCTTCCCAGGGCCTTTGGTGGCCCATCCATCAGTGAGCTGCAGCCCCCGGGGAGCCCAGAGCAAGCAGGCAGGGCAGGGCAGTGCCTGGAGGGAAGGCAGGTCAGTGTGCTTACACAGGAGAAAAAACACAGAGAGCTTTCCAATGTGGCCCAAGGAACAACAGTCTCCAGGCACTAGAGCTGCCAGCATCCTCCATGAGGGCTTGGTGAGTTTCCCTTGCAGGTGGGAAAATCCCTAGAAACAGATGTAAGCATGCTTTTTCAAATAATAATTTGTTTTAATCGTTGTTGCTGTTTTCACTTGATCTCGCTGTATCTATTTGTGGTAGAAAGTTGTTGGCTTGTCCATTGTTTGAAATACTCAAACCATTTAAACTTCTTCTCTCTGCCAATAAAGCATATGGGAAACTGGCACTGGATGCAGCAGCAGTACCTCAGCAATGTCAGGTGACTCTTTAACATCAGATTCTGCTCATTTTCATAAGGAGGGAAAAATCAGCAGTGCTTGAGCTGTTCTTGCATAGGTAATGCCATTGTGATCCATTTGAGGCATCTTTTCTGATACAGAGAGCAAAAAACTGCCTCTCAGAAATCACAGGTAATTTCTCATGGCATGACTAGACTTTCTATTCCTTGCATTTACATTTATTTACAGTTTTTGGAAAGGAGATGAGAAGAGACCCTGACTGTTAACTTTCTCCTCAGTTTTATTTCTTTGGAGCCTTCTTCCAGCCCTCTCCTTTCCAAGCCACATCCAGTCTTGCTGACCCCCAAATCCAGAACTATGGAGGTGAGACACTTCCAATGGGATTAGGGCAATGGAGGTGAGACACTTCCAATGGGAATTTCTCTTGGGGCTCCCAAGAGAAAATTACTATCCTGTTAGAGATTCCTCTGCTTTTTTACTGATAACAGTATTCCCACCTAAGAACATAAAGGTAACTTGGGTGGTCTACAGTTACCCTTCCTTTTATGAGCCTTTAAGAGTGTTCCAGTTTGTTCTCCCTGTGGCTTTTATTTCCTGTGGATAGTCTGCAAATTTATAGGCAGGTAGCACCTAAGAGTCCAAGCTCTGGGCCAAGCAGTAATTTTCTTTCACATAAACTGTCTCTTACAGACCAACTTCCATAAAAGATGTAGGGGTCTGGGAGCGCTGGGGATTTCAGTTCATTAGAAGATCAGGTTCATTTCTGATGTGACATTAAAATTTACCCCAGAAGATAAAAGTGATTAAGAGATGGCTGTTTATTTATCTTATTATCATTTACCAGTGCATTTACCAGGATGTAAAGGTCAATGTGAAAACTTGGAACTAGAATATGTACGTGAGGAAATTGCCCCAGAACGGGAGAAGTCTGAGAGCTGAACAAAGCCAAGGTACATTGCAGATATCTCTGGTTCAGGCTTTCTCCACAAGTTTGCACTGAAATGCAAACTAAGTGGCCTCAAACTTTTATCATTAAGAGGTGGTAGCTCCAGGAATAGTGTTCTATCACAGAGCTGCCAAAACAAGCCTTACCCCCTTTTATTAAGTACTTTGCCAGTAACCGGGCAGGTAGTTTGGTGCCTGCCCCATCTCAGCTATAGTGAGAGCAAATTCATAGAAAAATGCCTTCAGGACCACCCATTTGTTGCCACACACTGCCAGGGGTCCCTGAGAGCCAGCAGGAGGAACACGCTGGGACTTTTCACACTTCCCCCTCATTTTCCCCATTTTCCTCTGCAGAGTTCAGAGGCAGCAAATGAGCTGAGCAGGGCTCCCTTGGGCTGTGCCTGGCTCCACTGCAATTTTTCTGCTCTGGAAAAGTCTGAAACCTTCTCTAAAGGTGGGAAATGGCCATTCCTCATTTCCCAGCCAGAAGATGATGACAAACAGTAATGAGATTTGTGTGTTGGAGAGGCAGTGTGGGCAGACATTTCCCTTTCCAGGGTGTGGAAGTTTTCTCCAGGGTGTTGTGTCCAGGTTGACACACTGCTGTAGAGATGTCCTGTCCCACAGGGGAAGGTCTCACTTGCAGTTTTTTAGCCAGCCCCTAAAACTGATTTTTTTTTTAATTGTCAACCCCAAACCTATGTTCTCACTATCTTTCAATCTGCAGAATCAGAGCTGCTTTTTCCCATTATCTTTAAGCAAAACCTTGCATTGCTTCTAGTATAGGTTTTAAAAACTGATAGTATCAGAAACCTGGGTTTACCGTGCTCATTAGTTTCCTTTCAGTAGCTTTGGTGCTGGTCTTTCTGTCATATGCATACAGTGTGTTTCACTCAGGCTGTTTTTCTGCAGAGCTTTAATACATGATTTGGGAGGAAGAACCATATCATGCTCTTTAAGCAAATGTGGCTTTAGGGCTGCTGAGTGTTCCTCCAGTGAGCTGTAATCACCCTGACTGTGTCACAAAGCCTGTCTGATTGGGACTGGGGGGCTCAGTAATGAATCTTGAATTTTCTTTATCTTTGAATGAGTCCAGATGCTTTGTTAGATACCAGTTCTGTTCCCCCTCCTTTCCTTTTTTTTTTTAATCTTCTTTTTTTAATGTCAGAATGAATTGATCCCAGGCAGCTCCTCTGTACTCTGACACTCCCGAATATGGAAGTGTCACTGTAAAATGAACCATAGCAAATTGTTAATAAGCTACCTTCAGAGAGAGTTATAGTTTTTGACATTTAGTTATAGATTTATCCCTTGTGCAGGAAGCTTCATTCATTTCATGCATGCTAACCATGGTGGGGAAAGGCATTATTAAGTATTTTTCACACTTTGGTCTATTGAACAGCCACATCACATGCAGTGCCAGGCTCTAGCAGGCACCAAGAGCAGGAAATGGAAAGAAGGACAGAAGAACTGTCAACACTGTGTGAAACCTATGTGCCAAAATCCTTTCAAAGGATAGTTTTAGGGTGCCTGTCCCTCCACACTGGTTTGGTATCAGTGCTGCATATTCAGAAAGAGTCTGTCAGTTATCAGGGCTTATTGATTCAGGTCAGAACATGACTGTGCACTGAATTCCATGAGCCCAGCCCTGATAGCAGTTATTTCTGCTGATAACAAATAAGAACTCTTATGTAATTTTTTAAAACTTTTTTTCATGTTGTATATTTTAACATAATGCTGAGGTACTAAAATTCTGCTTATAACCCCCCCCCACATTCTGGTAACTGAGATAAAAGCTTGGGAACAATACGACTATGTTCACTCATAGTTTTTAAAGTGATACTGGGCACAGCAATTTTATATCGATCCTTTGAACCTGACCAAAAAAAAAAAAAAGGAAACCTACTCATTATTTTGTCTCCTTTGATACCTCTAACACTAAATATGTCACTGCAAATAAAACCCATCTGAAAGGAGAAAGAACTGCTCCTTGTCCAAGGAGCATGGCTGGGAAAATGTGTGACTATTTCCTCCCAGTAAGAAGCCTACAAATATGTTCAGGAGGTACACTGCCCAGTTTAATGTTTGCTGTGCTCACTTTTGTTCTTAGCAGTGAGCAAATCTTGCTTAGAAATATGCAAAATCTCTCTTCCAACTTATGATTAAAGGAATGGCAGTGACTTCAGATACTGATATTTTTTATATCAACTCTCTCTTCTCCAAAGACATTATAGTTTACTCTAGATTTTCAAAATCAGGTGTGGCAGGGTATTTGCGGAAGTGGCACCAAGGCTTACATAAAGCAGTGCTTGGATAAGGTAAAAAAATAACCCTGCAAAATGAGGGAGATTCAAAACACACCAAAGTCAATTATTCCTTCCCAGGAATTTAGCAGACACTTTAGCAGACACTGCCCATCACCTACAGCTTCTTTGCTGGTAATTTTTTCCCCTTTGGCAGAAAAACAAAGGCGTTCTTGAAAATAAAAGGAGAGAAGCAATCTTGCCTGCTGGGGCCTGACCTCCTCTTTCAGCTCTGGTTTCCCAAAGGAAAACACCACCAGTGCAACTCTAGGTCTTGACCCCCATGTAGGCACAGGGGCAGCACCATGACATGCACAGAGACTGATTTTGGCATGCAGTCAGATCCCTGGGTGTCCATCCAACACCTCCTGTGTTTGCATGAAGGTATCTGCCCTACAGGAGCCAGCCTGGTGCCAAACACCTGCCAGGAATGGCCTCGGCAGCGTCAGACTTTGAAAATCTAACCAGAAAAGTTAAGCAGAGCTGTTACTCCTCTCCCCAGATAATGTGCCGAAATACAAGGCTGAGTCGAATTTTTAAAAAAGGAGAAAAACCTCCTAATTGCATAATTAGCCTTGCAGGAGATTAAAGGGCAGTGCCAAGCCAAGCATAGCTAAGTTAAAAAAAAAAATATGAAGTGCTTATCTACCTGAGAATAAGATCAATGTATTGCAGGGAAATAGAAGTTTATTAGTATTAATGAAGACATAAACATTAATGTCATTGGGTCAGGAAAAAATAAGTATTGTCACCATCAGACCATATTTTTAATGGTGTTTTCTAGGTTTCTGTTGGTGCCCTGGCATGATTTCCTCATTTTATCCTGTGAGTTAATTTTAGAAATTCTGTGTGACAATTTGGAGTGGTTACAGTAATTTTCAGGTAGATACTAATTTTACTGACCTTTTGGGAAGCTCAATCCAATTTCAGCTAAAATCAGTTGCTAGGTATTTATCAACTCCAGCCACAGCAGCTTCTTACCAGACATGATCCTGAGCGCTGCTTGTGTGTATTTATCGTAGCCTAAATGAGGTTATTAAATAAACAGAGATGCACTTAAGATAATGCTTGTCCTACATCTCACAGGAATGTAGGTTGGAGCAAAACTCATTAGTTTAAGGGAAGGAGTTCTGCCAAGCTCCAGTGTACATTGCAGATGGATACTGAAGCTGTCTGGGGCCTGGGCACATCAGGAAAAGTCTCAGCAAAGACACATTTTGGGCTGGATTCTTTGAAGACGTTAAAAAATCATTAAAAATTAATTCATCTGAGTCTTTAGACTTTAATGCTGCAGAGGTAGGGTCATAATTGGGTTACACTTCACCTGGGGATGAGGATATGTAAGTATGCATATGTATTTTGGCCCAAGAAAAACAGTTTTGCACAAAATAGGGTTTTTTCATTTAAGAATTTTAGTTGAGGCTGCTTCCTTGTTGTAACTAGAATTCTTAAGGGTGTGTTTGATCCTGACACAAGGGTGTGTTTGTCAAACCATGCAGATCTTCCACCCCTCTTTTACAAGGCCAGCTGTTTATCCTGCCCTGCCTTTGTTATACAAGCTGCTGGTAACCAAATCTTCTGAGGGTCCCTGAGCAGTGGTGTCCTGAGCAGCCTGAATGACTTCTGGAAAGGTGCTGCTTCTCCATGGGTTTCTCCCAGGATGGTGGGTGGCAG
This sequence comes from Melospiza georgiana, assembly GCF_028018845.1. Classification (NCBI taxonomy): domain Eukaryota; kingdom Metazoa; phylum Chordata; class Aves; order Passeriformes; family Passerellidae; genus Melospiza; species Melospiza georgiana. The sequence goes on along the minus strand of NC_080434.1, from coordinate 23,337,546 downwards.
TGCAGGGTGTGTGTCTGTGTGTTCAGGCCACTTGCTGTGTATTACAAAAGTGAGAGTGCTCAGCTCCAGAGCACTCAGTCAAAATACAAAGTGGTGGTTTTGGGCTCTAAAGGGGAAGGGGAGAAGGAGGAGGAGAGGTTTGGGCACTTTTTCCTTCTGAGGACTTCCATTCTTGCTGTCGCATTCTTATTCACGTCTTATTTAAAAAAAAAACTTAGATGTTAAAGTCATCTTTTACATATCCAGGGCCAGAGAGCCCCAAGTCTGGGGACTCCAGTAATGCAAAGAAAATCCAGGCTTTTCAGCTGATGGCTAACAGTTGTGTTTTATTTAAAAATTATAACAAAACCCCTAAATGCTTTATCCTAGGCATTCATTAAAGAAGCTGTGTGTTTCCAGATATGGAAATTGGGTGCTCACTGAAGTTGCTTTCCTTACCAGCCTGTGCAGACTGATGTCTTTCTCTGCCTCCTTAAAAGGCCTAATTATGCCATAGGCAGACACCTTGTTCTGTTCAGTCTCGTATTCTGCCACATTACCATTAGAAGCAGAAAGAACTAATTAAATAAGTATACTAAATGACTATTTTCTCATTCATTTATTCTGTGTCCAACCTCATTGTGTATTCTCTTTTAGTCAAGGGATATGTAGAGGAAGGCAGGCCCTTTTTTTGCATTGGCTCTCAGGGGTTTAGGCTGCCATTAGGACTACTGCAGTTATATATAGGTTATTTTTCAATTCCTTCCACATTCTGAGATTGAAATTCACTCCCTTGGTATATACTGTCTTCTGTATAAAAGCATCAGAGAAAGCCTAAATGTAATCCTGCTTAATTCCTACTTTGTTTCACCACATCAAAATTTCAGGTGTAAAGGAGCACTGAGATACTTTAATAAAGACATACTGGGTCAGCCCAGCCTCTGCAGCCTGTCCCTGGTGCTGTTCATGCTTGCAGTTTACCAAGCACATTAAAACCCAGTGGCTGATGCTTTGTGGATTTGTACTGCTTTTCTGTGGGAAGAAAAGGAGCTGCAGACAGCAGCAGACATCCCTTTTCCTCCTGCCTCCAGTTTCTCTGCTTACCCTACAGAGGGAGAATGAACTGTGAAAGGAAAGACCCCTTGGCAAGGAGAAGGCTTCCATGAGCTCTGCCCTGGGCATTCCCATTCTGCCTCACCTCCGAGCAAAGGGCAGCTCATGTTATTTCAAGCCTCCCTTGGGATGTCAGGAGCAGAAGGTAGATGATACCCATCAAGATATTAGGACCCAGGGCTCCATGCCCTGTGTAAAACACCGTTCTGAAAACTATATAATTTATCAGGCAGATGTAATTCCATCAAGGGGTTCTGGAGATGGTGCAAACCACATCATCCAATTATAGCCTGGAAATTGAGTTACTGTGCCTGCAGGAGCAAATACTGCCCTTATATCCTATAGTGTGATTCTGCAAATCTTGTTTGGGGGGAAGTAGTGCTGCCCTCCTCCCCCTTAGTGCTGTTCCAGGAATATTTGTGGGATGCATTTTGGTGGAATACAGGCCGTATTAAAAATGCTACAGGTTTATGCCACAAAAGGCTAAGGTGGATGGAGTGCAATTTTTCCCTCATGAGCTCTTCAGTAAAATTTCATTGTCATGGGTTTAGTGCTCAGTTCAGAGCCATCTGAGCAACACAGCCAGAAAAGCAGAAGGGTTAATTAGGTACAATATGCTGGCTTTAGTACAAAATACACAGAGCTTGACTGGTTTAAGTAAGCATTTGTGTTTGATTAGAGTCTGCATGTCCTAACAGAGACTGTGTTGTAATAGAAAAGATGATAAAGATTGAATTTATGTCTTTCTTAGTAAGAATGAGAAGTGTTGAATTATCCTAAGATTATCCTACTCTCTCTGTGGGTGACAGTAGAGTTTGTTTTAGATTTGTTTTATAGTTTAATGAGAAGGGTTTTGCTGGATTTGCTGCTAATGTGCTATTCCAAAGGAAATATTACTGCTCTAAGGAACAACTTCTAAATCTCTAATATGCAAAAACAACTCCCAGAGTACTCATTTGGCATTACACAAGAGCCATACTTAATCTCTAGAGCATATGGTAATTTGTTAAGATTGCACATGTTGACAAATGCTATCAAACCTGTAAAATATTAATTTATTTTGTAAGCAGTATACTTATTTTTATATCATTGAAATAATCAGCATCTGTCTGTAGAGTCTGAGAAAATGCTGTGTCTGTCTTTTTAATAGTAAAATTCCTTTGCTTCGGTCATAAACCTGTCAGTCCTGATCGCTGAACTGAAGGCAGTTTAACTGAGTTTTATAATATCTGCATCTTCCTGTGAGCTGTCTGCACTCTGCCCAGGGCATTGAAGGTCCTTTAGTATTTGCCTTAAGTCCAGGAAACAGTCTAGAGGTCAAAACCAATTTTTCCCTTTATCTTAGAAGATGGATGCTCTTCAGAAACCTCCACCATTCTGATTTTTATGGATACCCCAGAGTGCTTCCAGATGTATGCCCTTGCAGGAAAAGAACAATAACAGCCTGGTTGCCATCTGTGGTACTAAACCACAGCACACTTAGCCCATCAGGCCCCACACAACTTTTTTACCCTGCCACTACCTTTGGCTACATGAGATAAATAAAATGGATGGGGTTTAGTTACAATTGGCTTGTGTGTAGCTTTTCAGATGTCAGACTTTGCACTCTCCTACTGAGCTTTTACTGTTGTGTGTTGAGGTTTTAGAAGAAAATACTAACTTTTTTTCCCTGAACTTCTGCATGTTTCAATTGAAAATATTTGAGTGAGACAATGAAGGTTTGGTCTCAGCTGAGAAGGTAGAAAATGTAGGAACGTTCTTGGCTGAAGTAATTTTAGAACTTTACAGAACTCCAAATGCAGTTTAAGGGCAGAGAGACTGCTGCTTTTGGAAAGCTATCCTGGGTGCTAAATACCCTGTACAAATACAAAGTTCCTCCCAAACAAAAGATTTAATAAAAGATTATTTTTCTCTTATGGCATTTTTTACAACCACTGCACTGCATGGCACCCTCCGTGGTTTTACAGTCCCCTTGTCATTGCCTTGAGTTTACTGGCCATGGTGATATTTATGGACAGTGCAGACATTGTGCTCTGAACAGTCTGCTCACCAGCACCAAGGATGATTCACAGGAATGATTTTTTTATGTGATGAGATTTTATAGTAAAACAGAACTCATATTGTTTATTAGGCACAATTTTTCACACTCTGAACCATGCCAGCCAGCCTTCTTTATTTCACTAAAACTTTATTCAGAATGATTTTTGCTTGTTGGTGTTTCAGCTGTCCTGGTACTTTAAGAGATTTTGGTGCATTTTTGCTTTTTACAAGGGTGTTTTTCTCTCTGTAGCAAATGTGGTTCTCCCACCCCATCCTCCCGTGGAAAGGTCTGCTCTGAAGATCTAAGATGAGGATGTGGGGAGAAGGAAGAAAATGAATTAATTTTATACAACAAGGCAAATAATTTAATAAACACCAACATGGAGCATAGCTGCCCTTCCTGTGCCATGTCAGACAGTCTGCCCACTCAGCTGGAGTTGGCAGGATGGATAGAAGGGAGTGTGCAGGAAGAGAGGAGAGCTTTTGTACCTGGGGTTTATCCCAAAGGACAGAAAGAAAGAGGGCTTCTCAGAAGTCTGGAAGTGCTGCATTCCCATGCTGAGCATTTTACTCCTTGAAATTCTGCCCTGGTTAGCTTGGCCACCTCCCTCTTCCCTGGCTTCTCTCTGCTTTTCTCCTCCTTAGCAGCCTACATTACTACAAGTAATGTTTTGTTCCTGCAATTTCAGGAACAAAAGTGGAAGCAGCCTGCAAGAAAAGATTAAATCTTTTTTTCCTTTAGTGTTTCTGGTGCAGAGACACAAAATCTCAGTTAGGCCCTGCCACATCCAGGCCTTTGATCACCTATTAGGTTTATTTTTAGTCTTGTTGCCCTGTGGAGAGTGTAATGACTTCTTTCTTGCATGAGATTGAAGGAAGCTCCACAGGTCACGACCAACTCCACCTCTGCTTGTTTTATTTCTGTGTATGGTTATTGCTTCTGGCCTGTATAGAAACCCACTGTGTGTCAGAAACCAGGTTTGGGCTTCCTCCAAAAATACTTCAGATGTTGTTTAACTTTACTTTCACACATTTCTGATAAAATGGCAGAAAGTCTTTCCATCCTTCCTTCCCACATCAAGCATCCCTTTGTCAAAACCTAATCACAAGCAAAGATGTCCCCCAGAGAGGACCTCTTTATAATGATAGAAACTCCATCGGCAGCTCATGGTCACATTGCAGAGCTGCTTGTTGGGAAGGATGAATTTTCTTGCTCAGAAGGGGTATCTGCAAGTGTATTTTCCTTCTCTGTAATGAAAGCAGGACAAAAGCACATTCAAGGTTCATGATTGCTGTTTCTTGGACGTGTGACGACTTTATAAAACAGACAGACTGGAAGAATGGTCAGAATAATGTGAATGAGTGGGGAAATGCAATTTCCAAACACAGCAGTTACATTGCAAAAGCAGCTGATGATTCATGAGCATTAGCAAAGGGTTTTGACCATCTTTTCAAATTACATTAATATTGTTATTGCTCTTGCAGTGGCTGAGAACCTTTTATTGCATTCATTACCCTTTTAAAAAGTAATACCAGGGCTGTTGTGTGGAATAGTAACCGTGTGTATCACAGCTGTGGTTCTGACAATAAGTAGTTCAGTGAGATGTGTTGGCTTATTCCAGCACTGACTGCTGTGTATTAGCTCTCTGAAAATTAGCTATAAAATGACACCCCTGGGTCCAGAGTTCATAGTTTTCAAATTTTCAAATCAGTGTCACTCACATTTCAAACAGATCCATTTCTTTGCTTCCCTAGCTGCCAGCTGCTGCAGCTCAGTGCTAGCTTAGCATCACAATTAATAAACTTTCTCCAAACTGCACTTGCCTTGAGTGACCCAGTGCACCGCACCCTCCTTTTCTTTTGGCATTACTGAGGCCCTGCTTTCAGGTTGCTACAATCTAAACTGTGTGTGTAAATCTAAACATCTAAACTGTGTGTGTAAAAATTATTTCTCAAAATGTTTTGTGTTCTTACTCGACTTGGTTCACTCTGAAGCAGATAAAGTGCATAGAAGAAATGAGACCTTTGCAGTCATTGGAATTTTGCAGTTTGCCTTAACCCAAATTTGCCCTCATAGAAATTGTTGAGATGATTTCAGGAAGGAAAAGAAGACAAAAAAAAAAGGTGGGATGGTCACATAAACTTCTTTTTTACTCAGAAACTGGGCCAAGAAAGGAATGATAAATATTTACATAAAATTTTAATAACAATTTCTTTCCATTTAAAATTCATTTTAAACGTAGTTGTTTTTTATTTCACCTTAAAAACCAAAAGTCCTTTGGTGTTTAAATCTGTAAGAAAGCATTTTACTCTAGGCCAGATTTAATATTTTGTTAGAAATTAAATTATCTTTTTCTATTACAAACAGGCCCTAAAATTAATTATTTGTAGAGTCCTGAGGAGAAATAATGCAAATTGAATACAGAAGTTTGATGCTACTGTGCAGGGGAAAAAAGGACTTTTTGTTTCTGTGTGCAACACTGGTGGTATTTTTATTGGTCATTAATACTAAGTTCATTTCTGCTACAGATACATCATAAAAATTCAGAGCTACATAAGCAATCTGGAATATGAGAAACATTATTACCATGAATGATGCTAGAAGCTCAAACTATTCAGTTTATCAAAATGAGAGAGAAATGAGTGGGTTTAGGTTATTCTAGAACAGAAAGAAAGCAAGTATTTTATATCAACTTTATACAGACCTAATTTTAGTTTCCATGGCTTGAAACCAGATTTCTAGAATTGAGTGTCAGGTTTTGCAGTATCCCTTAGACAAAGGTTTCTTGCAGAAACACTTCCCTTAATGATATTTATGGATCAAGACAGGAGAGTAGATATAGCCCATATGGTTGTTCATTGTACCTGAATGAGGACATAGAAACTCTGAAAGGAATTTGGATTTTGTAGTGGAAATGCATTTTTCCCTGGCAGCACAGAATAAAAGATCGATTTTTGCTTTGCATTATTTTGTCTCCACTTCAACGAGGTTGCAAATCAGGTTCTCTGTATGGGGGTGGCTGCTCCCTGGCAAAAGAACCGAATCTGTATTGGTTGGTTATTACCTCTGAATCTTTAAGAAGGAGACAGCTCTTCTACGGATGGTAATGCTCAAAAATATTACAACCATCCCTAGGAAAAAATGTTACAGAAAAGTTCACTGGAAATCCATGAAGAAAAATGAGAATTGCAGGTCTGAACAACTCTATTTTAACTAAAAAAAGGAATTGCAAGTTTGAGCATTCTCATTTAAATGATGTTCTACTACAAGTCATCCTGATGAATAAAGTATTGCATTAAAATTATCAAAAATTCAGCCAAACTCCCTTCTCGAAAATGGGCAATTATGTAAGCTGGGTGATGAAAATACAATATTTTTTTAAATTATTTTACTACTGCAAAACTTAACTTTCAAGTATTTTTAAAACAGTTCAGCTTGCCTAGCTCAAATTTGGACTCACATTTGAGTGTAATTTTTCTACATAAAGTAGATCAGCTGCTGGCAGCACTTGAATTAATGGTGGTTTGTGTATTTGGACCGTGAGCAGTGCCTTCATTGTCACTGTTGATACTCTGCATGGTGAAGGATCACAATATTTAGAGTGTCTTGATATTTGCATGGGACATTTAGATTTCCTATTCATTTTGCACCACATATGACTTTCATCTAAAAGAATCTTGAACAGATGTTAAGCAGGTTATTTAATAGGATTTTTTTACATAGATAAATTAAGAGAATTGCAACTACTTTCCCAAGTGGTGCTTAAGATAAAAATAAATCCTGTTATGCTTTGTCCATATCAATAATGGGTCCGTGGTGGGTGATGCATTCTTGACAGAAAAGGAAATGTCTTTGTCATAAGTTGTTTTGTGAACTTGAAGTATACCACTGAGAGAAAAACCTAATTAATGAAAATTGACTGGAAAAGTGCCCTTGGGCCTAACTTTCCTTGTTGGATTCAGGAGCTGCACTTTTCCAACACTTCTTCAAATTGTGCTATGCCTGGTGAGGGTGGAAATCCCATTTCTGTTATCTCTGAGGGTCTGCCAGAGATGAGTGACCCGAGATTCTGGTATGGGATCTCTGCCCATGGCAGTGCCATGTTCCTGCCTTTCATGTGTTCCTGTTGAGAGATGCTTTCCCAAGCTAGGTGACCCTGCCTGGATCTTCCACAAGTCTGAAAGCTTCCAGGATGCTCCCAAGAGTCCCAGTGTTCTTTCTTGACAATAGCTTCTGGCACCAATGTTGGGATGATCCATCCAGCATCCCCCCACTAGCATAGCCCCAGAACACCAAATCTGTGCTTCTGTGCTTCATTTTCATAGACAGTTTTCCAGAGCTCTTGGGGCAAATAAAGAAATACTTCCCAGGTGCAAGGAGGAGTGACATCGTCCAACTTCCTGGGATAATCTTGGGAAGTTGTGGGTCTGTACTTTAGTACTGGTGTTCCTTCCTGTCCCATCTACATCCAAGCAAGTAGATGGAACATGTTCTGTGCCAGCTAAAGTCTGCTGAAGGCTGAGAGCTTTTTGGTGATGTTGATTACCAGACTAAACTGGTGGGCAACAGGATAGATTTTCAAACCTGTGAAGAAGCTATCTTGAAGTGAATCTTCAAGTAGCTTCCTATTTTTAAGTAACTTCAGTTTTCTTCAGGGATTTTCATGGTTGTCACATCTCATTCTAATCACAAATATGAGTTTTCTCACCTGACTGACAAGGGTTCCTCAAAGCTGTGGTTGTGCATTCCAGTCTTTATAAAAGATGCTGCCCTTGTGCCTTTCAAGAGCACCTGTTGATCAGGAGCTTCTCCTGTGTAAAGAATTCAGTTTAAGGCTTGCATGAATCTTCCATCCCATACCTCCTCTGCAAGCTTTATGAGATGGCCTGAAGTCTCAGAATGAATCTGATGCTCTCCAAGTCTTGACTCCCACCCAGGAGAGGCCAGTTTCATGCCAAATCTGAAAAGGACTGGTTCTTCTTCTAAAAAGATAAGCCTGATAGTGAATTTGAATATTTTCAATGCTTCAGGAAAAAAAAATGAGGCAAATGAATTCTTTTAATGCTGTTTCTGTTAATATAAGTGCTGTGTAAAATAGGACTATATCTTCAGAATCTGCTACAGATCTTGGCCAGAGATACTTCAGCATCCAGCCTGTTAAGATGCCCTTAGTGGATTTCTGTACATGCAAAGCAACCATTTTGTTCTAAGTTCTGTGACTGCAGCTGATGTGATTTTTCAGAATTAACATCTTGATCGGTTGCCAACAGGAGAGTGCAGTGCAATACCTGATATTAGCAAAGGGAAGGTAAGGTTACCTACAAAAAGGGGGATTTTTTTTTTTTTTCTGTTTTGCTGGAGGCAAAAAGGCAAAAGAGCCATCACAGAAAAAAAAAAAAAAAAAAGGTTATTTGCCAATAACTCCTTTCCAGCAGTCTCCTGTGGAGCAGGCATCCACAGCAATTCAGTGCATTCAGCTTTACCTTGGAGATGGACAGAATAATAGGGGATGGGAGAGAATAATGAGAGAGCAAAAAAACCAAACAACAAACCAAACTACAACCCCACAAACCCACTGAGTGAAATATCACTTCTATTGATTTGTTTTGTAGAATATCGTGGCATGTTGGGCTGTTTAGTCCCACAATAGGAGAGCATGGCAAAATGGATCTGCAGTTCCGGGGGGGGGAAAAATGGGGGGAGGGGGAAGATGGTTTTTTATCCACTAGTACAATTCTGAAATGCAGTAAATACAGGTTGTATGGGGTTAGAAGTTCACTGCAGTGTGCAAACCATAGTCCTATTTAAAGTGCATCCTGCATTAGAGCAATGCTGTCTTGTGGAAAAACTACCTTCCCTTTGGAGGACCAAGCTGTGGTATAATTAGGATAATTATTTTTTCAATTGATGTCTTTTATCTTATTTTTCTAGCTAGTTGTGGGCTTTTTAACTTGGGATATCTTTTAGAAGTCGCTAATAAGAAAATCTGAGCAACTGTTGGCTGCTGAAGTGAGTCAGCTGAGGGGTGTTTTTTGCTTAACTTGGTCCAGTGGGAACAGATAATAATCTGGTGTATAAGAAAGGCTCCATTTCTTAAAGGCTGTGGTCTCCATTCCTAACAAAGTGTCTGTGCTGGGGACCTCTTCTGAACCAGGCTTTTATCAGATGCAAACCATAAAGGCACCAGCGAGGCAAGGTAGCTATGGCTGCGCTACTTTTTATCTCTGCACAGCAAGTCCTGTGTGCTGGAGGAAAATCTGATTCTGTCAGTACAGCTTCACATGGCTGCTCTTCCCACCTGCCCCTTGGAACCAGGAGGGAGCTGGGGAGTCATTCTGTGTTTTCTGTCAGGATCAGTAATGTCCTGGAGCTCATGTTGGATGAGCACCACGAGACAGGGACCTCTCTCAAAAGCTTCACCTGTGTTAAATTCTTCCTCTAAACCACGGCAGCCTAATTAAGAGCTTTTTGTGCCTTATCATATTTGATGGCTCCTGAGGTGAGGGCTTCACACCTCGCAGCATTTCAGGGGGGCAGCGCTGTGCAGGTTGAGAACTGCTGGTCTCAGTAATTACAAGGAGGAAAATAGCTCAGCTGCTTGGCTGCCACGTGTGTCGTTGCATGCTCCATAAAGATGATGAAGTTTGCCTGCTGCTCTGTTCTGACAGGGCTCTGTGCCTGGTGCTCTCAGTGCTGAGATCTTGTATTGTACCAGAGCAAAGAGATCTCATGCAGGAAATGTTCACCTCTCTTTAAACAAAACCTCCACATGAGGAAATGTTGTAACATGTGCTCCTTGTGGTCAAATTTTGCACTCCTTTTGTGGTGCTCATAATCCCCAAACCTGCTGCCACTCCCCTGGGATATTGCTGCAAAAAAAAGTACAAAATAGTCAGGAATTCAGTGTCAGGCAGCACTTGTTCTATAGTGGTTAGGGGTGGATTGGTGCACCTTATAATGTGTCAAGAAAGGTAAAATTGCCCAAACCTATGGTGTATTTTTGCAAAATCCTGAGATGCTCTTTTATTTAGCCGATTTGGAAAACAGTGCCTGAAATTCTCATCTGATAATGAGATAATATACTATTGTTACATACTATGTGTCAATATGAAAAGAAATTAAACTAATTGCATTTTAAGGCCCAGTGACTAGCAAGTTTTGTGCCGTTTTTACATGTCTCTACAGAGCACATGAGCACCTGGCTCTCCAGTGCCATTTACCAGGTAACTCTGATTTTTTTATCAGGCTGTCAGAAAAGCCCTCATCTGAGATTGACTGCAATAGAAGGCAGGGAGACTAAAATTAGTCCATTTACTTCTCTCAGCCTCTTACCCACATTGCCACTGCTCCCTCTCCCGTCAAATGAGGTCAAGCAGCTTGACAGCCCCATCCCCTCCACTAAACCTTTAGCTGAGGAGAGCAGCTCCAGCAAGGCACAGAAGGTTAAAATCTTGACAGAGAATTGGGCACTGAATGTCCGTGGGGCCACGTGCCCTAGTTAGGGACAGATTTGCTGGTGACTCTGCCAGCACCGTGTCTTAGTGCACCCACCAACCCAGCGACATCTCACTCAGCTAAGGGAGACTTTTCCTCCCATTTTCTGGGTTAAACATTCTGTCTCAGCTCAGCCACCCTATTATCCCTACCAGCCTGATCACATCACGGCTTCCTGTCAGGTATTTCCTATCTCCACTCATGACCCATCTCTGCCTCTCTTTTCTTAGTGTGTGATTTCTCATCTTGACCTCAGCTCATAACCCTGTATCTCCTAATCTTTCTTGCCTTTGTGTGTGATATATTTTGCCTCCTCTTAAACTTGCCATCTATAAAGCAAAAGTCAGCTGGTATTAGGAGGTAAACAGGAGTGTATTACATGCCCATGTTTGCAGGCTGAAAAGAAACAGTGATGGTCTTCACCCAAGCTGTGAATCAGAGCCCCCCAAAATAAAAGATTTGCTTTTCAAAAGGGATACATTTAGAGAAAAGGAAATGCATCTTTCATTCTCTGGTTTCATTCTCTTGAAGACCTCTCTGGTTTTCAAGCATCTCAGAGATTGAACTCTGGTGTTCTACCCCACAGCAATGCACACTGTAAGCAATGAGAACAGCTGAAAAAATGCAAACCTGAAGTTTTCATTGGCCTTCTCAGCACATACTTTGGGGGAAAACTTCATTAGGAGCGGTGGAAATGCTGCCACTGCAAAAGATCAGCATGTCCTAGGAGCATGGAGTTTTCTCCATGAGTTTTTTGAACATCAGACCTCAAGCAACTGTGTGACCTTAATCCCTGTCTTGAAAGCAGAGCCCTCATCCTGGTTTAAAAATCTAAGCAGGTAAACAAAGCTTAGGTATTCTAGAAGCCACTGCAATGTGGTCACTTTTCCAGTAAAGTCTCTTCCTAGCCACAGAAAAATGCACAGGACTGGGAAGACAGGTAACGGAGGTAAATATAAAATAGGTTCATGTCCTCTGAAGAAAAATTACAAAAGAAGGATCTTAAAAGTGTCCTAAATTTATTTTAAAATTAAATTTTAATTTCTATTTCTACTAAACCCCCTCATCTCGTGAGTCTTCACATGGCATTTATTCTTTTCTTTTTTTTTATTTAAGGAAGAGAATTAAAAAGAAAGCAGTAATTTTGAACTTCATTCTTCACTCTAAAGGGTTTCACTTAAAACCTGGTTAGATTGAATGCTTGCACTAAAAATAAGCTTGGAAAAATCAAGTTTACAATGTTAAATATTAATTCAATTTGCAAATATGTGCAGAGTCTTAAGGAGCTTATCTATCCTGGACAAGACATAAAACCTGAATTCTCTTGTAGATGTGAAAAGAACCAACAGTTTTCTCAGCATTACTGCCCTAAAGTAAAACAAGTATAGGAAGAAAATAAGTATAAGTTATCGTTTTGCCTGCAAAACTTTCTGTGCTGGGCTGCCTGGCCTGGCTTCCCTCTCTGCCAGCAGTGGCAATAAAACAAAACAAGCCTCCCACCCCTGTTACAGGAGTGGCTGCCTTGGGTTCCCAGCAAGGGGGAAAACTCTGGCGCCCCATTCTGCAGCTGGCTGTGTTGCAGAAACAGGCTGTTTGTTGGGGATGAGCTATTTGTCTGCAGGGAAAATTCGGGGCTCAGTGTGAGTCAACAGCAATTTCCGTTTATTGAAGAGAGCATCAGATACTTATACAGCAAGTAATAAACTCATGAATATTCTGTAATTTACACTGTCCATTGGCCACACCACAACACCACCTCTTCCCCATTCCTTAGGGGTTACATCTCTCTTTTCTCATGTCTCTTTCACTATTTGTTATCATACTACAGCTAGGCCCAAGGACACGCTATCTTGCAGGTGCAGGACTTGGAATTAGCCACAGCCTTGTACTTTTCCAGTCTCTAGTCAGCTAAAATCCCAACATGGCTGAGCTTCCTGTGGTGCCTCTCACCTGCAGCACACCATCAGGCGTCCCAGGCCCTGGTCAGAGGCTCCTTGGGCAGCAGAGGTGGTGTCACCACCAGCATGGCCTCGTGCTCCACACACGGCTGGCTGGGATGTCTCTGCTCCTCTGGAGGCATGGCAGTGTCCTGGGAGTCTTTGTGGTCATGACCTTGAGATGTGTTAGAGAGTCTTTTTTCTCAGTCTGGCAACTGAGGAAGGAATCAGGATTCTTCTGTTCTGGTTTTCAAGGTTGTTTGTTTTCTGTTATTTGTAACATTCTTTCCCTGGCCTGCTGAGGCCTGTTCAGCCGGTCAGTCAGTGGCACACTGCCCGCCTTCAGGGAGGTGTTGTCTTTTTATACTAAAAACTACACGTACTTTATTTACAATTTTCCAATACTATCACCTATGTTAGACAGTCCATCTGTACCCTAAACCAATCCAAAACCATCACCCAGAAAATGGTGGCTAGGAAGAAGGAGAAAGAAGTACAAGGCACACCCAAATTCCTCCATTTTGGGACCCCAAGCCCCCATTCTAAAAACCCCAAAATTCTACTTTTCACCCTGTGACAAACTAACTATCATTCTGCTTAAACTTTTGTGGCTTGTAGATCGTCATATAAGGTTGGTGATTTTTTCCATGGGTCAAAATCAAAGGCACAGGTGTCTTGGGCTCTGTGCCAAGGTCTCTGAGCCCCCTGGCAGGGGCTCGAGCCATCCAGGGCAGCCAGAGGGATGTCCTGGATTCCAACAGGAGTGGAGACAAGGGTAGGGTCAGAGGTTTGCTCTGACTTCTGCAGAGCAGGCAGTGCTGCTGCTGGCCTTCCAGAATCTTTGAACTGGTACAAAGAGCTTTTCTTGAGCAGGCAGTGTGGGTGAGCTTTGACTTTTTGCATCCACCTTTGCCAGAGAGGGTGATGAGTGGCTGGTGCAGGCTCTGGTCCAACAGTGCTACAGCTGAAGGTGCCCCTCTCCAGCAGAGAAATGCTGCGCTGGGGATTTAGTTCCAGTTTTTCAAAGAGCTGGCTGGAAAACAAACATTCTGTTTCAAAGAGAGGAAAATAAGAAGAAGCCTAAGCTTCAGTATCTGATTTTTTCCAGAGGTTTACAGCTTTCCTTAATGCAGGCAGATTCCTATATCTGATTTTCCTGCCCCCTGCAGTACCTTCCTAAAGTAAAGATTTACTTGCAGGGGCAAGAGACTCTTATCTCTGTCTCTGGCATGACTTCTCTACCTGATAACCTCCATTTTAAAGGAGATCTCACTTTCAGTCCTTACTTTGAACAGGCAGGAAGGATAGGAGCCCAGTGTGCCTGCATCCTGTATGTGCATCTTGCTCTCCGAAAAATTTGGTCATAATATCCAGTTTGACCTGAAACCCAACCAAAAAGAGAAGATTGGAAGGGGAAAAATCAATCATGGCTATACCTAGTATCTCTCTTTTTTTTTTTTTTTTTTTTTTTCTTTTAACCAATTGTCAGGGTGTGAATACATCTTTATCAAAAAAAGCTATTTACAGAACTGGAAAAAGCCCCTGCTCCTGCTTTTTTTTGCCAGGAGAGGAATGAATCTGACATTACCTCAGGATTTTATCTATTTAGCCCCATCTGCAGGCTGTGTCCATGAGCTGTGCCATACATATCCTCGATGTCTCTTCAGTCAAGTGCTGCCAGGGAGTGAGGCATCCCCTGGAGCCTGTCTGACCCAAATTAGGTGCAGAAATTGCAGTTAAGGACAGCTGATTGATCCAAGGTGCGAATGGTGCAGAGCTCAAGGTGCCGAGTGGGGCTGTAAAGGGCTGGGAAATGCTGCAGCTTTGCTGGAAATGTAGGGAAGGACCTCAGTTCTGTCTTCCACCATTCACTTACATTCCTGGCTGCTGGTGCTGATCCCTTTGCAGCCGGAGAGGGGCTGTGGTACTGCCCATGAGGGCCGTGTCCCTTCCAGTCCCTACAGATCATTGCTTTGGAGCTCCCCTCTGGGCCAGTCCTGCCCACACCTTGGTCTTGCTGGTGACCCCAAGGTTTTGCCTGTGTCTGGGAAATGCCTGTGAGAGCAAGAGAGAGGCTGTGCTGCAGCACAAGCCTTCAGAGCTGTCAGTGATGCAGAGACTGAGCAATAGAGTCAGCCAGCTGCTTGCTGGGGAAGTCATGGCTAATACCCTTGCACGTCTTCAGCCTTTTCCACCTGTCATGTAGGCTGCCAAACTGCTCTTTTCCCTTGCCTTCTCTTTGCTCCACACTTCTCTTAGGAAATCAGACAAATAGACCAACTGCAAAAAGGAACAGAGAGACAGGAACTGGGTTCAGCCTCTGCTTTCACCACTTACCTGAGGTTTGATCTTTCCCTTCTTGCTTCATAGCCTCTGACTCAGCTTTCTGCTCTGTACCTCCAGAGTGGTAATACTTGCTGTTAATGAAAATACTTTTAAGACTAGACACTTTTAGAGCATTAACATAGAGCATTCCTGAAATTTGTCAAAAGTTATGACAAATTCATGTAGAAATTCTCCTGTGGAAGAAAAGAGACAAATATTTTGAGAGGCTTACAAGACAATGTGATGATAAATCACAGGATCTTATTTTCCAGACTGTTCTGGTTTACCTTCTCTCTGTTCCCTACCTGGGGGCTGCGTTACAGCTTTGCTCCCAGCAGTTGCAGGCAGCTGCTGTTTGCAGGGGAGGAGCTCCTGTGGCATTATTTATGGCAGCTCTCAGTGAGAGGACAGTGATTTACTGTGTGCCATCTTCTGCAGCTGTGAATTTGCACCACGGTGACAGGGACATCCAGTGGAATCCTGATTTTCAGGCTGACACAGAGGTAGAAAGAGGTGAACTGGCTGGGTAAAAATGAAAGCCTGTTAGTGTCCTCCTTTGCCTTCCCACAAATAAACTTTTACTTTCTGGAATTTGGAAGTTAGGGTTCCAAATAGCCTGACATTCATGCTTCCATCTCTCCTGCCAGAAAACTTTTTCAAGAGAAGTCAGGATAGTCTTGATTCTTCCTCTAAAATTGGGTGAACTTTTTTTATATAGGTCCTCCTCTTTTGCTTCTCCTCCAAGCCCCACATCTCACTGCATCTGCTCTATGACTGCCCTTACTAGGGAGACTCTTTGATGAATTTGTCACCAAACTTGCCCCATGCTCTGAGCTGCACAACTTGCAGTGGCAGCAAGAGGAGCCCCCACCCAGGAGCTCTCAGGTCTGCCTCTGCCTGCAGAAAGGAGCTCACTTCTCTGTGCTACCACAAAAGAGCTGTAGAATTTGACTTCATGCCCTTGATCTTGAAAAAAGATGCACAGATCAACTGAGCAGGCTCATGGGCTTATCCAAATTGAATCTCAGTGCCAAGTCTCTTGATTTTGACCTATGCTATAAAAGTGTTAAATTTCCTACAAAGCCATTGGCATTCTGCACAGGGAAAATGATAGAATAACACCAGGGAATGACTTGCGTTTTATTTCTGGGGTTATTTCTTTCGACCACAGTTTATCTGGCACAATGCACAGGAAAATGATGGGATGTGTTTTGTAACATTACACAGGAAATCCTGGCATTGCCTTCTCTCTGTAGCAGTGAGCCATGCCAGTCAGCTGTGTAATGGGACAATGAGCAGGCCCAGCTTAGTGGCCCCTGTGGGAAGCTGCATGGGAAGCTGCTTCATGAGCTGTGTCCACTGGAGAGGGAGTAAAGGGAGAAGGAGGCAAAGGTTCATTTATTTGCTCCCAAGATTCCTCCTCTGAGGTTGGCATGGTGGAAATTGCAAAACTGCAAGTGGGATTAATAATTCCATAAAAGACATGGCTGTAGGTACAATAATGGAGGGCAAGCGAGCCCATTATCTGGTCTGGCTGGCTATGAAAGACTTTTGCTCCAAGGCATCTGCTGTAATTGAAGATTTGGTTGGTCAAGCTGTAGAATACTTTTAGGATGCAAGTGATGTGTGCTGTCATTGCTATGCAAGCTTATGTTTCCTTTTTCCTATTCTGAGCTGAATAGAGTGTAACCTTCAGGTCAGTAATCAGTGTGTGAATAATATGGACCTACATTTCAGAGGGAAAAAGGTATGAGGTGAAATGCAAAACTTCAGATCTTCCTGCTAGTTAGTTCTTTTCTGCTCTGCTTCCTCCAGCAGCAAAAGTAATGGTAGGTCTTGATTGTTCTGCATTCTAAAGCACTAAAATCCAGAGGCAAAAAAAAAAAAAAAAAAAAAAAAAAAAAATAAAATAACATTACACACATGAACAGGTAGAGCCCTTGCTTATTGAAATGCAGAGGGGACCAGGGGACCTGATTAGGCAAATTTTGTGAGACAAGAATACAGCCAAGCTCCTGAAAAATGGCAACATTACCAGGGAGATGCTTTTATTAACAGAATAATCACTCAGTCCTCCTGCAGATTGTTATCCAAATTGAATGGCACTTGGTTCTTATCAAGACACTTCTGCAAAACATGGAAATCTCAGGTAGTGTGATCCTTCAAGCAAACACCATGCTGCTTTAAAGCCTGATTCTGATCATGCAAAGTAGCCTGCAGCCCCTCTGAACACACACAACAGTGGAAGGTGGGCAATACACCATGAGTTCATAACTTTGCTAAACACCAGCAGCTAGCAGGGTTTCTGTGCCAGGCTTTTTCACCTCTCCACATTGCTGGTGGCCCTGGGAGAGCACAGGAAAGGATTTCAATCCCTAGGCAGTTTTCCTGTTGGCAGAACACCTACGGACACAGAGGTGACAGCCTGGCATGCTGATGCCTTCCTGAAAGTAATCACTCAATCTGGTGAAGAAGAGCAGCTTCCTACCTCCTACCTTATCTCCCCATCCATAAGAGCAGCAGGGTTGCAAAAAGCAGCAGCAGCAGCACAGCCCATGGGATCGTGCTGCACACAAATTAAGCAGAGCACTGCGCTCAGGCAGCTTCTTGCTTGCAAAGTTGTACTGCTTTATCTTTCATAATCTTCTTTTAGAAGAGGTTAAAACCCTCCTTTGGGGGATCTGAAAAAGATCTGAATGCTCCTGGAGGTAGAGACATTGATGGTCTCATGTCTTTGAGGAAGTCTTACCTAATGCTGGTTGGCAGGAAGAGTAGGCAGAGCAAGCCTCAAGCCAGCCAAGGTGCCCTAAGCAATATTTCCAGGGTGTCCATCTCAGGCAGACTGGTTGTAACCTGGGCCAGGCTTGTGTCAAAAATGTGGTTTGATACACGCTCAGCTTTAACAGCACAAGTAGAATCCCTCAAACTATTACTGCATCCTGTGGTGGTCGCTGAGGGTGAGAGAGAGACGGGAATCTTGTTTCTTGATCAGAAGGCTGGATTTATTGATATATGATATATATTGATATATGATATATCATATATGATATATATGATTATAACTATACTAAATAGAATAAAGAGAGAAGTTGCAGATGCTTGCTAGGCTAAGAATAGCAAGAAAGAGTCTATGACAAAGTTGTGTCCAGGGACTCTGTCCCCAGCTTGCTCCTGTGATTGACCCTTAATTATAAACATGGGAGCATGAACCAATGACAGGTGCATCCTATTGCATTCCACAGCAGCTGATAACAATTGTTTACATTCTCTTCTGAGGCCTCTGCCTTCCAGAAGACGCAGAAATCTGAAAGAAAGGATTTCTGTGAAAAAATGTCTGCGACACCTCAAACCTCAAGGTGGTTTAGAATATAATAAAATATTAGAATAAGAAATACCATTTTTTTAAAGTATAGTCCAATCCACTCTTTAGTGCCTCTGGTAAATTCAGCGGGGACTCTTACAATTTATAGGCAGAATTGTGGCTTTTCCTTAGGCTTTTCTGGATAGCCTCTATACTGCTGTATGTATTTGAAGAGTGTTCATTGGTATGATCTGAGGAAAGGCTTTAAAGAAGCAGTGTATTTCAGGGTATCTCTAGAAATGGTTCCTCTATGAAATGCTTTTGCTTGGGAAAACAAATCAAAGTAATGAATTAAGTTTTGGAGTAATAATATATCCTGTATAGTAATCTTAAACATTTTTTACTTTCATTGTCCAAAGGATTGTCTGGAAAGGCTCCTCAGTATATCTCTAAATGTACAAGGTTGGTTATTGCATGTTCATGTACACAAGTAGTGGTTTCAGACCTCAGTGTTTTTAAAACCCTGTATGGGAATGAATCTGGGAAGCTTTCACTGCTGTAACCAAGTACCAAGAAGATAAAAGCATTTGAGGTATTTTTAAATGTCAGATTTCAGACACAAAGAGTATTACTGTGATTTGATCTTCAGACTCTGTATTTATCTGTCTAGCCTCTCCTATTTTATCAACAACTCTGTTCACCTTGGAGATAGCTATAAGCTATTGATTCAGGGTCTCTAAAATCCAAATTATGATATTTAAGTCAAGATATGTAAATCATTCATTTAAGTACTATCAAAAGGAAATTTTGACTATTTTGTTTTTAATTTTTAAGGGCTTTAAAAAAGCACTGTACAAGCAGTTTAAAACATGAGAAATATAACAATTTTTTTTGTTATATTTGCTTAGGTAAATAGCAGGTAAATGTCAAATATGCAAGGGCCACCTAGATCTCTTACTTTTAAAAAGAGCTGTTCTAGACTGTCACTTCAAGGGATTTAGTGTAGCTGATGTGTCTTGTGTTTCTCAAAATATAGATGCAAGTAGTTTGGCTAAGAATGAGGCTTTGCACTGCCCAAAGCATGACCCCAAGCAAACATGATCATGCCCAGGTTCTTACAGTGAAATTAAAGATCTTTTCCTGCACCCAATAACCCAAATATCACAGTGTGCTCAAGGATGCTGCTGACATTTTCAAAGACCACCCAGGGTGTTGCCTTTCTGACTGCAGATATGCTCTGGGTCTTCATGGGACTCTCTCTCTTTTCCTTTCCAGCTCTCTTGAGTCTCTTCCACTTGCTCTCATTCTGCCTCTTGTGAAGTCATTGGAGCCCAGTTTTGATACTAGCAAATACCATATTGTCATAGCTGGAATAAGGGCTTGACTTCTAAAGGTAGCCTGAACATATACAATATATGAAAAATGAAGTTCACTAGTCACCACAATTCTTAAGATCTTAAGATGTGAATAATTTTATTTTTAACGTAATTGACTCTTAGCTGAAGACAAGGCTTGTGTGTTCATGCAGTGCTAGGTCCGGTTCAGTGAACTAGTTTATTTATCCTTCTCACAGCACATCAACAGAGGGTCTAAACAGATTAGTTAAAGCTATTCCTTATTATCTAATTTTTAAAAATCCTTTAAAAAAAGGAAAAATATTTTAGTATTTAATTTTGATGTTTTCTTAATGCAGACTTTGGTGTTTGTCTTATTGCTTTGTGTCCAAAAAGTCTGAGAATGCACTTGGAAATAGTAATTAAGCCTAATAATGGTTGGCATCTCAGTCTCAGGGAAAAAAAACCAATAACAAAGTCAAGATAAAGTGTTTGTTTCATTCTTTTTGCTTAGCAGGAGAACAGTTATTCACAGGGCTTCTCAGGCAGGGGTCAGCTGACAAGTGACGCTGGAGGAAATGTTCAGTGAGGTGAGAGTTGAGGGAGATGACATCTAAGAAGTGTGCAGTGGCCGAAAGGGCACGTTCCAAGCTTTCCATTGTTGGTTAATGAGGTTTGATTCAGAAAAATGCCGCTTTTGTCACAGCCTGTCCAGAAGGGCTGGGGCTCCCAGGTGCGCTCTATGTTGGGCTCTGCTGTCTGAAAGTTAATGATGAAACTCTGCTGACTTTGCACATTGGGGTCTCCTGATTTTGTGTGAAATTATTTGTTAATTTTAGATACGAGAGGAGCTCCTGATTTATTTACATACTGGGACCTGAAACTCAAGTCCTCAAGTGGTATTCATGTAATCATAAATTCTGCTCATAAAGCCACAATATCACCTCCAGTGTTGTAGGGGACAGTGTGAAGAAAGTGTAAATTTAGGAAGGAGCACTGTCTCTCTGTCCTGTGGCAGTCCCATGCATCTCAGCTGATCTTGGAGGCACTTTGGAAGCACAGGCAGTTAGAAAGACACATTCCCCAGGATGGGGAGGGCAGAGCTGTCCCAGTGGAAGGGAGCAGGCCAAATCCTGCTCACTTCTTCTGCAGACTCCACGGGCTGTCCCTGCTCTTGCTTTTGGCTTGTGGCAATGAGAGCAAGAGGAAAATTAAGTCCAGGGTGTTCATGGGGCCATGAAGTAGTGAATTTTTTATAAAGCTTAGTAACTGTCATTTTTCAAGTAATTTTCTAGAAGAGGGCTGGAATGTGGGTAGTGCACAGCAACCAATGTACCTTGAAAGTACATTTCTTTGTTTTAATAAGGCTGGCGGTGTACCGTGACTCGCC
Organism: Melospiza georgiana; assembly: GCF_028018845.1. Lineage (NCBI taxonomy): Eukaryota > Metazoa > Chordata > Aves > Passeriformes > Passerellidae > Melospiza > Melospiza georgiana. The sequence continues at coordinate 23,316,632 of NC_080434.1, read as the reverse complement.
ATAATGAATTAATTTGGTGTTTACCATAACAGCACTGAGCTTAATGAACTCATCATATTTATGCAACTGTCTGTAGATGTTCTCTTGTCATTTGGGATTCATAAATAAGTACTAATACTTTTATCGCCGCTTTCTCCTGAACAGGAAAGTTCTTCACAGTGAAAGGCCATTAAAGCTCACTTCTATTTTTCTGTATAAAAAGTAAGCAGAAGATCTTTAATAACTTGATTTTTATCTTTATGTAGGTTTCTGAATTGTTAGTATGTGCTCAGCAAAGCTGTTCAGCTTGAACAAAACTATTGTAGAGCCATCCTTATCAAATTCCACCAGTCATATAATAAATAGAGTAATATCTCATTTAACTGTAGGTGCCATTTCATTTAAGGTTACCCTTCTGCATTTGAGAGAGAGTATCTATGTAAGTTCAACAGATTTAAATAAAAAGTTGTTCTCTAAATTGAACAAAGTGATACTAATTTATGGCATCCAAGTGATGATTGCTACATCCTTGGAGGGTAATGGTTTGTTGCTGAACAAAACAGAAGGTCAGCTGCTTTCTCTCTTTTAATATTGTTTGATATGCAAATCCTTAATGCTAAACAGCAGCTCTGGTTTACTACTGCTGCTTCTGTCATCTCTGGAAGGCAAGATGCTTATCCTTGTTTCTGTGCACTGCCTTCCTGCTGACAGCAGTGTGGTGCCGAGCCCTGCTGAAGGGCACATCAGAAGGCGGCCACCTGCCTGCCCTCCTGGGCCTCCCCGGCTGAAATCTGGGCTGAAATCTGCCTGGAATCCCTGCCACAAAGCAGGCTTTGCAGCTGGACCCACGGGCACTCTTTTGCTGGGTTAAGTGGTGGGAATGGGTGCAAAGGGAGCACTGCTTCGTCTAATCTGGCAGCATTTGGCTGCCACAGAGCATTTCCTCTCATGGAACCCATGATTGGCAGCTCATTAAAAAGCTGGCTTAAAAAAATACCCACAGAGAAAAACAGAAAACAGTCTCCTCAGAACCGAAAATTCTCACAGATATCAAGATCTCTAGTCAAAGGAAGGGCTGGTATATGTGTTTATATAGATATAATGATCTCTCCTTCCAGGTGTTTTGCTCATTTTGCAAGCTCTCCCACCATCGCTTCATCCACTCAGGAGCAGGCACTGGCAGTGCTCCCCTCTTTCTTTCACCTCAGGGCAATGACTCCTGCCCTACACCTTGCCACACATCCTTCTTATGGCTGAAATTTGATGTTATAAGTATTATAAATATGATTTATGACATCAAAGTCAAGGCTTTGAGCACCAATGTGTGTCTCCCACGAGGCCTCAAGATGAGGGTGAAATATGAAAACTCACCAGGTCTCAGCAAGACAGTGAGGTACCACTGAGAGGGGAGAGGAGATGAAAAGGACTCCAAGAGTCTCCTACTTGCCCCTCTCCATTCTTATTTCCCACTTCCTTCCCCATGAGGAAGCCAGCCAGGCTAGGCAGCAGCCATCCCTCTCTGGCACCACAGCCCCGAGCCAGCCTTCCAGGTGGCACCAGTGAGAGCTGCTCTGCTGCCAGGAGAGGAGCCTGCTTTGCCAAAACCTAAAGCTTGCTCAGGGAGATGCAACAGGAACTGGCATCACTCCAGTTATTGCAGTGAAAGACTTAAGCAGTTGCTTCACTGAAGTAAAAAGCCCACAAACACTCCTGGTGGGTCCTTACCTGTCTACTTTGATGATTGAAGGATGCTTACAAACCAGCTTTTATATCTTGCTTGAAGAGGAGAACCAAATTCTGAAGACTTTGTATCAGATTTCTGACAGAAAAGCTCCAGTGAGGAGGTTTTGCCCAAGGAATGATTTTTGCCTAGCCACTGCAGGAGTTACCAGAGGTCTTGTCGCTGCCATCCCATCTGCAAGCACTGAGTGCTCCCAAAGGTGACCCATGTGAGCCCCCTGGGAGCCAGCACAAGTCCTGGGACCTTGGCTCAGGCTCCTGAGGCAGAGCCCACCAAAGGTACTCAACTAAAGCATTTTTATTTTTATTATTTACACCCCCCCCCCCCCCCCGCCTTCAACAGTGAGCATTCATTACCTTGGGTCTGCAAATCTGCTCTCTGTAGCTGTCTGATCTGCTGACTAGAGCCAAGCACCTCATCCTTAGCACATCCTCTTCCTTATCAGTGCCAGTGGGGAAGTTATCCCTCTGGACAACATGTTCCTGGTGCAGGAAGCTGATATTCACTCACCTTTGACATCCCAGAACATGCATTGGCATTTCCAATATCATTGTAAATGGCCTCTCATATCTCATGCTCACTACTGATAGCTGAAAATGAAATTAGATCAAAAAAGGTGTTGTCACAGAGGTCTCAATTTCAGAGCATTTGTGACACCATGCTATCACATTAAGTTGGGTTTTTTTATCTGTGGGTATTTTCGAGAGCAATTTCATTTCACTGCCAGCAGCAAAGTATTTTACTAACTGGAATCCACTCCTATTCCCATTGATTCATTAGGATTTTTTCACATCCCTGTTAGATTTGGAAACCACAGGCAGCTTTGTTTTCTGTGTTTATATCCACGAGACATCACTGGGCACTGTGAATTCAGAGCCAAATCAGTTAAAGTGCACACAGACCCTTTCATTTGTGCAGCTCAATAAATTTATGTCATTGCCTTGAAAAATGTAACTCTAACACTTTGCTTGCTAAAGAAAAATATATTTAAGACCTGCACTCTGTCCATAAGCAAGTTTTAAAGGTCATGGTTTTTGGACAAATCAGATTATTCCAATATACAGGCTTCTTTTGTAAGCTTTTTAAGACTATGGTATTTCAAAACATCAGGAACTCATGCACCCTGCTTATTAATTTCCACTGGCTTATGGCTCACAGTACTACTCTGTACAAATAAGCAGGTTCAAAAGAGCCATTGAGGAAAAAATTCAGTTGTAAAAATCTGGGACTAGGAAGGAGAGGCACTTGGCTGGAATTATAGCATTGGAAGATCATTATCATTCAGAGCATTTAGTTAATGCCTTATTACTTTAGTCATTTATTAAATTTGAAAATCAAATAACGAAGAGATTGTAGTGTCTGCCACCCAACAGGTACGTCTGATTAGCGTATCGGGGAAGCCACCAGGAGCTGCGGCAAATCCCGGTATTTTTATGGAAAGAGTGCCATCGTGTGGGAGCCTCCTTGCAGCACGCAGGGATAGCAGAACCCGTGTACAGGCGTGCCTGCTTGCAAGGAACCTCCCTTCCTCCTTTGTTTTCCCTGGAATTTCCACAAAAGCGCAATTTTCGTTTCTGACAGTGAGCCACAAAGATAGGAACTTTCATAACTAGGGACAGGTTAGAAGCGTTAAATCTCCTTAATATGTTAACTATTCTTTTGATTCCATAAACAGGTGAGTTCTGAAATGGAGTGTTTCTGAAATCTAACAGAAGCAGAATCTCCCTCTTTCTCTGAATGTCATTAACATAGTTAGATATTGGTGTTCTTTTCATTTCTCTCAGTATATATTGTATCCCCTCAACATCTGTTTGCAGCTGCAGTTTTACATGGCTTCATTATAAGCTTTCCACTTCTTGAGTTCTCCCATGTAATAATACCAATACTATCCCCAATTTCTACTTCCATGTTTTATGTTTTCCTTTAAAGAATTGAACTTGTATGTTACACCCATAAAGAAAATTGCCAATAATTGCCAGGGGTACAATTAGGGATAAATCTTCGTTAAGGAACAAGCCAAATCTCAGTGTCTTTATGCAAATGCCTTTTGTTAAAAAGATGTCTTGTGTAATCAGGAATTATACTGACAAGTGAAGAATCATTTAATTAATGAGAATAGAGCAATCATTTGGATGGTTCTTTCTATTCCTGACTGAATAAAAGAGAGAAAATCACCCTGCTCAGGGATTAGAGCCACTGCTGGAAGAAATAAACCCCATGGATGTTGTTCTGTTACTGCCTTGGGAAGATAGTACAGTAATTCCTAAATATAAAACTATGTATGTTTGGATTAGGCATTGAAAATTAATTTCCTATTACTCCACAAGAACTTATACAAAAGGGTTCTGTTTATTCTGGCTGTCTGCTCCTGCTGACCTCTCAGAATGGAATATTTGGGCCAAAATACTCACCTAAATCCTAGTACAGGATTTCAGGGCAGTGAGAACCAGAACTATGGTGAATTCTTTCCATAAGGACTGTATGCCATGATCCAGGGTGGGGTATGGACCCTGTTTGCAGTTGCAGAGCAGTAATCTGGTCTCCAGTTCAGCCCTTTGTTTAGAGCAGGTCAATTTGCCCTGCGTCTTTCCCTCTGGGTCTTTGAATTTCACCAGGGGTGGTGATGCCATAAATTCTCTGTTCCACTGTTTGACCTCTCTGATTCTCTTCTTATCTGGTTGGAATTTCTTATCTTCCAGTTTATCCCAGTTGCATCTCCTCCTGTCGCTGGGTCTCTACACACCCCCAAGAGGCAGCTGCAGGCAGCAATGGCAGCAGTCCTGCCTGCAGTGCCATCCCTCCAAAGCTCATCTCAACATGGGTGGCTCATAACAGCTCATTTAGTCTCTTACAACAAACCAGATTATCCTCCCATCCTTGAGATATCCCTCCTCCCTCAGAAGGCTTCAGAATAAGGCTTCCCTAAGGTGTGTCTGGGTTTGGGAGAGTCAGAATGTACTCCAGGCATCTCTGACCTTGAATACCTTTCTCCAGGGTGGGACCTTGAGCAATGTACTGTCAGCAGGCACTGCACAGAATTTGTCCCATTCTTACAAACTCAAAGCTACATGAACAAGGTGGTTCTGACATCCCTAAGGACTCGTGTGTCACCTGTGATCTGTCCTTTTAGGGCACTGTTCCCTCTGGGACAGCACAGGGGTGAGCAAGCTGCTCCCCTCTGAACAGACCATGATCCCAGCCACCAGACATAGTACTAGGTGGGAAGTGGGAGCTCCCTCCAGACCTGTGCTGGGATTTCAGCCACTGGTGGCTGTGCCAAGCCTCCCATTCCTGGCAAGCCCACAGGACAAGTATGTGGCCATTTGGATGTGCCATAGCAAATTAAGTGGCCTCCTGGACAGAACTACCAGCTGAAGCAGCATCAGAGACTGTCACCTGTGCACAGAACTGCTGCCCTGTGGGCCCCAGGTACTTTCAAGCTCCCTTTTGAGGTTGATGGAGATCACTGCACTGCACTGAGCTGTTGTAGTAGCCCTGGGACAGCTTTCCTTCCTCCTGCAGTGCACTCCAGTCTCTCTGGTAGCAACATCCCAGACCTCTGTTGGTTTGTGTGCACTTGGACGTTTTTGCATGCTGTGTCAAATGATTGCAGTAGTAATTGTTTGCCTTCCAACACTGAAATAAAAAACAAATTCATTACATCGAAACAAATTCATACACATTCATTACAACAAAAAATTTTCCATTGTTTTATTCTTTTTTGGTGTAATCATTGAATTTTTTATCTTGGACAACCAGGGGTATCCAGCTGTTACTCTAGTCATTTCTGAATGCTTTAAAAAAAAACCCTATCTCCTCAGAAATAAATGGAGTAAATATGAAAATATTCTTCCAAACACAATTCTCATTTCTCAAACATTTCATCCCACAGGAAGTCTAGTTAAATATGTTGTCCTTGCAAGCTGCCCAGGAAATATTTGGCAGGAGGCTGGGTATGTAGGTCCAAGGACAAGTGAATTCCACAGCAAGGAACCCTCCTGTGGAACCACTTATCATTACCTTGCATTCTGACATTAAGCAAGACTGCTTTAGGTCATCACTGACTGCAATAAGATGGCTTTGCTCTCTCTCCAAAGCAGCAATGTAGTTAAGACAATAAAGATCAGTTTGCAACTATGTTGTGTGTAGCGTGGTAAATCTGAAATGTATATTCCTTCTGATTTTTTTTAATTGAAATGTCTCTCCTCCAATGATTAGGATGCAAAATATTGTCAGATATATAACGGACTATGAAAGTCAGTTGCCCTAGACTAGTAAAAGCCAATTGAGAAAATATAATATATGAAGTAAAGCATTTTCATTGAGTTTGTTAAAAGAAGGAAAAAGAGATTTGAGTGTGCTTTGCTGTATCTGAAGTGGCACACAGATACCCATATGCTCAGCCTAACAGGCAAGCCCACACCCAAGCTTTCTTTTCTGCCTAAATCAGTCTATGCAGGTTCATTTGCTGCTTGGCTTTCCAAGACACGTGGGGAGGTTGCAGGCAGTCAGATTTCCACCCTCACACTCTTGGGTGCTGCTGCCCCACTGTAACCCCTGTTTCTGTGCTTTCTCCCCAAGGATTTTGGAGCTGCAGCAGAATGGCGACATGGACGTGTTGAAGCATAAGTGGTGGCCGAAGAACGGTCAGTGTGATCTTTACTCATCTGTGGATACCAAACAGAAAGGAGGTGCCCTGGACATAAAAAGTTTTGCAGGTGTTTTCTGCATCCTCGCTGCAGGGATTGTCCTATCCTGTTTCATTGCAATGTTGGAAACGTGGTGGAATAAAAGGAAAGGCTCCCGGGTTCCATCAAAAGAGGTATTAGACCCTCCATTTCTCCTGGGGAATTTTCATGCACCCTAAAGATGGCTGCCTTGGCTTTATAGCACTAGAGAGGGTGGGGAATCAAATTCAGAGATACTTCATTCGCTTCCTGATTTTTTAACGTAAATGATGTTCCTCAAAATCTTTCCAGCTATTCTTTCTAGAAAAGCTTGAATAAAAATAAATGTATATTGATGATGTATAAATATGCAACTATTCTGAGTAAAACACAATTGTTACTTGTGGAATAGTACATTATTAATACATCAATATTCAGTTCATTGTTCCCATTGGTGACAGCTAATTCTCACTAGGTGTCTTGGCTTCTTCTTGAAAAATATGTCCCCTAAGTTCAGTGGCTGAGTCATTTAAAATACATTTGCAAAATTTGCCCCTTAAATCAGCTGTTAGCTTCTTGCATAAGCTTGTGCCCATTTTCAGAAACATTAAACTCTTGAGACTTCCATGAACTTCAGTTCTTTTGATTTCATCTGAAGTCCAGGGAAGCAAGACTACATTAGATTTTTCAGGTTCAGGCCAGACATTTTTTTGAAACCTGGTACAGATTTGTTTCAGAAAATCTTATACAGATGCCACAGAGAAATATGTTATTTTACATCTGAGATGAGTTTGCTTCTACACCTGCATGTGTGATGCTTTCCTTCCTGTGGTAATCTACCTGTCCCTCTACTAGCCATCTGAGCCTTGTGCAACTTTGCACCAAATTACTTTTATTCATAATTAACTTTTTACCTCTACAAAATGCTAAAAAGAAAATTAGGGACAGAATGATTTATTAAAATATCCTTGGAAGCAACACCCAAACCAAAACCTAAATAAGAGCATAAATGTAGCACTATCAAAAACAGCTTTTTTGTCTCTGTAGCTTAGGCACATCTGTGTAGCTTGTGGGGTATTGATGTTAATTTGTGTGGAGTGGTCTTGCCTTCTCTGCAGTTTCTCCATTGTGTTTATTCCTGCTAATCTAATGCTGTCTAATCAGGCAGGATTAATTACACTACCTAATTAGACAACATTGGCACTGATGTTAAAATACATTTAATCTTTTCTTGCCTGTTTTAATTCCCAAGCTTTTTTTTTTTCTTTTTTCTTTGTTTCTTTTTCTTTTCTTTTTTGTTCAAGATCTGGACCGGACCATTATTAAAAGGAAAAAAAAAAAGGAATCTCTAGAATTTAAATTGGGTTTCTCAGGAATGGAAACCATATAGTTTCACCTGGTAAATTATTTTAAAACACTAAAATTTACTTGATTGTTGTTTACCCAAATATTCAGAACTTAACACTTTATATTTATCTGGTGCAAAATATGAAAATCAATAACAAAGGAAAAGAAAAACATGCCAACACAGATATTTTACACAAGTATAAAATTTTCTATTTCAATTTTCAAATGCTGAGAAATTCAAGTGTGTACTTTCCACAAATGGTATAATTTGGCCTCCTTGATCTTTATTATATGGTCATTAGCTTAGCATTTAAACACTCATCTCAACATTAAATTGAAAAGCTTGGCTCAAAACTGAGTTTAACGTGGACGTACGTGCTGAATGTCCCCATTATCCTGGATGTGGGGGTCATTCAGCAAAGAAATACATCTTAACTAACTTTCTTAAAATTCATTTTAGCTTCCATGAAATCCATTGGCTCTTCCAGGCCACTAGTCCAGAATCGGGGGTCAGATTGGGCCAGTTTGTGGTCAGCAAGCCAACCCTTTTTCCTGGTGGCTGCCATCTTGTGCTCCAGAATGCAAGCATTTATACTGAAAAAAAATTGTCTAATGGTTGCGAAGATAACATTTCGGTCGCGTGCCAGAAGTAACCCATTCACTGATGTCTGCCTGAGTCTGCAGACAGCCTTAAACAGTAGCTCTGAGAGAAGTATGAACCGCCCCAGTAATCTCAATGGGATGTTGACTCTGAAGCCTGATGATAATTTAAATGTGAAAACTGCTGAATATTTCACTACTGATCACACAAGAGAGAAGAGGAAAGATCATATTATGGAGATATGCACAATCTTACTGTGAGTGGGTCTCATTTTGGTGTATCGATTGGGTGGAGATTGGGTTGTGGGCTAAGCATGGGAGATTATCACCGCTTATATCTTTTCACTGGTCTGACCCTAGCCCCAAATGCATCTCTGTAAAAGAAAGAGGACTACTTTGAGTTAATCTTAGAGGCTCAGAAACTATGAATTTCCAATCTTTTCCCAATTGGCACTTCAAATTACAAAGTATTTGTATGTTTGTTTTTTTTCAAAATTAAAAACAAACAAACAAAAAACAAACCAGAAAAAAAAAGGAAAATATTTAGGACTGTCCCTCAGAGACATAGTCATGACTTGCACACTCTAATTGAGCCTCTATATATTTCTTTAGCTTCTGATGTGGCCCCAGTTCTCCTGCATCCATATGCAGCTCCAAATTTTTTGAGGAGATAGCGTTTGGTGAATGCGTTTGGATTTGATGTCACCTGTGTGGTTGTTATGTGCATCCATGTCTATGTCCACCTGTGAATAAACGATAGACAGAAAGCTAAGTCCGAGGAATGAGCACTGCATTTTTTCCTTCCCGTGATGAGCTCAAACCAAAGCCCTTGTGGTCAGTGATCATCCAGTCCCTGGGAAATCCCTGATGCCCTGTTCCCTTCCCCTTTTTCCCTGGTTTGTCTCCTGGTCCCTGCCCTCGGAGGGTGCAGTCCTGGAGGGGAGCTGGCCTCTCAGTCTCCTCCAGTTGGGCTTTGTGTTCGGCGTGGTGCCAGCGCAAATGTTCAGTGATCCATTCTGCTAAGTAGATGAACTCCTGCAGTCTGTTCTAGGTGTGGACTGAGTGCTTGACTTCATTCCTAGAGAAAGGAGGGATCTCAAGCCCATTCGGTATACTAGGAGTCTTGCCATTGATTCAGGGAGCTCTGGATCAAGCCAGTCAATGAATTTCAGTAATCAAGGCTGGAAGTCATCAGTGCACATCTATCGGCTGCCTAATTATCCTCTGTGAGGTCCTAGAGTGTGAGATATTTCTAGTGGCCTGGAAGAGCCAGTAAATTTCACTGAGATTAAGGTAAATTTTAAGGTTAGTTGAAATTGATTTTTGTTCTGAATGAGCTGCACTACTTAGACTGAGGGAATATCCCTGTCCGTGTGTACTTAATGCTGCTTGGAATTAAGTTTTGCAGTTCAGCAGAAATATGTATGTACAACACAGGTGATTTATTGGGTCACCTAGGGCTTTCTCCTCTTTTTTAACTTCTATGAATTTAAATTCTCAATTATGACAAACAAACCCGTTTAAATGAGTTTTCTGGGAAGAAGGAAAAGGGACAGAGGTAAGAGAAGCAATGATATATTATAATAAATACATCAGGCTGCCTTCTCTTCTCACCCACAAAAGTATAATTCCATCAGAATAGATGGAATTGCTTCTTTGTAGGTGAGGAGATAATTAATCCCTCTGTTGGCATTGTAATTTAAAATTGCCTGGTGTACTCCTTTCTGTTCAATGTCAATGAGTCACCAGTGCTTGGGGTTTTTTCTCTGTATGTTCATCTTTTCTATACCACAATTTACATTATAAAGGCAAAAAGAAACCTGAGAAGTTTCTAGCCCTTCCTTAAACCCTGAGAGGATGACAAAGATGGCAACCTGATCCCTCAGAGCCTCCCATGTTGACATCCAAATTTAGTTCTCATTGCGGAGTTGAAGAACTGGCACCATTCCAGGCATTTGAGATTATGCAGTTTACTTTTATTCAGCTGTTGCTAGTCTAACCCACCTAGCTCCGAGCTTGCCTTTTCCTGAAAATCTACCAGCGGTGCTTTGAGTTTTGTTGTTTGGATCCAGGGTTTGAAGGTAGCTGTGGTGTAAGGGTCTGCCTCAGTCTGGCTTTGCTCACCTGGCTTCAGGCGGTGGGGGAGCTCACTGGTGACACTCAGGACACCGTCAGCCAAGAGCCAGCTCTAGTCAGTTGTGCCTTGCACTCCCCGAGCAGTGCTGATCACCCTGTGAAACGTCAGCCCAGCACAAATGGCGATGGTGAGTGGTGCCTCTTGTTTTTCTCATTCCCCAGGACGACAAGGAGATCGACCTGGAGCACCTCCACAGGCGCGTGAACAGCCTCTGCACAGACGACGACAGTCCCCATAAACAGTTCTCCACCTCATCGATTGACTTGACCCCGCTGGACATTGACACTTTACCCACACGTCAGGCACTGGAGCAAATCAGTGACTTCAGGAACACTCACATCACCACAACCACCTTCATACCAGAGCAGATCCAGACTCTGAGCCGCACGCTGTCTGCTAAAGCCGCCTCGGGATTCTCCTTCGGCAGCGTGCCCGAGCACCGAACTGGCCCTTTCAGGCACAGGGCACCCAACGGGGGCTTTTTCAGAAGCCCCATCAAAACAATGTCATCTATCCCCTACCAACCAACTCCCACCCTGGGCCTGAATATCGGTAGCGACCCAGACCGAGGCACCTCCATCTGAGCATCAGAACGAGTTTCTTCACTGTTTCTTATTTAGGACTCCCTTTGCAAGGAGCAGCTGTAATATTGTGGGACTAACATGGATGTAACCTTTCTTCTTATTTTTTGGTTTTGAGGGTTGTGGTTTGGGTTGGTTTTTTGTTTTGTTTTTTTAATTATTATTTTTTTGAGGGTTATTTTCTCTTCAGGGGTTGTTTTGGGGTTTTTTCTTTATTTTATTTAAGAATCAGAACTATTAGTAGCAACTCTTCCTCCTCCTCTTCTCTGCTTTCACAGTTTGGTCTCTTCTGCCTCCCCTTATTCTCTGTACTACTTGAATCACTTATTCTTCGGTTTATCACCATGTTAGGTTTTGGTTACTTCAGGCTTTTCATATACTTTAAATATAGGAAGCAAGCAGCGATTCATGCATAGGAAAACCCTGAGGATTACTTTACAGAAGGGCATTCGCTCCTCCTCCCCCACCGCCTTTTTTTACTATAATTGCAATAACTGAAGTATTTTTCATGTACTCTGCTGCATCCAGTCAGCGCTCCACTGCTGTGCGTCCTTTTAACTGTGGACCAAAGGCAAACCCTGCAGTTTGAAAAATGGAAAATAAAAAAAAAAGGCAAAAAGACAAAAAAAAACAGGAAAAAAAAAAGAATGGAAAACAAATGAAGTTTAAAGATCATTCAGGCCCCATAATACCAGAATGCAATTTTGTAGGATTACAAAAAGCCATTACTATGCCAGTAAAGACTACAGTTAAATCTACTTTTGCACTGCAACAGTGCATATGACCTTTATGTGATTGTACAGTGTTAAAAGTTTTTCTTATGTACAGTAAACTGTATCATATGGCAGAAGCCTCTGTTGTGTTAAATAAATTAATATCTCATACACACACATATATATACATATATACACACATATATGTGTATATATATACACATGTATATATAGCTATAAAATGGCAGCCGTTGCTATTGCAATTCATTTAATAAAGCTTTAGTAAAAATGTGTTGTATACAAGAGAGATGTACAGTGCAGGGTGTCTTTTCATTTAGAAAAGACAGGTTGCTTTAACATTATTCTGACTTGCATCGTTTGCCAACAGAGCATATTTTATACTTTTCTATTAGAGCATCCAGGGCAATTTAACATTTGTACCTAGATGTAACTCCTTTGGTTAGGTTTTGCATTGGCTTTTGAGCATTCTATAAGGCTAATCTTGATAATTTTCCTTTTACCTAATTACACAAATGGAATTCTCTCTTAGGTATACCATGTTCATGAACAACTGATATAGCTCTAGAGCAGTTAAACATGGGTCAAAGGTCAATAAATCCTTTTCCAAGTCAGTACAGTTAATCAATACAATAATGGCGTGAGTGGAGGAAAACAAAAGCCCTCAACATACACAGATGTGGCCTTAATTATAATCACATATTGTTCTAAGGGGAAAAAATATGAACAGGCACCCAGTTTAACCCTTTCTATGTTAAGTTAGATTTAGAGGAGCTATGTACTTTTTACATTAGTGCCAACTGTATAAAGCAAGAAAAAGAACAGCAGTGAGAGCAAAACCGGCGCCAACTTCGGCACCAGCTTTTTCAAGTAACACTGTTACCTGTTAGAAACGTAGGAAGAGCTTTCAATTTGTAATCCTTAAACTAAAAATGCGGTTAAGTAGAAAGCAAGCAGTTTATCCTGTGAGTTTTTTGGTTTGGTTTTCTTTTTAATGCAACCATACACTTATTTTAATCTAACTCATTCTTTGGCTAAGATTAATAGGAATCAGCCTATGTGATTTGCTTTAGGATAAATTAAAAGGTATATTCTTCAGATCTATTCTATTTTGATGCTAATTCTGTTCTGGGGGAGCATCTTGTACTGTCACTGTTTTTTGTACTAAATCTTCAAATATTGTCTACTGTGTAAGGCAGAACGAATTCTTATCGTGCAAAAGGCCATTTTGTTTCCAGGGTAGCAAGTGTCTAAAAGCATGCACAACTTGCTTCCCCCTTGTAACGTTCATTAACTCATCGACACTTCTGAATAAAAGAAAAAAGAGAAAAGAAAAAAAAAAAAAAGAAAATTTCTTTCCAACAAGCTACGTAGGGACATACCAGATGTTGCAGTGATTTTAGCTATTAAAAAACCTGTTAACCATGTACAATATTTAAAATAGGCCTATTTTGATGTGTTGCCTATTATACAGATACACAAAACACTTTTTGGAGGCCTCAGTTACAAGTGGCAGAGCTTTCTGTGTATAATTTGTCTAAATAATTTGTCTAATAAAATTGTTTTCTAAACTTGCGTTTCCTCCTGTGCAATTGCTGAGTGCTGTGGGATTTTCAGCCTGTGGCAAGGCAATGTACTTGTGGATTTGCTGCACTGCTACTGAAGGGTTTTAGCCCATGGAGAGGGGAAGAGCTCCTCAGGCTGCTGTGAGTCAGCTCAGTGAAGAACATCTATGGAAAACACCAAGGTTGACCATGTTTATCAATGTCAGGCTTAGATTTCAGAGAGCTTTTATGAACAGCATTTTGGAGAATAAGTTTAGAGCTCCTTAGCGCTGACATGTACGGGACATCATTTTTAGAAATACTGCATCCCACCTTCATCTGTTTTAGTATAATATAGGAGTTTTCTTGGAGCATGGCCTTTATTTTTATAGAATCACTTTTTGCCATCTTTATTTGCATAGAGGTTAATTTTCTGTGGTACTGGGCAGATATTGCCTAAAACAAAAGTTTTAGGGTGAGAGAAGGTAGGCCATATTTCATTCATGACGGCTTTCTCAGTCTCTCTCTAAGTTTCATTAACATTTTAAACTAATGACCTAGTCATTAGCAAGCTGTGCTGCAATAACATCAGCCATGACAATTTAATTTGCAGCATCCAAAGTTTAGCTCCTGCCTTTTTACATTCAGTGTGTTTTATTCACTTTAATAATATTCCTGACCTGTTACAATTTTCTGTTAAGATTAGCAGGCATTCAGGGGTTCATTCACCTAAACAGAGGCAACATTATACTCCCAAATAGGGAAAACATTTTAAGATCTGGGTTTACTTCTCATTACCCTACTTTGATCTGATTGGACATAAATTATATTTATCTTCCCCTGAGTCAGTGGACTGGACACTCACAGACACACCTCTCTAGAGCCAGGTAGTTTTGCACATATGCCAGATGTACTCTCTATAATGGGCTACATCATGGTGAACCCTACGTGACACTTCCCTTTCTTCACAACAAATTCCAGGGAAGTGATAGTGTTAAAAACTGTCAAGAGTTTGTGCTGCAGTAGCTCCACTGGAGATACAAGCCAGCTGTTTATAAAGATGAGTTGTTTGCATGGTATCTGCAGTTTTATGACCTTTTTGAGATACCAGCTACAAACAAAAAGTGAAGTAGTGGAAGAAAACACTTTTATCTGATTTCAAAGAATCACCTAGAAAGATGTTTCTATTGACCAGCAGTGAATACCTGGAGATAAATAGTTCTGCTGAGCCAACCAAGTGAATGATTGCAGCCCTGAGGGACACAGCTGCAGCACGACCAGTGCCAAAGTCCCCTGTGTCTCTCTCTTGACTTCACCAAAAAAAGTGCTAGGATTGTTTCCCTGAACAAATCCAATTTTTCAGAGTACCTTTTTCTCTTTCTTTCCTACTTACATAGGATGCTATGAATTGATGAGAACATCCTTTCTGTGAACACTTGCTGGGTCATTGCAGCTTACTGGAGCTTAATGCCTCCTAAAAGTTTAATTTCTTAACTCTGCTCAAAGCTGATGACATGAAAAGTAAACCAGCTTCCTTTGTGCATGCTCATGGCTTAGTAACCAAACAAAAATATTCTCCAAAACAACAAATAGGCATCACACCAACACAGCGCTGCTTTAACCATTTTTCTCTCATTACTAATTAATGTTTCCTCTTCACTCTGCAGAGCTGTTTTGAAATAAATTTCAAAACCAAGGCTCTCTTCCTTAATCTGAGTCACAAACAAAATTTTTGATAAACACTGGGGCATGAACACATGCATCCAAGTGTCACATCAACAGCAGTGAGGTACTGTGAAGACACCATCACAATCTATCAGCTTGTTACATCTCACCCAAGACATGAGGTCGGAAATAGAAGCCTCCAAAAGAAGGTCAGAGCAGGAGAAGTGATTCACAGCTTAACAAATTCCTAAACATAAAAATTTTACCAATGCCTCAAAAATTCAGGAACCAAGAGCCCAATTTAGAAAGAAAATACTTTTCAAGAGGTGTTGTAATAAAAATTAAATATGCTATCTGTCAAGACTTGCAAAATTTGTGCCCCCCCCCCCCAGTCCCATTCATCACAGTGGTGTAATACTCTGTGCATACTACAGAGTCTATTTCTGCAAGATTTGTCAAAAGAAAAAAAAGATCACAGCTGGAAAACTAAACTGTTGAGTCATTAATTACTGGGTCACACCAGTTCACTGCTGTAAGGGGAAAAACAAATCTTTCTGGGATCAATAACTGCCACACCAGTGGAAAAAGACAGCCACCTGCAGCAAGCACAGGACAATTCTCCACCATGACATCACAGCTCAATGCTTCTATAGCTGATTATTCCTACCAGCACTAGTAAGGCCAACATTTCTTTCCATGCATGATAATTTTTCCCCTTTCTTAAAAAAAAAAAAAAAAAAAGTAAATATTTGTGTCCCTTTCTTTGTTCTAAGGGGGTGATGCACCAACACAAGATGGGATAAGGGAGTGCTGCACAGTGCCAAACCAAAAGTTAACAGCTTTATTTGCAAATCTAGCTATCATCCATTAAAAGGCTGGCCCTCCAAATCAAAATAAAGAGCTATAAGGCAAGCCCATTTCTTAATTAAAGCTTTTGGGGGTGCATGAGACGGTCATCAAGCTCCTGAAGTAATGACCCAGCTGCAGGTGCTTCCCTAGGTTGCTCTTCTGGCCCCTGCAGCACCTGATGTGGCAGCAAAGTAAATGAGAGCTGTTTGGGGTTTGTGTGGCCAGATTTCGGGCCGGGGGGGTAGTGCTGCAAGGATGGCTTCTGTGAGAAGCGGCCCAAAGCTTCCTCCATGTGCAAGAGACCCCATGACAGCCAAGAGGGACCTGCCACTGCACAAGACAACTAATGGTGTTATTACCTCAGGGATAACAGAGTTAATAAGGGAAAAATGCTCCAAGGTGGAGCAGAGATCCACCTGCAGCCCCGTGAAGAACAGCACAGCAGGTGAATGCCCAAAGGAATGCTGTGGGAAGCACGTGCTGCAGCAGACTCCTGGCAGGTTCTGTAAGGAGAAAGGAGCCATGGAGAGAGGAGCCCACACTGGAGCAGGTTTGCTGGCAGGACTTGTGACATTGTGGGGGAGCCACACTGGAGCAGTCTGTTCCTGGGGGACTGCATGCCAGAGAAGGGACACAGCTGGAGGAGTTCAAGAAGATAAGGGGGACCCTGGAGTACACCAAGAGTGTGAGGTGTCTTGCCCTGAGGAGGAAGAAGCAGCAGAGACAATGTGTCATGAACTGACCCCAACCCCTATTCATGATCCCTC
This sequence comes from Melospiza georgiana, assembly GCF_028018845.1. NCBI lineage: Eukaryota > Metazoa > Chordata > Aves > Passeriformes > Passerellidae > Melospiza > Melospiza georgiana. The sequence continues at coordinate 23,300,024 of NC_080434.1, read as the reverse complement.
TGGGCTACTGAGGGGCAGAAAGGTAGGGAAAATCAGGAGTAAAGTTAAGCCCAGGAATAAAGGAGGAGTGGGGGAAAGACATTTTAAGATCTGGGTTTACTTCTCATTACCCTACTTAGATCGGATTGGACATAAATTATATTTATCTTCCCCTGAGTCAAGCCTATTTTGCCAGCAATGGCAATGGCAAATCCTCACCCATGAGCCTTTCATTATATTTTCTCTCCCCTGTCCAGCTGAGGAAGAGGAGGGGTGGAGCAGTTTTGGTGGGCACCCAGGCAGGTACAGCCTCTGCGAGGTGCAGCAGGCCGGTTTGCTTTCACAGCCCCACAAGAGCCTCATGTTACAGCCCCCAGGTGAGCCCCCAGGCTCTCAGCCACTGCTCTCTCTGCTTCAGCTCTTTGTGTGCACCCCCCTCCACCTCCACTGGGAGCCAGCACCAGAGCCCTGGTGGGCCATGGAGAACAGGAGGAGAAAGGAAACAAGGATTTATTTCATGGCAAAAATCTCTCCAGACACACACATGCCTGATTTGAGGTTTCACACCTGGTTGCACAATAGGTCAGCTGAGCTCTGCCTGACTTCTCCCTCCTTGTGGGGCTGCTGCAGCAGCAGCTTTGATACACAGGGTGCAGTGTCCCAGTCCACCACACTGGTACTCATGGACTGGAAATATCATACCTTCCTTCTACATATAGGAAAATGCTCCACGAGAATCTAATTGTTGGTGCCACTCAAAGAAGGACTCAGAGGTGTCACTTACTCCCCTAGATTGCAGAGGGACCCTCTTCTTCCACTCGGCCCAGCCAGAAGTTCCTGACACAAGCATTTTTACTGGGAGTGAGAAGCTGGTAAATATTATACAACTGCTAGAAATTGAAAAGCATGGCTGGGGGGAAAAAAAAAAAAAAAAGCCACCACTTTTTTTGTGGGTTGTGTTTTACATTTGCACTCTGCCAGTCTTGCTCATGTCCCTGTCAAGTGCCAGGGAAAAAAAAAAAGGAGGAGCAGGCAGCTCAGTGAGTGCATTGTAGCCCTGCCACCGCTGGTAAGCTTGCCTTCCTCCCCCACTGGCCAGGGACATGCTTCTTCACACACACAGTGGGGAGGTCTTGTTTGGTTTTGAATATTCCCTGGATATGAATATTCACCGTGGGCCACAGTAAGAGTAATCACAGCTGACCCATGTTGTTACTAATTAATTCTTTTGCTTACACATGGGGAACGGGAGGAAGAAAGCAAATACTGTGAACAAAGCTAATAATGAGGTTACTTGCTACTGCTTCTATCTGACACGTTTTTAAGGAATGGTCTCTGTGGCGTGACAGCAAACATAGCAAGAAATTGATGCAGTGTAGCAGGAAAGCAAGTTACTTTATGAAATAGTGCTCAGGCAACACTGGAATGGTTTGTCTTGCTCTAACTTCTACAGACCTTTCTGAATCATATCTGCTGTTGTTTGGATTGGTTTTATGTCTCCCCAGGTTTAGGAGACTGCAGATGTAGTTTTCTTACCTCCTCCCTGCCAACAAAACAGAATTCCACAAACCCCTTTATATGATTCAAAAATTATCCTGTCAGCCCATCTATACAATACAGAAAGTAGAGCTGATATGGGACACAGGGAGCCTTGTTTTTCTTACATCAAGATAAAAGATAGGTAGAAGTAGAGGGGATACACCTGGAAATCTGACTTTTGAAAGACACATTTATTGTTTTCAATAAATATCACTGTGGTCTTCACTTTTAAAGACTTTCTACATGGTCTGACAAATGTAGATCTATCCATGTATATTTAGTCTTCTGTGTCTTACATGAGTTGTTTGAAAAGAGAAAACATGCCCATAAATATTCCTAAATATTTATTCCATAAGTATTGACAGAAAAGAACAGCTTTTCCTTCCAAAACTTACAGCCAGTGAATTACTTCTCATGGCATTACAGACAGAGTGTTTCTTATCCACGGCAACGTACAAATAGAAATTAACCCGGAGCAGAGACACGAATTTCTGTTTCACGGGGTGAAGCCACGTGAGGAAGTGGCAGGTGTGGTGCATTTGCAGATCAGATCTCCATCCCCTGCCACGCACTTCATCTTCCCGACTTAATGGTGGGCTCTTGCGAAAAGCAAAACAAAAAAAAAAAAAAAAAAAAAAAAGGAAATAAAAAAGAAACGAGGGGAAATACGGGGGGGATCAGTGTTGTCGCTGTTTAGAAGAGCAGAGGAGCCGGCGGTGCCGGGCGGCGGTAGCGGCGGGCCCGGCCCTGCGCTGCCCGGCGCCGCCCGGGCGATGGCGCTGCGGCACCGCCTCCGGCTCCCTCACGGCGGCGGCGGCGGCGGCGGCCGGTCCGCGCTCGGTGCCGCTGGTGCCTCGACGGGACCGGCGGCTCTTGTCCCCGAAAAGCGCCCTGGAGGCGCCGGCAGTGGCCTTGCGGCTCCCCCTCGCCAGGCGCTCGCCATCCCCCCTCACGGGGCCGCCGTTCCGGGGCAGGGGAGGGGGCAGCGCGGAGCCGGGCGCGGCCGCGGTGGTCCCGCGGCGGCCGGGGAGCGCCATTTCCCGGGAAACCGGGCGGGCCGCGCCGCTATGCCGCCGGGATAATGGCGGGGGCCAGCGCCCTGTCACCTCTTGTGTGCGCTTTCCAAAGAGGAGCCCGGGCGTGGCGAATGGGACACAGACCGCCATTGTGCCGGCGACACTTTAATCGCCCACACCTACAATATTCAACCTGCTGCCGGCAGCGGGGCAGCGCCGGGGCGCACGCCCCACCCGAGGGGACCGGGTGGTGGCCTCGCCGCCGCCTCACCAGGGCGAGGCTTCTGGGGGCACCTTCAGTGCCGCGGTGAGGGCTCGGCCCGCCCGGCTGGCCGGCCGTGCCCACCGGGCACCACCAGAGCAGGAGCCCCGAGCCCGGGTAGCCGGGAGAGGTGGGAGAGGAATGTCCTTGTGTCCATGCTGGGCGGCTGTGGCAGGGCAGGCAAGGACCCGTGGAGGCACCAGGGTTTTGCTCAGCAAAGCAGCTTTGGCTGAACAGTGCTTGTGTGCTGCTTTGCCACGGCCGTCACCTCGTGCTCTCACTGGGGTGTGAAGGCACAGAGGCCTAGGGCATAGATAATTGCTCCTAGCATGGGAGCCACTTTTGTGCTGAAGCGAGAGGTGGGGATTTCTGCTTCATGAACCACGCAGGGTGGGATGCTGGTTACTCCTGCCCATCCCTCCTACCAAAACTGAGCCACTCGGTTTCTCACTGAGCTCATCTCTGCCCCTGTGACATGAGAGCCACACACCCAGGCTGCTGCAGACCGCGGGCTCCTGATGAAAGCTCTTGAGCACCTGAGGCCATCAGCTGTGTCTGGCTTCACCTTCTGCCCCAACAGAGCTCCTGCTCACTGCAGATGAACACTGGGCTTCACCCTTTGGGAATTCCTAAAACTTTTAAGGAGGTGAAATCATCCTGCATGCCTGAGAAATAGAAATGCTCGTAAGTCTCCCTCCCTCTCCAGACTAATCAGCTCAGGGCTATGCCAGAGGTGCAGGTCTTGCTTCAGTCAGGGTTTTGCAAGTCTACTGCCACAGGAAAGCTGCTTCCCAAGAGCTGCAGGACTGCAGCTGAGCATTGCTGCTTGAACAAAACCTATGAGGACACTGTCACAGGCACTGCAAGCAATGGTCTGCTGAATCTGTCTGATGTCTAATAGACTGGGGAGAGTCTTCTGCATTGTTTGGAATTTTGAGGTACCCCTAAAACTTAATTCTCTTTAATACTTAATTTTTGTGTATGTCTTTCTCTCTTGAGCCCCATGGGGGGGGCAGGGGGGAATGAGTTGTTCTGCTTTATTAACAAGTAGAAATTCTTAAAACATCCTAATTTACAAGGTGGTGGACCAGCTGAAGATGTCTTCAGAAAGGCTTTTCACAGCCTCCACAGGGGTAGTTCCTGAAAGCTCTGTTGGTGCTGTGTTGTGTTGGAAATGGATTCTTCTTAGAAGTCCTTAAATGAGAGGATTTCCCATGGATGGCAAGGTACTATTTTTTTTTTCTTGGCTGACAAGGTTTTCTTGGGGAAATACTCAGCTCTTAGGTATCAATGTGAGATGTTGATCAGCACCAGACTACGTCCATTCACTTGATTTTCTCCCCTTAGAGGAACCACTGTTCTCCACATTGTTTTGGCTTCTGTGACAGTAAATATTTACTCTTCACATTTTAGGAATCTTCCCTCCTCAGGGGGAGACCTGCAAAGGTTCAGATTCCAGGCTGGCATTTCCACAGCTAAGAAACCTCCTTCAGGGACTGGGCTGCCTGATTGCCAAGAGCTGTGTGGGTGATGGATGTGAGAACAGCAGATCGGAGGCCCAGTACAATTGAAGCAGCCCCCTGTGCTCCCAGGTTACTGCTCAAGTAATGCTGCTGTTGAGAGGCAAGGCAGAATTTCAAATGTTCTTTTTTTTCCCCCTCTTTCTTACATGTCAACTGTTATTTTTTCTCTCTCTTGTTCACTTATGTGTTACTACTATGCCACAGAGAGCCTGCAAGCTAGATTTTTCATTCATACCTCAAGCTATGCCTAGATTCTTTTCCCAGAGCAAACCTTTATAACTGTACTGTGTGCGGTGGCTAAAGTGACAGTGAAAAAGTGAATGCTGAGGCAATCAATTTTAAAAAATTAATAAATCTAGTGCCAGCAAATTTGGAGTATTTACATTCTCTGGGCTCTTGTGCAAGAGACCTTGAGAGCAAGAGTAAGTAACCAGATGTGATTTGAAGGAAATATATTGTTTCTGTGGATGGATTGATGTTAATTCTCTGAACTTAAACTAAATGATCATATACTGTAAAACTGTTGATTATGGTGGTAATTCTGTTGCTTAAGTGATTTATACTAGTAAAACATATCAACTAGCAGCCTAATGAAAGCATGTCAGAAAACACTTTTTCATAAAGCAGAGATGGTCGTTAGCGTTCTCTTATTGCTCATTTCAAAAGTAAAACAAGGGACCTGTGGGTGGTGCCTGTGAGCACACACAGGCCCTGCAGAATTGTTCCTGCTGCAAAGAAGGAACAATGAAATACTCCTGAAATGAATACTCCTGAAATAACATTGTTGTTCAAAGCGTCCCACAGCTGAGAAGTGCCTAGGTTGAGCAAGACTTTGGTGGGACTGAAGGCATTTAGCAATTTTAGTGGAACCTCCTTGCCAAGCTGAGTGCAAAACAAAAAAAGGAGTTTAAAACAAAATTATCAAAGGAAAATTATTATGAGTGATGCTTCCTTAAATATGAAGGGGTTTATTTTTAAAATATAAGCATAAATTAACATCTCAGTAACAGCTATATAGATTTAAATAAACAGACAGAATGTAGATACAAATTCCATAGACAAGATTTCCAACTGTATCACCAGGCTGAATTCATTATGCCTGACAATGGCCCCAGGAGGTAGGCAAGTATTGTTATACCAGTGCTTTGCATTTCTCTTGGAGGCAGTGGAGGTACTTGCACTAGAATTAACTGTACACAACTGCAGGTGTCCACAGGGTTAGCCCCAGAGCATAGATATTTATGGAGCTAAGTGTCACCAAGAAATGGGAATTAGTTTTACAAACCCTCCAAGAGCTGAAGCACATGGCATTGGGTAAGTGCAATGATCTGCCCAGGAAAATTGCTCTGCAGAAATGAGGGCACATCTGCTTCAGCAGCAGCATGGTCCTGGTTGTCCTGAGTGGAAATGGACAGGGTTCAGAAGTGTGATTTCCCCAGTACCTGGCCTCTTGCATTCCTTGCAGTCATCACTTCTAATGTGTGTTTAAAACACGTGTGACAGTAAAGCATTAGACACTGGTCATAGGAGGAGCCTAAGAAACATTTGCTGCTGGACCCTCTTCTGTTAAGCAATCTTGCTCTGAATAAAGTAAGTATGAATGCTTTATTTGGGTGAGTATTCTGATGATGCACTCCATGAGACTGAAAATAATTCAGCTGTACGTTGTCTTTTTGTGTTTGTAGTAGCTCCTAGCTGGGGCTTGCCATCCCAGGGAGCAGGCCAGCCACTGGGAGGGCGGAAACCCCCCTTCCCTCCTCCTGCAGGAGGCCTGGGCTGGTTGTAGCTGAGATTCAGCAAGAGTTACCTGATCTCAGTGAGCAAGACTCACACCTTGGTCTCTATCCACTTGTGGGTTTTACTGCCTGAAGACCAGGGAAGGTACAAAGAGGGCCGTGTGTCCCCCCACATACTTTTCAAAAGGAAAGGAGGAAACGAGAGAACATGTGGGGAAAGTGGGGAAAGGGAAGAGAAGGAATAAAATACTTTCTGACCAGTCGTGATGCCTGCAGAGAAGCTGGCTGATCTTGAAATGGCATTGAATGAGCAATTAGACTGTTGAGTACAAACTGAGAACTGACCCATGTGCTTTGTGTGCTTTCAAAATGTCTCTGGCTGTAATGATAGAGAAGGCTTTTTGCAAGTGTGCTGTCCCCCCTTTTGTAACCCACTTTTCTGTAACACTAGTCCGTTCCTGACCCCGAGTTGCTGCCTGGCTCTTAACCAGGCTGGGGGCAGGGGGAGAGGAAAGGAGGGCTGGGGGGAAAATATGCATAAAGATACAGGGATAAGTTCAGTTTGTTTTCCTCTGAAAGCTTTGACACTTGCTTAGAGCAGATTCATTTCCAAGGCTTCCTACACTGCTGCTATTGTACAGTAAGTGTTTCAGACCGGTGTGCCTGTGTTTCCGACTCCCGTGAAGTCCCCTTTGCAGCAGGGCGTGCCTCGAACTGCTTCAAAAGAACCAACTTCTACAAAAGAAAAAAAGAAACTCAAGTAGGCTTGAACATACAAAGAGAGGGAGAAAGGAAAGTGAAAAGGGCCGGGCAGTGTTGAATACAAAATGAGTTCAGCCAGCCCCAGGAGTTCTTCATCACTTACATTTATCTTATTCTGGGAGAGCAGAGCTAAACCCAGTGCTGACATAAACCACCCTTTGCCTTTGACTTTGACTCTGAGAGTGTGCACACACAGCAGATACAGGCATACAGAGACCACTGGATTTCAATGGAACATTTTTCCCCCTCTGAGCAGTGGTGTTGGTGGGGAAAATGGCTTTTTGTGTGTGTCCTTTCAAAGGCAAACTGTGGAGTGAGTCTCAGATGCCTCCAGTTTCAAAGCGTGCGTGCGCTCACAAAACACGCACTTGAAAAATAAGCAGCTGTTACTGTTTCCCAGCCAGGAACTTCTCCTGTCCCAGGAGCATGCTGAGGTGTTCGGCTGGTGTCCCCAGTGCTCCATGCAGTCACTGAGGTACTGCTGAGGGAGGTCCCCAGCACCTGACAGCAGCCCTGGGGTATCCAGAGCCCAGGGTCCTTCCGGGGCATCAGCCACCTTGCATCCACAGGAGATGCTAATGGGATGCTGCTTCCCTCTGTGCCCAGAGGCCAGTGGATGGTTTGTGGGATGGAGGATTGGGCTTGCTGTCAAGGAGTCCTGACAGCCACACATCCCACCAGCCTGGAGGGAGATGTTTAAAACTTGAACACTGCACCAGCCTGGCTCTCTCCCTATGCTGGGCGCTTGCTGGGCCTCTGGAAATGGGTGTCAGTGGCTGCTGCTCAGCAAAGCTCCCACTCATTTCCAAGGTTTGGCCCACGGTCCTTGCATGGAACAGCTCACAGCCACGGCACCCGCTGCCCAAACAGGGAGCACACGGATTAACCCTGGGGAGGAGAGCCCAGCAGGGCTGCTGGCAAAGCACACCTGTGCCACGGGCACCAGGGAGGGAGCACGTGGTGCCTGCGGGCTGAAAGGGAAGCCGGGGGTTGGAATTTAGCCAGCAAACAGCACCGTGCAGCACAGTGCTGAGGGCTTTTTCTGCTGTTACCGATACAAGCATTTATTGAAGGGGAGAGGGTTAGACAATCAGAGAGTATAAAAGTTTTTACTAGATACAGATAGATGGTCTGGCAACTTTATGGATACTATACAGAAACAAGGTATTGACTTTTGCTCCTTACCATCTTTCTTACTAAGTAAACACTTCCATTTTGGTCAGAAACTGACAACTTGTTTTGGGGCCATACAACAGCTTTTGCCTTTGAAGCATAATAGCTAGAAAAAAAAAAAAAAGAATAGAGAAGGTTTGCCTCTGTTTTTATTTTTAAAGAAAGCAAACCATCAGCTTTGCGCTTTCTCAGTGCCATCCAGTTGTTTGTGGAAGGCGGGCCCCAGGCGCCTGCCATGCGCCAAGTGTGCCCAGGCAGCTTCCTAAACTAGCGAGGCTGCTCATTGCATGTCACTGCCGCTCGGCTTTGAGCTGCTGGGCTCCCTCGCTCCCTCCTTGGCTTGCGAGTTATTCACTTTTGAAAAAACATATCTACCTCATACTGTGCCCATCACTTTGTTCTCCACACGCCTATTCACACGGGCAAACCTCCACTTCTCCTTTCCAGGCAGGCGGCGGTGGCGGGAGGGGAGGCAGCGCGGAAGGGAAGTTACGATGCGTGCACGGAGCTATTTCCCTCTCCACCACCTTTGGCCAGCTATTGTTGGGCAACAAAAGGGCTCGCTCGCGGGGGATCGGGACCCTGCCGAAAACGTGGCACCTCCGGGGGCAGTGTGCTGTCCCGGCTGCGAGCGGCACCGCTTCTCACCTACCGGGTCCCGCGTGGGCTTCCCGCGTGTCCCCGGGATTACCGCTCTAAAACCGAGGACATTCCCTCGGCGGCTTCCCGGCCGAACCTCTGCACGGCAGCGCCGCGCTCCGTGCCCCGCCGTCCGCACCGTCCCGGGCGGGCGGCGCTCCGCACCGACACCTCGGGCAGGGTCGCTGCGGTCGCAGCGAGGGCCGGGCGCACCGACGGCTACTCCCGCCAGGCGTGGGGAGGCCAATTTACCGGGCCCTCCGAGGTTGGGCTGTAAGGTAAAGGATGTTTCCCCAGGCGGGCGCGACGGAGCGTCCTCGGAGAACGCAGCGGCGGGGAGATCCCGGTGCGGCCGGGAGTGGGTTCCCTCTGTGGGCGGACGCGCCGTCGGGGCGCTCCCGGCCCCCGCACCCCGTTCCGCCCCGCCGCGCGCGGGGAGGCCGCCCGGCGCGCGCCGGCCTGGGGCGGGGCGGGGCGGGACAGCGCGTGCCGCCGGCCCGGGCTCACCCCCCAACCCCAACCCCCCCCCCCCCGCTCCCGTCCGCCGCCGCCGGCCGCGGGCTCCGCTCCCCCCGCGCGCCATTGGCTCCCCGCACGCGCCGGCCCCGCGCGCGCGCGCGCCATTGGCCGCGCCGACACGCGACCGGCGCGAGTGGAGGGCGTGCGGCGGGAGGGGTGGGGCGCGAGGGAGCGGAGGGGAGGGGGAGCGGAGGCGGGGGGGACCCCGGCGCGTGCCGCTCCTTAAAGGGGGGCGCGAGCCCGGCCGACACCGGAGCCGTCGGGGCGCCACGCGCGAGGCGGGGGCTGCGCGCGGCCCGATGGGCGCGCGGCGCTAGAGCCATGAGCCTGCCCTGGGCAGAGCGCGCCCGCGAGCCGCCCTCAGAGCCGCCAGCGCCCGGCCCGGAGCACGGCGGCTGCGGCGGCTTCGCGCCCGGCTCCTGGCTCGGCGTCTGCTGCGCCGCCCGCCTGCCCGCCGCCGCCTCGCCGCGCTACCTGCTGCCCGCCGAGGACGACGAGGCGGCGACGGCGGAGGGCGGCGCGGCGCGGGGCGGCGGGAGCAGCCCCGGCGGGGCGCGGGGCGGCGGGCGGCCGCGGGGCGGCGGCGGCGGCCCCGGGCTGCGGGCGCAGGTGAGCGGCGTGCAAAAGCAGCGGCGGCTGGCGGCCAACGCGCGGGAGCGGCGGCGGATGCACGGGCTGAACCACGCCTTCGACCAGCTGCGCAATGTCATCCCCTCCTTCAACAACGACAAGAAGCTCTCCAAGTACGAGACGCTGCAGATGGCGCAGATCTACATCAGCGCCCTGGCCGAGCTGCTGCACGGCCCCGCCGCCCCTTCCGACGGCTCCGGCAAGGCCGAGCACCGCGGGGCCCCCTTCGAGCCGCCCTGCGCCGCC